>NC_137770.1:163580417-164940417 GCF_963455305.1 Plecotus auritus
CCATCAGCCACGGGCACAAGACAGAGGTGCCATTGAATAAATGTGGAGACAATTTGTGCTTTGAAAATAGTCAAAGTAGATCGTAGAGCACTTAGCCCTCTGAATTGTGCCAACACTTCATGAAGCGTGTTCCATGCGCATTAACCTGCTGTCTCAGTCCATTTGGGCTGACATTACAGAGGACCACAGCCTGGGCCTTATAACAGCGGCCATTCATTTCTCACAGTCTGGAGCAGGCGTCCTCAAACTACGGCCTGCGGGCCACATGCGGCCCGCCGAGGACATTTATCCGGCCCACCGGGTGCCGCTGCCTGTCCTGCTTAGCAGCCGACTCGTCCCGGGCCCGCAGTAAGCATAGGAATTTGTTCATAGTTTTTTTTTTTTTTAACTATAGTCCTGCCCTCCAACAGTCTGAGGGACAGTGAACTGGCCCCCTGTTTAAAAAATTTGAGGACCCCTGGTCTGGAGGCTGGAAGTCCAAGACCAGGCACAGGCAAGTCCAGGTATTGATGAGATCCTGTTTCCTGGTTCATAGATGTTGTTTTCTCGCTGTGTCCTCACATGGAGGAAGGGGTGGAGGGGGGGGGGCGCCTCTGGGGCTCTTTTATAAGGAGGCAAATCCCATCACGGTGGTCTCACCCTCATGACCTCATCCCCTCCTAAAGGTCCTACCTCTTAACTATGCCATTAGGGGTTAGGTGTCAACATATGAATTTGGGGGACATAGATATTCAGTCCATCACACTGGGTTCTGAATATCCTTGTGTGTACCTAAGCATAAAGCTACTTTTCTTTTCTTTAAAAAATATATTTTCATTGATTTCGGAGGGGAAAAGGGGAGGGAGAGAGAGGGAGAAACATCGATGATGAGAGAGAATCATTGATGAGCTGCTTCCTGCAGGCCCCACACCGGGGACCTAGTCCACAACCTGGGCATATGTCCTGACCGGGAATCTCGCCACGACCTCCTGGTTTATAGGTGGACGCTCAACCACTGAGCCACGCCTGCGGGGCTAAAGCTGCTCTTCATCTAGACTAGAGGCTTTGTTAACGCCTGCACGGTGTCTCTCATTAGTTCTGATGAACTCAAGTGAAACCAGCACTCCTCTACTGACTGCGTTCCCCGGGTTGCCCTGTCTTCCTCTCCTTCTGTGTGTCCTTGTCCAATGGGCAGCGGAGCGTATGCGGGTGGCTGGACGAAGGCCCTGCTGAGGCCGCCTGGGCTTGCATTTGGTGCTGCTGCCACCGGCCTGCTCCGCGGCGTGGGTCACGTTGGGAATCCGGGAGGAGGAGGAGGACTGCACACAGCACAGAGAGCTCTGTGAGGATGAAGTCTGGCGTGATGACATCAGGGTTTCCGGCTGTGTGTCCCGCCTCTCGATTCCCAGCTCCGTGAGCGCACGGGCGCAACATGAATGAAACACGTGTGTAGCATCTTTGGTCATACTGATTGATAGGATCCTCGTAGTCTTGCATCAGTGCAAACACTGCCCTCTAATCCTCGCTGGCAGGCAGCTTTCAGAATAAAAGAGTGTCCCCTCCAGACGTTTTCACACCTCCCCCCCCCACCCCCCCAACTTCAGAAGCACAAGGGATTCTATGCCTTCACGGAGTCCTTCGCGCTGAGTTTGCCTGATCAGTGTTTTACCCGCGGTATCCCTCCGCCTGCCCTCGGGCATGCAGGCTTGCACGGAGCTGAGAGGCCACCAAGGGGAGACACGACACTGTAACTGCAGCAGAAGCTGCCTCTGATGAGCCCCTCTGGCGTCCTTAGCAGGATGTTGGCCCAGGTCTCAGCCTCTGGCCCCGCAAGCAAGCTGTGCTCAGCGTGAGGGCTAATTAGGAAATGCAAATGAATGATGGACAAGAATCATACATATTTCATACGGGTGTCGGAGGAAGCATAACCCGGCAGCTAAAAGCTTCCATGAGCTGTAATGACACAGACCTGCGAGTCCACACCTGGCTCTGCCAAGCCCAAGCTGGGCAGCCCCTGGGAGGTTACCTAACATCTCCAGACATGTTGATTCGCCTTGAAAATGTATGCTCCTGATGGGCCAGAACAGGGGTCCTAATGTGGTTTGTGCTCGCGGGAACATGGCCAGGGCACCTTCTAGGTTGTTAGGTCCTGTTCCAGGGCAGCTCACATCAGGGCTCAGAGATCGCAGAACAGCGATGCTGATTTATAGGCCAAGGCAGAGAGGTTCCCAGAAGTAAAGGCCCCAAAGTGATGCAGCAAATAACCTGCCTCTTCCTGAGCTCACACCCCACTGGCAGCAGGAAGCTCTTTTCAGCAAGCTGTGCAGGGCTTGTTTTTCTAGAGGAGGCTAAATCCTGCAGCGCCAGGGAGCAGACATTTCCACCAGGGGAGGGAGAGAGGGGGATGAACAAAGGCTGGAAACCCTGGATGGTGAGTTCTGCCGAGTGAGCACAGGGCTGAAGGAGAGGGTGGGCTGGAAATTAGCTTCTCGGTCCTGACCTCAGATGGGCAGAGATAGCTTCCTCATCTGCGAAGAAAGGATAAAAATAATACTGCTTGGATGCTTGCAAAGGGGATTAAATGCGTTCAGATTGCAGAGCGCTTAAAGCACTGCCTGGTAAACAGTATACACAATAGAAAGGCTTGTTCAAATAAAACAAAATAATAAAATCAACGTTTTGTGTATAGAAAATCCCAGGGAATCCATTAAAAATTATTAGAAGTAATAAATGAGCTCAGCAAGCTTGGAAAATACAAGATCAATATTTAAAGATCAATTGGGTTTGCAACGAACAATATGAAAAGGAAATTAAAAAAAACACTTGCACTCATAATAGCATCAAAAGAAAAAGATATTGGGAATAAATTTAACCCAAGAAATGCAAAACTTATGATTTGAAAACTAGAAAGCACTGCTGAAAGACATTCAAGAAAATGTAAATAAATTTAAAAAAATTAAAAAGCTCCCATATGTATGGATTGGAAGACTTAACATTGTTAAGAAGGCAATAGTCCCCAAATTGACCTACAGACTCAATACCATTCCTATCAGAATCCTGTTCTCTTTTCTGAAGAAATGGACAAGCTGATTCAAAAGTTCACATGAAATTGAAAGATACCCAGAATAACCAAACAATGCCCCCCACTAAGAAAACAAAATAGGAAGGTTCACATTTGCTGATTTCAATACTTACTAAGAATCAAAGGTGGTCAAGACACTAGTATCGTCACAAGGGTAGACAGATTGACCAGTGGAATATAGCTGAAAATCGGTAAGTTAATGCTCACATCTCCGGTCAATTGATTT
This sequence comes from Plecotus auritus, assembly GCF_963455305.1. Lineage (NCBI taxonomy): Eukaryota > Metazoa > Chordata > Mammalia > Chiroptera > Vespertilionidae > Plecotus > Plecotus auritus. The sequence continues at coordinate 163,583,705 of NC_137770.1, forward strand.
TCCACATCAGTGGAGACTAAATAGTCTTTTCAGCAAATGGTGCCAAGACAACTGAATAGTTACATGGTAAAAAATAAAGCTGGACTCTTACCTGACATTAACTCAAAGTGGACCAAAGACCAAAATGTAAGAACAAAACTGATAAAACTTGTAATAGAAAATATAGAAGGTAATCTTTATGACATTGGAGTTTTCCAAGAATTCTTAGATATGACACCAAAAGCATATGCAAGAAAAAAACCCATAAATAAATTACACTTCATCAAGATAAACAACAACTTTGTTCTTCTAAGCATGTGACAGTGCTGTGTGACGTGCACAGAGCTAATCCATGTGGTTACCTGAAAGGTGCACCAGACCTTCTCCCTAATTTAATAGCAGGAATTCAGTCCCTGGCCCATCATTCCTCCCTGCCAAAGAATGAAATCATGGAATGAGCAGGACATGGGATGGGCAGGTATTAACTGTGGGTCCTGCCCAGGGTGAGAAGGAATGAAGGGAGGGATGGCACCAAAGGCCATTTTGATAATTGCTGTGCAGACCAACAGGGCATTTTAAATACAGGTGCCAGCATGTATGCATCTTTGATTTCTTGGTTTCTGCCTGAGCAGCATTGATGGGTTTGTGCAGACTCATGGTCTGACTATCCTCCAGGGACATGTGCCCGCAGAGTTAAAGTCTCATTTGGTGTTGGGAAGTTGCTGCTAAGAAACTGGGAGAAGGAACATTGCATCAGGAGAAGGGGTCATGGACACTTCCAGGGAACAGTTTCTTAACTGAATTCCTATTTGTCACCTGATGCATTCAGGTGCAATAGTTGCATTTCTTATGGACAGAAAAAGACTGAGCAGGGCTTCTCATGGTGGAGAGTGGGCCCATGCACGACACTCTGTAGCCTGCCCTCTACTGGCAGACACCTGACATGGGACTCGCTATGGGAATTTGGGAAACCCTGTTTATGTAGCTAAAATGTGGTGTGTGTGTGTGTGTGTGTGTGTGTGTGTGTGTAATTTTCAAACAGGCTTTAAAAAAATGGGAAAATACACGTAACTAAAATTGGTCATTTTAACCATTTTTTTCCAGCGAAGAGAGATTTTTAAAATTGTAACCACTTTTGAGTGTTCAGTTCAGTGGTATTGAACACATTCGCCATCACCACTATCCATCTGCAGAACTTTCTCATCTTCCCACACTGAAACTGTCTCCACTAAACACTAACTCCCCATGCTCCTCCCACAGCCCCTGGCATCCACATTCTACTTTCTGTCTCTATAAATTTGATGACTGTAGGGACCTCATAAAAGTGAAATCAAACAGTATTTGTCCTTTAGGTCTGGCTAATTTCACTCAGCATAATGTTTTCTAAGTTTATCCAAACCAAATTTTTATTAATTTTATGTTTTCACTTAATTATTTTGAAAACTTTAATTTAAATAAAATAAATGTATTTTTTCAAGCATGCATAGCAAAAGCTTCTTTCAGATACAGCAGCACTTTTTTAGTAGGATTATAATGGTTAGAGCTAGGAAACGGCCAAGATCACTGCTTCTCTAATTCCGCAGGGTGGGGTCTGGGGCCTCGCTGTGAACACAGGAGTGGGGGCAGCTCCAAGTCGAGATGTCCTGGGTCCTAGTGCAGTACTTTGGTCACACAGTCATGATGCCTTTGAAATTTCAAGTCAGTACATTTTGCTAGAAGATTTTTGTAAGTAACTAACATTTAATTATTGAACATATAACGTTACTTTTAATTTAAGCTTTCCAAAGTGTCTTGTCTTTCCCTTTCTTCTGCAAATAATATATATATAAAACCCTAATATGCAAATAGACCGAATGGCAGAAAAACCAAACAACTGAACAACCGGTTGCTATGATGTGCACTGACCACTAGGGGGCACACGCAGAACATGGCGGGCATCGGTAGCAGGCGGCAGAATGTGGAACATGGCGGGCATCAGCCATGGTGGGATGGTGGAGCAGGTGAGCAGGGGCACCAGAACAAGGCGGGTTGCTGGTCACTGTCATCAGGGTGAGACTGGTGGTTACTGAAAATTCTTTGCTCTCATGCACAGTGGTCCCGCCCAGCGCTTGCACCTGTTGCCAGCGCCGGCCCCACTCGCACCCGCTGCTGGTGCCGGAGCCACCACTCACACCAGCTGCCAGCACCTGATGCAGGCCCCGATTGCTCGGTGCCATCAGCAGATGCGAGGAGTGGCTGCTGGCCCCGATTGCCCCTAAAGGCTTCTCCACCTCCCCCTGCTCCTGAGGAATGATTGGGGAAGCAGACGCTGCTCGCACTCACTGATGGTGCCAGTCCCGCTTGCACCTGCTACTGTGCTGGCCCCAATTGCTCTGCGCTGTCAGTAGGTGAGAGTGGGGCCGGCGCCATCAGTGTGTGGGAGTGGTGGCGGAAGGAGCAGGGCTGTCAGCAGACAGGGGACCAGGGGCCATGGTGAGAGGGGCGGTGGGGGCGTGGAGGATGGCCCGAGACCAGCCCCTGTCCCCACTGCAGCCTCTTGGCCCACAATTCCTTTCAAAGTGCATGAATTCATGTACATGGCCCCTAGTCCTATATAGTAAAAGCCTAATATGCTAAGTGTCTGGTTGTTTTGTTAGCAGCTCAACCAATCAAAGTGTAATATGCTAATGATATGCTAAGGCTACTCAACCAGTCACTATGACGTGCACTGACCACCAGGGGGCAGACGCTCTGATCAGTAGGTTAGCTTGCTGCTGGGGTCCGGCCAATTAGGACTTAGTGAGACAGGCCAGGCATGCCCTGGAGCCCTCCCGCGGTCCCTTCCTGGCTGGCCAACCTCCCACATTCCTCCCCAGCCCTGATTGTGCACTGGTGGGGTCCCTTGGCCTGGCCTGCACCCTCTCACAATCAGGGACCCCTCGGGGGCTGTCGGAGAGTCAGTTTTGGTCCAATCCTTCAGGCCAGGCCAAGGGACCCCACTGGTGCATAAATTTGTGCACCAGGCTTCTAGCCATAAATATGACCACATTCCATCTTTGACGGCAGCGATTGAACTCTTATAAAAGTCCTTCCACCTGTGAATTTCCAGTCATTTCATCATCTGATCCCACAAGGCAACACCTTTTAATCCCAGGCCACGTCCATTTCCAATGGTGCGTGGAAACTGCCAGGTAGAAGACAGGTAGTCCCAAATAGACCTCAGTGTTTTCTTAAATTAAATTTCTAGAATGGGATTACACTCCCTGTCCTGCTTCTGATTTCTTCTGGGAAATCAGTGGGCTGGTGGAAAGGGTTCTCTAACCACAGGAGAGTGAAGGAGGCATTCCTTTGGAACAGAGAGCTGACTTGTATATGGATGGCTGGTTCAAAAGTATGGGGAACCCACTCATGTTTACTAATATGTTTGATATCATTGTTCAGTATAGACTATGATTTTCTTGTGATAAATATGTCCCATAAATGTTCATTGTAATAAAATTATTTAAACATGTATTCTCTCTGTCTCTCCCTTTCTTACTTATATATCTGATACATATATCTATACAGTAATAGATATGTTTTTCACATATATAATATATATCAAGATACATATATTTTTTAAAATATATTTTTATTGATGTCAGAGAGGAAGGAAGAGAGAGAGAGAGAGAGAGAGAGAGAGAGAGAGAGAGAGAGATAAAACATCAATGATGATAGAGAATCATTGACTGGCTGCCTCCTGCATGTCCTCTACTAGGGATCAACCGGGCATATGCTCTTGACTGGAATCAAACCCGGGACCCTTCAGTATGCAGGCTGACACTCTACCCACTGAGCTAAACCAGCTAGGGCGATATCAAGATACATTTGGTTAGCCAATTTAGTAGTGGGATTTTAAAAATACTCTAAAAAACAGGTGTTAATAAGTTCAGGCAATTTTTAAATGACTTGAAATCACATACTTTTTGAAATAAAACGTGACATATAGTATATTCCATATGCTGAGTCTTAGTATTTACAGTAAGCAAGCTAATTATGTAAGAAAATTTATTTAAAATATTTTATTATAATATTAGCTGTCCTACATAGTAATATTACAAATTATGGAAAGAAGGGGGGCTGATGACCAACACATGGACATCTCCCAGGGATGCTTTTCCTGAACTTGGTTAAAATTTAATATGGAGCATGAGATAGATATCTGATAAATTTTACAGAATAATATGTATTTTTGATGCTAGTACTTGATGTTTCAAAAATCATGAAGACTGGGAGAGGTGCAGAAAATGTAACTAAGACCTTGTCTATACAAAAAGAAATTGACAGCCAGTTTGAAATGGAATTGCCATGGCCTAGAGCAAAGAATATCCTTATATGATATTATTCTACAATCTCATTATAATTTTTCCCAGATTTGTATTACTCCCATTACCTATAATAGTACGTTGCACCCTTGGAAATCAATAAAAAATCATCTTTTTGGTGCTTGGAGACAAAGGTAACACATCTCTTGATATTTTAGAATTACAACAGCATAATGTACAATTATCCCAAACAAACTTACAAACTAATTCTTTGAATGTCTGGCAGCAATTTAAAAAGGACACGAAGGGATTTAATTCCTTCCACTGTATAGAGGGCCCCCTGAGAAGGCACCAGAACATTCTATATTGGCCCCTCTTGCCCCTTTGGCCAAGAGGGACCCTTTTTTCACAATCCAATTGCCCACAGCTGTTGCCTGAGCTTTATGTTCATGCTGAGGTTGAAGCCTCGTGGTGGCTGGTACCATGGATCTGTCTCTCGCCCAGTGGGGTGAGCTGGGCCCTCCCAGGAGAAGAAACCTGGGTTTCCCAAGATATGTGATCAGTGCCAGGGGCCCAAGCAGCAGGCGAGGGGATCCCAAGGCAGGTGCTGGGCATGGAGGCCACGGGGGCATAGGCCACCAAGGAGACAGAACTGAACCTCACATCACCCTGCTTGGCCCGGGAGGATGGCTGGTTAGCCAGAGACGGGTAAGATTCCTCAGGGAAGGAACAACCTAAGACAGGCACAGTCGCAGAGGGGCCACCAGGAGAGAACTTGGGAGTCAACAGAGGTGGGGCACAGACCCTCACCCCCGCAACTTAGCAGGGGCTTGAACCCTCATCCCATCTGAGGGAGGTCTCCTGCCCCAATGGCTGCTTCGCTTCCCATGCCCAGCTCAAATTGGGACCCAGGTAACAGACAGAGAATTGGTCGACAGCAGCTGCCCTCTCACTGCAATAAAATTTGTTTGAGTTGTCTTGTACCCATGGTGTGGGAAAGTGGATTTTTGATATCTAAATCCAGCCTAGCACCAGGAATGCTCAGGGCCTACTCAAGAAGGCAAATAATCCTTCCCACTAATATTTACAGGGTAAAATAAGATTGTTGATAGAGTATTAAATTTGACAGTAAAATAGTAGTCAAGTTCTCAGACTAATTTAAATTGGCTAATTGAAATAAGCAAATATTCTAGAAAAATTAATGGTACTGGACAAAAAGCTGTTCCTAAACTGTTAACTAAAATTTTTATTGGTAGTTCATCTCATGGTAAAATTGCATAACATGTAATGAACCTAAAGCAGTTATATTTCAGTGCAAAAAATTAAAATTTAAAAGCTATCAAGACTACATTATAAAATTTCCAAAAGCCTCCTAATATTTAAGTCAAAAAAGGGGGGACAGTAGAAGAATATAATGTAAGGAAAAATATCCTGTAAGTAAATTACATCTAGAAAACTTTTACTTTAGAAAATTAACTTTCATTTGTAATGCTAACAGCAAGACACCCATGAAAAACACACATGGGTGTCAAAACAAGCCAAAGCAAAATCGTGTGGGCAAAAAAATGAAAAAGGATCCCAAGTCAAATTTATAGAAAAGATTCCTTTACTAACTTTTGGTCGAGAATATGTTTGTATATTTTCAGAAAACAACTCCAAGACCATGTGGATTCCTGCAACAGAGAGGAATTGCTCCAGCCATGAAGACAAAAGAGAAACAGTCCAGAGATGGAAGATGCTGACAATGCCTTGCCATACTAGCAGTCAGCAGCTGTGCGTCGCTGCAGGTTGCCCAGGACCAAACCAGAGAGGGTCGGACCTGCATTACCACCATTTGTCCACCATCCAGAACTGAAATATCATTGCTGACATGTACACATAAGGAACTGTTTGACATTGAAATTGGGACTCAAAAGAACTGTTGGCCCAGAAAAAAACTCACTACAGACTGATTCATTTGCCTCTCAGCATAACCATTATTGCTTGTCTCATTTTCTGTTCTTATAAGTGTATTTCTAGTATCACATGATCTCACTCATCTAGGGGAAATAATGAACAACATAAACTGATGAACAAAAACAGACCCGGAGACAGGGAAGCATCGATCAGACTGTCAAACCTCAGGGAAGGTAGGGGAGGGTGTGGGTAAAGGGGATAGATCAACCAAAGGACTTGTATGCATGCATATAAGCCTAACCAGTGGTCATGGTCAACAGGGGGGTGGGGGCATGCGTGGGGAAGGGTTCGGGAGGGGAATGGGGGGATGAGCACAAATATGTGATACCTTAATCAATAAAGAAATTAAAAAAAAAATCATGCAGATTGCCCTAGTAGGTTTGGCTCAGTGTGTCAGCCTGCGGACTGAAGGGTCCCAGGTTCGATTCCAGCCAAGGGCACATGCCCAGGTTGCGGGCTCAATCCCCTATAGGGGACATGCAGGAGGCAGTCAATCAATGACTCCCTCTCATCATTGATGCTTCTATCTATCTCCCTTTTCCTTATTCTCTGAATTAAATAAAATACATTACAAAAAATCATGCAGATCAGTTTTTTTGTACCAATCTGGAGGGTCTGATGACAAGGATCAGGTGTGCTGAATGGAAGGTTATGAGCCTATTTATAGAAGTAGAAAAAATATGAAAGAATTTGGAATTATTAGTAGGAGGTGTTTTACCTTTTCAAGGGTGAACAATGTTGTAACAGTTAAAGATTAAAAGTAGTGTATCATAGTAGTTGAGGTTGAGGGGCATGTCTCTGGTTCTCACATTTGGGTATCTTTCATTTCAGTATCCTGCTTTTGACCAGTATGGAACCTCCCACAGTGGCATTTTTTATTCCATTTCCTTTTCTCAGTAGGTTTAGAAAAACACGATTAAGATGTTAGAGATGAAAGGAAATGCCTCCTGGGTGGCTGTCTGACATATTATTGCTTCATTTTAGGGAACTGGGTGGGATAATCACTAGCCACGTTTATTTGAAATGCTGCCCCTAGTGGTCAAAAGTAATCCACTGGAAAAGAACCAATCACACCTTTGCCAAAATTTGATATTTGAAACATTGAACAATTCTGTCCTTAGCTAATGCAAGAGGGGCCCCCGTCCTGCGCCTGCACATGCACACTCGGCCCAGAGCACATGGACATGTCTGTCACTCAGCAACGGTGCTCAGCTCTGGCAGGTCCATTGCAGCCCGTAACCTTAAATGTTTATTCTCTTGACAAATGACGCTCAGGTCCCAACAGAATATAGTTAGTTCTCATTATTCACAGATTCTGTATTTGTAATTCACATACTCACTAAAACTTGTTACCCCCAAATCATCACTCGTGGCACTTTTATACTTGTTCATGGATAAAAATATTTGACTCACCTGGTCCCAGCCAGGTGGAACAAAGTGCACTCTATCCCAGCTAGTGTGGCTCAGTGGTTGAGCGTCCACTTATGAGCCAGAAGGTCATGGTTCGATTCCTGGTCAGGGCACATGCCCGGGTTATAGGCTCATTCCCCAGTGTGGGCCATGCAGGAGGCAGCTGATCAATGATTTTCTCTCATCATTGATGTTTCTATCTCTCCCTCTCTTTCCGCTCTGAAATAACTAAAAATATATTTAAAATACAAACAATAAAAACCAACAAAACAAAGTGACACTCTGCCTTCTTGTTCCAGCTCTCATACTGTAAACAAGCGTCCTTTGCACGGTCTATTTAGTGCCACATTTTGTGCATTTTTGTGCTTTTGCTGGTGATTTGCTGTTTAAAGTGGCTCCCAAGTGTTGCCCTGGTGCGCCATCTAGTGTTTCTAGCATAAAAAGGCTGCGAGATGCTTAATGAAATTACAATTGATAGATAGGCTTCCTTAGAGAAGCACAAGTTACTTGCTGTTGGCAGTGAGTTCACTGTTAATGAAGCAACAAACGTATCAAACAAGATGTCTTTATTTTTATTTTTTTAAATAAATCTTTATTGTTCAGATTATTACAGGTGTTCCTCTTTTTTTTCCCCCATAGCTCCCCTCCACCTGATTCCCCACCCCACCCCACCCCATGCCCTTACCCCCCGCCACTGTCTTCATCCATAGGTGTAAGATTTTTGTCCAATCTCTTCCTGAACCCCTCACACCCCCTTCCCCCTGAGAATTGTCAGTCCACTCACTCCCTTTCTATGTCCCTGATTCTATTATATTCACCAGTCCATTCTGTTCTTCAGATTTTTTATTCACTTGATTTTTAGATTCACTTGTTGGTAGGTATGTATTTGATGTCATTTTGTTGTTCATAATTTTTATCTTTACCTTTTTCTTCTTCTTCCTCTTCTTAAAGAATACCCTTCAGCATTTCATGTAATCCTGGTTTGGTGGTGATGAACTCCTTTAGCTTTTTCTTGTCTGTGAAGCTCTTTATCTGACCTTCAACTCTGAATGATAGCTTTGCTGGGTAGAGTAATCTTGGTTGTAGGTTCTTGCTGTGCATCCCTTTGAATATTTCTTGCCACTCCCTTCTGGCCTGCATAGTTTCTGTTGAAAAATCAGCTGACAGTCGTATGGGTACTCCCTTGTAGGTAACTAACCGCTTTTCTCTTGCTGCTTTCAAGATTCTCTCTTTGTCTTTTGCCCTTGGCATTTTAATTATGATGTGCCTTGGTGTGGTCCTCTTTGGATTCCTCTTGTATGGGGTTCTGTGCGCTTCCTGAACTTGTAAGTCTATTTCTTTCACCAGGTTGGGAAAGTTTTCTGTCATTATTTCTTCTAATAGGTTTTCAATATTTTGCTCTCTCTCTTCTTCTGGCACCCCAAAAATTCGGATGTTGGTACACTTAAAGTTGTCCCAGAGGCTTCTTACACTATCTTCATATTTTTGGATTATTTTTTCTTTTTGTTTTTCTGGTTGGGCGTTTTTTGTTTCCTCATATTTCAGATCTTTGGTTTGATTCTTGGGGTACGTTGAGTTTCTACAGTTGAGTTTCTGTATATTCTTTATTTCAGACAGTGTATGCTTAATTTCTGACTGGTCCTTTTCCATTTTTTTGGCATTCTCATTAAGGTCCTTGAAGGTCTCATCAAGTTTCTCGGCGGTTTTTAGAAGATTCTTGAGTAACCTTATAAATGTGGTTCTGAACTCTATGTCGTCCAGTAGTTTGCTTTTCTCCACTTCTTTCATTCGTGACATGTTTCTTTGTCTCTGCAGTTTGCTGCTTCCCTGTGTTGATGGAGTGGCTCTGTGTGGTAGGTGACTTATAGGGGCCAGTAGCTCAGCCTCCCCAATCACCTGAGGTGGACGCTCTTGGTACACCCCTTTGTGGGCTGAGTGCAAAGTCTTGGTGTAGTTAAGCCTTGATTGCTGTTGGTACACTGGGAGCAATTGACCTCCAGGCCAACTGGCTGTGAGGACCCGCTGTGTCTATAATGGAAGAACTGCTGTGCTGGAGACATGCTTATGGTGCAGGACTTGTTTCAGTGGGGCTTTGGTGCTCACTGAGTCTGCCTCTTGAATGTGTCACTTATGGATGTGAGGAGTTGAAATCTGGTGTCTCACACTGACCTCTAGGTACACTGGCTTCTGGATCTCCAATGGGGTGCAGGTCAGCTACTGTCTGAGGCCACCCAGCAGGCGCTACAGCGAGAACTACAGTTTTCTCCTCTTTGCTTGGGGTTTGGAGGTTTTGGAGCTGTCTGACTCGGGCTGCAAGTTTGCTATGTTAAGCTGCAATAGGGCAGGCCATTCATATGCTAAAGCCGCTGCTTGGAGCTTGGGTGGGTTTGTAGATTGTGCTGGGTGGGGTCTCAGGGCATCACTAGGCTAGGGCGTGGCAAACAGCGATGGCTACCAGTAAGCTGGCTCTGCGTCTCGGACTGAGACTCCGCATCCCGCGCCCCAGCACAGTAAACAATTATTCCTGTGCGCAGCCCTGCAAGCAAGCCTCCCTCACTTTCCGACCCGATGGCAGACAGTCCAGCTTCTCCCCGTAGGAGTTTGGGTCCTCTGTGTCTCCCCAGAAACTGGAGTTCCTAATAATCGGGAGCTTGTCTCCCTTTGGGTTGAAAAAAAGCAGCGCTTCCAGTCACCCATCGCCAGCCCGATTCACGCGCCTCTGTACCTCAGCTTTTCAGCACTTGTGCACCCCTCAATGCTGTTTTCGCTTTCCTTCTAGTTGTAGAACTTCCACTCAGCCAGCTTTTCCGTGGTTCTGGGTGATAGACGTTTTGTCTTTTAGTTGTAGTTTTGAAATTGTTGTGAGAGGCAGCAGTTTAGGTGTTTACCTATGCCGCCATCTTGGATCCTCAAACAAGATGTCTTTAAAAAGAAACACATATAAACGAGGTTTGGAGTGGTTGACCAATGAATGCTGTGACCTGTATTTTCCTGAGAGTGACTGTCCAGTGTTCACTAATTTGGTCTTTATGACAAACACTATAGAACAGAAAGACTGTGAATTAGGCGAGTCCTCTGTACCTCTCCCTACCTCTACCTAAGCCCTTGCAACAAAGGCAATTGTGTCAAAATGCCAGGAGGGTTTTGAGTTGAGTCTCTGCAGTACAGGAGCACAGTTTAACAGCATGGAGTGTTTAAACAGCAGAAATGCTTAGGTGAGAGAAAAGACCGGCTAACTTGTCACTTCCTCCTTCACATGCAGCACGCATATAATAAGTTTGTGTGATAAAAGGTATCATTTTCCATTAGTGCCAAGTATTCATTTTCTTGCTTTCTTCATGTTCCATTTGCCTGTGGTGGCCAAAGAGTATTTGGCAATTTCAAACAATGTGAATTGCTGTGAAGCTTGCCGATATGTAGGTGTGTGACTCCCCTGTTGGCAACTAGAAGGACATTGAATCTAGAATTTTATAAAGTAAAACTAGAGGCCCTCAGCCTTGCCTGCACCCTTTTGCAATCTGGGACCCCTTGGGGGATGTGGGACTGCCAATTTCGGCCTGATGCAGGGACTGGGTCAAAACCGGCAGTCTGACATCCCCCAAAGGATGTTGCAGTGCGCGAAGGATGTAGTAGGCAGCTGGGGAGGAGCCTGGGCCAGGTGCCACACTGCTCCTGCTCATCCTGGCCCTGCTGTGTCTGCCACCGCTGCCCGGGTAGCATGCTGCCATGGAGGTGGGAGAGGCTCGAGCTGCTGCAGCTGTAGCTGTGCTCGCCAACTGTGAGCCCAGTGTTCTGGTGCCTGTCAGTCAGCGGAGCGGGGTCCCGCTGTGGGAGTGCACTGACCACCAGGGGCAGCTCCTGCATTGAGTGTCTGCCCCCTGGTGGTCAGTGTGCATCATAGCGACTGGTCAAACAGTTGTTCAGTTATTCCGTCACTTAGGCTTTTGCATATATAGATTATTCACTAAGATTTTTTTAAAGGCAAAAAATAAATAATTCAGCATTGCCTAATCTTGTTTTTAGAATATTATATTCATTGATTTTTTAAATTTTATAGTTTTAAAAGTGAATTTTTAAAAACCACATTTGAAATATAATTTTAATATTTTTCATATATTTACATTGGAAGTGACATTTTGATGAAAACATCAAGTTTGTGTACTCTTTTTTTAAAAAAATATATTTTATTGATTTTATACAGAGAGGAAGGGAAAGGGATAGAGAGTTAGAAACATCGATGAGAGAGAAACATCGATCAGCTGCCTCCTGCACACCCCTTACTGGGGTTGTGCCCGCAACCAAGGTACGTGCCCTTGACCGGAATCGAACCTGGAACCTTTCAGTCCGCAAGCCGACGCTCTATCCACTGAGCCAAACCGGTTTTGGCAAGTTTGTGTACTCTTAATGTAATTACATTTTATTTTAAATCTTTTAGGTCATTGTAATAGAACAAATATAAAAAGCTTGATTGTAAGAACATAATTAGTAGTTTTTCTGAAATAAAGGAAAGAAAATAATTTTTATAGAAAAAGGCTACAAATATCAGGAAAGGACTGACTGTGAGCCAAGGGTCCAGGTTTGCTGAGGCCTCGCCCAGATCTGAAGTAGATTCAGAAGGACTTGCTCTGTGTCCTCAGCGCTGCACGGCTTCTTCTCTTCCTTTGGCAGCTCTTAACTTGTCCTTTAATAATACGTTGGAAATGTTTAAAAGTTCCCATAAACTGAGGAACAGATGGCATGGTAGCGTGTAGCTCTGGGACGGCTTTAAATTCAGTCCATGGATCAGTGACAGCTGCCTCCGTGAGCACACTGTGGAAGCCGCCAGTGTCAGCTCCCAAAGTCAGTCAGCCAAGTGTAGACACATTTGTACACACATGCTGAGTGCCAGTGACCAGCAGGCCTTGAACTCCACGGGGCCCACGTTCCTGGAGCAGACCAACACTTGACTGTATACTTTGACCTTGTAGAAGAATAACCCCCTTCCCTGTGACAGGCAGTGCATTCGGCTCTGACTCTATTTCAGGTGTTGTGTGGCGGTCTGTCTCACCACACTTTGGCGCATGACCCTTTGGTAGGACCCCCTTCCTCCCCTTCCCCCCTTAAGTAGCCAAAGTCTACTACTTTGCCTTTAGATCATGGGACACAAGAACCTGGGATACTGTAGTTGCTCAGTGTAAAGTTCAGGATAGAAGAAGGAAGGAACTTAGCTTCTATGGGTGTGGTCATTGTGCATCCTGGCCAAGTAACAAACAGGGTGACCCAGGCTTCTCTGAGGGCGACTCTGTTCTAACAGAGGAGGACACTAAGCCGACCATTCTCACAGGAAGGCAGGCTGAGCCGCCTCCTTTCCTGCCCTGGAGGATAGTGACCAGGTTCTCTCCAAAAAGAGGTGTTACATAATCAAGAAAAAAACAACCAGTTGAGTGAAATGTTCATGAACTAGAGGAGAGCCATCAAATGCTGCGAGGACAGAGCTGGATGCAAGACTGTTCCCCAGGGGAGGGACAAGGGACATTTAGGGGACATCACCTCCTGCTGACTATCCTACTGCCCTTCTCCAAGAAAAAGTGATAGAGTTGTGCTGGGGCCCAGGGAAAAAAGGAGAGGTGGTGTCTCAGTCAGGGGACTCCAGAGAAACAGAACCAATTATAGATAGATAGGTAGATAGATATCCATGTGAAATGGATATGAATGGATGTATGCATGGATGTTTGGATGAATAGCTAGCTTGATAGACAGATTTATTATGAGGAACTGGCTCATGCTATTAGGAATCTGGGAAGTCCTACTACCTTCCGTTTGCAAGTTGGAGACTCAGGGAAGCTGGTGGTGAAGCGCAAGGCTTGAGAGCCAGAGCATGAGGATGGATCACTGGGAGACAATCTCCTCAGCCTCCCTGATCTTCAAGGTGGGGACTGTACCCAGGTCTACACATCTACAATTCGCAGTCCACATGCACCATTCTCTGAATAGGCAATCAATGAACACAAACCCCTCCATTTCCTACCTAAGCACATAATACAGTCATCACCCCGGGACCTGCATCCTGACATTCAGAGAAACAATGAAGTCATACAGCAATGAATAATAAAGTCTTAGGATTAAAACCACTCATCCTTATTCCCAACTTGATTTAAAAAATAATGGGGATTATTATTTGCATAATGTCGGGGCAAAACTTAAAGTTCATTAAATGTCTCTCTGAGTCTTTGATTTATTTTTCAACCGTATTCTCAAATATTTGAAAACAGTCTTGATTATAAAAAAATGCATAGACACAGAGATAGATCTTAAGCTAAATGCATTGTGTTTATGGTAGAAGACAGCCCCTCAGTTATGATGTCATGGCAACCAAGAACGCCTATCACTGAGTGCCTGTGAATAACTGGCATGGAGAACAGGTGGAAGCCAGTTGTTTTATGGTTTCTTCCAACTGGAATTCAGAAAAACTATCACTAACTTTTTTTTTTTTTTTTTTTTTTTTAGTGGAGGTCCCACTCTAATTTGTGAATGCCCTTAGCAGTCTGACAAACTGAGTGGCCAGGAGACATCAATGAAAAACAATCTTGCCTCCAGCAGCTTCTGTCTGTCCTCAAAGAGGCGCGAGCTGATTTTTAGTCCATTAAACAGAAAGTGGGAGGGGGGGTTGTTAACATTATTTATTCATTCAAATGAGTACTTCCTGAGCTGTTACTCAGCGGAAGGTCTTAGAACCACGGTTGCCCGTTATACCCAAAGGAGCCTCTGAGTGGATGGAGGATAGGTGGTATGAGCAGACCGTCAAGGGGCATTCTCTTCTCAGATGACACCTATGGCTCCAGGTTGCACTCTGTGTTCATAGAATTTCATAATTTAATTAAATATTAGGTAAGTCATCATTTTACAACTTGCCCCGATAGTGGGCAATTTCATAATCTCACTACCTATTAGATAACCCCATGAAATAGGAAATCAGAAAAATGGACGCAGCGTAATTTCTATGAAGCTGCACGTGAATGCTTGGGAAGAGGCTCATTTTACAAGAGTAGCTCAGAAACACTGTTGAACTGGATGTGTGTGAATCTACTACAAATGTTTGATAAATTTAAAAGATCTAAGTGGATTCTGAAGTCAGACATCTTTCAAGATATCAGTGGGAATTCCTTGACCCCATAGCATGGCTTAAGGAAGGAACAGACAGTGGAATGGCTCTCAAGGGCCAAGCTCAAAGCAGACATTGGTGCTCTGTGGAAGGACTAAGGAAGGATTCACATTTGTGTAGATTTGGCCAAAGTAAAATACTGTTGGGCCTGGCTGATGTGGCTCAGCGATTGAGTACCGACCCATTGCACCAAGAAGTCACCAGTGAGATTCCCATCAGAGAACTAGAAGTCACCCTACACTGCTTACCACATAACCTCCTGCTGGCTGAGGAGCTGCCCACACCTTGCAATCATGTCCTGATATGTTTTTTTGAGCTTGAATACACCTAGAAAGTTGAGAGAGAGGGAGAGAGAGAGAGAGAGAGAGAGAGAGAGAGAGAGTATTCGTGGTGTGGCCCGGCCGGTGTGGTTCAGTTGTTGAGCATGAAACCAGGGAGGTCACAATTTGATACTCAGTCAAGGCACAAGCCCATGTTGTAGGCTCAATCCCCAGTAGGGGGCATTCAGGAGGCAGTTGATGGATGATGTTTCTCTCTCATTGATGTTTCTAACTCTCTATCCCCCTCCCTCCTCTCTCTCTCAAAACATATTTAAAAAATACTGTTGGCATATTTATTTATTAATTCAAATATTTAAATTTATATATATTTATTTGTTTATTTTTAATTGTTGACAGTATGACAGATGTCCCCATCCCTCCCTTTGCCACTCTCCACCCAGACCCCACCCCATTCCAGGCCTTCACCACATTAGTGTCTGTGTACATGGGCTATGCATATATACATGTGTGTTCTTTGGTTAATCTCTTTCAGTCCTTCCCACACCCCTCCCCTCTGAGATCTCTCAGTCTGGCCCATGTATCCATGCTTTTGGTCCTATTTTGTTTGTCAGTTTATTTTGTTCATTGGATTCCACATTTAGGTGAGATAATGTGATATTTGTGATATTTCCTCTGACTGGCTTATTTCACTTAGAGCAATGATTTCCAGGTCCATCCATTCAAAGGGTAAGGGAGTTCCTTCTTTTTTATAGCTGCATAGTATTCCATTGTGTAAATGTACCACAGCTTTTCTTTTTCTTTTTTTTAAAATAAATCTTTATTCAGATTATTACAATTGTTTCTCCTTTTTCCCCCCATAGCTCCCCTCCACCTGGTTCCCACCCCACCTTCTGCCCTTACCTCCCCCCCACTGTCCTCATCCATAGGTGTATGATTTTTGTCCAGTCTCTTCCTGAACCCCCTCATACCCCTTCCCCCCCTGAGAATTATCAGTTCACTCCCTTTCTATGCCCCTGATTCTATTATATTCACCAGATTATTCTGTTTTTCAGGTTTTTAATTCACTTGATTTTTAGGTTCCCTTGTTGATAGATATGTATTTGTTGTTCATAATTTATCTTTACTTTTTTCTTCTTCCTCTTCTTTAAGAATGCCTTTCAGTATTTCATATAATACGGGTTTGGTGGTGATGAACTCCTTTAGCTTTTTCTTATCTGTGAAGCTCTTTATCTGACCTTCAATTCTGAATGATAGCTTTGCTGGGTAGAGTAATCTTGGTTGTAGGTTCTTGCTATTCATCACATTGAAAATTTCTTGCCACTCCCATCTGGCCTGCATAGTTTCTGTTGAGAAATCAGCTGACAATCGTATGGGTGCTCCCTTGTAGGTAATTAACTGTTTTTCTCTTGCTGCTTTTAATATTCTCTCTTTGTCTTTTGCTCTTGGCATTTTAATTATGATGTGTCTTGGTGTGGTCCTCTTTGGATTCCTTTTGTTTGGGGTTCTGTGCACTTCTTGGACTTGTAAGTCTATTTCTTTCATCAGGTGGGGGAAGTTTTCGGTCATTATTTCTTCAAATAGGTTTTCAGTATCTTGCTCTCTCTCTTCTTCTGGCACCCCCATAATTCTGATGTTGGTACGCTTAAAGTTGTCCCAGAGGCTTCTTACACTATCTTCAACTTTTTGGATTTTTTTTTCTTTTTGCTTTTTCGGTTGAGTGTTTTTTGCTTCTTTGTATTTCAATTCTTTGACTTGATTCTTGTGTTCCTCTAGTCTGTTGTTGGGTCTCTGTATAATATTTTTTATTTCAGTCAGTGTATGTTTAATTTCTAGTTGGTCCTTTTTCATATCTTCAAGGGTCTCATTATATTTATCGGCCTTTTCTAGGATATTCTTGAAAAGCCTTATAACCGTGGTTTTAAATTCTATATCCAGTCGTTTGTTTTCCTCCATTTCTTTCGTTTGTGATCTGTTTCTTTGATGCCACATTTTCACTGCTTCCCTGAGTTGGTAGGGTAGATTTGTGTGCTAGGTTTCCTATATGGCCCAGTGGGTCGGCCTTCCCAGTTAACCTGAGGTGGACACTCTTGGTGCACCCCTTTGTGGACTGTGTGTACAGCCTTGTTGTAGTTGAGTCTTGATTGTTGTTGGTATCACTGGGAGGAATTGACCTCCAGGCCAGTTGGCTGTAAGGATCAGCTGTGTCTATGCTGGGAGAAGTTCGGTGTTGGAGACAGTCTTATAGGATTAGACTTGCCAAATTGCAATAGCCTCTGTGCTCAGTTTGGATGTGGTGGAGTCTCAGGGCGGAGCAGACAGTCTTGGCTTCCAGTCAGCCTTGCCCTTGTGCGCGCCTTCAGACCTCTGCCTTCCCTGGCTCCCGAGTCTCCGCCCAAGAGTCCAGATTCCCCCACAAGAGCGTGGGTCCCCAGGGGCTCGCCTAGAACTGGGGTTCAGTGCAGTCAGAACTGGGGCTCAGTGCAGTCAGGAGCTCCTGACTCCCTTCCACTAGGGAAAGCCTGTGGCAACCTCTGCAGCCTTTGTGTGCACTGGCACGCGCGCGCCTTCAGACCTCTGCCTTCCCCGGCTCCCGAGTCTCCACCCGAGAGTTCAGATTCCCCCCAGTAAGAGCGTGGGTCCCCAGGGGCTCACCTGGAACTGGGGTTCAGTGCAGTCAGAACTGGGGTTCAGTGCAGTCAGGTGCTTCCGACTCCCTTTTGCTAGGGAAAGCCTGTGGCAACCTCCACAGCCTTTGTGCACACTGGCTCGCACGTCTCCAGACCCCAGCCCACTGGGTCTCCCCCGGGTCTCCGAGTCTCCGGGTGCCTTTCTCTCTACCTGACAGTCCAGACTCCCCCTGTATGAGCCTGGGTCCACGGGGTTTCACCCGGGACTGGGGTTCAGTGCAGTCAGAACTGGGGTTCAGTGCGGTCGGGGGCTTCCTTCCCCCTTCCGCCAGAGAAAGTCAGCCAGGCTCTCAGCCACCCTTCCTCTCTGCGGGCACAAAGACCCTTTGCCATACCTCCAATTCTCTGTGAGCTTTTCTCTTTCCTTCTAGTTGTAGAATTTTCACTCAGCCAGCTTTCCTGTGGTTCTGAATGGTGTCCGTTCTGTCTTTTAGTTGTAGTTTTGAAATTGTTGTGCGAGGCAGCAGTTTAGGTGCTTACCTATGCCGCCATCTTGGTTTCTCGTACCACAGCTTTTTTATCCACTCATCTACTGATGGGCACTTGGCTGTTTCCAGATCTTCGTTATTGTAAATAATGCTGCTGTGAGGGGGGCATATAGTCTTTCTGATTGTTGTTCCTGGCTTCTTAGGATCTGTTCCCAGAAGTAGGCTCACGGGCTTTCTCCCCTCTCCCCCCAATCTCTGTGCCCATTGATTATGCTTATATGCACACAAGTTCTTTGGTTAATCTCTGATCCCCGCTCCCCCGCCCACCCTCCCCTGCCTTCCCTCTGAGGTTCGAAGGTCTGTTCAATGATTCTGTGTCTCTGGATCTATTTTTGTTTATCAGTTTATGCTGTTCTTTAAATTCCACAAATGAGTGAGATCATGTGATACTTACCTTTCTCTGACTGGCTTATTTCACTTAGCACAGCACTCTCCAGGTCCTTCCATGCTGTTGCACATGGTAAAAATTCCTTCTTTTTTACCACAGCATAGTATTCCATTGTATAGATGTACCACAGTTTTTTAATACACTCATCTGCTGATGGGCACTTAGGTTGTTTCCAAATCTTAGCAGTTGTAATTTGTGCTGCTATGAACATAGGGGTGCATATATCCTTTCTGATTCATGTTTCTAGTTTTTTGGGATATATTCCTAGAAGTGGGATCACTGGGTCAAATGGGAGTTCCATTTTTAGTTTTTTGAGGAAAGTCCATACTGTTCTCCACAGTGGCTGCACCAGTCTGCATTCCCACCAGCAGTGTATGAGGGTTCCCTTTTCTCCACATCCTCTCCAACATTTGTCATTTATTGATTTATGATGATAGCCATTCTTTTATTTATTTATTATTTGTTTATTTATTTACTTATTTTTAAATATGTGTTTTTATTGATTTCAGAGCGGAAGGAAAAGGGAAAAAGAGATAGAAACATCAATGAAAGAAAGAATAATTGATCAGCTGCCTCCTACATGCCCCACACTAGGGATCAAGCCTCAACCCAAGTTTGTGCCCTGACCAGGAATCTAACCATGACCTCCTGGTTCATAGATCGATGCTCAATCACTGAGCCATGCCAGCCAGGCAATGATAGCCATTCTGACAGGTGTGAGATGGTATCTCATAGTCATTTTGATTTGCATCTCTAGGATGATTAGTGACTTTGAGCATTTTTTCATATGTCTCTTGGCCTTTTATATGTCCACTTTTGAAAAGTGTCTATTTAAGTCCTTTGACCATTTTTTGATTGGATTGCTTATCTTCCTTTTGTTAAGTTGTATAAATGTTGGAGATTAAACCCTCATCAGATATCACATTGGCAAATATGTTCTCCCATGCAGTGGTTTTCTTGTTTTGTTAATGGTTTCTTTTGCTGTGCAGAAGCTTTTTATTTTGCTGTAGTCCCATTTGTTTAGTTTTGCCTTCGTTTCCATTGTCCTAGGAGATGTGTCAGTAAACATATTGCTACGAGCTATAGCTGATATTTTGTTGCCTATGTATTCTTCTAAGATTTTTATGGTTTCCCATCTTACATTTAAGTCTTTTATCCATTTTGAGTTAATTTTTGTGTATGGTGTAGGTTGATGGTCTAGTTTCATTTTTTTGCTTGTATCTGTCCAATTTTCCCAACACCATTTGTTGAAGAGACTTTCTTTACTCTGTTGTGTGCTCTTGCCTCCCTGTTAGCATTTTTGTTTGTTTAATTTTGAGCTTTAAATATTAACTAATGTTTAAATTCAACTGACCCTACTCTTGCTGATCCAATTCTTGCCAAGTACTAGTAGACCATGGGCCCACCCACTGAAAAGGAGCAGAGATGTGCTCAGGTTCAAGGGTGAGAGCACTTCTGAGTTTGATCAAATGCATCTATGTAATCATTTTCTTTTCTAGGTATTCAAGCTCCCTGTCACAATTATTTATTTATTATCCTCATTTAAGGATATGTTTATTGATTTTTTTTTAAGAGAGAGAGAGAGTAAGAGTGAGAGAGAGAGAGAGAGAGAAACATCAAGTGGTTGCCTCCTGTAGGCACCCGGACTGAAGATTGAACCAGAAATCTCGGTATGTGGCCTGGTGGAGGATTGAACCCACAACCTACTGGTGTATGGGGTGATGCTCCAACCAGCTGTGCCATCCAACCAGGACTCTGTCAGGATCTTGTAAATATCTGACACGTTAGTGATTTTTAAAAATCTGTTCTGTTCTCAGCAAACATCTGAGGAGAGAAGCTCATTCATGACCTGCTCTGATTAATTTACTACAGGATTTGGGAATACAAAGCCACAGGACAGATTTAGGTCATGTCATTCCCAGATTTAAAAATAATAGTCCATGTGTTGGTGGAGGGGAAACACCCCTTTATATAAGACTAATAAGACAATATAAAAAACAGATAAAGTTTTCCCCCAGGGGGCTGCTTTTGTACAAGTGCATTTTTATTTCTCCTAAGAGCACATTCTGTGTCACCCACGGGCTGTGCAAATCTGGGCAGATCAGACTGGTGTCCCAGACCTGATGGCTCTGACCACATCCTTTGTGGTGATGATTAAATTAAGAGAAGTGTGGGACAAAGTTAAAGCGGCACCCAGCACAGAGTGAGCGCTCAGGCGTGCAACCCTGGTTTAGTTTCTCTCTGAAGATAGAAGACCAGCCAGTTTTCTTGGATTTTTTACAAACCCAGAAGACATTTATGAATAATACAATTTCCAAAGTCTTCAATACCAGGAAAAAGCTAATGTGAAAGTTCTGGAAAACGTGGCTATTTTGTGTAGCATTGTCATTTGAATCTGCTGCTACTTGTTAAAGCAGTCCTGCAATATTTGGGGCCAAATCACGGCAAAGAGGGTCTTCAGTTAAGACAGAGGCCGCATCAAGCAGGAGGGGATGCTGGTTAACATTGAGCTTGCCCTTCCTCTCTAAGTTCCTGTCATCCCATTGATGCTTCCCAAGTCTCCTTCTGACCCTACCCTGCTTCCAGTAGTAAGACGGGCAATTATAAGGTGTTATCCTCTCTTTCTTGGCACATGTGATACTTATCACAGTGACTAGAGGCCCAGTGAACGAAATTCGTGCATGGTGGGGGGAGGGAGTGTCCCTCAGCCCGGCCTGTATTCTCTCCAATCTGGGACCCCTCGGGGGATGTCCGGCTACATGGACTATTTGGATTTTGTATTCCACATGTTCCATGTACCATATTTGATTTTACAATTTGAAAAAGTTGAGGACACTAGTCTTCATCTGGAATTTCTGCCTTAACTATATGGTCAATGTCATCTTCTGTTCATAATTTTGATTCACTATCTAATATCAATAATAGGTGAGCGTGAGGCAGTCCGTGTTTCTGAAATTCAATGACATGAATTTTAGCTATTACTTTGCCAAATAAATGGAATTTACATATATCATTTAAAAGAGCGTTCAGCCGAAGCCGGTCTTGGCTCAGTGGATAGAGCGTCGGCCTGCGGACTGAAGGGTCCCGGGTTCGATTCCGGTCAAGGGCATGTACCTTGGTTGCGGGCACATCCCCAGTGGGAGGTGTGCAGGAGGCAGCTGATCGATGTTTCTCTCTCATCGATGTTTCTAGCTCTCTATCCCTCTCCCTTCCTCTCTGTAAAATATCAATAAAATATATTAAAAAAAAAATAAAAGAGCTTTCAGCTTAACATTAAAAACTCTGGCTACCAAGTCAGGTCTGTTTTCAACTTTTTGCCAGCATTGTAAATTGTTTGTAATATCTGCCCATTTGGAGTTGCATGTCATGGTTATGAATAAATAAGGCTTGCCATACTATGTTACAATTGCCATAGCATCCTGATATCGCTGCTGCATATTTCTGGGACTATCCTCAAAAGATGATGGAAGTATTATTATTTTAACAATCAGCACATTGTCATTTTCAGATCTAGATGTGAGATAATCCATCAAACCACTATATTTTTCAACTCTCAACTTAGATTGGTTTGCTTTAATGAAATTTATCCGATTGGCCTCCATTTTTAAATATGAATCCACAGTAAACTGTTGAGTTAATCTTCTTGCATTTAAAATAGGATTGAATGTGTCTCGCACAGAGAGATGAAATCCATAATACTGCATTTGTGTGACTCGTGTCCTTACATTTTGTCTAGTATCATTGTTGATTACACTGTCATCTCTGAGTCTTAATGCAATATCTATTCCCCAGCTTTTTTCACCATGTGGAAAAAAGAGTAGGATATGTCATTGCACCTAATGTAGGAAACAGGATACTGATTTGTTTCATTTTAGTGGCATTCAGATTATTTGGATCTGGTTTACAATGAATGAGCAAGTCCCTTTCAGAAGGAGGTTCTCCATCTTTGTTTCTGAATATGACGGCAACCTCGGTTACATGGGGAGAATTATATCTACCGGGACCACTGTTAAGATCGTATTTAATCGCCATTGTTACTTCCGTGGGAGCAATACCTTTTGCTGCTGCTTCAGATTGGGCTTCCTTTTCTACCTCATGTAGCATCTTGTGTGATTTGTTAAATCATTTATTTCACGTATGAGGTTGTTGATATTGATCATGAACCCTGGTTTTCTGGCATTGCTAATCTTTTACTTGTCGCTTTGGCTGTATCTAAAATATAGAGTTGAGCAAACTTCCGAGAAACACCATCCGAAGGATGTAAAGTTCCAGTATGGTGATAAACTTGTCTGTGTATTCTAAAACAGTATGGCCCATATCCTCATGGCGATGCAATATTTGCACCCATTGAAGCAAAAGCAAAAGAACTATTTATGGAATGAATATTTTCCATGATATTTTTACTGTCAGAATCTTCGTTTGTCATTAATCTTTTTAAATATGCTAGGTATTCTGGAAAATGTTTATCATTTGGACGAACTTTACCTTTGCTACAACATCGAGTAAATTTCCCATTGGATGGTTTTTCATCGGAGAAATTTAGTGATAGGCAAAATTGACATCTAACAGTCATTCCACCACAACTATGTTCGAGAATTGCATCCTCATGTACTCCATTTTCGATGAGAAGGCAGTTCCTACCAGTATTGGTAGTACTTGTTGATGACTGTTCTTTAGACATATTCTGTCTTCGCCACTGCCTTCTTTCAACTTCAGAGGCACGTTGGCCTTTAGACATTTTCTGATGATGATGCCTGCTTCTTTCGCCTTCAGAGCTATGTTGTGCCAATAGTTGCTCTTCAGATACATTCTCTCACCGCTGCTGCCTTCTTTCTGCTGCAGAGCTACATTGTGTCAATAGTTGCTCTTCAGACATATTCCCACCTCCCTGCTGTCAGCGTCTGGGATGCAGGTGAATGAGAGTCCTGGCTGTCAGGCTGCTGAGAGCTGGCTGACCAATGGCTGATTCTGGCTGATTCTGTGGGGGATGGGACCCCCTCCTCCCTGCTGTCAGAGTCTGGGCCAGTGCCCACTGGGACACAGCGTCAAGTCTGCCTACGCTGGGAGACCCAGAGTCAAGTCCCCGTCCATTTGCGTGTGCCTCAAAATCCCGCGAGATCCAGACCTGCTTGCGCCCATGTAGACAGACGCAGCATCAAGCTGCACAGAGCTGCGGACCCCCTGCGGAGCTGCAGGGAACCCTGGTGGAAGCCACATGGAGCAGCAGGCGGGACCTGCCCCCCAGCGGGGCTGAGGGAACTCCAGTGGAAGCTGTGCTCTGCGTGCCTGCCGCAGGGTGCTACCATGCCCCCCGCAACTGGCGTGGCCACGGGAACCCCAGTGGCAGGCACATGGAGTGGCCGTCCGGCCTCCTGCCCCCCCATGGGGCAACAGGATCTGTGGTGGCAGGCGCGCGGAGCAGCCGGCTCTGTCCCCGCTGCGGGTGCCACCATCTTGTGACAGCGTTACAGTGGGAGGGTTAATTTGCATATTACCTCTTTATTAATAGGATGGTCATTGCAATGGCTCTGTTCAAGGTCCACACTAAAATGTAGAAACATCTGAAGCGATTTAGTATTTCCTGTGTCTCATTGTCTCATTCAACATTTCAGGTTGAACTTTAACTTTTCATTATTTCTGAAACAGTAACAATTCAGGTTTATCAATGATGGTTTAAGATGAGGAGTGAGAATTACAGCTAAGATTGTAGAAAACAATACCCCCAAACCTAGCCAAAACAACCAACTGACCAAATACACAACAGAGCCAGGTATCCGCGCTAAACTGCTCAGGAATGTTGGACATAGGTGATAGTTCAGCATGCAGGCAGAGTTGATTAGCTTTTGCAGAAATTCTGTTTCCTAGCAGTTTTTCCAGAGCCCCGGAATTTAAATACTTGTAAAAAAAGGGGGGGTGGAGGGATAATACACAATTTGTAAAAATGCAAGCAAGCTAGATAATTATTTTACTCCTGTCATTTGTTTTTCTGGATTTTAATGAAAATGATCCCAAGGTTAGGTGGGTTCTGGGCTGAATTGACGAGGTTTTGTTCATTTTTTTTCCAGAGCATGGCATCTGTATTCTGCATTTCAGACACTAGAGGGAAGCACTAGCCTGGGCTAAGATTCCTGGAGTCCAGAGAAAGAAAGGCAAAAACCAAGAAAACGTTTCTCTTTTCTGTGATAATGTCCTTTTTTGTCCCGCTTCCTTCCTTTTACCTGTCTCCCATATATTGTCTTCCCCCGCCCCCCTATAATGATAATCTTTTTTAAAAGTTCACAAGAAAATTCCTCCTTTATGCATTCAGAGAACAAAGAGATTGTGAGGTGAACTCTTACCATGGTGGACACAAATTATATTTTAAATGGCAGTGTCTGGTTTTGGCGTGTGAACACCATTCAACACAGTAAGTTAGTTGAAAGTTATTCTTTGGGATATGCTATTCTTTCATTTTTCTTGTATTTTCATTATTCCTGTAAAATGCTTCTCTCTAAAGTTGTTCGGAAGCACAGCCCCACCTGGACGCTCATTTGTCTCAAACACACCCTCTGAAAACCTGGATGGAGGAGTGACTTCTGTGTGGCCACACCCAGGGTTTTGATGTCACCAACTGCACGGTGACCTCATTCCATCACAGTTGAGGCCCCGAGGAGGTGGAAGGGAGCTGTGGGTACCCATCCTGGCTCTGCAATGTTAAGACGCTTATTTCTCTCCATCTCAATCTTTCTTTTCCTAAATTTCAAAGTAGTTATTTGCAGTGTTATGGGGATGCTATGCCCAGGGTCCCTGGCCCATAGGGAGTGCTCAGTGTTTGCTGTTACTCATTTCCGTTATTCTTAAATCTTTATTTCTTATTCAAAGCTTGTTGGAGTCATTGCACTAATAGTTCTTCAACTTTTCACCTACATCATATAAACTAAATCATGAGACCTTATACTATCTTGCTTCACATATAGGACATCACCTGATCAAGACATTTAGGAATAAGAAATGCCTTTTAAAATATTTTTGTATATTTGACTTTAAATAATGTTCCCACCCCACAAAACTGCTATATTTTCACACTCTTAATTGACAAACAGGTAATGTTGTATGTAGCATAGAATATATTTTATGATAAAATTCAATTCAAGAGTATTCTGTTTCTGAAACCCGGTAAGACTAGATGTTCTAATTCTGTGTTGTCCAGGACAGCAGCCACAGGCCGTGTGTGATCCCGGGCAGGCTGGAAATGTGGCCTGGCCAAACTTAGATGGGCTGGTGGTGGAAAACACACACTGGATTAGAAGATTTGGCAGGAAAAATGTAACGTGATTATCTCATTACTATTTTTTGTGTTATTTACACATTGAAATAATATTTTAGGTAGATTGGTTTAAATACATATTATTAAAATTATTTTCATCTATTTCTTTTACATTTATGATTTGTTTTAGAAAATTTTAATTTCCATATGTGGCTTGCCTCGTATTTCCGGCGGACAGCACTGTCTTCTGTAATTCTGCATCAGTGGAACATTCAAAGTGTCACTCATTCTATTAGTTTTAAAAGTAAAATAAACTTATGGAGGAACATATATTGAGAACACATTTGCTTAAGAGGTATTTAAAATAGGCCCGCCAGTGATTCGTTGAGCCCTTTCTCATTGGCCATTTCTGTCCGTTTTGTGACCTGTGACGCATGTGTCTTTGTTGAAATGTGACAAGTAAAGCGGTTTCCCGCTTCTTCTGTGCTTTCTTGGAAAGGCTGAGCTTTAATGTGAGTGATCAGTAAATCCATCAGATGCAGACAGAGCAGAGTGAGGGATTCTTTCAGCAGGAGCCCCCGTTCTGGTTTCGCTGCGCAGCTCCTGCGGGTGGATCAGGGCGCTGTTCCAGCCTCCACTCATTACGATCCGCCTCCCTGAAAAACTCAGTACTTACTCCTTAAATAAACACACTGCGCTGGGGGCTGAAGAACAGCCAGGCACACTTTTTTCTCCCCTTAAATGACATTTTTAAAATGTGTACATTTTATAAAAATTCATCGTCAGATCAGAAAGTGTCCCCTCATCCTCAGTGGGGTGGAAGCAGTGGTGCTAGATGGCACCCTACTTATGCTTTCCTGCCACATCTGCTCCCTTTTAATTAGGCTTCTTGCCATGCTCTTTCCAGTTTGGGAGGATCACAGGCCAGAGGAGGCCAGGAGTCCCCTGCTTCTCCGCGGCCACGCTGTCCCCACGTGTGGATCCTGCGGCCCCCTCCTTCATCACATCCCTGCCATGCTGCACTTTGTAAAATCCTGGAAAACATTTTATGATACCCAGGGCAGGAAAGGCATCATTTATAATACATGCGAGTGGCTCGTCTTTTATTTATAAATCATTTTGCTCGGAAGGCTTTTATTTCCATGCATGCGGTGGAGCCTCAATTCTACCTAAAAAAAAAAAAATCCACCGCCTCCTGTGCTTCTATTGCTTTTCACATGACGCTGATATTTCCATAATGAGTAGCAAAATAATACTTTTGGGGTTTGGGGCTGTGGGTATTTGCAAAACCAGCAAATACATTCCCAGCCTGGGTCTGCATCACTGGCTCCCACAGCCAAACACCCTGGGGGTCTATTAAGCGCTGTTATTATGGTGTCAATCAGACCCACATTGGCTGTAAAGATGCCCTAAACAACTGCGTGATCTTGCCAGCGCCTGGTCCTTCATTTATGATATACTATTTTGGATCTAAAAAGCAAGGTAATGCTTGTTTTCAAATCCTTGGAGTTACTAGAATAAGAGAGAATGGCTGGGGGGCTGGGGATGCAATGGGAAGACCTGGGAATGTGAACCACAAGCCTCCTGCTCTCCACCTGCGCTGACCTCACAGTGTTACTCGGCTTTCCGGAGCCTCAGTTTCCCCGAATATAAAATGAGGGTAAAATAACACTTGGGGGATAGGACAGTTGTGTGGCTGTATGCAATGGCAGTGAAAGAAGCCAGGTTGTAAATGACACAGCAGACCACAATGTTACGTGACTTTTATTATTTTCAATGTTTGACACACTCTGGCCAGCCTGCCAGACTGCTTTGTCAGGAAAACGTCGCTATTGTTAATCACGCAAGGAGGAGAGGGGATTGGCAGAAGTGCCGGATAGAGACGCATAACGAAGATATTTCTCTCCCTGGTTCCCACAAAGGTATGGCTTTGACACCTTTTAAAAACACAACCCAAAGTCCCAGGACCAGCAAAGAAACGCGATGTGTGCACGGGCGGGCGGCAAGGCTGCCGGTGGCTGCTTGGTGACCCGGAGGTCCGTCTACCCAGAGGGTCCCCGTGGTCCAGGGACTGATTGTGGCGACCCTGTGGAGGAGGGCAGGAAGGGTCAGGCTAGGACTGCGATGTGGGCGCATGTGACCCCGGGCCTCGCTTCCGGAGGCTGGAGGAGGGGGAGGTTTGATCTGGGCTGTGGCACCGGTTAGATGTTTTCCTTGGAGAAGACACTCAGATGCCTCATCTTCTTAAATGTCCCAACCTCAGGGATGTGCATGTCCTCTTCCCTACCGAGGAGGGCAGAGCCAAGACCCTCCAGCTGCGGCAAGTCACAGACACGCTGGGAAAAAACGGCCCAGTTTGATTGTGGATGAAATGTAATAGCACTGATTAATAATCTGCTATAGATTTTTAAAATAAACTTTTTTTTTAGAGCAATTTTAGATTCCCAACAAAATTGAGAGGAAGCTACAAATATTTCCCATGCGCCCTCAACAGGCACAGCGTCCCCCCATCCCCCGCCGCCATCCACATCCCCACAGGACGGTGCATTTGTTACAGTTGGTGAACCTGCACTGGCACATCTTCACCCAGAGTCCACAGTAGACATGAGGGCCGCTCCTGGTGTCCTACATTCTATGAGTCTGGACAAATGTCTGCTGACATGAAGCCACCGTTGGAGTATCACGCACGGTAGTTTCACGGCCCTAAAAATCCTGTGCTCTGCCCATTCACCCCTCAATAATTTGCTATAGATTTTTATCCTGATTAAAAACAAAATCTCAGTTTGACATTTTTCTTGTTGAAACTCTAAAGTGATTCAGTCTCAGGGACTCTGCTATGATAATCACTGTCAGCCCTGGAACGGAAGCTCTGCATTGAAATGATGGGAACATCGCATTGGAAACAGCCATATCTTGGAGAAGTTAGCAGTGGCCTGTGTCACCTAGCTCAGGTGACGAAACTCTCCTGTTACGTCTGTTGGTGGAATTTAAGAAGAGATTTCGAGGAGCACGAGGCTCTGAGTGTATAACTTTATGTATTAAAGTCTACTTTCTAGGAAATAAGCTGCCAGGGCACGAGTGGCCTTCGCCGTTGCTGAAGAAAGTGGTTTATTTAGCTCAGCGTGAGGCCCTCGGAGCCCTGAGCCCTGTGGAGAAGGTGGGCCTCACCTCCCGTTCCTGCCGGGAACCTCTGTGCTGGGCACCTTGTTTGGTAACCCTCCCAAAGGTCCATTTTTATCATGATGGCTTCTCCCAGCCTTTCCATTAGAAGGAAAATAGTATATAAACAATTAGCTGACTTCTGGTTAGGTCCTCTTTTAACGATAACACCGTTCAGATAATGCCCAAGATTAGCCTGTTAATCCTAGAACCCTTCCTCCCCCCCAACCCCCACCAACCGTTTTTTTCCCCTCAGTCTGTCTTCAGATGAATTAAAAGTTCTGATTTATTTCCAGGGCCTTTAAAAAAAAGTTCCCCCCAAAGCAAATACTATTTGTGGTGGTGACAGGCAATTAGCAAAGCATTTAGATTTATTATGAAGCACCCGGGAAAGTGGTGCTTTATTTTGCTTTTACAGGAGTTTTAAAGACTCACTGGCAGGGAAGGGGCTGAGATTGCTTCTCCCCACAGACCCGGCCTTGTCCAGCCTGGGAGACCCATCGCTCCCATTGCTCCCATCGCTCTGAGACCTCAGGGTGACGCCCCTGGCTCCTTACGTCAGCTTTCTCTTTCCCTAATAAAATCACGTTTATTTTAGCTTCTTACTTGGACTTCATTTCCTCATCCAGTAATTTCCTCCGAGTGTAAAATTTATTTCAGTGATGGCTAACATGTTGGATCCCAGCGCAGCGCCTGGCATAACAATGGTTTGTGTCTCCTGAACTTGGGCTTGAGGAGAAGCTTGGAGGGAGGCACTCATCTCTTCCTTTTAGAGCCTCAGACTGAAGGGGGGTAAGGAAGCATCGGGGACAGGCCTGGGTGTGGCCCAGGGGGACGTGCGGCCTGGGCCACTCTCCTTCCCTGGGGACCCCACTCCTCCTCTCAGCTCCTTTGTTTTCTGCCAATAGAATTAATTTCCTTGGCTTCTCTTCAAGTAGCTCGTCCTCCTGATTCGTACCTTCCTCCCAAATGCCCCTTCTCCTCATTTATCCCCCGCCCACGTGGATGAAGACGGCCACTCTGCCTCTGCATCTGTGGTCCCGGAGGGGTCATGGATCAACATGAGAACGATTTCGAGGTGACTATCCCCAAATCATCTCCTGCTTCTAAGTCAAAACACACTCCAGAGTTCTTTCAGAACCAAGTGTCTCCTAAGGAATCTATTTTATACACACACAGGGACTCACATGCCACGCACATAGACGCAAAAACATATATGAAAATACACAGATATAATAACATCTTTAAAATGTAAATGCCACTTTATTTCCCGTAAAACACCATTGGCAAAAAACATTGCCAAGACTAAAAATATACAGTAGTATATTATTAATAGCTCTATTTTATTAATACTATTAACAGTCACATATTCATAACTATACAGTTCTAAGAATTATATTTTTAGCAATCGCCATATCATCCATAGCTATATTATTATACTGACAACAGTATACTGTGGTGTATTGTATACAAGAGCGTGTTACTGGCAGCCATGAGAAGAGCAGCAGTAAATCAATAATCGTGTTAGTGTAACGACTGCAGTACACTGTGATGCACAGGAGAGCATGTAATCGCAACTGCAGCAATAGCACCTCCCTGTGGGGAGCACTGTCTCGAGCCCTGCACACCCACAGCAGCCCTCCGAGGCTGCAGGGAAACCCTGGTCACAGATGAGGATGTGGAGTCACGCTCACACTCCTGGACAGCCAGCCCGCACCCTCGGGCACCTGGCCACTGTGGCTGGTGCCCCCACACCAACCACTCCCGTCTCTGCATGAGGAGCATTTAAAAAATATTATTTATTGATTTCAGAGAGGGAGGGAGAGGGAGAGGGAGAGAGAGAGAAACATCGATGATGAGAGAGAATCATTCATCGGCTGCCTCCTGCACACCCCACACTGGGGATGGAGCCCACAACCTGGGCATGTGCCCTGACCGGGATGGGACCTCCTCATTCACAGGTAAATGTTTAATTGCTGAGCCATGCCAGCTGGGCTATGAGGAGCATTTTGGAATCAGATCCTCACTCCAGAGCAACCCGGGCATTCTCACAGATATAGAGATTTTTCTTGCCCTTTTCACAGAAGACCTACCTCTTCATGCAGATGCAATGCCACGCGTCACAGGCAACGTTAAACCTCTGCCCATGCGCTGGGTTAGTGATCGCATCTTCCTGGATGACTAGCAAATACTGAATTTCTGGTGTCTGGCCCGTCTTTCTCAAACGCCACTGAGAATTTACACATACGTATAAATTCATCATCTAGGATATCTGAGACTGTGTGGGTCCTGAGTCTGGCATGCTCCTTCTTATTTCCTTTCCTATGCTCTGCACTGTCCAGTAAATTCCAATGCGTTGTCATCTAATCCATAGCTCCTAATGCGCCTCTGATGTTAAGAAACAACATACAAGTTCTCTAGTCAGTCTGTGTTCTGATATTTATAAATATGTAGCACTTTGGTGGAGGAGAAGGCAAATTAAAAATGTCATCATTAAAACGTGGTATCCACATGGATGGAATGCACCGTGGACATTTACATAATTTTAGGTTTTGACAAAGGATTTTATCAAGATTCCTTAATGACACTGGACAGTGCGGAGAGTAGGACAGGAAATAAAAAGGAGCATGCCAGACTCAGGAGTCTCGCAGTCTCAAATCGCCTGGATTATAAATTTATATATATGTATAAATTCAAAAAGGGGCTAAATTTACACACACACACACACACACACACACACACACACACACACACACACGTATTCAACATGTTAAAAAGGGGCTAGAAAATACCAAACTGGCAATAGCTAACAGCAGCTATTATCTCTGGGTCTTGGGGATTTTCAATGGTTTTCTTTTATATTTTTGTGCATTTTCAAAATTTTGTGCAGTAGGCATGTATTTCTTTTATAATTTAAAACAAGATGTTTTTAAGCTGAGAAAGACCACGTAGTTGAGTAAGTGAAGTTTTACCACGTGCCTAGTGCCAGGAGGGATGTCTGGAAGACCCTGTGGCCTTGCCAAGGCCCCTGCTGTGTTGGTGTTTGTCCTGACTGCCTGGCCAGTGGCTTTCCAGACCTCACACAGTCTCTCTGGCCGCAGCCCTACCCCAACATCCCCTCTCTCTCCCCAGTTCCGGTTGAAAATTAGTGTTAGGAAAGACATTTGCAGGAAAATGTTTCTGGAGGTGGTTTTTCATGACCATTAATTTTCTACTTGCCTGGAATTTTCCTTTGACTTGAGGAAATTTGGTTTTTATTGTTCTCCGAGGAGGCCCGAGGGCACAGGGTGTTCATACCTCCCGTTTCCCTCCTGTAGACTCTTATTCAAATTGAGATTACGACCACATGAAAAATTTGTTGGGGAAAGTAATCAGTAGGGCCATATGTTAGAGTTTCAAAAAATCACCCTAATTTCCATTTAACTCACATCATAAAAATCACCCTCCCTTTCCATCAGACTATTATAAGGTGTTTTAGATGAGTGATGTGGGGAATGCCTGCGAGGAAAAGCTAATAGCCAGGCCTTGATCTTCCCCAGAGCAATTAATCTTTGTCTTCCAGCATACTCAGTCTCTCTCTCTCTCTCTCTGTCTCCCCTCTCAAACCCTGCCCTCCCCCACCCAAGGAAGCAAGCCATAAAAAGGAAAGCTCTTTGAGTACATAAAAATGTAAGTATCCTACATTTAATTTTTATTTACTAGGAGTTTATGAAAAAGCAGCTGAGACTCTGCTGGGAGGGGCATTCCACAGGCACTCCTGCCTCCTGCCTTGGGCTCTGGTCCCTGCCTCCTTACTGGCCTGGCCAGGGCTGGAGAACAGAGTTCTTCCTCATCTCCCATGACTGCAGACCAGTGCATGTCCCCACAGCTTTCACTACTGATGTGCATTGTCATTATATTTAATAGCTCTCCAGGGACCCACCCCGTCGCTTCCAGGAATGCTTCACTGCTAGGTAGGTGATTGTGAGATGCCATCCATTTAACGTGCCCAACGATTCATGTTTAATTTTAGCATTCCGTCAGGTTGGAACTACCTGTGCATGGAATTGTGGTGTTTTGAAAAGCATAGCTCATGGTGTGATAGGCCTGTGCTTGGGAAAGCAGTGACCATGGCATTTTCCACCTGCTGTTGAGTCGGATGGTGCTGGCACCTCTGCATTGGGGGCGGGAGGTGTGGGGTGGGGTGGGGTGGACAGGCCTCCTCTCCCCAACACTGATCCTTCCTCCAGGAAGTGATTTCTGGTTCCCATCACAGCGGTTTTGGCCGTTTTGCATTGCTCTGTCCTTTCCCAGGCTTCAGAAAAGCAATGCATTTCGTTCATTGCCAGCGGCTACTAATTATGTATACATCTTCTACGATCATTCAACCATATTCGCAGTTAGGCATTAAATATATTTCGCCTGTTGTTAAAATTGGCTTGATGCAAAAACAATGAATGTTTTGAAAACCCATGACACTGGAGAAATAAGTTCAAAAGAGAAAGAGTTGATTCTCCCACATTCCATTTTCTTACTCTGGTTATTAAACCTTCCAATACCTCCATGGAATTAGAAATCTACTTGGTTTAGGTGTGTGCTTTACCTGAGGCAGGAATGGACTTCCACCGGTTTTGAGTAGTGAGGCGTTTCCTTGAACTTATACCTCAGTCCCCACATTTCAGCGGGTTGGTGTTAACTCCTGTGAAGAAATACCTCCCCCTCAATAGTAGAGCAAGCTCTGTCCGTGGTCTCTCCCACACCCTGAACTGCATGTTACATCCTGGCGGGGTGGCTGCCCACCTGCACGGACCTGTGGGGGGGCTGGAACCCTTGGCTCTGAGATCAGAACTGCAGCAGCATTAAAAGAAATTTGTATGCATTTGTATTCACCACTCTGCAGGCAAAGGAACATCAGTGCAGGCTCAGGTGTGGCCCCATATAATAGAGTAGCCCTCCCCTTGGCTAGTGGGACAAGGCTGTGCTGTCTCCCAGTTCTTTCCGTGTCACGGCAACAGTTATGACATTTCTCCTGCCCTTGATTGGACAAGCTGGGGCTAGTGTTTTCCTTTTCCTTCCAAATGCAGACAGAGCCCAAACCTCTGGCCATAGAAATAACCTCTAGGTAACCACCTGACTCGTGAGGTTTGGTTTCCTGTGGAACATGGGAATATTTTTCCCCCACTATGAAGTTTTTACTGATATAATTATTACTCGAAGACAGCATGGGACATCTTCCTTTCAGTAAGATAAAAAAAAAATTATACTGTTTCATTTCTTTTCAAGAGAAACCCTACTGGGTTCTAAAGTGAACATTTATTACTGAGAAAAGCCTTTAATTTTAAAGCAAGAAAATCTATCTCTTTCCTTTTAGAAAACATTTAGAAGCCTGCATAAATAAATTTGGGGTTTGTGGAAAATATGTGGGTCCTTACCTGCAAATCTCATTTAGAAACGTTAAAATGCATTTCTAGGGCATTCTACTAAAATTTGCTGCATTTCACGGCTCCACGTGAAATTGTGGAAATGTTGCTATCCCTTTAAGATTGCCCAAATAGAGGTGCATTCGGAGAAACTATGAAGTGTTCTGGGATTTACATGATATTGCTGTTTCTCTAGGAGTTCTGAATAAAATACAAATTAAGATAAAAATATCTCTGGAATGTCTTTAGATCAAACTAGCCAGTTGTGCATAAGCCTACCATTAACACGGGCCCAACCCTCCACATGCGTCTGTCGCCACCTGATGTTTTACTAATATTTAGAAACACTCTCACAGCGGGATTTGCAAATGTTCTCCAGGAACTTGGGTAAACGGTATTAACATAATTCCAAATCTGATGGCTTTTATGTGCTAAGAGACAGAAAGTGGGTTTTGCTATTTTCAGTCATGTATTTGAGAAGAAAAAAAGAACACTGAGAGAATCCACGAGATACTGATAAAAAAATGAGAGTTTAGCAAATATGTATTTATGCTCGATGTGGTATCCTCTACTACACAGTGTCAGATCACACTTCTCCAAATTATCTTATTATGTAAATTTTCAAATATACCCAAAGCAGAGCACCCCGATTCTCAACCAAGTTCCAGGGTTTGCTGCATTGGTGTTATTCACCTGTTTTTCTATGGTTAAGGATACGTTTTATTATTGAATGCCCAGTCCACAGTCAGGTTTCCCCCCTTGTCTCAGCAGTCCCTTTTTGCAGCTCTTTTCTTTGGATCAGGATCGGTCCACACTTGTGCAGGGCTCTCCAAATCTCCAGCTTTGCCTCCTCCCACTCACCCCCCCTGCCATTTTCTTCCCACCACTGATTTGAACAATGCTCCACATGATGGCTAATTGTATTTGTCAATTTGGCTGGGCCACAGTGCCCAGATATTTGGTGAAACATTATTCTGGTGTGTCTGCAGAAAGTGTTTTTAGATCAGATTAACATTTAAATCAGTGGACATTGAACAAAACAGATTGCCCTTCTTAATGTGGGTGGGCCTCATCTAAACAGCTGAAGGACCTAATAGAATAGAGAGACTGGGCTTTCAGAGCAAGGCAACTCTGCCAGCGAGTTGGACTCCAACTGCAACACCGGCTCTTCCATAGGCCTCCAGCCTCCTGCCTACCCTGAAGATTTTGGATTTGCCAGCCTCCAAAGTCTCATGGGCCAATTTCTTATAGTGCTTCTTCCTCTCATTTGCACACATCCTATTGTCTTTGTCTCTCTGAGAACGCTCACACATCTGCAGTCTGGATGTGTCTCTTTGCTTCTCTGTGGTATCTTTAATGAGTCCTCCCACAGAGCCTCCAGGAGGAAACAACCCTGCTGACACGTGGATGCAGGACTTGTGCCTCCAGAACCGTGGCCTCAAAAACTGAGAGAATAAAGGTCTGGCATTTTAAGCCATCGATTTGTGGTAGTTTGTTATGGCAGCCCTATGGCACTCACACAGCAGCTTAAATGAAGGCTCCTTCCAGGCCTCCCACAGCACTGGGCATCTTGTCCCTT
Organism: Plecotus auritus; assembly: GCF_963455305.1. Lineage (NCBI taxonomy): Eukaryota > Metazoa > Chordata > Mammalia > Chiroptera > Vespertilionidae > Plecotus > Plecotus auritus. Next base: position 163,619,701 of record NC_137770.1, read on the forward strand.
CCTTATTTATTTATGTATTTATTTATTTACTTATTTATCCTCTCCCAAGGAGACTTTTCCATTGATTTTTACAGAGAGTGGAAGAGAGAGGGAAAGACAGAGAGAAACATGGATGTAGAAAGAAACACATCAACTGGTTGCCTCCTGCACGAGCTCAGACCAGGGCCTGGGCCAGAGAGGAGCCTGCAACTGAGGTATATACCCTTGACTGGAATCAAGCTCGGGACCCTTCCATCTGCAGGTCGATGCTCTATCCACTGAGCAAAACCAGCTAGTTGGTCCCTTCATTATTTAGAGAATGAAGAATTGGATTGGAGGAATGTCCCAGGAGACATTCTCTTTCACTTATGGGTCATGGATCATGAAATTACATTATTAGAGATTCATTCCTTAGGATGTAACAAGCACATTACTTATATCCAGGGGGGATAATACATTCAGTCTGTAACATAGTAGAGAGAGTTAGATTAAGATAAGTTATATTCATCAATGAGAGGATCTCACATTATGTGAGAGATCTTGGTGCCCAGGGACAGTAGAGACCAACTGAGGTGGAACAGGAAGGGAGTAACTACTGCAGGCAGGCAGCTCTCTGGGAGCTCTTGTGCCCCCACACACCTTGCTGGGTGTGTCAAAAGGCTCTGACCACTCTCTCATTCAGCACACTTGTTGGTACTGTTCTGCAGTTGGTCACCGTGACAGGAGGTAAGGACACCTCCTTCCCCACAGAAGACAGCAAGCAGGCCTGCTCAGGGCTTGCTATGAAATCAGCAGATTCCCCCATTCATGCTTCCCCAGCTCTGATACAGACCCTCTGTGCGTGCAACCTCCACTGGGTCGGGCTGACACATCAGCTGGCAAGGTGGTGACACTGACCAGTGGTTCCACCGGAGGAAAGATTCCTGCCTACAATTTTACCTAGAATTGTGGCATTAACACTGACATAGGATTCACCATGTGCTCTCTCTCTCTCTCTCTCTCTCTCTGTGTGTGTGTGTGTGTGTGTGTGTGTGTATGTGTTCAAGTTCATTTACCCTCAGGGCAACCCTAGGTGGCAGATTTTTACATTAACATGGAGAATAGGGCAGAGAGGACTGCACAGCTCACCCAGGGGCAGAGAGGTGGTAGAGCAGGGACTTTCCAGCCAGGAGCCTGGCTCCCACGTCCATGGTGTTCTCAAAGTGCAAGGTGGAAGGAGAGTAAGGAAAGTTATGCACACATCCACTATCCCCTCCTCAATCTTCCTTCACCTCTTTGAGACCTGAGTACAGCAGGGGGCCAGGAGAGACTATGGTGGGTGTGAAGGAAAGCTTGAGTAGATTTTGACAACTGAGTCATGAAGCGTGGCCTACAGGGAAGCAGGGTGTTGGTGTGGTCACCTGGGACACAGAGGCTCTGCGCCCGGACAGAGGCCCGTGAGCATCATTGACAGTGGCTGACAGCACCAGACCAGAGCCTCCATGAAAACTGACAACATTATTTTAAATTTAAATATTTTATATGTATATTCAAACCATCATGTACTATAATTTTACCTTCTTGACTTTAATACAAGCAACACTATTTCCAAAATTGACCTGTTTAGTTTGCCTCCGTTTCAATAAGCATTGTGAATTAAACCATATGAGAGAATGAGAGTCAGTTTAAAAGTATGTTTGATACATTTAAGACTTTAGCAAAAATTATGAATATTCTTTCTGCATTTGAAAATAAATGCAAATGAAAAGAAAAAAATGGAAATGTATGCTTCATCAGATGAGTATAAATTATTATGGGAAAAGTGGATATGAAATCAAAATTTAGGAGATTATAAATGTCCTAATTTCACATTTGAAATGGAGAAACTCAAAATTAAGCAAACTGCCTTCAGATTTTGAATTTACCAAGAATTAGTTATTCTGCATGAATTCATCTGATTTCCAAATGGCAACCACTGTTCCTGCTCAGAAACAAAAAGACATTATGACAGCTTAAGTTCTGGGCAAATTTCATCTAAAATAGTTGGTTTCAAGCAGCTCATGTTGTCAATAATTTGTAGTATAAACCAGCATTATGTCTGGATCTGCTAAAAGTCATTTATGACTTTTGCTTACAGAAATTTGATGCAAATTTAGAAAACGCTTAAGAATTTTTTAACAATATGTGTCACAGTGACATCCCATAAAAGAACTTCTGGTAAATTAAAGTTAATTTAAAAGAAATTAAAATAGTTACTTGGTGCAGACATGGTGATTCTTTCAACTGAAAACATGATAAGCAAAGATGCAGGTTTTGAAAATATTACAAATGAGTTTGCTTTCATTAATGTCAGGAAAGTAAAATTATAATATACTAGAGGCCCTGTGCATGAAATTCATGCAGGGGGAGGGGGAGGCGGGTGTGTGTCCCTCAGCCCAGCCTGCACTCTCTCCAATCTAGGACCCCTCAAGGGATGTCCAACTGCACGTTTAGGCCCGATCCCACAGAGCAGTCAGACATCCCTCTCACAATCCAGGACTGTTGGCTCCCAACCGCTCGCCTGTCTGCCTGATTGCCCCTAACCGCTTCTGCCTGCCAGCCTGATCACCCCCTAACCACTCCCCTGCCAGCCTGATCAACGCCTAACTGCTCCCCTGCCAGCCTGATTGCCCCTAACTGCCCTCCCCTGTCAGCCTGGTCACCCCTAACTGCCCTCCCTTGCCAGCCTAGTCACCCTTAACTGCCCTCCCCTGCTGGCCTAGCCACCCCTAACTGCCCTTTCCTGAAGGCCTGCTTGCCCTCAACTGCCCTCCCTTGCCAGCCTGGTCACCCCTAACTGCACTCCCCTGCTGGCCTGGTCACCCCCAACTGCCCTCCCCTGCTGGCCATCTTGTGGTGGCCATCTTGTGTCCACAGGGGGGCGGCCATCTTGTGTGTTGGAGTGATTGTCAATTTGCATATTACCTCTTTATTATGTAGGATTATTATATAGAATTTTGGTGTTGATGTAATTAAAACATTTAAACTTAACACTGTGAGTTGTAATACACCCATTTTTCAATTTTCCAACTACCTTAATGTTAGGTAAACCCTTGAAAAAATTCACCACAGCATGGACATGGGGTGCAAGTATTTCCTTTTGCTGCAGGTTTGGGTTGGCTCAGCACAGCACTATCAGGTCCCGTCTGTATTTAAAATTTTGATGTTTTGCTCATTAGGGACATTTTTGCACAACTTTTGATTTGTAAAAATATTGCATGAAAATATTATCTGTCTTGATGATGGAGGTTTCCTGGGGCTCCAGGTAAGTGTCACCCTAACTGGGCCCAGCCTGCAGTGTGAGGTCAGGTGGAAGGTAACTTTTCCATCATCTATTATCAGAACCCGGAGCAGAACAGGTTCTTTGGTGCAGAAGCTAACATATTCTTCCAGGAGGAGCCCTCTTGTGGCCGATTAGAGACCTAGTTAATCTCTTATGGAAACAGCTGATACAAGGGCAATTTTGGCTTGTTCAGTTCAGATACCCATTTTGAAGTATTTTGAATGTTTGGGAATTTTGAAGCATTTGAGGAATTAGGCAGCTGTCCATTTGGAATATCATTAAATGAGCTTGACCGCTCCCTCCTCCTTTTTCTGGTTCCTTTTCTTAGAGCAGCGTCTGCCATGTGAAATAGTGGGCAGGTGCCCTGTAGTAACCTTGTAAGAAGTCTAGTGATTTCCTTTCACAAATCCTCTCTCTCTTTTTTAAAAATATATTTTTATTGATTTCAGAGAGGAAGGGAGAGGGAAAGTGGAAACATCAATGATGAGAGAGAACCATTGATTGGCTGCCTCCTGCACTCCCCCTACTGAGGATCAAGTCCACAACCTGGACATGGGCTCTGGCAGGGAATCAAACCATGACCTCCTGGTTCATAGGTCAATGCTCAACCACTGAACCACACTGGCTGGGCCACAAATTCTCTCTCTCAAGACTTTCTAGGGGTCTTCCAGCTCAGAAAAACATATCAGGACACAATTACAGGTGTGGGCAGCACCTCAGCCAGCAGGAGGGCGTGTAGTGAGCAGTGCAGGGCTGACCTCCAGTTCCAAGGATGCAGGGACTTCCTTGGGGGAGAACAGACAGAGGTCACATCAATGTCAACCAAGTTCCTGGTCTTCCTTACTTTTTTAGGTTAACAGATTTTTCATAAACTGTGTCAAGCAAGGCCAGGAGGCATTGCAGAGGAGCTGAGAGGTAGAAACTCAACCCAACACTGGAGACATTTTTTTTCATAATTCTTTGAATGTCTTTCTTGACAGGAGGCATTCGGGTCGTGAATATCCTATGGAATGATTAGTTTGAACCCATCCTGGAAGAACTCGTTCCTGTGGGTGCCTCCCCCTGCTTCCCTTTGTGAGGTTGTCCCCCACTGAGCCTGAGCTGAGAACTCCAGTGAAACTGAACCCCAAGACGACAGACCATTCACAGAATTTAGGAGGATGGGAAGTCAGCCCCTGTGGTGAAAACCTTCAATGCAGCATGTTTTGTGTAGGACTTCACAGGGGATGAAGTCCTTCACTTCTAATATAATGAAATCACCAATAATAGGGGGGGGGGGAATAGACTTAATTTATACATTTTTTAGCTTTCCAGTGAATAATATTCAATTTGAAAAAAGATGAATTTGAGTGGGAAACACAGCTTTCCTTCTGCTTTGTTGGGGTTACTGGAAGATGCTCTGACCCCATGTTCTGAGAATCTAGCACAGGGCCATATGGCCCTTTCTCCCCTGTGATCTCTCAACCATTTCCTGCCAAGAGCATCCTGGACCCCGGGAGAGAGCAGACAGGCCTGATACATTTAAATGTGCAGTAATGATGAGAACGGGAAGATCCTTAGGACCCACATGGAGATGTTTGAGGAACAGCCACGGTCAAAAAGTCAAAGGTTATGCTTGTTCACATAGACTATTTTAAAACTTAAATCCTGATGTCAACATAAGAACATCCAGACCTGAGGAGAATTTTTATAAGAATTTATTGGAGCCCAAACTGAAGACAATTGCCAGGAAGCAAGATCTCAAATGCTCTGGAGAAACACAGTTTGCAGTTTCTTTTCTACATTTGAAACCAAGGAGGGAAAGTAAGGAAGATTATTTGGAGGTGGGAGAAAGCAAGGTGGGAATCAGATTATAGAATAGTTAATGAGTTAGGCTAATTTCAAAGGTGTGTTAACCCAGATGCACAAGAACAAAGGACAAGTCTTGCTCAAGGCAAAGATAAACCGTTTACTAAAGAAGTTATAAGCCTGGGGCATGACTACTCACCAGGGAGGATTTTATAATCAGATCACCCTGTGAGGTTACTTTCCATAGAAACCCTTTCTTGTCCGAACTGGTGACTTTTTCTTTAGGATGGTGCCTACCTCACACAGTACCGCAAGCATGATACTTGTAACCCAAATCAGCAGCCTGTTCAAGGCCGGGAGGTATGGGGATTGGCTGTGTGTCCTCATTAGACAGAAGCTCCCTCTTATCTCCACCTACTAGTAGGTTTTGAAACTCCTTCTTAAATGATTTAGGCCTCTCTTAACCTCTCGAACTTCGTTGTTGTTAGAATTTTAATGAGAGTCTAACTTCATTTCTCACCGTCTGGAAGGAAATGTGGGAAATTGACCAGGGAGGCTTCATGCTGTTACCCTGGATTAAAAAAAAAAAAAAAAAAAAGATTTCTTTTTGTAGCCATTTGCTTTTTTCTTCTGAAGAAGTGCAGAAAGCTCCCCACTAGTAAGTGATTCTGGTCCAGTGCAATTTGCCTTTTTCTCATTCTTGTTTAGTATTTACACAGTTTCTAACAGTTTGCAAAACAGCCTCATGTATATTTCATTTGACCCTCATAGAAACCCTATGAGGCAGGCAAGTGACATAGTGGCATCTTGGATGGACGCTCAGAGGTATCAAATAACCCACCCAGGATTACGTGGGTAATATTCAGCTAAGGACTGAATGTGTGCTCCCCTGCCAAATTTATATGATGGAAAGCCTAACCCCCAGAGTGGCTGTATTTTGGACATGGTGCCTCTAAAGACTAATTAGGTTAAATGTTGTCAAAAGGCTGGGGTCCTTATCTTATTGGATTAGTGTCCTTATAAGAGGAGATACCAGGGAACTCTTCCCCATATGAGGACACAGAGAGATGGTGGCTGCTGCAACCCAGCAAGAGAGGCATCACCATATTTGCTCAGCCTTTGCGGGGGGCCAGATGCGGCGGGGGCCAGATATGGCTGGGATCTCCCTTTTCCGAGTCCAGCATGGAAAGAGAGATGAACGAACCGGCTCTAAGTGGAGGCAGCCAGGGATTGAGAAATAAAAGGAAGAATGAAAGAAAGAAAGAAGACGCAGAGATAGATTTAAAAAGCTGGGAGCTGGGTGGAACCGTTGCCACCTCTGATGGAGAGGCAGGGACCCCGAGCCTACGCAGCACATTTATTTTATACCCCCAAATACCAGGAAGTAACACCAAAACTTAGGATCAAAGGAGCTTATTTGAATTCTTGAGTAGGCCCTAGCATTCCTGGTGCTTACCTGGATTTACATATCAAAGTCCGCTAGGCCGACACCTGGGCTGATATGAAGGCCAAGCTGATAACATGTCCAGCCTTTTTGGGGAAGCATGTTCCCAGGGCGTGGCTCTGCCTATCGCCCTGAGTTCAGCTGACAATAATTAAAGAAATGCCCATGTGCCTTCCCAGGCGCTGTCTACAAACCTTGACCTTGGGCTTTCAGCCTCCAGAACTGCAAGACTATAAATGTTTGTTGCTTAAACTGCCCAGTCTATGGTATTTTGTTATAGCAGCCTGAGCTGACTGACCTCTCTCTACTAACATAGCTAATGTGCTCACTCCTAGTCCCATCCATACCACATACACCATTCTGCTTTTTAGTATGTTTTTGTGAAATCATAAGCATGGGGAGTATGTTTCTCAAGATCTACAAAGTCCTACTCAAGTTATCTTAGACAGGTAGCTAGATATTTGAACATAGTTTAGCTTCTCTTTCAGTGACTCCAGAAGGAGCAGGAGGTAAGATGTTCTGAATTTCCACTCAGGTTAGGTTTGAGTGATGACTTCATTATGTGTCAAAAGTGTGGACGCGGTTAAGTTGAGTGACTTCTTTGTACCTCATCTACACAATTATTATTGTTAACAGTAGCTAATGCACAGGGCTGTTGTGAGCATTCAGTGCTTGCGTACTAAGGTCAACAGGGGTCTGACAGGTCATTCATTACCTTGTATGTTTTCCCAGCAAACTGGTTTGGCTCATAGTGGTTTTGTGAAGAGAATGGCTAATCCATAGAAATGCTGTAGTGCCTGAAGTTAATTCCTTTGTAATAGACGAAAACAAAGACTCAATTTTATTGCAAACCAGTCTTTCCCATCTCAAATCAGAGCCCCGTGGGAATCACCTCCTTTGCCCTTGAAGTGGCTGACCTTAGTAGAAGCCAAAATGCTGAAGTAGTGCATGTCCTAAAAGGTGGAGGAGGTAGGAGGGATAATGATCAAGGTGACTCCAGTTTGCTTATTTAAAAGATGGCTGAGAACCTGTTTTTGATAGTTGTACATGATAGCTAGCATGGTCATAAGTGGACTTAATTTTCACAAAGGAAAATGATCCTTGTTAACATTTGCTGGGGATCAGACATCCATACTTTATTTCAAATATGTAATAGGATTCTATTCAGTCTCGACTCTATATCAAGGCAAGGTGAGATTGACAAGATGGGAGGTGACAGCTGGGGTTTGGTGCCCATGATGCCACATCGTGTAGCAGGCAGCAGTTTTTAGAGAGATTCTGTGTTTCTGGGTAGATTAGGTGCTTTCCTGGTGGCATTTCTCCCCGTCACCCTCACTGACTTTCTCTGTGTGCTAAGCCACTGGGACTTTCTACTCCTCTATCCATGAAGTCACTTTCCTTTCCTGTGGGCAAATTTCCTTTCCTGCTTTTCCAATGGCCAGGGAGCTGTGAGCATGCTGCCGCCGCTGGTAGGTGCAATCAGACTCACAATTAGACAGTGATTCACGTTATGTAAAAGATTCATCATGCCGATTGAAGCAAAATGACACGCCACCCTGCCTGGTGGTGATTGCCAAACCTTCAGTCTCTGTGATTCGGTTGCAATCACTTTTAGGCAAACACCCTTCCAAGTGTCATTATAAGCAATCTGACAAGGTGTGTGTGTGGTTGTGGGGGAATTTAATTTCCTCCCTGCACAGGTATCCATGTAGAATTACCTATCTGCTTGTTCCCTTGATTTGATTCGAGCTCATGGGTCCCGAGTGCTGAGCACACAAATGAACAGGTCAGCGCTCTCTCCACCATGAATCCTACTAATTGCAGGTCTGAAGATGAAGTCTGTGACCTGAACTGTGGACCAGAGGAAGAAGAAGGCAGACATTCTCAGAACTTGAGGAGGAAACCAAATGGAAGGCTGGCCTGAGGGAGCTTTCTGCACTTCTTCAGAAGAAGAAAGCAAATGGTTACAAAAAGAAATCTTTTTTTTTTTTTACTTAGCCAATTTTAATCCATGTCTCTGCATGTTAAATTGGAACGTGGTCCTAGCAGCCAGCTCATCCCAGAAGGATCACAGCTATGAACCCTCTGCTCTGTTCCCCTCATCTGGCCCTTCCCCTCCTCAGACCTACCCATGGATACAGCCTCCCACTGGGCTGAGTCTCAGCTGGCTGAGGAGGCCTGTGCCCTGAGGCAGTAAGTCCTGGTCCTGCTGCCACAGAAATGGCTTTCTGTCTTGCTGTTAAAAGTACACAGGACATTTATAGATGCCAACAGTAGAGCCAGAGCCTCATCTCAGATAGTGATCATGTGCGACTGCATTTGCTGTGCACCCAGCATCAGCCCATCAGGACTTCCGGGGATGTTTTCTTTCTCTCTTTCCTTCCTTCTCTCTCTCCATCTCTTTTTTTTTTTTTTTAAATAAATCTTTATTGTTCAGATTATTACAGGTATTCCTCTTTTTTTTCCCGCATAGCTCCCCTCCACCTGATTCCCCACCCCACCCCACCCCATGCCCTTACCCCCCGCCACTGTCTTCATCCATAGGTGTAAGATTTTTGTCCAATCTCTTCCCGCACCCCTCACACCTCCTTCCCCCTGAGAATTGTCAGTCCACTCCCTTTCTATATCCCTGATTCTATTATATTCACCAGTCCATTCTGTTCTTCAGATTTTTTATTCACTTGATTTTTAGATTCACTTGTTGGTAGGTATGTATTTGATGTCATTTTGTTGTTCATAATTTTTATCTTTACCTTTTTCTTCTTCTTCCTCTTCTTAAAGAATACCCTTCAGCATTTCATGTAATCCTGGTTTGGTGGTGATGAACTCCTTTAGCTTTTTCTTGTCTGTGAAGCTCTTTATCTGACCTTCAACTCTGAATGATAGCTTTGCTGGGTAGAGTAATCTTGGTTGTAGGTTCTTGCTGTTCATCACTTTGAATATTTCTTGCCACTCCCTTCTGGCCTGCATAGTTTCTGTTGAGAAATCAGCTGACAGTCGTATGGGTACTCCCTTGTAGGTAACTAACTGTTTTTCTCTTGCTGCTTTCAAGATTCTCTCTTTGTCTTTTGCCCTTGGCATTTTAATTATGATGTGCCTTGGTGTGGTCCTCTTTGGATTCCTCTTGTATGGAGTTCTGTGTGCTTCCTGGACTTGTAAGTCTATTTCTTTCACCAGGTAGGGAAAGTTTTCTGTCATTATTTCTTCTAATAGGTTTTCAATATTTTGCTCTCTCTCTTCTTCTGGCACCCCAAAAATTCGGATGTTGGTACACTTAAAGTAGTCCCAGAGGCTCCTTACACTATCTTCATATTTTTGGATTCTTTTTTCTTTTTGTTTTTCTGGTTGGTTGTTTTTTGTTGCCTCATATTTCAGACCTTTGGTTTGATTCTTGGGATCCTTTGATCTACAGTTGAATTTCTGAATATTCTTTATTTCAGACAGTGTATGCTTAATTTCTGACTGGTCCTTTTCCATTTTTTTGGCATTCTCATTAGGGTCCTTGAAGGTCTCACTAAGCTCCTCAGAGGTCTCATCAAGTTTCTCAGGGGTTTTTAGAAGATTCTTGAGTAACCTTATAAATGTGGTTCTGAACTCTATGTCGTCCAGTAGTTTGCTTTCCTCCATTTCTTTCATTCGTGACATGTTTCTTTGTCTCTGCATTTTGCTGCTTCCCTGTGTTGATGGAGTGGCTTTGTGTGGTAGGTGACCTATAGGGGCCAGTAGCTCAGCCTCCCCAGTCACCTGAGGTGGACGCTCTTGGTATACCCCTTTGTGGGCTGAGTGCAAAGTCTTGGTGTAGTTAAGCCTTGATTGCTGTTGGTATCACTGGGAGGAATTGACCTCCAGGCCAATTGGCTGTGAGGACCCGCTGTGTCTATAATGGAAGAACTGCTGCGCTGGAGACACGCTTATGGTGCAGGACTTGTTTCAGTGGGGCTTTGGTGCTCACTGAGTTTGCCTCTTTAATGTGTCACTTATGGATGTGAGGAGTTGAAATCTGGTGTCTCACACTGACCACTAGGTACACTGGCTTCTGAATCTCCAATGGGGTGCAGGTCAGCTACTGTCTGAGGCACCCAGCAGGTGCTACAGTGAGAACTAGTTTTCTCCTCTTTGCTTGGGGTTTGGAGGTTTTGGAGCAGTCTGACCCTGGCTGGGCTGCAAGTTTGCTATGTTAAGCTGCGATAGGGCAGGCCATTCATATGCTAAAGCCACTGCTTGGAGCTTGGGTGGGTTTGTAGGTTGTGCGGGGCGGGGTCTCAGGGCGTCACTAGGCTAGGGCGTGGCAAACAGCGATGGCTGCCAGTAAGCCGACTCTGAGTCTCCGACCGCGTCCTCGTCCTCGCGTCCCGCGCCCCAGTGCAGTAAACAATTATTCCTGTGCGCAGCCCTGCAAGCAAGCCACCCTCACTTTCTGACCTGATGGCAGACAGTCCAGCTTCTCCCCATAGGATTTTGGGTCCCCACGTCTCCCCAGAAACTGGAGTTCGGAGTAATTGGGAGCTTATCTCCCTTCGGGTTGAAAAAAGCAGTGCTCCTAGTCACCCACCGCCAGCCCGATATGCGTGTCTCCGTACCTCAGCTTTTCAGCAATTGTGCACCTCTCAATGCTCTTTTCTCTTTCTTTCTAGTTGTTGAACTTCCACTCAGCCAGCTTTCCTGTGCTTCTGGGTGATAGACATTTTGTCTTTTAGTTGTAGTTTTGAAATTGTTGTGCGAGGCAGCAGTTTAGGTGTCTACCTACGCCGCCATCTTGGATACTCCCTTCCTTCTATTTTTCTTTTTTTTAAACTTGATTTACACCTGGATATATTTAATTTCTCAGCTTAGAGTCCAGTTTATGTACTTCAGAAAGAGCAGCAAACCCATTGACTTAACAGTATGGCAAAGGAAACCATTTTCAGCACAGAAGAGACCCCCTAATACTTACTGGATGGTGAAGTAGGCATCTCAGAAGGGCAGCATTGGATTTTACAGGTTGAAAGGGGTATTAATGGTGGAAAATGCATCAAGAGAAAGCAATGCAAGTAAATATTGAAGACTTTTTGGTAAAATTTCCTTGGGAATCATATGCAATTTGGGGAGAGAAGACAAATAATGCTGTGAATGTTTGTTTCATTGCCCTTTTGTCATACATAGCACTTCAAGGTCTTTGAAATAGATGTTATCAAAAGTAAACTATGCTTGGGAGTGTGTGTGCACCCAGATTACTGGATACATGAATGAAATTGGGTGGAAACAGAAGGCCCCAGTCTTGTAGGCTTTAAAGTTTGATTCAGTGAGATAGTTTCAGTTAATATAGATGTGATTTCAGTTAACATCAGGTAAAAACTCTGTTATATAAATATGCAGTGTCCCCCAAAATGTACATACACTTTAACAGCTGACAGCTCAATTTTGAAAATAAAATGTATTTTAATAAATACTGCCTTTATAATTATTCAAAGTGCGTGCATACATTTTTTGGGAGCACCCTATACATATAATCTTCTCTATTTTTTTTCTCCCAAAATTTCAATGTGAAAATGGTATCATATTCTATATATTTAGTGGGGAAAGATGACGTTTCTAAATATTGTGTGTTTTAGACAAGAGGCTGAGGCTTGGTCCTGGACGGTGGAGATCATCCTATGGGCAGCAACTGAGGCCTATTTTAAAAAGACAGAAATGTAGCTTTGCTTCTTCCTCTCAGTGAGCTCATGGGTCCCGAGTTCTGAGCTAACACAAATGAACAAGTCAGCGCTCTCTCCACTATGAATCTTATTAATTGCAGGTCTGAAGATGAAGTCTGTGACCTGAACTGTGGACCAGAGGAAGGAGAAGGCAGACATTCTCAGAACTTGAGGCAGAAGGCCAAATGGAAGGCTGTCCTGAGGGCAGGGGGCCGAGCCCAGAGGGGGCCCGCTAAGTCAAGTGCAGCCTTGGGAAATGTCTGAACTATCAGACTTTATTTCCTTATTTAAGAGAAGCATAGTGGGCTGGTAGATTTAACTTAGATACTCTGCATATCAAGCCCTTCCCTTTTGAATGTGGCTCTCATTTATTCATGTGTTCATTTGACAATTAATCATTGCATGTCTCCTGCTGGTGGGCATGGAGCTGGGTGCCGGGCACACTGGTAAGCTAGGTGGTCACGCCCCTGCTTTCATGGAGTTAGAGTCTGGTGTGGAGACATGTACTAAACAAACAACTGAAGCAACACATATGTAAATGTGTGTGGTTTGTTGTCTCAGTCGTGTGGGCTGCTAAAGCAGAATACCACAGGCTGAGGATGTAAGTAACAGATATTTGTTCTCTCACAGTACTGGTTGCTGGGAGTCTGAGAACGAGGTGTGGGCAGGGCTGGTGTCTCCTGAAGCCTCTCTCCATGTGTAGACAGTGTCTTCCCCTGCGTCCTCACATGGTCGTCCCTCTGTGTGTGTCTGTGTCTGTTTGTGTCCTGATCTCCTCTTCTTATAAGGACACCAGTCAGATTGGATGAGGGCCCACCTTAACAATTTCATTTTAACTTGTCTCTTTAGAGACCCTCCCTCCAAATACAGTCACATTTGGAGGTCCTGAGGCCAGGCTTCAGCAGGTGAATTTGGAGGACATAGATGGTGTCACACAGTCCAGGCTACATAAGCTCATGCCATTTCCCCAGGGATCACTCCCAGCTCCTCCTTAAATTCTCTGAACACCCACGGTCCTGCTGGTCTGTTCTGTCCCTGTGTAGGAGATGCTGAGGGCCTAGCATGGGGCAGGGAGATTACATCTCATGACAACTCCACATGGCAGCCCTGGGAGACAACACAAGACAAAGTCTAGAGAATGTCACCCAGCAACTGGAGAGGGGGCATCACACATACAACCTGGCCCAGGACATAGGGAAGTGTTGCACATGTTTTCAGTATTTCCACCCACATTTTTACAGTGAAACATGTGTTGGTGCTGGGGAGGGGGGCATGTAGGACACCTCAGTTTTCCCCTCTGCTGTCCTCAGTCTCTGAGCCCTGGTGCTGGCCTGTCCTGGTGCATCCCTTGGCTCCCTCACCCTTGGCCCTTGGGCTTTTGGTTGGTCCATCATAGGCAGTAGGTAGAGAGCAAGAAGGGAGAGGCAGAGGTCCCCCCTTCCTCCACTCACACCTTCCTTAGTTGGTGGCAGCTCTGCTTCTCCCTCTCACTTCTGTTGCCTATGGTGGGGGCAGGAAGCCCCATGGCTATTCTCAGCTTCCTGCCTACCCACCTCTAAAGAATCCTTCACTGAGTCCTTTGAAAGTGACAATGGATTTTGGAGGGACCTGACTCCTCCTTTCCTACCCCTGCTTTTTCCCCTCCTCCTCCACCCCTTCTCCTCCTCCTCTCCCCACCGCTGGTCTTCCCTGCCCTCTCCAGGAAGGTGCTCAAGAGTGTCTGCAGAGACTGCTGTCCACAGTTTCTATGACGCTGAAGAAGTTGGAAGGTGGTTCAAATTCCCCTGCATCCTGAGGGCTGTTGACACACAACATAACATTTGCTCACTGTTTGACTTTGATGGATGCAAATTTATTCTAAATGAGCCAACTTTCATTAGCGTGTAAACATATGCTCCTGGTGGCAGCATGCAGGGCCACTCGCCAGAGCTCATGGTCTGTCCCAGCTGGACCCGTGAGCTCGCCTCCCTGCCTCGCTCCCGGCTAAGGCTGCAGATGTTGTTTTTCTAGCTCTGTGGAGTCTACATTTTAGCTACGGGGTCATTTCTTTCACAGGAGAAGCACCGACAAATCTGTGGAAAGAACTTGAGTTTAAAGGCAGAACCACTGAAGGGAGCTGGTTGGAATGAATGTCAGCTGTTCAGCCTCCAGTGTTGGCTACAGACAGCGCTTTCTGTCCCGTGGCTCCGACACACCCCAGGCCTGCATCCTGCATTTGCTTTTACTTCGGCTCAATTTTCTCTACAATTGACACTGTTGCTGCTTCTGATGCCTGTAGGAACAGCATCATGCTAATGACAGTTCTATTTTGTGGGTGTCTGTTGAACTACCACACACATGCACATGCATACACACACATGTGTATACACACAGCAATATAACAAGAAAGTATGGAGTGTCCTGAAGAATTTTTTGATCACAGTTGTATTTTCTGTACATATCCTATCTAATAAAAGAGCAATATGCAAATTAACCATCACTCTGCTGCACCCACAAGCCATGCCCACAAGCCACGCCCACCAGCCAATCAGGAGCAAATATGCAAATAAACCCAACCAAAATGGCTCCACCACAGAGAGCAGGAGGGAGGCATGGGTTTCCCTGGCAATGGAGGAAGCCAAGCTTTCCATCTGCCCTTGCCGGCCTAGTCCCCCACTCAAGGCTACAAAGTTTCAATGATAGAAGATACATAAAACCAAACAGAAATGGCGGCAGCCACAGAGCTGGAAAGAGCAGGAGGCTAGGGTTGCCCATGGCGATGGAGGAAGCCAAGCTTCTGCAGCCCTGGCCGGCCCAGGCCTCCGCTGAAAGCTACAAAGTTCCAATTATAGAAGATACATAAACCCCAACAGAAATGGCTGCCGCCACGAAGGGAGCAGAAAGCTTGGCTCCACTCCAGGCTACAAAGTTTCAATTGTAGAAGATAAATAAACCCCAGATACCAGGGCCTCTGCTTGGGTTGCCAGGGGGCATGGCGGGCCTGCAAACCACCACAGGCCCCTCGTCCAGGCTGCCCCACGCACCAAGGGAACCCCCACCCTGACCCGGGACACTCTTCAGGGCAAACCATCTGGCCCCCACCCATGCACCAGGACTCTATCCTATCTAATAAAAGAGTAATATGCAGATTGACCATCACTCCAACACACAAGATGGCTGCCCCCATGTGGTCAAAGATCCTGCCCCCATGTGCACACAAGATGGCCACCACAAGATGGCCAGCAGGAGAGGGCAGTTGGGAAGGACCAGGTTTCCAAGGGAGGGCAGTTGTGGGTGATCAGGCCAGCAGGGGAGGGCAGTTAGGGGTGACCAAGTCAGCAGAGGAGGGAAGTTGGGGGTGACTGGGTCTGCAGGGAAGGGCGGTTTGGGGGGACCCAGGCCTGCAGGGGAGGGCAGTTAGGGGTGACCAAGCCTGCAGGGGAAGGAAGTTAGGGGCAAACAGGCTGGCAGGGGAGCAGTTAGGCATCAATCAGGCTGGCAGGGGTGTGGTTAGGGGGTGATCAGGCTGTCAGGCAGAAGCGGTTAGGGGCAATCAGGAAGGCAAGCAGGCGAGCAGTTGGGAGCCAGCAGTCCTGGATTGTGAGAGGGATGTCTGACTGCCATCCAGTGGGATCGGGCCTAAATGGGCAGTTAGACATCCCTCGAGCCATCCCAGATTGGAGAGGGTGCAGGCTGGGCTGAGGGACCCACTCCCCATGCACGAATTTTGTGCACCGGGCCTCTAGTCAGAAACAAAATACTTAAGACTAAATCTGACAAGAGATGTGCAAATGTGTCCACTGAAAATTATGAAGCATCACTGAGAGAACTAAATAAGAACTAAATTAATGGGGCTGTATATTGTGTTCATGAATCAGAAGACTCAATATTAAGATGTCAATTGATCTATAGATTTAATGCAACCCCAATCAAAATCCCAATAGTTTTTTTTTTTTTTTTTTTTTTGGTAGAAATTGACAAGCTGATTATAAATTTATCTAGACATTTAGAGGACCCCAAAGAACTAAAATAACTTTTAAAAAGGTTATCTGGAGGTTATATATATATATATATATATATATATATATACATACATATATATATATATATATATTTTTTTTTTAATATATTTTATTGATTTTTTACAGAGAGTAAGGAAGAGTGATAGATAGTCAGAAACATCGATGAGAGAGAAACATCGATCAGCTGCCTCCTGCACACCTCCCACTGGGGATGTGCCCGCAACTAAGCTACATGCCCTTGACCGGAATCGAACCTGGGACCCTTCAGTCTGCAGGCTGATGCTCTATCCACTGAGCCAAACCAGTTTGGGCTGGAGGTTTTATATTAATGGACAAGATAGCATGGTACTGGCATAATGATAGATAAGTGGATAAATGGAACATACCAGTGTCCTGTAATAGACCCACACATACATGAAATAGATTTTTTTAATAAAGGGTCAAAGGTATTGCATTAGAAGAAGACCAGTAAATGGGGCTGAAACAATTAAATATCCATATGCAAAAAAAAAAAAAATGAACTTCCACTAGGTATCTTCATATTGGCAATTTCATTCAGGCAACTCAAACTTTACATATCTAAACATTCAACTCATCTGTTCTATTCCTTTCCTCAAATTTACTCCATGGCGATTCTGATGGCATGCAGTGAGGCTGGGCAATTTATTATTTTAAAAAGAATCTTAGATACTATTGATGCAGGAAGTTATAAGACCAGAACTTATAAAATCCTGTTCTAAACCTTGGAATCTTATTTTTTTCCCTTTTTCTTCACCTATCACTTATAATCAGTTGCTCAGTTCTATAAATCCTCAATTCAAAATGTTCCCAGAATCTCTTCTCCCTTCATGTCCACACTGTATTCCTTTTAGTTCAGGTTCTTGCTACCCACTTAGCTCTCAAGGTGGTTCTCCCTATTCCTGCTGCCATTCCTTCACGATGTGTCAGCACTACTGTCTAAATCCACAGGTCTGACCTTAGAATCAAAGGATCTTAAACTTGGATGGACCTTTGAGGTTATCTAAACCCATCTTCTTTGGGATGCATAAACCCCTTTAGGTAACTCCACTTCAGGTCTCAAAAACTTTGCAATGCTGACAGAATAGTCTAATGTGCTTATTGTGCTGTTCAAATCCTCTCATTGTGCTTTACCATCCTTACCTCATTAATTTTGCTCACCATTTCTTCTCACTACACCTAATACTTCATTCACATCAGATTACTTAGTCTTCTCCAAAGACCCCCTTTTTTCCTAACACTGTATCTTTGGTCACATTGTTCCCTTGTTGGAAATATCCATTTTCTAAGAGCTCCCTACCAAATTTGCACACATTATTATTTTTTTTTCACAGAGGTAGAAGAAGTGAGTTGTGGAAGAAGTGAGCCAATGGGCTGCATGGGCTCAGGAAACAAGTTACAGAAGTAAAAGAAGGAACCTAGTAGTTTAGGGAAAAGAAAGGTGGAAAGAATGCACCTGGGGGAAGAGAGAGGAAAAGTATGGGTGTGCCAGAGAGAAAGATAGTGTGCACCCTGGAGAAAGAAGGGGGTGGGAATAAAAGGGAGAGGGAGGGAGGGAGGGAGGGAGGGAGGGAGGGAGGAGAGAGAGAGAGAGAGAGAGAGAGAGAGAGAGAGAGAGAGAGAGAGAATGAGAGAATGAGAATCTGCACACATTCTTTAAAGAACATCTCAAATACCACCTACTCCACCAAACTTCCCCAGATTCTGTCCCATCCCTTCCCACCCCATGACTATGACCGCCTGGAGAATGAAGTATTTGTTTGGTCCAACCCTATATTATTGGTCTAGTGTGGACAAGAAGGTAGCTTAAAAACTAGGACGCAGGTTCTTCTCCTTGGAGTGATAACTGCCGTAGTTTAGAAAATCTCCTTGAGTTTCCTTTTAGGTTGTAGAAATACCTTAGGGTGTGGTTGGAAAGGAGAAGAGGTGATACAAAGAGAGGACTAAAGCATAAAAATGGACAGTTATGTTGGTAGTGGGAGATGAGTCCAGGGGGGAAAAAGCAGCCAGAAAATGAAGGTAAAAGACAGAAAGTGCGAGCAATGTGATAGTCTGAGGAGGGGTGGGACCATCACCTTCTCCATGACTGAGGTTGAGGCCCTTTAGACAGACAGGACAGTGTTGAAATAGGTTATCAAGTGCTCAGCATAATCCTTTTAATGAATTATAAGCTGAATCATGTGAAGCATTTGGGGTTTCTGGGAGAAATATACAAATATCTTGAACATTTGTTTGACATTTTCTTTACTGATTCTTTCTGCACGGCTCCAGGTGTTATTAAACAATGGTCGTAGGAGGAAAGATTGTAGCTGAGTCCACACCTTCTCAAAATGCTTCACATTGTTTCTATTTTTGTAGAGTAATTTTCCATTGACAATAATCCCTAAGATTTACTCTGCCAATAGAGCAGTGGTTGGCCAGAGCTCAAACTTGCGATTCAAGGAATCTGATTCTCAGATGCCAATATTGACTATTAAACATGGCTTCATATTTATAGCAGGTGTATCTTTGCTTAACTAGAAAATATAGTACAGTGAGTCCCCACTTAATGTCATCATTGGGTTCTTGGAAAATGCACCTTTAAGTAAAACTACATATAACAAAACCAATTTTACCCCAGTCTGATATAAAAAAGAGTTAAGTTCCTATGACATATTTCTACTCACAAAAACATTACCAAATAAAGATCTAAACACTTCTAACATTAACCATTGAAATAAATGGAAGTGCACATATATTTAAGAAAGATGAATAAAGACATGTATGTGGAGAAGGCCGGAACTTGGTTGGAATGTCAGTAAGGAGGATTCTCTGAAAGGTTGAGGGCCTCTGGGGGGACCTGGCCGAAGGCAGCAGCCCCTACCTTGACTTTTCCAAACAAGTCCAATCCCCCGGGGTGTTTTGTTAGAATCTCTATGTTTAGTCTTTAAAGACCCAACCTTGTAGAAGCATATATTTTATCCAGGATACTTACCCTGCTGATTGTATCTAGAGGTTAATTTTAGTTCAAGCTACTGTGACAATAAAAGCCAAAGGAGGTGGGTGAACAGGGCTACTTGGCAGCGATAGCCAAGTAGTTCTTTAGCCCTCTCTTTCACAGACACATGTGTTAGAATAATCATTCAACCATAGTTCGGGGTCTGCTGGTCAGCCCCAGCACATGAAAACTAGTGATTTTCCCACCTGCTTATTTCAGTTCAGGGTCAAGGATGACCACAGTCTCTCCCAGAAGCGTAGGGCACCAGGCAGGACCACCCTGGACAGGATGCCCATCTATCACAGGGCCACTCACACCCACCTACACTCACTGGATGAGGGTAATGCAGACACAACATTTACCTCATGCACACAACTTTGGATATGGGAGGAAATTGGAGAACATAGAGAAAACCCTGCGGACAAGGGGAGAATGTGCAAACTCCTCATAGACATTGGCCTGGCCAGCAAACAATTTTTTTTCTCATCAACATTATAATAAAACAACATTGGATATAATGATATTATTCAAGGACCTGTTGCAGTAAGGCTTGGGGAAGGACTGGTCCAACTAGAGTCATTTTTACTGAGGAGGACGAGGGGTAGGGATCCACCATGAGGCACATAGCTTGGCTGTCCAGACTGTGGCCCTCTGGATGCCAAACTAAACCATAATCCTGATGACAGAGTGTGGAGTGACCAGGGTGCGATGTCAGGGGCTCCATAGAGGTGAGTCCAGAAGGCAGGAGGATCACTGGGGCCATTTTGAAGGCTGCCCACCTCACTAATGTAGTTTCCAAGTGAAGCTGGGGCAGGGGTGGATGTCTAGGATGATGGTGGGTCTAGATGGTCAAATCTGGGCACCTCCAGCTGAGGGGTTCAGGGAGATGGTCTGAGGGATGTTGGAGATGTTGCCAATTGTATGTGGAAAGTATTTTTCAGGTGATGTTGATTGGGTATCCACTGTGGAAGGTATCCATGCTCCTACTTGGTTTTCAGAATCAGTGTAAAATTACAGGGATGCACACCAGGGAACATGGACATGACTATAAACAAGGTGAGAACACAGGAATGTACCAGAGAGAATGCCATTCATTGCATTTGGTATTTGCAAATACCCTAAGAGGGAAAGGAAATGGAGGTAAAGGGGAAAAGGGGGTGCATTTTACTTCTCGTTCTGGCATTTTAAGGAGGCATTTTTGAGTTCCCTATGAACTCACACAATTGATTAAAGTGGATAAAATCATATAGCTTTAATGAAGATATATGATATTCCTTCAAATACAGACACTATTCTGTATTTAGAAATTCCCTTCCTTCTTCCCTCTCTTCCTCTCTTCCCTCTTCCTCTGCCCTCCCTTCCTTCCTTGCTTTTTAAAAAGAATTTTGGGGAAGGAAGATGGCTGTTGACGGGAAGGCAGACTGCAAGATAGTGTGTGAGAGAATGAAGAAAGAGTGTGTAGTTGCACGGGGAGTGTTTGTTTGTGAGTTGAGGGACAGCTATACTCCAGAGGACTGTGGGGGACAGCCGGATGGGGTTCCCCTGAATGGGCAGCCTCCACTGCTGCTGGGATCCCTCCCAGAGCAACCAGCTCTGAGGCGGAGACCATGCCATCTTGAAGGGGAAAGTGGATGTTGTCAGAAGCCTGAAAACACCAAGAATCTACAACACCAGCACCCAGTGAACAGCGGCGAACCCTGGAACACCGGTCCCCAAGTGGAATGAGCATGCTGATTCAGGGGAGCTCAGCACCTCCTCACGGAAAGGTCAGTTTTTGCCTGGGATAAGGTGAGGTCTGTGGTCCAGGAAGGAGAGAGAAATGAGCATGCATAGAAGTCTGCACCCAGAAAGAATCCTTGGCCTTGTGGCTGGTGTGATCTGCAAGTGTGGAAGGGGATCCACAAGGCTGCTAACAGAAGGGGACTCTAGAAAGCGGCCCATAGCTGAACTGGGCGTAAAAGGGCAGGCTAGGGATTTTAACAGTGTGCCGGCTGCTTGGACCCAAGGGGAAAAAGACTGTGCGGACTTGCACCGCAGTGCCAGAGAGCATGTGCTTGCTCTGGCTCTTTTTTTTTTTTTTTCCTCTTTAAATCCTTGCTTTTGATTGCTAAGCCCAATACATAGGATCACCCAACTGGGGATGTTCTGGGAGACTGCAGGGGAAAGGTATTTTTGTGGAACCTGGGGTTCAGAGCACGGAATAATGATCAGAGAACCAGCTCTGGGGCAGCCTATTCCCCCAAACCGGTATTAAGTGCCACAGGGAAAATAATATCTAAACACTAGCTAGAGAGGACCTTTTGACCCGGAGGTCAATCCAGAAACACTACCACACAGGGGTTGATTCACAAATTGACTCTTGGGTAAACACAAATAAAGGAGTATAAAAAACAATGAAGTACTGCCTGCTTGAAAATCAGGACTGTGGCCTACAACACTGAGGAGCAGTGAAACGCAGGGAACTTCAATACTGTCCTGACTAGGAAACAGGCATGCCAAACCGAATAGTAGAGGAAGTGAATGACCTTCTCTATGGCACATTTTTATTTTTTTTATCTTTTACTTAAGAAACTAATTTTTTCTTTTTTCCTCACTTGATTTTACCTTTTTAATTATTACACTTTTATTTTTAATCAGTATTATTACTACTACTATTTTACCTTTTTTAAAAAGTGTCATTTTATTTTATTTTGGGATCAGTGTTCTACATTCTATTTTCATCTTTCTTTTAGCACCATTTTACTCTATCTTAACTTTACCTTTATGCCAACATTGTCTTCCTCACTTTTCCCCTTTTGTTGTCCTGTTTCTCTTATCCTATTCCTGCTTTAGATTTTCCCTATCCCTTCTTTTTACCCTCTGTTAAAATTTCACCCTACTTATATATCTAATTTCCAATACCCTGCTCTAAGTCCATACACATCTCTCTCTTCTCTTTCTTCACTATCCAATTTTTTTTTCTCTCTTTCCTTTTGTTGTTGTTTGCTTGATTATATATTTTTTTTATGCTTGTTTGTGAGATAATTTCACTTTTTCTTTTTGTTTTTGTTTGTTGCTTCTGTTTTCCCTTGCCTCAACTGATATTAGTTGTTGTTTGTAGTTTGAATTCATCTCTAGGTATTTGTTGCTAATATTTGTTGGCATTGGTGACTGTTCTATTGGAGTTTTCTCCTCATATAAATAGTTTTTTTTCCCTCTTCTTTTTTATTCTCTTTCTTTTCTCTCTTACTTTTTTTCCCTTTTCCAATTTCATTTGTGCACTCCTTTTTCTCTCTCTTTTCTCTTTTTCTCTCTTCTTTTTTTCTTATCCTCTAATTCTCTTTTCTCTGGTGGTCACCTTTATTTGGGGTTATTAGTATCATGAATACATTTGTGTTCAGTGCCTTGTGAGTCGTGCCTTGCTGTGTTGTATTTCGTGCCTTTAAATCAACGCAGGAGAGAGAGAACTACATAACCAAACACCCGGAGAAGAGAGATCATGGGGAAACAAAGAAACAGCCTGCATATAAAAGAAAAGCAGGCATCACAAGAAAAGGAAGTAAACGAAATGGAGGCAAGCAACCTGCCAGAGAAAGAATTCAGAGAAATGGTCATAAGGTGGATGAAAAGAATGGAAGACAAATTCGACAATATGAGTAAGAACCAAGAGGAAATGAAGAAGAACCAAAAAGAAATGAAAAATGACATCGCTGCTATAAAGAACTCAATAGAAAGCATCAACAGTAGACTAGAAGAAGCAGAGGACCGCATCAGTGAGCAAGAAGACAAGGTAAGAAAAAATACCCAAGCAGAGCAGCTTCTAGAAAAAAGAAATTAAAAAGCAGGAGGAGAGCCTAAGGGAACTTTGGGACAACACAAAAGGAAAGAACATCTGCAGAATAGGGGTGCAAGAAGAAAAGGAAACCAAGGAAGGAATACAAAACCTGTTTGATGAAATAATGACAGAAAACTTCCCTGATATAGGGAAGAAAAAACTCACACAAATCCAAGAAGCTCACAGAGTCCCAAACAAAATGAACACCAAAAGACTGATGCCAAGGCACATCATAATTAAATTGGCAAACTCCAATGACAAAGTAAGAATCTTAAAAGTGGCCAGAGAGAGACAGAAAGTTACCTACAAAGGATCCCCCATCAGACTAGCGACTGATTTCTCAATAGAAACACATCAGGTCAGATGGCCATGGAATGAAATATACAAAGTCATGCAAATGAAGGGTCTGAATCCAAGAATACTGTACCCAGCAAGGCTATTAATCAAAATTGAAGGTGAAATCAGGAGCTTCACAGACAAAAAAGGACTAAGGGAATTTATTACTACCAAACCAGCAATGTGGGAAATGCTAAAGGGTCTGCTGTGAAAAGAAAAAAATAGGAAGTGAAGAAGGAACACAGAAGTAAAGAATAAAAATGGTGACAAACAAGTACCTATCAATAATAACTTTAAATGTAAATGGATTAAATACCCCAATCAAAAGACATAGGGTAACTGAGTGGATAAGAAAACATGACCCATATATCTGTTGTCTACAGGAAACCCACCTCAGAAAAAAAACACCTACACAGACTGATGGTGAAGGCATGGAAAAAGGTTTTTCAGGCGAATGGAAATGAAAAAAAAAGCTGCAGCAGCAATACTTATATCTGACAAGTTAGATCTCAAAGTGAAGGACATAAAAAGAGATAAGGAAGGCCACTTCATAATACTAAAGGGAGCAATCCAACAAGAAGAAATAACTCTTATAAACATATATGCAATCAATACAGGAGCACCCAAATACATAAAAAAAACAACAAAAAAACTTCTGGAGGATATCAAGGGAGAGATTAACAGCAATACAATCATAGTGGGGGACTTTAATACCCCACTATCACCATTGGACAAATCCTCTAAACAAAAATCAGCAAAGAAACATCAATCCTAAATGACTCACTAGACCAGATGGAATTAATTGACATCTTCAGAACATTTCACCTTAAAGCCACAGAATATACATTCTTCTCAAGTGCACATTGGTTATTTTCAAAGATAGACCATATATTGGGTCACAGGCAAAGTCTCTTCAAATTCAAGAAGATAGAAATCATATCAAACATCTTCTCAGATCACAGTGGCATAAAACTGAAAATCAACTACAATAAAAACAATCCAAAGAAATCCAACACATCGAGACTAAATAGGATGCTATTAAACAATGACTGAGTTACCAGAGAGATCAAAGATGAAATAAAAAACATCATGACAACAAATGACAATGAAAACAAAACAATCCAAAATCTATGGGACACAGTGAAAGCAGTCTTGAGGGGGAAGTTCCTAGCTCTACAAGCCTACCTCAAAAAAAAAGATCAATGAAACCAAGTGCTGGTTCTTTGAAAGGATAAACAAGATTGATGAACCTCTAGCCAGGCTCACCAAGAAGCAAAGAGAAAGGACCCAAATAAACAAAATTAGAAATGAAAGAGGAGAAATAACAACATACCCACAGAAATACAAAGGATTGTAAAAAAAAATACTATGAACAACTCTATTCCTACAAACTGGACAACCTGGAGGAAATGGACATATTCCTAGAAAAATACAACCTTCCAAAACTCATTAAGGAAGAATCTAAAAATCTCAATAGGCCAATAGCTATGGAAGAAATTGAAGCAGTCATCAAAAAGCTTCCAGCAAACAAAAGTCCCGGGCCAGACAGCTTCACAGGGGAGTTTTACCAAACATTCAAGGAAAAACTAAAACTTATCCTCCTTAGACTATTCGAAACAATTCAAGAGGAAGGAACACTTCCAAGCTCATTTTATGAAGTCAGCATCCCTGATACCAAAACCAGATAAAGACAACACAATGAAAGAGAATTACAGGCCAATATCCCTCATTAACATAGATGCCAAAATCCTCAACAAAATTCTAGCAAATCAGATCCAGCAGTACATCAGAAAGATCATACACCATGACCAAGTAAGATTTATCCCGGGGATGCAAGGATGGTACAATATCCACAAATCAATAAACATGATACATCACATAAACAAATTGAGAGACAACAACCACATAGTCATACCAATTGATGCAGAAAAAAACATTTGACAAAATCCAACACTTTTTTTTTTCTATTTTTTTTTTTTTTTTTTTTGCTGTCATTTTCTTTTATTTGACAGTGTAAGGGAAAAGAGGTAGGTGCCCCTGATTACATAGTCAGGCACTGCATGTTTTACAAATTCTGTGGCACACCAGTTGAAAAAGATGCTCTTTAATAGCTCCTGCTTGCCACCGGCCAACAAGTCATGAGAAATAGCACAGCAAAGTGAGGTTGCAGTTATTGCCCCCTGGGATTTGGTCAAAGCCAAGATAATCCCGGTTTTTGAATGGGGTATTTGTCTTATTGGCTGAAGGAAAAGAGCTCCATTCATAACCTCCTCCTGATAGCCTTTTGCATGCAAAAGTGCAGGAAAGCCAGGTTCTCCAGGAAGAGGCCTGTTCCCTTTCACCGAGCAGGGGATCCCACGTCCTGTTTCTGACTACACTGATTTTATTTTATTTATTTATTTATTTATTTATTTATTTATTTATTTTTTGTTAAGGTATTATATGTGTACATATCTTACCATTGCCCCCTCCAACCCCACTCCCATACATGCCTCACCCCCCAATGTTTTGCATCCATTGGTTACTCTTATATACATGCATATAAGTCCTTCAGTTGATCTCTTATTTCCCCCACCTCTCCCTAACCTTACTGCTGTAATTTGACAGTCTGTTTGATGCTTTACTGCCTCTGTATCTATCTTTTTGTTCATCAGTTTATAATGTTTTTCATTATCCCCAAATGAGTGAGATCATGTGGTATTTTTCTTTCACTGACTGGCTTATTTCACTTAGCATAATGTTCTCTAATTCCATCCAGGTGCCTACAAATGGTAGTAATTCCTTCTTATTTTATGGCAGCATAGAATTCCATTGTGTAGATGTACCATAGTTTTCTGATCCAGTCATCTGCTGACGGGCACTTAGGCTGTTTCCAAATCTTAGCTATTGTAAATTGTGCTGCTATGAATATAGGGGTGCATATATCCTTTCTGATTGGTGTTTCTAGTTCCTTAGGATATATTCCCAGGAGTGGGATTACTGGGTCAAATGGGAGTTCCATTTTCAGTTTTTTGAGGAAACTCCATACTGTTCTCCACAGTGGCTGCACCAGTCTGCATTCCCACCAGCAGTGCACGAGGGTTCCTTTTTCTCCGCATCCTCACCAACACTTGTCGTTTGTTGATTTGTTGATGATAGCCATTCTGACAGGTGTGAGATGGTATCGCATTGTCGTTTTGATTTGCATCTCTCGGATAATTAGTGACTTTGAGCATGTTTTCATGTGTCTCTTGGCCTTCCTTCTGTCTTCTTTCGAAAAGATTCTATTTAGGTCTGTTGCCCATTTTTTATTGGATCATTTATCTTCCTTTCATTAAGTTGTATAAGCTGCCTGTAGATGTTGGAGATTAAACCTTTATGAGTGATAACATTTGCAAATATGTTCTCCCATACAGTGGGGTTTCTTGTTGTTTTGTTGATGGTTTCTTTTGCTGTGCAAAAGCTTGTTATTTTGATGTAGTCCAATTTGTTTATTTTCTCTTTGGCTTCCATTGCCCTAGGGGCAGTATCAGTGAAAAAGTTCTTTTGGCATATGTCTGAGATTTTGCTGCCTGTGGATTCCTCTAGTATTTTTATGGTTTCCCGTCTTATACTTAAGTCCTGTACCCATTTTGAGTTTATTTTTGTGTATGGTGTAAGTTGGTGATCTAGTTTCATTTTTTTGCATGTATCTGTCCAATTTTCCCAACACCATTTATTGAAGAGACTGGCTTGACTCCATTGTATGCTCATGCCTCCTTTGTCAAATATTAATTGCGCATAGTGGTTTGGGTCGATATCTGGAATCTCTATTCTATTCCATTGATCTATATGTCTGTTCTTGTGCCAGTACCAGGCTGTTTTGAGGACAGTGGCTTTGTAATACAGCTTGAAATCTGGTATTGAGATCCCTCCTACTTTATTCTTCTTTCTCAGGATTTCTGTGGCTATTTGGGGTCTTTTTTTATTCCAGATGAATTTTTGGAGAGTTCTTTCTAGGTCTGTGAAATATGCCATTGGTATTTTAATGGGGAGTGCATTGAATCTATAGATTGCTTTGGGTAGTATGGACATTTTAATGATGTTGATTCTACCAATCCATGAACATGGTATGTTCTTCCATCTGTTTACATCTTCCTCTATCTCTTTTTTCAGTGTCCTGTACTTTTCCGCGTATAGGTCTTTTACCTCCTTGGTTAGGTTTATTCCTAAGTATCTTAATTTTTTTGGTGTGAGGAAAATGGGATTGCTTTTTTAGTCTCTCTTTCTGCAAGTTCACTGTTGGTGTATAGAAATGCCATAGATTTCTTGGCGTTAATTTTGTATCCTGCTACATTGCCGAATTCATTTATTAAGTCTGTTAGTTTTTTGATGGAGTCTTTCGGGTTTTTTATGTACAATATCATGTCATCTGCAAATAAGGACAGCTTTACTTCTTCTTTTCCAATTTGGATGCCTTTTATTTCTTCTTCTTGTCTAATTGCAGTGGCTAATACTTCCAGTACTATGTCAAACAGGAGTGGTGAGAGTGGGCATCCCTGTCTTGTTCCTGTTCTTAGGGGAAATGGTTTTAGTTTTTGCCCATTGAGTATGATGTTAGCTGTGGGTTTGTCATATATGGCTTTTATTATGTTGAGGTATGATCCTTCTATTCCCACCTTGTTGAGAGTTTTTATCAAGAAAGGGTGTTGGATTTTGTCAAATAATTTTTCTGCATCAATTGATATGACTATGTGATTTTTATCTCTCAATTTGTTTATGTGATGTATCACATTTATTGATTTTCGGATATTGTACCATCCTTGCATTCCTGGGATAAACCCTACTTGGTCATGGTGTATGATCTTTCTGATGTACTGCTGAATCCGATTTGCTAGAATTTTGTTGAGGATTTTGGCATCTACATTCATGAGGGATATTGGCCTGTAATTCTCCTTCATTGTGTTGTCTTTATCTGGTTTTGGTATTAAGGTGATGCTGGCTTCATAGAAGGAGCTTGGAAGTGTTCCCTCCTCTTGAATTTTTTGGAATATTCTGAGGAGGATAGGTTTTAGTTCTTCCTTGAATGTTTGGTAAAACTCTCCTGTGAAGCCGTCTGGCTCCGGGCTTTTGTTTGCCGGAAGCTCTTTGATGACTGCTTCAATTTCTTCCATAGTTACTGGCATGTTGAGCTGTTTAGATTCCTCCTTAATGAGTTTTGGAAGGTTATATTTTTCTAGGAATATGTCCATTTCCTCCAGGTTGTCCAGTTTGTTGGAATAGAGTTGTTTGTAGTATTTTTTAACAATCCTTTGTATTTTGGCGGGATCTGTTGTTATTTCACCTCTTTCATTTCTGATTTTGTTTATTTGGGTCCTCTCTCTTTGCTTCTTGGTGAGCCTGGCTAGAGGTTCATCAATCTGTTTATCCTTTCAAAGAACCAGCTCTTGGTTTTGTTGATCTTTTGTATTGTTTCTTTGGTCTCTATGTTGTTTATCTCTGCTCTGATCTTTATTATTTCCTTCCTTCTGCTTACACTGGGCTTTTCTTGTTGCTCTTTTTCTAACTCTTTGAGTTGTTGGGTTAGGTAATTTATTACCATTGTTTCTTGTTTTTTGCAGTAGGCTTGTAGAGCTATGAACTTCCCTCTCAAGACTGCTTTCGCTGTGTCCCATAGATTTTGGATTGTAGTGTTTTCATTGTCATTTGTTGCCATGATGTTTTTTATTTCTTCTTTGATCTCTCTGGTAACCCAGTCATGGTTTAATAGCATGCTGTTTAGTCTCCATGTGTTTGATTTCTTTGGGTTGTTTTTATTGTAATTGATTTCCAGTTTTATTCCACTGTGGTCTGAGAAGATGCTTGATATGATTTCTATCTTCTTGAATTTGAAGAGACTTTGCCTATGTCCCAACATATGGTCTATCTTTGAAAATGACCAATGTGCACTTCAGAAGAATGTATATTCTGTGGCTTTGGGGTGTAATGTTCTGAAGATGTCAATTAATTCCATATGGTGTAGTGAGTCATTTAGGATCGATGTTTCTTTGCTGATTTTTTGTTTAGAGGATTTGTCCAATGGTGATAGTGGGGTATTAAAGTCTCCTACTATGATTGAATTGCTGTCAATCTCTCCCTTGATATCCTCCAAAAGTTTTTTTATGTATTTGGGTGCTCCTGTATTGGGTGCATATATGTTTATAAGAGTTATTTCTTCTTGTTGGATTGCTCACTTTAGTATTATGAAGTGGCTTTCCTTATCTCTTGTCATGTCCTTCACTTTGAGATCTAATTTGTCAGATATAAGTATTGCTACCCCAGCTGTTTTTTCAGTTCTATTTGCCTGGAAAACCTTTTTCCATCCCTTCACCCTCAGTCTGTGTGCGTCTTTTTTTCTGAGGTGGGTTTCTTATAGACAGCAGATATACGGGTCTTGTTTTCTTATCCAATCCGTTACCCTATGTCTTTTGATTGGGGTATTTAATCCATTTACATTTAAAGTTATTATTGATAGGTACTTATTTGTCGCCATTCCTATTCTTTACCCCTGTGTTACTTCTTCGCTTCCTATTTCTTTTTTTTTTTTTTTTTTTTTTTTTTTTTTTTTTTTTTTTACAGCAGACCCTTTAGCATTTCTTGCATTGCTGGTTTGGTGGTAATAAATATTCCCTTAGTCCTTTTTTGTCTGTGAAGCTCCTGATTTCACCTTCAATTTTGATTGACAGCCTTGCTGGGTACAGTATTCTTGGATTCAGACCCTTCCTTTGCATGACTTTGTATATTTCATTCCATTCCCTTCTGGCCTGATGAGTTTCTGTTGAGAAATCAGTTGCTAGTCTAATGGGGGTTCCTTTGTATGTAACTTTCTGTCTCTCTCTTGCCGCTTTTAAGATTCTTACTTTGTCATTGGTGTTTGCCAATTTAATTATAATGTGCCTTGGCGTCAGTCTTTTGGGGTTCATTTTGCTTGGGACTCTGTGAGCTTCTTGGATTTGTGTGGGTTTTTTCTTATCTATATCAGGGAAATTTTCTGTCATTATTTCTTCAAAGAGGTTTTCTATTCCTTGCTCAGCTTCCTTTCCTTCTGGAACCCCTATTATGCGGATGTTGTTTTGTTTCATGTTGTCCCAAAGTTCCCTTAGGCTCTCCTCCTGCCTTTTAATTTTTTTTTTTTGTTGAAGTTGCTCTACTTGGATATTTTTTCCCATCTTGTCTTCTAGCTTACTGATGCAGTCCTCTGCTTCTTCTAGTCTACTCTTGATGCTTTCTATTGAGTTCTTTACAGCAGCGATGTCATTTTTTCATTTCTTCTTGGTTCTTCTTCATTTCCTCTTGGTTCTTGCTCATATTGTCGAATTTGTCTTCCATTCTTTTCAGCCACCTTATGACCATTTCTCTGAATTCTTTCTCTGGCAGGTTGCTTGCCTCCATTTCGTTTACTTCCTTTACTGGTGATGCCTGCTTTTCTTTTATATGCGGGCTGTGTCTTTGTCTCCCCATGGTCTCTCTTCTCTGGGTGTCTGGTTATGTAGTTCTCTCTCTCCTTCGTTGAGTTAAAGGCACAAAATACAGCACTACCAGGTACAACTCACAATGCACTGAACAGAAATGTATTCATGATATTAAAAACCTCCAATAAAGATGACCACCAGAGAAAGGCAAATTAGGTGATAGGAGAGAAAGAAGTAGAGGAAAAAGAAAGAAAGAAAGAAAGAAAGAAAAAAGGAGTGTCAAAATGAAATTGGGAAAAGGGAAAGAAAAAAAAAGTAAGAGAGACAAGAAAGAGACTAAGAGAGAAAGGGGAACAGAGTATATATATTGGGGATAAAACTCCAATAGAACAATCACTAATGCCAGCAAATGCCAGCAACAAGTGCCTGGGGATTAGTACAAACTACAACACCAATTAATATGGAGTGAGGCAAGGGAAAGCTGAAGCACAAAACAAACAAAAAAATAAACAAAAGAAGAATAAGCAAAACAATCTCACAAAAAAGCATAAAAATTCGATATAATCTACATTCAAGCGAACAACAACAAAAGGACAGAGAGAAAAACAAGTTTTTGGATAGTTAAGACAGCGAAGAGAGAGGTGTGTATGGACTTGGAGCAGGGGATTGGAGATTAGATATGTAAGTAGGGTGAAATTTTAACAAGGGGTAAACAGAAAGAATAGGGAAAATCTAAAGCAGGAAAGGGGTAAGATAAACAGGACACTGAAAAGGGGCAGGTTAGGAAGAGAGTGATGGCATAAAGGTAGAGTTGAGATAGAGTAAAACGATGCTAAAGGAAAGATAAAAATAGAATATAGAACCATAATCCCAAAATAAAATGAAGAGAAAATAAAATGACACTTTAAAAAAAAAGATAAAATAGCAGTAGTAATAATACAGATTGAAAATAAAAATGTAATAATTAAAAAGGTAAAATCAAGTGATGAAAAAAGAAAAAAAAAGTTAGTTTCTTGAGTAAAAGATGCAAAAAATGAAAATAAAAAAAATAAAAAAATAAAAATTAAAAATAAAATGTGGAGTAGTGAAGGTCATTCACTTCCTCTGTTGTTCTGTTTGGCACGCCTGTTTCTCAGTCCGGACAGTATTGCAGTTCCCTGCGTTCCACTGCTCTTCAGTGTTGTAAGCCAGTCCTGATTTTAAGCAGGCGGTGTGTCTTAATTTCTCGTATTCCTTTATTTTTGATTACACAAGAGTCAATTTGTGATTCAGCCCCTGGGTGGCAGTGTTTCTGGATTGACTTCCGGGTTTATCTATGGCCTCTCTAGGGAGTGTTAGAGCCTTCTTTCCCTGTGGCACTCACTACCGGTTTGTGGGAGTGGGCTGCCTCAGAGCTGACTCTCCGATGGTCACTCCCTGCTCCAATCCCCAGGTTCCAGAAAAACAACTTTCCCCTGCAGTCTCCCAGGGTGTCCCCAACTGGGTGATCCTATGTATTGGGCTTAGTAATCAGAAGTAAGAATTTCAAGAGGAAAAAGCCCAAGTGTGCGAACTCTGGGGCTGCGCGTAAGCCTAGGCGCCTGAGGAACTCCGGGGCTGCGCGTAAGTCTGGGCAGCCTGAAATTCTTAGGGTGTCCCTGCACTTCAGATCAAAATGGGTTGCTTTTTTAGAGGGCCCTTCTGTTAGCAGCTCTGAGGACCCCTTTCCACATTCACAGATCATGCCAGCCTTAACAGCCACGAATTTTTCTAGGCACAGACTTCCCTGGTCCTCCAGCTCCCACAAAACGCACATTCCTCTCTCCCGTCAGGACCAGAGACCTCACCTTATCCCAGGTGAAATCTGACCTTTCTGTGGTGGAGTGTAGAGCTCCTCTGAACCCGTGTGTTTGCGCCAATTGGGGAGCGTTGTTCTGGGGCTCGCAGCTGTTCCGTGGGTGCCGCAGTTGTGGATTCTTAGGCTTCCAATGAGCTCCACTTTCCGGATCAAGATGGCGCAGACTCCACGTCCAAGCCCGCAGTTCCGGGAGGGGACCCAGCCGCAGTTGGTGCTGCCAGGTCAGGGGAACCCCGTCTACCAGTCCCCCACCTTCTTCTGGAGTTCAGCTGTCTCCCAACTTGCCAACAAACACTCCTTGTGCGACCCTCAGCTGTTCTTTCTTTCTGCTCCGGGACAAGGCTTGGAACACATCTGTCTATTCCGCCGCCATTATTCCCTCTCTCCCAACACATATTTTTTAAAAAAATGTATTTTATTGATTTTTTACAGTGAGAGGAAGAAAGAGGGATAGAGAGTTAGAAACATCAATGAGAGAGAAACATTGATCAGCTGCCTCCTGCACACTCCCCACTGAATATGTGCCCACAACCAAGGTACATGCCCTTGACCAGAATTGAACCTGGGACCCTTGAGTCCACAGGCCAATGCTCTATCCACTGAGCCAAACCAGTTAGGGCCAACACCCATTTTTGATAAAAACTCTCAGCAAGGTGGGAATAGAAGGATCATACCTCAAAATAATAAAAGCCATATATGACAAACCCACAGCCAACATCATACTCAATGGGCTTAAACTAAAACCATTTCCCCTAAGAACAGGAACAAGACAGGGATGCCCACTCTCACCACTTCTGTTCAACATAGTACTGGAAGTATTAGCCATTGCAATTAGACAAGAAGAAGAAATAAAAGGCATCTAAGTTGGAAAAGAAGTAAAACTGTCCTTATATGCAGATGACATGATATTGTACATAAAAAACCCTAAAGACTCCACCAAACAACTATTAGACTTAATAAATGAATTCAGCAATGTAGTAGGATACAAAATTAACGCCTAGAAAATTATGGCATTTCTACAGACAAATAGTGAACTTACAGAAAGAGAGACTAAATAAGCAATCCCATTTACCATCACACCAAAAAAATTAAGATACTTAGGAATAAACTTAACTAAGGAGGTAAAAGACCTATATGCAAAAAACTACAGGACACTGAAAAAAGAGATAGAGGAAGACATAAGCAGATGGAAGAACATATCATGTTCAAGGACTGGTAGAATCAACATCATTAAAATGTTCATACTACCCAAAGCAATCTATAGATTCAATGCACTCCCCATTAAATACCAACGGCATATTTCACAGACCTAGAAAGAACTCTCCAAAAATTCATCTGGAATAAAAAAAGACCCCAAATAGCCATAGCAATCCTGAGAAAGAAGAACAAATTACGTGGGTTCTCAATATCAGATTTCAAGCTGTATTATAAAGCCACTCTTCTCAAAAGAGCCTGGTACTGGCACAAGAACAGGCATATAGACCAATGGAATAGAATAGAGAACACAGAAATTCACTCAAACCACTATGCTCAATTTATATTTGACAAAGGAGGCATGAGCATACAATGGAGTCAAGCCAGTCTCTTCAATAAATGGTGTTGGGAAAATTGGACAGATACATGCAAAAAAATGAAACTAGACCACCAACTTACACCATGCACAAAAATAAACTCAAAATGGATAAAGGACTTAAACATAAGGCAGGAAACCATAAAAATACTAGAGGAATCCACAGGCAGCAAAATCTCAGACATATGCCGAAGCAATTTCTTCACCGATACTGCTCCTAGGGCAATGGAAGCCAGAGAAAATAAACAAATCAGACTACATCAAAATAACAAGCTTTTGCACAGCAAAAGAAACCATCAACAAAACATCAAGAAAGCCCATTGTATGGGAGAACATATTTGCAAATGTTATCACTGATAAAGGTTTAATCTCCAACATTTACAGGGAACTCATACAACTTAATAAAAGGAAGATAAATGATCCAATAAAAAAATGGGCAACAGACCTAAATAGAATCTTTTCAAAAGAAGACAGAAGGAAGGCCAAGAGACATATGAAAACATGCTCAAAGTCCCTAATTATCTGAGAGATGCAAATCAAAATGACAATGCAGTACCATCTCACACCTGCCAGAATGGCAATCAACAAATCAACAAATGACAAGTGCTGGCTAGGAAGTGGAGAAAAAGGAACCCTCGTGCACTGCTGATGGGAATGCAGACTGGTGCAGCTACTGTGGAGAACAGTATGAAGTTTCCTCAAAAAACTAAAAATAGAGCTCCCATTTGATCCAGTAATCCCACTTCTAGGAATATATCCCAAGAAACTAAAAAAATGAATCAGAAAGGATATATGCACCCCTATGTTCATAGCAGCACAATTCACCATAGCTAAGATTTGGAAACAGCCTAAGTGCCTATCAGCAGATGAGTGGATTAGAAAACTATGGTACATGTACACAATGGAATACTATGCTGCTATAAAAAAGAAGGAATTCTTACCATTTGCAGCAGCATGAATGGAACTGTAGAGCATTATGCTAAGTGAAATAAGCCAGGCAATGAAAGAAAAATGCCACATGATCTCACTCATTTATGGAAAATAAAGAACATGATAACCTGATGAACAAAAAGATAGAAAAAGAGGCAGTAAAGCATCGAACAGACTGTCAAATTACAGCGTGAAGGCTGGGGAGAGTTGGGGAAGGTGGGAAGAGATCAACCAAAGGACTTGTATGCATGCATATAAGCACAGCCAATGGACACCAGACACTGGGGGGGGGGTGGTGGTTTGAGATGAGGGCATGCTACAGGGGGTAGGGGAGGCTGGGGGAAGGTCAATGGGGGGAAAAAAGGAGATACATGTACTACTATGTGTAATACTTTAAACAATAAACAATAAAATAAAATAATGAGAATTATTAAAAAAAGAATTTTGCAGAAGCTTTCTGTGCAATCCCATGTGTAACTAATGTATGACACCTGCAGTGAGGTGCTTAGTAGAGGATGAATCAAAACGCAACTCTAGAATTTTCTTCTTTCTATATCAATATTGGCCTCAGTTCTTTTCAACTTAGAGAATACAAGTGAAACAAAAGAAAGATATGATCTGAAAAGGGATAGGAATGTAATAATATTCAGAGACAATTAAGATGCCCCAATTGATCATCCAATATTTTAATGACCAATATTTCAGATAGCTACTATTTTTATGTTCAATTTATATCTTCCTTTCTTTTGATCTTATTTACTTTGAAAAATTTGAACTCTTTTCTTTTCCTTTTAGATTTTTTGGGGGCAGGATAATATAATTTTCCATTATTATACAGGGTGGAAGCAGTGAGTCTCTCTTTCCTTGGCTGAAATCTCCTACTCGGCCTTTCTGTTGTCTTGGTGTAATTGGACAGCAGATTATGGATGGTTTTCACTGGCTGATTTGAGATACCTCTATTTCTACTCCACAGGGAGGCATTTTATCCTGTCTATTTAAGATCCTTTAAAAAAATCCTCACTAGAGGATATGTTTATTGGGGGGGGGGGGGAAAGAGAGAGAGAGAGAGAAAGAGAGAGAGAGAGAGAGAGAGAGAGAGAGAGAGAGAGAGAGAGAGAGAAGAGACATCAATCAATTGCCTCCTGTATGTGCCCTGGAGGTTGAACCCACAACTTTAGGTGTATGAAGCAACGCTCCAATCAACTGAGCCACTCAGCCAGGGCTATTTAAGATTCTTTTTTTAAAAAATATTTTTATTGATTTCAGGGAGGAAGGGAGAGGGAGCGAGAGAAAAAAACATCAATCATTCATCGGCTGCCTCCTGCACACCCCCTACTGGGGATCGAGCCCGAAACCTGGACATGTGCCCTTGACCAGAATTGAACCCAAGCCCCTTCAGTCTGCAGGCCGATGCTCAATCCACTGAGCCAAACCAGCTAGGGCTAAGAATCTTTTTAACAGCATACAAACTTGGAAAAATGTATCCTTTGTCTAGCATCCTTTTAACCTGTTTTAAAAAAATGTGCATTTCTATTAAGAAATTTTGCATATATATGTTTCTGTGGGCAGAAGAGATTTACTTGTGTACAAAATACATATGAAAACGACTAACACACACCTCTCACTCGAATTCCAGGTTCCCTTAGAATGGGATTCTAGATAAAATCGTTTGTATTTCAAGGGTGCAAAGTGTATGAGAATGCTTTTCAGTTGAACTTTTCAGTTTGAACTGAAAAAGATGGCGGATCCAGAAAACCAGGCCCAGCTGGAGATTTATGCTGGAACAAACCCATTCAGACCCTGGACCACAGACAACTGCCTTTCTGAGAAAGCAGACGTCTTACCATGGGCCTCTGCATGGCTACATGTGCATTCTAACTAACCCACAGTCAATGCCTTTGAAATGCATCTTGGCAACTTTTTCTGGCAACAGGTTCCTTAAGTGGGCAAGTGGGAGTGCCTTTAGAAATTTCTGGGTTGTCGGTCCAATGTCATTACTTTAAGCTAAACCCATTTTAAAAACAATTGGAAAGGGCATGGAGTTTGTGAATTAAATTTAATTCTGTGCTTTCAGCAGACAGAAACACTTTGCCTTGGTTTAAGCTTCTGCTGATCTGTGAGCCTTTCCTTTCTCCTGCCTCCACCTCCCTCTGGCCTAAAACCCCACCTCACATACCAAACTCACCTTTCCCAACAATAACTGACTGACAATAGTCCACCCAAGGAAGGTCTTTGGCTCAAGTCTGCTTGTGATGACTGCACCCTTCCACCTCCCTAGTCTCCAGGTGACAGGGCGTGATGCCCTGATTTATATTCATTGTCATACTTCCATTGGGGGCTTCAGGAGCTGCTGACACAATCCTGGTCTTGCAAAAATGATTTTATTGTGAAGAAAATCTTAGTGTTAATTTAGGTGTGACAAACACACCTAATTTGGAAAGTCATTTCTTTCAGTGAAACTGACTTAAAGAGGTGACCAGACCAACTCTCAATGATTTCTCCAGCTGGACTGTGGAGTCATAGGAGACAGACAAAATCCTTCTCTCCCTCCCTCCCTTCCTCCTTCTCTCCCTCCCTCCCTCCCTTCCTCCCTTCCTTCCTCTTTCCCTCCTTTCCTCCCCTTCCCTTCCCCCGCACCTCTCTCTCTCTCTCTCTCTTTTTTTTTTTTTTGCAAATACGTAGGCTTTATTTTTTTCTAATCAGACCCAAATAATGATTGAATAAGAATAGGTGCACAGACAGTTGTCTGAAAA
The DNA here is from genome assembly GCF_963455305.1 of Plecotus auritus. Taxonomy (NCBI): domain Eukaryota; kingdom Metazoa; phylum Chordata; class Mammalia; order Chiroptera; family Vespertilionidae; genus Plecotus; species Plecotus auritus. The sequence continues at coordinate 163,657,533 of NC_137770.1, forward strand.
AGTACTTTTCACAGAGCTGGGTTCTAGATAATTTTTTACGCCTCCCTCCTTTTTTTTTTCAACATTTAAAGCAGGGGTGGGGAACATCTAGCCAGAGAAATCCTTTGGTCTGGCCTTCCCAAGGCATTAGGGGTGAGTTAATTAAAAGTTTGACCAAATACAGCAGGCTAATTTTTAAGTTGGTAGTTTTGTATGGCCTGCAAATGATGTTATAAATTCCCAAATGGCTCTTGGCAGAGAAAAGGTTCCCCACCAGGACTCAGAGGTTAGATGAGTGCAAGGAGTGAGCTTGCTCTCAGCAGCAATCTTCCCAGAAATCTGTGGCCGAGTCACACTTGGGATCTTTGAATGTGAGATGGTCCAGATAGGGAATGTTTTCCCTTGACTTAATGTTTTCAGAGGAGAATTCTAGGATGGCTGATTCAAATCTGAGATAAAGGCTTTGCTGGGGATTAAATAAAATTTCTGCTCTGCCTCTTCGGAGACCGTTTAGCCATGGTCAGTGCCCATCAGCTCTAACCAGCTGTGAGTTCTGACAGCTTGGCTGCTCTGGCCTCTGCTTGCCACTTGGAGTCCAGCACCTGGAAGTGCCACTTACCCCACCCTCCTCACTTGCAGGAATTGAATGTGCTTTCCTCCCTATCAGGCATTTCCTCCCTTTTCATACTGCCTCCCCCAAGCCACTGCCCTGTTCTTTTTTGTTTTCATAGCCTGGCTTCACAGCAATTTATTAATAACTTCAATTTGCAAATTCCAAGTTGAGGTGGCTGTTCCAGTCATGGTCCAGGTGATCACACTCTCTTACATGACAATTGGACTCTAGAATTTAGTGGTTTAGATTTTCTGTCTATGGCGACTCTTTTAAATTTTTTTCAATTACAGTTGACATATAATATTTTATTAGTTTCAGGTGTACAAAATAGTGGTTAGACATTTATATACCTTACGAAATGATCCTCAGATAAGTCTAGTACCCACACTTGGCCCCATGTACAGTTATTACAATATTACTGACTATATTCCCCTATGCCGTACTTTACATCCCTGTGACTGTTTTTGGAGCTACCAATTTGTACTGCTTAATCCCGCACACTTTTTCACACAGCCTCTCACCCCCCTTCCCTCCTGGCAACCATAAAAATATTCTCTGTATCTATGTGTCTCCTTTTGCTATGTTCATTTTTTAAAGATTCATAAATATAAGTAACATCATATGGTATTTGTCTTTCTCTGTCTGACTTATTTCACTTAGCATAGTACCCTCTAGGTCCATCCATGTTGTCACAAATGGCAAGATTTTATTCTTTTTTATGGCTGAGTAATATTCCATTGTATATATGTATCATATCAATTCCTTTCTGAGTATTTACCTGAAGAAATTAAAAACACTAATGAAAGATATATGCACCCCTGTGTTCACTGAAGCATCCTATATAATAAAAGCCTAATATGCTAAGTGTCTGGTCATCTGGTTAGCCATTCAACCAATCAAAATATAATATGCTAATGATATGCTAAGGCCACTCAACTGCTCACTATGACATGCACTGACCACGGCAGGGGGGGCGGGTGGTGCTCTGACTGGTAGGTTAGCTTGCTGCTGGGGGTCTGGCCAATCAGGACTGAGCAAGATGGGCAGGACATGCCCTGGAGCCCTCCTGTGGTCCCTCCCAGCTGACCAACTTCCTGTGTCCCTCCCCAGCCCTGATGGTGCACCGGTGGGGTCCCTTGGCCTGACCTGCACCTTCTCACAATCCAGGACCCCTCAGGGGATGTTGGAGAGCTGGTTTTGGCCTGATCCCACAGGCCAGGCCAAGGGACCCCAGTGGTGCATGAATTCGTGCATTGGGCCTCTAGTTATTTATAATAGCCAAGATATAGAAGCAACCCAAGTATCCACAACTACTCTTAACTTTTTCTATTGGGAAATATCCTTCAAGACTTGGGCTCTGACTAGGAATTGGCTAGGTCCTTTAATTGGAGAACTGGAAATGGCCTAGGGGGCCCTCTGGGTACCCCCTTCCATGGGGGCATTCTCTTTTCATTCACTTTCTACACATCTGCAGGAATAGAAGTTAACTCAGAAAACTGACAGTAATGTCTGTAGCAATGCACATGAATGTCCTCTGGTGGAGATACAATGGAATGGCTAACCACAAGCATTCTATTTTATGGGCTTGTAGGTCATTTATCTGTTTGCAACCATTGGAAAATTCATTCAGTCTTTTTTTTTTTTTTAATTATCAATCTGAGAGGGAGGAAGAGAGAGAGAGGGAGAGAAACATTGATTTGTTGTTCCACTTATTTATGAGTTCATTGGTTGATTCTTGGGTGTTCCCTGACTGGGGATTGAACTCACAACCTTGACATATCAGGACAATGCTCTAACTGACTGAGCTACCCAGCCAGGGTTCTCATTCAGCCTTCTGACTGCCTATGAACATCTGCACATTCACATTTCCTATTAAATTAGTCATACTATTTTATTGTTTCCTCATTTATTAATGAACTGAAGACATTTTCTGACATGTGTTTTATTTTATTTTCACATGGGAGTCCTATTTCAAACCTTGGGAAATAGTCTTTTATCTCTCCACAAACTCAAGGCACATGTATGGTCCTATATAACTGGTTTTTCAATTAATCTCTTAAGTTTCTATATAACCAAGGGCAAGAAGCACAATGTCTCCCTCCAGAGAGCATCCCTTGCCCACCCTGACAGTGACTTCTCTCAGGACCTTGTGGGCTTTACACACACACATGCATGCACGCACACACACACAGTATCAGGTGGAATAAATATAACTCAACAACTGTTTATAAGCAATGGCTCTGCTGTGACAGTTGGTACAAACTCAGTCATTGATCACTTTGTGTCTTGCACCTGTTCCACTAGAAAAAACTTTGAACATGGACCATGCAAAATACTGCAGCAACAGGATAACTCAAGAAAAAACTTGAAGACTTTCTTCTGAAAATCCTACTTTTAATCAAGGCTATAAGCTAGATGTCATGTACGCTGCAGTGTACCTGGTAAGGAAGAGAAAAGTGGGGAGGAGTCTACCTGAGGGTAGCTTAGAGATCCAACTTCATTTCCCAGCACAACTATGCATGTGATCAGCCATATATCACAGCTGCACAAACAATTCCATGTTTTTCCCTCTACTTCAAGAAAACTGGATCAGCCTGACCGACTTTCCACTTTTGAGGGACTGTCTAGCTCAGCACATTGGGAAGCTGTGTAGACTCGCAATTATTTAAGCTCATAGTTTTACTCACAAAGTTGAGGACTTCAGGGATTGCTTTTTTTTTTTTTTTCCATTTCATGTTTATAGGACCCTGGGTAAGATCTCAGTATCCACAGGTAGGCAGAATGTGCCACAAATCCATAGGGTGTACTAATAGAACATTCTGGATAAAAGTGTAACCTCCCAAGTAGGATAAAACTGAGTGTAGCATGTGCTTTTCTGTTTGCTAATGCTATGACTTTGAAAGCACTGTGCAGAGGCAGAATACACCTGCAGAGGACCCCAGAGGTGGAATAAGACAGTCCCATTTTCATCAGTGCATCTTACCAGCTTGGGAAAGACATTCCACCATGGTCACCTCAGTGTGTCATCTATGAAGCAGGGAGAAGGGTAGAATTTACCTTATATTGCAGTGAAGGTAATGTGATAATGCGTATTAAATGCTTAACCTACTGACAGTTCATACAAGTGTATTATAACTGTTTTAAGTGATACTTAAGGCTCTGGTCTACTGACTTCCACAAATTTGTCAAATTCCATGTGGGACAGAGAAACCTTAACTAAGTCTTTGAATCCCAAAAATCTTAATGAAAATTTTATGACTTTTTCAATCCTTTAAGGAGCTTCTTAGAGATAGTTGTGTTGTTTTTGAAAAAGGCACATGATGTAACTCAAGCCACTCACCATGGTATTAAAATTTGTTTGCTATCTCTTCCAGTAATTTGGCTCTCTTTATTGCATATTCAATTTTATTTGCTTTGAATAATAAAAATAAGAAAATGAAAAAACAAAAAACAAAACACAAACCCGTTTCAACGAGGGATTTTTTTAGACCATGTATTTTGGGATCCATGGAGCATCCCACATCCTGGATTACTAAATTAGTATGCTTCACTTCTGTGAGACGTCAGAGTATCAGGCAGCTTGAAAAGAATTTCCAAAATGTGCCAACAGAACAGTAATAGTGACCCACCATTCATACAAAAACACTTATGGAGACCTCAGATATCTGGGTCTGAACTTCTAGGTGTTGCCTATGTTGAGGGAGAAAATGAGCACAGCTATGCATTTAAATCTTAAGCATGGAGATTAAGGTTAATCTGAGAAAGTTTCAGATGTCGGGAGCCCCGCGAGATGCTATGATTGGGACCTGCACTGGGTCTTGACTTTCAATGTTTCAGTTTCTGAGGGAACAAACAACTCAGCGGAGTCTTGATAATTAAAAGTTGCTAATGTCTTCTTTCCTTTTCCTCATAAATTAAAATGATTTGACATAGGAAAAAGGGAAGACAGAATTCAGTTATTTGGGGTAATTGCAGTGTCAAATCGATAATTTGCTCAATCTTCTCACAAAATTGCCTAATTGAGAACAAGTAAGCAGATGGCTCTTTGTTTTGCTGTGTTTATCGACTCACCCTTTGCCAGCCGGAGGCTCACTGCCCATTCCAAACCACACTGGCTCAGGATGACTGGGCCGCCCCAAAGACCCTGTTTGAAAATGTCCTCAGGTGATACCAGAGACTTCCACAGGAGGATGCTCTGAACATTCTCAAGAACCACAGCACAGTTAGTGAAGCCAAGAGCCAGGAGTCGTGAAACCTTGGCAGAAATCAAATTTAGCTTCAGGCTTCTCAACTGTTTTTCTTTCCTAATTACCAGGTAAAATTTCTTCTCTAAAATTGTTTGCCCTTTCCTTTTCCCTTTTCTCCCCTCCTTTTTTTTTTTTTTTTTTTTAAATCCTCACTGGAGAGGATATTTTTCCCATTGATTTTTAGACAGTGGAAGGAAGTGAGGGTGGGGAGAGAGAGAGAAACACCGATGTGAGAGATATATCAATGGGTTGCCTCCTGCACGTACCCTGACTGGGGTGAGGAACAAACCTGCAATCCAGGTATATGCCTTTCACCGGGAGTCAAATGCACAGTCCTTTGTTGCAAGATACCAGCCAGGGCTCTTCTTCTTTTTTTAAAACCTTATATAATGTGACAAAACTGCACTAAGGAGGTTGTTGCTATTGGTCATGCAATGGCTGTTCATGCAATGAAAGACTCAAAGTTGATGGAAGCTAAGAAGCTCAGGGTTTCTTGTTTGGACTGTCATGCAGTTCTGAGTCATCCACAACTGGGCAGTGGAAATGCAGAAGCCAGCCCTCATCTGGGCAGAGAGGGGTTTGTCCTTTACAGAGCCATCAGGAGCATGGCTGGCCACTAGCTCCTGTTCCCCAGTTTTGACTATAGGGTCCCATATCCTTCATATGGCTTCCCAACCCTCTATGACATAGAGTCTATGTGATTGTGCTCCTGTCCATTACTGCTGCACATCTTTAAAAGTCTCCCACGCAGGTGGCCACATCTTCAAGGCTGTATGGAGCATGAGGTCTAGATCCTGGGCCAGGGACCAGCATGGTCTGTGGAGTTTTGTACAGACAGATGGCAGGTACCACTCTGGAGTTCTGTTTCAATGGGCATGTTGTGGGGTTTGGACACACACACACAGGCACACACAGGCACAAGCTCTGAAATAGATACTGACACACAGTCAGTTTTGAGAACCATTATTCAGTGCTGCTGCAGGAAAAGATTAAGATAAGATTTGGACCCTCACCATCATGGCTGATGCTGACAGCGTTATTCCATGGGCATCCTAGTGATGGTGGCACAGAAACTACGGAAAGTAGGAGGGACCATGATCCAGGTTCAATGTCCTTCAGGTATTTGGGGAACTCCCATGATCTGTTCTATCTTTAGAGTGAGACCCATCGTCCTCGACTGATTCTTGAGTGCAGCTCCAGCTGTGTCCTCTGCTGGTCTCAACTGCTCCTCACAGCCTTCAGCCTGGAGCCCTCTCTCTGTCGGTAGTATTCACACCCTCATATTCCTCTGAGAAGCCCATTTGTACTGTCTCTCTTCGGAAGATGTCTACCTTAATAAATCTGTAGCTCTTATTCCAGAGTGGTCTAATTGCTCTACGGATGATTTTGTTGTCAAGCAAGATAAAATTTCCCCAAAAGCATGTTTTTCCTCTCATCTTCAGTGCTCCTGGGGGCACTGCTGGGTGGGGTGTTGACTTCCTCTGAGAGCACACAGTCATGTTTTGGATTCTGACAGCTTAGGTAAAGCTAGTACAAATGTCCTGAACAGTTGTCAAGGAATGTCTCATTGAATTCCTCTGGAAAATATGGTTTCTATCCAGAATAGAAAAAGAGGTAAAATGTTATGAAAAAAATAAGTTGTTGAAATGCTTTTTATGTGTTTATAGTGATACCAGTATAGTGAGGTCACCATGAGGCTGGCTTCCAGGTGGCTTATGTGTAAGTGCGGTCTACATTGTTGCCCATCTTATTTGCACAATTCTCATCTGCTGAGGAAGGGCTAATGTGTATGTTCCCCATTCTCACAAGTGTAGAAAGTCAGAGAAGTGGGAAGTGGTGGGGTGTGGAGATGGAGGCAATTCACAGGTAGGGAGCAGTGCAAGCAAAAGCAGGAGCATCTGAATGCAAATTAGGACAATTAAGAACATTAACCCACTCCTCTAATATTTCTTCAGGCTCTTGAGTATTATAAGATGATTATGTAAATTTAGGGGTGGGGGCTAGATTTGCAGAATGAAGGCCGTTCGCACTATGCAAACTCTCTTCTCATCTTAAAAACTGGTCTCCTCCTTGGAAAAGCAGAAAACACTCAGAATTTCTGGATGAAATGTACTGTGGTGTTTGATCACTCTACATCATTTTATAAAAAATACTTAAAAGCTGTTTTGTTCTTTATTATTTTAATAACATGAGGTTAGAGTCTTATATTATAAATCAAAATAGAAACAGTTTAATTCAGTGATGGCTGTGATAGATTTTGTTCTTCACACAGATTTTGCCCTAAATGTTGAGCTGTAGGCCGTGTGTTCACCCACCACATGCCAATTTGTTTTTCCAAAGTAGAAGTGCGGGTGTGTTGTCACGTAGACATCTTAATTCCTTACTTTACATGTGAATCCAACTATTTGCCCTCAAAAGGTAGGCCTCTCACCCTCAACAGTAAAGGAGAGGTATACACTTCCGGTCAAATATCAAGTCTAGGAAATTTGGGTGTAGGCCTTTGGAACACTTTCCCTGCTAGAGGGATCATGTCAAAGAACTCTACAGTTTTAAGCATTTAATTTTCTTTTCTTTTTTTATCCTACGTTTATACTGTTGGCTAACATGCCAGAGTCTATTTCTTTATTTGTTCATTCTATGAACTGTCCCATCGCATATGCCCTCCACTTTTTTACTGCTCTAGATAGCCCGTCAAGTATTTGAAGCATTTTTCTCCAGATAATCCCAGGGTGAAACAGAATCTTTGCAATAGAAATGTGATCTGCTTTCTAGAATTGAGCTGTTCTCATGATGTTATGAATAGCATCTACCTTCGAGAAATCACTTGCATTTTGTAAAAAGGGAGAAATTCTGATTTAAAGGGTCATTTTGGGAGACTACTTCAATAGAGGCACAAAAGTCTTCCTTATGAAGGAACAGCAGAAGGTGGACTTGAAGTCAGATGGCTTAGGTTCAAGCCCTGAATCCCTCAATTACCAGCTCTGTGTTGGGCAAGTCCTTCTATCTCTGGACTCAGTTTCCTTATCTTTCACATGAGAATAATGATATAGGAATTGTGATATAAGGTCTATCATGTGCTTAGAGCACAGGGATACCTACATTCTCAATTGCTATTGCCAAATCCAAGTTTTCTTTCTCTTAAGACTCCATGAGAAATAGGTTTTATTGGAACAGACTAGTGCAAAAATTCACCCTTAAACCTCCTAAACCTTTGGATGTATAAATAAGCAAGCCTTGCAAAGGTAGTGGAACATTCCTTTAAAAAATCCTCATCTTTATGCTATTGTCTGGGCTGAAATACTTTCCCCAGGAAAAGGAGAACCTGACCAAATTTTCATCAGGATAACCATCAAGCATAATTTTCACAGCACATTTCCCTCGCAATATTCCATTTGGTCATCTGCAAGTTCACAGGCTTTTTTATCTCAGGAAGTTCAGGTTCTGAAAATATTTTTGAAAATATTACTCCAGTAAAGTAAATGATTTGGAAGGGAAAATTCTAACTTTTTTGGCTTTCCACTGACAATGGTCATGATAAAAAGCGATTCCTTCTGCTCTCTCTGGCCAACCCATTAACTCACGATTTTTTAGAAGGAAGAAACCTTAGAGGTCCCTTCATCCAAATGTATCCTTTTGCAGATGAGGAAATTGAAGCCCAAAGAGATTAAGTGTCACTCAGCTGGGAAATAGCAGAATGAAACTTTTTATTTTAGACATCTAAACCCACAGTCAAATTTTTCAATTTTTACTACTCAGAACAAGAGTTGCTCCTTTCAGATTGAGGAGGAGAGTATAAGGGACACAGCCAGATATATTTCCAAAATACCAACAGGATGCATTTTAGGATCAAGTGTAGGCTTCTTGAGAATGTTCCTTTGTTCACAACATTTAAGATCAGGCCACTCCAGGGAACTTCTGAAAGTCACGAAGTACTCAGGGTCCCGTAGAGACTAGAAAAGAGGTTATTCAGTGTTGAGCTATTGTGGATTCTTTTGTAGATGAATAAAGAATGCTTTCTTTTTTTGAAATTAATTAACTTCCAGTGAAGAAGTCATGTGGGAATGGAGAGAGAGAGACACACACACTCAGCTCAGCTTTCCTTCTCACTCGGAACCTACCAGGAGGGGGCAGGTGAGGGTGGTGTAAGCACACAACGTGAACAGAAAAACAAAAACCTCATTAACACATCACGTTTCCATCCTTAAGGGGCCTAAGAAGAGGCAATTAATGGTCAGATTCTGCAAAGTCAGACTACAGTGGTTTATTGAATCCAGGGATTAGCGCTCTGACCAGGGGGAACGGTCACAGGGTGTCAGACACCCAGGTCAGGCAGAAAGGGAAAAGAGGTTTCAGAAGAGCTAGGCCAGAAGCAACCAAACCAAGACAAAAGGGTTGGAAAAATCACCCAATTGGTAGGACTGGTCTCAGTGTTCCTTGTGGCATAGCAAAGACTGGGAAACACAAAGGCTGAATGTCAGGGTTGCAATAAAACTATCCAGGTGTCGGTGTTTCAAGCTCACACTCCTTCCTTGGCCATCTGAGAGGCCACTGGATCTGTTGGGGATGCTGTAATTTCTTTATTCATGGTCTTGTGTCTTTAATCTTGGGAAGGCTTAGAATGAGACCAGATAACATAACATAAGTCAAACCCAGAGCCTTTTTTGACTGTTCGGAACAATATGTTTGTATTTAGTGTTTTGAGTAATTGCAATATTTAAGAGAGTTTGACATATAGAGCATCTAGGAGATTCGACTCATGATTCCAAATTAAAAGGTGTAATTGCTTAGTTAAATTTAGATCTGTTACTTTAAATGAAAAGTAGTAAGATCATTTAGTAGTGTAAGTATGCAGGGTTGCAGTGTTTAAGAGAACTTGAGAATCACTACATGCGTACATTAAATTTACTACCCTACTTGAGTTATTAAATAGGTAGGAACTTTTTGTTTATAAGTGAGACCCTTGAAGTGAAAATAAAAAATCCATAATAAATTAAATTCATAAATACAGTTTGACATATTTGAGAGGATTTAATGAATTGAGTTTTGAAAGTCCTTGTCATGATAACTCCTAAAACTTACTACATTGACGAATAGACTAAAATAATGTAAATCTAAGAATTTAAGGAATGATGTATTCTTAAAACTGAATGTTAGTAAAGTAAGAAAACAAAGAAAGAGCAAATGGCAGATGTGAAAGGGATAGTGCCCCAAAAGGACTTTTATTAGAAAAGGAACATTTCCTAGAATCCTATATTAATTAGGGTTCTCCAGAGAAATGGGTTAATAGGAGACCGAAAGGAAGTCAGATAGATGATAGATAGTTAGATAAATAGATAATAGGATATATAGGCAGATAATAGATAAATGATAGATGATAAATACACAGATAAATAGAGATATAGATCAAAAGAGCTTATTATGAGGAATTGGCTCCTGGTTATGGAGGCTGAGAAGGCCCATGACCTGCCCTCTGCAAGTGGAGGCTCAGGAGAGCCAGTGGTGTAGTTCAGTCTGAATATGAAGGTTGGAAAACCATGAGCTCTGATGGTCAAGGACAGAAGATGGATGCCCCAGCTCAAGCAGGGAGAGTGAATTCCAGCCTTCCTCTATTTTTTTGTTCTATTCAGGTCCCTAAAAATTGAATGATGCCAGACTATCTTTTTCACTCAGTCCACTGATTCAAATGTTAGTCTCTTCCAGAGACACCTGCACAAACCCATCCAGAAATAATTTAACCAGCTATTGGGGTGTCACTGGTCCAGTCAAATTGCCACATAAGTTAACCATCACAGGTCCCTGTGTCACCTCACATATGTCTCATTGGAAAGTCTCACACCCCATTGAGCCCCAAGCCGACAGGAAGCTGCAAAATGACATTGGCCCTCAGGGTCGCTATAGGAGAAGCAGCTGGGAGGACTGAGGTCAGGTTGTGAGGTATCTGGTGCATTGTCCCTGCCTTGGGATCCTGTGCTGTTTTATGCAAAGGCACTCCTACTTTTAAATTAGTGAGTACAAACTAAGGGAGCACTTATAGCTCATATCTGCACATTTTGATGATTGTCAGCTTCAGTTCTACAGACATTCATAAGTGAGCACACCCATGGCCTTACAAAGATGAGTGAGAGATTGGTTAATTTCATGTTGCCAGCAAGTCATCTTGGCCTGGGATGGAATCTTGTAAATTTCCCATTTCCCAGGCAATGTTGTCCTAGAATGTGATTTGTGATTTCATGCAAAAAACGTGCCAGAACGCTTTACAAATCAGAAGAGCTGACAGTGGCAGAGAAGTTATTCAGATCATTTGAGTAGTTTATTTAGAAATCATTTCAGGCCAGATAGTAGAGAAATGGGAATCACTTAGGCCTGTGGAAGGATGTTAAGGGCAAAAGTATCACCAGCACATGCAGTCCATAGCCAGAATGACGTGACGTGCGCTCCGGGCCCTTTCCTAGAGCTTACATCCAGTATTTCACTTACGCATCCCACATCCTGGGGAGTGTATCCTCCATGTGCAGACGGGGGCTGAATGTAGAGGTAGAAGGATAAAGTCAATGGGCTGAGGTGGCCGGTGCTGAAGGAAATACCCCAGACTCCTCCAAGTTGACCTGACCACTAGCCCACACTTCGACACCACAGCACTTTTCTGCACAAGAATATCTGTACAGTGACCTCCACTAACACCGGGCAGCTGAGGGCCATATGCCACTGACCCTCCCTGGGGGAGTGATCTTCAGACGTGAGTGTGAATAAATAGGCAGCTAGGAGTTTTGAAGGATAATGTGCATTATTATTGTGTCTGGGAGGCTATAAACAGTTCATGGTTCTTAAAACAGTTACGTTTTTAAAGAATGGGACATAAAAGTTTTTGAAAAAGGACAAAAGAGAACCATAGACATTATTATTTCTGGGTCTCAGAATATCCAACATCCAGAAAGTTTCACCCCTTAGAAAACTCTCACACCTGCTTTGGTTTCATACTCTCATGGCGGTTGATTAGTTTGTTCATGGTGTTGACGTGCCCTATTTTCTTCCACCTACGGAGAGTTTTTGTGTGTCTTTGTCTCTTCCTATAAATAATAAAAAAGCATTCCTAAAAGCCTCGGAACCCCTCGCTTCTGGGTTGCATGTCTTCTGAAATTTCAGGATCACGTGGCAGCTTTCCATGGAGCCTTATCTCTCATACCCCAGAGAAGAGTGGGATCAGAACAGCTGGCTCTCTTCTCATCTGCACGCACGCAGAGCCAGCAAGGTTCAGACAGCACGCACGTCAGACGACGGCTTTCAAAGGCCTGAAGAAAATGAGCAGGGAAGAAAAGGACACACATCTTGAGCTATTACAAAGAGCCTTTAAGCAAGACATGTTTATTAAGCGGGCTTTATTCTCTCTCACACATTCAAAGACATCTGATTAAACATCCCAGAGAAAATGACAAAGCTTTGGTCCGTCTGTGCAGGATAGATAACCCGTTTCATAGTAGATTGTTATCTCTTAGGTTCTATACCGGGGAGAAATCAACAGTGTGTCACATGAGGCAGATGTGCCGAACACACCAATCCACAGCAAAATACTCTGGGCGTCTGTCTCAAGTTCAGTTGTGGACGGCTGCAGTTTGGGATATGGTGGCACTCTGTGGCCTTTGCTGGTCCTTAGCAATGGATGGGATGACTCGGGCGGCAGCCAGTGACGAATGAGAGACCTGGATTGAAAAATGACAAGGAACAAAGTAAGGAGCAATGCTTTCAGAGGAAGAGCATTCTTAATTTCACGTCTACACTGAACTGCTTTGCCCGTACGCCTGCCAGCCTGCGTTCCCTGTACCCTCCACTCCTGCTGGCTATTTTCAGACTATCTCTGGGGCTAAGAATGATGTCAGTAATATTCTGACAAATGCATTGTTTTCCGTTGTTCAGCCTTCCCATTGTTAACCCGACAACCTTTCCTGGTGTCATAATAACACACTGGATTTATACGGCTCCTCTTCCAGAGGCCACAGCTTACGCCTACAGACAGCATTGTTAAGATTCTGTCAGGCTTCTCTTTTCCATATTGTTGAATAGGTATTTTTTTTGGGAGGGAAAGAAAGTAAAGGAAATACTAGAAATGAGAGTATTTCTTTCTCCATGGCTGACCTAGTTACTAGTTTCATTTCCAGTGAAATTACATATTCATATTTCAGTATAAATTATTCCTCATGTGGTATTCCCTCTCTTTATATTGTCTTTGCTTAGTCCCTGCCATAGACTGTGTGTTGAATCCCCTTAAAATTCATATGTTGAAATCCTAACTCCACAGTGATGGTGTTAGGAGTAGGCGCTGGGATTGTAGAACAGCAAGGCCAAGTCTGAGTTTGGAAACCTCAGGCTGAAAGCTACATGGAGAAGACTTAGGGAAAGGGGATGGAGACAGTCAGATGTTTGACAGATTTAGTCAACAATCCAGGAAGTCTACACTTAGTGGGTGTCAAGGATGTGTGACTTATGTTGCATCACGTCGAGGACCTGCTGTACTCTGATTTGCTTGTATTCCTACTGGTCACTCTTGTTCTTGGTAAAGGGTTTAACTCTCCAAATTGTTACTTACTGAGTGGGCTGTGTCTTTGCTCTCCTGTTGCCCTCACATACTGTCCTGTGGAGACTTATTAATATGCAGGGACCAGTGCATTATTGAGACTAATGACCATGGGGTTTCTGGAGGCGGGGGAGTACCAGTGAGCTTGGCATCAATGGGACACTTTCAAAGTAACAGAAGGTTTTTCAGGGTGGTTATCTCTGTAAGCAAGTGTAGAACCAGTTCAAAATGGTCCTATCCTGGTTGACAAGGTGCTCAGTTGTGTTTCAGAGACAACAATCCAAAACCACAAGTCATGTATCAGAAGCATGCACAGAGGAGCTGTACCTGTCTTGCCTCTCTTACCCCAGAACCAAAGGACGGGGCCATGACCAGAACGTGAACACCAGAACCGTGTCAGAAGCTAAGCATCAGTGTCCAGGAAGACCTGGTGTTGATGCCCATTTACCATAAATGGCCAAGCTCCAAGGTCCTACAATTAAAATTTGCCCCATCAGTGCCTCCTCATACCTGTTTCCTCTTGGCCTAGTCCAGGGAGCAAGATGGATTTGAGGATTAGGTCTCCCGTCTTCTTGGTTAGCACTTCTCCATCAAGAAATCTTTCCTTACTCCAAACTGATGTTTTAAGTTTTGGCTTAGTGTTGGGCATGTGGACTTTGTTACCAGTAACATCTCTCTGGTTCAATTCATAGTTTCAACAGGGAAAAGTGGAGGGGTGAGCGAATGTTCTCAGAGATAGAGGTTAGTTTGAAAAAAAGCACATCTAGCTATTGTTTTCATAATGCAAGCTATCAAAATGAAACTCAGAAGAATATCCCCTTCTTGCAGGGCCTGGCTGAAGACAGAGCATGCTGGCAGGCATGAATAGCAGGAGTGAAGGCATAACTCTCTTAAATAATGGCCCAACTAAGAGTAATTTTTTTTTGGAGTCCATAATTAGGAAATTCCACTTTACAGGATAGTTTGAATCATCGTCCGCTCCTGAGACCTGGGGTGATGGTCCATGAACTCTGTCCTTTCTGCCTGTGTGGGCTCCCACTGGCCTCAAGACAGAAGGCTCCACAGTGTGATTTCTTCCTTGATAGAAGAAATCATTAATAGAAGTCATTAATAGAAGACCTGATCCAGAACATATTGCCAAGGCTGGTGTTATAGAGGCTAATTATTGCAAAGACATCTTTATCCCTGAAATGAACACATGCAAACTTTGTCTTATAACCCTCAGAGTAGACACAGTGTATTCAATTATTTTCTCATTGTTTTATCTATTTAGCCCTAGTGTGTTATAAAAAGTAGAGAGTGATTTTTAGTGAAACTGAGGTGTCCTATGGGGTCCCTCCTAACTCTAAAGGATAATAAAACCTAGAATAAGAATGGAAACTGAAAGCAAGGACAGCAAACTTAGAAAAATGTGAAGAGGAGGCCAGGCGCCTGTTTTTCTGTTGGTTCGATGACTGTTTATTAAATGAACAACTAAGTTGGGAGCTTGTAGTAAGTGAATCAAGTGATGCTTAGGTCGCTGAGTCAGGGCAGCAGCTGGGGGCTGGAGTCTGGGATACACTGGGAGACACATAGAGTGGGTAGTGGGCGCCTTATGGGTAGAGACTGACTTGTGCATGTCTGTGTCCTTAGTCCATGACATAGCCACAGGGGGAGAGAATGAATGAGTCTATGTTACAGCAGCTCATCCTGGTCCATCTAGAAAGGGCTTAGAGTTATGATATAACTACATCAAACCCCCAGGAAATGGGTGGGTGCTGTATCCTAATTTCTAACTTCTTTGACCAGAAGCCTTTGCTGGTGTTTTAGCCATTAACTGAGGTAACTAAGGAATTTCTATGGTGAACAGTATTTTTTCAACAGTCTAGACTAGAGGCTTGTCTCTGGGAGAATTCCCTCTGAATTCTGTTTGTTGTTGTAAGGGACTAGGTGGTTTGCAAACTTTGCCCCAATTGGTAGGAAGGCTTCCTTGTTTTAGAATCCTGATGTTCAGATAAATAGGTTAGAATTATTCCATGATTGGAGATATCCCAATTTGACGATCTCATGACTAATGTTCCTAACTTCCCTTTTGCTTCTCTGTATTCACTTTTGAATTGCTGTGTTCATTACAGGGATGGGTGAGGAGGCTAGATTGGAAGGGGATTAAAGGAGATTATTCAATATTTTTCTTAGCTAGTGTTATTAACCTGAATAACCTAATTATTGAATGAATGAATGAATGAATGAAAAAGATATGACACCAGGAAGAAACAACTTGGAGAGTATGTTACAGGGTAATAAATCCTTATGAAAAAACTAGAGCCCGGGTATTGGGAGTGTAAGGTAAGTGCCCTGGTCATGGAGGCTCATCTTTCCCCTCCCTCATCCCCCAGCTCTTTTGCTTCACTGAGGATTTTATCTTTCTTTAAAATTTTTTAAAATTTTATTGTATACTTAAGGTATATAACATTGATATGTGTATACATTATAAAATGATGATCACAAGTTCATTAACACATCCATCATCTCACATAAGTACCAATTCTTTTTGTGTGTGTGATTAGAACACATAAAAATTACTCTTTTAGTAAATTTTAGTAATAAGGTACTATATTAACTATAGTCACCATGCTGTACATTAGACTTCCCAAACTTATTCATCTTATAGCTGGAAATTTGTACCCTTTGAACATCACCTCTCCATTTCCCCCTCCCCTCAGCCCCTGGTAGCCACCATTCACATGAAAAAGCCGCTGCAAACAGCTTAGGTGGGGCTGCAAGTTGGATGGGGCAGAGGGTCTCAGAGAATCACCAGGGTGGATCAAACAGTGTGGGGCAAGCTGATGGAAACTCAGATATGGCTGCCAGTCAGCTCTGGGAAAGGGGAGCTCCCAACACAGGAACAATGACCCCTGAGAGCACCCCTGTCTGGGAGAAAGTTGCTCTCAAGTTCTTGCCCTGATGCTAGACAATCCAGTTCCTCATAGAATGTCCCAGGTCTCTTTCAAGCTTTGGCCCCTGCACTGGCGCCCAGAGGGATTAAGTCCAAGTAAGTCCCTGTGCCAGCTCTTTATGAGGAACTGTCTGGGTCTCCAGCAGCTTCTGTGTCACTCAGTCACACTCCTCAATGGTTTTTACAGCCCAAACATACAGGGACTTCTCTTCCCAGCTCTAGAACCCTGTGCTAAGGGAGGCCTCTGCACCTACCATATCTCTCTCCATTAAAAAAACACCAAACATGGGTGTCGGACCATCCTATTCCCCGCCTCTGCCCGTCCTACCAGTCTCAATGTGCTTTCTTCTTTACTTCTCTAGTTATAGTACTTCATTCAGGCAGATTTTGGGCAGTTCTGAATGATGGTTGTCCTGTGTTTTAGTTCTAACTTTCATGTGGTTATGGGAGGTGGTGAGTACCACCATTTTACCCATACCATCTCTTGGTTCTCCCTATTTTAAATTTTATTTGAGGAAACTCCAGACTGACTGTATCAATTGACATCCCACCAACAGTGTACTTGAAGGCTCAATTTAGAGCAGGCTTCATTGAGGAGGTTATATAGAGAGGAGACTGGATGCCTATCTTTAGATCTTGAAGGGGATTCATGACAGACCAGAGAGATTGAAAGAGAAGAGACACTAAATGAAGGCACCTCTTTTGAGGATTATTGTTGAAAGGGGGAGCAAAGAAATGGGGCAAAATCTGGAGAGCAGAGTGAGGTGAAGAGATATATATTTTTTAAGATAGGAAAAGAAGAAACCCTTTTATGCTCATGGAGTGATTCCATGAAGAGGAATTTTCTGACATGGAACTAAGGGGGGAAGATTGCTAAGTGCTGCTCTTTATTGAGTGAGTGAGGTGGGGAATTGCCCTCCCTGGGGGCACTGAGGAGAAAATCCATGGGCCTGGGGCAGGAATGAGCCAATGGACATGCTGGGAGGTGGGGGTGGTGTTGGGAATTGAGTAGGTTAACTTCTGATCACTCCATTTCCCAGGAAGGAAGAAGGAGAAATTGTTGGAGGTTTGAGGAGATAGAATAAAATTGTTTCACAGGAGAATGGGAGATATATGGTAACATTGAAAAAAAAATGCCATGAGAAACATCCATAGACATTTTACGGTGGGGGAGGAGAGCATGAAGTCAAGGACACAAAGGTGGGGTGACAGATTGGATTCAGAAGTGGCAGTACTGTTTCCTTCTTTATCATTTCCATTTTGCTCCGCTTGTTCCTGCAACCAACTTCAATACTTATGAAATCAGGGTGAGGTTCAGATGAAGAAGGGGCAGAAAGCAAAAGAGTTGTGGCATCTGGATGATGTAGAGGATTTGTAGGAGGACCTTATCTGGTTTGATGGCCATCAGGGACCAAGTCCCTGTACCTTGAAGGTCGGTCCTTCAATAGTCTGAGCTCCCTTGAACCCTAAGGAAGTCTGGTGCCCTCCACTGCATTCTCCTGACAGTCATGTGGAGGTGACCAGTGGTCAGTGTCCCAAATGGGTCTTTATCCATGTTGAGTGGATACCACATAGGCTTGCAAACACTTGTATTCTGAAATCATCAAAATTGTACCATCACTGAATAAAGTGCCTAACGTAAATGAGGTTGAGGTGCTAAAGAAAGATTTATAGAAAAAAAGCATGGTGATGGTTGGCATCCAAAGTCTAAAGAAAAAGTGGAATAATTAAAGCTGAGTTAGAGATCTGAGGTCTTTGGAGGAAAGGAGGAGGAGCTAGAACAGGAACACTCAGGAATGTGAAATGGGAAAAGGTGAGGAGTTAAAAAGTGCCTCAGAGAGGAATTTTGTATGATTGAAGAAGGAGCTCAAAGAGGAGAAACAAAGGTGGGCAGCTTGGCACTCAGTTATCCCCAGAGCATGGTGTCTGGTTGAGACAGGCTTCCCTTGGCAATATAGAAGACAGGTGGGGACATTTTGGTTAATGCTTTGAGCTAAGTTAGGTCATTTGGTGTGTATGGCAGCGTTTTTGGGCTGGTGGCAGTTGGCCATTAGATGGGGCCAACTTGATCAGGGAAGTTAATCTTGTAGGTTTTTCCAGAAGGCATGTGCTCACGAGTGTTCATGTGGGATTTAAAATGAACTGGGCTGGTGGCAGTAGCATCAAATGGGAGGGAGAAATACCATTCCATGAATTTTATAACGTAAAAATATTTGGTCATCATCAGCAAGTTTTACAGTGAGAGGGCAGTAAACTTGAGTGTCATAGACATCAAAGTAAATACTGGGTTTTACATTGGAGTGACTGGGAAAGTGGGTATACCTTACAATAAACAGGATGTGCAAGTAGAGGTTTTAATTGATTGGAGGGGGCTGTAAATTATTACTTTAAATTTAAATGAGTGGATCTGAAGTGCTGATGGAGTGTAGATAAAAATACCCCTGGCCAGTGTGGCTCAGTTGATTGCACCAAAAGGTTGCTGTTTCCATTCCTGTTTAGGGCATATGCCTAGGTTGCCAGTTCAGGAGTGTGAGGGAGGTAACCAATAGATTTTTCTTTCTCTCTCTCTTCCCGTTCCTTTCCCTCTAAAATCAATAAAAACATATTTTTTAAGTGGTAAAAATAAAATATGGAGTTGGATTTATCCCCACCAGGTGCTCTATATCCTTGACTTCAATCTTGGTTCCTTATTTGCTGGACTGTTTTCTTTCTACGAGTTTGTTCACCTCTCACACTGGTATCACTAGTGTAGCGGTTGCCCCAGAACCCATTTTGCACATAAATTGGGCTCTTCATAAGTTATGCTTTGTTTCTTGCCATCTGCTTCTTCTTGACCTAGGTACTTGGAGAGCATTCTAAAATGGAACACACTCTCCTGAGAGCATCTGACATCTAGTCCTTCTGACTAGGAACTAACCCACTTCCAGCTATTCCCCATGTTTGATCTCATGGCATTACCCTGGTCCTCCTCTTGGCCTCCACCCAGCATCCACCACCCCTCTGGCATCCCTGGCCCCAGATTCACAGCCTCTTCTTCCCTCTATTCCTTTTTTCTTTCCTCATTATCTATGCCCCCTTCAGTTACTTGTCAATCAATTCTCCTTAAATTTTTGCATCAGAAAAACAAACATGTACATATCATCTCAACATGCTTTAGATTATTTTTCTCTTGCTAGCTAACATGGGGTATAGTTATGGTAAATACGTTAGTCACTGCTGGCATAGAGTCAAGCAGAAGCAAAGAATTGCCAAACACTTTTTACCCTAAAGCAACATCTGTGTCCTTGATTTAGTCACAGAGCATTTACTCAAATCACACATCTTCTTTGGCCTTATGGGTGCAATGAAGAGTTCAGCTTGACCACTCCTTTCCAAGTCACCTCTGAGTTCCCCCCACCTCTGGGGCAGAGTGAAAGGTTGGTTGGTGAGCTTTAAGTTGTTAAAAGTCTGACTCTGCTCCAGAGATGGTGATTCTGAGGGTCAGGGTGGATCTCAGAGTGGCACCTGATGAAGATGATCCATAAGACACATGTAGGGGAGCACTGATTTAGAGTGCTGCTCTCTGGCTCATGCCTACCTCACTGAGTTAAACATGTGGCCAATATTCTGGGTGACTCCATTAATTTCCAGCTACACATTTTAAATTTTCTAAATAATAAGTTTTCATCTAAAGAGAGACTCAGTGTTTTAGAAGAAAAATATTTTTCATGGACTGAAAATGCTTTGTAAAAGTATCCCCATTTCCTCCGGGACACAAGGATTAAGCAGAAAATTGAGGCAAGGGATGAAGTATTATTTTCTCTTATTGCCAGCTCCCCACTTTCTAAATCTCCCAGTGCCTGAAATGCAGTTGAAGTGACTTTTTTTTTAAAAAGGCCTTGTCAGCTGGTAGCTTGAGCTGTAGCTCACACTGATTTTTACAGCTAAATTATAAAGCTCTGACAAAGGGATTTAATAAGGGAAATGCAGACAGCTTCGAGTGGAGACAGTTGGGGATGGTTCCCATTGTGACAGGAGACCTCGCTGAGCAGGGCCAATCAGTCAGCATGGGGGAGCCACTGACAAGTCATGATCAGGGAGGAATTAGACCAAACCTCATTGTAAGAACTCCTCAATTTATGCAGCTTTCTTCAAAAGACAGTATCCTGAAGCTTCTAAATCTCAAAAGGGCTCCATATCTACTGAAAGAGGCATTTAAGAAAAATTGGCCCCCAATCACTGTGCTATTATTAGCCTATGTTCTTATCATATAAAAACTAACATAGAAGCTATTGTTACGAACATTATAAAAATTCCTCTCAAGTTTCTTTATCAGGAAGTGAAATTAACTTTTTTTTTTTTTTTTTTTTTTTTAAAAACAGTGAGATAATATAGGTGAACTAAATTTGAATTTGGTCTTTTCCTTTTGGGATGTCTAGGTAAAGTTCTCTCATTTCACAACTCATGTATGAACAGTTAAGAGAAAAAGATCTCGTAGGTAGAGGGACCTGTGTGTAGTCCCCTTGTGTGAATGAGAAGGGACTGGGTTCACCTTTGAAAGGGGAGCAAAAGGAAAAGTGAGACTAGAGGGATCACCTGAAGCAGCAGGATGGTCTTTCTACTGAGCAGATTGCTGGCCAGAAACAGGTGTGGCTCCTCCCAGGGCTCCTCCACACCCACTCAGCTTGAAGGGAAGGATGAACAGGTGGAGCAGAGGGTTTTAAGCCCAGTGAAGCTACCTTGTATGATACTATAATTGTGGATACACATCATTATACATTTGTCCAAACCCATAGAAAATGCGACACCAAGAGTGACCCTATTGTCAACTGTGGACTTTGGGAGGTGATGACTGCAGTGCAGATTCATCAGCTGTCACAAATGTGTCGGGTGGGGTGTTGATAGAGGGAGAGGCTGTGCATGTGTGGGGATAGGGAGGGGTTTATGTGGTGTGTGAACCCCTTTCACGTCCCGCGTGGTTCAGGGTTCCAGTTCAGGGTTCAGGTTCTGGAGAAGGCCACACACAAAAATGAAGAGAGAGACTAGAAAAGAGTTAATTTGGGAAAATGGGGGGCCAGGCAGGAGCCCACCTCTAGTGGGAGGACTACTCCTTGCTCTGGCCTTGCAATCCCTTTTATTGAGACTATGGGATACGCCCATAACCTTTAGGCAGGAAATTCCAATAACAGAAATTTACATAGGAGAAACAGGTGGAGGCTGCTACCGCTAACAATGTTTTTACTAAACAGTGAGCGATTAAAACAATTAAGGTTGTTGACCAGCCTTCCCAGTTTCCTGGCCACATCTTTCTATGAGTGGTAGAATGATTGGTTTCCGGCATCTCCCCCGTTTCTTTCCTTAAAAAAAATCTTGCATCTGCAGACCAGAAATAAACACATAAGAACAAAAATGGTTTGAGTCCCAATTTCAATGTCCAACAGTTCTGAGTCCCAGTTTCAATGTCCAACAGTTCTGAGTCCCAGTTTCAGTGTCAAACAGTTCCTTATGTGTACATGTCAGCAATGATATCTGGATGGTGGACAAATGGTGGTAATGCCAGGTCCGACCCTCTCTGGTTTTGTCCTAGGCAACCTGCAGCGTCGCACAGCTGCTGACTGCTAGTATGGCAAGGCGTTGTCAGCGTCTTCCATCTCTGGACTGTTTCTCCTCTTGTCTTCGTGGTTGGAGCAGACCTGTCAATTCCTCTCTGTTGCAGGAATCCACATGGTCTTGGAGTTGTTTTCTGAAAATATACAAACATATTCTCAACCAAAAGTTAATAAAGGAATCTTTTCTATAAATTTTACTTGGGATCCTTTTTATTTTTTGCCCAGACGATTTTCCTTTTGGCCTATTTGATACCATATATGTTTTTCATTGGTGTCTTGCTGTTAGCATTACAAATGAAAATTAAAATTTTTTAAAGTAAAAATTTTCTAGATGTAATTTATTTACAGAATATTTTTCCTTACATGCTATTTTTCCACTACCCCCCCTTTTTTTGATTAATGGAGGCTTTTGGAAATGTTATAATGCAGTCTTGGTAACTTTAAATTTTAATTTTTTGCTCAAAAATATGACTGCTTTAGGTTCTTTGCATGTTAAGCAATTTTACCATGAGATGAACTACCAATAGAAATTTTAGTTACCACTTTAGGAACAGCTTTTTGTCCAGTACAATTAAATTTTCTTGAATATTCACTTATTTTAATTAGCCAATTTAAATTAATCTGAAAACTTACAAGGTCTAGTTACATATTTTGCACCTCTCCCAGCAGCAAGTAGTGAATAGTCCCCTACTTTGAAGGCCAAAACCTTTATAACATCTAAAAGTAAAATATAGTTATTAATTTTTATTTGATAAAGCTTTCCATGCGATTTCAAGTATCAATCGGTTAAATTTCAAAAATATTTCCTTTAAGAAGAGAGAACAAATTTCTTGTATTACTCCAGGCCCTTGGAGCTTTCCAAGAATCATCTCTGTTAAAGCCTTGAAATTTTAACATGGAAAAAATGATCAAATATATATATATCCATATATGATTTAAAGATTACAATACTTTTTATAATTATTTTAAGATACCAATTAGATTTTAAACTAGTTTTTGCATAGAAAAATTTGAATTAATCCTCTTTTTTAATTAGACCAATAATAAGCAACTTATTTTGAATTCCTAATTATTAGAGAAAACACATTTTATTTTCTCAAAAATAAGTTCTTATACTTTAGACATTTAATTACCACAACTATATAATTTCTCCCAATTTAATTTGCACTTCGAACTTTTAAAGCTGGCAAGTCAAATATATTTAGTATTTCCTAGATTAATAACACTTTACATTTTTAAGAAAAATACAAGACATAATCAATTAATAGATTCAATTCTGTCCTCTAGGTTTTTATGAGGCAAATTTAAACTTTACTTTTTATTTGCCAGTAGCTCTGTAAAACCCGGTTTGGTTTATTCTACGGTAATGTAAATTACCACATTTTTCAAAGATGGTTCCTGGCAGGAAACTAGATTACCTGTCTGCTGGGGGAAGGGTGTCTACCCCTTCTTCCATTAACAAAGGGCTTAGCCAGTTACCTGGGCTACTTAGCTCTTTATAATTAATACATTATTTATCTATATTTCAACAATTTCTTTGAGATTCTAGAGTCAATTATAATTATTTTCAAGCATTCACTTTGGATAAATTCTATAACAGAGACAAATTTACTTATTTTCTCGTAGGCCTTAAAAGTTAATTTTTAACAAGGTTCATTAGCATTTTAAAAACTACTGTTGCTGGAATTAGCTTGAATTTCTTTCGAGAAGACCTTTTCGCCATTTTTCTTAGGGAAAAGAACCAGTTCTGGGTTTCTCATTTTCTATAGCTTTTGCAGAGAGATTCCAGCTGAAGACAATCTAAATGTCCGAAATTGGACCATTCGCGCATTCTGTCTTACAGCTAGGCTCTCTCCCCACGAGCACAGAAATTCCAGACATATTTCTAAATTTTTAAGACTTCTTCATGGCGAGAAAGGAAACTTTAAATTAGCATACTGGGAGAGTGGGCTTCCATATTGGATCTCCACGTGTTTCCCTTCCCCCACATCCTGCTTACTTCAGGGGAAGTTTCAGCAACAGATCTGGCCAAATTTCTTTTCATGCCTAAAAGATAGACAGATCTTAAATTTTTTCTTTCTTTTTCGCTTTCCGAAGTAATAACTAGCACCCAATTTGGCCAAGATTTGCATTTCCCTGCGAGTTCTTTTATAATTTTTAAACAAAATCTTAAGTAATCTCATTGTGGGAGAGCGGATATCCCTGCCCTCTCCTGCCATCTTTGAATTTCTCCGCACCAGAGGTGGTTTTAGCAGTGGACTTTCATTTCGTATTACAGATTTTAAATTCCAAATACCAATTAAGATTTTAATTTGAACAAGAAGCCATATTATTTTATAACCGAATTCTTCCCCATTAGCCTGGCTGAAAAAGACGTTCCCACCCTACATACAGATTGCGACTCTGCAGCTAGTCTGTGGGCTTTGCGTGCGGTGAATTTCCCTCACCTTTTCTCGGTGAATTTTCCTCACCTTTTTCCAGTGAATTTCCCTCACCTTTTTCTGGTGAATTTCCACACCTTTTCTCGGTGTAATTTTTTTCCTTCCTTTGCTCTTAGGCGAAAAATACCTTCTCCTCCAGAAGTCCCGCGTTGAAGGCGCCAGATGTGGGAACCCCTTTCACGTCCCGCGTGGTTCAGGGTTCCAGTTCAGGGTTCAGGTTCTGGAGAAGGCCGCACACAAAAATGAAGAGAGAGACTAGAAAAGAGTTAATTTGGGAAAATGGGGGGCCAGGCGGGAGCCCACCTCTAGTGGGAGGACTACTCCTTGCTCTGGCCTTGCAATCCCTTTTATTGAGACTATGGGATACGCCCATAACCTTTAGGCAGGAAATTCCAATAACAGAAATTTACATAGGAGAAACAGGTGGAGGCTGCTACCGCTAACAATGTTTTTACTAAACAGTGAGCGATTAAAACAATTAAGGTTGTTGACCAGCCTTCCCAGTTTCCTGGCCACATCTTTCTATGAGTGGTAGAATGATTGGTTTCCGGCAATGTGGGAACCCTCTGTACCGCCCCCTCAATTTTGCTGTGAGCCTATAACTACTGTAAAAAAGTAAAGTCTGAGAGAGAGAGAGAGAGAGAGAGAGAGAGAGAGAGAGAGAGAGAGAGAGAGAGAGAGAGAGTAAGAGAGCAAGGGAGAGAGAGGAGAGAGAGAGAGAGAGAGAGAGAGTGCAAGGGAGGGAGAGAAGAGAGAGCTCATTATTCCAGGACTGGGGCAGCAGGAGGGATCAGAATATAAAATACAAAATACCACAGGTGTTTTCTCAAAGCTTCACTTCTTGTTGTTATGTGAAGACAATATATACTTCCCACCGATTTCGAAAAGAGGGTTATTTGTGAGAGGGCCTATTAAAAGGTTTTGAGGAAGTGGAGGATTTCATTGCAGAAGAATCGAGAATTTATTGCTTCCTTTCACAGAGGGCACGTGGTGAGGGTGAATTACACAGAGTCTGCACAGAGCGCTTTGGGATCCTCCCGGGGGAGGCACAGTATATCCAAGATCCATCCTGCCCCGCTGTGTCTCCCCTTTTAAAAAATGGATTCCATTACTGGAGAAATAGCTGAGAGAGGGAAGTCCAGGACACAGGTTATATTTTCTGCAGAGGCTTTCAAAAAGCATTTGATAAAGTATCAGAGAGAAGCCTCACATGAAAGTGAGGATTTATGAATTTCGGAAAAAAAGAAGTCACTTGAAAATGAGGTGGAGAAGAGAGCGAGGAGCTGCGATCAGTCATTGTGACAGACAGCTGGGAAATAGGACTCATCGGGGCTGGCTCCGGAGCCCGCGAAGCACTGGCTGTGGCTCCGCCAGGAGTCACGGAGGAGTGGCCCTCAGTGTCTCCTCTTGAGGAAGCACTTGGATTTCTCCAGAATTGTTCCCTGGCTGGCTGTGCTCACTGAGTGGGAGCACCTAGGAGGAAGGGTTCTAAAAGCTGGGGATTGTCCAAGAGCTCAAGTTATGCACCTGGCTGTGGCTCTGGCATGGCATCTGAGGCAGTGACACGCACATTGGAGGCATTTTTGTCTCACCATTGGGTCCCATTTCACCCTTCTTCACTTGTGTTAGTCTAAGTGTTTTTGCTCTGGATACTAGATGTTCTTTCCTGGCCTGGCAGATTCACTCTGTTGGATTTGCCAAGAGCACAATCCAATGAAAA
The DNA here is from genome assembly GCF_963455305.1 of Plecotus auritus. Classification (NCBI taxonomy): domain Eukaryota; kingdom Metazoa; phylum Chordata; class Mammalia; order Chiroptera; family Vespertilionidae; genus Plecotus; species Plecotus auritus. The sequence continues at coordinate 163,683,625 of NC_137770.1, forward strand.
CTCTCGATGTATATCAAGTGAACCATTAAGGAAAAAGCAACTTAAAGTTGGCATTTAGTAGAGATAACTGTGTTTTCCCAAGGTGGACAGAGTATGTCCTGAAATTAAATCTCTCAAATCCATGATCAAATGCTCCCCTCAGTGCACCCACTTCCTAGCTTTCCCTCTGATCTGTAGATGAGGAGTCATTTCCAATGAGTGGTGCATCTAATGGGATTGAGAATGAAGAGGATACAAAAACACAAAAGTTCTTGTAATTGGAAACAATAGCTAAGATATTTTCCAAGGAAGAGCCACAGAACTTTTTAATTTTACACCATTTCCCCAAAAAGATTCATGGAAGGTAAATATAGCATTTCCTGTGCTATTGGAGGCTTTGGCAAAATCCAATCCATGACTCTCAGGGTGTAGAGGCTCTGCACATTTAAAGATTTGTAGGCATGAGCTTTGCCAGTTAATTCCATTTTGTTTTGGTATTAGAATGTATCTTACCAGGGATAGCTCTTGTTCTTACCCCAATTAGGGGCCAGTATGGGACTTCCCAGGGCTGTCCCTGGGATTCTGACCTATTGACAGATAGTAGCTCTCCAGGGGCATCCTATGTGGAGAGAAGCTCCAAACCATGAGAAATGGCAGCTAATTACTGACTTACAAAACAACTTGAAGGGACACACATTTAAATCAGAAACTTCTTGCAAATAAAGAAGTAATGCAAGAAAACTATTTGGGTAAATCAAGTTAACCCATGTCATTTCAACATTATACATTTAGTTACAATAAAGTGAAAATATTCCTTCCTGACTTATTCTATCTATCTATCATCTATCTATCTATCTATCTATCTATCTATCTATCTATCTATCTCTATCCATCCTTCTCTTTCTCTCTCCTTTTTTTCTGCAAATGTATTTGCTCTTCTAAGTATACTATAGAATCGGCACTGTCTCTCTCAGAGATCAATCTAATAATATGAACCATCATTAATTAAAGTGATTTGGAAAAAAGTGACTTTTAAAATAGTGTTTATGTTGGTATTCACTGCCCCAGTCTGTATTATCTGAAAAACAGACATTTTAACACTATCATATTATTGAAAAACATTCATTGAAAAGAACAAGATATTGGTAATATATTTTGAAAGCAGTCAACATTTTTAAAATTCCTACCAATATTCAATATTTACTTTGTTGGTAAGTATTCAGCCAAGACAGGCTCTTTCCCATGCCTCGCAAAAGAGCATTATTGTCACTATAAACTTTTAAATTGGCTTGGAAGTCAATGATCCAGAAATGATTTGATTTCCTTTATCAAATCTACATTTTTGGGGTCTTCCTAGGGTTCAAGGTGGTGAACTCTTAATGAAAATTTCATAGAACAGACATACTTTAATTAATATTTTGTTGTCTCCTTTTCTTATGTCTATTGACTGGGTCATCAGGTTGCAGAAACTTCTGGAAGGGAGTGTTATTTTGTGTGAAAAGTGGGTAGTTGGACTGTCATTACTATAGGGACCGACTCTCAATTCTATCTCAGTTCCTTCTCCTTTGTGGCCTCAGCTGCTCTACTGATGATGAGTTCTAGACTCGATCTTCACTCGTGTTCCCAGGCCAGTCCCGGGGAGAGATCTGCAGCTTTCAGGTGAGGTGCTAGAGATATGCAGCCTTGCATTGCTGGCCTTGATGTCTCCACTCTGTGAGAGGAACCATGGCGTGCAAGAGTTACTGAGTCACCTCCAGCATCACAGCAGCCTTTCCTCTTGGCATGGTCTCCTGGGTCTGTGTCACACATTCCTTCCACCTCCAGTCCTCTCCTTCCCCGGCATGACCTGGCAACACCTCACAAGACACACAGCTCAGCCCAGGTTGTCCTCTATTTCATTTTTCAAAAAATATGTTAAACTTCTTGGCATGGAAGGTCAAAGGGGGCAACATGCCATCCTTCTGGAAGCTTCTTTACTGGCTTTATTCCTCCATTCAAAGGGAAGCATCAACTTAGACATTTTAATTTCTACTAAATATGTAACCCTCCTCTCAAGGAATAAAGTCAACCACCCAGCACTACATATTCAGTATTTGTGCTATTAATTGAATCAGTGTTAAGGGCTGAATTTTGTCTTCTCCCAAATTAAAACCCTGACCCCTAGGACCTCAGAATGTGGCTGTATTTAGAGATGGAGGCCTTTAAAGAGTGATTAAGGGAAAATGAAGTCATTGGGATGGGCCCTAATCTAATAGGACACAGGGAGGAAATAACTGTCTATACACCAAGGAGAGAAGCCTCAGGAGAAACCAGCCCTGCCCACACCTTGATTCTAGGGCTTTGTGGGAGCACAGCTCCTTGGACACTGGGTGTTAGACCAAGATGTGAAATGCTGTCGGCATATATAGGAGAGACTTTATTGTAGACCAAGTAGCCATTGCTACTACAGGAGCCATCAGACAAAGTAGTTCTTCAAAGTAGCCCCACAAAAGCAGCCACACATTGGTGATCAGTGGCAACTTATATACATGCTCAAACAAAAGAGGCCTCGTGCCAATTAGTGACACTTGTGCTACATTAACATAAACAGGTTCCATAAGGTGCGCTTGTGCAGTATGTGTATTGCTACTACTGAGTCATTGCCCTCGCACCTGCATAGGGCAAAGGGACCTTTCACCTAATAATAGTGCTGTGTCCTTGCTTGCATGCATGTGCATGGCAAATTGACCTTGATCATCTGGGTACTCTGATTAGGGTTCCCACAGACTTCCAGCCTCCAAGATGCAGCAGTAAATGTCTGTTTTTTAAGCCATCCAGCCTGTGGCAATTTTTTATAGTAGCCCAAACAAGCAAATAACGTTGTTAATGTTTAATTACTCTTGAGTACTCACTATGTGCCAAAGAGATATTGTATGCACTCTTTGCAATAATGCCATAAAGATAGTCCCAGGTATTTCTTCTTTGTAACTGGGACCGGAGAAGCTAGCTACTTGTCGTAAATGGTCAAATTCTACTCCCCAGTTAATGGAGAGTCAGGTCTAAAATCCAGTTGTTAATGGTGTCCTTGTTCAAAAACTGCCAACAGATGTCCACGATGTTGATAAAATGATGAAATTAACTTTCAAAGTAATGGTCTAATGAATAATGTTGAAGACTTAACATTATGAAAATGAAATGCTGCTGTTTTTATCATAACACTTAAAAACAGTTCCATATACCTTGCAAACCTACTACAGAGAAGATATAATGGAAGGGAGGAGTCACAAGATGTAACTGAGATTTAAGTAACAAAATGTGGTTTCCGAAATGGAATTGCTTTCAGCCTCTAAAAGGCTGTCAATTTCCTTCCTGTGTAAGAACGATTGGAAACACATACACTCATTCACACACATACACGCACACATAAACATGAACTTATAACACACAAATAAAAGCATGCACAAACACACTGGCATACACATGTACACAGTCACACAGCACCCACACAGCACACATGTGCTCACAGGCTTTTCTAGCACGGTGGTAGAGATGATAAGATATCTCCTACCTGGGCTCTGCTCTACTTGGCAAGGCTTATCTTATCTGACACAATCACAGAACCATAAAATTAAAAGTTAGACCTAAGAAGTCACCTGGTCTGGTGTCCTGCCCTCAGCCAGAGGTGGGGGGAGGGGGGAGCCTGGGAACATTTAACCTAGCAGGAGCATGCAACCCATTTGTTCTTTATTCACAGGTCAGAACAGAAATACTTTAGTTACAAACAACATCTTTTTAAAAACCAAATTGTGTTGGCTGTAAACTGTAGTTTCACAACTCATTTCTTTGCTTTAAGTCCTCTCCTTGCTGTTACTAGGTGCTGAGCCTTCTTTAAGCCTTTAAATGTGTCATGAGGGACAAATAAAATCCAGTCTTTGCTCAGCCCAGAATCTGAAAATAAGTTGGTACATAAGGCTGTCCCTGGTCATGGGGAGGAAGGGACAGGCTCTCCCATAATCTTACCCCTCAGAGATCTCTTTTTGGTGATACATATTATAAATACTAGTAGCCCTGAGCACAAATCCGTGGGCCAGTAGCTCTCTGTGGGGCCGGGCCGCTCCGTGCCTGCTGCCCAGAGGCCCATCCGCAGCCAGGCGTGGAGTGCTTGCCTCGTCGCCGGGGTGATGACGCAAGCATTTCCCCTCTCCCCACCCCAGCCGCTCCATGCCCGCTGCCAAGAGGCCCTCTGCAGCCAGGGTGGAATACTTGCTTCATTGCAGTGGCGATGAAGCAAGCATTCCGACAGGCTGCTCATGCTGCCTGCTCTCAGAGGCTGCCCTCCCCGGGACTGGGGGACTCCAGCAGGGCTGAGAGGACTGGGCACCGCCATCTTGTGGCTATGGGCGCTGCCATCTTTGTGATGGAGTGATGGTTAATTTGCATATTACCCTTTTATTAGATAGGATTATTTCAGGTCCTTAAAAATTTTCTTTTCCCTTTTGATGTTTATAAAGTTACTAGTGGACCAGTGCACGATTTGTACACTGGTGGGGTCCCTCAGCCTGGCCTGCAGGGATCAGGCTGAAACCTGCTCTCAGACATCCCCAGAGAGGTCCCGGATTGCAAGAGGGCACAGGCCAGGCTGAGGGACCCCACTGGTGCACGATCAAGGTCAAGGAGGGCCCGCAGGAGGGCTTCAGGGTGTGTCTGGCCTGTCTCACCCAGTCCTGATTGGCGGACCCCAGCAGCAAGCTAACCTACCAGTCAGAGTGTCTGCCCCCTCATGGTCAGTGGGCATCATAGTGACTGGTCGAATAAATGGTCTGACACTTAACATATTAGGCTTTCATATATATAGATTTCTTTAACTTCTTGAAACCTAAGACTTCTTGAGTAGGTTTAAATGTTGGTCTCCTTGGTCACTTTACTCAAGAAATAGTGAACTCTTTCTATTTCCACAGCAGCTATTTTTCAAGTTCTGGAATATTTCCTGGGTTTGTGTGTACAACCCTCCCCATGTTTTATGCTGCTCTTCTTCTTCCAGACCCACTCTCTGTCCCAGGTGATCTTGTGTTCCATTTTCCTTGGCTCTTATTTTTAAATGTATCCTGGATATCTGCATATATTTCTCAAAGTAAGTTATACAGATTCAATTCTAAACAAATCTCCCTGAATTAAATGAGACTGCTTCTTTTCACATGAGTAAGCAGTGGAGTAACTCATTCATCAGTTCCCATGTATAATAACAATCTTCAGATCTTAATACGTTTTTGGTGTCCCATATGCTTGATTCAGTGATACTGTCATCAGTTGGTTTGTATCTTGTTCTTTTGGCTGAATCTTTAGTTTATAACATAGTGTGATTTTGCCTTTTTTTCTTGTCCTCCAAGATTGTGAGCTCAGGGAAGCAGGACCATTCCATTGATCTCCAGAGTCCAGCATGGCAAGACCTCTGGGTCTGAGTCTTGCATCTGTCACTTTGTCACCCCCAGCCTGACACTAGATGTGTTCCTAAATCTCTCAAGGTCTTAGGTTCTTCATCTGTGAATAGGATAAAATTATACCTAACTCACTATTTTTTTGAAAAAAAGGAACTAACCCATAGAAAGCATTTATGCTGAGATCTGGTATTTATCTTGCTTTCCCAGATAACTAAATTAGACTGGTTTAATTTTAGTTTACATATGGAAAGTGATGTGGTAGACTTAGGAAATAAAACAGAACTTTTTTTCTCTCACTTGTCATCTGTTATTGTAATATCTGTGATTTAAAAACAAATCAGGCCCCTTGCTTTTATTTTCTTATTTTTTAATGAACTTAATTTTTTTAGAGCTGTTTTAGGTTTGCGGCAAAATTGAGAAGAAGGTACAGAGATTTCCCATATATACCCCTCCCCCTTAACACATGCACAGCCTCCCTCACCACCAACATTCCCAGATGGTACATTTGTTACAATTGATGAACCTACACTGACACATCTTCATCACCCAGAGTCCATAGTTTACATTACAGTCACTCATGATGTTGCACATTCTATGTGTTTGGACAAATGTCTAGTGACTTGTAATCACCATGATAGTGTCATATGCAGTAGTTTCATTGCCCTAAAAATCCTTTGTGCTCCACTCAGTCACCCTTCCCTCCACAGACCACTGGTTTTAGACATGCAATGTCCCTGAGGCTGTGACGCTATCCATGCCTGGAGTGCCCCTCCCTCCTGCTGACCCCACTGTCTGCAGGCCCCTCTGTTCCCTTTCATGGGCGTTGATAGCTCTGGGCCATCAGGTGGGCTGGAAGACATCTGGGTGGGAACTTCTGTGAGTCCTTGAAAGGCCCAGTCACATAGGACCTGTTAGAAAGTGGGCCATGCAGTTTGACAATGTGGCTGCACAGAGTCCTGCCACCTTCCTTTGGGGCCTGGAATCCGAATCCAGGTAGCAATTCTAACAACTGACAGTGCCCTTGGTGCTCCTGAGCCCCTGCGACTGGCCTGGCTGCACACTTGGCCCGGGGCTGGGAAACGCTCACGGATTCATGCTAAACCCCGTGTTGATTTTTGTTTTTTGAATCCTCACCCGAGGATATTTTTCCATTGATTTTTAGAGGGAGTGGAAGAGAGAGGAAAAGACAGAGAGAAATATCAATGTGAGAGAAACACATCAATTGGTTGCCTTCTGCACTCGCCCTGACCAGGGCCAAGGCCAGGGAGGAGCCTGCAGCTGAGGTACTTGCCCTTGACCAGAATCAAACCTGGGATCCTTTAATCTGCAGGCCAATGTTGACTCTTTAGAGAATTCTCTGCATTTCTAGAAATGTCAGTCAAATCCATTCTAGTTTCTATTTTGAAGGGATGAGACATTCTGGACTAGGAGAGCCCAGCCTGAGGCTGCCAGGCTTGGTGGCCAGAGAGGCCATCCCCACCTTTACGCTAAGGCACAGACTTGTGTTGTAAACAGCATCACGCACCATATAGCCCCACGTCTGAAAATATTTTAGACTTTCATTACTTTGTTTTCATTCAAAGTCAAAGTTGAAGTTTTTTTGTCTACTAGTATCTCTCTCATATCCTTCATATTTAATCTGTCACCTCTTCCATGTTGAAAAAATTTTTAAAAAAGGTAATATTTAGAGGGAATAAATTCAAAATGCTAACATAATTTTAAGTCTCTTTGGAAATGAACATTTGAAAGAATGGAGAAGAAATAAATAAGTAAATAATAGTTCAACCTATTCATAAGCAAAGACCTGTCTAGTCAATATGTCTTAAGGCAGCTTTCAACTAAACAGAATTCATTATCCTATCTAATAAAAGGGTAATATGCAAATTAACCATCACTCCACGACAAATATGGTGGCACCCATAACCACAAAGATGGCAGCGTGGGCCAGAGCCACGGAGCTGGTGGAGCAGGCGGGAGGCTTGGCTTCCTTCGTTGCCAGGTGACGAAGGAAGCCAAGCCTCCTGCACGCCCAGGCCGGCTGCTGAGGGAGACATGCAGGGATTGCAGTGGGGAGACATGCGGGGAGTGAGCGAGGTTCCCTATCTGGGGTTCCAAACTGCCATTGGTTCCTTTCACCGCTGATTCCCCTCCTTGCAGGTATTCTCCATGCAAAAGCTGTTCCGTGCAAATATGTCATGTTCTTTTGGGTGAATCCTAAACTGAATGAGTGTCACATCTGGGCAACCTAACTCCTGCTAGAAAAAGGACCTGGGAGGAGGGATTTAGGAATCATGAAGCCATCGTGACCTGCTCGGTCTCCGGAACTGCTGTCAAACACAGGCAGTCTGAGACCCTCCCAAACACCACCTGAGCTAAACCTGAGAACCAAGATATTTTCAAGGCCCAAAGTTGATAGGGGTATAAGGGGGCAGGGGAGCAAAGCAAGCAGAACAGCGAACTCAACCAAAGATACAGGAGCCTAAGATAATGCAGATAAATGTCCTGGCCACCGATGCTCTCCCGCAGATGTGGTGCCCACACCCAGCTGCAGGGAGCGGGGTGTGTATGTGCAGAATTTAAGGCCACCAGCAGGAGGGAAAGTCGAAGCATGCCTAAGGACTTTTTGTACATGTCCCACAGTCCAGAAGCAGTTAGAATCAAGAAGTGAAGTCTTACCTCAGCACTGGGGTATTTAAAAGTATCTAAAAATAGCAGTTCCATCTCCTGCAGCACTTCCAGTGTCCAAAGAGCTAGCACCTCAAACCTTGGCCTACCTGGAAGCTCGGTGCTGCTGGAAGTTGCTGGCCCCACCTTCTCCAGCACGATGGAGAAAAGCTGAGAGAGGAGAGGCTGATACGTTGGCTCCAGTGGTCCAAATCCTGTCATTGTCTCTGTTACTTAGCCTCTGTGCCCTCCAGGACAGCCTCAGTACCAGTGCAGAGGAAGCTTTGGAGAGGTTAGTGGTGAGGAGAATACTTCTGACTCTGGATACCCAGTGAAACTGCTGTCAAGAGCCTTACTAGGGCTGACAGGAAAACTCAGCAATGAGGGAAGAATAATGTCTCAAAACAAAGAGGTTTTTTTTTTTTTTTTTTTTTTCTCATCAGCAAAATGTGAATATTACCTAAACCACAGACTTTGCGAGAATTAATTGAAATAAAATTCCAGAAATTGTATAACAGCCAGGCTGAAGTGAATAGGTTGGTTGAGCGTGAGCATGATCCTGTGCATGGAAAGGTTGTAGGTTCAACTCCAGGTCAGGGAACACACCTGGCACATACCTGGGTTTCAAGTTGGATCCCTGGTCAGGGCTTCTAAGAAAGGCAATTGAAGGGATGTTTCTTACATGGATGTTTTTCTCTCTCTATCCCTCTCCCTTTCACTCTCTCTAAAAATCAATGGAAAATTAATTCTATGCCATATCTACAAATGTGGATAATCTAAAAAGAAAAAAAAAAGAAGTGGGGTTAGGGCCCTAACCAGTGGATAGAGCATCGGCCTGCAGACTGAAGGGTCCCAGGTTTGATTCTGGTCAAGGGCATGTACCTTGGTTGCGGGCACATCCCAGTTGGGGGTGTGCAGGAGGCAGCTGATCGATGTTTCTCTCTCATTGATGTTTCTAACTTTCTATTCCTCTTTCTTCCTCTCCATGAAAAAAATCAATAAGATATATTTAGAAAAAAAAACACACAAGGTAAAAGAGGTTGAATATGTACTGTATAATTTAAAGCATGTAAAATAATGTAACTTTTTAAAAAAATATATTTTATTGATTATTCATTTTTTACAGAGAGGAAGGGAGAGAGATAGAGAGTTAGGAACATTGATGAGAGAGAAACATCAATCAGCTGCCTCCTGCACACCCCCTGCTGGGGATGTGCCTGTAACCAAGGTACATGCCCTTGACCGGAATCGAACCTGGGATCCTTCAGTCTGCAGGCCGACGCTTTATTCAATGAGCCAAACTGGTTAGGGCATAATATAACTTTTTAGGGGCATATATGTTATCTATACTAATAAAAGGGTAATATGCTAATTAGACCAGACATCTTTTGGATATCCATCCAGATGTCCTAATGGATAAAACCACAGTGGTGGGGGCTGAGGCAGAGGCTGTTAGGGGCAATCAGGCTAGCAGGGGAGGGCACTTAGGGGCAACCAGGTCAGCAGGGGAGCAGTTAGGCATCGATCAGGCTGGCAGGGGTGTGGTTAGGGGGTGATCAGGCTGGCAGGCAGGCAAGTGGTTGGGAGCCAGCAGTCCCAGATTATGAGAGGGATGTCCGACTGCCGGTTTAGGCCCGATCCCCACAGGGATCGGCAGTCGGACATCCCTCGAGGGGTCCCCTATTGGAGAGGGTTCAGGTTGGGCTGAAGGACACCCCCCCCGCCCCCGTGCATGAATTTTGTGCACCGGGCCTCTAGTTTAAAGAATAATTTACTAGTCATAGTCACTAAAATAATACATAAAATTTTTCTTATGAAATAAATTTTTTTAGCTTGTTATTTGGATATTTTAGAAATAATAACTAATTTTTGAGCATTTATGGCATGCTACTGTGTTAAATGTAAATAATAACTAATTTTTGAGCATTTATGTAGGCAAAACATTTAGCACAGTAGCATGTAACAAACATACCATCTGGTAGGAATGTTGGTAAATTACAATGTTTTCCCTGTTATTACTTTTATTTCCATTAAATTACTTCGCAGGTGAAGAAACGGAGGTACAAATTGATTAGCTAATTTGCCTAAAATCACATAGGAATTAGGATTAGAGTGGTAGCCCAGGTCTCTTGCACTATAATGCAGTAGTTCACGGCAGAGCTTGTGCCCCTTGGGCGTTTGACAATGTCTGGGGCATTTTGATTGCCACAACTAAGCAGGGGTGAGTGCTTGGGGCATCTAGCGGGTGGGTCAGGGATGCTGCTCAGCATTTTACAGAGCCCAGGACGATTCCACCACGGAAAATCATCCTGTTCCAGGTGTCAGAAGGAGTGCAAGGTTGGAAAGCTTTCCCCACAGCATTTTAAAATCTTTTCACCTTTTAGTATGAAGAAGCAACAAAATAATAAGAAAAGTTTGGAACATTGGGACAAGTCTGGAACTAAAAGGCCCGGGGAGAAAGCCATATTAAGTGGCTGCAGCAGTGACACCTGCCCCAGCAAACTCCATCTTCACTTCTCCTGGATTTGGGGTTGAATCTACAAGATTGTAGGCATGATTATCTGCTGTCTCACTGGGGACAGTGGAGGCCATTTCCATCTCGAGGTCTAGGAAGAGGACAGAGCAATGAGGGGAAACATGGAAAACAGGGAAGCTTGGCCCCTATACAAAAGCCCGGGTATATTCCCACCTAGGCACCCGAGGTGCCTGGGTCTCTTAAGAACACATTATCTTTTTTGTTTCTGCTTATATGGGGTATTTCTGTTCCTGCAGCAAAAATCCTAACACACTAAAAAAACTTTTTTTACTTAGAAGTCTTTTGAGAATAAAACCTCAAAGTTCATTTTTTTAAACTTAAAGTTAAAGGAAATAAAATATTTTCACCTTGAGAGTTGCTATTCAAAGGAGAACACTTTCTTATTCTTAGTTCTTAGAGTCTTTCAAGATGGATCTCCTCCCCAAACCGGGGTAGAGTCAGTCTTCATTCAGCTTACCACTAGGATAGGTTTCTTTAGGAACTCCGAAACTTTGTGTTCGATGAATGAATAGGAAACACAGTATCATCACAGTACTGCCTCTAAACCCATTTAATTTAGGGAAAAATAATCACACCCCCAGCTCTGGGCCACCTATTAAATTATTTAATTATGTTCCCAGAAGCTAGAACTCAACACACCCCAGACCCACGTTATGTTCCCAAAGAGGTTATGGTGCCTGGCGAGGAAGGGACAACAATCAAAGAAACCAACAATCAAAGAAATGTTCTAGTTCCAGCCTCATGAGCACGTTACTCCTTCTAGGCCTGCAGCCCAGGGAGTTTTATGAACTTAAATTCAATTGGGAGAAAACGGATGTTTGCTGTACATGGGGCTGGGGGCTCACCATGCACATTACCTGTTCTTCAGAGAAAACTGTTTGAGACTTTGCTCCGTGGCCCAGAGTTGAGGTCTTACTCTCCTTTTTGTCCATTAGACAGATTAAAATCTCATTTTTTCCACTTTCTCCTCTGACATCCTAATCCTTAGTTCAGTATGGCTGCACCTGTAGAATAGCAGAGACTAAACACTTTGCAGCAAACAAAACTCTGAGCACAGCTTTCCTACTGTGCTCTCCACAGTCCGACCTTTCACTCCTTTTCCAGTAGCAAGGCCAGAGGATGCTTATAAACCAGCCCAGTTGCTCCTTAATTTCCCCAGCAAACCCGAGACTTTTAGAATCAGTGCTCTAGGCACAGGCCTGTTTGAGTGCTTCTTAACTTTAGGGTATATCTTCACTAAACGTTTTCTTGATCTCACCTGAAGTTGATGGCATTTCCCCAAGTATAATAAAAGATTCACCCTTTGCATATGTTGGATAATAAAATTCACTGTGCTTTTTTTGAGAGGTAAGCGACAACGGGGGTCTCTGAAATCTAAAAATCCTGCTGAGAGTTGGAATAATTGACACATGCAGACTGGAGACCATGGGAGGGCAGGAGCTCCAGTACTCACCAGAGCTCCATTCCTCCACAGGTTCTGTCCACAGCTCCCTCCTTTGCCCTGAACACCCTTCCATGTAGGTGAAGAGAATGGGGATTTGGGAAGCCAATCTGGCATTGTCTAAGTAATCCTGGAACCAACAATCTTAAGCTAGATATCCATGGGGTGCCCCTATGTCCCAGTTTGCTTGGGATGGCCTTGATGATGCTCTGTCAGCATAATTATTCATACTATCCCTTCTTATTCCCAAAGTAGCCCATGTAGGTGAGATTATACAGTCACCCTAGCTCTGCTAACTGTGCAGAATTTAGCTGCATTATTAGTTTGCTATACAATCCTGAAGATCCAGTTGAAAAACTGTAAAAGCAGCAAAAATTGTGCCACCTGCTTCTGCCTGCGACCCTGCACATGTTCGTTAATTTTAAGAAGAGCCTTAAGAAGGACTCAGATCTGCCTTTGGCCACAGTCAAGTTTGTGTATCCTTATAATCCACAGGATTTATAAGATCAATAAAACCCAGATACTCTTTGGTTGTAATGAATACCCATTTTACCTTATATAGATCTATTTCTTTTACATTTTATTTTATTTAACTTAAAAAATTTCAGTTAACAGTCGACATTCAATATTACATTTGCTTCAGGGATATAGCATAGTATGAATACCCATTGCATAGATTTGAGAGAGAAACTTGGGTTGTATTTTACAATGTGATGGATTTGAATATGACAATGGGCTTGACTGCAGGGACTATACCACATTGTTCTCTCATTGAAACATCTCTGAGACAGGTCCGTGCAAGTAGCCAAATTTTCATGAGAAGCGCCCTAGCAACCCCATCATGAATACACAGAACTCCTGAGCACAGTGGCACATCTCTGACATGTCAGGGAAATGTTCTGAGGCTGTGAATGAACTCTCCTGGGAGGGTTATAAATCCTGTGCAACAAATTATACACTAACAGGTTCTTAGGGGAATTCAAATAAATCCTCACAACCGCTTAGCAGGTAATCTCCAGATCAGATTCCCATTTTTCTTAAGAGCAAAATAATATATGGCTTCTTATACTCTCCTAGTGAAATGCTATATATCACAGATATGAATTTAGTCGAAATATTGATCTTAAGCCAAAGTGAAACTAAGGGAAAGTTTAATGCGTTTCACCACAAAGGAGAGAGTGAAGCGAGAGTGCATCAAGTGTGCTTTATAAAGTGCAGTGTCCAGGAGGACAGGGATGGAAAATTCTAGAAGCCTACGGTCTTCCTGAGATTGTCAAGGAGAGGAAAAACCACAGAGTTGGCTGCACAGCTTTGGGCCCGTCGTTGTCATGGAGATTTGCCCTTGCAATTAGAAGATATAAAGTAGATTTCAGAGAAGGGAAATACCTTAACATTGTGCGAGTCATTTAAAATGTTTTGTTGCATCGCAAGTCATACTGTGTTAAGAAAACCAGAGTCCCATTTGGTACCTTTCAGGGGCGACACAGCCCTGGGGTGTGGGTGATGGTTTGAAAAATGGGCAGGACACACTTGGGTGAGTCAGGGTTAGCGGAGACTTAAGCAATTTCCCAAATACATGGATTAAGGCAGATTTGCATCAATAGAAAAATTCACATCCTTTTTTCCTTTCCCCAATAACAAAAACTCTGTACAAGTATAATAAGGAATGTTATCTTTCTTTTTGCATCTCAATTTGCCAAAGTGAGTCAACCTTTACTAATCTCATTGGAACTAATATTAGCCTGGTGGGCTGTAGGGACAACAGTTCTTAAAAAAAGGGGGGGGCTTTTTAACCAAAATGTCTTTATTTTTTTTTAATGAAAGAGCCTTCATAAGGTCATTTGTCATTTAATTATCTGTGTGTTGTTCAGAATTGAGGAGTGAGCTAGATTTCTAAGTAGCAAAGGAGGAAGCTGGAACAGGAAAGCTACACGGAGCTACTCACAGCGAACCTACACACTGGCCGGATGGCTGTCATTTTCACTCTTAACATTCGAAGCGTGCCAGGTGACAGTACATGGCCTGTCCTTGGGCTTGTGTTGCTGGGTATGACTTATCAGACACCAGCAGCCAAAGTCCTAGGTAAACCAAAGCCGCTTTTGTAAGTAGGCTATTATTTATTTGGGGGATTTATAAAAATGTGGCCGTCATGGGGAGCCTCTGGGTGCATGAATTATGCAACAGTACAAAACATTAAGAAACAGAAACAAACAAAAGCCAGACGTGTAGCTCCATTTCTCTCCACAGACAGAAACTACTTTTTTGATCAATACATTGAATCACAAAGAGGAATTGCTAAAAAATGCAAACAGGAATTTAATAGGACATAAAAGATTCAGTCATCAAACAAATGCTTTCCTGTCGTCTTGCAGGCACATTGGTAGGTGAGTGCGGGGGTGCTGTGGGGGTGGTGTGGTGTGGTGTGTGTAGGCCACTGAACGAGTGACTGAGTGGGTAACACAGGGCTTTGTAAGGAAGGGGGTAAGTGGGGAGCAGATGGAAAATGTGAGATGACAGCAGACAATGGCCAGGCATCAGGAAAGGGTAGCCTTGAACTTCCCAGAAGAGGTGACAGCCCAGTTGTCTTAGGACTTGGAATCTTGACCTCTGGCCCCTTCTGGGCCGGCACTTTCTGTCCGCCCCTAGTCCTGTCACAGTGTGGGGGTGGTTTCCAGCCCAGTGCGCTGGTCCCTCCCTGCCTTTACCTTGGATGTGCCATTTCTGGAAGCTTGATCATGACTACTGTGTGGGCATTATTTTGATACCTTCCACTGTTACTTCAGACATCCCACATTACTTCAATATTACCCCTTCCTTTAAATCTGCCTCAGCATACTCTCACTTTGGAATCATGGTTTGTGCCCATCTCTTAACACTTAGTACACCTTACCTTGTGTTTTCATCATTCATATAAATATTGTTGGTCCTCAGTAGCTTGAATAATCCTATCTTTGTAGCCACCAGTAAACTTGTGATAATGATGGAAACTGGAAAAAATACTAAGAAAAAATTTAAAAAGTGAATGCAGATCAAATATGGCTTTGAAATGTACAATGCCCAGGTTGTCCTTAGTTAATGTCAGACTGTGCTGTTGTCTGTTTGGAGTCACTGTGGACTGGAGTACAGAGAAGGATGGGTGTCAGGGTGTCTGTGTGTGTGCTGGTTTGGGGGGAAGGAGAAGACAGCAGTGGTAGTAAAGAGAAGCAGGCAGGCAATCCACAGGCTAATTGATGGGAAAGATGGAGAATGCTCAGTGTAGTGGATCTTTTAAAATGTAAATGGCAGAGAGATAAATAAGTATATATTTGAAGCTGAAGAGGCAGCCCTGGAAGCTAATGACAAGCTAATGATCAAAGATATCAAGTGTGGTCTCAACAAGCTAACAACCCTCATCTCCATGACGACAGCCACTCCCACCACCCCTCTCACCACTGTTAAGAGACTCTGGAATTCATCTTTAAAAAATTCTGCTAAAAACTGATTAAAGTAGAAAATGACTCTGCTTTTTTTCCCTTGCTTTATCCAAGTGACTAGGTTGAATAAAAAGTCTTATAAGTAGAGATCCCCAATTCACAAAGAAACTGGTAATAAAGTCATTTCTCCCCTTCTTTGAATCTATTATTAGGGTTAATGAGCCTAAAATTGGGAGTTAAAAATACCTAATTCATGACTGACATTTTCCCCCAGACAATGACACATCATGTGGTCCTATGTTTGAGTGGATTACAGCTCTGATGAGGAACTAATGTTTGGCTGATTAGTCCTGGAGTTTGGCAAATGTTCCTATGGATGAGACAGGCCTTGTCAGCTCCTGGACTCCAAGTACACTCACTACTGGTCTCATTCACCATGCACTTCCTTGTGACATCTCCACTGTTATCATATTAAAAAGCTTTTTGTTTCTTTTACTTAAAGCATTCCAGGTGTTTGTGTTTGCCTCTCCAGCTATAAAAGCTTTCAGAAGTCCCAACCACTGATGGGAATCTATCAGTTTTACACATTGCCAGCTATTCTAAATTACAGAAATACAGTAGCCTATGTAAGAGCCATGAAGTTATTACCAACCTCTAATATATCGCTCATTCCATTAACAAATACATTTAGTGTTTGCTACGGTCTGAATGTGTGTGTCTCCAAAATACATAGGTTGAAACCTAACCTCCAATGTGATGGTGTCAGGAGGTGGGGCCTTTGGGAGGTGATGAGAAAATGAGGGTAGGGCCTTCATATATTAGATTAACCCCCTTATAAATGAGACTCCAGAGAGCCCTCTTACCCCTTCCTCCATATGAGGACAGAGGAGAAGACTGTGTCTCTAAACAAGAAAGCAAGTTCTCACCAGACACTAGATGTGCTGGTGCCTTAATATGGGACTTTCAGTCTCTAGAACACTGAGAAATAAATGTCTGTGGTTTACAAACTACCTAGTCTGTGGTATTCAGTTATGATAGACCAAATGGACAAAGACAGTGTTCCAACCTCACTCCCCTTCATTTCTTCATCTCCTCCTGGTGCCTGCCTGCAACTCTAAGTCCAACTGGAGGCCACTGAGAAGTAATGCAGGTCCATTCCTGACCACAGAGCACGGGGTGGGGGTGGGGTGGAGGTTGTGGTTAAAGAGAAATTACCATGCCATAAATAAAAAGTGACCAAAGAGGGTAGTCTGGTGATGCAACAGACATGCAAACTAATAAGCACTTTGTAATATAAAAAGCTCTTTAACTAAGGCATGTCTAAGGCGAAGTGAACATACATAGGAGATTTCAGTCTCTGCCTGGAGAATTAAGAAAGGTTCCCATGGTAAGCAGTACTTAAGCAGAGATCGAAGTGCTCTAATGTATACAATTAGAGTCCTGGTGCATGAATTCATGCACAGGTGGGGTTCCAAGGGGGACGGGGGGGGGGGGGGGGTAGCGTGGGATGCAATTGGCCCTCTGGGTGGATGGTGGGATGCTCTTGCCAGCCTAGGATCCGTATCTGTCCCGCTGATATTCATGCCAGTTGTTGGGAGCCACCTGGTGGCTGCTTTTATATCCTTTATTCCTTGTGGAGCTTCTAGGGAGGGGAAGTGGCCACAGTGCCTGAAGCTGACTTCCAGGAGCCTGGCGGCACTTTCGGGATTGTGCCAGTGGCGCTGGTCCGTCAGTGCCTGGCCCATTCTCTGGAGATTGGACCTGCAAGACTACTGAGGGAGTGAGTAGCTGCTGCCAGGCTGGTGGGCCTCCAGGGCGGGTTGGTCATCTGAGTGGTGCTCCTGCTGTGGGAGCGCACTGACCACCAGGAGGCAGCTCCTGTGTTGAATGTCTGCCCCTTGGTGGTCAGTGTGTGTCATAGAGACTGGTCATTCTGTTTGTTCTGGTCATTCGGTTGTAATGGTTGCTTAGGCTTTTATATATATAGATATCATTCAACTGTGAAAAATAACAACAATGGGTATAATTAAAAACTTAGGTCTTCACGATAGTTCTGTAGATAGCAATGCGTATATAAATTTACTGTCCATTGGTGCTATGGTGTGAAAACATGTGTTCATGAAAAAAAGAAAGAACCAGAAAAAGGAGAGGAGTTCAGATAAAATTGGAAAAGTCTTTTTAGTACCTGGGTGCATCAAGGAAAGACACTAAATCAGTAATGGTATCAGATGATGAATTGGCTTGAAGTAAATCAGTTAAAACAAGCTAACTGAAATAATCTTTACATCACCAGAAGCTAACCACACACTAAAAATATGATGAAAATTAAGAAGCCCGGAATAAACTGGCCAAAGGAACCCATTAAAAGTATGTGTTTTGTCTGGGTCTCTGTGAGTAAAATAAAGGTTTGAATATATTAAAGGTATCCTACAGATATATATTTTTGGTAGAATTCTGAAGACATAACTTAAGTGTCTTGGTCAGGAGAAGTAGTGGTAAACGAAAACAAAACTAAAATGCAGAAGAATGTATTAAAAATACAAATGATGTGAATGGGTTAACTGGTTTATAATTCAGGCTCAAAAGAATCTTACCTAATTTTGTTAAAAGATCTGGAAAATAAATTTGCAACGCGCTCTCAATGAGTTCTGGTGGACTTCTGTTAGCACATGACATTTGCACCTCCCGAGGAGCTGACATCTTTTCTCAGAGTTCTCTGTGTTGATGTTATCTTTTCTCCTAGATTCTAAGTCCCCCGAAGGCAGGAATTCTGGCTTGTTCTTATGGCACAGTGACTTGTGAATGGTAAGTGCTCCCTAAAGGTTGATCCAGCCAAATGAGCAGTGACTGAGTCTTTATTGAGATGAGAGATCAGACTCCATAAAGTTGGCTGGGTTCTTTGTGAGAAGGACAGACACTGTTATAGAGTCACCCAATCGTTCAGGTGCCCTTCCTGTCCGGGTAGAGGTTAAAAGAAATGCACTATCATTGCCAGGACTTTGACAGTGAGATGAAAATAACTGTATCCAAGACAGGATCTGATGTTACTTATGGCATTTTAGTAGATAAATATAAAGAGATAAGATAAATAGATAAGAAGTGGAAGCCAACAGGACCAACGAGCTGAAATCTATTACAAATGTGAATGTAGATCAAAATACGGGCGGGTCAAATAATAATGGATAGGAACAACCAAGATGGTGGCATAGGTAAACACCTGTACTTGCTGCCTCTCACAACCACATCAAAACTACAACTAAAAGACAAAACAAATATCCAAAACCATGGGAAAGCTGGCTGAGTGGAAGTTCTACAACTAGAAGGAAAGAAAAAAAGCACATTGAGACTGGTAGGAAGTGCGGAGGTGAGGAGGCGCGCACGAAATGGGCTGGCAACTGGGTGCGCTGTTGTTTTTTTTCAATCAGGAGGGAGATACAAGCTCCAGATTGCTCTGAACTCCACTTCCGGGAGAGACTCTGGGGACCCAGACTCATATGGGGAGAAACTGGACTGTCTGGCATCAGGCTGGAATGCGAGGGCAGCTTTCTCTTAGAGGTGCTTGCAGTGATCATTGTTCCTGCACGGGCCCATGGGACACAGAGACCTGGGGACCTGTCCGGTGCAGGGCTGACTGGCAGCCATTGCTGTTTCCTCCACCCTGGTGATTCCCTGTGACCCCGCCCCACCCAGTTTACAACCCCACTCAAGATGTGCACAGCAGCTTTTGCATATGAATGGGCTGTCCTTTTGCAGCCTAAAACCTACCGAACTGCAGCTGGGTCAGAGAGCTCCAAAGCTTCCAAAAGAAGGCCCAAGGCCCAGCAGCAGCAGCCTGCCTTCCTTCACAGCTGGGCCTCATCTGGGCACTTCCAAACCCCAAACAAAGAGGAGGAATCTGCAGATATCTCTGTAGCTCCTGCTGGGTGGCCTCAGGCAGTGGCTGACTTTGCACCTCCTTGGAGATCCAAGAGCCAGTATACCCAGTGATCAGTGTGAGACCATACCAGATTACAACTCTTCACATCCATAAGTGACACACTCAAGGGGCAGACTCAGTGAGCACCAAAGCCTTACTGAAGCAAGACCTGCCCCATAAGGGTGTCTCCAACACAGCAGTTATTCCACTGTAGACACAGCTGGTCCTCACAGCCAATTGGCTTGGAGGTCAATTCCTCCCAGTGATACCAACAGCAATCAAGGCTTAACTACAACAAGACTGTGCACCCAGCCCACAAAGGGGTGCACCAAGCGTGTCCACCTCAGGTAACTGGGGAGGCTGAGCCACTGGGACCTATAGGACACCTAGCACACAAGGCCACTCTATCAACACAGGGAAGCAGCCAAAATGCGGAGACAAAGAATCATGTCACAAATGAAAGAAATGGAGGAAAACAAACTACTGGATATAGAGTTCAAAACCACGGTTATAAGGTTACTCAAGAATCTTCTAGAAACCTCTGACAAATTTAGTGAGACCCTCAAGGATATGAAAAAGGACCAATCAGAAATTAAGCATACATTGACTGAAATAAAGAATAATATACAGAGATCCAACAGTAGACTAGAGGATCCCAAGAATCAAGTCAAAGATTTGAAATATGAAGAAGCAAAAAACACCCAACTGGAAAAGCAAAAAGCAAAAAAAAAATCCAAAAATATGACATAGTGTAAGGAGCCTCTGGGACAACTTCAAGTGTACCAACATTCGAATTATGGGGGTGCCAGAAGAAGACAGAGAGCAAGATATTGAAAACCTATTTGAAGAAATACAGAAAACTTCCCTTACCTGTTGAAAGAAATAGACTTACAAGTCCAGGAAGTGCAGAGAACCCCAAACAAGAGGAATCCAAAGAGGACCACAGCAAGACACATCATAATTAAAATGCCAAGGGCAAAAGACAAAGAGAGAATCTTAAAAGCATCAAGAGAAAAACAGTTACCTACAAGGGAGTACCCATACCACTGTCAGCTGATTTCTCAACAGAAACTATGCAGGCCAGAAGAGAGTGGCAAGAAATATTCAAAGTGATGAATAGCAAGAACATACAACCAATATTACTCTACCCAGCAAAGCTATCATTTAGAATTGAAGGTCAGATAAAGAGCTTCACAGATAAGAAAATTCTAAAGGAGTTCATCACCACCAAACCAGTATTATATGAAATTAGAGGCCTGGTGCATGAAATTCGTGCACGGGGGTGGGGTGTCCCTCAGCCCTGCACCCTCTCCAATCTGGGACCCTTCAAGGGATGTCCGACTGCCCGTTTAGCACATGGATAGGGCCTAAATGGGCAGTCAGACATCCCTCTCACAATCCAGGACTGCTGGCTCCCAACTGCTCGCCTGCTTGCCTTCCTGATTGCCCCTAACCGCTTCTGCCTGCCAGCCTGATCACCCCCTAACCACTCCCCTGCCAGCTTGATCGACAACTAACTGCTCCCTGGCCTGCCCGATTGCCCCTAACTGCTCTCCCCTGCAGGCCTGGTCCCCCTTAACTGCCCTCCCCTGCAGGCCTGCTCCCCCCCAACTGTCCTCCCTCCAACTGCCCTTTTCTGCTGGCCTGATCATCCACAACTGCCCTCCCCAGTAGGCCTGGTTCCCCCTGCCCCCAACTGTCCTCCCCTGCAGGCCTGGTCCCCCCAACTGCCATCCCCTGCAGGTCTGATCACCCACAACTGCCCTCCTCTGCTGGCCCGGTCACCCCTAACTGCCCTCCCTGCTGGCCTGATCACCCACAACTGCCTTCCCCTGCTGGCCTGGTCCCCCCCAACTGCCCTCCCTGCAGGCCTGGGACCCCCCCACCTGTCCTCCTCTGCAGGCCAGGTCCCCCACCCCCCAACTGCCTTCCACTATAGACCTATTCCCCCCAACTGCCCTCCCCTGCAGGCCTGGTCTCCCCACAACTGCCCTCCCCTGCTGACCTGGTCTCCCCCAACTGCCCTCCTCTGTTGGCCCAGTCACCCCTAACTGCCCTCTCTGCTTGCCTGATCCCTTCCAACTGCCCTCCCCTGCAGGCCTGTCCCCCTGCCAATTCCCCTCCTCTGCTGGCCCGCTCACCCCTAACTGCCCTCCTCTGCTGGCCTGGTCACCCCTAACTGCCCACAACTTCCCTCCCCTGCAGGCCATCTTATGGTGGCCATCTTGTGTCCACATGGGGGCAGCCATCTTGTGTCTTGGAGTGATGGTTACTTTGCATATTACTTTTTTATTAGATAGGATGCTGAAGGGTATTCTTTAAGAAGAGGAAGAAGAAGAAAAAGGTAAAGATAAAAATTATGAACAACAAAGTGACAACAAATACATATCTATCAACAAGTGAATCTAAAAATCAAGTGAATAAAAAATCTGATGAACAGAATAAACTGGTGACTATAATAGAATTAGGAGCATAGAAAGAGAGTGGACTGACAATTCTTGGGGGGGGAAGGGGTGTGGGGGGTGTGGGAAGAGATTGGACAAAAATTTTATACCTATGGATGAGGACAGTGGCGGGGTAAGGGTCTGGGGTGGGGTGGGAACTGGGTGGGGGGAAGCTATGGGGGGAAAAAAGAGGAACAATTATAATAATCTGAACAATAAAGATTTATTAAACAAATAAAATAAACAAATACGAGTGGGTCTAGTTGAGAATGGATAGCTAGTTGGAGAGAAGGAATAAAAAAGCATCATGTCCTTGTATTCTAGGCTTAACTGAGGACAGAAAAGATAAGCTGTCCAGGAGCTCTGAGGAGACACATGTGTACAGATCCAAGGGGAATAAGGGTGAATTTTTTATACAAAGAGTTATAAAGATGTCACATTAAATATTTATTATGATTATTCTAGCTAGGAGGTAGAAAACTAATTCCAGGCAAATTAATCTATCATTCAACTTGGTCACTGCAGTAGCCTCAAAGAGATTTTAAAGGAGGTATAGCTATGTACAAATACAATCCATACTTCTTTTTATTAAATGTATTATATTTGTACAACATTTTATAACTGACAAAGTATGCTTTTTTTCCCCCTGTGCTCCATTTAATCCTTGTGATAATCCTGTAAGAAGGTGATTGTCCCTATTGAACAAATGAGAAAAGGGAGGATCAAGAAGGACAAATGATTCATAGGACAAAATTCACACAGCTACCTAGTGACAGAGCTGGAGTTCAGTATTTATTTTACACTAAAATTTGCTTCTGATGAATGCCTATTGATTGGTTAAAGCTAGTCATAAAAGTAATTAGTTGATTTGTAGATACTTCTTACAGAAATAGAATACAATTTTTTCTCATATCTGAATGTCAGAAAATAATTTTCTTAAAAGATAATAAATCAGAACCCAAAAATATTTTTGAGAATCTCATTTAGAAACACAATACATAGGGAGGCAGTATATCATAGCAGTTAAGTACATAGACTTTGCCACCCAGACCAGCTGAATCTCAGGTTTGCCATTAATGGATTCTGTATCCTGAGTCGCTTGAGATCTCTAAGTTTATTTCCTCATCTCTGAAATGGTAACTCCCTGATAGTGCTATTTTGTTATGTAAGTGACATAAAGTGTAAATAGCTTAGTAGACTTTTAAGTATAAATAGAAGGATATTATTGTATGAGTACATTTAAAACTCTGTGGTAGATTATTAGCACTGCCCTTGTGAGTCATGCCTCCCTGCATCCATGCTCTTGTGTGGTTCCTCATCCCCATACAAACTTTGGGATTGGGCATGTGACTTGATTTGGCCAAGGGAAAAAAAAGCAAAGTTGAAGCTAGCCTATTCTTTATTTTTTCCCTTCAGCTTTATTGAGATACTAGGGGTCCAGTGCACGAATTTGTGCACCTTGAAAGAACTGTGGGCTGCAAGGCTGTGGTGGGCACAGGGGCGGGTCTTGGCCCAAATTCCACGCCCCCACCTGGCCCCTCCCACTGCATCCTCCGGTCCCTGTCTAACTGCATCTCTGCTCCCGCTGCTGTGGTTGGTTCTCGCACTGACAGCGCCATCCCTGCTCTACCAGCTTGCCCCTCAGGAGCAGGGGGATGTGGAGAAGCCCTCAGGGGCAATTGGGGCTGGCAGCCACCACTCACACTCACTGACAGCGTCGAGCAATCAGGGCTGGTGCTGGGTGCCTGGAGAGGGTGCAAGCAGTGGACGGGACCATGGTGCGCGGGAGCAAAGGATTTTCAGTAACTACCAGAGGCTCGCCCCGATGACAGAAACTGGTGCCCTGCCTTGGTCTGGTACTTCCCCTCACCTGTTCCACCATTGTGTCATGGCCGACGCCCACCATGTTACACTCTATGCTGCCTGGTGGTCAGCGCACGTCCTAGTGACCAGTTGTTCAGTTGTTCCGCAGTTCAGTCTATTTGCATATTAGCCTTTTTTATATAGGGTAATTGACCAATGCTATTGTGTAAGGTTAAGGTGTGCAATGTGATGTTTTGATACATGTGTCTGTACAGTAGGATTAGTCATTTTATTGTTCTTGTGGTTATGGTGAGAACATTGAAGATATACTCTCAAAGCAACATTCAAGTACACAATAAAGTATTGTTAGCTCTATCACCATGCTGTACATTAGATCCCTGGTATTTACTCATAACTGGAAGTTGGTACTTTTTGACCAATATCTCTCAATTTTCCCCAACCCCATCCCCTGGCAACCACTATTCTACTCTGTTTCTATGAGCTCTATGTTTTTAAGTTCAGCATATAAATGAAATCACAGGGCATTTGTCTCTGTCTGATTTATCTCATTTAGCATAATTCTTTCAAGGTCCATCCATATTATTGGAAATGTCAGGACTTCCCTTTTATGGCTAAATAATGTTCCATAGATATACTAGTATTTACCATATTTCTTTATCCATTCAACCTTCAATGGAAACTTACAATGCTTCCATATTTTAGCTGTTGTGAATAATGCTACAACAAACACAGGAATGCAGATATCCCTTTGACATAGTGATTTTATCTCCTTTGGGTAGATACCCAGAAATGGAATTCCTGGATCATATGGTTGTTCTATTTTTAATATTTTGAGCAACTTCTATACTGTTTTCCATAGTGACTGCACCAATTTGCATTCCTACCAACAGTGCCTGAGGGTACCCTTTTCCCCATCAGCATTAGTTATCTATCTATCTATCTATCTATCTATCTATCTATCTATCTATCTATCTATCATCTATCTATCTATCTATCTATCTATCTATCTATCTATCTATCTATCATCTATCATCTATCTGAAATACTTCCTCAAAGGCCAGAAAGTTGTAGAATTCAAGTCCAGACCAGCTTGACTCCAAACCTGAACTTTTTTCTACCATGTCATGGTACCTTTCTAGCTCAGGTTTTTCCCTTTCTTCCTCTCTCCCTTTCTCCCTCTCACCCCTCCTTCCGTCCTTCCCTCCCTCCCTCCATCTATTTCAGAAGCAAAATTTTAGATTTGACTCATTCAAAACAGCATAAGGGATGCATTTCTCTTCTCCATAGCACTAAATGCAATGATCAACATAATAAAATTATTCATCTTTGTCACCATCATCCAGATTAAATAGCCATATGAACACTGAAACAGCACTTTCGTGATTAGGGTGATTGGTATTTATGATCCTTAATGAGACATAATACAGTCATTTGCACAAACCATGAGTGTATTCTCCACCCAAGTTGTCATGGAGCCAAGTGGAAATTACATGAGTAGAGAAAGCATCACAGCAGTACTGCATCCCACAGAAGCTTGATTTAAACAGGGGCCAGAAATTCAATGCATTCACTCATAATTACCATTTGCTTCCATTTGAGATCATTGACTCTATTAAAAAATACTTAAAAACTGTTTTTTTTTTACTGAAACTTTTTTTATTTTATATAATCATAGATTTGCACACATATGTAGCAATTAACACAGACATTTCATGTAGCAGATTTGGTTAATAAAAATACTAAACAAACTGTAATATAATATCGCAACCTTGTTTAATACAATTCACTGTTCTTGTTCACATTTCCCCCATTTTTATTTGTTCTTCTTTATATGTGTGTGTGTATGTGTTTGTGTGTGTGTACTTAGTTCCATGAAATTTTATGATGTATACAGGTTTGTGTATCCATCACACCCACAGTCAAGATATACAATATTCTGTTACCACTGTGCCTTTTGTATCCTATCTAATAAAAGGGTAATATGCAAATTAACCATCACTGTCACAAAGATGGCGGCACCCAGTCTCCTCAGCCTCGCTAGTGTCTCCCAGTCCTGGGGGGCTGCCGTTGAGAGTGGGCAGCGTGAGCGGCCTGACTGCTCATGATATCGTGTGATGGGCAACTAGTTATTTTATAAAGACCCCCCTCCAAGATCCCTTTTCTGCATCTTTAACTCCTGGAACTCCTCATCTGATTTTCATTTAAAGGATGTTAGATACAAATGGAGTCAGAGAGTGTGTAACCTTAGCAATTGTCTGGTTGTTTTTTCTTTCCCTCTCAGCATAATTCTCTGTTGATTTAGCTATGTTGTTGCATGTACCAGCAGTTCATTTCTTTTTGCTGCTGGAGAATAGTCCATGGTACGCACTTACTGCATTTGGTTTACCCACTTACCCACAGAAGAACATTTGGGTTGCTTCCAGTTTTTGGTTGTTATAAAAAAAGCCAATATAAACATTTCTGTATAGTTATTTTTGTCTTTTGTCCTGTTTTTGTCTGGTTTTTATATCCACGTGATATTGGCCTTATAAGGTGAGTTGCTAAGAGTTCCCTCCTCTTTGTTTCTGGAAGGGATTGTGTAAGATTGGCATAAATTCTTACTTAAATGTTTGGTAAAGGTCTCTGGTGAAATAATCTGGGCCTGAGATTTAACTAAAATTTCTTTGAAGGTTATGGGACAAGTCAGGTGGTCTATTTTGTCTTGATTGTATTTTGGTAGTTTTTGGTTTTTGAAGGAATTGGTCTGTTTCTTCTAAGTTGTCAAATTTATGATTATAAAGCTTTTAAAAATATTCTTTTATCCTTTTAATGGTTATAGAACCTGTTGTGATATCCCATGTCTTATTACTGATATTACTGACTTGTCTTTTTTCTTTATATTTTTTATCTGTCTTGATAGAGTTTTACCAATTTCATTAATTTTTAAAAAAGAACTAGCTTCTGGTTTTATTCGCTTCTTATTTTTTTGTGTGTCAATTTTAGTGATATCTGCCCTTACTTTTTAAAATCTCTTTTTTGCTGGAATTGGGTTTCTCTTTTTAATTTCTTTTTCAATTTTTAAACTTTGAATTAATCATTTGGCATAGTTCTTGATTCTTGATATATTTTGGTCCATTAGGTACAAAGTTATAGAATGGCCAGGGCCTGTAGTAGCACTAAATAAAATTTTAATTAATCATCTGAACATATAATTCCAATATGTAAAATTAAATTTTATGACTTTATGGTTATTCTTCAACAGGTTAATTAAATTTAATATTTCATACTGAAATTAAACTGCTATTAGGGAATGTGTAGATTTTATCATTTATAGATTATTCCCTACACTATAGAACTAACTTGAATTAAAAACAAAGAATCCCAAAACACCAACCAGAAATAATATATGTACCACTATGTTCATAGCAGTGTTATTTACAATAGCTAAGATCTGGAAGCAGCCCAAGTGCCCATTAGTATGCAAGTGAATAAAAAAGCTGTGGTACATTTATACCATGGAATACTATGCAGCAGCAAAAAAGAAGGATCTCTTACCCTTTGAGATCACATGGAGGGACCTGGAGAGTATTATGCTAAGCTAAATAAGCCAGTCAGAGAAAGACAAATATCACATGATCTCACTTATATGTGGAATCTAATGAACAAAATAAACTGATGAATAAGATAGAACTAGAGGCATAGAAACATGGAACAGACTGATGAATCTCAGAGGGAAGGGGGCAGAAGGGTGGGAAGAGATTAACCAAAGAACTTGTATGCATACTAGAGGCCCAGTGTACAGATTCGTGCACCGGTGGGGTCCCTCAGCCTGGCCTGCAGGGATCGGGCCAAAACTGGCTCTCTGACATCCTCTAAGGGGTCCTGGATTGCGAGAGGGCAGTTCTCAGGTGACACACCCCGGAATAGGCCTCCCTCCTCTCTGGGCCCAGGTGCATCACCCAAGAACCGCAGCTGCCAAGTCACTGCAGCTCAGCAGCTCCTGCATTGAGCGTCTGCCCCCTGGTTGTCAGTGTGCATCATAGCTACCAGTTGAATGGTTGAACGGTCAGCTTATCACTTAGGCTTTTATATATATAGACTAGAGGCCCAGTGCATGAAAGTTGTGCATGGGGGGGGGGATGTCCCACAGGGATCTGGCCTAAACCATCAGTCAGACATCCCTCTCACAATCCGGGACCGCTGACTCCTAACTACTCACCTGCCTGCCTGATAACCCCCTAACCACTCCCCTGCCAGCCTGATTAATACCTAACTGCTCCCCTGCTGGCCCTATTGCCCCCAACTGCCCTCCCCTGCTGGCCTGGCCACCCCCAACTGCCCTCACCTGCTGACCTGATTGCCCCCAACTGCCCTCCCCTGCCAACCTGGTTGCCCCCAATTGCCCTCCCCTGAAAGCCTGGTCCCCCCCAACTGCCCTCCCCTGACAGCCTAATGGCCCCCAACTGCCCTTCTCTGCTGGCCTGATCACCCCTAAGTGCCTCTGCCTGCCTGATCACCCCTTACTGCCCTCCCTGCAGGCCTGATCTCAGCCCCAACTGCCCTCCTCTGCCAGCCAATTTGGTTCTGAGTGGTTAGTTTCTATGCCAGTCAGTGTCAAAAGCTCCATCTCCTAGGCAGCCATTGGCTCCTCATAGTTCACCCAGATTTGGTTCTGATTGATCAGTTTCTATGCCAGTCAGCATCTCTGGGCCTATCAATGGGGCCTGATCAGAAAGGTGGAGCTGATTAGCAGCTCCAGTGGAGGCCTGGAGAGAAATGGAGGTGTGGCTGCTGTCCAGGCCTGGAGAGAAAGAGAGAGGTAAGTGCTGATCAACAGCTGCCACAGAGGCTACGGATCAGACCCTGCTTCTCTCTTCAGGTCTCTCTCCAGGCCTGATTCACAGCCCCCTCAGCAGTCAGTGCTGGGTCACCACGGCAACCCAGTGCTGACTGCAGGATTGACTTCTGGTTGGTCGAGCCTCTGGTCATGACTGAACCAGGGTTTTTATATATTAGGATATGCATAACCCATGGACACAGACAGTAGGGTGGTGAAGGCATGGGGTGGGGTGGGAACCTGGTAGAGGGGGGCAATGGAGGAATGTAGGGGGGACATCTGTAATACTCTCAACAATAAAGATAAAAAATAAATAAAAACAAAATGAAAATATGACTCAAACATTCTAGTATCTTTTCCTTTTACTAGGCCCCAAAGCTTTTTTGATGCATTAATCTGTGAATAAAATGCATATATTAATATGAAAATAAATATTCAAGTAACTGCGGTATTTTCTCCAGTTTTAACCCCTTTCAAAGTCTCTCAAAAATATACATAGTACAACTAACATATTTCACAGCACATAGAATTACTTACTCAATAAAGCTGTTTTTAAAGATGATTTATCTAAATACCTGACTTCACATAGAAGCTGCTGAGAAATGTATTATTTTAAAGGCTATGAGTATTTGGACTACCTTGGAATGACACTAGGGAATGGATAGATTTGAACAATTACAGATCAGTTTCTCTAATACAGATATAACTTATATTGAAGACCCTATGAAGAAATGACAGTTAGACCTGCCCTTTGAAAATATTACCTTTTATCCAATAAATTGGATTCATTCTTTTACTATTTTAGTCACTCACTCATTCCTTTACTTAATAAATAAAGAAATTAGTAAATAAGGAAAAAGTGGTTTACAAACAGACCTATACCATGCTTTCATAAGATCTGCAGTGCAGTGAGGGAACTAAACATAGCAAACAGTTAAGTGCTCACTGTGTGCCAGACACTGTTCTAATTTCCTACTGTGTAACTCATTTTTAATTTCATGCAACCACATAAAGTTGCTGTTATTACCCCCATTTTAAAGATTGGGAAACTGAGTCATAAGGAGCTTTTAATGGGCACATAAAAGCCTTTAACTATTAAGCTAAAGTTTCTGAATACATTAAGATTGGGTACTTAAAAATTATTTGCACTGGGCTATACTAATTTTATTTTGTTTCAATGTCTCTATTATAGTCACTTTCTAGACTTGAGCAATTTTTCCTCCGTTTTTTGGCAATGTTACAAGGAATTTAATGAGTGAAGTTCCAAACCTGCAGTTTTGTACATGCATCGGAAGCAAATGACACCAACTGCTCCCGCAGACTGTGCGCCTCCAGCGCGCTTTACGACCGGAACCCCTGCTCAGTGGGCTGTGGTTCCCACTCGTCTTGCATGGAGATGCGAATTTGTACGTGTGTGTAGACATAGGCACATGCACTGATTTAGAACATGGCGGGTTTAATATTGATCAAACAAAAGCACAGATACATGCCTGCAAAAGGAAAACAACCTTTAAAAAGTGAACTCTGTTGCTTAAGGGAAAAGAGAAAATGATGAGGAAATTACATCTATTTATGAGTGTTCCAGAATCTCAGTGCAAGACAGGAAAAAGCAAGGAAGAGTTTGCTTTTTGTTAAGAAATAATTATAGTACAATTGCTTGTTTTGTCAAGTCGTCTGAAAAGACAGATAAACACAGATGACTTTGGAAAAAGGCGATGACTCAGTAAAGGCAGCAAAGAAGCTCTCAGTTTCATGGTTGGTCATCAGAAAAGTAAGGTTAAAGTTACCAGTATGCTTAAGGGACCTCATGACATAATTGGGAGGTGATGAAATTTACTGTGATTTGATTCAGTCATAATTTACTATCTCTTCCTGGTCCTACCACACAAGGGGGGATGCATGAGAACAGAGACAGAACCTCTGCACCAATGAGGTTATACCCTTCTTAGGGATATTGAGAAATTACCAAATAGATTGCTCCCTGGTCCACAGATGCAGGAAGACAGCCTGTTTTCTGATGGGGTAGAGATTCAAGTGGCCCACATAGGATGTTCTCACTGCAGGATGGATCCCCCCATGGCTTTCTCACTAAGCCTACATGCTGTTTCTCCTTCCTTTCCTTCCCTGCTTCAATACTTGGGTGGCTTACCTACAGAAATGATGCACATGATTGTATTTACGTGTAGTTTCATTTTACTGCTCCTCCTCTTCACTTGCACCACCATGTGTTCCTAGCAAAAGGCTCTGCACCTGCTGTGCCCTTGACCCCTCGGTAAGTGTTTGTAAACATCAACATCTAGATCATGGATGAGAAATGCCTGGATTGTCAATAAATAGTGGGTCCAAAGGATGCCCCAAGAAATCTACCATAAATGCAGAATCTGTTATGGTGTGTGCGTGTACATGTGTGTGTGTATACATCAGATTTATATACATGTATATATACACATAATATATACATTCATTACATAGCACTACATATACCTATCTGTACTAATAAAAGCCTAGGTGGCGTCTCGCCCTTGCATCATCACAAGATGCCTGCCCCCATGTCATCACAAGATGGCTGCCACAAGATGGCCACCTCAAGATGGCCGGCAGGGCAGGGCAGTTGTGGGCAATCAGGCCAGCAGGGGAGGTCAGTTGGGGGTGATCAGGCTGGTAGGGGAGGGCAGTTGGGGGGGGGGACCAGGTCTGCAGGGGAGGGCAGTTAGGGGTGACCAGGCTGGAAGGGGAGGGCAGTCGGGGGTGACCAGACGGGCAGGGGTGGGCAGTTGGGGGTGAGCGGGCTGGCAGGGGAGGGCAGTTGGAGGCCATCAGGCCAGCAGGGGAGGGCAGTTAGGGGAAACCAGGACTTAGGGGAGGGCAGTTGGGGGTGACCAGGCTAGCAGGGGAGGGCAGGTGGGGGCCATCGGACCAGCAGGGGAGGGCAGTTGGGGGTGATGGGGCCAGTAGGGGAGTGGTTAAGGGGTGATCAGGCTGGCAGGTAGAAGTGGTTAGGGACAATCAGGCAGGCAGGCAGCTGAATGGTTAGGAGTCAGCAGTTCTGGATTGTGAGAGGGATCCCAGATGGGAGAGGGTGCAGGCTGGGCTGAGGGATACCCTACCCCCCAGTGCATGAATTTAATGCACAAGGCCTTTAATATAATATAAAACAATAATTTTATAACACAATTATCTATCATCTATCTATCTATCTATCTATCTATCTATCTATCATCTATCTATCATCTATCTATTTATATTAGTAGTAGTGCCAAGGGGGAAGACAGTCCCAACATGAGCTCCTTCATTTTCCTAGATTTTAGAGTCTTAAAACAATAAAATAAAACTACCCCAGCCAGGTGGCTCAGTTGGTTGGAGTATCATCCTGTATGCCAAAAGCGTTGCATGTTTGATTCCTGGTCAGGGTGCATACAGGAGGCAACTGATCATTTTTCTGTCTTTTGTTTCACATCCATGTTGCTCTCTCTCTAAAATCAATAACCACATATTTTCAGGTGAGGATTAATATATATCTACACTAATAAAAGAGAAACATGCAAATTGACTGTCCCTCTGCTACACCCACCAGCCAATCAGGAGCGAGTATGCAAATTAACCCAATAAAGATGGCGGCGGCCACAGAGCTGGAGCGAACAAGAGGCTTAGGTTGCCCCAGTGACGGAGGAAGCCAAGTTTCCTGCCCGCCCCCCTGGCCTCCGCTCAAGGAGGGGCTGGAGAAAAAAAAAAAGAAAAAAGGAGGGGCTGGGAGTCTGGGTCGCCAGGGGGCGTGGCCAGCCTGAAAACGGCCCTCAGCCCCTTACCCAGGGTGGCCAGGCACCCAAGCAGGGACCCTCATCCTGAAGGGAGTGTGGCCAGCCTGAAAACAGCCCTCAGTCCCTCACCCAGGCTGGCCACGCCCCCATGGAGTAAGAATCCCCACTGGGGGGCCTGGCCAGCCTGCAAACAGTTATCAGCTCCTCACCTAGGCTGGCCAGGCACACCCACAGGGATCCCCCACTCTGAAGGGGGTGTGGCCAGTCTGAAAACAGCTCTTAGCCCCTCACCCAGGCTGGCCACACCCCCATGGGGTGAGGGTCCCTCCTGGGGGGCTTGGCCAGCCTAAAAACAGCCATCAGCCCCTCACTCAGGCTGGCCAGGCAACCCAGCGGGGATCCCCCACTCTGAAGGGGGTGTGGCCAGCCTGCAAACAAGCCCTCAGCCCCTCACCCAGGCTGGCCGTGCCCCCATGCGGTGAGGGTTCCAGCTGGGGGGCATGGCCAGCCTGCAAACAGCCATCAGCCCCTCACCCATGGGGGTGTGGCTGGCCTGCAAACTACCACAGGCCCCTTGCCCAGACTGCCCCACACCCTAAGGGAACCCCCACCCTGATCTGGAATACCCTTCAGGGCAAACCAGCCGGCCCCCACCCATGCACCAGGCCTCTATCTATACTAATAAAAGGTTAATATGCTAATTAGGCTGGGAGACCTTCCAGGAGACCTTCAGGAAGGGGTCCAGTTAGGGGCGAGCAGGCCATCAGTGGGGGTCAGTTGGGGGTGATCAGGACAGTGGGGGAGGCAGTTTGGAGTGAGCAGGCCATCAGGGGAGCAGTTGGGGGAGAGCACACTGGCACGGGGGGCAGTTGGGGGTGATCAGGCTGGCAGGGGGAGCATTTGGGGATGAGCAGGGTAGCAGGCAGAGTGGTTAGGGGTAATCAGGCAGGCAGGCAGGCAGGTGAGCGGTTAGGAGCCAGCAGTCCCAGATTGCAAGAGGGATGTCCGACTCCCGGTTTAGGCCCGATCCCTGTAAACTGGCAGTAGGACATCCTTCAAGGGGTCCCAGGTTGGAAAGGGTGCAGCCCGGGCTGAGGAACACCACCCCCCCATGCATGAATTTCGTGCACCGGGCCACTAGTATTAATATATATGTGTATATATGTATATATATATATATATGTGTGTGTGTGTGTGTGTGTGTGTGTGTGTGTATACACACATATATACATATATATATATGAGAGAGGATTAAAAAATAAATAAATGAATAAATAGAGAAATAAATAGATAAACAAATGAGCACATTACATATTAGACCACAAAATTTCTAAAAGTTTATAGCCCATAACAAGAGATTTTATGTAGATTTAGTGTTTATGGCAAATTTCTTGGGGCATCCTTTGGACCCTGGGGCCATGGATATTTCTTGAATCACTATGCTGATGCCAAATGAGCTACTCAATGAGCAGTCCAATGCAATGACTCACAATGGCCCCCAGTGCCCACTGGGGCCTTAAGAAATCCAGGTCCTAAAGGTTCATTTGGTGCCAAAATGCAAGGCATGCAGGATTAAGTTACACAGAAGTTTCTCTTGACATTTTAATTTCAGTTTATTACACACTAATCTTATCAGCTAATGGACAGTTCTAGAGGATGGTAAAATTTCTTTGAACTTATTTAGGTACACATAAAAGCACACAAATCATTAAGTATACAGGTTGCTAAATTCTCACAAAATAAATTTACTTGTGTAACCAGATAAAAAAGCAGGGCATTACCTGGCCCTGGAGTCCCCATACTTTAGACTTCTCCTCATCTGACCTGTGCACTTTTCTATAAACAAGTGTGCACAGTAGGTTTGTGAAGTGCATGGAGGAAGCCACATGAGATTTATTTATTAAAAAGAAGTTGCCTTCAAAATAAGCAAAGAAATAGTTGTTTGTATAATTTTCTATCATCAGCAGTGTACTTCTTTTTTTTTTTTTTTAACATATTTTATTGATTTTTTACAGAGAGGAAGGGAGAGGGATAGAGAGCTAGAAACATCGATGAGAGAGAAACATTGATCAGCTGCCTCCTGCACCGCCCCCTACTGGGGATGTGCCCGGAACCAAGGTACATGCCCTTGACCGGAATCGAACCTGGGACCCTTGAGTCCACAGGCCGACGCTCTATCCACTGAGCCAAACCAGTTAGGGCAGCAGTGTACTTCTTAACAATTGGTGGGAAAAACAAAATACAAGAACCCCTTTCCCTTCCACATCTGATCCCAGCAGATTGCTGGGAGAGCCTTTGTTCTATAGGAAGATGAGGGTCTCCACCACCTCACCCTTAACTGTGTCTGAGCTGGGACTAGTGGGGAATGCATTTCCATCCTGCTGGGTTTCAGACGAACTAACCTTGAAAGTTTTATTGTGATGATGTATGCTTCTCTTCAGTGAAGGTAAGGGATAGGTTGGTCTTGCCATTTCATTCCTACAAATTTATTATCTTGTATAGTTTATTATCTTATACAGTTTATTTCACTCTTGTGCTGCTTAAAGGAGATTGTTTCTGAAATTTAAATTCACTCTGTTTCTTTTTTTTCTTTTAATCTTTACTAGAGGCCCATTACACGAAGATTCGTGCAACAGGCCTTCCTTCCCCTGGCTGCCAGCACCAGTTTTCCTCCAGCACCTGGGACCCAGGCCTTTGCTCTGGCCACCGCCTTCCTTCTTTGCTCCTGCTGGAGCCTTCAGTCTTCTCTTCTCTAGCCAGAGCACAGCTCCTGTAGCTCCCTCCGCTCCCCACCCCCAGCCCTCCACCTCATAGCAGGCACCCTACCCCACCTGGCCGCTCTGTGCCTGCATATGCAAATTAACCCACCATCTTTGTTGGGTTAATTTGCATACTCACTCCTGATTAGCTGGTGGGTGTCACGGAGGTACGGGCAATTTGCATATTTCTCTTTTATTAGTGTAGATTGTTTAAAGTATTGCATTTTCCCCTATTAACCTCTTCCAACCCTTTCCCATTCTCCCCCTGCCCCAGGCCCTCACCATCTCATTGTCTGTGTCCATGGGTTATGCTTATATGCATACAAGTTCATTGGTTGATCTCTTCCTTCTCTCTGAGGTTCAACAGTCTGCTCATGCTTCTATGACTCTGGGTCTATTTTTGATCATCAGTTTATTTGGTTCATTAGATTCCACATATGAGTGGGATTATGTGATACGTACTTTTCTCTGACTTCCTTATTTTGCTCAGCATAATACTCTTCAGTCCACCCATGCTGTTGCAAATGGTAAGAGTTCTTTCTTTTTTATTGGCTATGTGTAAATGTACCATAGTGTTTTTATCCACTCATCTACTGATGGGCACTTAGGCTGTTTCCAAGTCTTAGCTATTTTAAATTGCACTGCTGTGAACATAGGGGTGCATATATTCTTTCTGATTGGTGTTTCAGGTTTCTTAGGCTATTATTCCTAGAAGTGGGATGACTGGGTCAAATGGGAGTTCCATTTTTAATTTCTTGAGGAAACTCCATACTGTTTTCCAGCAGTGTACTAGGGTTACTCTGTTTCTTCTTTATAATTCCTATCTGGTGAGTTTGCTCATAACTAAATATAATGAGCTAATCCCTGAAAAAGAACCCAAATACTAACTTTAACCTCTCAGTAATTGTTTATCTCTTATGTGATGCTGTTTGATGTTATAAGCAAGTCTACATTAGTGCTTAAGCTTCTCCTGGTCTGGAGATGGCTCTAGTTAAGATGAATCTATGTTTCTCTAAAATGCTCATGTTGATAATAGCTACCTACAGATATACAGGATTCACACCAAGTTATCTAGATATTTGCCAAACCAGTTTCCATTATTCCTTTGGGGTGTGATTCATGAATTTGGGAACTCTACTGGGTTTATCAGCCAGCTGGGCAGATTTAGTACAACTCTTTTTACCTTGAAAGGATTAATCTTGCTGCAGGGGCTATCTGTTATGGCACTTAAAACTGAGAGAAATAAGTTTCAGGTTGGTCCAAAATGTGTGAGAAAGCCTTGGGATATATCATACATGTGAACAATGAAGCTGTTCATATTGTGTAATTTAACTCCTTTTTATTGTTTGAATTTCTCAGCATAAATCTTCTGTCAGTGCATACTGATTACTATGCATATTAATTATGAACTGTAGCAAGTTAATAGCATCTCTCATAATTCTTAGGACATTTGTAAATCTTTTCTAAACTGTTGACTCAAGATTTTCTGAGGTGTTTTACTTCTTTGCTTTTCAGGCTTAAAAAAAGGAAGCAATTGCATGTTGGAGCAAAATATTATGTGATATCATAGAATCTTTCTTTTGAGAAATGGTCAAAAATAAGCTTCTTTATGTCTTTATTGGTTTATATAGAATTATACGAAAAATGTACTATGCCGCATCTTACAAGAGCCCACTGAACTCAGAATTCTTAAAATGTCCTCAGTATTAATCATATATGTTCTATAAACATTATAGTGTTTCTGGGGGCTACTAATTGAACATTCCTTACTTCTTATTTCACCAATATGGATAAATTATTTGTAAATAATTTTAAAATTCTCTTGAACCTATATAAGTCCTCACCCTGAAATACTTCTGCTTAAAGAACAGGTAGTTCTATGTGTTAACTAATAACATTATGACACTAAGCAAATGCTAAATTCTTTCTTCCCAAATTCATTTTCTTTGAACTTTTTTTTTTCATAATTTGATTCTTTCACAATGTAGTGAAATTGTTTCTTCTCTCTCCCTTCTTTCTCTCTCTCTCTGTCTCTTTCTCTCTCTCCTACTAGAATCAGAAAAAGAATGGATCAGACAATAGGTAGAATTTACTTCATGTTTGTGATTTCATTAAAGTTAAAAAATCCATATTGCTCACTTTTAAAATTATTTTACTGGACTTTTTCTCCATGTGGCCCATTGTATCATGATCTAGTGAGAGATTTCTTCCTCTTGACCATATTGAATTAAGGTCATTAAAGTAATGCTAACCTGTGAAGGTGCCAGAGGTTGACTCATATGGGAGATTAGTGTGTGATATAAGGAACCCACAGTGATGATTTTTCAGCATCAGAAGTGATTATGTCCATAATCAGATTGTTTATGGATATGTTTACTTTTTTTTAAAATATATTTTATTGATTTTTTACAGAGAGGAAGGGAGAGGGATAGAGAGTTAGAAACATCGATGAGAGAGGAACATCGATCAGCTGCCTCCTGTACACCCCCTACTGGGGACGTGCCCGCAACCAAGGTACATGCCCTTGACCGGAATCGAACCTGGGACCTTTCAGTCTGCAGGCTGACGCTCTATCCACTGAGCCAAACTGGTTTCTGCATGTTTATGGATATGTTTAATTCAGCCAACACATGTAACACTGACCCAGCAGGGACTCCAGAATCTTAACCATTGTGCTGTTCCCTAACCTATCTTTTCTAACATGGAAAGTGATTGTCTTAATTAGGTCAATAGACTTCATAATAGGCATACAGTATCATATCCCTTCCCCATACCCAAAAAAAACCCAAAATCAAAACCTTACCTAAGCATGAGTGGGGGGGCTGGGGGGTAATGGGGAAATAAGGACACATATGTAACACCTTAATTAATAAAGAAATTAAAAAATAAAAAACCCTACCTAAAAAAACAACAAATAAAAAACCCTCCAGAAAATGTTACCTAAGTGGCAGAGCATATTTACAAGGCAAGAAAAGGCATTATAAATAAGAAACCTTTTTTTTTTTTTTTAATTTGTAACTAGAGGAGGATTTCACAAAAGTTCTCATTTTTGTTCAGAATGCTTTCAATGCTTTTCAGCAGGTACTGAAAGTAAGAAAAATGAAACTGATGAAATTATGTTGATTGCATTAATGTTATCTCCTCAATGCTGGTCTTCAATAATAGAGAAAAGACATAACTAATATTGCCTAGGAGAAGTGGAAAGACAGGAGTAGACCAGAATTCATTATTTGGTAGACTTCATCTACACCCAACATTCTTTTTCTTTTAAAAAAAACTGCTATCTTTTTTCTTCCTCTGTGATGGAGTCGGAAAAATATATTGAAATAGCAGCATATATCATTTCCCTTCTTTTCTGATGAAAGATTCTGCTGAAGTTAAAGCTATCAAAAAGTTGCAATTTCCCTCATGGTCTTGAATTCAGAGAAACTTTGCTCAGATGTCCCTGATATACTGGTAAGTATGAGTAGAATGTCCTAGATAATTAAATGTAACTTTTTTAAAAATTTACTTTTTAATTTAATAATTTTTTCATCAACATTTATCCCCCTATATAATGATTGAAACTCTAGAGTGGTATTTGATTTTCTGGGTTGAGGATTGGCACCTGGTTAGAGGTCAGTTTTTTAATCAGTTGTATTAAGGACATGTGAAAAAGGGGACTTGGGACTGCAGAATACCTTCCAATGTCAGGGAGTGCATTCCCTCATTGAGACCTTTCCTCTTGTCAATCTTAATATTTTTAACTCTGTTCTAAGTATGTCTCGGTCGCCTTGGCCTGCCATACAAAGTACCATGGACTGGGTGGCTTATAAAGAACAGAAATTTGTCATGATTTTACAGGCTGGAAGTCTGAGAAAAGTTGCCACCATGGTCAGGTTCTGGTGAGAACTCTCTTTCTTGTAGATGGTGGCCATCTTGTTATATCTTAACATAGTGGGGAGATAGATATAAAGATAGAGATGGAGATGGAGATGGAGATGGAGATGGAGATGGAGATGGAGATGGAGATGGAGATGGAGATGGAGAGAGAGAGAGAGAGAGACACAGGAAATGACTAACTCAGAGCTGGATTCTCCTGAGAGTTTTCTCAGCTTTCCCCCTAGTGCTAACTAGAAGAATGTCCAGCCAAAATAATAACAGTCATTATCTTTGGTGTGGAGAATGGGTGGTGAATTTCTGATAATTTCTATTTTCTTCTTGGTATTTTCTGATATTATTTGGATTTTTATAATGAATGCACTTCACTTTTATACAACTAAAAATATCCTTTTAAATATTGGACAACTTATACTCAATTTTTGGTTTTAGAATTTTTATTTAGAACCTTTCTTTCTGATCATAATTTTGGAAAAGTAATCAGTAGGCTGTTCAAGTTATTCTTAGTTGGAAATAATAAAACCATACAATTTGGGTACTTGAGAATTATTGTCTTTTTGTTCTTTTCACAGGGGAAGTGCATGGGTCTAATTGTGCATGGGTATAATTAAGTCCAAAGCAGCATCATATTATGAGGACAAGCCAGGGTTTATTAATGACCGGGTCACAATGCAAACTCCATCTTATTGACCTTAAATATCTAGATGACTGAAATGAAATCCAATTTATTTGCTAAATCATGAGATTGATTGTCTTATGGCAATATTTTATCTGTGTACCCGAAGCCCAGCATTTCTGATAATTTATTTTAAAAAATTAGCACATAAATATACTGTCAAGTTGTATTTTTTTTTGTCGACAGCCCACTCATCTTGATATATTTCCACTGTGTCATGAGCACAGGTGTGTTGTAAATTTAGATGACATCTTTGAGAAATTCTAATTACAACAAGAAATAACCAACATTCACAAAGTGGCTCATCCGCTGATATTCGGCCTGTAATTATTGGTAAAAACTGCAGTATTTAAATTATGCTACTTTTTATTTCAGTAAGTTTATACTTGCCTGCATTTTGTAGGAAAACAATTACTTTGGAGAGAGGCAGATCTGGTTTAAAGTCAGCTTCATTACTTACCATCCCTATAACCTTGGGCAACCCATTCAATCTCTTTGGGCTTTTCTATAAAATGTTGGTAATAACACCATTTGAAGATTGATGATAATGTATATATTTTGTCTGCAACGGTGTATCTGATCAATAAATAGTAGCTATTATTTCTGCAAAAAAATCAAACCGATGATGGGATATAGGATTAAAAATCAAGGAACAAGAATTGAGTAAATAGCTCATTTTTAGACAATAAAGAAAATGTCATTTAGGCCACAACACCCATCTTCTCTGCCAATGATATTCTGGTCTTCTGGGTTCTTTTCACTGAAAAAATAGTATAAAATAGTATAATCGTTGCTATCTTGGTTAAGATGTTACTTTATATGTGGAGACCTTCTCTCACTGTGGTTCTATTTAATGGTTTTTGTAAGTATTCTGCTATGATCTTAAGAAAAATGAAACTCCATGTAATAACCATTTTGGATCCTTTCTTTCTTAAAAATCCCTCATCAGACCCACCAAAAAAGAGCAAATCTCCAAGGAAACCCTAAAGCTCATCCTATCATATTGCCAAATAATGTATACATGAACATTTACTTACATGTTGAGTTTAAATGTTTTCAAGCTATTTTGTTTGTGTAGGTTTCTATAGTAATGTTGTAAAATTTACTTTGGAGCTGGAGTCCTGTCTTCCATTTTGTTCCTGGCATTCACAAAAACCTGGAAAAAGAGAAACTCAGTGAACAAAGCCTATTGGTTTACCTGCTTTAATCTTATCGAGATGGAATATCTGTAAAAGTCTCTTAAATGAATTAAAAGAAGGAGTAATTGTAGCGAACTCAGTGCTGCCATGTTCAGAAGATGCTCAAAGGTCTAGTTAGTTCATCAAGTGCATGGTGAACTCATTAGGGAAATGTTGAAAGACTGACCTTTCCAGCATCGAACAAATTGGAACCTTAAATTTTAGGAAAGTACCACTAATAATTAAAATAATATTTTAATAGTACTTTTAAGTTAGCACATTTCTATAGCTCTCTGCGCCTCATGCGATCTGAGCATTTCCAAAAATGTCATTGGTTACAGAAATGTTTAGGAAAAAGAAATGTGCTTTATTTCATCTTTAAGGACCCAAGTAGATGATTAATATATGTGGCATGGATAGAGGATAACTGGGGGGTCTTAAGACAATCCCCTGCCTGGCCTGGCTATGCTGATGGAGCCTGGCTTGGGAAGGGGAGGGTGATGACCACTAAGGACGTCTTTCTTTAGCAAAGACTTGTCAACACAGCTATGGGGAATTGGAATGCCTCCACTCTTTCAAACAGCCTTCACCCCTCCTGTGGGGCTTGGGTCCTCACTATTTTAGGTTATAAATGAGAAGCCCATGATGTGACCACCCCCACTCCCTTTCTGCGAGCTCTCTAGGTCCTACAGCCCCGGAGGAGCCCCGTGCCCTAACCAGTGGCCCCTGAAATGACAGAAGCCCATTACTTACCCCTGTGACTCACTCACCTCTCATTGCAACCATTTCCAACGCAGACGTAGCACTTATTGAAGAGGCTTTCCTCAGCCTTCACACTATTTAGGCTGCCGGCCTGTTTGTAACACTAATTCTCTCCCTCACCAACAGCCACATCAATTCAGGACTTTACAGACTATTTCTGGGATCCGATTTGTCAGGCCTGAGAGTGCTGCATGCGGAAACGTGCAGCCCTGCCTCAGCCTGGTGCTCTCCCTGGCTTCTATTTGTCATTATTTAATTCAAGGGCCTAAAATTCTCTGACATTATTAATAGTAAGATGAATCACTGGAAAACTACAGAATCTGTGACCAACGAGGCTGAAATAATCCATTTTGGTGGATATGTCTGTGCGGAATTGCGTTTCCGATGGCTGGCCTCTCTCATCAGCGGCTCCACGTGCTCCTTGGTGGGGGTGCCGGAGCATGAAGTCCCTCAACAGGGAGGGACTTCGATGGCAATTCTCTTCCAAACAGCTCACACCAGAGCCCAGGGGGATGGAGGTGTGGGGGAAAGGTAGGGGGACAGGTGCAAGGTGCCTCTACTTCATCGGTCACTTCACTTTCAATATATTAATTTAGGCTGTTTTGCACTTGATTAACTTTAACTTGTCTGGCTTTGAACTTGAGTAGGAGCTGTACCTGGAAATCTCTTGGTAAATTAGGAGAACTGTATTTCTTAGCCACGTTGCAGCCTCCTTTAATACATGCTCAGCATCTATTCCAACACCTGACTTTTGCTTTAAGCTCTCATTATTGGTATGCTTCCTTTTTTTTTTTGTTTTTTTTTTTGTTTAAGAAATTAATTTCTACCTTTAAATATAAGTTGTATTTTAAAAACAGCAGACTGTCAAATCTCAGAGGGAAGGCAGGTGTGGGTGGGAAGAAATTAACCAAGAAACTTATATGCATATATGCATAACCCATGGACACAGACAATAGTGTGGTGAAGGTCTGGTGCGGGGGGGCAGGTGTGGGCTAGAAGGGATCAATGGGGAGAAAAGGGGACATCTGTAATACTTTCAACAGAGTATTACAGATAAATTTTTAAAAATAAGATAAAAAAGAAACCATTAGAAAAAACGAAGTATGCATTTGCTCATTTTTTACTCTACAATCCAGGGAAACTGAATATTACAGATGGATTATCTCTGGGACAAGGTTAATGATCTTTAGCAAAGCTAGGGAGTAACTATAACAATAGATGGATCCCTCAAATTATGATGTACTTCCTTTTTAAGCCTCATAGGATAATCTTCCTAAAAGAAAATCTTGTGAAGTGAATTTTAAATATTATAATTTTACAGTTGACCCAAGCACTACCAAGTAGGAATAAAATTAAATCTTCCCAATCTTAAATATTTGAAGGGAAAGAAAGTGCTTGACTTTTCTCAGCAAATGTTCTCAGAAATACCAGAAGGGTTACTTCTTATAATTAAATTCAGCTAAATGTACAAACGTAAGCCCATGTCCTCAAGTTCTATTTTCTGGAGCAAAGACAGACCATCTGGGCAGTGTGCTTTACCTAATAGAGTCCAGTCATTGATTTTCCTTCAGGACCCATTGTGTGCCAGGCGCTGTGCAACAATTGCTCATGTTTATTGGCGACATCACATTTTGCAATAAGATGTTCACTCGGTCCTTGAAGACTACATGATTTGATGACATAGTTGTAGAAGACCAGTCTTGTCCAGACTGAGACAAGGTTAAAATTAATCAGTTCATATGTTTAGATATATAGTCTCCATTTCATCTCTCTACCAAAATGTATCCTTATTAGATATTTTATGCCTTTTATACCCATGTTTAAGGAGTAACCATGGATTTCTTGGTAAAGGATTGACCACACTGCCTTCCAGTTTCTGGCCCAGAATGTAAGAAGCCACACTGGCCAGGGCAGAGACACTCTTTTTAATAGAAGGGGTTTGTTCTTTTTTTGTAAGGAGAAAAGAAATGAGATAGAATTGCTCATCAGCTGTGCATCCCAAGCCTGGGTGTCCACAGACTTTACTCGTGGCCTGTGGTGCCTGAGCCTGGACCATGTGCATGGAGTTTTATGCCCCACTCAATACCTCTGCTCACTGTGCAGAAGACATCCCCTATCTCCACCCTCATTTTGAGCACTTGGGCAATTATCTGATGTTCTCCCTGCTCCTCTGAATTCTTTGCTTCCTTAATGTTGGTGAGAATCACAGGTGTGGGCTCACAGAAACTTCCTATTGTGCCTGGGGTCTTGGAGTGAGCATCTCTATTAGTCTCTGGTATTGGCTACTGGTGAGACAGAGTGGTTTTGTTGTCCAAGGTCCCCAAAATATAACTGCTTTGCCTACATCCCAAAGAAATCAAGAAATATTGACTATGAAAGACCTTCTCTGTAATAGCAATAACTGTGTATTTGCAAGTTTCAATGTTACTATTCCTTCACAGATTTAGGATTAAATCTTGACTGATGATGTGAATTAGTAAACATCAATCAGGAAATTAAGAGCATATGCAAAATAATAAATTTTTAAGATTCTCAGCAAAAAAATTCAAATAATTTAATGTATATGTAATTATTTTTCTAATAATTGCCACAATGGCTATACATTTAAAGCTCAAAATAATAAAATCTATCAAAAAAACATAAAATTACTTTTAATTCTATTCAAACCTTTCTGTGATCTGAAGTAGCTAAAGAGGTTGCTGTCTCTAAAATTGATATAACATAATGTATGTATATTATACACACACAGCTCAAGATACTTATACTAGTACTAGAGGCCCGATGCATAAAAATTCATGCACTGGAGGGGGGTCCCTCAGCCTGGCTTGCCCTCTCTCACAGTTCGGGAACCCTCAGGGGTGGGAGGCGACCTGGCGATCAGGGGAAGGTGATGCCCCATCACACCTCTGCTGCTGCCACTTCCGGCAGTAAAAGCTTCGGCCAGCCCTGGTTACCTGAGCCTTGGGCGGCCCTGGGCGGCTGGGCAGCCGCCATCTGAGGCTTGCCTGTGTCTCAGGCCGGCCCTGTGTGGCTGAGGGGCTGAGGGGAC
Organism: Plecotus auritus; assembly: GCF_963455305.1. NCBI lineage: Eukaryota > Metazoa > Chordata > Mammalia > Chiroptera > Vespertilionidae > Plecotus > Plecotus auritus. The sequence goes on from NC_137770.1 coordinate 163,728,136, forward strand.
TGTGGGACTCCAGAGGCAGGTGCATGAACTGAGGGCGTGGCGTGAAGGTCAATTAGCAAATTTAGGTGACATTTGAATAGTGTCTGTTTTTTTCTTAAATAGTATCTGTTGATTTCACTGGCCCATGCTTTGTCTGCACACCAGTAATATGAAAAAGCAAGAGTTGGCTTTAATAAATCTTCTATAATTTGTCCTTTAGTATTTTGTGGTAAGTGCACAGTGAATATTCATACTTTGCTTGGAGCAACTGTCAATGTACAGCTGACTATGGGTACTCATGCTAGTTCTGTTCTATAAAGTCACCGTGAACACTGAGTTATTGGGTACTGAAACATCACTCCTGGAGACTCCTGTGGGCCTCTGGTCACAGTATTTTGATCAGCCAATCAACACATAACCTTTTTTATGTGTGTTTCTGTTCAAAGACACCTTCCTATATATTGTTGAGTCATTAACATGGAACTCATGGCTAACAGTACTATGATTCATGCCTGAACAAAGCTTATCTAACATGCATTTTCTTCATAAGGCATATCACAGCCTTTTTGCTCTTAGAACAACAGACAGCACTTCCTCACTATGGTTGGGGTCATTTTAAACAGTGAATCACAGGAATGTGAAAACCATGGCACTAAATAGACCATGGACTGAACACCTGTTTGTGGGGTCAGAGCTGGAACAGGCATGCAGAACGCCACCTGTTCCACAACAGCTGGGAACAGCTGCACTAACTCAGTGTTTCGCTACTCTACCCATGACCAACTATATAAGAACTGCTGTATTAATTTTAGGATTACAGATAAATTTTAGTAAGTAGGCAAATGTGCAAATATGGAATCTGCAAATAATGAGATATTATGGGCTGAATGCTTAAGCACTCCCCAAATGCATATGTTGAAACTCTATCCCCCAATATGATGGTATTTGGAGATGGGGCCTTTGGGAGGCAATTAGGATAAGTTGAAATCATGAGGTTGGAGCCCTCAGAATGGGATTAGTGCCCTTACAAGAGTCATGAGAGAGCTTGCTTCCCCTCTCTGCTCTTTGCCCTTTGTTAACAAAAATTCACTCAAAGGTACTGGAAAAAAGAAGAAACTTGATTCAATAAAACAGTTTGCAAACTGGGGCACAAACTGAAATTGTGTTCTGCCAAGACAAATAGGATGCTGTCTTTTACAGAGAAAGTTTTCTGCCCAAGCTTTAATCAGGTCCATTTATGCAAATAAGACTTCAAGTCTGATCAGTTGGATTGGTTGATGCAGATACAAATGTGCAGTTCTGATTGGACGGGACAGGTCTCAGTCTATTGGTTGAGTGGTAGTTATGATGATGATAGGACAAGGAACTTCCCTGCAGTGGTTGCCTCAAATGGCGGAAACAGGGCAGAAGCTGAGAGGGCAGTCTCTGGTTCCTCTGGGTATGTAGAGTGAGTGAGATGCCATTGTGAGTAAACAGCTACCAGATTCTAATTTTGAATTTAAGCCCAGTTAACCACAGGGAGTTCGAGTCCATCTCAATAGATACATTCCCAGCTCAAAATGGCCCTATCCAATTTGATGAGATGCTGAGTTGCTTTTCAGAGACAATAGACCAAACCACAAGTCATGCAGCCTAAGCATGCACAGAGGAGAGAACTTTAACCTCCAGCTGCACCAGAAACTAAAACCTCCTCCCACCTCCTATGAAAGCAAAGGATTGGGACATGACCAGAACTTGGACGCTGGAACCCTTTCAGAAAAAAAAGTCTGTTGTCCAGGAAGATCAGGTGTTGATGCCCCTTTACCATAAATGGCCAACCTTCAGGGTCCCCTAATTGTAACTTGTCCCACCAGCACTTCTGCATACCTGTTCCCTCTAACCCTTATATACCCTTAACCTAGTCCTACGGTAAGATGGATTTGGGGCACCACTAAGTCTCCCATCTTCTCGATTGGTGTCTTCTTTATTAATAAATCTTTCCTTACTCCAAACTGACATTTTGAGTTTTGGCTTTTAAAGCATTGGGCCCACGACCTTAGGTATGGTAAAACCACCTGTGAGGAGGCACCCTTTGCAACCTCTTTGGAAGAAGTTCCTCACCAGAACCCCTGCTGGGCCCTGATCTCAGAGGACTTCAGCTTCTGGAACTGTGAGAAACTTCTGTTGTGTACAAGCCAGCTGTGGTGGTGTTATAGCAGTCTGAATGGGCTAAGAAGGAGGAGCAGCCATATTTGATTTCCGAGTCCCACCCAGACTCTTACAATATAATTTATCATCAAACAAGACACCACTTTTTCTGAAATCTGAAAATTTCCTAATTCTAAAACGTGCAGGGCTCCAAGGATTTCAGACAAGGAATTGTGGGCCAATATCATTCTTTGGACTGAAGTGCAGTGTAGACGCTGTGCCTTCCACACTGGAAGTGAGGACTAGCCTACCACTTGCCTAAATTAATAGGGATGGACTACACTGCAGCTCAGCTGATTTCTACACAATGGGCAGAACTCTGGTGAAGCAGATGCAGCTCTGAAACCTCTCATGTCTATTCCTCTGCGGCTTTTCCAGTGATGATTCCATATGGCTCGGAATATCTGATCTCTGCATTATTGACATTGTTGTTGGAATCCCTCCTCATGGTCACTTTCTTGTAGAGGCCTTTACTGGACAATGGATCTAAATAGCCTACAGTCATTTTTTTTTAAGCACAGGAACTCCTGACATCCCATTGCTCAGTTACTTGTATAATTAGTTATTGTCTGTATCCTGCCACTGAAAATTAAATTTGTTAGAAGTAAGGATTCAGACTGACTTGTTGGCCACTGTATATGCTTGTCTCTGAATAACACCAAGAACAGAGTAAACCCTCAATCAATGCTTCTCCATTGAGATAATAGGCCCTATTTTGTGAGATGAGATGTACAAACATTTACCAACCCATGATTACAAGCTACAGAAATCTCTCTTACAATTTCATTATTTTAAATCCCATGACATAATAGGTTATTAAACACAAGGAACACCAACTCTGATGTACCTTCAATCTTCAAAGCTCCTAACCTGTCACATCACAAATGACAGACACTTTCTTTGTATTCACTGTGCTGCTTACCTGCAACTCTGCTCAGATCTCATCAAAACCTTTACTTTAAAAGTCTGAAGTTAATCTGTACAAGTTGAAAGCTCTGCTCAGACGTTCTCAAGAGGTTGTGCATTTCCTTAGTAGAATCCAGAGTGTAGATTGTGTCCAGTAATTGTTTTTAGGAACCAGAGGTTTGGAAAAAAACTAGACCAAAAGTTCATATACACTGTAGAAAAATGCCCTGTGTCTTAATGCTATAACTTTTAAAAATCATAATCATTGTACCTTCACAGAGAGCAATTTCAGCCTTAAAAACAATGGCATGGCATTATCTACATGCTGTATTTCTATCAAACTCTGGAGATGGTTGCCAAGTATAGACCCTGGAGCCCAGCCAGTCTGAATCAATCTGGACGATCCTAGGCATGACAAGGTTCTGCTGAAGTCAGCCTCTATTTAAGACAAATAAGTTGAATTCTCTCTCTGTCTCCTTGGCATCGTCAGGAATAAAAGTAAAGCAAAATGGGAAATAGATCTGCAACCCTTGTCTTGCCTCAACACTTGGCTATAAGGCCCAAGACCAGCTCATCAATTGAATTAGAACAATTTTACTTGTTTGCTGGTAGCCCTGCTTTTAGATTAGAATATTGTTTAATTTTATAGTTATCTTTATTAAGAAATTTGAAAAACATAAAAATTATGGAGGAGAAGTACATAAAATTGGATGCAATTCCACCACGAAAGCATACTCTTAAATATCCTTTCAAGTCTTAACCCAGGCATCCATTTGGGAAGGGGGTGGTTTACATGATTATGCTTACAAACATACTTCATATCTACTAGTAACTTTGTCCCGTTTTCACATCACATTATGGCATGAGCATTTTTCATGCTACTTTAAACTAGTCATGCTTGGAAATAACAGGAACTTGGTATATAGTGTGGTGAAAATTAATTTAATGGCTTCATTACATGTCATCAAGCTACTATGCATAATTTACTCTAATATGAGCTGATGGTTGGTTAAAAGACTTTCTTTCATTTTCTTTGATTCTTTCATCTTTATTTATGTTTATTTCTCCTAAAGCATATTTCCAGAATGGAACCATAAATCCATTAATCCATTAACTGGAGATATAGATGTAGGTGAGTGCTTATATACTTATCTATATCTCTAGTTCTCCATACGTGTGACAAGCACTCAACACAGATGTGAGCAGTTTAAGTTGTAAGAAAGAGATACACTTAGAGTATGGAGCTTACATAAGAATATCCCCAAATACTTGACTCTGGCTAAGAGTAGATCTTAAATGTTCTCACCCCCCAAAAATAAATGATAACTAGGCGGCAGAATGGAGATGTTAGCTAATACTATTATGGTTATCATTTTGCAATTTATAAAGGTATCAAATCAATAGGTTGCACACATTAAATTCACACAATGTTGTGTGTCAGTTATATCTCTGTAGACCTCGAGAAAAAAATCCCACGAAATCTCAGCCTCCATCAGATACCCCTTGACACTGTCTAGTCAGCCTGGACATTTTCCATAATACTTCATCCCAGCCAGTTTCCCATTTCTTGCCGACACTATGCAGCCTCTGCCCTATCACACTGTGTGTCAGCACAATAAAACTATCACTCGCTGAGACACAGGGCTAAGCCAGCACTCCTCATGGTGGCCAGACACTGCCTGGTTGACATCCTCTCCTCAAAGTCATGGTGCATTGTTGGGCGTTATGCTATAGACAGGCTGGTCTTTCATTAAACCATGAATGAACCAGGAGTACTTAGTGGGTACATAGCATAATCCAAGTTAGGGGATATGCTGCCACCTAGAAAAAAGCTAGAGAAATGACTGGTCAATGGTTAATCTACCCGTGTTTGAACATTTACTAAAGGGAAGACAGTGCACTTGGCAGCCCACATGCATATCAGTCCTCCCTTTCCCTGACACAGAAGCCCTCCAGGACAGCCAGGCCAGTCCTTCCCCAGTGTCTGGACACTCTGTTCTCACTCCAGCTCTCACACACAAGCACACACACATGCAGACACACAGAATCCCTGCTTCCTGAACTCCCCCTTTCCAAACACTCCCCATCCATTCAGGTCCACCTGGAAGAGACTTGGGTTGCCTGATACAGTAGATACTGTTTTCCCTTTCCCTGAGTTCACAGACCTCTGCCATGTCTCTTTTATTTGAATGATTAGTAATATGTTGTGAGTAGTTACCTAAAGTGCCCCACACATTTTGCCTCTTCAGCTAGATTGGAATCTCCAGGAAACAAAGACACTGCCTTGCATTCCATTGTATCTTCCCAGCCCTTAGCATTTAGCTCAGGGCTATGAACAAAGATCAGTCTTCCCCCAAAGACAAATGACTATGGTCTTTCGTTTTTTTCTACAGCCAAAGACACAGTCTCTTTCCCCCCTTTCCCTTTACAAAAGTAACACTCTGGTGTCCTGCCCTTCTTCCCTCCTAGGTTATCTCACTGGAGAATGGGGAGCAGGCTAGGCAAAATCACATTTTCCCTCTGCTGGGACTGGAAACAAGCTGCCAGCAGGAAGCACATATTGAGCTCCTTTGTGCCATGATTCTTTTTTTAAAAAAATATATTTTCATTGATATCAGAGAGGAAGGGAGAGGGAGAGAGAGATAGAAGCATCAATGATGAGAGAGAATCATTAATCAGCTGCCTCCTGCACACCCCCTACTAGGGATCGAGCCTGGGCATGTGCTCTAACCAGGGATCAAACTGTGACCTCCTGGTTCATAGGTTGACACTCAGCCACAGAGCCATGTGGGCTGGGCTGTGCCATGATTCTTAAAGGCCAATCCCACCACTGGGCAACTGGTCAATGCGGCCAGTTTACTATGACTTTTGGGATAAGTCTTCTTAATGTGGAGGTGAAATATAAACTTTCTCACTGGTGAAATGAGCCACATTTTCCCACAGCTTTATCAGTATAAAAAGGATGTTTTGTCCTATATCTGCCTGACTCCTTTGTCTGTCTCTTGATTGATTTTAAATGTGAATGGATAAAAGGGGGTATTGTTAACTGGAATCTCCTGCCTCCAAGACATGGCCCTAACCAGCTTGTTACACATCTCTTGTTGCCAACACCCACAGTCTTAGACCCTTGGTCAACCAGGCTCCGAAGGCTGAACAGCATTTCTCATCCACCCGGAGCACTTCTGTCTCAGGTCCTGTGGGGCCTAATGGAAGTCACCCTTGGCTGCTCAGATAATAAAAGCAGACACTCTTGGAAAACCCTTGAGGAATTCTTGGACTGCCCAGGTTGGGATGTTTCTTTCCAGGCCACAGAGTGCAGTTTCTCCAGCCATCCCTGCTCACTCACTCTTGAAAGGGGTGCCTTCGGGTCCCTCTGCCTTATTCTCAAGCTCTCTTACTTGCACCCCAGGCATAACCTTCAGGGAAGGCCAATCAATTCTCAAGGCAGCTAACCCATTCTAGAAGCAAATGCCAATATACTGGAGAACTTAATTTGAAGACTAGATTCTCACAGCTGGTCATATTCCTGCCTTCTCAGCTCCCAGGGGTATTTGGACTTTAGGGGAAAAGGCAGAAGGCAGGAAAGAAAACTCAACACATGGGAAACTCTGTGGCCAACTCAATGGATGTTTATATATACACAGGGGTGGGCAAAAGTAGGTTTATAGTTGTTTGTATAGAAAATAATACACTAATTAATGAATAATAATACATGAATAAATTCTGTGTTTCACATACTCACAACTGTAAACTGACTTTTGCCTATCCCATATATATAAAGGTAGGCAAGTGAGTAAATGAGTAACTGTTTTCTCATATTCTAGAGAAGAAATTCTAGAAACATCTCCAAGAATGGGCTGGTGATTTTAAAGAAAGTTGTGCAGGAAATTTAAAACAATGATTAGAAATTTGCTGCTGTCATGCACATTTAGATTCTCATCACATAAGGAAGCTCCCTGCATATTTTGTCTAAATAAAGCACACACTGGTGTGATCAACCATCCCAACTAGGATGAGCCTTATGGTCTCTCATTTGAAGAATAAGCTTTTCAACATGTTTCTAAATGCCTAATTTTCTGGCTGGTAAATAATCTGCTTTTTTTGTGTGTTCCCCAAATGATTTACATAATACACCTTTTAAAAATATAAATATGCATTTACATGATAAACTATCATTATACTGTAATGTCAACTCATACATTTCCACGAAGCATGTTTCTTCTTTAACATACACACACACACACACACACACACGAGAAACGAAGGAAATTTACATAATTTTTACTTCCCATTTGTGCATTTTAACTTAATCAACACGTTTATTCTGAAATATAATCAGCTGATAACAAACAAAAACACAATCATTTATGGAACTATACATACATATATATATTCACACACACACACACACATATATATACATGTATATATATATATATATATATATATATAGTTGATTTTAAAAATATTTTTAAAAATATGTTTTTATTGATATTTTAGAGAGAGAGGAGGGAGAGGGAGAGAAGATAGAAACATTATGATAAACATCGATTGGCTGCCTCCTGCACGCCCCCTACTAGGGATGGTGCTCACAACCCAGGCATATGCCCTGACCAGGAATTGAACCAGCAACCTCTTGGTGCATGGGAGGATGCTCATCCACTAAGCCATACTTGTTGGGCATATATGATTGATTTTTAACTCTTCAGTAGCATCCTCAATTCGGTAACATTACATTTCCTATATGAGGAAACCACTTAGATTTTTTTGTTAAAGAATGTCATATCCAGAAATTTTATATTATTGGATTTTTAAAAAAACAAACTTTTAAAGTTATAACAGTTCTAGTTTTAAAGAAAAGTTGTATCCCACGCAGCCATATTACATTTAATGATCCAGGTATCTTTAGACTCTTCTTGGCTGACAGTTTCTAAGATTTTCTGTCTCCTGATAAACTTGATAGTTTTGAGGAGTACTGATCAGGTATTTTGTAGAATATCTTTCATTTGGGACTGGTTTGATGATTTCATCATGATTAAACCTGGGCAATGGGTTTGAGGGGGGAGATGACAGAGGTACTCATTAGTTTTTCTTTTATATCAGTATTATATATATTCATATTGTTATGAATCAAGTGATTCAAAGTATCAAATGTTACAGGGACCTCTGTAAAAAGTTCAGTGGCTTAGCCATTAGGAGACTGTTGGTCCCATCAACAAGGACAAGTGTTCAGTGTTGTGAGGACAAGTAATGCCAAAGTGGGGTGAGAGTGCTTTGGAGCAAAGGTTGAAAGCATTTCAAGAAGTTTGAGAAGGGAGAGAGATTAAGAAGTAGTGGAGAAATAAAATGGGGTCAAATCAGTGTTTCACTGCTGTTGCTTAAAGTGCTAAACATGTTTCTAGATGGAGAAAAAGGAATTGAAGAAAGAATAAGAGGGGAGGGGAGGAGAGGTGAGGTGAGGGAAGGAGAGGAGAGAGAAAAGAGAGGGAGAATGTGGATTGTGCTTGTAGATATGTTTATAAATATCCTCCCAATTGGTCCCTTTGTGCTCAAATGACCCAGTGTTGGAGTTGGGTTCTGATACTTGCAACCAAAAAACCTTCACTGAGTTAGTCTCAGCTCTTCCCAAGCCTCTCCCTTGTTGGAAATTATTACTGTGATCTGGATCAATTTGCTCGTGTCCTCTGTTATCATGTCCTTCCTATCCCCTATAATCAGGGTGACCATACATCCCGATGTACCTAGAACAGTCTCTGGAGACACCTGTTGTCCTGGCTTTTGGTTTCATTCCCAACAGCAGCTCGGGTTTAAAGCTGCTGTCCTGTCAACAATGGACTCCACTGGCTCCATTCTCCTTGCCAGATGAAGGCAACACCATGAAGTGCAACATAGGATGGAGGTAGTGTGCTCTTCTAGTCACTAGAGGATCATGGCACTGCTTTATGTTCAGGCAACCTGGTAGCCACTGGGAACACAAAGATGATCAAGACACACAGTTTTCACCCTCAAGGAGCTCATGCTCCAGGGGCATGTTACGGGCGTGATGGTGCCATGGAGCTGGGCATAGAGTGATGTGAGATTACAGAAGAGGCTTAACCAAGGACCGTGGGAGGACTCCTTGGAGAAGGAGGCTCCTGAAATGGCAGTCAGATCACACGGATTGTTCCATGTAAGCAGCCGAGAGCGAGCTTGACTTTGTAACACTGGGGCTGTCTCTCATACTACAATTTCTGACAATATTATGAGTTAGGTCCCTCCCTTGATAGAAGGAGCTACAGATGACATGTACAGCATGTCACACTGAAGGGAATCCTGGTTGGTGCTGGATGCATCAAAGGAAAAATAAGAGCCAGTGTCAAACAGGTTGGAAAGACAGAGCTGCTTCTAAGACAAGCTGTGTATCAAAGAAGCACCAGCAAGAAGCTTCATATTTCAGTTTACTGCTTGGCAAGCCTCATCATTCATTGTGGGGTCAGATCCCCTATCTCCAAAGATAAAACAAAAACAAAATGACACACTTGTCCAGACAACAGAACATGAAATCAATGACAGTAGTCCCCCTTATCTGCAGTTTTGCTTTCCACAGTTTCAGTTGCCCATGGTCAACCATGATCTGAAAATATTAAATGAAAAATTCCAGAGATTAACAATTCATAAGTTTTCAATAGTGTGCCGAAGCACAATAAAATCTTGTGCTGTCCCTCTTCATCCCTCCCAGGCTGTGATTCATCCTTTTGTTCAGTGTTTCAGCACTTCATGCACAGTGCAGTAGATACTTTGAGAGAGAAAGACCACATTTATGTAACTTTTATTATAGTCCATTGTTACACTTGTTTTGGTTATTTGTTATTGTTGTTAATTTCTCACTGTGTCTAATTTACAAATTCAATTTTGTCATTGGTATGCATGTGTTGGAAAAAACAGTGTGCATAGGGCTCCATGCTATCTACAGTTTCAGGCATCCATCGGGGGCTTGGAACCTACCTCCCATGGATAAGGAGAGACAACTGCATATAATTTTCTTACCTAGATATATTATTTATGACAGAAAATCAAGGAGATGTCTACATGCTGCTTGTCAATCAATGTGGATTTCCTTGATCTCTGAGGGGAGGGACTGATTACAAGTGCCATCATGGGGCGAAGATGGCACAGTCTAGATTGAACTCTCTGCCTGTGCTGATTGCTCTCATGGGGCTGCTCAATCTGAGTGGTGTTTTGCATATTCAATTTGAAGCACGTGGATGGTTAACAGGAAGCACTCACCCCAGTGCTTAAGTGTGTAGAGCTCCTTGATCTTTCTTCCCTCTTTTTTCTTGGCTGATGGCACAGGTCTCTAAATTGGGACTAATCTTGCATAGCCTGCGGGCTCCCTCTGTGTGGTACTGCCAGATGGGGTAAGGATGAAGTGTGGCCTCATGTACAGGGTTGTTAGATGTAATTGACATGCCATGTCAGGAACAGTAAGCCAGCAGGGAGTCCAGGTGTGGAGGGTGGTTTATGAACACACCCAGAGCGTTATCTCACAGTCACACTGACAGGGAAGGGAAGGAACAGCAGTCCATGAGAGATGGGAACAGAAATATAAGCATTGGCTCCAACAAATGAAACAACAACAAAAAAACCCAACGGATGTGCTTCCAGCCTTGTGGAATGGTATAAAAGAAATTGGAGAAATACTCCTTGTTTGAGAAGAGGCACTTAATAATTTAGAAAGAAATTAAGATTTATGGCTATAAAATGACCACAGAGCAAAAAAAACCCCAAAAAACCCACAAAACAAAACAAAAAACAATAACCGCCCAATATGTGAAGTGGGTAGGATTTATCACACGGGGGAATTAAGAAGCTCAAGGAGAGTCCTCTGGCTCCTAAATACATATTTGGTGCTACCTAAGAATAAAATAAAATAAAAACAACATCTTATAGCCCAAAGTCCCCATTTGATTTTGCTGCTGCCTCCTCTCTGATTAATCTCCTGGCTTGGCCCTCCACTCAGCATGTGGCAGCCACATCAGTCTGTTCTTCTGCTCAGATGTGCTAGGATTCTGCTTCGGAGCCTTTGCACATGATTTCCTTCATGTGCCTTCAGACTTTTTGCATTTTCTATTTCAAGGACTCTCGTCTTCCCATCTTGAAAATACATCTTTAATTTATCTCTTGGGAGAGGCATTTCTTGTCCTCCATTATACTCTCATACCATTCAGAGAACATGTCACAATATGTCATTATTTTAGTCCCTTGTTTTTTTTGTTTTTAACTACAACGTAAATTGTGTAAGGAAATGTCTATTTTTTTGCAGTATTTTTCATCTTTGTAAAACAAAGACTGAGCACAGTACCTGGGATATAGTAGTTACTCAGTAAATTTCTGTTGAATGAAACAATTATTTGCACTTAATTCCTCTTGCATGATATTATAGCATTAGGGATTTATTTGGCTGTAGAAACATGATTTAAAAAGACAACTATTATAAGGATGTTCAAATATAGTTAGGATTTATTGTGATTTTTTTTTTCTGCCAGAGATTGATGTTGCGTTCATTAAAATGATGTGTAGACATAATTATGCATTCTTAACATTGTTCTCTCTCTTTCCATCTTCATGAAAAATTTTTTGGAACATGTAGAATGTGTTATTCACTTTGTATTTGTTTGTAATATTAAAATAAATTTATATGTTTTTACTATAAAATGAAAATTACATATGATAATATGATACAAATTGCAGCAAGTCATATATATGATATAAAATAAAAGTTCCCCTTTTCTATCCTAACCCAACACTCTGATCACAATTTCACTCTCCTTTCCAGAGAGGCAGCTTCTGTTAATAGTTTGGAATATATACTTCCAAACAATTTTCTGCCCTTTATTGCTTTCTATTGTGTCTTCGTATTGTTATCTATTTTATTGATTTCTGCCCCTTTTGTTGTTATTCTCTATTCCCTGTTTTCTTAGAGCTTCTTTGCCTGCTCTTTGGCATACTCTGAAATTGAAAGCTTAACTCATCAATTTTCTGCCATTCTTCCTTTCTATGTGAACATTTAAGTTTAAATATCTAAGTAGTGCTTCAGCAGCATCTACAATTTTTGATCTTTTTTATTGTACTCCAGTCCTAAGTATTTTTCATTGACATTATGATTTCCTCCATGAGTAATGAAATATCTATGTTTTTTAAACTTTTGAAATAGTTTGGTTTGTTTTTAGATATTTTGTGATTCGTTCCTAAATTAATTGTACTATAGTCAGGAAGTGTAAGCTATATCATATATATGACTTGCTACAATTTGTGTTAAAAAAAATATCTACTAACCAACTCTTTCAAACTAACTAGTATCTCAGCCCATATGCGTGCTGTGATCCAAACCTGTTTACCTGGTGCTTGCTTGGGTTGGGTTACGGGCATATTAAAATTACCTTGTTCAAAACCGCATCATGCGTCTTTCCTCATCCTCTCTCTCTGTTCTTTCAACCTTCTTCATCCTCACAAATAATTTCTTTACCTGCTCAGTCTCCCATGCCACAAATATAAGCATCTTTTTTAAAATATCTATTTTTTCTTATCATGCTCATAAAAACCTGTTTCTAACTTCAGAGTATTTCTTCAACTTATTGTCTCACTTGGGTCAAAGCCACCATCGTCTTTTCATGCTACAACTTCACATTGGCCTCCTTCCCGTTCTTGGTCCACAGCAAGCTCTCAGGACTTTCAAACTTGCTACTTCCCCTCTCTAAAATACTCTTCTGCTTCTCTATCTTATTTTTTTTGTGTGTGTGTGGCGGGGGGGAAAGCATTAAGAGAAGTTTAATATATTATACCTGCAGAAGAATGTATGGAAGAATGCTATTAAGTGAACACGCATAGCATCACTAATCAGTTTGAGTGGACACTCACTCTGCCAGTTTTTGAAAGGTCCCGCTGTGCAGACCCGATACACTCCTTTGGTTTCTCCGTCTTTTCAACACACACACATGCACATACACAAGATACCCCTAAGCCACAGACTGTCTGGTTTTGACCTTTACGGAAATGGAATATGCTGTGTTATTTTGTGACTCATGTTATTAATGCAACATTTTATTTTTGAGATGTATCCATATTCACATATGTAGTTGTAGTCTATTTATTTTTATTACTCTAGTCCATCCTATTGCATGATTATCCTATAATTTATTTGCTCATTCTTCTATTAATGAATATTTATTGTCTCTTCCAGTTTTTTTTTTGGTCTCTTTTGAACACTGCTGTTTATGAACATTTATGTGTATGTCTCCCAGGTATGTATCCTGAAATAGAACATGAAATAGTGCTCATCAAGAGAAATGAATGTAGATTAGTGCTGCTGGAGCTTTCAGGGTGTGTGTGTGTGTGTGTGTGTGTGTGTGTGTGTGTGTGTGGTAAGTGATGATATAGATGACAAATGCAGTGACAAGATCATAGAAGGTCTTGTAGGTCATTCTAAGGAGCTTGAATTTTTAGCTTGAAGCAGTCTGTCACTCACCAAAGAGTTCTAGGCCAGGCATGTAGATCTGTGAGCCACTGGTTTGCACATAGATTTGATGTCAGGGCTCTCGGCAATCTCCTAGAGACAGTCTGCAGAGGGAGAAGGAAGCTGACCAAGAGGCCATACCCGGGACATTAAACCTACATGGCAGATGCGAGCAGAAGGGCACTCCTTCTGTTTCTCCTTTTTCCATTTACTCACAGATGGGAAGACTGAGAAAAATATTCTCAAAACTCAGGTCCACCTTTCTCCCAAGTGTACTGACTCAGAGAATAGAGAGTTATTTTATATTTGCATACAGGCCTTCTGATCACATATACAATAAAAATAATAATATTAGTTCCTACCATTCAGAGATAAAGTAGGAACCAAAATATATCTTTAAAGTATATGAATATATGTGGAGAAAAATCCAATAAAAACTTTAGCAGTGATTATCTCTGATTGCAAACTGCTATTTTGACTTAAGATATTTAATGAGAATTTCTCACATCATTAATTAAGATTGTAAAGTTTCACTTGGAAAAGCTACATATATTTCAGTGCATGGATAAATCAAGATTTCTATTATTAAATAATTTTTATAAGTAATTTTATAAGGTTGTTTTCATAACAAAAATCTCATAATTCATTTCTTATATATCTCTTTATTTTTCTTTAAGAAGGATTTCTAGAAGTGGATTTTCTAGTTTGTGGCTCACATACAGCAGACATTCATTTTTCACAGTTCTGGAGGCTGAAAGTCCAGGCTCAGTGTGCTAGCAGATTCGGTGTCTAGTGAGGACTTGCTTCCTGGTTCGATGGCATCTTCTTGCTGTGACCTTATATGGTGAGAGGAGTGAGAGAGCTCCCTGGGGTCTCTTTTAGGAGGACACCAATCCCATCATTAGAGCTCCACCCTCATGACCTCATCACCTCCCAGAGGCCCCATCTCCTGACACCATCACACTAGGGGTTACATTTCAACATATGAATGTTGGAGGGACAAAAACATTTAGTCTATAGCATCACTTTGTCAGCTGATATTTACCACTTTTCCGTTTTGGGTCAGTCACTTGTGTAGGTAATGTGGGACAACAGTTCCAAGTGCAGACTTGGAGAACAGAAAAAACAAATATTCAACCAAATGCTTCCTAAGTCAGTGTGTAATTGCTGTTTGTTGAGAAGTGTCATGAAGAAATGTGCAGGCAGCTATTGACTCTTCTGAAGGGGTGGTGTCTTCTGGTCTGTAGGCAGCTCAAAGCAGCATGGTGGCTTACTGACCTCTACATCCAAGACCCAGCAAGAGGCTAAACCCCTAAGTGCCAAACCTGTGTGTGTTGAATCAGGGTCCCCTTGGCTCAACTAAGAAGGAAGGGGAATGGAAAAAATACTGCCTGGGGGAGATAAGGAGAGGTACCAAAGATCATACCCCTGAGAAAATTTCTGCTGACCTTTTGGGTACTTTGTGATATTTCTTCTGCTATTTACACATATTGCAAACTCAAAAGAAAAAAATGCAGAGTACATTTTCCTACAATTAAGAAGGTATGCTACCTTAGAAAATTCTAAGGTGCAGTGGAAATTGAAAAGAATAAAAATATGCTTTGAGAAAATCCATGTAATAAAAGGGATCTAACTCACACTTATACTGGAAATGATTTACAAGTGTGTATTGGTCTTTTTGAAATTTCTGTGGCTGCCTGAATGTTTTGAAAATAATTTAAAACATACGAGTATGCTTTTATTCCCCTAGAGATGACATGTCATAGAGATATTTTAAAATTATTTTTCCAGGAAAAATGTACAAGTAGCTCTCCAAATGTCTTGTTCAATTGTGTTTTGAGCTCCAATATAATTGTTACAAGGACACTTATAAGTTCAGACTATTGGTTCTGAATCCTTGTTTGAATGAAAAGTTTAATCAATGTGTTGCTTCAGTTTTTGGTCCTGCCTATGACATCTATCCAAGAGGTGAGGCAAATAATATCTTAATAGCAAAAGCTATCTTTAATGCTAAAGTCAAATTTAAAAAGTAGGAACTAGGAATGACTGCCTAACCTTGGCCATAAACTTTATCAGCAAGCAATGTTCAACAGGCACTTTCCTAAAGAATCTATAAAGCTGGCAGGTTGTATTTTGCAAACGTCTGTGTTTAACTTTAAGAGCCATCATGCATCCTTTTCATTTGAATAGTAAATTAAAAGGTTTACAGAAACAGCTCAGTTTGGCTTCATTTAAGTGCCTTCTCAGAAAATGTGAAAATTATTATGATATAGAAATCAATACTCTAGCCACAGAGACTCCAATGCTTGGCACCTTTCTTTCTGCTCTCTTTTCCCCTTTGGTGGTCCAGATTCTCTTCCCATAATCCTTAAATCCGTAGCTTACTGCCATCACCATAGAAACACTTGCTGTGTGATGGATTGCTTTTGATCAGTTGCAGACTCACCCTCTGTGGCTCCTGCCAGCCAAGTTCTGGCTTTAGCTTCTGCTATTCATGGCAAAGGGGCTCAGGGGAGCTGGCTAAACACACCTCTCTGTTCCACTCTGCTCTCAGGGAGAAAGCCATCCCTAATGTTTCCTTCCTTCTTTCTTTAAAAAAGTATATTTGAGAGAGAGAGATTGATATGTTGTTTCACTTACTTAATGCATTCATTGGTGGGTTCTTATATGTGCCCTGAATGGGAATTGAACCCCAAACCTTGATATATTGGGATGACCCTACAAACAACTGAGCTACCATCTTTCTTATATGAGTAAGTGCTTAAATGCCTAGAGTCACAGTCATTTTTGAAATACCTTACAATGAAATTGGCCAGATCTAAATTCCTTCTTCCTTCCATCCCTCCCCCCTTCCTTCCCTCTCTTCCTTCCTCCCTCCCTTTTTTCCTTCCTTCCTTCCTTCCTTCCTTCCTTCCTTCCTTCCTTCCTTCCTTCCTTCCTCCCTCTCTCTCTCTCTCTCTTTCTTTTTTGTGTTCACCATATTCTTCTTCTATCTTCTCTCACTTTCAAATAGCCACTGACCTCAGCATAACACACTTGGATGTTGAGAAAGTAATCGAAGTTTAGGAATACATTTTTTTCTGAGTGGTGTTAGACTTAAACCAAGACCTTCATAACTGTAAGTGCAAATGTGTATCATGGGTTTCTGCAGGTGATGGCAGTGGGTAGAGGTGATGGGTGTGCTATTTAAACTCAGCTCCAGTTTCTGTTACAGCACAGTGTATGTTTCCAGAAATTCTGTAATACATGCAACAAGTGTGAAGTAGGTACAGGTCACACACGAACATTAAAAGAGAAAGAAACACCACATTGCATCATTACATTGATTTGGTCACTTTGGCCACCTTAATGATTGCTGAGGATTGTGTCAGGATTGATTCTGCTGTAGCAAATGGTATTGATCATTAGGATAGCAAAAGAGAATAGATCCCCATGTCATAGCACAAAATAAAGTGGAGATTTGTCAATTATCCTGTTAATTTGATTCATGAACTGTTGTTATTGTTTCTCTTTATGTAATCAGGGTCAATTTTCTCTTGGGAATAAAGTATTTTCATTGTTTGCCATAAAATATGTTTATCAACTCAGTCTGATCTCTCCTGCCAAATATGTCTCCAACTTACGGAGCCTTGTCAGCCACTTTGAGTCAGGGAAAGCCATGAAGAGATAATGACAGACAAGTAATGACAGAGCACAAAGGGAACAGAGTAAAGACCCATGGGGTGGTGAGGTAGCATATTCTTTTGGACAAAATACCTTTTTTTTTTTTAAACTATGTTGCTTCCATTAAAAAGAACAAGTAAATAGAATTTAATCTTGTGAAATAGCTTGACCTGGTAGCTTCTAACCAGGCAATGTAAATATATGGATGTTGTGGTCAGTGGGGAAATGGAGGAGTATGATGATATCCTATATTGGGATAAATTCTGCTTATCTAAATGGACCAATTACGCAGTTGTCCACCCTGGTGGTTCACATGGCCAAACCACCAACTCTGCCTAGTGACTCCCATTCTTGACCAAATAATGCCCTAATTTGATAAGAATTTTCAAGTAGCAAGTTACATTGAACATCACAGCTCAAGCTATTTAAGGGTTATGATAGCCTCAGTGAATTATTAATTTTTTATTGTAGTTCTACCCACATGCAAAACAATGATAACAATAACAACAACAAACAAAAAACAAAAAAATATATAGTTTAAAATATCTCTATATATAAAACCCTAATATGCAAATAGAACAAATGGGGGAACAACCGACTAACCAAACAACCAGTTGCTATGATGTGCATTGACCACCAGGGGGCACATGTGGAACATGGCAGGTATTGGCAGCAGGCTGCAGAGGACAGAACATGGTGGGCATTGGCCACAGCCGGATGGTGGAGCAGGTGAGTGGGGGCCCCAGACCAAGGCAAGGCACCAGTTTCTGACATCGGGGTGAACCTCTTGTGGTTATTAAAAATTCTTTGCTCCCGCATGCCGTGGTGCCACCCAGTGCTCCTACCCACAGCCAGCACTGGAGTTGCTGCCTGTACCTGCTGCTGGCACCCAGCGCCGGTCCTGATTGCTCAGCGCCGTTAGTGGGTGCTAGCTGCGGCTGCCGGCCCTGATTGCCCCTGAGGGCTTCTCCATCTCCTCTTGCTCCTGTGGGGTGATCAGGGCAGCAGCCACTGCTTGCACCTGCTGATGGTGCCAGCCTCACTTGTACCTGCTGCTGGCGCCAGCCCCAATCGCTGCATGCTGTCAGCGAGTGGGAGTGGCAGTGGTGGGAGCAGGGCTGCCAGCAGAGAGGGGACTGGGGGGCCATGGTGGGAGGGGTCAGGCAGGGATGTGGAGGATGGGCTGAGACCTGCCCTTTTGCCCACCATAGTCTTGGTGGCCCAGAGTTCCTTTAAAGGTGCACAAATTCGTGCACTGGGCCCCTACTGTGTGTGTGTGTGTGTGTGTGTGTGTGTGTGTATTTTTTTTTTTTTTTCTGGTATCAGCTCTTGATTTTCAGATTGGGTTGAACCATATTAAGAATTTATAACTAAAGCTCTTTGGTTGTATTAGAAAATAAAAACCATTTCCTTTAAGTTACCAATTTTCAAGATGGATTTAGGTTCTGTTCCAATTTATATCTGTTTGTGTGTGATAAGCAAGGCTCCTATGTCTCCATTTATCCCAAATGTCTTTGTAAGCAGATTGCCCAGAACTTCTATCATTAGCATCATGGTAGTGGGTCACAATAACTTACATAATCACTAAAGATTAAAATATAGGTATTACTCACGAGGGAAGAATCCACTTACTAAAAATGTGGGTTTGACTTATCAGATTAGATATTACTGAGAAGAATCTAAAGGAATAGAAAACCCTTCTCTTTGCTCCTCCCTGGTTATGAAGTCCCATGTCCCGCGTGGTTCAGGGTTCAGGCTCTGGAGGAAGGGCAGCATGCAAATGAAAGAGACAAGAAATAATAATTTGGAAATATTGGGGGACCAGGTGGGAGCCCAGCTCAAGAGGAAGGACTCCGCTTGGGCTCTGGCCTTGCCATCCTTTTTTTTTTTTTTTTTTTTTTGATGGAGGAAAGGTGTCTCGAGATTCAGGGATGACTGTTTCAAATCTGTTTCCTAGCCTTGCCATCCTTTTATTCAATTTTGGGATACACCTATAGCCCTTAAGCAGGCAATTTCCAGTAAATGATAACAATGATAACAATATATAAAACCCTAACTTACTATCTTATCAGTAAGGATTTACCTGACTGTCTGGTAGGGAAGTTGCTTCAGCTACCATTGTCTGGACTAAACAGTGGGTATACAGCCTGACCTTTGCCAGAGCTCAAGGGTCATCAGCCTTCCGGGTTCCTTGTCCATACCTCTCTGCTAGTGAAGACAATGGGTGGCTTCCCACACCTGGTCAAGGCCAAGGGCTATGTGAAGGCATGAGAGATCCTGCAGTGAACAAGAAGGACCAGATGGGGTGTGTGTCCATGTGTGTGCACATGTGTGTGTTAGCACAACTGTGGTGGTACAGAATCCAGCTTCTGTAGTTGTCTGTTTTTCTTTAAGAACCAGCCTTACACATTTCTTCCTCTCTCCAGGTGTTCATGGGCACTAAGGATGGGTTCCAATTTTGGTAACCTGACAGATGTTGAACTCTTACTCCTCCATTAGGCTTTGCTCAGAGCAAGCAAGCTTTTCCAGTGGTCTTGATGTTTTTTGTTGTTTTGTTTTTCTTCCAGAGACACAAATTTCACCTGATTTCTTCTAGGTTCCAAAGAGAATCCACTGTTGGTAAACTGGACATTTTCAGGGACACTACATTCACTGGAAAGCATGCCACACCCCAAATATTATAGCTGAGCTATGCCCTCATGGACAGGGTCCCAGTGTAGTTATTCCTAGGAGGGTCGGTCTCAAAACTAATTTAGAGGTTATAGAACAATCTGTTAATTATCAAGGTGACATGATATACTGACCATATAGGATTATGCTCTTTTTTATTGATTTTTAAGAGAAAGAGAAAGGGAGAGAGAGAGAGAGAGAGAGAGAGAGAGAGAGAGAGAGAGAAACATCCATCCGTTGCCTCTCATACATGCTCCCACTGGGAATGAACATGCAACCTGGGTATGTGCCCTGACTGGGAATGAAACCCACAACCTTTTTGGTCTATGGGACAACCTTCCAACAAATTACGTTGTTTTTGATAGAAGATGATGGACACTGACTCTTGAGACTTTCTGGAGGTTATGTTTCTCCCCACACCTACTCGTCTCAATAGTTGATAAATGAAAAGGCTGCTGTTCAAGGCAAATGCTACAAACTGCATTTCAAACACCTAATAAGATACTCAAAATTACCTCAAGCTTTCAAATGTCATACTGTAAAAATACAAACTAGGCTGCAAATGCAGCCCCGCCGTTATTAACCCTATACTTTCAAATAATCGAGCTCTTCTCTGTGGAGGCCCCTGATCACAGATCACTACATGACAACTATTTCTGTGGCATTGATCTGTGCTGTCCTGTCTGTCTTGTCCTTGCTACTCGCATCTCCTGAAAAGGGGCTGTTTCCCCCTCACAGAGATCCCCTCCCGGAGCCATGAGGGATGCCAGCCTTTGCTTGGAGCCGTCATCTGGATGCAGCCAGGCTTCACTTCACATCAGAGAAGCGGGGAAAATAAAACTGGATGGCTTTCAGTTCCAATCACGTCTTGTTTTACTTCACTCCAGCCAATATGTTATCGGGAAATAATGGATTTTTATCTGTGAAAGTGAAAAGAGCAGGTTTAAGGCTTTCACATTTAAAATTGCTCCCCTTCTGCATTTTATGTGGTAAATGGAAGGCTCTTTTGATGGAAAGAGGAACATTTCATTTTATCTTAATGTAAAAGACTTCTTTCTGAGATAGAAAATCTGGTTTGTTTTTATCTTAAAACACAAGGTGCGTGGTCTGCATGGAGGCTCTGCAGGAAAAGTGCCCTCTCCGTCCCCAGACGTGCACTTTTAGGCGGATGGCCGTCATCGCCACTTTTTTTCCAATGAGAAGCAGTCAGGGTTACATGAGGGAAACACCGCAGAACATGCCACGCCAGAGGCCACACTTTGAACTTAGCAGGTGTAGCTCTCCTGAGCTCAGCCACCTGACCCCTGGAAGCCCTACAACTCAAGCCCAGTCCATCTGAGAACACTGTGCCCATCAGCTCCTACTGAGGTTCCTGTGCAGTAAACACAAACTTTTTTTTCTTTATTGATTAAGGTATTACTAGTACATATGTGACCTGATCCCCCCATTGCCCCCCAACCCCCCAACCCCTGCTCATGCCCTCACCCCCCTGGTGTCTGTGTCCATTTGTTATGCTTATATGGAATACTACGCTGCTGTAAAAAGGAAGGAATTCCTACCATTTGCAATAGCATGGATGGACCTGGAGAGCATTATGCTAAGCAAAGTAAGTCAGTTGGAGAAATATAAACACAAACTTTTTTAAAGCTCTTTTTTTCCAGAGCAATTTTAGATTCACAACAAAATTGAGGGGAAGGTACAGAGATTTCCCATATACTCTCCACCCCCATCAATATCCTCACCAGGTGGTACATTTCTTACAATGTACCTACATTGACAGGTCATTAGCACTTAAAGATCATAGTTTACATTATGGTCATGCTTGTGTTGTACAGTCTATAGGTTTGGACAACTGTAACATGACGTGTATCCATTTATTGTCTTATACAGAGTGGTTTCTCTGCCCCAAATCCTCTGTGCTCCACCTGTTCATCCTTCCCACCCTGACCACCCCTGACAACCACTGATCTTTTTTACTCTCTCTGTAGTTTTGCCTTTTCCAGAATGTCATAGAGTTGGAATCATACAGTATGTAGCATTTTCAGATTGGCTTCTTTCACTTAGTAACATGCACTTAAGTTTTCTTCCTATCTTTTCATGTTTTTAGAGCTCATTATCTGTTGTACCATAATTTATTTATTCTGAAGGACATCTTGGTTGGTTCCATGTTTTTGAAATTATGCATAAAGCTGCATCTGTGTATAGGTTCTGTGTGGACATATTTTCAACGCCATTGGGTAAATACCAAGGAGCATGATGTCTGGATGGTGCGGTGAAATGTTTAGCTTAGTAAGAAACTGCCAAACTGTCCTCCAAAGTGGCCGTACCATTTTGCATTCCCACCAGCAATGAATGAGAGTCCCTGTTGCTCCACATCCTCACCAGCATTTGGTGTTGTTAGTGTTCTGGATTTGGCAAACTGAAACATCTTCATCACGGACTTACTACACTTCTTTCTCTGATTTCCTTCTGACAACAACAGCCCGCCAAGGTTGAGCCCCTTCTTAAACCTGATCCTGAGCAGGGCAGTTCCTGCGTGGCTGGCAGCCTGTCCTCTTGCTGACGTGTTGTAAGTCATGAGCGCCTACAGATACAGTCAATCCAGCCAAAGATGATAAGGCTTTCACCTAATTTCTTTGACTTTGTCTATAACTTTGTGAAAATCTTCTTTTCTCATGGCAGGTCGTCTATCCTAATAGTTTTAAATAGCATTCAGATGAGTCTCAGAATAACACTGTTCCTGTTATTGCTAACCAGGGCTCCGGATGCTCTTGGTGATTTCTTTGTAATTCTCATGCTTTCTTTTTCTTTTTTTTTTTTTTCTATATTTTATTGATATCTTACAGAGAGGAAAGGGAGAGGATAGATAGTTAGAAACATCCATGAGAGAGAAACATTGATCAGCTGCCTCCTGCACACCTCCTACTGGGGATGTGCCTGCAACCCAGGTACATGCCCTTGACTGGAATCGAACCTGGGACCCTTCAGTCCGCAGGCCGACGCTCTGTCCACTGAGCCAAACCGTTCAGAGCCTCATGCTTTCTTAACACCAGGGATGTGCAGGTAAAATTATTTTAAAATAATTCTTTATTGTTGAAAGTATTACATATGTCCCCTTTCCCTGCCCCCTGGACCCCCTCCAGCCTGCCCCCATGGGTTATGCATATATGCATATGCATATAAGGTCTTTGGTTGATTACCCGCCCCCCCCATCCCCACCTTCCCTCTGCAATTCAAACACTGCATTTTAAAGTCAGAGGATGTCCTCATTCCTCCCCCCCCCCCCCCCCCCCGTGTCTTGTGTCCATTGGTTGTGCTTATATGCATGCGACAGGGAGTAGGGGAGGCTGGGGGAAAGTCAATGGGGGAA
Source organism: Plecotus auritus (assembly GCF_963455305.1). Taxonomy (NCBI): domain Eukaryota; kingdom Metazoa; phylum Chordata; class Mammalia; order Chiroptera; family Vespertilionidae; genus Plecotus; species Plecotus auritus. The sequence goes on from NC_137770.1 coordinate 163,751,403, forward strand.
AAAAAGGAGATATATGTACTACTATGTGTAATACTTTAAACAATAAAAAAAAAAAATAAAGTCAGTGGAAGCAATTCTCTTTGTGGTGAAATCCCCAGCTTGAAATGCATTGATTAATGGGTTTCCAATGTGTTTGACGGTTTTAGATATTGCTTTGGTGCCTTTTCTCCTTATCTGATTAAATTTGATTTTTAAAATTAGGTGCTATGTTTTACATGTTCCCATTCTTAAAATAATAAAATGAGATGCACACAGACAAGTCCATTTTCCCTTCTAGTTTTTACCTCTTTTCTCCCTTCTCTTATCAGCAACGCTTCAAAGTTGTTAGTGTTTTTCTTTTTTATTATTTCTTTTGCAAAGCAGATAAACATTTTGTGACAAATAGCAGGAGCTCAGTAATGGCTGGTTATCATCACTCTCTTTCCTTGTGACTCAGATGATCGAGGCCTAGAAAGGTGAGTGGCTTGCGGGAGGTGGGGGTTGGGGGGCTGAGTTAGGCTACATGCAGGGTTCAGGTGACTTCTCCACACACATGGGACCTTTCCGAGTGTGCATCTCTGTGTCCTACTGGTTTTTGTAATTATAGTCATACCCCTTATCTGCGAGGGGTGTGGTCCAAGACCCCCCATGGATGCCTGTAACCATGAATAGTACAAAACCCTACATATACTATGTATTTTCCTGTACATACACACCTATGATGCAGTTTAATTTATAAATTAAGCATAGTAAGAGATTAACAATAATAGCTAGTAATAAAATAGAACAATTATGAAAATATGCTGCAATAACAGTTACTTGAATGTAGCATTATTAAGGAAAATAAGGGTTACTTGTACATAAGCACTGTGACAATGCCATTGTTGATCTCATAAACCAAAGGGCTACTAAGTGACTAATGGGCAGGAAGTGTAGATGATGTGGAGATGATGGATAAAAAGGAAGGGAAAAGGGTGGTGAGATATTTTATCACCCTACTCAGAACGGTATACAATTTAAAACCTATAAATTTCTGAAATTTTTAATTTATTATTTTCTAATGGGAATTGACTGCAGGGAACTGAAACCATGTAGAGCAAAAGTTCAGATCAGTGGGAGGAGCATCTAACTTACAAGAGAGGCCCAGGACATGCTGAACACGTCTCATTCTGTCCTCTTTCTCATCACCGTAATCCAATGTTTCCTCTTTCACTGCCGATGCAAAGCTACACGATTCCTATGACAAATAATGAGAGGCGGAACGTTTCTGGTAACATTCCATTTCGCATATATTTGATATGTAGAAATGGAGAGTGAAAATTGTTCTGAAGCCAGTTCAGTCCTGGTCATTTTCGACAGTTAACGTCAGCTCACCATTTTGGCTAATACATCCTCTTTAACCCTTGACAGGTGACCTTAGGCCGTCTAACAACCTTTGCTAATGGGTTTTCCTACCTGTGGTAAGTCTGTTTCCGCTGGTACGCTAAGAAAAGATAATACGTATTCCCTTTTTTCCCATGGGGCAAGGTGTCCTTCTTTTATGTCATAATTTCAAAATTAATTTTATAGTTAGATGACAGAGGGATAAGAACTTTTTATCTCCATCTCTCCCTTTGCTTTTTCTTTTTTATCCTCCTTTTTTATTCTTTGAAGTCTATGTTTGTAATTAATAAATGCTATTTTTATGCAAAAATATTCTAGCCCCCTCATTTTATATATGAGGAGACTTGGTCCTAAACTCTTCCTCTGTATCTTAATCCATTTGAATTTTCAGGAGTGGATCAAAATTAAAAAGTTTCTGAAAGTGTGATTTTGCTTCTCGGTCATGAACATAGAGTTTTATTCAAACATCTGGTTTTTCTTTACATCATCCTGTCTTCCTAACAGTCATCAAACCCTGTGAGTCCTAACTTCTAGTTGTGGCTCATTGTAGGGCAGGTGCACACTTTATCTTTGGTTCATATTAACATTGATTATTCACTCTCCATTATTTCTCTTTCAGCTCTCCATTGTATCCTTACCCTCCATAATTCCAACTTCTTCCTAATTTATTTGAGGGTATGGACTTGCACGTATTTAGATATATTTGTGTTTTTTTTTTCCCTTGGGGACGCATCACCCACCTCCACATTTTGCTTGTTATTTTCTCACTCTCTATTCGTTTTAGCCTATTTTTTTTTTCACAATATCTATGCATAGAGCCTGTGGTTACACGGCAGAGTGGAGGTGTTAGCTCATTTCCTGGTTGATGCACTGGGTATGATTGGGGAGTAGGGGATACACAGGGAATGCACCGGATGTTAGCGGTTCGAATTGTGGGTTTTGCCTCAGAATGTTATACTCATCAGGTCTTCTGTTCTTCTTCCTCCAATTCCAGGTCTGAGGTGTTTATCTCTCATGTCTACTCACCTCTTCCCACCCACATTAGATTATCTGAATCTCATCTTGCTGCAACCTCCCTCCTGTCCTCTTCCACCACACTGTCCACTTCAGGTCCTCTGATGTTGTTAAAGGTGAGTCAGAACACACACCCTCTAGTTCAAACCCTTTATGGGCTTCTCCTGTCCAAGGGTCTCATCCAACTCTTCAGCATGGACTAGAAAGCTGGTGTCGGTGCTTCTACTGCATAACCTCATCTGCCACTCCTTTCTGTAGTCTCAGGCCAGTCTGGGCCTCGGCTAATGAGGCTCTTGCTGACTTTTGATGGTCCCACCCTTTTTTCCCCCCAATCACAGCCAAGGACATATTTGTTTATTTATTTATTTTTTATTTTTTCTAGAGTGAGAGGAAGGGAGGAAGAGAGAGAGAGAAATATCGATATGAGAGAGAAACATTGATCCATTGCCTCCAGTATGTGCCCGAACCAGTAATCAAACCTGTAACCTTTTTGGTGTATGGTATGATGCATAATAGGCATAATAATAGTACTTCCTTCCCAGGGGAAAAAATATGCATTGAAAGGGATGATGTATACAAAAGATTCAGCTTACGGTCTGGTAATAGAAAGTACTCAAAAATGCTAATTACTGCTAAGGGATACTGAAGGCATATATTGCAATGTCCCCAGTTTGTAGGTGGTGGTTGCAACAGTGGGAGAGAATGAGAAAACTCAAGTCAGTTGCAAAAATGAGGTCTGATGGTTAACTCTGTGGGAGTCATGTAAGGGAAGGTGAATGAAGAGAGTCCACAGGAGATGAACCGCAGCTTGCATGTTGATGCACAGACCAGATGGGGTCCTGGGGATTGCTGCTGATGTAGCTCAGGGGTCACTGCACTGCGTTGGCAAGGCCTCACCAGCCATCCACAAACACATTTTTAGGCTTATTTTCACATCTTTAGATGGTGGCCAGTCCTCCATCTTGAAACAGCTTGCTTGAAGTCTGTAATGGCATCACAAACTAGTTTGACCATTTTCCTGCTATTTGTTTTGTGAAAATGGACTTTCTTATTATGTCTCCATATTTTCTGCACCATGTACCGAGGCTGTCCAAGTTGCTGCGTAGGTGGAAAACAAACAAACAAACAAACAGCACAAATGTGAAGATACTTACATGAAGGTCTTTTAGTGGTCATGGAAATTCTTTAAAACTTCCAAATCAATGTTTAATAACCAATTTAGTAACAGCTACATAGAGACACTCTACAAGCTTTATCTTGTAGTTATATTTCTCATGATTTTGAGGAAGCTACTATGTTTTATTTAACAATTAACCTTACTTTGAAATACTGGTCTTTCAGATAAAATAAATAGGTTGGATTAAGTCTTATATCACTATTGCTTTTATTTGAAAACTGAAAAATATATCTTTTATTCTAATCACTGCTGCTTGGGTAATAGATTAATGATTGAAGCTTACAGTAATTAAAGATATAAGAGACAGCACACTGGATTATTAGTGAAAGAGTTGTATATTCACTGGAACCTGCCAATAAACAGCTCTTTGATTAAAGTTGGCATTTAACTTCCCTGAGTCTCTCTTTGTTTTCTCTTACAAAGTAAATAGGTTAGATTGGATGGTATTTAAGACCACTTCTGGTTTCTTGCTGTATTTCTAGGAAAATAAACAATAATGTGGTCTAAATTTATAAGACTAGCTCCCTAAATCTAGAGTTTCTATTCTCAGAGTCATATTATTAAGTGTGAAAGATGTGAATTTGGCTACAAAATGATAATACTGGTTTACAAAGTAAGTGACAACCTTTTGGAGCTCATTATTTCCATGTGGGATGACATTTTCTACCTATTTCCTAGGATACCCACTAAAGTGAGAGTAAACAGTAAGAAAGCTCAAATGCAAGAGGACAATAGAATGCAGGAGTGAGATGAGCAGTAAGGAGTTCAGCTCAGCTGATGTATGGGGCACCTGTATCCACAAACAGGAGAAAGCCAAACCTAGCTCCTGCAGGGATGGGAAGTTGGAGAACATAGGGACACCTTACCTGCAGGACCCCTGAGTTGTTCAGGAGGCTGGAGTCACCGGAAAGAGTAGCGGGTGGGGAGGGTCAATAAACAAGTGTGTGATGGGTGGTAGTACCTTCAGCTCCCTTCTCACCCCAATTCCACAATCCTATCAGCCAACCATCCCCAAGCAAGTGGGGGCAGAGATCTGTCTCTGGACAAAAGTCTAGAGAAACTGAATTTGCCACAGAGAATACCGGGCATTTTCTTTTGAGGAACCCCCAAACCTGTTCACACTCATCCACTAAACTGCGAGGTCCATATGCACAGAAGTTCCAATCAATGTGTAAGCTTTCACCCTCAATAGCGAGTAAACAGCTTAAAATAACTAGACATAAAAAGAGTTTCCAAAAATGAAAAAGAAAGACCAAGTTAAACAGAGAAAGAAACCCATGGGAAACAGACATAATAAAGGGGGAAGAGAATGCTATATTTTTTCTTTTTTTTATTGTTTAAAGAATTACATGTAGTAGTACATATATCTCCTTTTTTTTTTTATCCCATTGACCTCTCCCCAACCTCCCCTACCCCCTGTCGCATGCCCTCATCCCACCCCCCGCCCCAGTGTCTTGTGTCCCTTTGTTGTGCTTATATGCATGCATACAAGTCCTTTGGTTGATCTCTTCCCTCCCTCCCCAACACTCCCCTGCCTTCCTGCTGTAATTTGACAGTCTTTTCGGTGCTTTACTGCCTCTGTATCTATCTTTTTTTTCATCAGGTTATAATGTTCTTTATTTTCCATAAATGAGTGAGATCATGTGGTATTTTTCTTTCATTGCTTGGCTTATTTCACTTAACGTAATGCTCTCCAGGTCCATCCATGCTGCTGAAAATGGTAAGAATTCCTTCTTTTTTATAGCAGCGTAGTATTCCATTGTGTAGATGTACCATAGTTTTCTGATCCACTCATCTGCTGATGGGCATTTGGGCTGTTTCCAAATCTTAGCTATGGTGAATTGTGCTGCTATGAACATAGGGGTGCATATATACTTTCTGATTGGTGTTTCTAGTTTCTTGGGATATATTCCTAGAAGTGGGATTACTCTTGGAGAAATTAGGTGAATAAGAGGCTATTCAACAAAAGAACAATGAGAACATAAGTAACATCTTGGAAATTCATGGAAAGATTTTAGAAATTAAAAATATGATAAAGAAAATAAAACAAAATTAATAAAAAAATTTGGAAAATAAAGAGTAGGGCATTGTTCACCTAGTATATGATAGAGATAAAAAGGAAGTTAGGGGGGCAATGCAGAAGTCCATGATCTAACTAATGGTAATTCCAGAAAAGGTGAAAGAAAGAAAATTATTAAATGGAAAAAAAAAAAGAAACCCAGTGAGAAGCATAATTATAAAGTTTTAGAACCCCAAAGATGAATTGAATATCCTTTAGGGAGAGTGTAGTGTTGGAGAACACATTATATGCAGATAGAAATCAGCATGAAATTGGGTAGCTCAAAATTAATTCCTATACCCACATGACTATCACTCAAGCAAGAGCAATAAATAAAGCTATTTTCATGTTGTGAAGACTATCAATTTTCTTTCCATTCACACTTTCTCAGGAAGCGACTACAGTATTGGCTTCAGGAATAATGGTTATCAATGTAAGAAAGACTTGGAAATTGTGGCTCTCCCTCAGAAAGCAGCTTGAGTCATCCCCAGGATGGGAGCAGAGGGCAGGCCTGAAGAGTGTCAAGTTCCAACTGCCGAGGAGGGAGAAAATAAATGGAATTGATAGATTTCCTGATACACCTGAGTATTTGGGAAAATAATGAGAAGCATGGACTAATATGCTGGAAAAATTAAGAATAGGTATAGATGACTAAGCAAATTAAAAAAAAGATTATTAGCTCCAAGAAAAACAAATGTTATAAAAATTCAAATATAATCATAGATCCCTATTTGTGCTGCAATGATTAACATTTACACAATTAAAGTAATGCAACTATTTACTACTGATTCATGCAAAAGTTATATAACTCTCTAGGAAAAATGGGAAGTGTGGGTGTACCAGGTAAAAGATGTGCATTTTCAGATTCTATTAGAGAAGTTAATCAATAATGATTAAAATGATAAGTCAACAAATAACAATATAAGTATCTTACTTAAAACAAATGAGATACATATTACAAAAATTTAAGGTAAAAATAGTTTTTCTCTATGAGGTTATCTGTAGTAATGGGTGGTCAAGGGTAGAAAGTTGCTGTTTATAGTGATGTAAAACAGTAGGATTAGTCAAGTAGGATGAATAGTTAAACCCTGAAATCTCACAGCTTTAGCATACTTGGGTTTATTTCCCACCCAATTACTCTACAGATATAAAGTTCTTTAGGGGAGTTCCCTTCAGTGTGGTGACTCAGAGACCCAGTAGCCTCCAACATTGTCTCATCACCTCAATATGGTGCTTCGAAGTACACCAATGATGCTTTGATGGGGAGGAAAGAGCTGAAGAGTCACGTGGGGGCTTTTTACCGTATCCCTTCAGACTACAAACAACATGACATTTCAATGATCAGAAATTGTGGCACAACCCTACTAAACCACAGGATAATGACTTGTTTAAGTTTTTGTGTGCCCAAGAAAGGAAGGTGGGATATGGATAGTATTGATAATCTTTATTACATATCTTTTAATATTATTTGATTTTTTCCAACATGAATGTGCTATTTTGATGAAAATAATGAAATATACTCTAATAGAAATAAGTTCACGGATGACAGATCTATAATAGATTATGACAGGAAATTAAGACATTGCAGTAAACTGCAAGTAACAATCATGACTTTCCTTAGTTCTTCCCTCCGTGTCGTTGTTATTGTCAGAGCACACTGGAGCCTGGCCTTGACCACTTTGTCAATTCTGATACCTTTATCACCTTAGGATTGCTTGGAAGATAGTGAGAAAAAAATTTTCAGCTATCATGTCGTATATGATAAGATGTGAACCACAAAAGCCAAATAAATGGGGCAGATAACCCCCTTGTTTTTACTATCATGACTCCAACATATTCATAATGTTCACAAGAGTACCTACTTATGATTCACCTTAAAAGTAGTCTGACCCACTGCTTCATCCAAATGGAGTCACTCTCTGCCCTTTCACACCAGGTAACTTCTGATCTTCATGAATGCGCTGTCATCATCCCACCCACTGAAATGACCAGTCTCACTTTAGGAGTTTGAATCACATTTCACTGTTAACCTTCTCTGATATTCCAGAAGATAATTCTCTGTGCATATAGAACTTTTTACCAGCTTCACTGACATTATCGGGGCAGAGTATCAACTGTCAGTTCTATAATTATCTTGTGCAGTTATTTAAATCCTTTATTCTTTGTACTTTCATGGGCTGATTTACTATCTCTAAGTCTGTCTTGTAAGCTTTTGGGGGATGAGGAATGTGTCCCACATGTTATCTTCTCTCCCTCCCCTATATGTACCCTTCTTCATATCCTTCCTACACACTCCTGTCTTGCCCCTCCGAAAATTGTTTCAGGACTTGCATATTTATTGTGCAAGTAAGGGATGCCTAAATAATTGTTTTGGCACAAAAATATCTGGCCCACAAAGCCAGCATATGGACAGCAGTGTTCGAGCATTCTGTCACTCACTCCTTGCCTGGTGGCTCCTGCAAACAGCTCCTGCAAAAAGCACGGCCAGACTGGAGCTCCTACTGGTTCTAAGTGCTGGATGTTCAGAAAGCTGTGTTATTATCATCACTTGCTCGTGCTTTGTCCTGCTTCTCAGGCTATTTTAACCACCATGAATTTAAGAGAGCAAAGGCCACTCTTGAGATAATATTTTAAAGTACCTTTACTTTGAGAAACAGTGATCAAGTAGGACTTTCTTTCTAAGGTCCTATGGTTTGATACTGAATCTTAACAACCCCAAATACTTTGTGAGTAAACATGAACTGCTGCCATGAGCACTTCCCACAAGCTCTTCGGAAACTCCTAACCTGGGAGAGGATAGAGAAGAAAAAGAGAAGATAGGAGAGCACACCCCATGTATCCTCACAGCCAACCCCAGGTCCTGCAGAGTCTGTATCTAGTAGACATTATATTCTTGCTCCCCAACTATTACTGTGAGCTTCCCCACAACGACTTGGGGATGACTTGGATGGGAGAATACTTTGTTCCATTTTGGCAGAAAACACATCCTGGTGTCTCTGTGTTGGGCTCAGTGATCCCTTGAGGAACTAAACCATCAGTTTTAATGACCTTCCATAGTTTGATGACTTTTATACCATGGCTATTTTAGATTGCCATGATGTTGGCAGTGGCTCCCAAAGATGACCAGGAAAAAAAGGTTATAAGAAGTAACTTCTTATAATTCCAGGTTATTAAAGATGACTTTGTATGATGTCATGGCAGGAGGTACCCAAGAAACAGCCTGTAGGAGGAGAGTGGACAAGATTTGGGGACTTACGTAGTATTTGTGGATGGGTAGTTAGGTGCCTAGAAATCCTCATGATCATGCCCCCAGACCCTTACTCAAACCAGAATTATGAAATATTAATAAATGTTTAAAATATTTTCATTGTAAAGAAAATTAAGTATAAATAACAAAACTGTATATTGATTTCCTGCATACATAGCATACTGCTTCAACCATTATTACTGTTCTTCCATTTTTCCTTTATCTATGCTATCCCCACTCTCCATGCCTGATGGCTTATTGCCTTTATACTGCTTTTATATATTTATTTTGGGGGGGGCTTAGGTAAAATTAGCATACATGGACACATAGATGGAATCCCCACTTCATCCCTTTAATTGCCAGCTTCTGCCTATGCACTGGGCTGCTGGGGACCCCCTGAATGTGAAGTTTAGTCACTGACCAGTTGTTGGGATGGAATTTACATGGTGGTTCTTGGCTCACCTCTCTCTGGATCCTTCCTTCTGGAAGGCCCCCCACCCCCCGCCAAATATCTGGCTGCTCTACCAGAAGCTAACTCTATGCTCTGACACCTCGCCAGCTAGATACCTGTTGCCTTGAGTTATAGATGGAGTGGAGAGTACACTCAGAAAAAGTGCCAGACCTCCTACATCTCACCTGTTAATGATTGCCTTTTAAGGATAGGCTCTCCCAGGTGTCTGCTTGCCTCTGTTTGCTATGTCTTCATATAAACTAAAGAAAATGAGGAGTTTAGTCGAACAAAGCTGTTTGTTCTTTCTGGAAGCTGGAAGTCTACTTAATAAACTATTGAAACTTTAAATATTCATCTGGATTTTTTTGTTTTAAGACAGTAATATTTTCAAGCCCACTTAGCCATGTCCACAGGACTCTACGTAGATTTCTGTAGCCTATGGGGATGCATTATAGAAACACTGTTGCTTACTGAACTGGATTTGTTTTCTTTTGAAGCTATAACAAATGACCACAACTCAGTGGCTTAAAACATACATTTTTTATCTTACAGTTCTGTAGGTCAGAAGTCCAACATGGGTCTCACTGGGTTAAAATTAAGGTGTCCATAAGGCTGGTGCCTTCGTCAGGGTCTAGAGAGAATTTTTTTCCTGGTGGTTCCAGTTTCTAGAGACTCGTGGTTTTTTGTCTTACCTCTGAGGCCAGAGACATTCATGGAGTTCTCACATCACTAGGACTTCCTCTTCTGCTCTCTCATTCTATTTTGAGGACCTTTATGATTACACTGGTCCACCTGAGTGTTCCAGGATAATTTCTCCATGTTAAAGTCAGCTGATTAGCAATGTCAATTCCATCTGCACCCTTTATTTCTCCTAACACAGTCAAAGGTTCTTGGATGAGGACATGGACATCTTTGGGACACCATTGCTTTGTCTACCATCTGAACAAATGTTATTCAGGTCGCTATAACCAACAGGTTCCTTCCACCCCTATTATTTGTCTGACACTGTTCTCTGTATTCTTAACCCAGACTAGCCCCTGCCCCACGGAGTTCAGGAGATATGTCTCTAGCATCACACATTGGTGAGCATTTCTGTTTCCTTTGGAGCCCATGTCACGGCACGCACACTGTAGTTAACCATTATAAAGGATGCAGGAACAGCACATGATATGACACTCTTCCTCTTGTTCAAGCTTTTACATATATCCAGCTGCTAATATTTAACTCACTACTTCCTTCTGGGGTTCTCAGTAAAACTACATTTAATAGCCAACAGAACAGAACAGTAATGTTTTCTTTTTGAAGAGAAATTCAGAATTATCATTTGTATACCTTATGTATCAAAGTATATAAATACCACTTCCTCAGCACTGCCTACCAAGGTGGCGGTCATCTCCTACTCAGCACCATGGCCACCCTCAGAACCCTTGTAAAACCCAAGGTTGTCAAAAAGAGGACCAGGAAATTCATCTGGCACCAGTCAGACAGATATGTTAAAATTTGCTGGTAGTGTAATTGTGGAAACCCAGAGGGATTGGCAACAGGATGCATGGAAGATTCAAGGGCCAGATCTTGATGCCCAACAGTGGTTACAGGAGCAACAGGAACACAAAGCACATGCTGCCCAGTGGCTTTGGGAAATTCCTGGTCCACTGTGTCAAGGAGCTTGAAGTGCAAAAATCTCACCGTGCTGAGAGTGCTCACAATATCTCCTCGAAGAACCCCCAAAGCATTGAAGAAAGAGCAGTCCAGCTGGCCATCAGAGTCACTAATCAGCGAAGAAAATGAATAGACAGCTTGTATACATATTGTATTTGTGTTAATGAAACCATAAAATTCTGCCAAGAAACCTCAAAGTATATAAATACCAAAATCTGTGCTACACAGGGTTCTCCAGAGAAGCAGAACCAATGGGATACACAGATTTTTTAGAAAAAGATTTATTCTGAGAGACTGGTTCATGATCATGAAGATTGAGAAGTCCCAGGGCCTGCAGCCTGTAGACAGATATGGAATACATACATACACTGCTCTAATAAATGCTTAAATCTCTTTAGGAACATGCCCACCGACAAATTACGACTAATTTTCAATTAATTTTTCATATAATTATGATTATATTAATTAATATGGCAAAGGGCAGCTTTAAATGATTTTATTTGAAGACCCTTCAAAAGGGAATTTAGAAGAATGTACTCTCATATAAATCCCTCTCACCCACACATTTTCTACTGTATTAAGTCCTCTGAACCCCTCCATGTGGCAAGTCACCATGAATAAACTTAATATGTTTTGTGGTAACTAAACACACAGGGAAATTTTTGAAGCAAGACATGTACTATTGTGGGCTTTTGATTGGGTATTTTTCTTCTCTAATCCATACAATTTTATATACTGAGAAGGGGCACAAATGGATAGATTTAATTGTTAGTTAGGGACCTAATTAGGAAGTTTGTTTTCAGAAAGTTTCTTAACTTTTGGCTAAAATTACATCATTGGCTTCTATGAGGATTTTTATTACTGTTACTATTTTTGGAACCCATTGTCATTTAAAATTATTTATTATTAGGAAAGTTAATTTTACACCTGGAAACCCTGATTAATTGCTCAGAAATCAAAGTTCCATCAACTTTAGATCCCATAGAAGCCTCACTATTTGAAGGAAGTGCTTCTCGGAAATAAACTATCATAAAACACTAACCTTGCCCTTGTTATTGATTTGTTTGGTTTAGATAACCACAAGTGGGAAAGATTAGACAGACTGTTATTATTGTTAGTTCTGATTTATTTTAGCAAATGAGCTTTAAAAGGTGACTTTGATGAGATGGTTAGAAGTCAACAGGGAAGACTAGGGTAATCCTTGACCGCACACTTGTTTCTCCCACATGACAGCCCCAGGGGCTCACAGGGTGAGGGCTTTGCTGTTTTCACAGGTGACCTTAACCCTGGTCCAACAGTGGTTCAGCTCATTACTGGAATCACTTTAATTTTCTCACAAGGGACCCACCTCTCTCTCCTTTTGATTTTTTTCAATAAAGAAAAGGCATAAAGAGACACCTCTAATGGCTCTGATTTGTTAATAATGGGTTTTGATCAAAACAGAAATTGGTCCTGCAGAGGGGGTGACCTCGTTTATCCTCCTCTCAGAACTGCATGTGCAGCAGCAGCTTCCTCTGTTACTCGAGCTCACTTCACCAGGAGAGGTAATTACAGGGAAAATTAAATCTATGGACTGTGTCCTATTGCCTGTTACCTGCACAACACTGGAGGAGCTGGCTCCCTGTGTGCTCAGTCCTTGTTTAGAAGATTCATGTTTATCTAATGGGAAGTCAATATTATTGTCTGTGAAAGAGTCCGGGTACTGCTAACGACTCACCGGGGACCACTCTTCTAGCCTGAGGCCACGCTTGGGTGGTTCCCAGACCACTTAGTGGCTCTGAGACCCCATCTTCTCTCACGTTGGCCTACAGCCCATCATTCATGGATCCTAGCAGGCTCCTTAGTGACAGAGTTCAAGTGTCCTACAATGGGTAGAGCTGAAGCACTGTCCAGAAAAGGCTGTGGTGACAAGGGAATGTTGCAGCCTGTGTGTGTTTAGACCTGGCCCTGTCCAAACATGGAACTGGACTCCTGCCCTGGGATGGTGACTGACCATAGGCAAAATGAAGTTGGTCTGTACTTCAGAGACTCACATGTCTGAGCACATTACAGTACTCTTTCTTCTAAGTCCAGTTTGAGACTAGTAATCAATATAATCCATATTTTATACCGAGGCAATGCTGTAATATCATGCAAAATAATATTGATACTAGAACCAGTGAGCAGAAATTCTTCCTAGGGTCCTGCCTCATGGAATCAAAGAATGAAGCCACAGATCAGAGGAGTTCAGGCAAGGCAGGAGTTGATTGCAGGCAAACACAGGCTCCCTGCTCGGGGAGGGGATCCAAATGGGTTGGCCGTCCCCAAGCATTCTGCTCTTCCCCGCTAAATGCCCGTTCTTTGTCTATCTGTGCCGCTTTTCTGATTGGTTCCGGCCTATTGCAATATTTTATTTTGCACTTGCAAGAAAAACATTCTTGTTTCAAAATACCCTGTTTTTCTGCCATCCTATTTCTCTGCAAAACATTTTGTGGTTTCAGTTAGCTCCAGGATTCCTCCTTCTTCCACCCCTTATCCTGTCTACCTAATTCTGCTTTAACTCCTTTCAATATAATATAATCAATATTTTATACAGAGGCAGTAATGAGGCAAAGAAAGACAAAGGGACTTGGTCAAAAATTTTAAAATATATATTATATACCAGAGGCCCAGTGCATGAATTCATGCACGGTTGGGGTCCGGCCACTCAGCCCCAATCCGGGTGGATCTGGGCCCCGCCTATCAGGAGGAGGAGACAGTGGGAGGTTAGCTGGCTGGCTCGCCTGGATCGGGCTGATCAGGGCTGGGCTGGCTGGGGAGAGGGACCCAGGGCGATTGGCCCTTGGGCCCTGTCTCTGATTGGGGTGGGGGGCTGATAAGGGGTGGGGCTGGCTGTGGGGAGGGGCCGTGGGAGGTTGGCCGGCCAGCCCCACTCCCAATTAGTGTGGGGGGGCAATTGGGGGCAGTGCTGGCTGGGGGGGAGGGGCTGTGGGCAGTGGGCCAGTTGGCCCCACCCCCAAATGGGGTGGGGGGGGCAATCTGGGCCAGCAGCCTGGGGGAGGGGCCGCAGGTGGTTGGCTGGCTGGCCCTGCCCCTGATTGGGTTGGGGGTCCGATCTGGGGTGGGGCCGGGTCAGGGTGGGGAGAGGCTGCAGGAGGTTGGCCTGCTGGCCTGACCCCTAATCACCCCCTGCCTACCCCAATAGGGGGTGGGGCCAGCTGGCCAACCTCCTGCAGCCCCTCCCACCAGCTGGCCCCACCCCTATTGGGATAAGCAGGGGGTGATCAGGGGTGGGGCTGGCTGGGGGAGGGGCTGCGGGCTGATTGGGGTGGTGGGGGCCCATTGAGGGCGGGGCCAGCTGGGAGGAGGGACTGAAGGAGGTTGGCTGGCCAGCCTTACACCCTATTGGGGTAGGTGGGGGACAATCAGGGGTGGGGCTGGCTGGGGGAGAGGCTACAGGAGGTTGGCTGACCAGCCCTGCCCCCTACTGGGGTGGGGGGGGCAATCAGGGGTGGGGCCAGCCAGGGGTGGGGCCGCAGGAGGTTGGCTGGCCGGCCCCACCCCCTGATCAGGCCGGTTCACTGGCCACAGTGGGCGTCCTAGCAAGTGGTAGTTTCAGCCCTTATGGCGTTCAGGTTGCTGGCTTTTTATATATATAGATGGTATTGGTCAGGGAATTATCTCATGTGATTATGCAGGCAGGTAAGTCCTAAGATTAGCAGGTGAGTCTGCAAGCAGGTTTATCTTCAGTCAGAAGTCCAGCAGCTCAAGATACCGGAAGAATCAACATTTCAGCTTGAGTCTGAAGGCAGGAAAAAGGCTGATGTCTCAGTTCAAAGGTCAGCAGACAGAAGAATTCTCTCTTACTTCTGGGAATATCAGCCTTTTGTTCTATTCAGGCCTTCAACTGATTGGAGGAGGCCCACCCACTTTAGGGAGGGCAATCTGATTTGCAGTTTACTGATTTTTATGTTAATCTCATCCAGAAACACCCAACCAGATATATACAGAATGATGTTTGACCAGAGATCTGGGCATCTCTGATCCAGTCAGGTTGACACAAAATTAACCACCCCATAGACTATTGCCATATTTTGGCTAGCTGCCCTATGTGCCCGAGCCTCTCTGAATAATCACGGTTAGGATAGAATGAAATGGGATATGTAATGGTTGCTGCAAAGGACAAGCATTTAGCAGGTCTGCAAAATAGTTATCTTTTTACCTCGTTACACCTGTATTCCCAGCCTGGCTCCTCCGGGTTGCCTTCCTCAAGAACCCACTCATCCCCAGCCCATAATTAACACCCCTTCTCATCTCACCTTCCCATTGATGACATATTATGTACACATGTGCTGTCTTCTGCATTCTACAAGCCCATTAGCTCCACTCTTTAGGAACGGAGCCCATATTTTACAGCCAGTTGATAGTCATGTCCTGGGGCTTGTGTGTGTTGGAAGAAGTTATCCAATATTGATTTCTCTGGATGGTTAATTAATCTTGCTCCCTTCTCGGGGACCCAGTTCCCACTATTTCTACCTACTGTTTGCTTTTTACAGATATTTGGGGGAAATAGGGCCTCTGGGTTCACCGTCTGCTCCCTTGTGTAAGGACTGGCTCTGACCAGTCTTGGGAGAACTGCTGGACACACAGAATACTGGGGATTGAGGGGCGAGAGTCAAGATGAAAGATACAGACTTTCATTATCCCCATTTTGACTGCAGACCAGAGAAGGTTGGCAGACAGGGAGTGTCAGCAGGTGGCAGAGAACTTGAGACTTGTGTGTGGGTTGTGACCATATCAAAGCTGCAAAATGCATTCTTAGATCCAGCGTTCACCTTACAAACAGGAGGCCACAGCTGATTTGCTTACATAAGAAACAGGTAAGCCAGGCTGGTGTGACTCAGTGGTTGAACATCGACCTATGAACCAGGAGGTCATGGTTCATTCCCAGTCAGGGCACATGTCTGGGTTTCAGGCTCAATCCCCAGTGTGGGGCATGCAGGAGGCAGCTGATCAATGACTCTCGCATCATTGATATTTCTCTCTCTCTCCCTCTCCCTTCCTCTCTGAATTATGCTAAAACAAAACAAAACATCTACAAAAAGATGATTGACAGGAAGATTTCCGGTATTCATGACAGGACAATAGCGGGAAATCTTTCCCTTTAAAAATATATGACAAGGTAGGAGCTCCAGGTAGGAAAAATCTCTTGGAAGGAGCAAATGAGAAAGGATAGTAGGAGCAGAGAATAGTGGAAAAGAAGAGGGGAGTCATGGGGATTTAAGAAGCAGAAAGAGTGAAATAGTAAGAATGGGGAAACACATAAACAAAGTCACCCCAAGTGGCCTGCTGTGTTCACAGTGAAGGGGACCACTCCTCTGGGGGAGGTCTGCTCTGCTGGTGGCACAGGGATCACCAAGCACATGCACACGTGCACATGTGTACGCCACAGGGATATTCCAGCTCATTCCGTGGCCAACCCTCCTCTGGGCCTATCTGCACATTTTGCATTAATCATACACGCATGGCACTTCCTGTTTAATCACTTGGCAATTATCTGGTTTATATCTTCTGTTTTCATCTCCTAAACAAGATTTGCCTCATCAGATCTTACAATTGCATTTGACATGGTAACGAATAGTTGAATTATTTGTTCCCTGCAAATGTCATTATTTACCGTGTAATTTCCTGGAAGACACAGCATCCAAGGGTTCGTATAGAATTTATTGTGCAATTATCACACTTGCCACAGTTATCCCTCACAGATGAAATGGCCTGCAGGGTGGCCCTGCCAGGACTTGAGGCACCAAGACACAGTCCAGTTCAGGAAGTCTGTGGTGTTAGAGGTGGCTTCCTGAGAGTTACAACTATGCCCCACACATGCAGAGAAACCAGTTAATTTCTTTTTGTGTCTAACACTTCATCCAGGACATGAAGTAACAAGAGAGAAGGAAGGTTGTATTAATAATTAGAAAGAACAAAGAAGGAGTAGGAAAGAATGCAGATGTCTTTGTGAAAAATATAATTGTTTTGGTTCAATTCTCCCCCTGCTTAGGAATTAGAAAAGATGGGGTACTTATAAGGGCAGAGGAATTGGGACACCCAATCCCAGATTCTCTCTTAGGAGTGCAAGGGGCTGGAGTAAGACCACAGACACAGTGAAATCTAACTCTGCTTACCCCATCCCGACATGTGTACAGAAAATTGTAGAATGAGAAACACACACACTCAGTACGGTCTAACTATAGATTTATAACCACAAAACTAACAAGCAAACATTTCTCTAGTCTATTCACATTCTCATTATCCTCAATGACTTTTTCACCATAGTTAAGATTTGGAAACAGCCTAAATGCCCATCAGCAGATGAGTGGATTAAGAAACTGTGGTACATCTACACAATGGAATACTACGCTGCAGTAAAAAAGGAGTTCCTACCATTTGCAACAACATGGATGGAGATGGAGAACATTATGCTAAGTGAAATAAGCCAGGCAGAGAAAGATAAATATCACATGATCTCACTCATTTGTGAAATATAATGAACGGCATAGACTGATGAATAAGAACAGATCCAGAGAATGAGAAACGTTGATCAGAACCTCAAACCTCAGGGAAGGAGGGGGTCGGTGGGAGTAAGGGGGAGAGATCAACCAAGGGACTTGTGTGCATGCATATGAGCCTAATCAATGGACACAGACAACAGGGGGGTGGGGCATGAGTGGGGGGTGGGGGGTAATGGGGGAATAAGGACACATATGTAAAAAAATAATAATAAAAATAAAAAAAATAGAAAAGAAATTGTGAGGTAACCAGAACCCCAAGAACACCTGAGAACCTCTTTCTTGACATGCTAGCAGTCATCAGCTGTATGGTAATATTACCTGGGGAAAATGGGGAAGTATTTTGGACTTATGTTCCTGACCCTTCATGGGTAAGAGCCCTTATGTGGGCTGATCCCCCACCTAATGTAGTCACCAATAATACCAAACACCTTAATCATCCAGGAGGACCATGGGTGGGGCAAGGAAGTATAATTACACAGGGGTCGCCACCCAGCTTCCCTTTTGTATGACACAAAATCAAACCACTGCTCCTTTGTGTGTAAAATTAAAGAGAGGTTTCTGGCTTGCGTGGACACCAAAGGAAGGGACTATCACTACTTGCTCCTGGGAGAGGTGCAGAAAATGTAACTAAGACCTTGTCTGTATAAAAAGAAATTGACAACCAGTTTGAAATGAAATTGCCATGGCATAGAGCAAAGAATATCCTTACATGATATTATTCTACAATGTCATTATAATTTTTCCCAGATTTGTATTACCCCCATTACCTATAATAGTACCTCACAGCCTTGGGAATCAATAAAGAGTCATCTTTTTGGTGCTTGGAGACAAAGGTAACACATCTCTTGATATTTTAGAATTACAACAGCATAATGTACAATTATCCCAAACAAACTTACAAACTAATTCTTTGAATGTCTGGCAGCAATTTAAAAAGGACATGAAAGGATTTAATCCCTTCCACTGTGTAGAGGGCCCCCTGGGAAGGCACCTGAGCATTCTATATTGGCCCCTCTTGCCCTTTTGGCCAAGGGGGACCCTCTTCTCACAATCCAATTGCCCTCAGCTGTTGCCTGAGCTTTCTGTTCATGCTGAGGTTGAAGCCTCGTGGTGGCTGGTACCATGGATCTGTCTCTTGCCCAGTGGGGTGAGCTGGGCCCTCCCTGGAGAAGAAACCTGGGTTCCCCAAGATATGTGATCAGTGCTGGGGCCCCCCGCCAGCAGGCCAGGGGATCCCAAGGCAGGTGCTGGGCATGGAAGCCATGGGGGCATAGGCTAACAAGGAGACAGAACTGAACCTCACATCACCCTGCTTGGCCCCGGAGGATGGCTGGTTAGCCAGAGACGGGTAAGATTCCTCAGGGAAGGCACAACCTAAGACAGGCACAGTCGCAGAGGGGCCATCAGGAGAGAACTTGGGGGTCAACAGAGGTGGGGCACAGACACTAACCCCCCAACTTTGCAGGGGCCTGAACCCTCACCCCATCTGAGGGAGGTCTCCTGCCCCCATGGCTGCTTTGCTTCCCATGCCCAGCTCAAATCGGGACCCAGGTAACAGACAGAGACTTGGCCCAGCTCAGATTGGGACCCAGGTAACAGACAGAGACTTGACCGACAGCAGCTGCCCTCTCACTGCAACAAGACTTGTTTGAGTTGTCTTGTACCCATGGTGTGGGGAAGTGGGTTTTTGATATCTAAATCCAGTCTAGCATCAGGAATGCTCAGGGCCTACTCAAGAAGGCAAATAATCCTTTCCTCTAATATTTACAAGATAAAATAAGATTGTTGTTAGAGTATTAAATTTGACAGTAAAACAGTAGTCAAGTTCTCAGACTAATTTAAATTGGTTAAGTGAAATAAGCGAATATTCTAGAAAAATTAATGGTACTGGACAAAAAGCTGTTCCTAAAGTGTTAACTAAAATTTTTATTGGTAGTTCATCTCATGGTAAAATTGTGTAACATGTAA
The DNA here is from genome assembly GCF_963455305.1 of Plecotus auritus. NCBI lineage: Eukaryota > Metazoa > Chordata > Mammalia > Chiroptera > Vespertilionidae > Plecotus > Plecotus auritus. The sequence continues at coordinate 163,770,885 of NC_137770.1, forward strand.
TGAACCTAAAGCAGTCATATTATAGTGCAAAAAATTAAAATTTAAAAGCTATCAAGACTACATTATAAAATTTCCAAAAGCCTCCTAATATTTAAATCAAAAAAGGGGGGATAGTAGAAGAATATCATGTAAGGAAAAATATCCTGTAAGTAAACTACATCTAGAAAATTTTTACTTTAGAAAATTAACTTTCATTTGTAATGCTAACAGCAAGACACCCATGAAAAACACACATGGTGTCAAAACAAGCCAAAGCAAAATCGTTTGGGCAAAAAAATGAAAAAGGATCCCAAGTAAAATTTATAGAAAAGATTCCTTTATTAACTTTTGGTCGAGAATATGTTTGTATATTTTCAGAAAACAACTCCAAGACCATGTGGATTCCTGCAACAGAGATGAATTGACAGGACTGCTCCAGCCATGAAGACAGAAGAGAAACAGTCCAGAGATGGAAGATGCTGACAATGCCTTGCCATACTAGCAGTCAGCAGCTGTGCATCGCAGCAGGTTGCTCAGGACCAAACCAGAGAGGGTTGGACCTGTATTACCACCATTTGTCCACCATCCAGAACTGAAATATCATTGCTGACATGTACACATAAGGAACTGTTTGACATTGAAATTGAACTGTTGGCCCAGAAAGAAACTCACTACAGACTGATTCATTTGCCTCAGAACTGTTGGCCCAGAAAGAAACTCACTACAGACTGATTCATTTGCCTCTCAGCATAACCATTATTGTTTGTCTCATTTTCAGTTCTTATAAGTGTATTTCTAGTATCACATGATCTCACTAATCTAGGGAAAATAATGAACAACATAAACTGATGAATGAAAACAGACCCAGAGACAGGGAAGCATTGATCAGACTGTCAAACCTCAGAAGGAAAATAGGGGAGGGTGGGAGTTAGGGGGAGAGATCAACCAAAGGACTTGTATGCGTGCATATAAGCCTAACCAGTGGTCATGGACAACAGGGGGGTGGGGGCATGTGTGGGGAGGGGTTTTGGATGGGAATGGGGGGATGAGGACAAATATGTGATACCTTAATCAATAAAGAAATTAATAAAAAAAAACATGTTTCTCAGCTTGGCTATAAATTAGAAATAACTAGAATCTTTTTTTTCACTTTGTTTTTTTAAATTTTATTTTTCAATTACAGTTGACATATAATATTATTTTGAAAAGATATATATATATGCACCCTTATGTTCACTGCAGAATTATTTACCATAGCCAAAATTTGAAACTATCCTAAGTGTCCATCAATAAATGAATGGATAAAGAAGTGGTGCATATATACAATTAAGTATTAGTCATAAAAGGAATGAAATCTTACCATTTGTGTCAACATGGATGGACCTAAAGGGTATTGTGCTGAGTGAAACAAGTCAGATTGAGAAATGCAAATACCATATAACTTCATTTATATGTGGAATCTTAAAAACATTATAAATGAACAAACAGAAACAGAGACAGAGAACAGAATGATGGTTGCCAGATGGTAGGGACTTTATGGGGCTGGGTAAAAAGGATGAGGGAATAAGAAGTACAAATAGGTACTTACAAAACAGTCACTGGGATGTAAAGTACAGCATAGGAGATGTAGTCAATAATATTGTAAGAACTATGTATGGTGTCAGATGTGTACTAGGCTTATGGTGGGGATCATTTTGTAAGGCATGTAAGTGTCTGTTCATTGTGCTGTATGTCTGAAACAAAAGTAATACCCGAGAACTTTTAAAATGCTCAGTGTTCAAGTGCACTTGCAGCACACCAGCACCCTGTGTGGGGCCATGGCACTCACAGGGTCTCTGCTGGGAATGATCATACTAATAACAGCCCTGGCTGCTGCCTCTCCTTCTCCCAGTCTTCACCTGCCTGTCCATTGTCTCAGTGAGGCTTTGCCCAGACAACTGACTTAATGCCCCCAGCATTACCTTCTTCCTTGCTGTGCTTTGATCATGGCCTTGGACATGGCATGTACTATTGGAATTTTCTTTTGGGGTTTTCAAGCTCCTTGAGGGCAGGGACTTTTGGGGTGTCTATTTTGCTTACTCCTATATTCTGGAGCATAGGGCAGTACCAGGCTCCAATCAGGAGCTCACTGTTTGTTTGTTCAAAGTAAATTTATAGAGGCAATCATCCGATGAGCCAAAGTTCATCTGTTTGGAGGGGTGTACACTAGAAACCTGTGCCCCAGCTTCTTGGAAGCAATTGGGGCACTGGCATCCTCTTCCTCACACCAGGGAGGAGTCCCATCCAGTCCTCTCAGTAACCTGCTCAGATGCAATCTTTACTTTGGGTGAGAGAGTTTCCAGGTGAGTCTCATAATTTACTAAAAAATTACTGATAATGTGATGAGAAAAGGGAAGAGAAGAGTCTTGAGACCCCCATGCTCTGTTGTTTTTTTTCTCTATTCACCCAGGAAGTTGCTGGGGGTGGGGTGTTATTTTCATCTGTGTTTTTTTACACACACACATTTCCTCTCTCTGGAAATATTTGCTTTGGACAGGAGAATAGAGATGAGACAATAGCTTATTAATGTGATCATCTAGATGTAACATTTAGCCTACTTTAGATTATATATAAAAACTAGAGGCCCATTGCACGAAGATTCGTGCAATAGTCCTTCCTTCCCCTGGCTGCCAGCACCAGTTTTCTTCTGGCATCTGGGACCCAGGCCTTCACTCTGGCTGCAGAAGAGAAGCCAAGCCTCTTCAGTCTTCAGTCTTCACTCGGGCCAGAGCCTTCAGTCTGTGCTCCGTGCCTGCATATGCAAATTAACCCGCCATCTTTGTTGGGTTAATTTGCATACTCACTCCTGATTGGCTGGTGGGCATCACAGAGGTATGGTCAATTTGCATCTTTCTCTTTTATTAGTGTAGATATATACATATTTCATCTTTTCTTTTTGCATTTTATTTTATTTATTTTTTTCGAATCTTATTGTGTTTAATAGCTTTCAATTTTTTGAATAAGAAGGGAAATAGAGATTTGGATATATTAAAATATTGATTTTAAAACAATTTTCTTTAATTGTCTTCTAAAGATCTCTGATGAGAGCTTCTTGGACATCTACATGAAATGTAGAATGAAACTCAGTTTACACACTAGAACCAGCTTTCATGTAAATACATGGATTGTTTGTAAAGTTAGGTCACCCATACAGTTAGGTCACCCATATTAAGACAGCATTTGGTCAGTTATCTCTATAAGAGTCAGGGAAAATTATGTTCATGGTTATAATTATTAGTATGAGCTCTGTGTAATTTACTGGAATATGTGCCAAGGGAGATTAAGAGAAAAAACATAATATCTGCATATGAAGAGCTATAATCTAATGCAAAAGATAATACAAAAAGAGATTTTAAATAAGTAAAATTTAGTCAGATAAGGCTTATAAAATTATATACTCAAGCCTTGAGTATCAAGATTAAGATATTTTAATAGAGTCCCTGACAATGGCAAATGATAGTACACAACCTAATAAGTAAATAGTAACAACCCAATAAGTAAATCAAAAGGACAGAGCATAACCATTAAAAATGTTGTTTCCCAAAAAGGTTTAAAACATGAAAATTGCTCACAGTATTATGTTGAGTAAAAGTAACCTATGAATCAGAGTCGAATTCATAGTGAGAAAATTGAGTCTATGCAGCTTCCAGAAATTTACTGTCACTCTTATGTAAAACCCAGAATCTCTTCTGCTGTGCAGTTCTTCCAGCTGTGTTTTGCTCTATCCCTTCTGGTTGGTGTCATTTTAATTTCTTTATTGGTTAAGGTATTACATATTTGTCCTCATCCCCCCATTACCTTCCCAAACCCCCCCTCACTCACGCCCTCACCCCCCTGTTGTCTGTGTCCACTGGTTAGGCTAATATGCATGCATACAAGTCCTTTGGTTGATCTATTCCCCTTCCCCCACCCTCCCCTACCTTCCCTCTGAGGTTTGACAGTCTGATCGATGCTTCCCTGTCTCTGGATCTGTTTTTGAGCATTAGTTTATGTTGTTCAATATTTCCCATAAATGAGTGAGATCATGTGATATTTATCTTTCTCTGACTGGCTTATTTCACTTAGCATAATGCTCTCCAGTTCCAACCATGTTGTTGCAAATGGTAGGAATTCCTTCTTTTTTAGCACAGTGTAGTATTCCATTGTGTAGATGTACCACAGTTTTTTAATCCACTCATCTGCTGATGGGCACTTAGGCTGTTTCCAAATCTTAGCTATGGTAAATTGTGCTGCTATGAACATAGGGGTGCATATATCCTTTCTGATGGATGTTTCTGTTTTCTTGGGATATATTCCTAGAAGTGGTATTACTGGGTCAAATGGGAGTTCCATTTTTAGTTTTTCGAGGAAACTCCATACTGTTCTCCACAGTGGCTGCACCAATCTGCATTCCCACCAGCAGTGCAAGAGGGTTCCTTTTTCTCCGAATCCTCTTCAACATTTGTTGTTTATTGATTTGTTGATGATAGCCATTCTGACAGGTGTGAGATGGCACCACATTGTCGTTTTGATTTGCATCTCTCAGATAATTAGTGACTTTGAGCATGTTTTCATATGTCTCTTGGCCTTCTGTCTTCTTTCGAAAAGTTTCTATTTAGGTCTGTTGCCCATTTCTTTATCTTCCTTTTGTTGAGTTGTATGAGTTCCTTGTAGATGTTGGAGATTAAAACCTTATCCGTGATAACATTGACAAATATGTTACTTCTTTTATGAAAAGCCTAAAGTAGAAGAGAAAGAGAATCAGGACTATTTTCATGTGTGTGTATATGCATGTGCATGTGTGTGTATGTGTGTATGTGCATATAGGTTTATGTTACATTTAAGAAACATGTCCCTTATTCCACTAGCAGCTGTAACTGTTCAACACCTTTGATTTTTAACAATGTCACATTCAGGAAGACAAAGTCTTTAAACATATTCTATTTGGTTAGCAAACATAAAAGCCTGTGAGATAGCATATAATGCAAACTATTTCCAAATTGGGTTCAGGAATTAGAGTGACAGAAAGAATGAATTCCAGGTTTGAAGAGCAAACATTAAATGTGGTGTGCTCATTGTTGGCCAACTAGATTAGATTAAATGCCGTGTGTTTTTATGCACAGTTTAAATATTGAGCTTCAGCTCTATTCCTCCGATTAAAGTTGTTTGCTTGGCTGTGATGATTAAATAAGGGTTAATAAATAAGCCTTTGTTTAATCTATTGTAACCAAATTTCTCTCTCCTCCTGCATTGGAGACAAAGCAGCTTATAGTGGATCTGTGAATCGAGATGATGAGGTGCATAATTTTATAAACTTGAGGATGGGAAACACTGTTCTGTGCAGTGTTGCTTATGACAACAAAACATGAGGTATAATCTAAACCCCTAACAGATGATGAAATAATAAGAAAGTATAAAATTTTTGAAGAGGCTTAAAATAATGATATTTTAAATGAGGATATTGGGTTTGTAAAAATGACATAATTTTATTTTTGTAAAATAATGTATCTACCTTACCAAAGACTGAGTATGAATGATTTTGATTTTGACAGCAAAATGTCACAATTAACTTATCCTCTTGTGATCCAATAACAAGTACTTTTTATTTTATTTTTCTCAGTTTTATTATTTTCAAATGAAATAAAAAGTAGTGGCATAATTTTAAGGATCAATGGGGGAAAGTCTCTATAAAGGAATTTGTATATTGGGGGAAAACAGTTTCAGTAAGAACCATCCTAACCCAGATCACTGGTTCTGTCATTGATGATTACTTGGTTGTGATGATCTCACCACTGAAGTTTGCAAAAACACCCTCACACCTCCCAAGACTTTGAATAAATGTATTTGTCTCTGATTACTGCCTGGAGAGGGCATCTAGTCAATCAAGACAGCTCATCCACTGGGACCTGAGCTCGTCATAATTCTGCCAAATGCTCTGTCACCATGAAATCACTACTCAGTAGCCAGGGCTTGTTGCTCTAGAGGACCAGACACGCAAAACACTAGGCTTCCAGGGTATTCTCACATCAGAAAGCGGGAGGTCGACACAAGTTACATGTTTTAAACAAATGTGCATTATACACAGAACATAAGCATCTACCTATTTAAAACAAGGGTTGCAAACTATGGCCAGCAGGCAATTAGCTGTCTGGTTTTGTAAATAAAGTTTTATTGAAACACAGCCATGCCCAGTCATTTAAGTATTGCGTGTGGCTACTTTCACAACTCAACTGTATTTCTATATTAAGTATTTGAGACAGAGATTGTATACCCTGCAAGGCCTAGAGCATTTACTATTTGTCCCTTTAAAGAACAAGTTTGGGGACTCCCACTTTAAAGCATGTTAATTGAAAATTTGTATTCAATAAATAAATGCATGGATAAATGAGTGAATGAAAAAAGAAAGAAAGTGGGGGGGTCGAGGTCTTTATGTGGAGGCAACCAGGGATGATCCTGCTACTCGATACTTAATGTGCAGACCCTGTCTCTGAAGGAGTTATTATTAAAAGAGAAGACTCAGACATCTGGGCAATTCCAGCCCTAATTGGAAATGGACATGGTGTCCACATATAAATAAGGGAGCATGTGTCCTTTTCCACGTCATCTCCCTGAACAACCATCCATCTGACAGTTTATAGCCTGGTGGGAGTGACAGCGGATATATTGTTTACTTTCTGCATTAAGGTGTCTGGTTTCAGCATTTACGTTTTGTATAATACTTTACATAAAACATCCCCTTAAACCATTTCATTTCATTCTCCACATTTCTGAGATAGACTGGATAGTTTGTTCCTACACACAAAGAAGCTGTATCTAGAAGCCTAGATGCTTTTTGATGCCACATCTAGGAATTGTATCACACAGCTCCTTTCTATGTATAAGCAACACACACTAGAATTTCCTGGGTCTCTAAAATAAAGTTATTGATTTTTTAAAAAATGAGATAAAATGGGAGAATAATAGAAGTTGAAAACAATGCCACCTACCTGGAGAAATCCAATGCGCTCTCATAATTTAGGTTGTTATCTTTTCCGGAGGTTGGACTGGATGATTGATGATATGAGAGGGAGGGACACAGATGAGAAGTTAGTGCAAAAACTTTTCTCCCCACCCAGTGCTAAGCTCTCACTTGCTGGGTGTCAGGTGGTGGCTCTGCCAGGTAGGGTGGGATCAGTTCCTCTCGTGACATTTAAGGGGCCAGAGTGTCTTCTGACGAAAGGCAGAATGAGGTCTGCTCTGCAGGCCAGCACCACTGGCTGCTCCTTTAAAGAAGCTCAAAGGGAAGCTGTGTATCTACCCAAAAGACAGTACCTACATAGATATAAGGAAAAGTACGGCCATCTGTAACCAGAGGGAAGTTTCTCTCTCTCTGTCTGTCTCTGTCTGTCTCTGTCTGTCTCTCTCTCTCTCTCTCTCTCTCTCTCTCTCTCTCTCTCTCTCGGTGTGTGTGTGTGTTTCCTGAGGAGACAGGGCACAACTTTCACAAGGTCTATATGGGTTCATGACCCACTTAAAATGAACATTCACCTCAATTTTGATTCTGCCTTTTTTGGGGAGTTATTATAATACAGCAAATAACCACTAAAGGACTGTTCTGTGCAAGGCAATGAACAGGATATCTGAGACCTAATGAAGACCAACATAAAGCCCATAATTGGGAGATTTATAATCAGGGAAGAAGGGTGTTTAATACACAGCGTAAGAGAGAAGTTGTCCATTGGTAGGTGGGAAAGGAAGCAAGCATTCAGGGGACTTTCATGAACTAGGCCCATGAAGGGATTCAAGTGAGGTGCAGGTAGGTAGGTAAACTTTGTAGGCAGAAGCCAGGATGAAAGAAGAAAAGAAAATAAAGACAAAAGTGGTGCAGATATCACTAAAAAAAAGCAGGCTTATAAAAGCAGTTGAGAGCTGAAATAAGATTTGGCATTTTAGTTTCTCTCTTATTTTATGGGGAGAAACGGGGAGATACAAGAGGTAAGCAACTGGTATTATTTTTCTAGACTAAGATGACTGCTTGGATTTTAAGAGGTGACTTTGAAGACGGAAGACCTGCAATAGTCACAGGAATTGTTGGATTTCATAGCACGTGACGGACACTTAGGAAACCCACAGAACAGCCTTTGATCATAGTTTGCAGTCCCCTGGGCATGGCCTGATGTAGCTGGCATTGCAGCATAAGCCAGAGCTCTCCTGAGCGGATCCCATTCCACATAAATGGCCTGAGGTCATTCCACCCTGATTTTAAGCAGTGGTATTCTTTTCTGACATGACCCTAATTTCGCTTGTTCATATTGTTTTAAGCCAGAGTAAATGTTCCCTAGAGAGGAAAGACATAAAGCTTGTCAGAGAGTCGGTGTGTGATTCATCGCCTGACCTTACAGTGCTATGTGCAGTGCTGTGCACCCTGTGGGTTCTCCATAAATATTAATTGCATTGAGTGGAATGTAATTTACACGTTGCTCATTTCACAAATAGGTTAAGTGAAGATTAACAACTCCATAGCAGTCCTAGCAGACCGAATTAAAGAATATCTGTGTGTGTCTGTAATGTCTTGAATCAGCCTAATCAAAGTGCCTCACTCTGGAAAAATCTATGTTGGGGGAAATTGTTCTTTAACTCAAACTGATACTCATTCGTAGAAACATCTGTGAGCCTTTATTCTGTGGTCCTCATTTCCCCCTTAGTAGCAAGTAGTTGCAAAATATTAAAGACGTAACGATTTCTCTACATTATTTCCTAATTCATTTTGACAAGAAAACAAGGTGAAAGTAGACACGGCAATTCCACAAATTAGGGATGGAAGGCTATTCCATTTAAACAACCTGGCAGCCACACTCTCAGGTCAGGGATCTCCGCATAGAATGTGTGACGAGAGGCTTTCTTCCTTTTTCTTACCTGATTTATACCTTTCTGAAAACGAAGCAACGGCTGAAATACAGGATGAAATACAGACTATCTCTGACCTCTGCGCATCTAACTTTTATAAGGAAGGTATTCAATCAGGGGCTGCAAGAACTTCCCCATCCACCGGAAAAGAAATGGACTGAGCGTACAAACATGTCACACATGGGAAAGTTATAAAAATGCAGAGCCAAGAGCACTGTTAAAATTTCATAATATTTTAAATCACTTATTATTAAATTGTGTTCATTTGGTTTCCTCTTGTGTTTTTCCACTCATATGCGAAATCTAATGAACAAAATGAACTAACAAGTAAAATGTGACAGACTCAGAGAGAGAGCGAGAGCGAGAGCAGGCTGACAGCTGTTGGTTGGGGGAGGCTGGGTGCAAGGGGAGTGGAAAGATTGAGCAAAAAAGAAGAGAAAAAGCATGGACATGGACAACAGTACGGTGATTGCTGGGGGGGGGGGGAGGGGTGATGGAGGAGGGGAGATAAATGGTGATGGAAGGAGACTTAACTTGGGGTGGTGAACACATAGTATAGTGTACAGATGATGTGTTGTGGAATTCTGCACCTGAAACCAGTATAATTTTGTTAACCAGTGTCACTCCAATAAATTTTAAAAAATCAAACTTCTTTCTCATCAGACCCTCAAACTTTCTAAACTGAATTATCCTTTTCCTTAATTAGCTAATAGATGTGCCTTGTGAGAAATGTTCTGTGATCAATAAGTATTGGAAAGATGCATTATGCCTTAATGTTGTAGGTTTATAACACATATTAAAGTCTCTGAAAATTTGGCAGTAAAGGAAATGTGAAATTATTTCCCTAACATTTGAATAGAGAATACTTTATCATGACAAACATACTATTGTTTTGTGAAAAAGTGACCAGCCACTTTGGGGAATGTGTTTTAGGTATAGAAGATCCCTTCTCCCATAGTCATTTGTTTTTTATGAAACACTAAGCACTAATTCAACTGTTGTCCTTAGTTAAGCTGGAAAATTAATAGGTTAAAAACTTTGAGATCAGATTTTTTAATGGCTAAATCCTGGTTATGTGTTTACACTCAAATTGGGCATTTCCCCATAGGAGAAGTTACTTGTAGATATATCCTGACATTCTTGATGCTTCCTCCCACCTCTAAACATTCTGAACAGGAGGTATTGCTTTTTAATAGCACATCGTTTTTTATGTTGAAATCACAAAGGAATGTCTTAACAGTACATTTTGCTTCCCCATCATGGCAAAGAACAGAAAGGGTGCCTAGCAATCAAAATATTTAGTGATTTAGTCCCTTAGAACATGGAATTTGGGTTTTGACCCTTCTGACACTTTTGGAAATAAAGTTGACCCTGGTCAAATTCTCCATAGTTTTCCTGAGAAATGAAATCAATTGATAATTCTAAAAGCAGTTCCCTGGTGGAGACACAGAGAGAGATAGAACTGATTTTTTCCAGGAACAGAGAAAGTAGAGAGTTTTTACATTGTATTTCCTTCTTTGCGCCTTATGGAAATATATAACAATATACAAAATATACACAAATGTAACAATAGTGTTTTAATAGTAAAAGATGATATAATAACAATTGGAAATTTATGAATGTTACTCCATTTCAGATTGGAAAGATTTACCAAGGTTCAAAGACATTAATATTCAATATGGCTCTTATTCCTTAATATGTTCATATTAAACATGAGGCATGTGGGGATGACCTTATTTCTAGATCTTTCTTGAGCTCTCCTTGAGGGCATGTGCTTACCACTCATTTTAGTTCTGACAATTCAGCATTATTTAAGGGTACGGTTTTAGATGGGGGCTGTTAATTCTGTCTACAATCCTTGGGTTCTTTTGGCCATGGGAACATGCATTTAACCTGTTTATTTTAGAAATTTGAGTATTAAGAGGGTCGCTTCGCTTTAAGTTGCTTCATTCAATTTAACAGGTATTTATTGAGTTTTCTTAATGATGTTATGTGCTCGGAATAGCAGAACCCTTGCTCTCAAGGAAATTCTATTTAGTGGTGGAGGGATCATGAGACTAGAAATAAACAGATCTTGCTATGGTAATAGGAAGCATCCCCTCACTCAGAGGTGTCAGGAAAGACTTTCAGGGGAAGTGATGACTCATCTAAGTGTGGACACATGGAGGCGTGATCAAGATAAAGAGGGCAGTGAGTGTTCCCAGTAAAGGAGAAAGTATATTCAAAGGGACAGAGTGACTCCTCAGAGAAATCTCAAGTCCTAGGTGTAAGGTGGGACCTGCCCCCAGCATAGGTGCTCAGACCTGCATTTTTAGAATGACCAGTCCCAGGTCACTGAACATTTTTTATGGGACTGAGCGTGGCTGTGTTATAGATTCTTTTGTTTTGTTTTGTTTTGTTTTTAATCCTCACCTGAGCATACTTTTTCCATTGATTTCCAGAGAGAGTGAAAGGGAGGGAGGAGGTGGCAGGAGAGAGAGAGAGAGCGAGAGAGAGAGAGAGAGAGAGAGAGAGACATCCATGTGAGAGAGACACATTGACTCGTTGCCTCCTACACACACCCCGCCTGGGGAGTGAACCTGCAACCGAGGTATGTGCCCTTGACTGGAATCGAACCCAAGGCCCTTTGGTCTGCAGGCCAATGCTCTACCCACTGAGCCAAACCTGCCAGGCATGGATTCTTTTTCTTGTGGACCAGTGACTACAGTGGGACCGGAACCCTAAACTTGGTCCTGGAAATGGAACTTTAGCCAGTCTCCCAGGAATCCCACCTACTTCTAGGTGAACCTCAGGACGCTGGGGCTGGGTATGAAATGAAAGAGTTGAGGGAATTAAATATGTTTGAGTTTCTTCAAATGTGAAATGGGGATTGTGGGTCACTCACCTTAGAGTGTAATTGTGAGAATTCAATGGGCTAATTAATTTACATGAAGTTCTAAGAACAATGCCTGTCACAGCAAAAAGTTCCATGAATGTTAGTCATTATTAGTCATAGAAATACCACCATTACAAATAAGTATAATAAAAAGCAACTGATGTCACATAAATTAATATTTTGTCTTAAAGATACAATAACCTAAAACACAAAGAATTTCCCATTTGTGCTACCACTGTGTGGGGATTAGAAGAGTTTGAACTTGTGAGCTGATGTCACTATGATAATTAAACAACTCCAGAAAAAGTTTCTTTAAAGGGGTAAAAAGGAAATGAATAAAAGAAAGAAGGGAGAGGCAGTCCTACATTGATTGAAAGCCACGTTTTTCATGTCATGAATGAAGTGCATCTAGGGTGTTCAATCCTCTGCCTTAGGAGGTGTATTAAATTCTCAATGAGCTTGTAGCCTCTTAAACAATTTCAAATAACTGTCTATGGAAAATCACCAGGCAGCAGCACGTTATGCTGATTTCTGGCCAAAGGGAACTAACTTCAATACATGCATGCTGACACATTAGGAACAAGCTGTCACATTTAAAGAAAACGTATTCTAAGTGACATTATGAGATTGTCAAAGCTTTTGTGGTTGTTTTTGCACAGTGGTTGTCAGGAAAACAAGTGAGGTAGAAATCTCTATTTCTTCTTGATAGAAAGATGACAGAGTATTGACAAGTTATAAACAAATGATCCATTTTGAATTTCCTGGTTTGGGTCTTAAAAAAAATACGAGCAGCAAATTTTAGAGTAGATATTCTTTACAGAATCCTATAAAGAGAAAAAGCCTATACTTAATATAAAGAAAATTTGTATCAGGTATAATAGGTTGTTTTTAAACCCATGGTCTTTTGTTGTTCTTTACCTGTTTTCCATAGTAAGAACTTAAAACTACAACAACCCATGTGCTTTTTAAACACATCTGATAAATGCCAATTATCTCCTAGGTTCAGAACCATGTGAACAGAAGGGGCCGCTGCCACCTTTGGTGAGGCCACTGCTTTCTCACAGCTGTTTTGTGTCTTTGGAGGATGGCCTTATCTCCTGATATCCTCATGCTTAATGGTTTTGGGAAAGCAAAATGCTATTGGTATTTTCTATGAACTTGAGAACGCACGGTATAAACAAAGACAACTGTGCACATTCATTTAGTCAACCAACACTTACCTGATTTCCTACTTTCTGTCAGGCACTTCCTTTCTTACCAACAAATAATTCTGAATAAAATATGAAAGAGGAAGAATTTTAATAAATTATGCATTTTCTTTTTTAAAAATTTACTTTTATTGTCAACACTATTACAGATGTCCCCATTCCACCCCCCTCCCCTTGCCCACCTCCATCCAGTCCCTGCCTCCCCTTCCCTCTGGCCATCACTACACTGTTGTCTGTGTCTATGGGCTTTGCAAAAAAAGTTATTTGCCTAATCCCTTCACCTTCCTTTATCCAGTGCCTGCATCACCCCTTCCCTCTGACCGCTGTCAGTCTGTTCCATGTATCCATGTCTCTGTTCCTATTTTGTCAGTTTATTTTGTTCATTAGATTCCACATGTAAGTGCAATCATATGGTATTTGTCTTTCTCTGACTGGCTTATTTCACTTAGCATAATAATCTCTAGGGCCATCCATACTATCACAAAAAGTAAGATTTCCTTCTTTTTTATGGCAATGTAGAATTCCATTGTGTAAATATACCACAGCTCTTTTATCCACTTATCTACTTATGGGCATTTGGGCTGTCTCCTGATCTTGGTTATTTATATAACTCTGCTATGAACATAGGGGTGCATGTATTCTTTCAAATTGGTACTTTGGGATTCTTAGGTTATATTCCAAGAAGTATGATCTCTGGGTCAAAAGACAGTTTCATTTATACTTTTTTGAGGAAACTCCATGCTGTTTTCCACAGTGGCTGCACCAGTCTGCATTTCTACCAAGAGTGCACAAAGGTTCCCTTTTCTCCACATCCTTGCCAGCACTTGTTTGTTGACTTATTGATGGTAGCCATTCTGGTAGGTGTGAGGTGATACCTCATTGCAATTTAATTTGTATCTCTCTGATGATTAATAATGTTGAGCATTTTTTCATATGTCTCTTGGCCATCTGTATGTCGTTTTATTATTTTTTTATTTTTAATTTCTTTATTGATTAAGGTATCACATATTTGTCCTCATCCCCCCATTCCCATCCCAAACCCCTCCCCACGCATGCCCCCACCCCCCTGTTGTCCATGACCACTGGTTAGGCTTATATGCATGCATACAAGTCTTTTGGTTGATCTCTCCTCCTTACCCCCACCCTCCCCTACCTTCCCTCCAAGGTTTGACAGTCTGATTGATGCTTCCCTGTCTCCGGGTCTGTTTTTGTCCATAAGTTTATGTTGTTCATTATTTCCCCTAGATGAGTGAGATCATGTGATACTAGAAATCCTATCTAATAAGAGTAATATGCAAATTAACCCTCACTCCGCTACACCCACCAGCCACGTCCACCAGCCATGCCCACCAGCCAATCAGAGAGAATATGCAAATAAATGCAACCAAGATGGCTACGGCCACAGAGAGGAGAAGGGAGGCTTGGGTTTCCCTGGCAATGAAGGAAGCCAAGCTTTCCGCCTGCCCTTGCCGGCCTAGGCCTCCACTCAAGGCTACAAAGTTTCAATGATAGAAGATACATAAATCCAAACAGAAATGGCGGCAGCCACGGAGCTGGAAAGAGCAGGAGGATAGGGTTGCCCCCGGTGATAGAGGAAGCCAAGCTTTCCACACACACTGGCAGGCCCAGGCCTCCGCTTAAGGCTACAAAGTTTCAATTATAGAAGATACATAAATCACAACAGAAATGGCTGCCGCCATGGAGCAAGCAGAAGGCTTGGCTTTGCTCCAGGCTACAAAGTTTCAATTGTAGAAGATAAATAAACCCCAGATACCAGGGCCTCCGCTTGGGTCACCAGGGGGCGTGGCCGGCCTGCAAACCACCACAGGCCCCTTGCCCAGGCCGCCCCACGCCCCAAGGGAACCCCCACCCTGATCCAGGACACCCTTCAGTGCAAACCAGCTGGCCCCCATCCATGCACCAGGCCTCTATCCTATCTAATAAAAGAGTAATATGCAGATTGACCATCACTCCAACACACAAGATGGCTGCCCCCATGTGGTCAAAGATCCTGCCCCCATGTGGACACAAGATGGCCCCCACAAGATGACCAGCAGTGGAGGGCAGTTGGGAGGGACAAGGCCTTAAAGGGAGGGCAGTTGGGAGGGACAAGGCCTTAAAGGGAGGGCAGTTGTAGGTGATCAGATCAGCAGGGGAGGGCAGTTGGGAGGGACCAGGCCTGCAGGGGAGAGCAGTTAGGGGTGACCAGGCTGGCAGGGGAGCAGTTAGGAATCAATCAGGCTGGCAGGGGAGTGGTTAGGGGGTGATCAGGCTGGCAGACAGAAGTGGTTAGGAGCAATCAGGAAGGTATGCAGGGGAGCAGTTGGGAGCCAGCAGTCCTGGATTGTGAGGCCCAATGGGATCGGGCCTAAACGGGCAGTCGGACATCCCTCGAGACGTCCCAGATTGGAGAGGGTGCAGGCTGGGCTGAGGGACACACACACCCCCATGCACGAATTTCGTGCACTGGGCCTCTAGTACACCTATAAGAACCGAAAATGAGACAAGCAATAATGGTTATGCTGAGAGGCAAATGAATCAGTCTGTAGTGAATTTCTTTCTGGGCCAAAAAAGGGGGGATAGTAGAAGAATATCATGTAAGGAAAAATATCCTGTAAGTAAATTACATCTAGAAAATTTTTACTTTAGAAAATTAACTTTCATTTGTAATGCTAACAACAAGACGCCCATGAAAAACACACATGGTGTCAAAACAAGCCAAAGGAAAATCATTTGGGCAAAAAAGGAAAAAGGATCCCAAGTCAAATTTATAGAAAATATTCCTTTATTAACTTTTGGTTGAGAATATGTTTGTATATTTTCAGAAAACAACTCCAAGACCATGTGGATTCCTGCAACAGACAGGAATTGACAGGACTGCTCCAGCCATGAAGACTGGAGAAATAGTCCAGAGATGGAAGACGCTGACGATGCCTTGCCATACTAGCAGTCAGCAGCTGTGCGTCGCTGCAGATTGTATGTCGTTTTTGGAGAAGTGTCTATTCAGGTTCTTTTTCCATTTTTTAATTGGCTTGTTTGTCTTCTTGGTTTTGCATACCTCTGACTAGGAGTTAATTTCCAAAATATATAAAGAAGTATATGAGTTCTTTATATATTTTGGAAATTAACTCCTAGTTAGATGTATCATTGGCGAATATATTCTCCCATACAGTGGGTTCCCTTTTCATTTTGTTGATGGTTTCTTTTGCTGTGCAGAAGCTTTTAGTTTGATGTAGTCTTATTTATTTATTTTTTTGTTTGTTTCCCTTGCCCTAGGAGACATATTGGCAAAAATATTTCTATGAGAGATCTCTGAGATTTTACTGCCTATATTTTCTTTTAGGATTTTTATGGTTTCCTGACTTACATTTAAGTCTTTTTATCCATTTTGAGTTTATTCTTGTGTATGGTATAAGTTAATGTTCTAGTTTCATTTTTTTTGCATGTACCTGTCCAATTTTCTCAATACCATTTATTGAAGAGATCTTTACTCCATTGTATGCTTTTGCCTCCTTTGTCAAATATTAATTGAGCATATAGTTGTGGGTTGATTTCTGGGGTCTCTGTTCTGTTCCATTGATCTGTATGTCTGTTCTTGTGCCAGTACCAGGCTGTTTTGATTACAATGGCCTTGTAATATAGTTTGATATGTGGTATTTTGATACCTCCAACTTTGTTTTTCTTTCTCAAGATTTCTGAGGCTATTTGGGGTTTCATGCATTTTAAGTAACTGCACTTAACATAGTTTATGTAGTTATGGAGAGTGTTTTCATGACATGTGTGTATGTATCAGATACATTATAAACAAAATTTGCATTTGAATTGTGATGAATAGGTTAAGTGCACTTAGACAAAATCATCAATTCAGATCAGCTAGTTATTTCTGGCACAATCATTTACATACCCTTAAAAAATCTAAATCTTTAAAATATTTTATAAGCATTTTAAAAGTATGTAGATATCAGTGTAAAACACCTTGGTTCTACCATCCATTATGGTCAGTAATACTTTAAAAATTGGATGAATTGGACATAGCAGAATTTCAACAAAGGAGGTATAGAGCTTTAATGATGAGGTGATCTCTCTTAAATTTAATCGGCTTTGAAATTTGGTTAAAGGCCTCAGAAACCTCCCTGGGTCCAGCAACTTCATTTCAGCCAGAGATTAAAGCACATTACTGAAAAGACCTCGGGAAATGCTTTTTAATGGAAACTATGCAATTAATAATCTGGATTAGGAAGTGTTTTCTCAACATTCATAAGATATTTTCCCAAGGAAGACATAAATTGTAATTATGCTCCCCTTGTCTTCTCCAAAATTATAGATAATATGCCGATTTTTCCTTCAAATTTTAGGCCAGCTTTATTCTTAATAATAACAATCCTTTGTGTCAAATATCTTACATAAAAATAAGAGATTTAGTAAAAAACTTCCTTGTTATTTATCATCATCCCATTATATTCTTTAATTGAGATGATAGCTAAAAATAATTCTAAATTATTTGCAACTTTTATTAACCAAATAATAAATTTTTGATATGCTAGGGAGGCATTTATAGGCCAGACTACTAAGTAGGTAAAGGTTGCAGAATTTTAATTAACATTTACTTTAAATACCACTAAGTTATTAAAGTTCTTTCAGAGCCTTGTTTACAATATCACTGTAAAATTTGGAGGGTGACTGTCTAGATTCCCAGAAAAACAACTTCCAGTCCCAAAACCACGAGGCAAAGCTGCCCCTTTACCACACTCCTTCTATCCTTGATATGACCCATGTTCACAAAGAATGGTAGACAGACACCTGCTCTCTGTCCACATCTGCTGGAGGCTAGATCTTTCTTCAAACACATTTTTAGTAAGTTATTCCCACTCCTCACCTCTTCCTGAGGCGTTAGCCCAAGTGGCCAGGTTAGAGCTATTGTGACCACTCCCAGTGATGGCTGAACACGGCCAACATGAAAACAAACCAGGCAAAGCAGGACTGGACTATTCATCTTTTCTTCTAGAATTTTCAAAGATGATTGTAAACATGTGGAGAGAAGGTCCCATTGAATTAGGACCATTTTTGGCCATTGCATGCCAATAAGTACAGAGAGATGTAGAGAGTGGGGTGGCATTGGGTGTGGTCAAGAAAAAGAATTGCAGTTTCTCAGGCCTGGGCTCTAAGCTCTCCACCAGCCTTCATCCCATAAATGTCCTGGTATACCCCAGTCAGCTTTCCACCCATATCTCACTTGTGATTATTGAGCTATCATTTTATTCTTCAAAATTATGAAAAACCTTAAAAAGCAGCATCCTTCTTTCTGTTGATTTTACACTCTTAGTTTTATTTCTCATTGTACATAAAGAATTGATTAGATTTTGGTGGTCATCTACACATAAACCTAATTTTTATATTTTATAACAATTATTCCTTGTTTATGTTAATTAACTGACATTTGATTTTTAGCCAATTTAAAGAGATAACATTTGTAGAAATAAGATATTTATATTTACAAGAGTAATTTTTAAAATTGGAATATTTGTGAATCAATAACTGAAAAAAATATTCTTGTTGTTTTGTATGCTAAAGGGTTTTGGACACATTATATTATACTTTCTCTTCTACCTAGCTCCTAATAAATATTGTGGCCAGAGGCAATGCACCAGCTCTTTCCATCCATTTTTCAGAAATATTTCTCTAATGATTAGGTACATGAATAATGATTATGCATCACAAACATTCCCTCGTGTTAGTCTTACAAGCATCCTGGGAGATGTCTGAGTTCAGAAATGGGATTATCAATTATTGTCATGATTATTTTAACTTGTGATTTATTTCTTCAATAGAACATGAACTGTCAAATGCTAATAGTTACTGGGTGTTGTTTCTTGTCTTAAAACCAGCTCACAAACATCCTTTGTTTTCTTTTACATATAAATGTGAACAAACACTTGGAGGATCATAGGGCTTTGTTGTCAGAGAAAATTATTTAATCATGTATTTTTTTAAACTTTTTAGATTTCAAAAAAACATAGACATGTAAAAAATAAAAAAAGGAATTAAAGGCCCTGGGAATATATTGGTTGATTATTGTACGTCAGTAGCTTCTAAGAGGGGGTTTTTCCTTCTGAAAGTTAAGAGATGACTCTTGTAAAGAATATGCATAGATCTCCCAGGTGGGATTCTTATTTTTCCTGAAGTCTTCAATTGCAAATTGTATTACAATGTAATGCCGTCTGCTGCATGAGAATACTTTGGAAATATCACTGAAAATCATAGGAGGCTATGAGTTAGGACTAAATAACAGTTGTAATTCTGCCACGATCTTTGATGAACTTGTATCATTTTAACAGGTAACTACTTAAATATACACCAGGCTAATAATGAACTTCCAAGCTCACTATTCACATTCAAAGATGCAAAGTTTAAAATGTTGTGAAATTATTTAACCTAACTGTTTTCAGGAACTATGGTATACGTCAAATCCACGTATAGGAGCTATTTTCAAGAGGCAGGCAGAGCATAAGAGGCATGTTAGCTCTGCAGAGAATCAGTCTGTGTTCAGCAGAGTTCCACTCGGTGCCTGCGGGGAGAAGGCACACTGGAAGCAGGTGCTCCTGAGCCGATGTATCAGGCCCGGCCAGCACACGGGGAGCGCACATATCCCTGGAACAATCAAACCCTCAGACTTTAGCAGTCAGGGAAAGGGGCTCCTTGTGGTTAGACTTGACTTTGAAAGGGAACCCAGAAATTTAGGTTTCCTCTATAAAAATGGAAATTGCTGGCTTTATTTTGTAAAACATCTGAGCATGTTACTAAATAAGGGCTATCTCCAGGTCTTACCTGAATTCTGGCCTTCAGGTTGTGGTCTCTCAACAAACATCTGAGTACAAGTCCTAATAAAAACACTAATATTTTAACTATGAAATACAAATGTAATGAAATTGATGATATTTGGAAAGAGTTTCACTAAAATAATGTGTAAAGATATATGCTCAGATCTTTGTGAGGAAACAATAAACCTATCAAGGAAAGTGAACATATCAGAATTGCCAGTTACTGATGGGTAATTTTTTAGTAAAAGCTTACCCAAAGCTGGATTGTTGGCTGGGTCAAGGAATTGGTGTAATTTTAATTTAATACTTATCTTCAGGTTATTGTCCTAAAGGGCTGTAGCAATTCTCACTTCCCCACATCAAGTATGAGAGTATTATTTCATCCACAATCTTACCTACTAGATATTATGACATTTAAAAAACTTGTGAGACTTCTTTCAGTGAAAACCTGTATCCAGTTATTAACTTTACTTTTTGGTTATTTGATAAATAGTGAGTTATCATTATCTTTTCACTTATTAGCCATTTTATTTTTCTCTTTCAAATTTTTACTATCTTTTTTCCCTGTTGTGATGTTTGCTCATATTTATCAGTTTATAGAAAACTTTGTTGAATCCTCTGTCTGTTTTATGTATTCCAGTTTTTTTTTTTTCCAAATACATCTTATTTGTCTTTAGTCATGTTTTGTGAGATAAATATCTGTGTTTCTTTTATGGCTTTTAAGTTTCCTATGTCATCCAAAAATTAATTTTGCATTTTTTTCTCCTAGTTGCTATAGGGGTTTCTAAGTCTAGATTGTACTAGATCTAATAGTTTTTTTTTTGTATTTTCAAATATTTATAATAATTGTTTCAGGTAATTTATTTTTATAACTATTTTGTGGACATCACTACAAATAACATATTCTCTGGAGGATTCAATCCCTTCTCTCTCCTCATTTTTGCTGAATTAATTGTTTTATTTTATCTTCCCTTTCCTTTCCTTCCCTTCCTTTCCCTTTCCTCCCCTCCTCTTCCTCTACATCCCAGAGTCTCTCTTCTAATATAATCTTGCATTCAAACATCTTTGCCTAACTTATTACAAGTGTTACAAATCCTGAGTCTTATTCAGCAACTTAGCTATACAAGTGCGCACATTGGTTAGAGTGTCACTGTCCTCCTTACATCACATTCGGTTTACCTGGGTGTCCTCATTCCCTCAGGCACCTCCTCCTCCATGCAGCCGCAGATCTGTGCCGGAGAACCTGCGCTAGTGAACTGCAGTGAGGGATTTTGCAGCGCTCCTTCTCTAGGTCAGCTGTCCTTGGGCAGGTCACAACCTGCACAACTGTCCGTGAGTGACCATGTAGGTGCTAAACTTCCCGAGTTAATGAATAACAATACACCCTGAGATATAGTCTCTGACCGATGTAGGAACTTTAGAATCTGTATAGATTCTTAGGATTACAGCCCTTTCCTTTCATCTATCTTGCCTGCCTTGGTTGTTGTATTAGCCTAGAAAGGAAGAAGAGGCAGTTAAATATTTGCAGCCATACAGCCCATTTTACTTGATTCTCATGTGAAATAAGAGAAATGTATCAATAAGGAGGGATTGTGAGCTATATCCATAACTTGGAACTTCTCAGCAATGGGGCTACCATGGCTTAGGGCTTATTTTGAGCAGAAATAATAATAATGGAAAACACAAATGTACCTTTTAGGTGTCAAGCTCTGCACTCAGCATTTTACATATAGAGGTGATATATTTTATCACCCAAACAGTCACACTAGGTTTGGTACTATTATGACCTTTGGTTTCCAGATGAGAAATTGAGTACAAAATGATTGTTTTCCCAAAGTTCAGTGGGGGGACCTAGGATTTGAACCCAAGCCACGTGGCTCCCTCAACTGTCTGGCACATTGGCTGAGGTTTATAAAAAATACTGAGAGGCAGATGGATGTTTTATTCCATTTATTACAGGGTTCCACAACCAATTACTCTGTTTCACAAGAGAGCTGAGCTTCCAACAGATCATCTAGTTAAATTGATTCTTACCCAATAGAGATGGCTTGATGATTTTACAAATGCAGCCTTTGAATGAATGCATTTTTACATAACCAGATCATTTTAGATAATAATAGCTAATATTAACTTCTGCATACCTATACTAGAGTAATATGCTGGGTGTTTCACATATATTATTTTCAATCCTCAAGAAGGTATCATGATCCTTATGGAGAAGGAACTGAGGTTTCAAACTTATATTTCAAGCCCGGCTGAGTGTGGCCCAGTGGTTGAGTGTGGACCTATGAACCAGGAGGTCATGGTTGGATTCTTGGTCAGAGCAGATGCGGGGGTTGTGGGCTCCATCACCAATAGGGGGCATGCAGGAGGCAGCTGATCACTGGTTCTCTCTCATCATTGCTGTTTCTATCTCTCTCTCCCTCTTTCTCCCTCTCTCTGCCTCTCCCTCCCGCTCTGAAATCAATGAAAATACATACTTTTAAAAAGTTATCTTTTAAAACAGGAATTTTCAGTGTTAACCTGGAATCACATAATGAATGAGACCACGTGCAAGGCTCAGGAGGCTAACTTACAGCAAGGGGAAACGCTGGAGGAAAGTGCGCGTCCTGGGGTTCTGCGGAGGGCATTTGTAAAGCTGCACAGGAAAAACAACAGCAGGAAAAAAAAGCAAGGGCAAAAGCGTACACGTGTGACTTTAGAATGCAGGCCGTGGCAGGAAAGGCGATTCCCCATCCATGCAGCAAACAATGAGGGATCGAAGGCTGTCTGGAGGCTGCGCGCACTCAGCAGCAGCCCTGGGCCAAATAAGATCGCGGGCGCTGGAACGTGCAGCAGTGCGTCGCACACGTGTCTGTAGTAATTACCATCACAGGGGTGCGGGCGGGCGCCATCGCCCCCAGGTTCCTCTCTCCTTTCTTGACCACGCATTAAAAAATGAATCACGCACACCTCTCTCGCACTTTGTCAGGAAAATAATAAGCCTTTTAAAAATTACTCACTGTGACTCTGGGTCAGCCACATGGGCTGCCAGTCTCACCGAGGAGGAAACATGTCCTTGTGATGACATCTCATTGTGGGGAGATGTATGGGGGCGGGGGCGGGGGCGGGGGGACAGGTCTGCTTTGCAGGAGGAGGCATTTCCTGAACCTAAGAACTCCACCTAATGTGGCAACAGCTCCCGTTTTATATACAGCTTCACACCTCTAATTTCTCATTTGATTATATAATGTGGCCCCCATTGTGCACATCACTGAATATAGTTTTTTTTTTTTTTTTTTTTGGTGGGGGGGTGTAGTAAGCCATAAAGATTTGCCTAGATCATTTAATTAAATGACTCATTTTCAAAATGAACCGTAACAAGAACGCAGAGTCTTTGAATCTTGCCTCTGGGGGTAAAAATGCTGTAGAGATATTTAAGAAAATTCAAGGAAAATATTTAGATTACATATACATAAAAACCAGTATGCAGGATTTCAGCGTTTGGGATTTTTCAGAATATAGCTTTGCCATTGTTATTTTAACAGTAGAACGAGTGGTGGAAGGAAGACAGCTCTGTCTGCGATGTTCTATCCTGATTGGAAAATTACATTCTTACCTATTGAAACTCTGAACCAAAACACCAGTCACCGCCTGTGCTTTGCATTTCCTAGGGACCAGGAAATACAGTGCACACTAACAGGATAAATGGACAACAGTTATTCAGTTAAAATGATACACTCGATGGATATGCAAATGAGTGTATGAAGTGTTATTTTGGGATATTTTCTGAACAGTTTCTCATAACCAACAGTTGCATATGAGCGTCACCAACCAAAGTGGCCAAGTTCTGAAAATGCCTGCAATAGTGAGGATTGTTGCCAACCTTCCCTTCGCCTCATTTCTTACTGAGCACTGTCCGCTGTCACAGGTCTTGAGTTGAGAGTGGCTGTGGGAACAGAGAGCAAAGTGACAGGTTGGATTATAGCATTTCGCCAGAGCAGGATATGTGAAAACAAATTGTAATTCCAGGGAAATGAGATAAATACCAGCATATAGAAGTGAAGGGAAAGAAGGCGTAATTAAATCTGACGAGAATACGAGCCAAGATTTGAGGTAGGAGGTGGTAATTGATCTGAGTCATTTCTTGAGGAGCTCCTCTCAGTATCTCTGTATCCAGAGGCCAGGAAATTTCCTAGGGTTTTCTCCAAGCTTCGCCGGTGCCTGGTTCTCTCCAGTTCCCTCCACTCCCCCTTGCAGTCCAGTCTCCATATAGCCTCCCTGCCTGGGGCAGTGGCCCTCATCAGTCTTACACACAGTTGACCCCTGCCTTCAGAACGTGACCCTTGAAATGTGAAAATGACCTTATCACTTCCCGACCCCAGGCCTTCAATGACTCCCGCTTACTTGCAGAATAAAAGTCAAGCCCTTTTTCTTCTGGTCAGCCTCCTGCTGGGTATAACTGATATCCTTCTTGTGCATGTGTCTGTGTGTGTATGTGTGTGTGCATGCATGTGTGTGTGCACAGGTGTGTGCATGTGTAAGCACACCCTCCACTGCATTCCATAAACTTTATTACGCTTTGGTGAGTGTGTCTGTCTGTCCTGAATGTTGCTGTTCTCCAGGAGGGAATTATGTGGAAGGTGGCATTATGTGGTTACCAGGGAGAGTCAGGAAGTCACAGGCCACCAGAAACTGTGAGCGGATAAAGGGGTGGAGGGGGTGAAGGTTTAAAAAGGGACAGGTGGAGAATTCAGTTTCCCCTCCTTTGTGGTTTCCTTTGGCACCAGACCTCCCAGCATGTCTTCCTGCTCCCTCTGGGTTCTGAATGAGGGCCAATGGATGATGCTCAAGCTTGGGAGAGAGGAGTAGGAAAGCAAGCACTATCGCCCTGTCCTGCTCTTAAAAGATAGTCTTTCTTCTTTGTGAACCCTAAACTTAAAATATGCTTTCATGTAACAGAGTGGCTGGGGATTAGCTGCATCTCTCCGAGTCTTTGATGACTAGGGGGCTTTTGCTCAGAGCACTCTGGAAAGGATTAGGACCTGCGTTTCTCTTCTGTGCTGGTCCTTAATTTCACGCTGCCTGGGCTTTTGCTGAATGTCTTCTTCCTCCTGCACACTAATTGCCTAGCTCTTAATAATTGATATCTTAAGGAGGTGCTGGGTAAGTTAATTGGCTAATGTTCCTGAAAGGATGGGGTCCTCACATACAAGGCTGTATAAAATGGGATTTTTATTTAGCATTTGCATCACAAGTTGATTTGTATTTCTTTCTAGCCTTTATATTTCAACCACATCAATTGTCTCATGTTTAGATAAATGGTGTGATTTAGAGGCGGAAGAAGAATGCAGTCTGAGTGGGTGGCACCGCTTAGGAAGAAGATTGGTCACCCAAATTTGCAACCCCACATCCGGTCACATTTCTCCATTAAGCATCTTGCTTTTTCAAGCTTCAGGTTTTTTTCCCCCCTCATCTAGAGTCCATTATTAGCATGCAAATCACTCTTAAGAGTGTTGTGTTGACCCACTAACACTCTTTTCTTTTCCTTTTTAAAAAAATATATTTTATTGTTTTTTTACAGAGAGGAAGGGAGAGGGATAGAGAGTTAGAAACATCGATGAGAGAGAAACATCAATCAGCTGCCTCCCGCACACCTCCTACTGGGGATGTGCCCACAACCAAGGTACATGCCCTTGACCAGAATTGAACCTGGGACCTTTCAGCCTGCAGGCCGACGCTCTATCCACTGAGCCAAACTGGTTAGGGCAACACTCTTTTCTTAATACCTTATTTACCCCAGTGGTGAGTTTGACAGCCAGCCAAGGGCGGGGAGAGGCTAGAATGGAAGAGATACTAGTGCTCATAGATGCCTAGTTCTTCCCAACACTGACTTCCTGGGCATCTTGTAGTTAGGCAGGAGTCTTAGTCTAATTCTGGGCAGTGGGCGATGAGCAGAATGGTAAAGAAGGAACCCTCTGCCCCCCGCCCCAGAAATGGCAAGCAGGAAGTAGAGCCACCATCAGCCTGGGGCCCAGAGACCACATGGAGCAGAGCCCTAGGGATGGGCTCCCTAGGAAATGCCTGTGAACAGGAAGCAACCTTTCATGCAAATCACTGTCAGGTTTAATTTGTTTCTAATGCATAACCCAGCAAACCTGAATGATAATAAGAAAAAGGGGGGAGGATGTTGCTGCAAAAAAATACCCAAAGGAGGCAGATGATTTTTGCCTGTGATATTTACTACATCATCTAGGAGCAGCCCTATGGTCATACTCTCCCGTCCTGACCAGTAACTGAAAGTCCTCAGCATTAGCACCCCTCTGACCACTGCATCTTTCCTCCTAGCTGGCTTTCTCTAATGTGCTGACTCCTAAACTCCACCGGTTCCTTCACCCTTTCACCATCCCACACAACACTCACTCCTTTCCCAGCTGACACCGACATCGCACCTGTGCACACACCCTCACCTTCATCAGATGAGCCTGGAGAGGAACCCTCACCTGTGCTCACAGGTGTCATTAAAATCATGAGTGCGGCCCCAGTGGCCCTCACCCCCCAGCGCTACTCCCTGACCCCAGGCCCTTCCCCACTTTCCCAGAAGACTGCTCGTTCTCTCCTTGTGTCCACACTTCACCTTCTCAGCAGATACACTTGCTCCCATTTCACTGGGAAAACAGACACTCAGAAGAGAAATTTCTCAAACTCCTGTCATCTGACCTCACCAGGTCCCTGCATTTCAGCCCCTGTTTTCTGATTTCCTTCTGTGATTCAGGGAGCACCGTCCAGCTCCTATCTAGGATGACGCCTCCACTTATGCATCCTGAGTCCTTTGCTCCTGCCTCCTCAGGGCAGGTCATAGCCTGCCCTGCTCCCATTTATCTCATTTCCATGCTTCAGAAACTGTAAGTTCCTATTCTGTGTGTGGCCTCATCCCCTTCCTAGTGCAGTTAGGAATTATTCAGTTCCGTTCATGTATAATATTCAGATATGAGAATGTAAATGCACTGGAGGTTTGGGCCATTTTATCCTAGCACTGGTGAACATTGCATAATTTATTGTTTATTATAAAAAGGGCTTTATAATTTATTGTTTATTATAAAAAGGGCTCCAAGGAGACATTTTTGAACAGAGGCACATTTCCATTAGATAAATCCACTGACATAGAATTGCATGGTAAAAACATACAATTACTAAATGTTGACAAATATTGTTAAATTGACTCCCTCCAAAACTTCTGTATGATATCTTCTACCTGTTTCAGCCTCTATGTGACCACAATATATTAATTTTTAGAATTTCTGACAATACAATAAGTCAAAGACTTTGTTTTATTTTACATTCTGCTTTGCATTGTGAAATTGATAATCGTTCCTACATTTATTAGACATTTGTATTTTTTTCTCCTAATCATGTTTCTTCTTCTAATAGCCTTTGAGTATTTTTTTCCTTTTTTTGCCCCCTTTCCTTTTGTATTGTGGGAGATCTTTAAATATTCTTATTATTAATGCTTTTTATATGAATGTGCTGCAAATAGTCTCTCCCAGTCTGTGCTACCTGTCTCTCAACTTGTTTTTTGTTATTGTTAATGAAATGGTAGCATCTTAGATGGATTTCTAATTGGTGTGAACGAACACACACACACACACACACACACACACACACACACACACACTCTGCCATAAATACAAACTTTAATGGGAGTGAGCTAGCAATAGGCACTAGAAGTAAATGCAGTCACATCCTCCATAGCCCCAAAGGCTCTCAGCATCCCTTCTGGGGGGCATGCCCTTAGCAGTGAGAATGGAAAAAACACATGTGTGGTTTTCTTTTTTATACCCATTTCCCAGTGGTTACTATCAAGCCTCTATGACTATTCTAAAATGAACTTGACTTTTCTGTTTTCTGGAAATGTCCAAGAGATTAAGGCAGCACGAGGAACTAACAGGTTTTGCAACTCTCCAGCAGCCAGTGTACAGGTTCATGAAAACAGGAAATAGTGATGGTCTTATGTTCAAGAGTGGTCCTTGAGGCAGAAGCAGCCAGAGGCACCAGCAGCTGGAGGGGATAGAGAGAGAAGAGGAGACCAGTGCATCATGGGGAGGGGACAGGTGGCAGGACTTCAGCGTGAGACCTGGGGGACAACGTGAGGTCCCTGGATGGCCCAACCTTGAAGAGACTGTGCCACGTGGAGAAGGCAGAGTGCTGAAATAGTCTCCAGTTCCATGTAGGGTTCAATTCAGCAAGAGTATATTTTAGGAAGGAACATACTGTTTCAGAAGGGTGCGCTAATTCTACTATTAACTTAGAATGTTATTCTGATGTGTTCCCTCAGCCATTACTGACAGCGTATCAAGTTCCTTTTTCACCCTCAGATTTAACCTGCAGTGATCATCACTTCTTAACTGCTCTGGACAGAACAAAACCTGAAATGTAATTTGCTTTAAGAATATAATCACTTATTGATTACTCTTTCTCTCGAGGAGATAGAATCAGTGTGTAAGCTTTTATCCAAGAAAGTCCAGGGCAGTTTTTATAGTTGGTATTTAGTTCAGATCCATTCAAACACTCCTTATGAAACTAGCATCTCAGACATTGTGTTGTAGATAATCATTATTTTTTAAAAAGGATTCATCATATGGCTCATGTGAAAAATTCACAGTAGGCAGACAATATTTAATAAGGAAATCAATAATATTCATTTCGGGGAAAATTAGGTATAGAATATAGCTGGAGAAGATAATAAAACAGGATCAAATCCCACATTTCAGACCTGGTGAGCCATTAGGGATAAGCAATTCACTGCGGTGCCGGGTGCAATGTGTTAGGAAGCTGACACCATCCAACGCTGTGTAAATGCAGATTCAGCCTCATCTGTCAAATGATTAAAACACAGGGAGAAAGAAATCTGGCCTCCGATGTAACATTCGCTGCTTTAGGAAACGACACTGAGGACGGGAATTTCCTCCACTCAGGAAAGGTGTGCTGGTAGGTGTGCTACTAATTTATAGAAAGGTTAACTTGCCAGGAGGAGAAGCGTACTGCCCATGAGGTCCTCTTAATATTTGTTCTAACATCCAAGGGTTACAGTGGGGAGGAACCTTGGATGCATCTCTTTGTGCCTCCCCTTTGCCTCCAGGGACACCACCTACGTCACTGCTGACAGGACACCATCCTATTGCTTCAGGAAGGTTTCAAAGCTAGTGTTGTCAAAATGCTCCGTGTTTTTGCAGGTCAAACTCTAATTCTTTATAACTCCCACTAATTAATAGTGGTAGTAGTACTTTCTAGCATTGCTTAGAATATATATAGCTTTTTAAAAAAAATAATATAACCCAGTTGCAAATATCTGAGGGCAGCTCTCTTACTTCTGACTTTTCTTCTCTAAGCCAAACATCTCCAGACCTCTCAACATAATCTCTCAAATAATTTAGAAAACACAAACATTCTTTAAAACCTTAGTTTATCTGAGAGCCATCATTGCTTTATAGTTTTTTAGAAAATTGGTTGATTTTCGGGTATCAGTTCAAAACTGAGACTCAGGCACAAACTATGAGAAGATGTTTTTTAAAAACTACCCATTTACCTATCCATACAACCAACTTCAATGTTGTTTTCATGAAGTTATTTGTTTAGGGTGGGTGGCAAAATCATGTGTTCGAGAATTAGAGTGAGATATGAAGACAGGATTTATTTCTTAATAGCTATATGATATTAGATTAGTTACTTAACTCCTCTATTTGTCTTACAAAATATATGTGAGACTAGATGTTGAGTAGCACAACCATGAATGGTCCGATTCAGCAACAGGTCCTCCTGAAGGTGCCACCTGGGAACATGCACTGTCCAGGTAGAGCCAGAGGGAACTTTAGCCCAACTTCTGCCTCTAATCAGTGTGGTCAAAGCAATTGTCAGATTCACCAATTTCATCCTGGAGTTACAACAAAGCCCATGTTTATGCATGGATTATATAAAACAAGCATTACTTTTTAACTTCCTTTCTTCCAATTTTATAACTACTTAGCATCTTCTTCTAGGTACATTTGGCACCCAGTCGGAACAGCTTGTTCATCTTCATGTATTAAATTAAAAACAATTACTAGGGTTACACTCAATAATTCTAATAAAAATGTTGTTCACTCTTTTTAAATCCAGGATTTGCACTTATATTATTATGTATTATCCAAAATTAAATTTCCAAGTGAATCCTGTCATATTTAGTCTCAGAGTCAGTATAATCTATCTGCATTGCTTTGTCTTAGGCAATAAAAAGAAAGATTTTATTTTTTGTTTTTTTGCTGTTATCTTCTTGCCTCCTTCATGCCTGAAAATGACTATCTGAAAGCATTGTTAGCTAAGCCTTATTTAATGATTTTCACTGGGCATAACTACTGACTGGCTATGACCCAGGGAAGCACCTGACCAAGCGTGTGCTGCACTCTCCGGTGACATCCTGGCCTTCCCTCTGGCTGGTGTCAACTCTAATCAAATTGGGCTTACAGCAAGGTTTTTGTCTCAATGGCTTCTTAGAAAACTTTTGAGCGTGGATATTTTTTGCCTCAGAGACATGCACAGAAGAATCATCCCTCCTTTCTCTCGTCTTACTGCAAGCTAGAATGTTTGCTTCTAAATAATTCTGTCCCTGAAATGTCAAATGGGAAGCTTTTGCAAACAACTAATCTTGATTATGGAAAATATATGCCATGATGGACAACAATAACAATGATAATAGTAATAGTAATGGTTACAATAGCAATGAATATTTATTGAGTGGTTACAATATGTGGGCATTAAAGCGATGAATTATTATAAGACACTGCCCATTTCTTCAACAATCTCTCAGTCTATTGAGCATATAAAAATAATTAGGATCGACCAGGCAAGTGCAACAATAGAGATTACTGTGCATATTAAGAAAGCACCCTGTCCACCCTCACGTCACGGCCCAAAAAATTCTGTATTGGTCAAAATCAAGAGGAAAAGCCAAAAGCACAAGAGGGAAGCTGCACACATTGTGCAGCAATGGCATGGTCCTTTTGGTCTGGAGAGTGTAAAATGGCACAACTGCTTTTAAGGGAGAACATAGGAAGAAAGAAGGCTTTGTATTTCAAAGAAAAGCTAAGTTTAAGTATCTCTGTGCCAGGGACTCATAGTCCACTATTATTGCCTATGCAGCTCAATATCTCCAATACTTGCTTATTGCTTTTATTGCAAGCTAACTTCATATTTCTCTCATTAATAGACTTTTTCATCAAAAATTGATATTTATGCATATCTAAGAGACCCTTCACACTTTTTGTGCATCAGGATAGGACTGAGTTGCTCATTTTCTGAGAGATGTACTAGTACATGCACAGACATTAGGAACCACCAACATGCATAACAGACAGACACATTTTCTGACACTTAAGGTCATTGGTACATAGGATTTCATTGGTGCTGGTATGCAGTTCTCTGCTCTTAAACAGGATAGTGCCAGCAATGTTATCCAGTAAGGAACTGGATGGTAAATATTTTAGGCTTTAAGGGCCAAGGGCCAAAAACTTGGGTGATGTGTTGGAATATATAGAACTACTTAAAATTGTAAAAATACATTTTTAGCTTGCATGCCTTACAAAAGTAGGCAACAGGTTGGATTGTTCCTTGGTTCAAACCTAAATGTTACCACTATGGATTATTATAAGAATATTATTTATATTGATACAATGTTCTTATAAGTAGAAGTTTTAAAATATCAGTAAAAATTTAAAATATTGCACTATATTTACCCTGGCCAGTCTGGCTAAGTGATTGGAGCATTGGCCCACACACTGAAGGGTTCATGGGTTCAATTCCCGGTCAAGGGCACATACTTGGGTTGCATGTTCAATTCCTGGCCCTGGTCAGGGTGCTTGTGGGAGGCAACCAATCAATGTGTCTCTCTCACATTGATTTTTTTTTCTCTCTCTCTTTCTCTCTCTCTCCCTACCTCTCTACCTTCCACCCTTTCTAAAAATTAGTGGAAAAAATATCCTCAGGTGAGGATTAACAAAAAGTAAAATAAAATATTGCACTATATTTAATAGCAATGTTTTTAGGAACTATTTAGGAAACACTAATCTTTCCCTGTTGGTAGAAAATATGTTTTAAATATCTTCCCTAAACATTTAATCTATTTGTATAAAATATTTTAAAAGTAGTTGCAACTATGGGCAGTGTGTGTATTACTACGTATTATGCACAAAAATATGTGAAATGGAGAAACTGTAAACAGGGTTTGCTGTATTCAACAAAGTATCAAAATCAATGAACAGCCCTCAACTCTGTTGCTTCTCTTGGTGATGCAGCTCTTGTACCTAGGCAAAGTCCGTCACTGACCACCTGGATCAGCTTGAAGGCTAAAATTTCTGATTCTTCAGATGCCAGCACCTTTTAAAAGAGATAACTTTGTGCATACTGGGGCAAATACATTTTCTCTCCTTTTGAGGGAGAAGCTGTAAAATTTCCTTTTTCCTTTATGCACACCTGTGTGTGTGTGTGTGTGTGTGTGTGTGTGTGTGTATGAGAGAGGGAGAGAGAGAGAGAGAGAGAGAGAGAGAGAGAGAGAGAGAGAGAGAGAAGATCATACCAGGGTATCAGATGCAAACACCCTAAATTAAAGAAGAAGGAAGGTCATAGAGTGTACCTGATGGAAGGTTCTGCCATAATCTCCCTTGAAATTCGTTGCTTTTCCTTTTATGCAAATGATGTCCAATCTTTCAGCTGTGTGTCAGCATGGGAGGTTCTCATTGTTATGGAGATGATCCTTTACCTGTCTTTCTATCAGTGTAGCTGAAGCTAATTCAGGGCACTGATGTAAGATTATTATCAGGCTGAACACTTACCTGACAAAATTTATGGTGATGAGTCTGGTACACACTGGATATACCAATGATCTCTGATCATGCGTTTTTACCTCGTTCCTATTAGTTGGTGACAGCTGTCAAAAACGCGGTTGTTATCGTTTTATTTACTTCTGACATTTGAAGGTCACTTACAGTTTTAATTAAATTTTCCCTTTGTCAACTCAGAAATACCACTCAATTTAGTTCTCTATTGCTCCTGAAGCTGCCATGGCATTTTAGGAGCCGATTATTTCAAGATTGCATCGCCAAACTAGTTATTGCAATGACAATGATTATTGAATGCCACCAATATGTTGAGAAAGAGATTAGTCTCTCCTACCAGGTAGACCTAGCATCTGAATGGGAGACTCGCCTTCTGTTTATTCCCTGATGAACTCTGAGCGCTTGTACTTGGCCAGGTTCTTGCAGGTCACTCCGAGTGCCGTGTCCTCCCTGCTCCTGGGCAATTCCAGTATAGGTGCTGCCTCTGTGTTAGGAAGGGACAGATTCTTCCCCATTCCTGATACTTTCTTCCTTATACATTAGCCTAGACAATTGAAAAACACAGAGAAGTACAAGTTTAGGAAGCAAATTAAAACTATTAGATTATGGCTTTGTTAAGGCCAAGACATTTTGATATCATAGTTTATAGTGACCAGCATTTTACATAATACTTGATTCCTAGTAGTGGTGTTAGAATGGAGGTGTTGGCCACTAAGTATTCTTGCCTTGGGTAATATTGTCATTTATGGCAACTTTGACCATAGATGAGTGATTCTTGGTACCCTTAGACCAAAATGGGGGTGGAGGATTAGAGTGTTGACTTTGCATTACACAGACTCATCTTTTCCTAAGCAGAGTAACTGAGCCAGAGATTTGACCACAGGGGGAAAACACTCTTTACAACAATAAGTCTTTTAGATTTCAAGAATGAAACAGTATTTGCTTGTTTTAAATTACAATTTAATACATTGTGACTGCAATTTTCCCATCACTCTCAACATTAGGGAGTTTAGCTTTCATGGTTAAGGCTAGGTATAGCTTGAGTGGCAGATGAGCTGCGACAAGTTCAATTCTAAATTCAGAACCAAGGAAGGGTGAGTGGAAGGGTTAAGGTTAGATTCAGGTACTTAAGAATCACTCCCCACAATGTGGCCCCTAGTTGAAGCTGGTTAAGTGATTTATAGTGGAAGGAGATTTCTACCCTAGAATCAAGGTTTCCTTGTACTGGAAATTTTCTAGTGAGAAGCAGTGAAGGTCAGACTGGCACAAAACTGAAAATACTTGCTGAGTAAAGACACTACATTATTAGACAGAGCCCACTATCAATGCATGTGTGGGTTTCCCCACCAGATATGGTTAACATAACTCCATAATAGACTTCAGACTAATTCTGTCCTAAAACCAAAAACAAAATGACTTGCTCCATACATATTCTCTCTGTGACACACAACACACACACACACACACACACACACACACACGATAAGGGAATCAAAACTTGTTAGTATAGAAAACCAGCTATGCTCTGGCGAGTTTTTCTCAGTGGTTAGAACATCAGTCTGCAGACTGAAGGCTCATGGATTCCATTCCAGTCAAGGGCACATACCTCCATTGCAGATTTGTTCCTTGTCCCTGGTCAGAGCATGTGCAGGAGGCAGCCAGTTGATGTGTCTCTAAAAATCAATGGAAAAACTATCCTCTGGTGAGGACTGAAAAAAAAAATCAACCAAACACAAAGGAAGGCATTACTAGAGGAAACTAAGGACAAAAAATTATATAAAATACATAAAACAAATAATAAAATTTCATAAGTAAATCCTTTCCTATCAGTACCTATTTTAAATATATTAAATATATTTATTATTATATTACATTTATGTTTAATAAATATATTATTAAATATATTTAAAATATTAAACATCCCATTCAAAAGATGTAAATTGGCTGACTGGATGAAAGAATAACCCCACAGGATTCCATTATGCTGTCTACAAGAGTTTCACTTAAGATCTAAGAACATACAGAGTTTAAAAATGAAGAAGTAAAAAATAGTGTTATGCAAATAGTAACCAAAAGAGGGCAGGGTGGCTATATTAATATTAGTATAAAGTCTATATTAAAATAGACTTTAAGTGAAAACTGTTACAAAAGACAAAGAAGAATATCCTATATAATAAAGATGTAATATGCAAATTGACCATCATTCCAACACACAAGGTGGCCACCCCCATGTGGTCAAAGATGGCCACCCCCATGTGGACACAAGATGGCTGCCACAAGATAGCCGGCAGGGGAGGGCAGTGGGGGTGACCGGGCCAGCAGGGGAGGGCAGTTAGGGGCAATCAGGTTGGCAGGGAAACAGTTAAGCATCAATCAGTCTGGCAGGGGAGTGGTTAGGGGGTGCTCAGGCTGGCAGGCAGAAACAGTTAGGGGCATCAGGTAGGCAGGCAGGCAGGCGAGTGGTTGGGAGCCAGCAGTTTTGAATTGTGAGAGGGATGTCCCATATTGGAGAGGGTGCAGGCTGGGCTGAGGGACACCCTCCCCCCATGCACGAATTTCATGCACGGGGCCTCTAGTTACATAATAATAAAGAGTAAATTCAACAAACAACATAATCATAAAAACATATGAACCAAACATCAAAGTTTCAAAATATATGAAACACATGAAGAAATAATTGTAAGGAGAAACAGATTGCTACACAATAATTATAAGAGGCTTTAATACCCCACCTTCAATAATGATAAAACAACCAGCCAGAAAATCAATACAGAAACAGAGAACTTGGACAATTCTATAGACTACTTTCACTTAACAAAAATATACCCCCCACCCCAACAACAACAGAATACATATTTTTCTCAAGTGCACATGGAACATTCTTCAGGATTGATCATGTTAGGTCACAAAACAAGTGTTAACAACAATTTTTAAGGTTTCAAATCATATACTGTGTCTTTTTAGTCACAATGGAATAAAACTAGAAATCAGCAGAAGATGGAAAAATGGAAAAGTTAAAAAAATGTGTGAAATTTAAACAACACACTCACAAAGAAACAATGGGTCAAGGAACAAATCCCAAGAAAAATAGTAAATACCTTAAGACAAATAAAAATGAAAAGAAAAATGACATACCAAAATGCACGAACTGTGTGAAAACAGTGCCAAGAAGAAAATTTTTAGCTGTCAATTCTTACATTGAAAAGAGAAAAAGATATCAAATTAACAACTTAACTTTATGATGTAAGGAACTAGAGAAATAAGAACAAACTGAGCCCAAAACTGGTAGAAAGCAAGAAATAATAAAGATTAAACAGAGATAAATAGAACAGAATAGAGAACAATTGAGGAAATTATTAAAACCAAGATTTGGCTATTGACAAACCTTTAGCTAAATTGATATTTTTAAAAATGAGAAGGCTTTAATAACTATAGTTAAAAATGAAACAGTAGACATTACTACTGATTTTATTAAAGTAAAAAAAATATTTTTAAAAGTACTATGAATAATTGCACACCGACAAGTTGTATAACCTAGATAAAATGGACAAATTACTAGAAAAACATAACTTACTGGGACTGAAGTTTGAAGAAATAAAAAATATGAATAGAACTTAAAATCATAAGCATATTGAATCCATAATCAAAACCCTCCCAACAAAGAAAAGTCTGGGACCGGTTAACTTCACTGGTGAATTCTATCAAACATTTAAGGAAGAATTAAAACTAATTTTCACTAAACTCTTCAAAAAAATTTGAGAAGGGAATACTCCCGGACTCATTCTGTGAAGCCAGCATTACCCAGATATCAAATCAGACAAAGACATTACAAGAATAAA
Organism: Plecotus auritus; assembly: GCF_963455305.1. Lineage (NCBI taxonomy): Eukaryota > Metazoa > Chordata > Mammalia > Chiroptera > Vespertilionidae > Plecotus > Plecotus auritus. Next base: position 163,807,353 of record NC_137770.1, read on the forward strand.
AAAAACCTCAAACACACACACACACACACACACACACACACAATACAACACAAAAAACAAACAAAAAAAATCCAAAACTACAGACCAATGTCCCTTATTAATATTAATGTAAAAATCCTCAACAAAATACTAGCAAATTGATTTCAACTATATAGTAAAATGATTATACACCATAACTTAGTGGAATCTATTCCTGGGATACAAGGATGGTTCAGCATATTAAAATAAATCAAGGTAATAAATCACATAACAGAATGAGAAGAAAAACACACACAATAATCTCAATTATAAATAAATATAATTTGACAAATTCAACACACTTTCATGATAAAAGCACTTGAGAAACTGGGAAGAAAAGAAAACTATTCCAACGTATTAAAGACCATTTATTGAAAACCCACAGCAAACATCATACTTAATGGTGAAAGACAAAGATTTTCCTTCAAGATCAGGCAGAAGAGAAGGATGCTTGCTTTTGCCACTTCTGCTCCACATAGTACTTGAAGTCCTATCCAGAGCAATAAGGCAAGAATAATAAATGAAAACATCAAATGTGGAAAAGAAGGAAAATTATTTGTCTTTATGGAGGTATTATATTATGAGTTGAAAACCCTAAAGATTTAAAAACAAAACAAAACACTGTTAGAATGAATAAATTAATCCAGTAAAGTTGCAAAATACAAAATTAACACAGAAAAATTAGTTGCATTTCAATACTAACAATAAACAAATCTAGAAGAAAATTAAGAAAATAATTTTATTTACAATCGCATTACCAAAATGAGATACCACTTTCCTCCCCTCAGATTGTCTATGGTTATCATAAACAGAAATTAACAGGTGTTGATAAGGATGTAGAAAAATTGAAACTCTTGCATCACTGGTGGAAGGTAAAAAAGGTATAGCCACTATAAAAAAAATGTGGTTCCTCAAAAAATATGCATACAATTACTATATGACCCAGAAATTCCATTTCAGGACATATACCCAAAAGAATTAAAAGCAGGAACTCAAACAAGAATTAGGAGATATGTTGTCTAATGAGGACAGTTTCAACTTGGAAAGATGAAATGTTTTAGAGATGAATGGTGGTGATGGCTGTACAACTATGAAAATGTACTCATTGATGAAGAACTGCACATTGAAGATGCCAAATTCTATGTTATATCAAATTTACAATAAATAAATAAATAAATAAATAAATAAATAAATAAATAAAAAAAACTCAAGAGGGGGAAAGCAACCACCTATATCTGTTTGTAAATGAGCCCTAGAGTTCATTCTTATGTGATCCAGGCCTGCTGACTTTATTTGGGCTTCATGGGGTCTGAGATTCTTTTTTTTTTTCCTTTGGATAATACTAATTTTTACTTTTATTTTTTAAATTTCTTTATTGATTAAGATATTACATATGTGTCCTTATCCCCCCATTACCCTCTAACTCCCCCCAACCCATGCCCTCACCCCCCTGTTGTCTGTGTCCATTGGTTAGGTTTATATGCAAGCATACAAGTCCTTTGGTTGATTTCTCCCCCTTACCCCTCCCCTCCCTTAACTTCCCTCTGAGGTTTGACGGTCTGATCTATGTTTCTCTGTCTCTGGATCTGTTTTTGTTCATCAGTTTATGTTGTTCATTATATTCCAGAAAGGATATATGCACCCCTATGTTCATAGCAGCACAATTTACCATAGCTAAGATTTGGAAACAGCCTAAGTGCCCATCAGCAGATGAGTGTATTAAAAAACTGTGGTACATCTACACAATGGAATACTACGCTGTGGTAAAAATGGAATACTACGCTGTGGCAATAGCATGGATGGAACTGAAGAGCATTATGCTAAGTGAAATAAGCCAGTCAGAGAAAGATAAATATCACATACTCTGAGAGTCTTTTTGTGATATCTCAGTCTGCCTGCTGTCACCATCTTGAAATTCTTAGTCATGTTTAAACTGGAGGCCTTGTATTTTCATTTTGCACTGTATTCTGAAAGCTATGTAGGTGGCCCTGCAGCATACTGTCGGCTTGGCAATGGCATGCCCTGCTCAAGCGTGGGATTGGCTATCTATGGGCTGGAGTAGTGGGATGAAGGGGTCACTTACTGTCATCCCTGCAAGCCTAGCTTATGACTTCCCACTGTGGGTACAGAGTCCAGGGATGGGAAGTATGAGGAAGAGAGACAGAGAGAGAGGCTCTTCCTTCTTCATGGGGAATATGGATTAGATATTGTCTGTTATCCTAGAGACAGCAACAATTTCAAACCTATTTCTTCAATGGAATGTGGATGCCATGGATTCAGAGGAACCTGTGGGAGGAGGAATTTCTTCATGGGCTTCAGTAGATGCTTCCTCAGGCTCAAATTGCCCTTCAGTTCCTAAAACCTTTAAGTCCATTTTACATAAACCATGTTTCAAGCAACTCTCCTTTATGCCAAATGTGAAAACAAATTTTCTGAATAAAAACACATTTTTCCATTTATCTACTTCAAGTTTTCTTCGAAACTTTAAAAATCTGATTCTGTCATTCTATGTATCAACCATTCATCTTATCTGTGTGTCAGTGAGTCTGAAAATAAATGAAATTGGAGTTATTAGTGTGAAAACAAAGTGTAGTCTGACAACTCCTACTTTAAACAGAAAATAAACCGACATTACCAACAAAATCGATTGGGCAGAAAGGTGCTCCAGGAGACCCAATGGGATGGTTTGCAAACTGGCCTAACGTTTGCCTTTTAGCATCATCAGCTCCTGCACTCTGGTGTGCACTTGTGAAATCACCTCCCCTAAATTATTTTACAAGCGAGTTCTGCGAGTCAATGAGCCAAGGTCTAGGGAAGCCGCAGGACACGTCTGCCGCATGCTCCCTGAACAGCCTGCTGCTGCAGGAATCTGTAGCCAGTCTCACTGGCATCAGCCCAGTTGCTTTTCCTTCTAAGTGCCAGTCTCTGCTTCAGCGCTTAAAGCAATCTCTCCAATATTGCTTACATTTAAATATTTGTTTATCTGACAGAGATTCAAACAGACACAGTCCTATCTCTGAATATGCAGGACCCTCAGGAGGAGCTCAGATTTGAAAGAAAGCAGCCAAAATCGGTTTCTTTAATATGCGACATAAGTATGTGTATCGCACACCACACATCCGTGGACACATGTGTACATGAAACTAAATGCACAAGCAAAATAGCAATGTTTCTTTCTGTAACACAGTATATAGTCCTGTGCAGGTAATTTTTCTAACTGTTAATTATTATGGTAATTACTCACCTGGAGGCAGGAGGTGATGGACAACCCGTAGTTACATTGTACCGTGTAGACAGGGAAAGTGTGAAGGGATTAATTACACTGTGTAAGGCTGGCGATGATGTCTTTGTATGGTTGAAACTGTGAGTCTGTGGAGTTGAAGCTTTGCATTTTTTCTTGTAATCTTAAAGCTTTCTAAAGGCAGGCTATGAAGGAAGGTAGAAATTTCCCCCAATCCTTATCAGAATCAGATAAGACTATTCATTTAATGGCAGAAACACTAAATTTTGAATGTGTTTATTGTGCATATTGCACCAACATTTATTATTATTTTTTAATATTCAAGTACAGAGTTCATGGTTTATGGATTTTTCTTTTGTTGAGTTATCCCTGTCTTAACTCCTCTTTGCGTTTTTGATAGGAATTCTGCTCTTTGCAGACAAACATGACTTTCTCCTTAGCAAGGTCACTAAAGACTCCAGATGTCTTAACTACGCTGGAAACATGCTGATACTTCTTCATGGCGGCATTTTTATTTAAAGCAAATAGAACCCTGTATGCCATTTAAATGGTCTGAAAGCATTCAGAGTGACCCACGCAGGACAAAGTAACCTGCGGGAGAAACATCACAGGTGTGCTTATTAAAAGGTAAGAAGGTGAGATATGACCAGATGGAAAAATATGTGTGAAAAAATATTATGCTTATATTATGGCACTCTATTTAGAAATAACATTTGGATTAACTATGGAGGGAAATTAAAATTTTTGTCTTCTGTTGATTTAAAATATGCAAACAGATCCTATACTCCCAGAGATTGAGGCATTTCTTTATAATGCTTTTAAAAAGGTATTCTCACCCTGACTGGTTTTCTCAGTGGTTAGAGCATTTGCCAGCAGACCGAAGGGTTGCGGGTTCTATTCCTTGTCAAGGGCATGTACCTTGGTTGCAGGTTCCATCCTGCCCCGGTTGAGTCTCAAATAGGAGGCAACCAATCGATGTGTCTCTCTCACATCGATGTTTCTCTCTCTCCCCCTCCTCACTCCATTTCACGCTCTCTAAAAAAATCAATGGTCCCCGGGGGAAGATAAAAAAAAAAAAAAGTATTCTCATTTAAAAATAGTCAAGCCCTAGTAGTGCCAACTTCTCTTACAGAGCAGGTTTAAAAAAGTATGAAGCATGCACAGTGCCCTGAGTCTCCACTGTCCACATCCCTTTTCTTGCTGGTGGAAATCAGGCTCTTCCACAGGATGGTGAGAAAAGCACTTCACTGACCCATGCATGGGAGATTGTAGTGTGGCAAGATTTATTCATGATGCAAAATCAAAGGAATTACCCTTTTGGGTTGCCCATGTCCCATCTCCATCTATCCACCATGGAAAAAATCCATTTTGTCTTCATCAAGGCCAAAACAAAGGCCAGTGTCCAGAGTTCCTCTTTCATTAAAGCTTGCTCCTTCGGAGCCTGCATGGTCTGCTGTGGGCCCCAGTAGCTGTTAGAAGCACATGGTCATGTACTCCCAGGTAAGAGAGAACACAAGAACACCCAGGGTGAGTGCAGGTCACCCAGAGAGAAAGAGAGACCTTTTTTGTTCACCTGGGGTTATAACCAGGAGCTTTTTCAAAAGAACTAACCAACTTCTCAAGCTTTCCTGGGCTTCTAATGGGCTCATCCCCTGACAACCAATGCTCCCTTTCCCTGCTTAGACTGACAGACCTCTCTGGTTAAGCACCTCCCCCTGCACCATTTTTACTTCTACTGCCCATCTCCTTATCTCCCCCGCTACCCCCAACAAACCAGTATCAGAGGGTAGGCTGCTCTCTACATGGGGGAGGTGTTAATCCCTTTGGAGGAACAGTGCCTTAGCTTCCTAGTGAAAGAAACAGGCTTAGTGTCCAATTCCCTTTGCTTTCTTTCTAATATCTAACTACCCACAATAAGACCTTTACTCATTTGATTCATGGTGAAATATCCATAAACCAAATACCCCATCGGGGTCCCCATTTATTTATGGTCTCTTGTTCTTTCACCATTCTGACCTGCCTTCAGAAAATAATTTGATAAATTAATTTGTAGCCTGGTTAATTATTCTTAAAGTATTTCTCCTGCTACTTAGCAGGGAATGCATATCTCAAAAGGTAGCATCTCAGATGTTGGCCAGGCAGAAAGGGACAGAGGCTTCAACCCTGAACCCAAATGGAAATTGAATAAAAATATTGTTCTATCAGTGGTAAGATTTTCCTCGTTCCTCTAAGAGGCAACTACCATCTTCTGGAAAAATCAAAACATTGGCTAGGAATTGTCTTTAGAACACGCTTGCTGTAAAATCAGGAATATAATTTTGGTGAAGACATAAGACTGGATTGAGGTGTCATGGAGCATCAAGCGAACTAAGACCTTCTTCCTGAAGCCATTGCCCTATGTCCCTCTTACACCTCTGGTTTACTTATTAGATCCCATGAGGGGGACTGGGAAGTGCCCCAGATCAATAGGACAGCTGCTCAAAGATCAAAAGCTTCCTAGCAACCATTGTCTACATAACGCTTACCATTTGCTAATATTGTAGATAGTAGCTCATAATTGTGCTCTTGGCTCATCATTTTCAGAACTTCCGAAAGCCCTAATCATTGCACAGAGAAAAGAATGTCTAATTTGAGCTATGCTGGACCGTGCAGTGCTCAGCTCGGAACTGCAGTGTCGTATGTGGTCACTTTTTGAGACCCATCTTCTGCTTTAGTGCTTCTTGACATCAAGCGTAATTGAGTAGATAAATCATCCCTACTTCTCTATGATGAGTTACTGCACTTTTATCTTTCCATGGAACTTGCTGGGAAAGTCTGAAAAATGTGTGCTCGCCTTGGCTACAGTTCACAGACATGTTGTCTCCAATTCTTTTGACAACATGGAGATATATATATTCAACTCATGCTGATGCAAAAGGAATTTAAGGATTTCTCTTTTTTCTTCTGCCCTCATTTTAATTTGTGATCATCTTTCCATCCATTCTGGAAGATAACTAGAAATTGGTCTTCTGAACAGTGATGTTTGCTGCTGACATTTGAAAAAAAAAAAAAAAAAAAAAAAGGCTGTCAAGACAGCCAGGGTTTTTTGTATATTTAAAATATTCCCTGGCTTATTCTGAACTTGTCTTTCATGTTTGATTTTTTTTTTTTTTTAGCTACTATAGTTTTTGAGGTCAACCAAAGATCATTTTAAAGACAAGTGGTGTCTAAATGAAGAGCTCTTAATGGAAAGTTTTCCTGTGGCCCTTGTCCTCTCGACAGCAGTCACTATTGATCAGCATCTCGTATAAGAAATTTTTTTTTCAGTGTGGCTGATAATTTTCTTCACACCTTTGGAAGTTTTAGGTATAGAGTTGCTTTATGAACAAGCAACCCCCAAATCCTTCTATTTACCACATGCTCCATTTTAGCCACCTTTTCTATGCATATCGATTCATAATGTTTGGCATTTGAACACTTTGGTGAAATATGATTGATGCAAGTCCCAAAATAGAGCAACAATGAGATATAAGTTGGGATAGGCTGAGGTTCAATGTTAGAAAAATATGGTGGTCAAATATCCATGAACTGCAGTCAAGACTTTTCCTCCTCATGGCACCAGTTTGGAGCTGAAGGTGAACTACCCCTGAAACAACAGGTGTGGAGTCTGTGGACATGCAGCTTTCTGGTGGAATTTTGCTGCGTCTAGACATAGCACTTCTGTCTTGTGAGGGCTTGTGCTGAGCATACCCAACCTTCTGACTTGGTGGGATGACAGCTCTCAGCGTATAATGGGCAGTTCTGGCATCCTGGTCACTGTGTGCTCCATCTCACTCAGGGTCTGGTAGCATTCCATGGGTTGTTTTGTGAAAGTTGTATAATTCTTCACTCTACGTGACATGGCTTTGCTCCAGCCACTCTAAGGATCTGGTTTATTATTAGTATGTGCCGTTGAGTTCTCCCACAAAATCCACATGACACTCTTCCCCTTTCCACAGCATTCTGATACCCTTGGGTGTCTGAGTCATGTGGAACAAGTAGTGCTGCTTTCCCCACAGCCTTGACCAGCTGTTGTGCCTTTTATTTCTCCAAGCCCCATTGAAAGCAGTGACAGCCTTTGGAGTCACCCAGTGTGTGATTTGAGTCGTGCTTCCAGGCACAAAATATGCTACTTTTAGGTGCAAAGAGATCTCTTCTGTCCCTTCTTTGTGATGCAATGATTTACTCTTTGTTTAGATAAGGCATCCCCATTAGCATGTCACTACTGGACCTCCAAATAGCTTACTGATGTGACAATCTCTCAGGTCTTAGTGGGGTTTAGTAACCACCTCAGAAGCACAGGACGCTATCAAGGGGTCTAAGGCATTAGCCACTTCTTGATCATCCAGCTCGATGTGCATGAATTCATCTATACAAAGGGTTGCTGTGATATGGAAGGATGTTCGGATGGTCCAGGTCTCTTGGACCGTATTATGAAAAACGGCAAGGATATTATATCACTTTGAGACAAATTTTTTGTATATGTTATTTCACTTTCCACATACTTGTTTCATGTCCATTGTTTCTGATCCTCTTATCTGATAGGCATAGAAAACAATATGCTAGACAAGTCAATGGCCACATGCCATGTCACAGAAGCCATGAAAATAAGCTCTACCAAGAATTGCTTCTGATATGGGACAGCAATCTGGATTACCAGTTGTCTGAGTTTGCAGCCATCTGCCCTCTCTGTCTGTACAGGATCAGAGATTTCTGCAGGGGTCAGACCCTTCCTCTGTCAGTGGGGTTGAAGTCTCATAACTGTCTCTGGCCAGGAAACTGCATAAGGAATGGGGACTTTCTTGGACTGACTGCTTTTAGTCTGCTACACATTATTCACCTTAATTTCTTCTGTTGATATAAACAGAGTGTCATTTGTTGGTTGTCCATCTGTGTTGACCCAGGAATGCCATATTAATTAACCAGCTTCACAACACTGAAGACCAAGTACCCCTGCCTTGACACCATTATGATACATCCACCTGCTTCTAGCTGGTAAGTGCCACTACTGGCCATTCCATGTTTTCGTTGGCAGTATTTTCCCCCTGTCAATAATAATACATCTTAGTTTCACTGAAACACAGAATATAACCCTTTGCTTTTCAGGTACTTTCAGGAAACAAATTTCAATTTTGTTATCACAGCACCCTAGTATATCCCTACCCCCTTATTACTTAACCACATTCTCAGGACTGCCTTTAAGAAGAGGCATTCTCTTTGATATGTATAGTTAAAATTCTTCAAATAATATCATTTACTATATATAACTTTATATAAAATTCATTTTTATAGGTATAATAAATATAGGTAACATTATAATGTATTCCTGATTTATTTAATATATTCTAAAATATTGACAGTATTTTTCTGATGTCCAATGAAATAACAATAATATTATACCATTAATAATAATAGTAGCTAATGATTATTTGTGAAGGTACTGTTTTGAGTACTGTACATGTATTAGCCAATTTATTGTTTGTAAGACGTGACACATAAATGCAACTGTACCCCCACCTCAACACCATTTTTTTTTTTGAGGAAAAAAATGAGACTCAGAGATTGTAACTTGCCTAAAGACTCTACAGATTTTATGTGTGTTTGGAGATATATTAGCCTGAATATCATTATCCTGTATGCTCATATGTGCTGTATATATTGTTGAGAAAATCTCTAGGTTGAAATTTTCTTCTGTTGAAGTTATTACAAATGGCAAGATCCAAGTGCCAGTCAAATAATTGGCCTTATATTAAGTGTCTTTCAGTGTTATTCTTTCCAGACGTACAGTCTTTTCACAGCTCATTACATCCTATCTTTTTTTCCCCTTTAAATTAATATCTTTCTGAGCCCAGTGCTGAACTCACTCAAGTCAGAAGTTATAAAAAAGCATAATGGGGTTTTCATTAGGGGACATGTTTCTAGCAAGTCTTTTAAATGGAGGAGCTGATCATTTAAAACATAGAAAAGAATAGATCATTTTGAATAAAAAAGAATAAGTTACATTCAAATGTTTTCCTTGATCTTAACAGTCCTTCAAACTTAGGCAAAAGGTGATGAGAAGTTGGTGGAAAAACCCAGAGCAGTGTGTTGAGAAGTGACTGACCCTGCTGGTGTGTGCAAATGGCCACAGACGAGCTGTTCCAAAAGCACTGCCTTTCCTCAAATCTGCCACTTGTTTTACTTTGTAATGTGTTTCCTTTTCTTTTGATTGTAAAAATAATTTATCTTAATTGACAAACACTTGGAAAAACAGAGAAAATTAAAATTACTCTTAGTTCTATTGCTTTGAGGTAAACATTCAACAATTTGAGCTACGTCCCTGTTTCTCTCAATCTCTTCTCTCTGAAGTCATGACTTAAGTTTCCATCCTGCTGTTGTAAGTGGAAAACGGTGCAGAGCAATGCACAGCAGATCCCCAAGTGCACAAATACAGGGCACCCCACTCCTCTGCTTTCTCCTCTTCTGAGGCTACAGACACACACATGCACACACATATTTATTTTTTGCTTAAAATGTCCTGGCTTTGACCGTTGGGAGATGTTTCAGGTTGTCCCTTTGGCATAACCCCATAAATGTGAGTAACTATTTCCTTACTTTCTGGACATTCCAGGTTCATCTTGCATATTCCCTGTTCCAGTCCTAGAATCAGCCATTTCTCTAGGGAGCCCTGGTTCCTTTATATTGGAGAATTGTATTATAAATGGAGCATGGATGCTTGGGGAGCTGGGAGCAAGGAAATAATTGTGTGGATACTAACCCATACATGTACATATACATATTTCAATATGTAAGCATCTTGGTTTGTATTAAGCTAAACACAAGTTCTTACTGATGTCCCCACCTCTAGTTTGTGACTACAGGGATCATCGGGTCATTCTGGCCTTCTCCCTTGTTGACCTGCAACTAATCCCTCTACAGTCAGAAACCTGTCTCCCACCATCCACCATCCACCATCCACCATCCACCATCCACCATCCACCATCCACCATCCACCATCCACTTAATTGCTCAGTTCTAATACACATGTAGGACAGTATCAGAATTGATGACTTGTATCCTGTGGGAACAACCTTATCAACCAGAGAACAATGCTCTGTGCACTTTTGCCTTCAATCTTACAGACTCCACTCATTTCCAAAGTGAGTGGGCCCGAACCTGGCTTCCACCTTTCAGTGAGAGTGTTTCATACATTTGTGATACAATTAACTCTCTCTGCATTCCTTTCTGGCACCCTTTCAGAATACTTATTTAATAGTCACTCAATCCTATGAGGTGCATACTATTTTATCAACTTTATTCACATGAGAAAACTTGTTACTGTTTTAATTTGCATTTCTTTAATTACTTGTGGTCTAACTTTTTCCCATATTGTTTGTATTTTCTCTTTTGTTAATGTTCTCTTTAGTACATGGCTGAATTGTTGTTGTGAAGGTCCTGTTTTTCTTTTTATTTATGTAGTTATTAACAAGTTGTTTCTCAGATATGTGGCAAATAATTCTCTTATTTTTTTTTCTTAATTTTCCCAATACAGGCATTTGAGAGACATACCTTTTAAAGTTTTATGTCATTTACCAATTATTAGCACCAAGTTTCTACCACCATAATTTTCTCCTAATGTATACTAAAGGTACCTCGAGGTCATTCAAATCCAGAGTTAAAATCCTTGTGAAAATCTTGTGCAGGCTGCCAAAGTGGTGTGGCTCTCAGTTGGTTGAGCATTATCCCATGCACCAAGAAGTCTCTTGTTCGAACATGCCCAGGTTATGGGCTTGATCCCCAGTAAGGGGCATGCAGGAGGCAGCCAATCACTGATGATTCTCTCTCAAAGATGTTTTTCTCTCTTTTTCCCTCTCCTTTCCTTTCTCTATAAAATCAATAAAACATATTTTTTAAAATCTTGAAACTACAAAAAGTTGTTTTAAAAAACCTTGTGCAAGCCGTGACCTTCTTTCCAGAAAAATATGCATGCACACAAGAGTTTGCATAAAATTTCCAGAATGTATGGGCATTAGATGAGGAACTCAACCTTAGTTCATTCCTTTCACTTCAGTGATGAGAAATACTTTGACATTCAAGGGGACTGACTGAGTTCCCCTACATTTTGCAAGAAATAATTGGAAGCTGGGACTAGAGCGCAAGCTCCCTGATGTCCAGTCATGGTCCTTGCCATCCATAGCATACTACCTACTGAATTACTTGGACAGGCTGACGACACAGTGACTTAACTATAAATAACAATAATGTTATACATCATTTTCTTTAATCACAACTGATAGTATTTGATACCTCATCATAACCATCATAGAAAACATTTGCTAAATTCTGGTAATAGAAAAGTTTAATGCAAATCATGTAAACAAAGGTGAATGGAAATGTAGATGTATGGTTTATTTCTTGCAGTGAAATGATACCTCTAATTTCTCCAACTATTAGTTTCTTTTGTTAAAATTGACTTCTTACAGTGGCTTTGTTTTGTTTAACTTTTAACAAAGCTAATACTTTAAATTAAAAGGGTTAAGCTCTGAAGGTGCTAAAATAAACAACAACCAGCAGAGAACACACTTCTCTATAGAAATCAGAGCTTCTAGGCGGTGGTCTGCCCTCCTCATGTATAGCACACTATTCATAACCATCCTCCATTACTCTGGTTCTGAGACTCCAAACCCCCTGCTTTCTTTAGTTCCTAGTCCCTTGTGGACTTTTCACATTTCTAATCAGTCTGTGCATTTGAGGATCATCAGCAAACCGAATCTCAAAGGAAAATAGCATATTGGAAAGCATTCTGTGTCAGTCAGTCAGCAAACATGTATTGAGCACATAAGATCTGGGAGACATTGTCATTTATCTAGACAGAAATACAAAGCAATATAAGACATGAAAGTTTCTGGAAAGCAGCTTAAGATTAGTGGATGTATGAATTAATGTGTAGGACATGAATTCAATTTACACAACATTATAAAAAACTAGGGCTCAGTGCACGAAATTTGTGCATGGATAGGGTCCCTAGCAGCTGCGGGCTGCCAGCCGGGGCCTTCCCCTGGTGGTCAGCGCACATCATAAGGGGCGATCAAACTCCCGGTAGGTCAAACTCCCAAGGGGACACTTTGCATATTAAGCTTTTGTATATAAAGATGACAAATATGTAAAATGAACAATAAGTGAGGAAGGGATGAAGATAAAGCAGAAAGTAGACGTGTATATTCACACACCCTTTAAATGAATTGTGTGCATATTTGGGTGTGTGCACATGTGTGCATGTGTGCATGACTAAGGTATAATGGTACATTAACTTGAGAAATGATGAGAAAAGATATTGTAAAGTGAGATGTGCAAAAATAATAATTAATGTATATATTATTATTATTTTAAATTGAAAATACCAAGAATCAAAATACTTTATTAAAGTCACTTGATAACTCTCAGGAGCCCATATTTAGTAATTTTTTTTACCCCAGATAATCCTGTGTTGGTTCTATTGCAGTAAACTTTTAAATTTTATTATTGGAAAAGTCTCTAAGAAATTGGGGACTTACTTTTAAAAATGGTTAAGAAACAATTTCTATAATGTTCTATTCTATCATAAAACAATTTTGAATGAATTTATAATTCTATTCTTCAAAAGGGTAAGAAACTTCTTAGTGTTGGTGTTCTGAGTGATTGAATAATCCAATTTTCCATCATTATGATTTTCTGTGTGCAACAATATAATTTGGTTATAAGCAGAATATCTATACCTTCAAAATAGGATGTGTCCTCAGAGAAACTATGCATTAAGTGATATGAAGAAACATGTCCACTATGGTAGCCACATGTAATCATTGAGGAAATTAAGTGTTACTAAATGTGATGAAGGAATTGAGTTTATAATTTCATTTAAATACATTTATATAGCTATAAAATAAGCTATAGACATTTTTCTGCATAACATTTATTTTCCTCAGCGATCCTATCTAAAATTTCAGGCTTTCATCCCAGCTGGTTTCTCAGTGGATAGAGCATCAATCTGTAAACTGAAGGGTCCCAGGTTAGATTCTGGTCAAGGAAAAATACTTCAGTGTAGGCTTGATCTCTTGGCCCAATCAGCTGAATGCAGGAGGCAACCAATCAATGTGTTCTCCCACATCTATGTTTTTTTTTTCTCTCTCTCTCCCCTAAAACCCTCTATTCTCTCTAAAAAATCAATGGAAAATATCCTCGGGTGAGGATTAACAACAACAACAACAACAAATAAATAAAAATAAGACTTCAGGTTCTCCAGGGTAGAAATGTATATCCCATAACAGTTACTATATTGCTTCATATCTAGTAGACGCACAAATTTACATTAAAATGTGTAGTGCAGTGAAGTGTATAGCTTGATTCAATTCTTTTTTTTTTAATTTTTTATTTTTATGATTTCAGAGAGGAAGGGAGAAGGAGAGGGAGAGATAGAAACATTAATGATGAGAATCATTGATTGGCTACCTCTTGCATGCCTCCCACTGGGGATCAAGCCAGCAACCCTGGCATGTGGCCTTGACTGGAATTGAACCCAGGATGCTTCAGTCCACAGGCTCCACTGAGCCAAACCTTAATTCTTAAGCATGTCTAAAGGACAAGACTTAAATATAAAAAGTGATAGAAACACAGACTAATTGAACGATGAAAATTAATAAAGCTCTTTATGTTTAATCTAGAGGCCTGGTGCACAAAATCATGCACAGGTGGGGTCCGGCCAGCCCATCCCGATTGGGGCTAATAGGGTTGGGCCAACTGAGGGGATGGGCTTCAGGTGGTTGGCCAGCCGGCCCCGCCCCCTGGTTGGACTCCCTGTCAGGGGACAACTTGCCTTTTATTATATAGGATGTCAGTTCACTTTGAAGAGACAAAAGTCACATATCAGAATATAGAAAGAGAAGCTAGAAGAAAATCAGTGAGTAAAATGCTGTCTGTAGTTACCCCTGAGCCATTCTAATAAAATAAAATAATGTTTGAATACTATATAGAGAAACACCTTATTTTATTGTCTGTTAACCAGCTATATGTTGATTTCTTCAATAAGATGTGTTGCTAAACTGTCTTAATCAAGATAAAATAAAATGATCTTTATCTTTGTTGAAAAATAAATCATTTCTAAGTTCATGTAAGTTATTTTTGCTTAGAACAAGACATTTAAAACATTTTCAAGGACATTAAGTCTTCAGGCTTTAAAATATCAAGTAATTATCAAATCAATGATCATTTGGGGGAAAGTAATGAAGTATGGAAAATAACCACTTCAAATTATATAAATCATTACCACAAAGTATTTAAAACTGATGTCATTAGAAAAAGCACTTTAACATTGAGGGTATGAAATGTCTTCAAAGTTCAATAAAAACTGAAATTATATTCTAAATAATTTTCCGGAAATAAACATAACATATTTTTAAGCTTTTATATTTAATCTATTATTGATTTACTAGTAATTTTGTTGTTTTCTAGGTATTACTACTTTAAATAATTCTTATAAAATATACATACTGTATTTAATCTCTATTATTTTTTATAAATATATATTTCAAGTATTATCAGGAAGATATTCTTTTAAGCATTTGAATAAGGAAGGAATTTTAAAACAAAGTTGATTTTATTTTCATGTTGTTCTCATTGGTCTTAGAAGTGGCTGACCAGGCAGGTTAATATCATTTGCTAGAGAAAAGCCTCATGCCCTTAGAGAACGTTGTCCTGGTTAAGCTGGCACAATTCTACTTATTTTTTACCCTATATTATTTCAACACACACATATCTCCAGGTTTGATCTGTGGATACTTGGTTATTTTCTGTGGTTTCTTTATGTAACTCTTTAGTGATGTTCCCACTGTTTAAAGCTGGGACCTCTTTCCTACAGTCCACAGTGATGACAAGTCCACAGACTGGCCAGGCCCACTGGGCCTGTAAGCCCTGGGGGGTGAGGTGCTCTTCCAGGTGGACAGGCCCAGCATGTGTCTGGTCAGCAGGCGCCTTGCCCAGAGGCCGGGCTGTGCAGCACTTACAGAATTTAAGGAGCACAGATGATAATCACAGGCTTATTTGGTGTCTGAATCAAGATGGAAGGTCTCTTGATTAGCTGTAGTTTTCCATTTCAGCTCCACTGCAAAGGCAACCAGGAAGGGCAGTCCCTTAACTCCTTGTCTTAAAGGAAGCACAGGAATTGGCAAACATGACAGCAAGTGTCCTATACTACTCAGCACAAGGAGCACATTTCTGGTTTGTTTGGAATCCAGGAGAAAATTTGATCTGGGAAATGGTTAATACACATCTCGTACAAGTATGCACGTATATACTCCATTATAAGTATCTGTGTGTGTATATGTATATATATGACATTAATTTTCATACAGTATATATGTGTGTATATTTACAGTATACATACCCATACTGGTATATATGTGTGTATAACATATGTATATTTATACCAGTATATACAGATATGTGCATATATACAAATAGAATACATATATACTAGTATACACATATGCATAACACATATTCCCACACTAATATATGTATGTGTATTTATATATTGTGTGTGTGAGTGTGTGTGTGTGTTCCCATATGCTGAACATTGCATATATTCCCATACTGGTTCCCTTTCTGATGAATATATTTCTTATTGATATTTGAAATATTCTGATTCCAATGATGAAAAATTCATTTATTGGCAGGATATGACAAGCTCAAATTTTTGTCATTTCATTCCAAGCATGATTTCAGATATCATTCCTACACAAAACAAATTGTATAATTATTATTGATTTAAGTCAGATAATCAAAATGAGTCTTATATTTTCATAAATAAAGAAAATGCCACCTGTGTGTTTCTAAGTCTATCGTGAATGAAAAGTTCATTGCTCAGGGATTGAATACATGGTTAGATGTTCCCTTTGAACTCTCCCTTCCATGAGTACAGTATCAAACACCTTCAAAAGCCAACAGGAAGTGATCAGTTAATATTAATAGTTAATATTTGGGCTCAATATTGTTTTGTAGACTTTTAAACATATTTTTAAAAATTCAAGTAGGACTATCTCACAAAATGAAAGTGAGGGTTTAATTGTGTTCATTTGAGTGAAGTTCTATTTTAGTGGCTGGGATACTATGATGACACAGACAAATGCCAGCTTTTAGTGAGTCACTGTACTTGCTAAATGGAGGGCACATTCACAGAATTTTGTTTTTTCTATAAATTACTTCTCTGAATAAGTAATCCTTAACCATAAAACACAAAACTTCATCTAGTACTGCTTCTTAATTATAAATGTGATTGTTAGATTGACTGTGGGTTGGTCAGTCACCCAATGCCATGGATCCACACTTATTAAAACAGTAGAGGCCTGGTGCACAAATTCATGCATGGGTGGGGTCCCTTGGCCTGGCTGGTGGGAAGGACCACGGGAGGTTGGCCAGCTGTGGGAGGTTGGCTGTGGAGCGCACTGACCATCAGTGGGCAGCTCCTGTGTTGAGTATCTGCCCCCTAGTGGTCAGTGCACATCATAGCCACCGGTCAACTGGTTGTTCATTTGTTCGGTCACTTAGGCTTTTATATATATAGATTAATGTGTTCAACAAATGTTGCTTGAACACATAGTTAATAGATATCTCTTTTTACTCAGATAATGATATTTCTGTTTGTAACATTGAAATATGAGTCACCATGATGTGATTGTTTTTCTTGGAAAAGGCCATCTTAATAATTTTATTAGAAAAAGAAATAATCAAACTGCTTTTTAAAAATGTGTAATTCATCATCTATAGAACTATGACCCAGATAAACTCACATGCCCAATTCTAGTTTGTTGTTATTTTTATGTGACAAATGGGAGGATCCATATCATACTGTGATAAAACTGCTTGTGAAAGAGTAGGTGGTCAGGTTGGCAACTTGGGGGTCTCCAGAAGCCAGGTGACAAAGGTGGGGCTCAGGACCAGGGCAGGGAGTCATGGTGGAGACCCAGGGTTTGCCCTGGCCCTGTGAAGAATCCTGCACAACATAAATTTTCAAGCAGCCACACTAATCTAGCCAGGACAGCTTAAACACCCAACCTTTAAACACAAGTGATAAGGAGTAACAGAACCTAATAGAATTTTATCTGCATCTATATAGAAGTGAGTGTCAGAACCCTTCAGCTGTGGAAAATAGATGAACCTGCCAGACAGAGCTCTTTGAGGCTGAGCTCACCAGGAGGTTGGCCACTGGCTCCAAGCACAAGGAGGGTCATGAGAAAATAGCTCTGAAGCTCCACTGTCAAGGGTTTTCTGGGTTTTCCCTGCCCACATTGCACAGCTGAGAGCCTGACCCCTGGCTCAGAGGAAGCTTTATCTCCTGTCCCACACATGGTAGCCCACTGGGGCCCAATGCCTCGTCCAAGTGGCTGGATTGCAATCTATTTTGTCTTTTTTCCGGGAAGCTTCCTTGAAGAGCTCCTCTTCCGCTCATGGTGATGTTTCTTTCTCTCCCACTCTCCTAAACTAAATGCCTGATATCACCCACTCATGACCATCTTCCAGGGTCAGGGGCTGGAAACAACCTTAAAGCCTAAAGGAAGATGAAAACATGACATTTTAATCATTGCCACCCAATGAATGAAGGAATGAATGATTGAGTTAATGAACTGATACTAAACCTCAGTCACAATTCTAAGATTTGTGCATAAGTCATTTTTAATCCTTGCAACTGCATGGAAAGGTAGATACAATCTTTGGCTTTTCTGTTGCAGGTAGTAACCCTGAGGCACATGGCAGTGAAGTGATATACTTGGAAATGTTTATCATGTTGTGTCAGTCACAGAGTTGGCAGGGACACCAAGCAAAGCTCAATGTCTCAAGCTCTTTGTGTCTTTTTGTTGCTGATCTAATGTAAGTGCTCACTATGTCTTTTCTAGCTAAGTTCACTGGCCTCCTGATGGTCTTCCTGCTTTGAATTGGGCCCCCAGTCTGCTTTCCCACCCTGTGGTTAAAGCATCTCAGAATTATTTTAAAACATGTGTGCTTTTGCTGCCTGTTTTGGGCTGTCATCCAAGAAATCATTGCCAAGAACAATGTCAAAAGCTTTTCTCATATGTTTTCTTTTAGGACTTTTATAGACTTAGGTCTTATGTTTTAGTCTTTAATTCATTTTGACTTAATTTATGTGTATGGTCTAAATTAAGGGTCCAACTTTATTCTTTTGCATGTGGATATCACAGTTTTCTCGATGCCATTTGTTGAAAAGACTGTCCTTTACCCATTGTGTATTCTTGGTTCTCTTATCAAAGATCAATTGGCTATACATGTTTGGGTTTTTTTATGGGCTCTTTATTTTGTTTCATTGGTCTATATTTTGGTCTTTATGCCAATATTTGAATAGACATTTCTCCAAGGAAATGGATGGGTAAGAAGTTGGGTGGGTGAATGGTTTGACTGATGAATGCGTAGGCATGTGGATGCATGGGTGGGTATGGGTGGGTGGATGGGTGGATAGATAGGCAGATGGGTATGTGGGGTGGGTGGATGGGTGGATAGATAGGCAGATGGGTATGTGGGTGGGTAGGTGGATGGGTGATAGGATGGTTGGGTGAATGGATAGATGGAGGGGTAGGTAGATGGTTGGATAGGTGTGTAGGTAGGTAGATGGGTGGGAGGATGGATGGGAAGATGGATGAATGGATAGATGGGCAGATGGCTGGGTAGGTGGGGTAGGTAGATGGGTGGGTGGATGGAAGATCTGATGTAGAGTCCTGTCTTTAGTAATCCTCACATAGCTATTTAATATTTCTTAGTCATGGTTTCACCATGGTTTTTCTTATTTTTAAAAATTGTCCAGATAGAAAACCTTGAGAAACAATCTAGCAAAGGAAATATGATACTGCTTTGAAAAATTAAAAGTGGTGTACAAATGTAGCCAGGTTTTTGTTTTTTTATTGTTAAATTCTGGGACTTTAAAAAATGAAGAACTGCCCTAACTGGTTTGGCTCAGTGGATAGAGCGTCGGCCTGCGGACTAAAGGGTCCCAGGTTCGATTCCGGTCAAGGGCATGTACCTGGGTTGCGGGCACATCCCCAGTAGGGGGCGTGCAGGAGGCAGCTGATCGATGTCTCTCTCTCATCGATGTTTCTAACTTTCTATCCCTCTCTCTCTTCCTCTCTGTAAAAAAATCAATAAAATATATTTAAAAAAAAAAAAATGAAGAACTGAGTCACTTTATACTTCCAGGGGCACATGAGAATTATTTTCCAGACTGAAAATTCTCAAACTCAGTTGTGCACATGACTCTGCAGTTGTGAAGTTTGGGAGCCTCCTTATCTATTTTTCATACACTCCACTCTGGCAGGCAATTGTTAGGCTGGTAATGGAAAGGTAAGCAGTTTATTGCAGGTGGCGGTTAGCAAGCAGTCAGATACCTTGAAGCTTATCCTCACAACGGAACATGAGTAGTGACCCTTTGGCCGCCCTAAAGGATTTCAGAGGAGCCATTTCAGGGATCAATGCCAGTTCCATTACTGTTTTCATGGTTAATCAATGGAGCACACACTGTGACGTGCCGCAGACACCTGGCTGTGTCCCCAACTGCAGAAGGGCTGTGCTCCAGAGGAAGGCAGATCTGCAAACCTCTGGGAAAAGGAGCAATATTGCTTAGTAAATTTCTCCTGCCACAGCAAAGGAAATCTACAGCTCAGCAGGCTTTACTTCAGTACCCTGGGAAGATTAAAACGGAATTGATGATATAGTCGGCAACAAATTGTACCGTTCTTTAATGTGGCTGAATAATGTGCATGTCATGTTTGAAAATAAAAAAAGGCTTGTTTTAAAAAATAAAAATCAATGAATCCAAAAACGGATACATTTTAAACTTTACTAAAAGTGCCTCTTAAATATTCTTTGTCTTTTTTTCTCTTATTGTCTTGGAATTTAAATCTTTAGTGTATATTTCAACAAAGAAAAAAAATCTACTACTTTAACAAGTATCAACATGCAGAATTTATCCTCTATTCCCAACTGTTTTCCATGTCACTTGCCATATTATTTGCTGTGAAGATAAATATTCAACTGTCTGCTCATGAGGTAGAAAATGCCAGGTTACTATAACAAAATGAGAATTCCTATATCATTTGCTATTTTAAAATCTTAACTATGTGCTTTAGAATCTATATACATAAAAGCCTAAGTGACCAAATGACTGGTCAACCGGTCACTATGACATGCACTGACCACCAGGGGACAGATGCTCAATGCACAGGATCGGGCTCCCTCCTATCTGGATCGGGCCTGTGGGAATCAGGCCTGTAGGGATTGGGCCAAAACTGGCTCTCCACCATTCCCTGAGGGGTCCCAGATTGCGAGAGGGCACAGGCCAGGCCAAGGGACCCCACTGATGCATGAATT
This sequence comes from Plecotus auritus, assembly GCF_963455305.1. Lineage (NCBI taxonomy): Eukaryota > Metazoa > Chordata > Mammalia > Chiroptera > Vespertilionidae > Plecotus > Plecotus auritus. The sequence continues at coordinate 163,828,012 of NC_137770.1, forward strand.
CGTGCACCGGGCCTCTAGTCTACTATAAAATAACAGTAAGCAGTAGTATTCTCTACCCAATCTTCTCTGTATTTTTTCCCAGTCCTTCAAGTTTATTTTCTAGAAGCCTTGGTGGAATGCCTAGGACACAAACATGGAGTTTCTTCCTCACATCTTCATTTCTCTACTCCTGAAACTCATCTGATTCATGGATCATATTTTGACAATGAAACCAGGACAATCTTATTTCTGAAACTCATCAATAAGAGTGTAAATTTGTTCAGTGTCATATGTTTATGAGGTTATTTCCATTTCAGTAAGTGATATGTGCATGTGTGTATGTGTAATTAGGATTTTTTTGATAAATAACAATTTAAAATTCTTATTGTGTATTGAACACTGTACAATATATTTTTGTACATTATTCTGTAAAAGTCTTAGCAGCATCCTATGAGGTGGGTACCACTCTGATGTCCATTTTGCAGGCTAAGGAATTGAGGCACAGGGAGGGGATGGAATTTATTAGCACGGTAGGTAACCCACAGGTGTGGCTGAAACTGCGGAGCGCAGGTGGTTTCTGTGTGATCATGGAACTTCAAACCTCAGCCTACCAAGTCACTTCTCAAGCAGTTGGACCTGATTTAAACTCAGATAGACACAGTCATAGACAAAACAAAAGAAGACAGGTTATGATGATTTAAAATAGGGGTTGGCTATATATATATATATATATATCTGGAAGATTATGCTCCAACAATTCATATGGCTAGAGAACACACACACACACTCTCTCTCTCTTTATATCCTCACTGGAGGATATTTTTTGCATTTATTTTTAGAGACAGTGGAAGGGAAAGAGGGAAGGGGAGAAAGAGAGCCAGGGAAGGTAGAGAAACATTGACATAAGAGAGATATGGATTGGTTGCCTCCTGCACATGCCCTGACCAGGGCTGAGGATTGAACCTGCAACCCAGGTATGTGTCCTTGATTGGGAATTGGACCTGAGACTGTTCAGTCCATGGGCCAATGCTCTGACCACTGAGCAACACCTGCCAGGGCAGGAGAATTCTTTTTTGAGGAATTTTACACATTATTGGACAAATAAAGGTTGGATAACTAAAGATATTAGTAAACTCATGAACATTTTTAGAAGTAGTTTTTTACTTACCTCCATAACCAGTGTTGGGTCTGAGCTCGTCAGCTAGGGATGGAACCTCTTTGGATGCCAGGAATTGAAAAAAGATACGAGCAATGAGCAGCCATAGGTAGATGTGTCATGCTTTATTGCAAACAAAGCAACCAACAACTGCCGGTCAGTGGCACCTTTTATATTCAAACAAAAGAGGCTGCTTGACCATTAGTGACATATGTGTCCTAACATAAGTAGGTTATATAAGGGTACGCCTATGCAATATATATAGTGATACTATTGAGTCATTGCATTCAGGCATGTGTATGGCAAATGGGCCTTTAACATCCGGTGTACTCTGGTGAGGGCCCCCACAACCAGCAATATATGACACAAAACTGAAGACCATAAACATAGTAAATGAGTAATAATGGGCACAATTCAATTAACTGCTCTCTACCTTCTGTGGTCTCCAAGTCTCCTGGCATTGGACTAAATGGATCTTGCTCACCACTGTACCTTGGATACTCAGTGGTGAACATAACTCAGTTACATGTGATGTGTGGGATGTCTGGTGTAAAGGATTACTCCTCTCCACACTGGGAGGCAGCGCTCCATGGGTCTCGTGTTTCTGCATGTTTTGCACTGACTTTTTTCTGGTCTGGTCTATGCGAAGATGGTTATATAGTCACTATGGAAAGATAGTGATTGGATTACCCTCTGAAGCAAAAGGAAGCTTGTTTGCTTCTGAGTAAAATAAAAGTCTCCATTTGGAGCAAAGGGCAGATATACTTGCAGCTCATTTTAGAAGGTTGGAGGCCACTAAGCTTAGGGTTTCTCCACTGCAAAGCCAATGTGCTGTGTGCACGAGTGTTGTCTGGTCCTTTCCCTGTCCTCCAGTGGGAATTAAGGTGTAACAAAATGGCATTAAAGTGAATGCTGATACTCTGTCACCTGCTGAATAATAGTCGTTTTTGTTCTGATCCAGGAGTCTCATGTCTTCTGTGAGCAACCCTAAAGTGGTAGCAGGCAAATTTGTTGGGTTACAAGTAGAAGGGAATCTCAGATCCTTCTGAGTTCTTTTAATACTATAGTTGAAAAGGGATACCATAAATTCTATTTTCTGGTGAAAAATTATGCCAAATATTAGATTTTTAAAAACTCATTCAAATATTCAGTATTTTATGGCTTTATGATTACTTATTTCTTGCTTTGCAAGTCTTATTAAGCACCTGCCATGAGATCCTTAATTTTCTTGGTAGTGACTCAGGATGAGGGCTGCCATCATGGTGTCACTATAGCCAATACAATCCATTTCTTATGGCAAACAAGCCTATAACAGGCCAGCCTTCCCAGCAACAGTAAGGAAAGCTAGGGACAGAAACAAGTTCTTGACACCTATTAGATGGTTTATTAGTCAGCTGCCATAAAACACAATAACATAGGTCTGGCTGGGTGGCTCGCTTGGTTGGAGTGTACATCAAAAGGTTGCGGGTTCAATTCCAGGTCAGGGCACAAACCTAGGATGCGGGTTTTATTCCCGGTTGGGATGCTTACAGAGGCAACAGATCAATGTTTCTCTCTCACATTGATGTCTCTCTCTCTCTCTGTCTCTCTGAAATAAATGAACATATCCTCAGGTGAGGATTTTAAAACAGCAACAACATAACAAACAACAGAAATCTGTTTCTCACAGTTCTGGAAGCTCGAAGTCTGAAAACAAGGTGCCAACATGGTTAGTTTCAGTGAGGGTCTTCTTCTTGTAGAGAGCCACCTTCTTGCTATGTCCTCACATGGTGGAGAGATATCTCTCTTCCTCTTCTTAAAAGGCGACAGTCCTGTCTGGCTGGTGTGGCTCAGTGGTTGAACATCATCCTAAGAACCAGGAGGTCAAGGTTCGATTCCCGGTCAGGGCACATGCCTGGGTTGCGGGCTTGATACCCAGTTTGGAATGTGAATGAGGCAACCGATCAATGATTCTCTCTCATCATTGATGTTTCTCTCTCTCTCTCCCTCTCCCTTCCTTTTTTGGAAAAAAAAAAAAAAGCCACAGTCCTAATAGATTAAGATCCCACCCTTAGGACCTCATTTAATCTTACCTACCTTCTAAATACCCTCTCTCCAGATGTAGTCACCTTGGGGGTTAGTGCTTCAGCATTTGGATTGTGGGGCCACAACTCAGCCTATAACAGAAGGCGTCAAGGCTATTGAACAGTGGGGATGTAATAATCAAGCTCTCTCAAAGAAGGCTTATGTTTGATGCTGCATTTTTGCCCCTAGAGTTCCCTAATTTGATAAAAAAAAAGCGGCTGAAAATCGTATCAGGAGCAAAGTTCAATGACCAAGCATGTGTAATTGAAAAGGTGAGCAGAGTTCAGGCAGCCTCTGGGGCAAGGAAGAAATAATTGCCATTGAGGAAAGGGAAGGGGTATGGCCAACATCCCAGGTTTGTATCAGCGTTCAGCTCAATTAGAAATAGACAGCCTCATTGAGATTAAAGCTCCTGTTTGAATCAGTTCAATCCCAGACTCCATTCAGGTGATCTGACCTACCTCAGTTGCTTGTCAGAAGCAAAATAAAATCCTATCGGGAGGAAGAAGCCATAATTCAGTGTGTCAGATTAGCTTCATGTGTTTTGTTTTTTTGTATACAGTGTCTGAAATTTAATTTTTAAAATACTTGCCATCCCAGAGACAAAGCAAATGTCTGAAAACTGAAAGAAAACAGACATAATAGAAGGAATATTCAACTATGTGAGTCATTAGACAGGACTTAAGGGAACTAGATGAATTTCAGCATGTTATTAAAATATTTAAGAGAGAATTTAAATTTCTGATAAATACACAGGCTCAGAGGACAGCTGGTTAAGCAACTCTGTTACTGTAGGATTCAGTTGCATCATAAATATAGTTTATGTTATATAGCTATGTGGCTAAGTGTAAGACTCAGAGACATTTACCTTCATAATTAATTTAGGAGGGACCAATGCTCAGTGGCCAAGCCATTTCACTTAATCCTTCTTTAATTAGACTCAGAATCAATGAGGTTCTAACAAAGATTCCCCCAACTCAACTCCAAATCAGTTCCTAAATTTTCTTTCCTTATATCTAGAAACTGAACTTGATTCCCAAGGGAAGGACTTAGAGAAAAAGTGTAAGAATTCTGTTCTCATTGTGTCCAGAAAATCAGATTCTGATCTGGTCAGATGGTCACTCCTGCTGATGAGCAGAGAAAGTGGAGTGGACGGGGCCTCAGGAGTCACACCTCGCCTTGTGTTGGAGGCTGAGGGAAGGTAAGAGATTAGAGATGGCTATCCTGAAATAGCAAAAGTCAATGAAGGGGGCCCATGGAGTCTTTTCTCATCTTTCTTGAATTTATGTTTTTTCAGCTCTGATTGTTGTTCTTATTTTTGAAGTGAAAAAATAAGAATACTCTCTAAGATATTTTTATGAAAGTTTTAAGAAAAGAGAGGAAAGGATAAGGACATGCTAAGCAATATAGTCATAGAAACAAGCTAACAAACACTTTTCATTTATTTGTAGATGTATTTTTTTAAAAATATATTTTATTGATTTTTTTACAGAGAGGAAGGGAGAGGGATAGAGAGTTAGAAACATCGATGGGAGAGAAACATCGATCAGCTGCCTCTTGCACACCTCCTACTGGGGATGTGCCCGCAACCAAGGTACGTGCCCTTGACTGGAATCAAACTTGGGACCCTTGAGTCCACAGGCTGACGCTCTATCCACTGAGCCAAACCAGTTAGGGCTATTTGTAGATGTATTACTCCAATACAAAGGGGACAGTAAAAGGCCTTCTTAGCACTTGGCCACGAGAATTGAGGGCTGGTTGTGTCCAACCATCATGTATCTGTGGGAGGCACCCGTTTGGTCTGTTGACACTTTAGCTTTTACACTTACTGGTAAAGATACAGAATTAAGTCTTGTCTTGACCTGCTCCTCATATACTTCAGACGATCCTCTGTACACTGCTGAGTCATACAAGGATTTACTACAAAACCTGTGGTTCAGCATTGCCATCACATTCCCTCTTTATGACATTTGAATTGCAATCTAACAGTTGCCTCTTTTTAAAATAGTGCTAGATGGAACCAAAATTCTCAAATCACACTTATTAAAATTTTATGTAATTTTTATTGATGGTGAGAAAGTTAGTACTATATCTGGATCCACATAAAATTTCATTTCTCTGGGTTACAATTTTTCCTGAGATAATTTTCACGTGAGATTTTTAAAAATTGTGTTTAATGGAGAAAGTGTCACTGATAAAAGTGCTTGATTTACTTAATATTCCCTTCCATTAAATGCCTTTGTCTGTATACAGGCCTGTGTGATTAGGAAACTTTTAGAACGAGTACAAGTGCTGTTATTTCTAACTTTCTGCTAAAAATATGAATAAAAGAAAATAAAGTGATATGTTTGCACTAATGGTTTCAATACAAGTCATTGAAATAGAAAATTCATTTTAAGAAAAAGCAAGAATCATTTTTCCTTTTCCTGCTAGATGCTACATATTTTGCTGAAGGCTATCTTGTGTGGTTCCACACACTTGCTGAAATCAGCAAAATAAAAATTCTAATAATTAATTTTACATGCATGATTAAAGAAATCAAGTTCTACAAACCTATAGATTCTAAAAATTAATGAACTGCAGTAAAAGTATGCTTTTGTGAGAATGGATAATTTGAAATAGAGAAGTCATAAGACATAAATAGATTTTTTCCTAACAAGGTTGTTTTCTGAGAACTCCTCAAAGATGTTTAGACACTATTCAATATTTCTTCGGAAAAAATAACTTATACTTTCCAATTTTCAATTATAGGCTCTTATTTTTATGTTAGCAGAAAATATAGCTGATTTCCTGTATTCTTACCACTATTTTTGAAAATAATATAAAATATTTTACTTCAAAATACTAATCTAATTTAATATTAATAAATTATAACATCAAAATACAACATGTAAATTTGAGCAATATATTTTTTTCATAGAAAATATATTTTTCTTTTTAATGATGAATATTACAAGCAAGATTTTACAGATTTTCTTCCTTTTTTCCCACTTAGGCAACCTAGAGTGATAAGGACAAACACAGCACAAGTTGATACCAGGATCTGGATATTTAACACAAAAAACTTTTACCCTTATTACTGATTTCAAAACTTCATAATGACATTCAAATATACAATATACACTGATTATGTGCATTAGCCAATTCCTTAGTCTTTACTCTTTATATGAGCCCTTCCCTGATACCTGCCCCATCTCTGAAGTTCAGGTCAAATGGATTGCTTATGTCTTTGTGCTCTATGTTTGGTGTAAACAGTCCAAACCAACTCTGAATTCTTTAAGCAGAAAAGGAGTTTACCAGCAAGGCCACTTGGAGTCTATTATGGTGATGCTGAGGCTGTTTTAGTGTGTTACCTCTGGCCCCTTGCCACCATGGATCGCAACTCCACAGAAAACATGGCAAGTAAACTGTAAATGTCTAATAGCTTTGCAAACCCTCAGAATCCAATGACCAGGAAGAAGTGTGTAGTGGCTCACTCAGCCATCGAACACCTGCTCTACCTGACAAGGTGTAAGAGAAGCAGCATACTGGCCCCTGGCTGCCATGGCGGATGGGTCCTTGCTCCACCTATATTCAAAGGACTCCCAATACCCCAAATGATACAAATTCAACTGAGTCCTTCTTTCTAAAGTCAAGAGTTCAAAACAACTGCCAGTGCCCAAAGGAAAACTATTCCCTTTCATCCAGCTGAAGGTACTAGTTGCGCCTCTACAAGAAGAGACAGCCCAAATATTTTATAAGATAACATACACCTTATGGTATTTCTCTGAGTGATGTCCATTCATCCCTGAGTTCTGTCAGAATCTTATTTTTGATATTATGAAACTCACAGGATAAGTTTTAAATGTATTCACCACCAACATACCCTTTATAAAGTGGAAGAATAAGTGTAGCAAATTAGTTAAAACACACATACACATTAGGTTACGTGAAAGTAGTGGGTTAATGTTACAACTCATCAGATCATGGTAAGTCTTTATACTATTCCTTTTCCAATGTGAGTCCATGTTAATTTGCTTTCAGCCAGCCATTTAGATTGCTTATCTAAATGGATAGACGGTTAGATAGCTTAGATTTCATTATCCAGTGAGATGAAACAAATATGTGTTTCTAAGGGCTCTGCAATTCTGATTCTGGTGTCCCTGCCAGTGTAGTTATGGTCTTTCAACTCCTTAATCATGTACATGGTCATAACATAATTCTTCCAGGAACTGTCTTGGGCTCCATGTGCTGTCTCCTGTCCTTGGTAGGTGGTGGCGACCTGCTTCCACCTACCTGGAGTTGGTAGAAGACACTCTGTGTTGCATTGCACAAGATGACCACAAGCCCACACACCCACATGCTCACCCATTGCTTTCCTGCATGTTACTGCTTTTTCCATCAGAAGAGGGAGCTGGCCTTAGGCTTGCTTCACATTCTTAGTCTGAGCTGGCCTTAGGCTTGCTTTGACACATGGGATGGGGCAGAAATAATGGTTTGGAAATTTAAAGTTCAGGCTCTGGGGAGCAGGTAGAGTGGGTCAATGGGAGCGGGGGAGAAAGAGGAACATCTGTAATACTTTCAACAATAAAGATAATTTTTTTTAAAGTTCAGGCTCTGAACTTCTGCTTTCACTTTCTTGCCTCCATGAAACTGTTGCTTGAAAAAGTCTGAGGTGACCACACGGAGGACCAAGGTGCCCAGTGGACAGCTAGTGCCAGCCACCAGATATGTAGAGGTTTCTAGACTGCCCAGCCCTGAGAAGCTCCCAGATAACTCATCTGCATGACTTACATTAGGGACGATCAGTAGAGGAACTGCTTACCTGATCTAGCCTTGGTCTGCCAATGCAGCAACAGAATGGAAACATCTGCTTACAAACTACCCTGGACCTCAGTTGGGTGCTGTGACTCTCACATGAAGCTGTTAAACCAAACTGGCCTATGTCAATAGTGCAAGTGACATCTTGGTCTCTACTGACTCTTTCATTTCTCAAATTGTTCAGAATCAAGGGGGAAGGCTGGCTTAACATATGGGGGTCTACTAAAGACTCCCACCCAAGACAGAAGTTAGAGGTTAATAATAGTGGTGGGACAGGCTTAGTTCCTAATAGGTTGGGTGTTGGTGTCTGATGCTGGGCATCCAGCAGAGTGATGGTGTGGCTGTGGGAAACCATGGTCACTCCTGAAGCTGAGAGACAGAAAGAGGTAAGCAAGTGTTTGCGGGGTGTCTCTTTCTAACCATGGAGACAGCATAATAGACATTATTGTTATTAATTATCCCAGTGGCAGGAAATTAAGCGAGGCTTGAGTCAAAGGAGGAGGCATATCCTTGGAACTTGGGGACAAGACGAATACACTTGCGAAGGCCAGAGGGTGTGTTTAGTTATCTTGAGTAAACTGCTCAGGGTCCTGCATGGACTCTTTAGGGAGGAAGAGCATCGCTGAGCCTTTGTTTCCCCACTTCCTTCATGGGTGACGTTCATAGAAGTAGGGGTTTTCTAGCACAGACCCAGCGAGCATGCTAATAAGGGGTGAGAGGAAACAAGGAGAAGCTCGACCCTTCATAGTCTTAGGAAGATAGTTCCCTGTGTAACATGGGATCTCAGATGTGGGATGAGGAGATTGGTTTGTGTGTATCTGTTGTGTGCATTTGTGAACTGACATAGCAGTTAAACAAATGGACTCATTGGGAAGCTATAGACCTAAGGAGTGGCAATAACCAATTTTCACACTGGATATGAGGGAAAGACAATCTCTTTTCTTCCCTTTGTGGCATCTGCTTGGCCAACATTGAGGAGAGACTGAGTTTGACTGTGCAAACAAAGGTGTGACAGAAGCCTTGACAAGAGCCAGCACTCAGGGACACACTGGGGAGAAAGCAGGACTTCCTCCAGGATGGGTTAGCTCCCTCAGCTTAATAATCCCTGGGAAAGAAAGTTTGACTTTCTTGCAATTGGCAGAATGCATGCTAGGAGTTGTTTCATTATATTAAATTTTATTGGGCTCATTAAAAAAATTCCAAGTTGGTGAACAGGATATCAGGTATTCTTATATAACAACCTGAAAAGAATAATGTTGATATAATATATTGACCCCAGAATGCTGGAACAGATGTGGGGGAGTCTGTAATTATAATGCTTCATCATCAAGAACCAGGAATTTACCCTAAGTCTGAAGAGGGCAAAGGAAGATTTTTCACAGCTTCTCCTTCTCATGTGTGAAAAATTGAAAAGACAAAGTTAATAACAGGCTTCCTCAACCCACTGTGCAATCTTTGTTCTGGATACTAAAATTAACATTTCTTCTGTTTCCCTCCAGTCTGTTTGAGAAGGGTCTCAACTGTATGGCTTCCTCATGTGTTTTAAAACTGTGAAAAAATGGAATTTGAGCCTTGCAAAGTGTTTCGCATGTCTATCATTTTGTTCTGACCTCTCCCTTTACCTACGACTATGATTAAGTGGCCCTCAGGAGCAGAAGAAACAGGCCATGCAAATGTCACTTGAGGTCTTAGAACACCTTGTTCAGAAAGTCAATGAGCTCACTGACCAAGAGTAGTTATTAAAAATGAATTAAAATGTAAGTAAATCAAAGTTGGAAATATTTTAGTTTTTTCTTGCTCATCTAAAGAGCTGAGATCTTTTCCCCAAAATCCATTATGCACACATCCTGAAAATCACCCCATCTGCATTCCTGCAAATTGCATGATGGCTCAGTTTTCAATGCTGAGAATGCTGTGCTTTCACCAGTCCCAGACCAGTGACCACGGACGCCTTCACTGCAGCACGATTCTGCCTGGCCAGAAAAATCGCTAATTGCATTGTAGAAGGGAGTTTCATCAATTGCAGCCTAACACATTTTAATAGGGAAGAAAGTTGATGAGGTGAAAATGGAAATTTTGACACTTAGGCAACTTAACTTTCTTCTTCTTCTTCTTTTTTTTTCTGCAGAGAAAATTCTCCCTGATTGATGTGGCTATTGCTTTCTTTCTTCTTAGTGGAAGAAGAAAAGGATTTTGCATCCATGGCTGTGAAGAAAGAGAAAGAACAGCAAAAAGAGGTACTATGAGGCAAAGTGAATAGAACTGGATGAATTCTTTTCCTAAATATCCTTTTTAGGTACATTTTTTTCCCTTCTCTGGCCTAACCCAAGTATGACTCCTAAAACACGTGAACACGAATGCAGGAGACATTGACTTTCTGTGGATTAAAGATGGACTACTGTTTGCTCATCTAGAAGTAGGCTTCTGGGGCAGTCCACTTTTGAAGTGAAGAGGGTTTAAAGCTTTAAGTAATATATGTGATTGTAATTAAAAGGCTTGACACTGGACAAAGCACTCTGCATTTAGTGAGTTGTTCATAAATGACCCATTGTTAATGGTAGAAACATTAAGTGCTAGGAACTGGAGGAAACCATGAGGAGAGGCAGGGGAATTAAACAGACACAGGCTTGCCTTCCCGTGAACTTGTGATCTCATGAGGGCTAGAAAAGGTTCTCAGGCGAGGTGGCCTTTGAGAAGCATCCTGTACAAAAGAACATCAAAGTTTCAATGTGAATGATAGAAATTAAGATTTTAAAATGTTATTTCTTGAGAAATAATTGTGACCTAGGATTGCACCTCACTTTGAACTTGCATAATTCTGAGAAACAGTGGTACAGGGGGATTTCTATTTCTTGTTAATGGAGCTAATTTTGTTTCTGTCTATCTCATCATATTGACGTTCACATTAGAGCTTCCTTCTTTCTTGTTTAGTCTGGCCGTCAGCATGCAGCCTTGCCAATGTCTTGTCTTGAAGACACAGATCTCAAATTTGTTACTGAGGAAAATGATGTTGTGTGTTTTTCTCATCCTGTTTCCTCCATTCCTGTCTCATCTGGTTCTTTAAATGAGGATCACTGACAACTTCCTTTCCATCCTTCTTCTGAACCCCTTCCAAATATACATCCAGAGTTCATTCAACCACAGCTACTAGACCAGCAGTCCTGGGAAGAGTAGCATCAGCAGGTTGAATCTCATGATGGAAAGTAAGGAACTTACTAAAGAAGGTGAGATATTCTCAGCTCTCATATTCAGATTTATCTGTTGTTTTTTTTAATCATTTTAAATATCTATTGTATGTATTAACTGTACTTGAACATCACTATTAAACCTATCAACTGTTAATCAGAGTGCTAATTAGGGACTTTGTGCCAGGAAAAGTGGCCAGTCTCACATTTGTGTCTGACCAACTGCAGTGCCATTTACCTCTTCAGGGTTTCAAGTGATTAAATATGAAAACAACTTGAAAAGACTGGGAAATTAAAGTGAGAATTTTTAAATTAAATGTTTTTATTTTGTGATCATTGTAAATTTACATACAGTTGTATGACTACCCTTCAGCCAATTTTCTCCAGAGGCAACATCTTGCAAAACTACCACATAACATCAAACCAGGATATGGACATGGACACAGTCAGGATAGAGCTCACAGGGTCCCCACAAGCACCCCTCATATCGCCCTCATATAGAATATCCTCTTCCATTGAGTTAGCACACATTTAAAGTTGGAACTTAAATGAAAATATTTAGAGAACACATTTATTACTAAATTAAATCACCCTGGCAGAAAAGATGTATATGTTTACTGTTTTTGGTCACTAAAGTTCTTTTTTTTTTTTTTTTTAATGATTCATACATATTGATTTTAATAAATTATCATAAAATGAACATATGTGTAACCATTACTCAAGAAAGAAATAGCACATTACCAGGAACTAAGAAGCCTCCTCTTTTCACCTTTCCATCAATATCCATTTCTTAGCCTCCAAGGGGAACTACTATCCTGATTTTTAAAACTATACTTCAGAAGTGCCTGAAGTCACTTAAGTAGGATCATACAGTATAGATTTTTTAAAAAAATTATTTATTTATTTATTTATTTTAATAAATCTTTATTCAGATTATTACAATTGTTTCTCCTTTTTCCCCCCATAACTCCCCTCCACCCGGTTCCCACCCCACCTACTAAAGTTCTAATGTGTCAACTTACCTAGCTCTAAACTTCTGATGTATTTCTCCACTTGAATTTCTTTTATATATGACCACAAATATGTTTCCAGGTTGTTTTCACTATAAGATGCTAAGTAAATTTTCTGATTAACTTTTCATCTAAATTAGTATCATTAAAACACAACTGGACTCTTCCATCAGACCTGGTTCTTTCAGTTACTTTTTATTGAAAATCAACATCAAAATGTCAATTATAATTACATTTTCTAGAGGAATCTTAGTCCACTTAGTGAGCAAATATTCATGAAAAACTTTTTTTCATTCTCTCTCTCTTTTGCTGTCTTTCATATTTCAGGCAAATTAGGTATTACAAAGTATGGAATGTTTCTCTAAGGAATTTACAGTTCATTGTGATAATAAAATACAAGCAAATGTAACTATAATATACACAAATAGGAGCTTGTTTTAGTCAGTTCAAGATGCTATGACAAAATAACATAAATTGGGTAACTTAAAAAGTCACTTATTTCTCACAGTCTGGAGGCTGGAAGTGAGATCAAGGCCCTGGCAGATTCAGTATCTGGTGAGGACCTACTACCTTGGTTCACAGACAACACCTTCTCATGTGTTTTCACATGGAGGAAGGGTCAAGGGAGCTCTCTAGAGTCTCTTTTATAAGAACACTAATCTTATTATGGAGGCTCCAGCCTCATCAACTAATTAGCTCAGGGCCCACTTCCAAACACCATCACACTGGAGGGTAGGGCTTCAAGATATGAATGGGGGGGGGGTATGGAGAGACACAGAAACATTTAGTCCATAACAGATCTATAAGAAACAGATACAAATATAGATGGCATATCTATACTAATAATAGAGGAATGTGCAAATTGTCCAGGACACCATCACAGTAATAACTGAACAGCAGGCTGCATGGGGCAACCAGGCTGGCAGGGGGGTTAGTGAGGGATGACCAAAAGACTGAAGAGCAGGCTGCGTGGGGCAACCAGGCCAGCAGGGGGGACAGTTGGGGGCGACCAGGCCAGCAGGCAGAGGTGGTTAGGGGTGGTCAGGCTGGCGCGTGGGCGGGGGGGGGGGGGGGGAGTTAGGGGCAATCAGGCAGGCAGGCAGGTGAGAATTTAGGAGCCAGCGGTCCCAGATTGTGAGAGGGATGTCTGACTGTCGGTTTAGGCCCGATCTAAATCGGCAGTTGGACATCTTTCGAGGGGTCCTGGATTGTAGAGGGTGCAGGCTGGGCTGAAGGGATCCCCCCTCCCATGCACGAATTTCATGCAGCAGGCCTCTAGTATATATATTAGTAGCCCTGCGCACAAATCCGTGCGCCAGTAGCTCTTTGCCTGCTGCCCCGCCCTCCTGTAGCTCCCCCCGCCCTCCCTCATAGCTTGCTGCCCTGCCCCCTCCTGTAGCTCTCTGCCCCACCATCCTGCTGATCCGTGATCTGGTTGTTCTGGGTCAGTCCTTACGCTTCACAGCATAACAACCATTTGCATATTACATCTTTAATATAGGATATATATTTTTATATATATATATATGTAGCATCCAGGTGGAGATCAGAGTTGGGATAGCTGTATACATTTTGTTTAATTCTCATTCTGTTTGGTTTGTCTGTTTTGATTGGTATTTACCTGAGCATCAACTCTGTTAAATATTTTAAATGTCAACTTGGGTGTAAGAAGATTTTTAGTGTATATGTGAAAAAAGGTAGCTTAATTGTGCTAAAAAATTCTGAAAGGGAAGAAAAAAAGGAAGTGATATCTGCATAGTAGGTGCAACCACAGTATGTCAGTTGAAAAATGACCATCTGAAACATGGACTCTATTCTACAGGAAAATAAAAACAAAGTATTTAAATGAGAATGTGGCATGGTCCTGGCTGTAAGTCAAGGTGGAATAATGTGTGCAAAGCAAACATTTTTAAAATAAAAAATTTAAATTAAGAAAACATTATTTATGTCACCAATGCAAATGTGTAAAAATACTTTTTGAGGATTTGTAAAAATATAAGGCTTTTTTCCTACTCAAATCTTTCCTTCACTCTGCCAAGCTAAAGACATAGATTTTGGTGGGATAATTTATACTTATCATTCAATACATCCAACAATACAGTCAAGTAGATGAAGATTCTTTAGAACTCCTAAGGTCATGTTGGAGTTCAGGGAGTGACCTGACTTAAAAATATCAACATGAACATGACATATACTTAGAAGATGATATAGTTTTAACAATTTTAGGCTTCCTGTCTTATAAGGTAGTCAAAGTCTCGAGCAGTAATTTGGAGAGGTTAGGCAGCCTAAAGGAGAAAATTGTTCACTTTTTATCTTATAAGTGATCTGTTGATTATGGAAACAAATCTATGTGTTGACTAACAATAACAGTGATTTATAATCTGTTTTCCATTGGATAATCTAATCTATTCTAATCTAATCCAATTTTCATGGAATTAATTATTTTCTCAATGAAAATAATGTTTAAAAATGTAGGTGATGTTCTATAGAATGGTCTTGTTTTCCTATCTTACTTTACTGCCCAAACTTGATGCATGTAAAGACAACCACCTAAAAACCACAAAATCCAAATAAAAAACTGATTATGTATGAAAATAAAATCTTCTGTACCATCATCACAGTATGTTGCTGAAAATATAGTGCAAAAAGAAAATCCAACTGTTATACAAAGCATCTCATCTGTAACAATTTTTATTTTTCTGAGATTATTTCCCAATTGTTGGCTCCCAGAAATGCATTACATTTCTCATTAAATGGTGAAGATAAAAAAGAGCATGCAAAATCATAGTTGGTAATTTTAAATCAAGCCTAAGAAAAATAATTCTTTCATACATGTTAGATAAGCAGTTATATCTAATGATACTATATTGATAAATAGAACAATTTATTTTTCAAGTTGGCAATATTATAAAATCTATTTTTGAGTTATATGTATTATGTATTTAACATTTCCCAATGTCTTTGCTCTATTACTTATAGAGAATAGTTCCCAGATATTTATTTATTATACCATGAAAATAGAGGACTATTCCTTATTCATGTGTTCACCAGGTCTGTGATTATCATTTTATGATATTCGGCAGAATGTACTCTGCTATGTCACATAATTACTATGCTTTGATGAAATGGAACAGATATAAGTAAAAATGATATAAATCAGATGAAATGAACACCTGCTGGAGGCCAGCTAATAATATAATTTTCAAGGTGACCCAATGCAATTACTCTGCCTACACAAAGATTTCTATTAGTTTCCATGTTATTAGCAAAGGTGTAAATAATTATATGGTAAATATGAGCTCATCATGGGTAACAATAGACTAATAAAGTGCTTCAATGATTCATATGTCTTTCCGAAGTGCACATATTATGGGAACCACATCAGAAACTCTGAAGTACATTTGCCATTTAACAAATAAGTAAGTTAAGAGTAATTTCATCCAATTTTTCAAAAGACCAGTTGCTTTTCTTTGAAGACTAAAACTGTAAAAATATTGCTTTCTTATACTGAGTGTATACAGGAAATAGACACTAAGGCAAAACTTATGTGCTGACACTGTATAGATGAGTGCAAACCCAGGGCAGCAGGAGTGTGGGGGAAGGAAATTCAAACAAGCAATTGGAAGATAAAATACACAGGGATGCATTTTTAGGCTGGCCACCCCTTTGTCACAAGAGCTGCTGACCATTCAGTCTCATGGGATATCTTCATATTAGTCTTATGAACTATTGGTCTTATGAACTACTGTGCCCCCTGTTCCTCACCTATCCAGGTATCCTCTCCTAGGGTGTGAAACCTTCTGCATCTTCACGATGCATGACCCCTACTTCCAGGCAGCCTCTGGGAAGTATGTGCCTCAGTGGGTCCAGAATTGTCAATTCTGGAGGCAGCAGGGAGTCCTACATGGTCCCAATGATCTGTTGTCAGCAGCAGGAACTGTCCAGGGGCAGGGTGTTGGGTAAGAGGAAATGTGTGCATGCAGATCTTAGTTGGAGATCTATAGGGTTCACTATGATTACATTTTTCCTCTCTCAAATCTTGTCTACATTTACAGTGTTCTATTTTTTTTCAAATAGTAACTTATTTAATAAAATCACTAAGAAGACTGTTTCCAAAATGAAATTTTATGATTTTTAAAATATGCTCCATTGGTTAATCACTAGTTGTAGAGAGCGGTCTGGGAAGGCACATGTATACTTTTTTAATTCTTATCAGCTGAGCCCAAGGGCACTGGCAGAATCCTGTTATCAGTACTGATTGCATGTACTTGGAATGAGGAACAAAAAGGACCTTGACCCACCCAAAATAAGGAGCCTACTCAGATCCTGATGAATAGGATTTGGGCACACCCGAAACTCCTTTTTATCATAAAATCCCTTTTGGAAACCAATAAATATGCTGTGTTGTCTGAGGTGAGTGTGACTGTCTCTCTATCAGAGGACAGGAAGCCACCCGGCACCCAGCTTGAATCTATTTCTGTCTCTTGTCTCTTTCTTTCTCTAATTTCTAACCCCCAGCTCCACCCCTCAGGAACCTGTCTTTCTCCCTTTCCGTGTGGGACGTGGAAAAGGAAGAAACACCGCACCACAACTAGTCCTCAAGACCTTCAGAGGATAATTCCTTGGGTTTCCCTTCTGTAAAAGATGCTGAGAATTAATGAACAGGCAGGACATTGTTGATGACAGTCAGGACATTGTTGATGACAGTAAGGGTCCATTCAAAACATATATACAATGGAATATTGCTCAGCCATGAGAAAAGATGAAATACTGCCATTTGCAGCAACATAGATGGACCTTGAGAATATTATGTAAAGTGAAATAACTCTGGAAGACAAAGCTAAGAACCATATGACTTCACTCATATGTGGGATATAAAACTGAAACTCGTGGACACAAACAGCAATTGGTGGTTGCCAGAGGGAAGGGGGTGGGGAATAGGGAGTGAAGGGGGCATAATATATGGTGATGGAAGATGATTTGAACTTTGGATGGTGGGCACACAGTGCAGTATACAGGTCTTGTAACATAGAAAGCCATACTTGAAATCTATATGATCCTATTAACCAATGTCATCCCAATAAATTTAATAAAAACAACAAAAAAACCCACAAAAATTAAAAAATAAAATCATACTCCACAATAAATAAATACAAAAAACAAACCAGAAAACAAAACATGTCTAAAAGGATATTACCAGTAACCTCCTACACAATATATAGGGCAGATACTCACATTCGGGGAGTGGAGATGCTCGTATGTGAATGTGTCAGGTTGGTGGTGTTGGAGAGGAAAGATGTTTCTTCAACTGTATAAGCACCACCTCCCAATATTTTTATTTTTTATGCAGAAGAAGTGAATTTTAAAATATATTTTTACCAACTGTACATATATATTTAAAGGATTGATGCTTACACTTCATTATTTCTTGGATGTGGATACTCTTAAAGAGTATCTCTTCAACAAGAAAGATAAGCCAAAGTGCATTTCAGCATTTGTTTTTTTCCATAAAGAGAAAGGTCTTCAATATCCAGGAGACATTTTCTGACAGAAAGCAGGAAGATGACTCCAGGTGGGCGTGTAGGTGGGGGTGCAGAAGAGGAGGAACCCCAACAGTGTGCCCAGAAATTGGTATCACTCCTTGGGACCAATGGACAATTTATGTAGGATCAAATGTATGCATTCATAGCAATCTTTTTTTTTTTTTTTTGCTGTGCATGAATATCCATTTGTAAATTTTGCATGAGTTTTGTTTCTATCTGAATGGAGAGCTTGTTTCATATAAAACAAAGGAAACAGAATCAAGGGGATTTCTATATACATAGTGAAGAGGGATTTAAAATGTGAAGACACAAAAAAGAAAGACAAAAGCTACCAGAAATTCCTGAAAATGCTGTTTCACTCACTTCTCACATGAGATGGTGGCTTTATTTTAACAAAGCAGTCAGTTCCTCTACAACAAAACCTCCCTGTGGCTGAAACTGAATTTGAAAATGATATTTGGAATACAAATCCTTCAGCATGCCCACAGAAAGAGACTCCAGAGACAAGTGGAGAACAAGATGTCCCATTATGGCTCAATGCAGGTGTAGATCACCTGACTCTACGTGTGTCCTGGCACCTGAGAAAGAGGCAGGTGTGTTCCCCCAGGCACAGGTAGAGATGGGAATCTCTGCCTCGGTGCCATAGCCACTCAACCTCTCAAATATGTTGCTAATTTCAAATAGTGGGGTCACTATGAGATCTCTGTAAAAAAACAAAGGCTTATTTAAAATACTACGTTATAAATTGTTTTTTGTTGTTGTTGTTGTTTGTTTGTGTGTTTGTTTGTTTTTCCCACCAAAGTTGACCTGGAAGAAATGCACACACAGTGAAAAGAACTACTTGCTATGGATTGAAAGTGTCTTTCTTTTTTTTTCTCCTGTATTAAAGTGTCATTTAATCCTTTTTCCTACCATAAGATATGTTGAGAAGTGCAAATGTTTATTTTGTTCACATTCTTTGGAAAAGTGGCTCTTGGACAGCCTTTGAGCATAGACTGGCTGTGAAATACTGTGGAAAGTAAGTTTTCACTTCACCTGGTCCTGTAGTCACCACTCAGTAGTGTCCTGGGGTTGGTAGCCCTACTTACCCCTTACATTATTGGCCAGCGTATAGCAATGGCCTTCTGGGGAGTCTGACCAGAGGGTGGCCAGGAAATATGTGAAAAACCCTCAGATATTGGCAAAGGCAAATCGCTGTTTCATACAGAAGATTCTCCTTGGAGCCTGGGGACCTGGGAAATTACTTCTTCTGGGAGATGGTGGGCATTTCTTGCTTTCTGTGGCCATCTCCATAAGTTCTCATATTTTTTGACATTAAAGAAAGTTTAAATCTCCTAGTGTGTCTTTTTGTGCACTTCTATAAATCATGTTGCATTAAGATCTTGATAAAAATGTAGGTTTTAAGGGGCATGGGATGAGTTGTAAATATCTATTTTTAAGTATGTCTACTGTTGTGAAAATAAAACTGCATTTAGAAGCAAATTTTTGTGTAAAAAGTGAACGGTTTAAAGAGATGTTTTTATTGAAGTGACATGCAATTGAGAATGGTGCCACTTATAGGAGAACATAGTGTCAGCATGGCTGCATCATAGGAGTAACTGTCTTGGAAAACATCAGATGGCAGGACAGAAGAGCAAACGTATTTATGGAAAACAAAGAGATGCCAGGGTTGCCAGATTTACAAAGGACAGTAAATATTGCTGTATAACTGCACATTTGGTCACTGGGGGTTAAGTTGGTTGTGTTTCCGTTGATTTTCCAAACTGTCCTCTTTCACATTTCCCCCCTTCAAATACCTTGTCAGTTAGTGCCCACCAATTATGCTCATTTCATGGCCAAAAGCAGGTAATGAGATGCTGATTGGGAATTCTAGAATTCACTTGCTGATGATTATGTGTTATTTTAACAGGAGAATGACAATAATTTCCTGTAATGCCACTTGTTAAGGTAATTATGCTATAATTGCCTTATCAAGGTGTCATACAGGAGAGGGGAGAAATTCCAAGATTTCACAGCTGCTGTCATGTTCCTATAAGCGTTCTCTTGAAATTGCATTGTCAGCCATAGGGATTAATCCCTTCTGATTGTGTTAAACCTGAACATTATTGCCCTGGATAGATTATGTGACCTTAAAACGATATTTTTCAAGAGTTGATATTTTTCCATGCATGTCTTAATATGAAAGTTATGTGGTGAATTAAATGCACAAAATTGCAGGTTCAGTGAAACATGTTTCACCTGCAGTGGACTCTGAAGCATTCATTTATAGAAAAATGTGAATTTAAGAATAAATCAATTACTAATAAACATAGTAACATGTAATAAAGCGCATATGTATTTAAAATATAGAAGTAAGGAGATCCAGATGGCTGCCGACAGGATGGCAGGCTGCAAGATAGTGTGAGAGTGAGAGAACGAAAGGAGAATGCATGGACGTGTGGGGAGTGTCAGTATTTGTGAGTGAGGGACAGCTATATTCCAAGGGACTGTTGGGGACTGGTGGACTGGCCACCCAGATGGGGCAGCCTCTACTGTGTGTGAAATCTCTCCAGGAGCAGCCGGCTCTGCCCCAGAGGCTGCGTCATCTTGAAGGGGATACGGCTGTGATCGGGAGACCGACTGTGATTGGAACCCCAGCCTTACCTTCAACCGTGGAGATCTCAGATACCTCCCAGGACCTTACAACTACAACGCCCAGGGGCCAGTCACCTCAGCTCGAATCCACCCATGCTGGAACTCCAACCTCCCTGACCCTGGGTGCCTGGGAGGTCTGCTCAGGGGGAGACAAAGTGGTGCAAATTTGGCGACGGGCCCTGTGTCTTCTCACAGAGCAGAAAGCACAGCTGAATCAAAGGGCACCCACCAGGAACTGGCAAATTAAACACAGCTGGCAATCTGTGAATGGAAAGATCAGATATTGCCTAGAGAAAGGTGAGATTTGGGATCCAGGCTGGAGGGAGAAACACGTGCAGTGGGAACTAGAGCCTCAGAGGAAGACTGCCCCCCACAAAATCCGTGGCTATTGGGGTCAGTGTAGCCCTTGAATGTGGAAGGAGGTCCACAGGGCTGGTGGCAGAAGGGGATTCAAGATATTAACCCACAGCTGGACTGGACCCAGAAAGGCAGCCTGAAGTTCTGTACAGGCTGTGCACAGCCAGGGGGAAAAGACATATACAGAGTCGAGTGCAGAGACACGCTCAGAGATGCGCGCAGAACCAGAGTAGAGAGGCCTTTTAGCCCCGGATATTAAGACAGAAACACTGCCACCCAGGGGTTGTATCAGAAATAGACTTTTGTGTGTAAATACAACTAAAGGCACACTGAGAACCAAAGAGAGCAGAGAGATCTCGCCTGCTTGAAAACAAGATTGTGGCTTATGACACAGAGGAGTGGTGGATCGCAGGGAACTTCAATATTGTGTTGACTACCTGCAAGGAAACAGACGTGCCAAGCAACACAGTGGAGGAAGGGAATGACCTTCACTGCTTCATATTTTTAATCTTTTACTTAAAAAACTAATGTTTTTCCTCTCAAATGATTTTACCTTGTTTTTATTATATTTTTATTTTTAACTATTAGTATTAATACTACTATTTTATCATTTTTAAAAGTTTTTTATGTTATTTTTTATTTATTTTATTTTATTTTGTGATTAGTGTTCTACATTCTATTTTTATTTCCACAGTAGCATTATTTTACTCTATCTCAATTTTTCCTTTATGCCAACACTCTCTACCTCATTTTTCCCCTTTTTGTCCTATTTCTCTTATTGTATTCCTGCTTTAGTTTTTTTCTACCCTTCCTTTTTACTCCCTGTTAAAAATTGATCTTACTTACATATTTAATTTCCTCTCCCCTGCTCCAAGCCCATACATGCTTTTCTCTTCTCTTTCTTCACTATCCAAATTCTATTATTTTTGTTTGCCTTTCTCTTACTTTCTGTCTTGTTGTTGTTTGTTTGATTGTTGATTAGTTTTTTGTTTTTGTTTTTGTTTGTTTTGTTTTGCTTCTGTTTTGCTTCTGTTTTTCCTCTCTTCCCTTATTCTCTTCTTCTACTAATAGCTTAACTAATTCCAATCACCAACTCAGGCCTATCTACTCTCTTTTTCCAATAGTAAATAAATATATAGATAGATAGATTAAAAAAGGAGGAAAATTTTATATATATATATATATATATATATATATATATATATATAAATTTTCTTTTATATATATATTCCTATATATATGTATATATATATCCTATCTAATAAAAGAGTAATATGCAAATTAACCATCACTCCGCTACACCCACAAGCCATGACTACCAGCCAATCACGAGCAAGTATGCAAATTAACCCCAAACCAGATGGCTGTGACCATGGAGCAAGCAGGAGCCTTGGGTTTCTCCGGCAATGGAGGAAGCCATGCTTTCCGCACACCCTGGCTAACCCAGGCCTCCACTCAAGGCTCCAAAGTTTCAATTATAGAAGATAAATAAATCCCAACAAAAATGGCTGCAGCCACGGAGCAAGCAGAAGGCTTGGCTCTGCTCAAGGCTACAAAGTTTCAATGATAGAAGACAAATAAATCCCAGATACCAGGGCCTCCTCTTGGGTCACCAGGGGGCATGATCAGACTGCAAACCATCACAGGCCCCTCACCCAGGCCACCCTATGCCCCAAGGGAACCCCCACCCTGATCTGGGACACCCTTCAGGACAAACCAGCTGGCCCCCACCCATGCACCAGACCTCTATCCTATCTAATAAAAGAGTAATATGCAAATTGACCGTCATTCCAACACAAGATGGCTGCCCCCATGAGGTCAAACATGGCTTCTCCCATGTAGACACAAGATGGCCACCACAAGATGGCCAGCAACGGAGGGCAGTTGGGAGGGACCAGGCCTGCAAGGGAGGGCAGTTGGGGGTGATCAAGCCTGCAGGGAAAGGCAGTTAGGGGAGACCAGGCCTGCAGGGGAGGACAGTTAGGGGCAAACAGGCTGGCAGAGGAGGGAAGTTGGGGGTGACTGGGCCTGCAGGGAAGGGCAGCTGGGGGGGACCCAAGCCTGCAGGGGAGAGCAGTTGGGGGGGGGACCAGGCCTGCAGGGGAGCAGTTAGGCATCAATCAGGCTGGCAGGGGAGTGGTTAGAGGGTGATCAGGCTGGCAGGCAGAAGTGGTTAGGAGCAATCAGGAAGGCAGGCAAGTGAGCAGTTGGGAGCCAGCAGTCCTGGATTGTGAGAGGCATGTTCGACTGCCTGTTTAGGTAGGATCGGGCCTAAACAGGCAGTTGGACATCCCTTGAGGGATCCTAGATTGGACAGGGTGCAGGCTGGGCTGAGGGACACCACCCCCGCCATGCATGAATTTCATGCACTGGGCCTCTAATATATATATTATAGATATCCTTTTTTGGTATTTTGTTTTTTACTTTTATTCTTATACACTCATTCTCTTTCTACCTCCTCTATACTGAATTGTGGCTATTTCCCCATTCATTCAATTCCTTGACCTTACATTTGGGAAATATGCTTGGCCTCCTCAGATTCATCTAGTTGTTTGTTGTTTGGAGGTTATTGTTTGCATTTCCTGAATTAGTTGTTGTTTGTAGTTTGCTTTCATCTCTGGGTGTTTGTTGTTTGCATTTTTTAAATTAGTTGTGTTTTATTGCAGTTTTCTCCCCATATACATATATTTTCCCTTTCTTTTTTCTTCTCTTTCTTACAATTTTTCCTTTTCTCAATATCATTTTTGCACTCCTTTCTATTCCCTAATTCTCTTTTCTCTGGTGCTCACCTTTATTTGGGGGTATTAGTATTGTGAATACATTTGTGTTTGGTGCCCTGTATGTTGTGTCTTATTGTGTTGTATTTTGTGCCTTTAAGTCAATGCAGGAGAGAGAGAGCCACATAACCAGAAACCCTGAGAGGATCGATCATGGGGAGACAAGGAAACAGCCCACATACAAAAGAAAAGAAGGAATCACCAGAAAAGGAAGTAAATGAAATGGAGGCAAACAATATAACAGAGAAAGAATTCAGAGCAATGGTCATAAGGTCATTGAAAAGAATAGAAGACAAACTCAACAATATGTGTAAGAACTAAGAGGAAATGTAGAAGAACCAAGAAGAGAAGAAAAATGACATTGCTGCAATAAAGAACTCAATAGAAAGCATCAACAGTAGACTAGAAGAAGTGGAGGACCACATCAGTGAGCTAGAAGACAAGGTAGGAAAAAATACCCAAGCAGAGTAGCATCTCGAAAAAAAAAATTAAAAAAAAGGAGGAGAGCCTAAGGGAACTTTGGGACAACATGAAATGAAACAACATCCACATAATAGGGGTTCCAGAAGAGAGAAAACTGAGCAAGGAATAGAAACTCTGTTTGAAGAAATAATGACAGAAAACTTCCCTGATATCAGGAAGAAAAAACTCACACAAGTCCAAAAAGCTCACAGAGTCCCAAATAAGATCAACCCCAAAAGACTGACACCAAGACACATTATAATTAAATTGGCAAACACCAATGACAAAGTAAGAATCTTAAAGGCTGCCAGAGAGAGACAGAAAGTTACCTACAAAGGATGCCCCATCAAACTGTTGACTGATTTCTCAACAGAAACACATCAGGCCAGAAGGGAATAGAATGAAATATACAAAGCAAGGGTCTGAATCCATAAATACTGTACCCAGCAAGGCTATCATTCGAAAGTGAGGGTGAAATCAGGAGCTTCACAGAAAAAAAAAGGACTAAGGGAGTTTATTACCAACAAACGAGCAATGCAAGAAATGCTAAAGGGTCTGCTGTAAAAAGAAGAAATAGGAAGGGAAGAAGGAACACGGGCTTAAAGAATAAAAATGTGATACCATCTCACACCTGTCAGAATGGCTATCATCAACAAATCAACAAATGACAGTGCTGGTGAGGATGAGGAGAAAAAGGAACCTTCATGCACTGCTGGTGGGAATGCAGACTGGTGCAGCCACTGTGGAGAACAGTATGGAGTTTCCTCAAAAAACTAAAAATGGAACTCCCAATTGACCCAGTGATCCCACTTCTAGGAATATATCCCAAGAAACTAGAAACACCAATTAGAAAGGATATATGTACCCCTATGTTCATAGCAGCACAATTTACCATAGCTAAGATTTGGAAACAGCCTAAGTGCCCATCAACAGATGAGTAGATTAAAACACTGTGGTACATCTACACAATGGAATACTACACTCCAGTAAAAAAGAAGGAGTTCTTACCATTTGCAACAGCATGGATGGAACTGAAGAGCATTATGCTAAGTGAAATAAGATAGGCAGAGAAAGATAAATATCACATGATCTCACTCCTTTATGGAATATAATGAACAACATAAACTGATGAACAAAAATAGATCCAGAGACAGAGAAACATGGATCAGACCATCAAACCTCAGAGGGAAGGTAGAGGAGGGTGGGGGTAAAAAGGAGAGATCAACCAAAGGACTTGTATGCATGCACATAAGCCTAACCAATGGGCACAGACAACAGGGGGGTGAGGGCATGAGTAGGGGAGATGAGGGGTAATGGGGGAATAAGGACACATATGAAACACCTTAATCAATAAAGAAATTAAAAAAAAGAGTATAAAAATGGTGACAAACAAGTACCTATCAATAATAACTTTAAATGTAAATGGATTAAATGCCCCAATCAAAAAACATAGGGTTGCTGAGTGGATAAGAAAACATTACCCATATATCTGCTGTCTACAGGAAACCCACCTTAGAACAAAGGTCTCACACAGACAGATAGTGAAGGGATGGAAAAAGATTTTTCAAGCGAATGGAAATGAAAAAAAGCTGGGGTAGCAATACTTATATCTGACAAATTAGACTGCAAAGTGAAGGCCATAACAAGAGATAAGGAAGGCCACTTCATAATACTAAAGGGAGCAATTCAAGAAGATAGAACTCTGGTAAACATATATGCACCCAATAAAGGAGAACGCAAATGAATAAAAAAACTTTTGTAGGATATAAAGGGACAGATTGACAGCAATACAGTCATAGTAAAGAACTTTAATACTCCACTAACACCACTGGCTAAATCCTCTAAACAAAAATCAGCAAAAAAACATCAATCCTAAATGACTCACTAGATCAGATGGAATTAATTGACATCTTCAGAACATTCCACCCCAAAATCACAGAATATACATTCTTCTCAAGTGCACATGGGTCATTTTCAAAGATGAACCACATATTGGGGCACAGGCAAAGTCTCTTCACATTGAAGAAGATAGAAATCATGTCAAGCATCTTCTCAGATCACAATGGCATAAAACTAGAAATCAACTATAATAATAATAATAATAATAATAATAATAATAATAATAATAAATCAAACACCTGGAGGCTAAATAGCATGCTATTAAACAATGATTGGGTTACCAATGAGATCAAAGAAGAAATAAAAAACATCATGGCAACAACTGACAATGAAAACACAACAACACAAAATCTATGGGACACAGTAAAAGCAGTCTTGAGAGGGAAGTTCATAGCTCTGCAGGCCTATCTCAGAAAATAAGAAAATATGGTAATAAATTATCTAACCCTACAACTCAAAGAGTTAGAAAGGGAGCAACAAGAAAAGCCCAGGGTAAGCAGAAGGAAGGAAATAATAAAGATCAGAGATGAGATAAATGACATAGAAACAAACAAACAAAAAAAGATAATACAAAAGATCAACAAAACCAAGAGCTGGTTCTTTGAAAGGATAAACACGATTGATAAACCTCTAGCCAGGCTCACCAAGAAGCAAAGTGAGAGGACCCAATTAAACAAAATCAGAAATGAAAGAGGTGAAGTAACAACTGATCCCACAGAAATACAAATGATTATGAAAAAATACTATGAACAATTTTATTACAACAAAATGGACAACCTAGATGAAATGGACATATTCTTAGAAAAATACAAGCTCCCAAAACTCAATCAAGAAGAATAAAAAAACCTCAATAGGCTGATAACTACGGAAGAAATTGAAGCAGCGATAAAAAACCTTCAAACAAAAAAACCTTCAGCAAACAAAAGCCCTGGTCCAGACAGCTTTACAAGGGAGTTCTATCAAGCATTCACAGAACTAAAACCTATCCTACTCAGACTATTCCAAAAAATTCAAGAGTAAGGTACACTTCCAAGCTCTTTCTATGAAGCCAGCATTATCTTAATTCTAAAATCAGATAAAGACACCACAAAAAGAACTACAGGCCAATAACCTTGATGAACATAGATGCTAAAATCCTCAACAAAATTCTAGCAAATCAGATCCAGCATTACATTAGAAAGATCATACACCATGACCAAGTGGGATTTATTCCAGGCATGCAAGGATGATACAATATCTGCAAATCAATAAATGTGATATATCACATAAACAAACTGAGAGACAAAAATCACATAGTCATATCAATCAATGCAGAAAAAGCATTTGACAAAATCCAACACCCTTTCTTTTCTTTTTTTTTTTTAATATATTTCATTGATATTTTACAGACAGGAAGGGAGAGGGATAGAAAGTTAGAAACATTGATGAGAGAGAAACATCGATCAACTGCCTCCTGCACACCCGCTACTGGGGATGTGCCCGCAACCAAGGTACATGCCCTTGACTGGAATCGAACCTGGGACCCTTCAGTCCGCAGGCCGATGCTCTATCCACTGAGCCAAACCAGCTAGAGCCCAACACCCTTTCTTGATAAAAACTCTCAGCAAAGTGGAAATAGAGGGATCATACCTCAACATAATAAAAGCCTTATATGACAAACCTACAGCCAACATCACACTCAATGGGCAAAAACTAAACTCATTTCCCCTAAGAACTGGAACAAGACAGTGATGCCCACTCTCACCACTCCTATTCGATATAGTACTGGAAGTGCTAATCATAGCGATCAGACAAGAAGAAGAAATAAAAGGCATCCAAATTGGAAAAGAAGAAGTAAAACTGTCCTTATTCACAGATGACATGATACTATACATAGAAAACCCCAAAGACTCTGTCAAAAAACTACTGGACCCAATAAATGAATTTGGCAATGTAGCAGGATACAAAATTAACACCCAGAAATCTATGGCCTTTTTATACACTAATAATGAACTCACAAAAAGAGAAGAGAAAAAAAAAATCCCATTTACCATTGCACCAAAATAAATAAATAAATAAATAAATAAATAAATAAATAAATAAATAAATAAATAAGATACCTAGGAATAAACTTAACTAAGGACGTAAAAGACCTATACTCAGAAAACTACAGGACATTGAAAAAAGAGATAGAGGAAGACATAAACAAATGGAAGAACATAACATGTTCATGGATTGGCAGAATCAACATCATTAAAATGTCCATAATACATAAAGCAATCTACAGATTCAATGCCATCCACATTAAAATACCAACGGCATATTTCAAATATTTAGAACAAACTCTCCAAAACTTCATCTGGAATAAAGAAAGACCCCAAATAGCCACAGCAATCCTGAGAAAGAAGAACAAAGTTGGAGGGATCACAATACCAGATATCAAGCTATATTTCCAAGCCACAGTTCTCAGAACTACATGGTACTGGCACAAGAACAGACATATAGACCAATGGAACCGAACAGAGAACCCAGAAATCAACCCAAGCCATTATGCTCAATTAATATTTGACAACGGAGGCAAGAGCATACAATGGAGTCAAGCCAGTATCTTTAAAAAATGGTGCTGGGAAATTTGATCAGATACATGCAAAAAAATGAAAGTAGATCACCAACTTACACTATTCACAAAAGCAAACTCAAAATGGCTATAGGACTTAAATGGGAAACCATAAAAATCCTACAAGACTTCATAGGCAGCAAAATAGCAGACAAATGTCGTAGCAATATCTTTACAGACATAGCTCCTAGGGCAATAGAGACTAAGGAGAAAATAAACAAATGGGATTACATCAAAATAAAAAGCTTCTGCACAGCAAAAGAAACCATCAACAAAACAAGAAAGCCCAATGCATGGGAGAACATATTTGCCAATGATATTTCTGACAAGTGTTTAATCTCCAAAATTTACAGAGAACTCATATAACTTAACAAAAGGAAGATAAATGATCCAATCAAAAAATGGGCAAAGGATCTAAATAGACACTTTTCTAAAGAGGACATACAGAAGGCCTAGAGACATATGAAAACATGCTCAAAGTCACTAATCATCCAAGAGATGCAAATCAAAACAACAATGAGATACTATCTCACACCTGTCAGAATGGCTATCATCAACAAATCAACAAATGACAATTGCTGGAGAGGATGTAGAAAAAAAGGAACCCTCCTGCACTGCTGGTAGGAATCCATATTGGTGCAGCCACTGTGGAGAACAGTATAGAGTTTCCTCAAAAAGTAAAAAATGGAACTCCCATTTGACCCAGTAATCCCACTCCTAGGACTATATCCCAAGAAGCCAGAAACACCAATCAGAAAGGATATATGCACCCCTATGTTCATAGCAGCACAATTTACAATAGCTAAGATTTGGACAGCCTAAGTGCCCATCAGCACATGAATGGATTAAAAAACGGTGGTATATCTACACAATGGAATACTATGCAGCTCTAAAAAAGAAGGAACGTTTACCATTTGCAACAGCATGGATAGAACTGGAGAGAATTATGCTAAGCGAAATAAGCCAGTCGGAGAAAGATAAATATCACATAATCTCACTCATATGTGGGATATAATGATGAACATAATTTGATGAACAAGAATAGATCCATAGACAAATGGTAAGTGGGGTGGAGGTTAGAGAGCAACCAAAGGACTTGTATGCATGCATATTGTCATATCCAATGGAGACGGGCACTGAGGTGGTGGGACCTTGCCTGGGGTGGGAATGGTTTGTGGGGGGGTCAATTGGGGAAAAAGAAGACAAATGTAAAACTTTAGACAATAAAAATTAAAAATAAATAAAATATAAAAGTAAAATGTGTGTTTTCTAGTTAAAATTTAATTGATATCCATATTATAGAAAATAATGAGTACTGTCTTTGATTTAATAGTTTCACAGTAAAGAATTATTTGTTCATTTAAGTTAGCCCTTATATCTTTATTATAGTTATTACCAACATAAAAAATATTCAGTGAATATTGGAACCTGTTCTAAAATAATAAGCAACATGTACCTAAATTCAGGAAATTCAAATGTATTTTCTCTGCATACATTAGGCTTGTGTTCTGTTTGGAGAGAAAGGTGATAAGAAAAATAAACAAGTAAAAAGCCAGCCTGGTAGACAATGGTGAGAGCTGATGTTGAAAAATAAGGCAGGGAGGATAGACTGAATGTCAGGGGTGAGAAAATGTTGATGTTGGTGACATGCCAATGAGGCGGCCTTTGAGCACATACTGTAAGGAGTGGAAGGATTGACTGTGTGATGACCAGGAGGGAGTTTTAACAGAAAGAACAGTGCTCCCCATACATCACGAAGATGGTTAGAGGGGATGTGGCTGGATTGGATGAATAGGAACAAGAGAATAGAAGAGGAGTTTGAGAGGGATAGAAATCCCTGGGGGCATGGGAAGATGTGATAGAGCCCACAGTTTTAGAGATGTTGCTGACCTGTCTTGAAAGCAGACTGCAGTTGGTAGACTATCAAACTAAGGCATAGGATTGATAGTGAAGTGGGACAAGAAGGGGCAAGAGGTGATTTTACATGACCTTCTTCTGATTGACTTAATGTGGGGAAGATTAGGGGGAAAAGGTCAATAGACCAAGTGAAGGCTCTTAGCCCATTCACCTAGGAAAATAGAGCTGCTATTATCTGAGTTGAGGAATTGAAAGAAGAACCTGGTTTGAGAGAGAAAGAACCCAGGTTTAGACATGACATTTCATAGAAGTGTTTTCTCCCCTTTAATATAAATGAATGAGGCAGTGGGTGGAAACAGATGGGGAGGACTAGGCATTTTCTACCTAATACATTTTTGTGGGATAGTATCTTGGAAAATACCCAGCATATGTTTATTTCTACTTATATTTAAAACCCTGCATCCTCTACTCTATTAATTTCACATTATGAAGCTAAGCTTTATTGCCTCTGGAAAGAGAACACAAGGGACCTAGCAAATGTTCACCTCTTGATTTTTGAGCTCCTAATTAGACATTTTAAAAACTAAAGCTGAACAATCATTTGAAAGTCAAAGCGCTTTTGATTTCTAAGAGCCAGTCTCTCTTGAGAAGGGATTTTTATCTTCAAATTAAAAATAGCTTAGCTAAAAATATCAGAGGATTTAGAGCATAGGATACTAACCATAGTCAACTGAGTTGGGGGCAGTGGATCTGAAAAGGAAGAAATGTTGCAATCAAACTCTGTGATGGTCCATTATCAGGCAAAAGAGAGATGCTAGAAGATGTAAAGGAACTGAGGTGCTGCCTGGGGTCTGATACGGATCCCAGTGTTAACACTTTGGGGTGAAGCCATGTAGGGGAGGGTAATGACAGAAATCCCTAATGGTTTCAAGGTCAGCAAGCAGGGAAACCTCACGCTTCATTTCTTAAGTATAGCCTAAGGGACAGACATTCTCTTAGAAAAACCCAATTCCAACATGGTTGCTGAGAAGTAAAGGATGAGTACTCAGAATGCCTGGAAGTCCCATGGAAACCCTTTTAACCAAGCATGGTTTGAGAAGTTGGCCAATGGTGACCAAAGTGAGAGACTTTGAAGCTTGGCAGAGTCCTAGTAGCTATGATACAAGGTCTAGGTCCATGGACTTAGCACAATGAGAGTATGGGGAAGAGCTACCTATACCTCAGTGGAGGCCAACAAGAGACAGGGGCACAGGCCCTGTATTCTTCCCTGACAAAGCATCATTTTTCAAAAAGGTAAACTCATGGCTCTCCTGCGCATATAAAATGAACACAGTTCCAAAGTTGTACTCAATTAATTAGTAAGAGATGAGTAAGGTTAGCATTGTTTTAAAGGAGAATTTGAAAGGTGGATAACTGAATGGGTGGATGAATAGATGGATTAATCGATATATAGATTTAGATAAAGAGATAGACAGGTGTATGAATATATATATATATATATATATATATATATATATATATATATATGCATGGACAGATGAATAATGGATACGTACATAACTAAATCCATACTAGGAATACTAACTCTAATAGTTTGAGATTTCATTTGTTGATTTACATTGATAAAACAATTTTATAAACTTTAAAGTTCTTTGTTTTCTTTTCATGTTTTTTATTTACCAAAAATAGAGCTTTAAAAATAGCAATTTACTATCAGAAATCTGAAGACCGCTGCCTTCCATGAGCATTCTGTTGGTGATACCAAGTCACCCTCCAGATAGGACTTGGGCTTCCCTGAATGACAATGAGGATGACAGTGGTGCTGACACAACCAGGATTCTCCAGGAGGAAAACATACAAAGACTTATTTCAATACCCAAATCTTTTTATTGTCCAAGGTTTTCAAAACTCCCCCTGTCTCTGCACCCTTCATCTTTCCTACTGTGATCTTCCTGAGACATTTCTGTCAGGCTCCTGTCTGTATCTGACACATCCAAACATCCTTCTTAAATGGGGGTTCTCCAGACCAGGGAAGGCCACCTGCAATCTCCCATGATAAAGCTGACACCTGGCAATGAGCACAAAGCTAGTGGGACACTAGGAATATTAAATCCTGCACACTCCAGCCATACCGTCTGGGCTTGCATTTCATGCTGCCACCTCATGTCTGGGTGACCTCGTGCAGATTCCATGGCTCCTCAGTTTGCCCACCTGTAGTGATGGGGAAAATAGCATTCCCCTTACAGGTTTATGCAAGTGGATTTCTGTGCTTATCATTTGTGAGATACACAAATAATCAGAAAGAATGTGGATGCTGCCAATGGTGTGTTGAAACTAAAAAGATAGAGATGGAGATGTAGTCATAGATGATAGATAGGTAAGTAGATAGATAGATAGATAGATAATAGATAGACAGAGAGATACCTCTTGACCTCATGGGTCATATACTCATTTCCTTCCAACCAATAAGAAAAATATTCAAGTTATTATTTTTTTGGAATGACATTTTTACTATTAATAACTTTTCATCCTCCTTCTTATTCTTTCTTATATTTTAGGTATATATAAAAATGAATTCGAGAGAAAGTTATTTTTTTAATTTCTTTATTGATTAAGGTATCACATATTTGTCCTCATCCCCCCATCCCTATCCCAAACCCTCCTCCACTCATGCCCCCCCCCGCCCTCCGCTGTCCGTGAGCACCGGACAGGCCCATATGTATGCATACAAGTCCTTTGGTTGATCTCTCCCCTTTACCCCCACCCTCCCCTACTTTCCCTCTGAGGTTTGACAGTCTGATCGATGCTTCCCTGTCTCCAGGTCTGTTTTTGTTCATCAGTTTATGTTGTTCATTATTTCCCCTAGATGAGTGAGATCATGTGATACTAGAAATACACTTATAAGAACCGAAAATGAGACAAGCAATAATGGTTATGCTGAGAGGCAAATGAATCAGTCTGTAGTGAGTTTCTTTCTGGGCCAACAGTTCTTTTGAGTACCAATTTCAATGTCAAACAGTTCCTTATGTGTACATGTCAGCAATGATATTTCAGTTCTGGATGGTGGACAAATGGTGGTAATGCAGGTCCGACCCTCTCTGGTTTGGTCCTGGGCAACCTGCCGCGACGCTCAGCTGCTTACTGCTAGTATGGCAAGGTGTCGTCAGCGTCTTCCATCTCTGGACTAGAGAGAAACAGTTATTGAACCTTCCTTTATTATTGAAATAGAATTGACTAATGGTTTTACTTATTTCTATTTCTTTATAATCTGGTACAGTCCAGGTTTATAGAATGAAAAATTATGGCTAGAAATAATTTAATTTTAAAATTCACATTTTGATATGGTTTTATGCTTAATGGGTTTGATGGAAAAAAAAACCATTGGACTTTGAAGCATTATGATTTAAAAAATAGTAAGGAACATGGCCAGCAATGATATCTTCAGTTCCTACAAATAGCTTCATAAGGATGTCACAGTGGGAAGAGCTGATTAAAAGAAGCTGTGAGTCAGTTTGGCCATTTTCTCCTTTTCTCTCCCAGTTTCTCTACTAAATGGAAGCTTTCTTTTCTCTGATTAACTGGTTTGCTTCCTTTTGAAAAAAAAAATAAATGTTTAAACATTTGGCATCCTATTGGCTTTATTAAGACAAATAGCAGGCACTAATATATGAATAAAACTGAAATCATGTAAAGGAATAGCTCTTAATAAGCATAAAAACACACCATGATCCATATTCTCTTCTGCAACCCAAACACAACACATTATAATAAAATGTCTCTAGATATAAAACTTGATGAAGATTGTAAAAAGTTTAACATTTGTCCTAACGTGGAATATTACCAGAGCATTTTCTTATCATTCATTGCCTTTGGTCAGTAATTCCGTTTTTTAAAAAAGAAGTTATCTGTCTAGATCTGAAATGCACACTGAGCTGTAAAGAATGGGGTGAGGAGTTCGACAATACAGAGGGCGTAATCGTGCCTCTTCTTCCCCTGGTTCATCCGACTTGAAATTGTCCAGTGCATCACTTAACAATTGGACTTCTCTAGTTGGAAATTAATGCTTCACTTTTATTCACCAAATGGGCAAAGCTGCATTAATATATTTTAAAATAAAAACACTCTCTCCAGAACATTCTGTTTTGACATAGTGTGATTTTTAATAACAGAAAAGGAGAGAAGAAAGACAGAATACTAGAGTAAGTGTTTTAGATTCACTTGAGTATTTTCCAGTAGTTCTATACACAATTAGAGATTGCGGATGCAATGGTGATTAAGAAACAAAGGTGCTTGATTGCTGCCCAATTTCCCAGTGAATGAGGGAACATTAATTTACCAGCATTGCATTTAGTAATAAATATTTAATGGAATATTCTTTTATAATACATGCAAACCACACACTTTTTAGAGTGCGTCTTGTCACTTACACATCATTACCCAATATTTCACATGTCATGTTTTGGAGCTGGAGGTCAGTTCTACTTCCTATAATCTAACTGAATAAAGATATTTCTTTTGATACCAACACCTAGGTTTTAGCTCCTGTAAGCTTTAGTCTTGCATCATTTTTTACTTGACTTAAAAGACAAAAACATTCTGAGACATAATACATTTGAAATAATACCACAGAAAATTATGTAATATCTGTTTCAAAACTCAATATCTTTTTCCCATTATCCTGCCAAAGATTTTCAGAGTTTTAAAAACTTATCTAAAACATTTTATGAATGCATGGTAATTTGTAATTACATCTTAGGAAAATTTTCTTTTTTTCTTCACATGGAAGAAAACTCTGACATGAATAGGTTGAACTATTTCCCAAACAGGAATAATATCTTAGAAATAATTATTTGAAACAGGTTTTAATTTACATTCTCTGAATTTCTGCTATAGCAGTGGTTTAGGTGGGTTCTTAATATACTGCAAAGTATTGTTCCTAGAAAATGTTGATGGGTCAATTGGTTTTCAAATATCCATATTCTCTGAATCTAAGGTGCCATTGATTAAAAGGTATTAAAGACATCATATTATGTCACATTTTAGAAAGAGAGAATGTTACTAATTTAACTATCACCTAGAATTAAAAAAATTTTATCATATATCTACCTTTTTCACATATAAAACACAGTATAAATGAACTGAAATGTATTCTTAACTCTTCTCTGGAATTCAATGGAATTTCTGAATGCATTTTTTATTGAGGTATTAAGTCCACTACTTGCCATGGTGTTGGCCATTTCCTCTGCTATCAATGGCATTGACAATAAGCATTTTCAGTACACTTCATTATTGTCCCAGAATTTCTTCTAAACCACTGGCATCTAGTCTGCATAGTTTGATGGGATGCACAGTAAATGGAGACAATTTATGACTATAGATCACAGCAATTGTAGGATACACCTTTATTTTAGATGAGAGACAGAAATGTAGCTATAGATGAAAGAGAGAGAAAGAGAGAGGAAGAGTGAGAGACAGAGAGAGAGAGAGAGAGAGAGAGAGAGAGAGAGAGAGAGAAAGGAAGAGTGAGAGACAGAGAGAGAGAGAGAGAGGAAGACTATATAAATAGAGGATTAATATATGTGCACATATATATTAATACATATATATTTCCTCTGTAGGGTCTGTTTCCTTAGAGAATATTCACTGATGCATTCCATGTGCTCACGAACCAGAAGAGTGCTGGATCAGCACTCAGTGACAGTATGCACATGTGGTTAAATCTCCAAAACAAATTTTCCAACTCAGTGTTAGTGCTTGATTATTGCCCAATGGTTTAAGACTTTTCTATGCTCTCTCTCCAAGCCCCCATATATATTTGTTGACAGAATATAGAATAAACAGTTAGAGCTTTGAGCACTGAACTGAGATTGTTCAGATGTATGAAGCAGAGCTTCATGCAACTCCTTTTTCCATATTAAATATGTTTTTATTGATTTCAGAGAGAGGAAGGGAGAGGGAGAGAGAGATAGAAACATCAATTATGAGAGATAATCATTGATCGGATCAGCTGCCTCCTGAACGCTCACTACTGGAGATCAAGCCTACAACCCAGGTATGTGCCCTGACTGGGAATCAAACTGTGACTTCCTGGTTCATGGGTTGATACTCAACCACTGAGCCACACCAGCCGGGTTCTGTTCTTCAGTATAGCAACATATTTGGACTTGACATGTGAAGCATGGAAGGCAGTTGCATGGTTTAACATGTACTTTAAAAAGAGTTGATATATACAGGCCTTGGTCAAAGTTAAGAATTAAAAACACACACACAAATGCTTTGAAATTGGTGGTAATAGGGGAGGGGATGTGTGGGCACATGCTGAAGCTGGGGTAACTGAACCAGTACTGAGCATTTTTTCCTAAGAAAACTTGTAATCAGGAACCTGACAGCTAATAATTAAAACAAGAACTAACAACTTCATGTAACAGATCTATTTCATTTTGTTTGGTCAAGCGGATTTAATTTTAAAATAATCCTTTCAGGTGGTAATCTTTTTTTTCCAGAATAAATAATCATAATACTTGATGAAGAAACGTGAGCTAGGGAACACAGACCAGAAACTTAAGTTTTTTCCTAACCATATTTTATGTGTATTTTTTTTAAAATTCTGCATTTTTAGATGAAGTTCAGCAAATCAGAAACCCATGACCAAATTATTTTCAGAGACAAGTTATTTCCGATGTTTCCCAAGGATCACCATGGCAATATGATGGTAATCATAGGCCAAATGTTGGTAAATATGTTATGCTTCTGAGTGGAGCCCACAGCATGAGGAGAATCACATGGTCTGTTCATCACAGAAGTCCCTGGAGGGGCTGCCTGAGAGGTAGGGGCTCTGGTTACTGCCCAACCCAGTATTTGTTTATAAAATAAATTTAGTATAATATTAGACTAGAACTGTGGGTTATTATTGTCGTAGGTCTGGCTGCTATAATAAAATACCACTGACTGGGTAGCTTATACACAACAGACATTCATTTCTCACAGCCTGGAGCTGGAAGTCCAAGAACAAGGTTCTGGCAGATTCATTTTCTGGTGGGAGCTGACTGCCTGGTTCATAGTGTCTTCTATCAGTGTCCTCACATGGCAAAGGGAAAGGAGCTCTCTGGGGTCTCTTTATAAGGACACTAATCCAATCAGGAGGGCTCCACCCTCGTGACCTCATCACCTGCCAAGGGCCCCACCATAGCACTGGGGGGTGGTTAGAATTCCAACATGGGGATTTTGGGGGGACATAAACACTCAGTTCGTAAAAACAGCTTAACCATGTTGGCCTCAGTGTCCTCCTTCAGCAGAAATAGTGAGGTTATTTTCATGCTCACACATGTGGAATGGACCAGTCCATTCCTAGAAGCTGTTCACTCTCTCCATACCCTTTTTCAAGTCCCCAACTGCATAATCTCAATTCCTATTTTATAGAAAAAAAAAAAAAACCACTAGCAACCATATATGCCTGCACACATCCTAACCTCTGACCTTCTCTGCCTATCTGCTCTGTCCTGAGAATCTCACTTTCCTTTCCTTTGGAAGAAGAACCTTGCAGGTGGCATCTTAAGCTGGGGAGATCAGAGGTGGAGATTTCTCCCCTTGATTCGTTATTGACCCTTTAAGAATAATTTAATCTTCCTGGGCCTCGTTTGCTGATTTATAAATAAAATTTGAGTGACACTAGAAGGTGCTGCACAAAATGCTAGGATTCTCCCACCTAGATCACGTTAGCCCAGGCGATTTAGTCATCGTTTGAATTTGACTCACCATCGTGGCAATGTCAAGTACCCAAGCACCCCAGCTCAAGTATGAGTGATGCTTACCCCAGGTTTAGGTATGGCCAGAGGCTTGGGGCTCCCAAGCATCATTGTATGATGAGCAGGAAGGGAACCCTCTGACAGAAGCAAATCAGCAAGTGCTTCTGGTCTAGAAACAATGCCTCTATAATCAAGTTAGAGCAAGTTTTCCGTCACTGAAATTACCCTCCGCACTGACCCCTTCATTTGTCACTGAGGGCTAAAGATGAGCTAACGCACACAAACCAAAACTGAAATAAATAGTAATAATCTGTGTGACCTTGGGAGCAAAACTAGGCATGTCCCTGGAGTTCAGTGTTTTGTCGTGTAGGTATATTTTATCCTCTAGGGAGTGAGGGAGGGTTCAGAGTTGAATAGCTTCACCCTGTCTTCAGTTACAGTGTCATGGCATCTTGTCCAGAGTGGTTGCTTCACTGGCTGCTAAGAGCTTTAGGGGCAGCAAGCTGATGGCAGTGTTATGGTGTCTGCCTTCACGAGGTGCTGAGAGCAGTGGAAGGCTCAGCTGTCAAAGTCCCAGTCCAGGGAGCCAATTTGGAGACTTTCTGAATATATGTGTGTCAAATACCACCCAGTAACCAAATGAGGAAGATTTAATTGGGAATGGGGTGTCCTCAGTGGTAGCTAGGAATACAAACCAAGGGCATATTATTATTATTATTTTCACTTATATCTGGAAAATGGATTATCTAGCCTTAAGCAGAACTGAGCTCAGAAACAGGAACAATTGGTAGTCTGTAGCTGGTAAGTAAAAGTGAGGAGTGGGGATTACACTGCTGTATGCACTGGGCAAGAAATAAGATGGTCAGAGCAAAGGTGCAGTTGATGAAACTGGTATTCAAGACAGTTTGAGGGCCACTGGTCACATTCCTTAATTTAGGATCTCTAAGATGTGCCCATAGTCAGATTACTAGGAATCCTATTACTATACTAGTGTCCCAGTGCATGAAATTCGTGCACAGGGGATGTCCTTCAGCCCGGTCTGCACCCTCTCCAATCTGGGACCCCTCGGTGGATGTCTGACTGCCAGTTTAGGCCTGATCCCTGCAGGGCTAAAGTTATTTGACCTGCAGGATCGGGCCTAAACTGGCAGATGGACATCCCTCTCACAATCCAGGACCACTGGCTCCTAACCACTCACCTGCCTGCTTGCCTGATTGTCCCTAACTGCTTTTGCATGCCAGCCTGATTGTCCCCTAACTGCTCCCCTGCTGGCCTGATCGCCCCCAAGGCTTTTATTAGCATAGATAATATACACATTCAAATGTACAGATGTATCAGGCCAGCAGGGAAGGCCAATTGTGCAAGAGTAGGCCTTCCTTCCCCCAGCTGCCAACACCAGCTTCGCTCTGGCACCCAGGAGGGGCTCCCCTCACAGCCCTGGCTTCATCTGGAAGGATATCCGGTCTAATTAGCATATTATGCTTTTGTTATTATAGATATATCAAATCTCAGGGAATTTGCTTGAAATTTCTTGAAGCAAACAATAGAAATCAATTGCTAAGTTCTGAGAATCGCAGAACGTCCCAACTCTGATGGTATTACATTGCTCGGTCAACGTCCTTGACCTGCCCAAACTGCAGTTTCCATTCGCATTACCTGTACTCCTTCCTCACCTTTGCTCATTTCAGAATGGCAGCTTGCCAATAATTGTCACGGTGTCCTAGAAAGTGCCTAGACTGGAGCAGCATCCACTTTCCTTTGAAGATGCGCACATACCATTTTGTCTCATTTCCAGCTCCTTCCTTCACCACCCAGTATGTTTGGGATGGCTGTCCACTGCCACACACCCAGAGCTGAAAAGAACCCTCCACCCAGACAATTGTGGATTCAGACCCTGAGTCTACCTCTCCTTATCTGGAAAATAAAGTTTAAAAAAGCACACATCTATTTTATAATATTCTAACAGTAGGGATAAAGTGTCTAATGTGTGAATGATGCTTAAAGGTGACGAATCAGTACAATAGCAAAGAGCTTATCCTTTCTGGGCGAGTCTGGTTTTCAGGGAGTCAGTCTAGTTTCCTACACTAATCATCCCGCCTGTCCTGGGGGTGGGAGGCAGCAGCCCTCTAACCTGGAACTGACAGCCACACTCTGCCAGCACTGCCAATCCGCATTCTGGAAGAAGCGAGCCTGCAGCGCGTGAGCGAGTGAGTGAAAGCAGTGCTGCCTGCAGGTGGCAGGTGCAGTTGAAGCCTGCCATTCCCTGTCTCTCTCTCTCCTTGGAATTCCTCCAGAGGAGGCAGGCGAGCTGTGTGCGGCCGCGCTGCTCCTCTTTGTGCATTGGTTCCCCAAATAAGGGCTCCCCATTCCCTACCGCCTGCACCCCTACGTAGGCCAGGCACTCCATCTGCACACAGTGCCCCACTGCAGTGCCCAGACTGGATGTAGTATCCCCATCCCACTCCCGTCCTTGCCCGTCATCTCAGGCCAGGGTGGGACTGGAGGACTCCGGTGGGGTGGCAGCTCAGGCTGCCCGCTCTCAGTGGCCACCCTCTGGGAGTGGAGGACTCTGGTGGGGCAGCCATTCACGCTGCCCGCTCTCGCTGGGGTGACCCAGGACACCAAGCCTTCCCGCCTGCTCTCCCACTCTCTGTCCGGCTCCATGGCTCCAGCTGGCCCTGCCATCTTTATTGCATCAATTTGCATATTTCCTCCTTATTGGCTGTGGGCACTGCCATCTTTATTGTGAAGTGACAGTCAATTTGCATATTACTCTTTTATTAGATAGGATGACATTATATGCACCCACAGAAAACACATTGTGAATATAGAATCCAGCTACTGGATGATACCTTCCTATAAAATTGTCATTGATTTCATTGTTCTTTCTTCGCTCCATGTTTATTGATGTCAGTTGCATCCAGGTATTTACCTACCTTTCATTCTTTATTCTACCATTATTTATGTAGCATCTACCATGTGTTAAGCATCTTGCTTTGCATAAGGGAAAGATCAATATAACAGATTATAAAAATAGTTTATTCAGAAGAACTTGTATTTTTTTTAAATGAAAATTAGGTAGTAAGTTATATTTTCCTTTTTTCCCTTGATTGCTAGGAAGCTGATTCATTTCAGAATTCTGAAGAAACTATTTTATTACAGATTTCAGGTAAACTACCTTTTGCTTTACTTATCTGATATTTCTTAAATTTTATTTTCAGTTATTTCTTTGTGTATGATATTGTATGTACTAGTATAGTTTTTTTGAGAACACAAAGCATATGAATTTCAAATAAATAATGATATCATTATTCCATTCTATCTAATGATTTTACTATAAAGAAATCAGTGATTTTGAACAATTCTTATGTGATCCAAGTCACAGTTTTCCTAAGATAGGAAAATGTGCTCCATGCCTCAGCCCTTGTAGCCTCTTGAAAAATGGCTTTGACTGAAATAGGCAGAGTGTGATATCAAACATGAAACTTTGTTCTCTTGAGAGACTTGCTCAATTTGCTGTGTTTAAAATTTCAATCAAATTCTGTCAAATAAATAAATCTTCATGGAAAAAATTATGTCATTATTTGTGGAAGTGAATTTCAACTACTAGAAAAATACTAACCTTTGAAGCAAAGTTTTAATTTATTTTATTTTTTATGTGCCTGCTAGCACTTATGTTTAAAGACTTCTATTAAATAAATACGGTTGAAAGATTTTGCTGGATATGTCTGCATGCACTAGTCTCAAGCTAAGTAAAAATTGTTTAGAGTCAGAGCCTAAAAATGTTGAACTAAACACTTTTCATCTGGCCCTTCAAATTTACTTCTTTACAGCAGAGCTTTTATTGCTATCATCCTGTCTTCATTTTTAAATGATTTTTAATCATTTCCCACATAACCATAAGAGAAGGTGTAGGGCATAGCATCTATTAAGGGGAAGAAAATGGAAGTAGTCCCACTAGTCTATTCTTTTATTTTTTTAGTACCAGCTGCATTTTACTCTAAAAACCAAAAATAGCTTTATTTTTCCTAAATGGAGTAATTTATATAGTACCTAGTATCTTTATTGACAGGACTTTTTATCCTGTAGCAAATGTGCACCATTTACCGAATCAATTACGTGAGTTATGAAGAGCAGCGCAGGGCTCCATCGTCACTCCATTCTTCTCACTACACAAAGGAGAAACCACATTAAAAACTAGCATTGATGGGCTGTTGTGAGAGCCGGTCAATGCGCTCTCCCTGAGTTGAAATTAAAGGCAGTTAGAAGAAAATTGTTTTCTCTGGTCATCAGTCACAATGTGAAGGGCCTTGTTCACAATGATTAATTAAAAGCCAAAAAGAGAGCGTGAGAGGGAGTGAAGTTTAATAAAGTATCGGGCTGGTTTTCGGTACCTTCACGAGTTAATGGACGGCGCTTTGCCTTGACTAAGTGTTATTGCTGCAGTCCATAATTTCATCTTGAAAATGGGCAAGGGAGTGAATCTTCCTCTTCGTAATTGAGTATTGATTTGAAAATAAATGGCAGTGAAACTCCCACTGAACTGTCAGGATATACAAGGCTAGGCAAAAGTAGGTTTACAGTTATAATACAAATAAATAATACAATAATTAAGAAATAATATATAAGAATAAACTCTGTGTTTTGTATACTCACAATGGTAAACCTACTTTTGCCCACTGCTGTATTCTGGATAATACTGACAATAAATGATTTCTGGTTCTTATGCAAGCTATGGATCAGACTGATACTTAAACACATAGAGGACCCATGCAATCTCCCTTCTGCTTTATCAACTTTCTGAGGGTTAATAGATGACACAACACAAGACATGGCGTTCACATCCCCTGGGCCCAGCTCAGACTCCATTATGAGCCTCCTTTGTAAAATGTTTCCTTGAATTTGGAAAGCAATTTTAAAACAGCAGGTTCAGACATTTGTCTCCTCTTCCAAATAATAGCTTCCTCCTAACTACTACACTTAGGGAATACTTTCCAATGCATTTTCAACGGAACGGAGTTAAAATGTCATTATAAATGTTTCCATGGGTTTGATAGATTTCCTTTACAAGTGGTAAGTAGTATAATTGGATGTGATCTAACCAGGCACAGAAATTACAAAGGACACGTTTCATCCTGTAGTTCAGTCATTCACTGTTCATGGATTGATTGCCCAGCCTCATCGATGGGCACTGTAGACAGGAGTGGAAGGTGACTTCTGAAGAAAACAATACCAAAGGAGATTTAGAGGAATATAACGGGATTCTGAAACAAAATGTCCATTTACAAAATGCTGCTTGATTGATAAACCCTTGGGATAACACATCAGTGCTCATTATGAGCATTACAAGCTAGGACCTTTGTTTTACTTGACAGTAAATTTATTTTTTAAAAAATTTATCTTTATTGTTGAAAGTAATGCAGTAAAGTTCCTTTAAAACAAAACTTAATATTTCATCTATTGACACAGGATTTCTGAATTGATATTTATCATTTTCACATTAGCAGTTTCATGTTAGAGTAAGGACAGAATGCTTTCATGGAGAAGGGGTGTTTTCTAATTAATTACCAAGCTGTGCGTAGCCCAAAGTGTTTTGCTAATTACACATAAAGTCTATCTAATGTAGCTTCTGATTGTTGTAAAAAAAAAAAAAAAACAAAACAAAAAAACACACACACACACACTTTCCCGGGTGATTTTCCTTTATTAGGATGTAAAATTTACATTCATTTGACTTCAGAAAAACTCATAGGAGCACAGTGCTCAAAGTCCCTTGTGTGGGTCACATGGTTTTGGCCTTCCTTTTCTCCATTGATACACAGAATTTATTAGTCAACTATAGTGTCTGGTTGGTCCCAATTAAAACCATTAAATGGAATTCATAAATTATTTTTTAATAATATGGGCAAGTGGTGGGTGGCAATTGAAGAGTCTCAATTTGGTTCCCTGACCTCTGCACTCCCACCTGGAATTGCCCAGCAAGGGAAGGGCAGCCATGCTCCCACTCCAGGGGTGCATCATCTAAACCTGCACCTATGGCTAGAACCAGGTCTGTGGGTTCTGAAGGCAGCACTATGTCAAAGGTTATAAGCAATTTTATATAGCATATATACATCCATAGAAGTGTAGCTAATCCATAGGTAAAACATCATATTTTTATTATAAAAATTGAGGTAAATATGAATGCAAGTATTATGAGGACTATGAAAACAGAAATAATTATCCCATAGTTTAGAAATTGCATTTTTGGATTGTCATAGGTACACTCTTTCAATATTTCTGAAAACTGCACAGACCTACAAGACTCTGGTATCTATAAGGGCAGTGCTCAAAAAAGGGTATGCTTGTTCATGAAGATTAACTATGAACTTTTTTTATATCTTCAATGACAACAGTATTTAATGTAAAGCAGAGGTGAGTATAACTACAAAGAGAACAGTGTTGAACACTTACGATGTGTTTGTAGGAAACATAGGAAAGCTCTTGGCTTTCCTTTAATTCTCACAAAACAAGGTGAATTACATATTACTATCTCAAACCTTTTGAGGAGAAAACTGAAATCCATGGTCAGACAGCCAATATGGAGTAATAAAAGATTCAAACCCAGGCCTAACATCACAGCCCAACTCACACAACACCATACTGCAAATAGAAATTGT
This sequence comes from Plecotus auritus, assembly GCF_963455305.1. NCBI lineage: Eukaryota > Metazoa > Chordata > Mammalia > Chiroptera > Vespertilionidae > Plecotus > Plecotus auritus. The sequence continues at coordinate 163,872,735 of NC_137770.1, forward strand.
GTAATAGTAAGTTGTGAATGATTCTGTTTGCTATGACAAAGCCAATCTTCTCCAACATCCCCCTGTGAAGTCTAGCCCGAATTTGAAGAACTGTAACTATAACTATATTCTAACTAGAGGCCTGGTGCACGAAATTTGTGCACTCAGGGGGGTCCCTCAGCCTGGCCTGTGCCCTCTCACAGTCCAGGAGCCCTCGGGGGATGTCCGATTGATGGCTTAGGCCTGCTCAGGGCTTCTGGCTGATCAGCAATCCCCCTGTGGGAGCGCACTGACCACCAGGGAGCAGCTCCTGCATTAAGTGTCTGCCCCCTGGTGGTCAGTGTATGTCATAGCCACCAGTTGTTCTGCTGTTTGGTCAATTTGCACATTAGCCTTTTATTATATAGGATGATACATCACCTTTCTACCATTTACTGTGAGGAATAAGTGTTGCTCAGGCTGTAATTTTGGAAACCACATTTAGCTTAGCTTCTCCACTTCCCATCTTCTGTTAATTTATTTGCCTAATGTAGAGACTTCCATGGCCAGAGATGTCACTGGTAAATGATGAGGAATCTATTACTCAATACTCAAATAGAATGTCTGCTAAGCCATCCTAGGTTGAAGGAGGAGAAAAAAGCATAAATATTTCTTTAACCATTTAACTAAGCTAATTTCATCACTAGCCAAGTCTCCATTAACCAAAATTACACATTTTTGAAAAAAAAATAAAATAAACATTAATAAAAAGGTAGTGAAGCATGAAATATATGTAGGTAAAATGCATATAATGGTTAGAGACCTATTTATACCTATAACATCTATATATATAAAAGCTCAATTTGCAAATTGTCCCCTCGGGAGTTTGACCAGGAGACAGGGAGTTCGATCGCTCACTGACCACCAGGGGGTGGCACAGAATGCAGTCCCCAGCCATCAGCCAGCAACCGCAGAAGGAAGGTCCTGGCCAGCAGCCGGAAGGCCCCAATCAGCCCTGATAGCCGGCCAGGCCTAGGGACCCTACCTGTGCACAAATTTCATGCACCAGGCCTCTAGTCTTATATAATAAACAACTAATATGCAAATCAACCAAATGGCGGAACGACCAGTCACTATGATGTGCACTGACCACCAGGGGGCAGATGCTCAATGAAGGAGCTGCCCCCTGGTGGTCAGTGTGCTTCCACAGGGCAAGGGCTGCTCAGCCAAAAGCCAGGCTTATGGCTGGCAAGCGCAGTGGCGGTGGCAGAAGCCTCTCCCACCTCTGTGGCAGCACTAAGGTGTCTGACGGCTTAGGCTGGCTCCCCATGGGAAGTGGGCCTAAGGTGTCAGTCAGACATCCCCTGAAGGCTCCGCAAGGGCTCCCGGACTGCGAGAGGATGTAGGCCAGGCTGAGGGCCCCCGCCCCCCCCCCCCAAGTGCACAAATTTTGTCCACCGGGCCTCTAGTTTTATAATATAAAAATAACATAATGGAAGAAATGTAGAAAGCTATAGTGACATGTTAATACAACCTGTTATTGCTTTTTAAAAAAAATTAGCTAAGGTCTTCATTTTTTGAACACTGGAATAAAGCCTATGAGATACCAGTGGGCTTGCATTCTCAGTGGTCCTCCAGCATTATCTGTGATGGCAGCATGTGTGTATAGGCTCAGAAGCTCTCCCTGACTGGTGGGGCTGCTGGACATTGGCTGAGAAGATGCTGATGTTGTTTCTTTGCTCAGTAGGAAGCTGTGCCCAGTAAGATGCATGACATCTGCAGTAGGCGTTGGAGGGAATAAAGGCAATGCCCTCGCCCTGTCCAAGACTGGACCTTGATTGGTGATGAAACACACCTACACTGTGAGCCCTAATACTCTACATGCCCATGGTCCCACCCCATTTTTTTTTTCAGCCAAACCAATTCATTTTTCGAGAACCTCAAGTGCAGGTTCTACTGAATAAACCATTGAGTTACTCAATTAGAATATTGATGTCCATCAATTGAAGTCTTCAAATTGCATAGATGCCACTCAAATATATTAAAGTGGAGCTTTGAAGTCAATACTTAACTTAAAACATTTTAGGTTATGGTCTCTTAATTTCTTAGTACATTGGACAGCTAGTAAGTTGCAAGTAGACTGGTACACATATAACACTCAAATGGTATAATATCCACTGATTTTTATAAAATTCCAAACAATAAATCATTTCTAAGATGCAATTACCTTTGCAGATTGTTAGTATTTTTTTCACAAATTTACTTTATTGTGTATATATATACATATATATATTACTATAAATCTGAAAAAATGGTGTATCTGCTCAAGGATAATCAATAATTGACTGAATATCTTAGTAATATTCCTCAAACTCCTAAACTGAGGAAATACCTTGTTGGAGCTCATTTAAACTGTTCGTTGGTCAGTTAAACTCAGTGCTCATTGTTTAATACTCACCAGGAGAAAGAGTGTCTTCATGGAAACATTGATAGGTTTTAAAGGCATTTAATATATTTTGTTCTTTCTTCATTAAGTTAAAATAATCCATTTAAAAAACATCTCTCTGCCTTGACCCATTTTTAGATTAAAGCAAGTTCAAGGTAAAATTGTCTTTGTATTTAGACCAAAAAAGAGAAAAAGAGAAGAGAAAGAGGTGAGAAAAATACAAAGAAAAGGAATGGGGAGAGAAAGAGTAACCAATGTGAAAGAATGTGAAGACATGAGAGAATGTGTTCATGTCTAAACATGCTTTTGAGATTTAAAAAAAATTCCCAAAATACAGGAGAATACTTTCATTTTTTCCTAATAGGTGATCACTTCATAATTTTGCATTTTAAAGCAAATTTTCTAGGAAAAGATTCATGGACTTGATGCCAAAAGAAATGGGGAGGGTGAAGGAAATGATGCTTTTATTTTTAACTCACCACTGATCCTGATGTAAAAATAAATAACAATTCACTTATCAATACTACGTGCAGATTATGCTTGAAATATTCAATTCAATGCGGCATTCCCATACACCCTCATCCTGGAGGCGGTATCTGCACTGTTAATCTGAGGCTGACAGTCACACCAGACAAGTGACGTTGACCAGAAGAGTAAATTTAGATCCCCCAAGTTCTCTTTGCTCACAGGAGGAAACAAAAATTTTTGAATGCATGTTCAGGCAAATGCTCCAGCCTTCCCACCTCCTCACTGGGTCTCTCCACACCCAAGCCATTCGAATCCTCACACATTAGTGGTTCTGATTTGACTCTGTTTCTCGACATGACATTTCTCCATGGTGCAGTAGCATCAGGTCCACTATAGCAGGCTGGGGAGAGCGGTGCAGACATGAGTGGTTACCGAGAAAAAGTCTGCTACCTGCTCCAAGAAACAATAATTGTAAGGATTGTTTGGAGTGAAGTTTCAGGCTGTCACATTTTCATGGGACTCTAAGTTACCTGGATTCACATGCCAATTCCTGGACTTGTGCTGACGTGGAGTGGAACTCAGGACTCCTCTCTGTAAATATCAGTTCCTGTGATTTGGAGGCAGAGGGTTGGAGAGAGACAGAGTTTTCCCCATGGCAAATCCTGGATGGCGTGGTCTGCCCTTGTGTTGCAGGAAACCTGTGTGGGCAGTGCCAGGTGGCACCAGGACCCAGAATAAAGGGTGAAGTGTGGATCTCCTCACCTGGAACTAACTTCCCCTAACTGCCCATGTTTCAAGTGGTCAATAGCACTTTGGGGAGCCTTCTCATTCTTTTCATCTGTCACACTGATTTTATGGTTTATTTTAGTGAACTTTCCACAGGTATAAATATTGACTAGTGGAGACACCAAGAAGCTTACTCTTATAATACAAATCTTTTGAAGATGGCCCCTGGGGGTGTCCCAGAAGAAATAGCACACAGTACAGGAAGCTGTGTCTCTGGGCTGGTAAATGTTTCTATAGCATTTTCTAGGAGATTTCATTTTATAAGTATTATAATCTTGATTGCAATTTGGATTGTAGTTTTTATTTGATTTGCCATTCCTGTGCTCACAATTAAAGATACATTGTTATACTGTCCAAGTAAGTATTCAACCAAAGAGTTACCCACTGGTCCTTATTGGCCAACCCATGAATGGACAGAAGGGGAAATAGGAAGGTTATGGTTTTAGAAGCCTTTTATGGTTTTAGAAGCTTTCTCAGATTTTAAAAGTGCATTTAGAACAAGTATTAGAATTTATTCATTTAATGCATTCTGCTAATCTCCTGCTTTTACCGCACTGCACTAAATTTATATGAAGTGACAATGGCTTAGCTCTGGTTCTACCTAAGAAAATCATAGCCGAACCAGTCAGTTAAGTAAGCATATCATTTTTAACACAGTGTGGCAAGTGCTTGAATTTGGAGTGCAGCTGTAATAATAATGATGCAAACCTGTCCCTATTTATAATATTATTTGGTTCTCATCTGAGCTGTTTGCATTAGGGAGGGTCAGTATTTTAGCCCCATTTAACTGAGGAAGGTCTAAGATTCAGCATCTAAATTACCCATGGTGGATCTTACACAAAGAAATGATGCATGTGGGATTGCCTCTGGTCCTCTGCCCCCAGGGGCTATGTGCATCCCATTCACACTTAGATAATGTGAAAGTGTCTATGCCTTCCCAGCAATTGGGGTCTGGCCTCCTCTCCATGGGGTTAAAATAAAGCGCCCAGGAAACAGCAGGTGGGGTCCTGGGAAGCAGCTCTCTGCAGAGGCTGTGGGCTGGCAGGCCTATGCAGGGAGTTGGTATTTATGCAAAGATAGAGCAGAGCTGCAATTACCTGTTCCCGTGCGCTCCAGCCTGACTGTCAATCACAGAGAAGCAGTCTTGTCAATCAGCGTTCATCGCACCAAAAGGTCTGCCTTCTTTCTGCCTTGAACACCGTTTCCTTTGTGTCTCTTCAACAAAATGCTTAATTCTGGTTATTGCATTGTTCCATCTCTACCTGCGCTCTCAAATTATATTTATTTCCTGCCTTAAAAAGTGGAAATAGTGTAAGTTACCCATCTATTAGGCACGTAGGTATCATAGCTAGAATGAGCAAAGCGTTCCTGAAACTGAAACACCGGGGCAGGGACACATTCGGGGTCTCTGATAATGGGCCTGTCCCGCGTGTCTGACACTTCCTAGAACAAGTAAATCTTATTCCTCATCTGGTTTCTCCAAGAGGCGCAGTTCACTTCCATGCATATCTAGTCGTTTTTCCTGTGCAATCTGTCTCGGCTTTGTCATTAGCAGAAAAGACCCTTTTGCCTCTCCTACCATATTCTGCTTAACAAAACGAAACTCGTGCTTTGCAGTCAGGGCTTAAGGTCAATGGTTAACTTGTTCTTGCTCCAGAAGACACGTTTTCATGGGCTGAATTTCAACCGTGAGATTAACATCATTTGTACCTGTAATAAAGATACAGGTGAGACAGAGAAAGGAGCCAGGGAAAAGATGCTTAAATTCTCTGTGCTCTGCCTAGAATGCGCTGCTGTAAATTATCTCATTTTTATTTATGTGGAGGCTTTTCTTAGCAAAATTATTGAACTTTTTTTTTTTGAGACTGTAGAAGAAAGTCTGAAGATTGGCTCATAGGGCAGTGGTGGTGCTAGACTGAGTTCAGAGGGACCTGAAGTCAGAGCCTGGGTCTTTACCAGCTAAAGTTCCCCTGGCTTCAGCCACCTTGTTTGTAAAGGGAGCAGTTACCCAGATATCTGAGATGCCCTAGATTTCTAAAAATGATTATCTTTGTGCTGGATGTGCAAGGGCAGAACATGGTCAAGATTAAATGTTATTATAAAATAACCAAGTTTAGAGGAATCCAGGGTTCTTATTAAGAGGCAGAACAATTGTTACTGCTGGCTCCTCCATTCTCCAAAAGAATAATAAGCAAGGAAAAAACTTTAGAGGGAAAATAGCAAAACCAAATGTTAAAGAAAAAAGCAAGCAAGCAATAAAAAACAAAACAGTGAGGAGAGGTCACTGAGGAGAGAGAGAACGTCGTTGAAATGTCTCAGCCAGGCTCGGCTGTGGGAGAAGGAATTACCTGGCCAATGTCTTGGGAGATGTTTTGGTCCCACCCCTTATCCAGGTGGTCACTGGTTCTGTCCTGAGTGTCCCCAGGAGTAAATCAGGGTAGTGCAGGTAGCCTGTGCTGTGTAGAGCTGACTGACCTGGCTGTCCAGCTTCAGACAAAGTCTTCCTCTTATTCTAATCCCCAACACTGGTGAAATAGCAGGTAAGGACTATCTTGCCCTGTCTCAAAGGCAGGGATGGGTAATATCCAATCTGTGGGCCATATAAGGCCCACAAAATCATTTGGTCTGGCTCGGCCAAGGCATTAGGGGTGAGTTAATTAAATGTTTGACCAAATACAGCAGGCTAATTTTTAAGTTGATAATTTTGTATGGCTCACAAATGATGTTATAAATATCCAAATGACCACTGGCAGTAAAAAAGGTTCCCCACCCCTGCACAAAGGTAACATGTCTCTGAGTCTTCATCCCCTCTTCAGGTAGGTGCCAGACCAGGACTCTTCATCCCACCAACCGGTTCAGCCATTGGTTCAAGCCAAATCTTAGGAGTCATCTTATACCTCTCCCTTTGTGTCATCTCCTGTATCCCTGCTCTGAAGCTGCATTCTGTCATAGTTGATATCTAAGCCCTATTGGCTCTCCCTTCAAAATCCAGGATCACCCCAGTCCTTCCCCCCATCACAATCATCATCCCAGTTGCTGTCTCTTACCTTGACTAATGCACTGGCTTTCTATCTGGTCACGTTGCTCTATTCCATCTCCAATGTAAACACCTCAATGTCAATCTTTTTTGTTTTATTTCTATCCATTTAGATTTATGATTTCTTGATATTATTCTACATATGTACTAAATCAACAGTCCTCCCCCCTTTAGTAAGGGTCTTGATGGCTAAGAGTTAGTTCTCTGGCCATGAAAATGCATTGCTCAGATCTTTATAAAAACGGCCATGGGAGGGTGACCCACCTGTAGCCTAGGTATGGGGAGGGTGGTCACCTGACAGGCTATCCTTCTGGATATTTGCAAATTAATCTCTAAATGTTGACACTTGTTTTTGCTGCTTTGGGTGCATACAATTGGGGGAAGAAGAGGAAAATTTGTTTGAAAATAGGTCCACATATAACTGTCTAGTAGTCACTGCTTTGGCCGTGTGTTCCTCCCTACCCCCCCACATTGTGCATCTTTAACACTGAGCTACAGTGCAGCTCAGAGGAGCTACCACTACAGACCCTGAGCTGTATCTGATGAACCGAGGCATCTACTCATCTACCTCCTCCTACACATCCTACAATTCCAGTGATAATTCCAAATTTCCATTTGTGCCAATTGAGAGTGAAATTCCCACTGAACATGAAATATCTAGCAAATACTCTTTAGTGTATCCCATAAAGACTGGTAACAATGAAAGATTTACACTGAATGTTTGTTCCCAGTTTGGTTACAATATGTTATATTCAAACACATTAAATAAATATCATCCTGGGATTATAATTTTGCTTATTTTAGCAGGTTTACATGAAAACTGAAGAGAAAGCTTTACAACTATAAGATACTACATCATTTACTTAAAGAAATATAAGATTTTTTTCTCTAAAATAAGAACAATTTAAAACTGAAACAACATTGATGTGTTTTCCAACACACAACCCCACATTGTTACAAAACATAATAATCCCAGGGCCTCTGCCAAATTCTAGCACCTGAATGGAGACACTGTTTTTGACAAATGCATTGCTAATTACTTTTTGGCACCTCCAGCTCTTAGAATAAATAACTGTTGTACACAATCTTACTCTCCAGCAGAGTGACACGAGTTATTGTAAGAAAGGAACAGGTGAAATTCTAGGCGTTTTGTTCATTAGTCACGACAATGATACCTGCTTGTGTCTCCTTGTTCTTGTAGCTGCTTTCCTGTGAGAGCTCAACTCATCTACTCAACAGTTACCCCCACCTCATCCCATTGCCACACACATGACCAGTAACAAATTACCACAAACTGAGTGGCTTACAACAATAGAAATTTATTTTCTCGCAGTTTTGGAGACCAGAAGTCCAACATCAAGCTGTCTCGGGGTTGATTCCTCCTAAAGGCTCAGAGGGGAAGTCTGTTCCATGCTTCTCTCCTAGTTTCTGGTGATCCTTGGCATTCCTTTGCTATGTCACTTGAGTCTCTGCCTATGTCTTCACATCACCTTCTCCTCTTTCTCTCTCTCTCTGTCTCATCTGTGTCTCTTATCAAAGCAATATTCACCTGGTTTATGGTCCAGCCTAGTTCAGAACAATCTCTTCTTGAGATCCTCACCTGAATAATGTCTGCAAAGACCCCTATTTCACATTCTGAGGAATAAGGTCACATTCTGGGGGTCCTGGTGAGCATGTATTTTGGGGGACCCCTTTCAACCAGCCATATTCACTATATACAACAACCCTGGCATTTCATGCAGATGCATTGGGTGACAGCTCCCATGGTTTCACACGTTTTAGCACAACTTGCAAGCCAGGCACTAATCATCTTTGTTCTGAGCTGTCTGTGAGGATGTCTCTGTAGTGAACAGTCTTGAAAGACGGAGTTGTGTCTTCCTGTGGAACCCAGGGTGGGCAGGCTTACTGTCCACTATAAAATATCTGGGTTCTTGAAGCTCTGAGTTCTCCTATAATGCAACCCACTGTGTGCAGGTGTCCATCTAGGCTGATCCACATTGTCCTTGTGGGCAAGGAGAACGGACGTGGATGTGCTAATGCTCATGCTGTGCCATGGTTAGTGAAGTTCTTTGTGTCTGACCCAGGAGTCTCGTGTCTTCTGATGGCATCCATGAAATTGTGACTGACTCGTTTACTAGCTCAAAAGGAAAATAAAATATCAGCCCTTTGCAGACCTCAGTGAGATGCTGTATTGTTTTTTCTCTACATACCAATGATTTGGAGAGAGAGAGAAAGAGAGAGAGAGAAAAAAAAAAGGGGAGAAAGGGAGAGGGGATGAAGGAGGGAAGGAGGGAGGGAGAGAGAGAGAGAGAGAGAGAGACTGACTATATTGCTAAAATCATTTAAGACCCTGGTTGGTGTGGCTCAATTTGTTGAGGTTTGATTCCTGGACAGAGCACATGCCCAGGTTGCCAGCTTGATCCCTGGTGTGGGATATGCAGGAGGCAGCTGATGAATTTTTCACTCTCACATCAATGTTTCTCTTTCTCCCTCTCCCTTCATCTCTCTCTAAAAATCAATAAAATATTACAAAATTATTTAATGAAACATTTCAAACTACCTATTTTTATCTCTGCTCAAAGTGCATACTTGCATCTGCCTGGTGATATGTTAGCGTGAGAGACTGGTCAGGACTATTTACACTCTTTCTTCATAATGTTGATATACTTCTCAGAGCCTCAAATATTTTTCTAGGCATGATTATATTTCTAGAAATAAGCTCTCCTTAGCAGCAGGATTCTAACTACCCCCTTTGCATCCATTGCTACCTATATATATTCTGGGCTCTGGAAACCTTACATGATTATGGCATTGGACTCTTTATCCCCTCCCCCCTAACAATTTACTTTGGATATCTCATTTTTGTCACCTGAACCCATTTTTTATTGTTATTCTGCCTAGAACTCTGGGATATACCTTTAAATTTTTATATTTTTGTTCTACCAGTAAATGTAGTGAATATTGAATCCAGCATTCCTATTAACAAGATGAAGAACTAAGGGTCATAGTGTTGCTTGTGTTAAGTTACAGAAAAGTTGAGCAGTACTTTCATTTCAGCTTAGCACTTTTTCTCTTCATTCAAAGTTTTTTACATTACAATCCTTTCTCTTTGCCTTCAGAGCTCATAAGTTGCCAAGTAGTTTCTATGAGTCCTCTTAACATTGTCTCCTTTTCCTTGTGGTTATATTGTTAACCAAGAAATGTCACCAATTATTAATATTTTATTTTTTATTATTAGAGATCTATGCTAGAAATTTAGAACACCAATTTTTAAGGCTAAAATCCATTCACAAGATAGAATATAAAACAAAGGTTGCCTATAACCCGAGTCATAGTTCTATTTTTTGGCATAAAACGTAACTCTAGTGTTTTCTTATCTGTTTTACAATAATCTGAATGACTGTTTTATCTTTCTCTGCATAAATCTCATCTGTACGGTTTCTAGACTTCCAGAGCTGCTTCTTCTTTTAGTATCAGTTATCCAGAGCTTCGCAGAACTTTGCAGTCTTAAGGATGAGGTCGCCATGGTGCTGGTTGGTCTCCACTGAGTGATCTTGCTGAGGCCCTGCTGTCCCTGAGAATCTCCCTTCCCTGTTGTCATTGGTGGCCAACGAGGAATATCAGAATTGCCTCAGGAGTGATGCTCACCTGCAGTTCCTTATCTATTGACTGAAGATGTATCATTGACGTGAGTAGGCAGCTTTCAAAGTTGTTATGCTCCGTTGTTTAAGGTCTGTTCATTTCATTAATTTCTATCAATGTCAGCTGGCATTGTGACAGTATCAAGAATCTTACCTCTTTTTTTCTAACTCTCTCTATCTCCTACTCTGGATTTACTGCTGTGGCCTTTCTAGAACACACGATGGATCAAGGATATCTGCTCATATCTGTAGGGCAATGAGACCAAACTTTGAGAAGTTCAAGTCAATATATTAGTAATTTACTATCCCTATGTTAAGCAATTCTGGGTTAACTGTAAATTCATGCCCTGTGATAGACAATTCTGTGATGAAAGTTACTTCCTGACTTGGAGTTAAACACTTGTGATCAGGCCAATGTACCTTAGCTCTTTGCTCCAAGAAATATGACTCCTTGGAATTAAGAATGTGGAGAAGCCAAACTGGCTCATTTATCATACTAGCAGATTACTTATCAGTACTCATTTCAAGGCCCCATCCTGTTATGCCCACAAGCCCACAGTTATTATCATAAACTCTCTGGTACCAAACCTATCCTTCATCTTGGATTATCAGCTTTCCAATCACCCCAGAGGCTTGTAGGACCTTCCCGTTATTTTCTCCCGAGGTATTACTTAGACTCTGTCTAGATGTTACTCTCCCTTATAGCAGTAAGTTGAATAAAGCTGGCTTTGCTTCATTAACGGGCTTTTATGGTGGTCTTTCTTGAGGGAGTTGATAGCAATCACCTCTCCTGGGCTTTTCACTTGGGATCATTTTTCTCAACCTTGCTGTTGAAATTAATGTTCTTGACTTCAGTTTCTTCTCTTGGTGTCAGGTTTTGTTCTTCCCCTGCCATTCTAGATGAACCAATGGGACTTTCATCTTTTACTCACCTGCTGCCATTCTAAGGTGGGCCTTGCAACTTCTCTCTTGGATAGCTAAAATTATTTTACACATGTCCTGCCCGCCCATCTCCCTAGGAACGAACCATTGGGTATACATTGCCCTAATCATGAGGTGGTTTGCTCAGAAAACCCAATAACTCCAGATTGTTTATTTACTTAAACATGAAGGCTCTTTCCCAGTACTTAACTTCTGCCTATTTACACCTGCCTTTAATTTCAAGATACACTTACAGATACTCTATCTAACATGGTGCAGAGTCTGGAACATAGTAAATCTTAGCAAATGCTTCGTGAGTTAATGAAGTCTTTGAGATGCATCTCAAATGCAAGCTGCACGAACCCTGTCCAGATTTTCCTAACCAGTTAAAGCCTCTCTTTTCTTTGAGTCCCAAAGTAACTTGTTGTTGTTTTTACTTTTTCTCCAAAAATAATTCCTTGTTTCCAGTGTTTTGAATTAACATATAACTTTTAGTGATTACTTAGTCTAGTGGTAAGTGCCTTTAGTATATTTTGAAAAATAATCTTTCTACTTTATGGATCAATTTTACCATTTAATAACTATTCTAATTCTTTCTTATATTCCTAAAACCTATGTCTTAATAATTTCTTTGTTATAAGAAACAGATCAAATCCTAAAATGTTTTTATGACTGCTTGTAAAAGTAATGTTTTAAACACTTGTAAATATGAATAGTCACACCCAGAAAATACTGTTTTACAAAAGTATGAATAATTACAAGTTATTACTCAAGTATAAAAAAACTCATTAAATTTTGGTCAGTCTGGTTTTTAAAATTTCAGAAGAAAGATATCTTTTTCTTTTTCATCAATACCATTTTGGGAATCCCTGATATTTTTTAAACCTAAAGATAAATTAAAAGTAAATGTCAATTTTAATCAACTATAATTGAAGATATTGTTTTGAGATACTTCAAATGTGAAGAAATAGATTGTTCTGATAAAATGTATTATTGTGGAAGTTGGTGGGCATAAAATGAGTATACTTACTTGAGCATCAATACCATTCATGCTGGTCCCATCATTGTCTTCCTCCTGCTACAAATGTCAATATTGATATGAAAAATATACAGTAAAATAACCTACACTCCAAATGTTCAAAATATGCATTTATTTCACTTATCTATGTACATCAATTTGTGTTACTGGAGCTGACAATTTTAACAGTTTCATGCCAGACCTGACTTAAATTATGCCATTTCATTGGTACATAGTAGCCAGTCTCTGGTGGTTGTCTTCTTGAGGTAACAAGAGCTTGGAATGTCCTGATTTGTCACTTTACTGATGTCACTCTCAGACAAAGTTGCTCTTTGAAGCCAGTCTTTCTACCAGTTATCATCAGTGTTACCAGCTCTCTCTGGTAGCCTTGTTTGCGTATGGTTTACCTTATTGCTCTCATTGAGCTCCAAGCCTTTCTTAATTGTTTACCACTGAAATCTCTGTTGGTTTCAAGAGTACCCTTGTTAGGCTTGGACTTCCCCATACTCTTTCAAATGCAGTCATTTCCTTTAGGGAGAGCCTTAGAGCTTTCTGACCTTAAGGTGGAATCTTGTTCTGGTGGCTTGTCTCTCCTGGCTTGGACCCCTGTCTTGTGAGTGTGCTGGAGCAAAGGTTACCAGGACCCCAGGAATTTTGACCTGCTGTATTTGGAGTAGACATTCCACTCCCTGTGGGGTTTGGCAGAGGATAGGTATCCCCAACGTCTCAGCCACAATCACCACAAATATAGTCTCTGAAACCCAGAGAGTGAGGAGGTGAGGAATGCTAGTGGCCTGCCCCTCCTTGTGGGATACCACATCCTTTGACTGGGAACTGAGCAAAGGGGGGCCTCATCTTTACTGTCCCATCCCACTGGGCGTGGAGCCTCTGTCAAGCTCAGCTGGAGGAGGGGCACTTGGAGAGCAGATAGGGCTCAAGGGCAACACTGTTCTTACTGAGGTTGAGTAGATTTTCTTTAAGTGTTTCCTCATTTGCTGTGTTCCCTTAGGACAACTACAGAGACTTTAAATGGTTGTTTTCTTAAGAAAATAATTTTCACTTGTTATGATTGTCTCACTGGAAATGGACCCACAGGGCTCCTCATGCCACCATTCAGAAGTGGGACTTCCTTTTATTCATTTAACTCAGTAAATACTAAGGCTGCTTTGTCTTTGGGGACATCTCATGAGAGCTTGGATATGAATACACCTCTCCTTCAGAGTCAGGGTGACAATATCCAGTTAAGGAGAGACCAAAACGAAATATCAACTTCAGGCAACTGAGCAGAATTTATTTGTAGTTAGAAAAAATAAAAACACATCAGTGCTTTGTAGTTGGCAGCTGCCATAAAGTGCCTATGTTAATCCATCAACGTTAATGATGACATAATGTTCCCCAGAAAACAAGAGCAGCAAAGAAACAATTAAATCACCACTCAGGGCCTTCATTCTGCCCGCAGTAAAAGACTAATGAAATAGAGGTAGCAGCCTTTTTGAGCACCATGTTCCTCTTCTGTAGCTGATTATCAACTTACAATGGCTGCTAACTATGGCAGAGTAGACTACTTCTGCGAAACAGCCCCACGTACTCAGGAGCCATCTGCCAGCATTAACATCTTTTTGTTAGTTTGTATCTGATTTTTTCCAGCTCATAAATTAGCTGGACTAGAGATCAGCCTGGCTTTATCCTGGAGAGTAAGGTGTCAGTGTTCAGGATGTGATCCAAGGATCCTATCTTAGTTAGCTCTGGTCCAAGGTTCCTTCACAAGCATCTTGCTTTAGAGGTGAAGAACCAGCACCCAAACTGGAGAGACTTAATACATGGAGCTATCTCCAAAGAGAAGTGTGCTATGAAGACTTACTCCTTGCCTCCTAACCTGATGCTTTCCACGGTGTCTAATACTGATTCCATAAACAAGTTATAAGTCAGCATGATGTTATGAGGATGAGAAAGCTGTTTGGTGGCTGCTGAATGTACCACTGAGTCTATCAGGCATCATTCACATACAGGGGCCAGCACTATCTGGTGACAGGCGCACCCTTCTGCCACCTTCATCCCTGCACTTGGAACACACTTGCAACCATCTAGCATATTTGCAAACCAAAGTTGCAAAAAAAAAACACCCCAAATCTTAAAAGTAAGCTTTTTCACTAGTTTATGGAACAGTTGTTATTTTGGAGTTGGCATAATGAACACTGTTACCTTATGGCATAATCTATTTGTGCCCCATTCATTGTAAATCTGGGAGACACCATGAGAAGAGCTTCCAGCTGTGCAGGACCCATGGGAATCTGGGGTTGAACTAGGGAAGTTGGAAACAAAGAAGCCAGCAGCACTTTGCTTCTAATAGTAAGGAATCCTCATGCTGGGAGGACTCTGAGGACTCTACTTTCAAAGTTAATATTTGAATTCAATATTCTTAATCACATATTCTTTCTGTGGTATCTGCCTGAGGTAGTCTTATGTGATTCTTCTACAGAGATTTGAATTCACTGTTCAGTTGGGTAAAGCATGTGCCATCTATAATAATAACAGCGTAATAAGCTAATTAGACCAGACAGCCAAACGACCTTCCAGATGTCATTCTGGACATCCTTCCAGATGAAGCCACGGTGGCGGGGGCCAAGGCAGAGGCAATTAGGGGTGATCAGGCAGGCAGGCAGAGGGGTTAGGGGTGATCAGGCAGGCAGGTGAGCAGTCAGGGCAATGAGGCAGGCAGGCGAGTGGTTAGGGGCAATGAGGCAGGCAGGCAGGCGAGCGGTCAGGAGCTAGCAGTCCTGGATTGCAAGAGGGATGTCTGACTGCTGGTTTCTGAGGGGTCCCAGATTGCAAGAGGTGCAGGCTGGGCTGAGGCCCATGCACGAATTTCATGCACCAAGCCTCTAGTAGAATATAATATATTAAAACTGTATGTCTCAGGAACTATGGTAAGTTTACTTTAAAAATGAATAATAAATAATTAAATAAAAGTCTAGAAAAATATATTAAGCATCAGGATATATGCATAAACTTTATCTTATATTGAAAAATAGTAAATTTAGGAAAATGCTAAGAATAAAATATATTTAAATTTTTTATACATAAGAAGTTGCTAAAGTCTTTTTTCTCAGAAAATATAAATCCTCTGAAATAAATTATTTTTTACAGCTATTGCACAGCCTCTGAAATATCTCAGATTCTTCATCAAGGTTAATTTCATAGAGTTGTTATAATTTGGTCCATGCTGATTCAATTCAGCCCTCAACTATGTGCATAGTGTATGGATAGACATCGAACAAGATACTAACGGGAATTTAGAGTTTAAGTCTTTATTACTTTCAAGAGGTTATATTTTTCAACCCAAATATAAAGCATTAGGTTTATGAAGTGGTTTAGGTAATAGTAATAGTAGTTACTTCCTTTCTCCTTCCTTCCTTCCTTCTTTCCATCCTTCCTTCTCTCTTTGTAACATTTCTGAGTGATGGCACTCATTTTTAAAGCACCAATAAAAATATCATTAACATTGTATTTTAACCTGGTAAAATTTCTGAAATTTTTGCTCTTACCAATAATTATTTCTTAAGGCACAAAAAGTTTTATGCCTCCAAACATTTCTTCCTTCTTACTAGTTTTCTATCCTTCAGTGGACCACATTTCTTCCATAGAATAAATTTTGCCCTCAGTGAAAATTAACAGAGGCTACACTCTGGACTGTGACAGGCAAAAAAGCCAAGTGCAGCCTGTGTATACTAATTTTAAATATATAATAGAAATTCTTTCAGATGTTTTATTGCTATGTTTGCAAAAAAAAATCATCCTATATTAATTTAGGTATATAAAATAAATTCTTTCCATTCTGTTAGAAATATTTTGATCCAATTTTAATTTTACATTTTAAAGATAAAGTAAGAAAAATAAGGAAAGGAAGAATAGTTGCCCTCTACATGTTTATATTGCTTTTTATGTGGGACGGGTATGTAAAACTATTGCACAATGTTTAGAACAATAGCAGAGTATAGTTACTCTTTTATTATAGACTAGAGGCCCGGTGGATGAAAATTCATGCACTGGAGGGGTGGTCCCTCAGCCCAGCCTGCCCCCTCTCAGTCTGGGAGCCCTCAGGGGTGGGAAGCGACCTGGCAATCAGGGGAAGGCAATGCCCCATCACACCTCTGCTGCTGCCACTGCCGGCAGCGCAAGACTCAGCTGGCCCTGGTTACCTGAGCCTCGGGTAGCTGCCATCCAAGGCTTGCCTGCACCTTGGGCTGGCCCTGGGTGGCTGTGGGTATGAGGGGGTTGGGGGACTCTGGAGGCAGGCGCGTGAAGTGGCCAGGCCTGCCTGGGTGCGAGCCTGGCCTTGCCGTGTGCCTGCTGCCCCGACAGGGCTGAGGGGACTGGGTGCTGCCATCTTGTGGCTGTGGGTGCCACCATCTTTGAGGGTGTGACAGTCAATTAGCATATTCCCTCCTTATTGGTTGTGGGCACCACCATCTTTGCAATGGTGTGAGGGTCAATTAGCATATTCCCTCTTCATTAGGAAGGATTGCTGCTGACTTCTCATAGTTACTTTTCTTTATTTTTCTATACTGTCTCCAGTGTTAGCACATAAGCATTCATTCATTTATTCAACATACTAGTATGTTTATTTAACAGCTGTTATGAGATAGTTACTGCTTACTAGTAGACACTGGTGGTCATGTAGTGCAGTGAACAGAAAAGAACCAAAGCTCATTTCTAGTGATTTCAATTTTGGAACTTTGGTGAGAAATCTATGGAATGTTAGTGTTAATTGTCACTGTTTTCAAAAAGTTCTGAGGGAACTTGTGAGCCCAGAAGTCTACTCTAAGTGGTCACAGTCAGTGAGACATTTGAAGATATCTGTGGAATAAGACAGTTTACTTTTCACAAGAAATTCTTTGGTGTTCTCTCAGCAAACCAAAGGATTAGGTATTAGTAGAAATTACTAGGAGACCAGTAAAAATAGCATCTTGGATGATACTCAGTCATCTCAAATATAATGAATAGGACAATTTAGTCAGTGGATAAGGAGAAAGTCTCCCAGCTGTCGAGTGGAACTGGTTCCATGAAACAGAAGTGGAGTAATATTGGTGATTTCCTGACTTAAACATGGTTCCTCTTTGAGATACACATGGTGTAAACACGTTGTCATTACAATATAAAGGATAAAGAAAAGTGTAAGAAAAACCTAGTTCATTTAGCAAAGTAAAATGGGTGTGGTTTTCAGCAAGTGGTGTATTTTAAGATGCTAGAAACATTTTTCCCTGGAGTTCACAGCATTACTTAAAGGGGTTCATGGAGAAAGAGATGATGACCAAGTTCAAGATGATGAACTTGGCCCTGCACTGTACAATCGTATCTAATAAAAGAGTAATATGCAAACTGACCATCACTCCAACACACAAGATGGCAGCCCCCATGTGGTCAAATATGGCCACCCTCATGTGGACACAAGATGGCCACCACAAGATGGCTGGCAGGGGAGGGCAGTTATGGGCCATCAGGCCAGCAGGGGAGGGCAGTTGGCAGGGACCAAGCCTGCAAGGGAGGGCAGTTAGGGTGATCAGGCCTGCAGGGGAGGGCAGTTGAGGGCGACCAGGCCTGCAGAAGAGGACAGTTCGGAGGGACCCAGGCCCGCAGGGGAGGGCAGTTGGGGCCAACCAGGCCTGCAGGGGAGGGCAATTGGGGGGGGGGACCAGGCTGGCAGGGGAGGGCAGTTAGGGGCAATAGAGCCAGCAGGGGAGTAGTTAGGCATCAATCAGGCTGGCAGGGGAGTGGTTAGGGGGTGATCAGGCTAGCAGGCAGAAGCAGTTAGGGGCAATCAGGCAGGCGAGCAGTTGGGAGCCAGCAGTGGGATCGGGCCTAAACTGGCAGTCGGACATCCCTCAAGGGGTCCCAGATTGGAGAGGGTGCAAGCTAAGCTGAGGGACAGCCCCCTCCCCCCATGCACGAATTTTATGCACCAGGCCTCTGGAATTTACATAATTACAGTAATATAATACATTTCATAGTTTTTATCTTTTCAAATTAATGTATCAAATGTAGAACATATAAAAGTGAACATGGGAATGAATGTATATATATATTTGACAACAGAGAGTCAACATTATAGCTGAGAGAAAATAAGAAGTAAACAATCAAAAATGAAATAATAACCAACTCAAACTGACAGAAAAATGGCTAAGAGTATGGCATAACTGATTTTAATCTTTGTATTTTATAACAGGGTATCTGTAAATATTGTCATAAAGTGATATATCTAAAATAGTGGTGTATTGGGGAACTTTTGGGAGAAATGAGTCAGAAACAATCTTTATGGTTTGCCTCTGGGAAGCAACAACAGAGTTGAGAAGAATGAGGCACTCCTGCTGTTTTCATATCATTTCTTCTGTATTATTTTATTTTTCAGCATCATCATAATAAGGGAAATGTAAATTGGTAAAGCCACTATGTCTAGCAGTATGGGGACTCCTCAAAAATTAAGAATACAGCTACCATATAACTCAGCAATCCCTTCTCTGGATATCTATCTGAAAAATTTGAAAACAGTTATTCATAGATATACTAGTACTAGAGGCCCAGTGCACGAAATTCGTGCACAGGGGGAGTGGGTCTCTCAGCCCGGCCTGCACCCTCTTGCAATTCAGGACCTCTGGCTCTTAACTGCTTGCCTGCCTGCCTGATTGCCCCTAACTGGTTCCCTGCTGGCCTGGTCACCCCCTAACTGTCCGGAAGGAAGTTGGACATCCAGAAGATGTCTGGTCAACCCGATCTAATTTGCATATCACCCTTTTATTAGTATAGATATGCATATCTATGTTTATTTCAGCATTATTCATGGTAGCCAGGACATGGAAACACCTAAGTGTCCTTTGATGAATGGTTGGTTAAGAGGATGTGATTATGTACACAATAGAATACTACTTAGCATAAGAAAGGATGAGATACTACCCTTTGCAACAGCATGGATGGATCTTGAAAGTATTATGCTAAGCAAAATAAGACAGATGGAAAATGACAAAAATTGTATTATTTCATTACATAAATGGGTATAAAACATAAATCAACAAAGGAAGAAAACAAATAAACAAACAAACTCATAGACACAGACAACAGTGGTTGCCCGAGGGTTAGGTGGGCAGGGAGGTTAAAGAGGATAAAGGAGGTCAAATACATAGTGAGAGACAGAAGGAGACAATAGACTCTGGGTGGTGAGCATAATGAAGTATACATATGATGCATTATAGAATTGTACACTTGAAACTTATATAATATTATTAACCAATGTCATGCAACAAATTAAATTTTTTAAAATGCAGAGGAAGAAGGATGGAGAAAAATAGCCTGGACTACTGGAAGTACCTCATTGTAATAGAAAATAACTAGATTGGTCTTTCTTTACAAATTAGATTACAAATTCCTTAAGCCTGAGGGAATTTATTACAATTTCTACTATCCATCCCGGTAATCTGCTCAAACCCCACAATCAAAAATCATCGTACAATTAAATTTAGCCTGTGGTCGATTTGTAAAACAAATATAAGTCATTTTCTTACTGAGAATAATAAATACAAGGTTTTACAGAAAGTGCAATTTTGACAAGGGAACTATGTTCAGGTGTAGACTTTCTTTTCTGTAAGTGATTCAACTGTTGAAAAATTAGCTCCAAATTTACTGCAGACATTTTAAATAGTAACAACTACATGTGATGGTGGGCACCAGGCTTGATAATTGTCATTTAAATTTTTTTCTGTTATGTTCATCTTCTAAAGTTTATATTTTTTCTTAAAAAGTAATTACTAACACCATCTGTGTAGGTCATATTCATGTGACTTACTCAGCTATAGACATTCTAATTCATCTGGAGTTATACTCAGTCTTACTTTATAATAGTAGGGTAATGAGGAAGTGTGAAAATTATATCACAAACAGGTTAATGAGAAAGTGTGACAATTATATTACAAATCAAGCTCTGGAAGTTTGAAAAGGTGAACCGCAGTAACATGTTCTATTTAGTTTCATTGTTCTCTCATGAGTCATTCTTTTTTCTTTTTAACTAGGAAATAAAACCAATTATTTTTAATACTTTTTCATACTGCATGGCCCTTCTGTTTTTCATACATAAATAACTACTTTCGGTAGTATCTTGGTTACTATTATTGTGTGTTTTAAAATCAAGCTACATATAATTAACACAATTTTACACATATATAGTAGGAATGCTTCCCAGCATGGTGTACAGTATATTTGAAGCTATTTTAAAATTCCTCTATACTATGAATAATATTCTCACAACTCAAATTGCTAATATATCATCTTTATCATTACGTATATTCTTACATACTTCCATTTTCCTTTGGTTTATCTCAGGATGTGGCCTCCCATCCTCCCTGGTTTCATCATGAGTTCTGACCTAGCCTTTGATCCTGTCTCTTCTCCCATCCCTGCATGGCCTATCTCTATGGTAATCACATTCCTTAAATACCTAGATGAATTTCCTTGCTGTATAACAGGAAGGTCAAATACTCTGAATGCCATTACAAGACATTTGTTTGCCAGATAGTGGGAGAAAAAACAACAACAGAACATATTAAAAATAATCAATGACCCTTATCAATGAAACATTAATGAAGTTTTAGTCTCTTATCCAGGGCTGATTAGCATGAGGTCATCCACGTAGTAGAGCAGAGTGGTGTTCTGTGGAAAAGTAAAGTGACTTAAGCAAAGGGGTCCCCATTCTGCCAAATCTTCTTAGAAGTAAACAGAAAGCCCCTCAGATTACCTGTCCAACAGTGGGAGATATGCCATTCATCCATCAGGTACAGCATCTCAGTGTTGAGCTTTGCACTCCAGGTTGTTAACTTCCTGTGTCCTGTGCTGGGCCTGTGGACTGTTGCATTGGAGAAGGCTTGGAAGCAGAAAGTTCAGGTGGGATGTCCATGTGGTGTCATGTTAGGTCATCCTGGAACTTCTACAGAAGCTATGGCAGAAATCAGACAAGATATAAGGGTTCATAACCAGGACCATCTAAAGAGAAGGCTGCAAGATACTTATTGTTATAAGTATAATATGTTATATTATATATAATTACTATATATATGTATGTATATATATATATATATATATATATATATATATATATATATATATTACAATGTAGGGTGCTGAAATAATAAAACCTAGAAGAAAATTTGACTATATAATTACCTAACTATCCACATTACTGAAAATTATTTATTGCAGAATAAAAAAGTGTTTTTTAATAGTGAAATCCATAGAAATTAATTTGTTATATTTTATTTACATAAATATTTTTAAGCACAGAGCTACTAATAATTGGAGACCAACACTATCTATAATTTTTAAAGTTTTCAGATTTATTTCAGTTTAAAAAAGAACTATTTTTGTTGGGACATAAACTAAAATTATGATGACACACAAAAGAATCAAACATAAAATACATTGATTAATCCATATTTTAAAAGTTAATCCATAATTTCTGTATTACACATAACATTCAAAAGTGATACAAGTCTTTATATGTTTGATGGCTATTTTTAAGTGATTTCAGCCCTGGTCATGATGCTCAGTTTGTTGGAGTGTCATCTGGTACACCAAAAGGTTGTGGGTTGGATTCCCAGTCAGGGCACCTATGTAGGTTATGGGTTCAATCCCTGTGTGGTACAGGAGGCAGCCAATCAATGTTTCTCACTCCCATTGATGTTTTTATCTCTCAAATCAATAAAAATATATCCTTGAGTGAGGATTTAAAAAGAAGTTTAAAGTGATTTCAGGATTTTTTCCACTGATATTTAATAATCTAAGATTTTCCTAATTTTTGTAATTATATGTTAAAACACTTAGCCATGTTCTATTATTTTGTTATCCTTGAAGAGTTCATGAAATATATAATGTATTCCATTGACTTTTAAATCCAACATTAATCTGCAATGAATGTGAAACTTACTGTATTTTAAGTTTATTTTATAAAGATTTATCAAATAACCTCTGAATAAACATCATAATACAGCAGGTACAATAGTTATAGTCTGCACAATAATTTTTATTCAGCTAGTACTGCCTTAATATTTTATCCTCCTTAAGTAGCTTACTGTAAACTAAAATTTATCAGTGCTAGTTTACAATTTTTTCCAATTTTTGAAATAATCCAATAAATATAAATTCCACAGAATAATTCATTAGTATCTATTAGAAGAGGAGTGAATTTTAAGGTAGAAGAAGATGTTATCTTTAGGTATAACAATCAAGTTTGAAAACAAAGATATGCGAAGGACCGTCAGAACTTGCATTCCAATTTAAGGTCATATCTTGCAAATTGTACAGAGATGATCAGAAAATTAGTAAAATGAAAATGGCTGCGAACTGAGTTAGGCCTCTTAATAAGTTGTAGAGAACACTTTTGGTCAGTTTTACAGAGAAAAAAATGGTACAGTGCCATAGGCATAAAACTCCCATATCTTTATCACTTGATTTTGTTTTGTTATAAGGAGGGCTGAGAGGAGTGAGGCTGCTCCATCTTAGCTGGAACCAAAGTAAAACAAACAAACAAACAAACAAAAACCATTTTATCTCTGGCCTCCTGTTATAAAATTGCAATAAAAAATGCCCCATTAGAAGCATTGTGCTGTGTAGTTGGTGTTGGACAGGGCTGAAAGAGGGTTCACAGATGACCATACATGCAACTGGGTTCCTTTCAAAATGCCATCTTGATTTTTTCATTATTTTATCAATGTCATAATTTTGAATCCTAGTGTCTCATTCTGTGAAAATCATATTTCCTTATATTTCAACACATTAAATTGCAGCAGCAATTTAAAGCTTGAAAGATAATCACAGGCCATCAAGTAACCCTAATTAGTTTAACATATGTACAGTCTCTGAGATATTGTAAGTGAGGAGGGTTGAGGTAGATGCAAAGATATCAATTGCATATTCTCATGGGGATGTCATCTCATCCTCATTACAACAGTGGTGCTATTGGAAGGTCCTGATTCTCACTGTGTGGACCACATATCCCTGGAGAGGGAACCACTTGTAGCTGTGGTGTGATGTTTTACCTGAAAGTCATGCAAATAAGTCAACATTAAAAAGCGTAGTTGGTGTCACTGTAATTCAGAGTAATCTGTGCTGTAGATCACCAGTTCGGGTTGGAAAGAATAATGCATGTTGTGATTATTTCTGAATTCCTTTCAAATAGTTGTTCTTGAAGAATGAAGTACATAGGAAGAGCTTTCAACTTAAAAATACACATAGGGGCTAAAGTATACAAACAGCCCATTTTTGATGGCTGGAGAAAACAATTTATGTAAAATCCCACTTCAAACATTGATAATATAGAAATAGCTTTTGGTTGTTTTTTTTCCCCCCATTAAATAATGACAATTCTCTTCTACATTTGAGGAAAAGAGATTTATTGTGATAATCCTAAAAAAGATAGTGTGTTATAATCAATCCAATAAAAATAATGTATTTTCACTGAAATAGTTCTTCTATCACACAAATATAATTTTCCAATAAATTATGTTATGCTATTGAGAACGTATTAGGGTCAGAACTTTTGGAAAGAATTTAAAATTGAGCTAGGCTGGGAAAGATGGGTGGGATTGAGATAAGTGGAGGTGTTAATTAATGTATTCAAAATAGAAGGGAATGCAGGAGAAAGACCCCATATGTATCAAAGTTTGGATTGAGAACTCGTGTGATTCCTTTGCTCTGGAGTGAACGTGGAGAGACAGTGGTCACAAAGCATAAGGCCTGTGTTTACTCAAAATCTTTGTGTCCTTCCATTATGAACTTTCAAGTGAGCTAATGTCATTTAAGTCTTCATTGTTTATTAGTGATAACAAAGCATGCATCCATATCTCCCTCTCAGGAAAATGTTTGCATTCTTTTTATTATTATTATTATTGTTGTTGTTGTTGTTGTTTTAATTTAGTTTTAATATAGTTTACTTGTTTTCATTCTTAAATGGAATTTCTGCTCTCTACTCAATGTAACAGAATGGATGAAATTTAGATTTATGAGGTATTGGAAGCCATCTTGAAAAATTTTGTGTTTCACAGGACTTCTTTAAGGCACTGTAGCGACTTTTATCTCTATTTGATGGTTATAGATTTGAAAGTACAATCATTGGAGGCATAATTTAAAATGAGATTTAGATTTCCTAACTTTCAGCTTCATTGTGCCAACTCTTAGGAGGTTTACCCCTCATCAATTTTGTTATGATTTAAGAATCACAGAACAATCTGTCTGTCCCTTCCAACAAACATAATCCCCAAATGCCTGCTGCCTTTCCTTGTCATTAGTTTTCCACATTAAGGATGTAGACACTGTAATTGTTTTCCACTTAGCACAGTCATCAACTGAGCAGAGCCTGGAAGGGGCTGCTTGTGTACATCTGCCTGTCTACACGCCTACACATGGGCATGTGCCTCACCCCTCTTCCTCCATCAGGAGCTGTGCAGATCTGGCTGCAGCAATGCACAGCTGAAGGCTTTGGAAGGAAGCAGGAGCATGCATACTGATAGCAACTTCCCCGTCTCCTGTATCAGTGTTTCAGAGGAAATATGAACTGAACTTTAGCTCATTCTTAGGGCAGAATTCCAAGAATTACAAAAGCAGTGTTGAGAGGTAATTGAATATACTGAGATTTAGGTCTTAATTACCTTTTTGATTAGAGGCTTATTTTTAGCATGGTATTTTGATAATGCAGAAGGACCAATTATTTTGTGTGATCTTCCACTGTGTTAAGGAAATGCAGACTATAATTTTGAGTTAAGCAAGTTCAGTAGGAATAATGTTCTAAAAGTGTATCAATTTATGGCAGGCTTTTAGTTATAGTTTTACCAGTATTTAAGCATTCCCAGTGACTGGGTTTTAACAATGTCTTGATCATCTTTTACTTCTGTACCCATTGGTAGTAAGAGCTAGTCATGGAGTGTAGGATCATAGGGAAGGTTTCAGCCCTTAAAATTATGGAAAGAATCCTTGAAAACTGCCTCCCATAAAGAAACAAGTTGAACTAATAAGAATACTTATTTTTAGTTAGACAGACATACCATTAAGGTGAAACAGAGGAGCTATAGAAGATCCTCATAGTGGGTCAGGATACATAGGGTAAAGGAAACCAGCTTTATCCATTGATGAGATCCCAAGCGCCCTTATGTCTGTCCAGTGCATGGACATGCAAAATGCATTTAGCAGGGAAATGGAATGGAAAGCACTGGCCGCAGTAAGGTAGGTGAACTGTGGATAGTAAGACTGGAGGTGAGGGGCATGGCCAGTTGTCCATGTGAGAAAAGGTGAGGACCTAAAGTAGGACATAGGCAGTAAGAACAGAAATAGGAAAATGGTTGAGGAATGTTGGGATGCTGGAAGGTTGTGGGCTTTGAGAGTCCCAGAAGAGGGGATCTGGCTTCTCACCTGTGCAACAACTTGGTTGGTGGTACTTTTACTAAGATAGGGAATGTACTCTTGTGTCTCCTCCTGGACTGGAGACTACCTAGGGAGCTTTAGATGGGAGTTAAACTGTATTCCTTCTAAGGTCTCTAAATTCCTGACAGAGGCCAAGACGGTGACATTCTTAAGATGAACTTCATTAATGAGGCTCAGTTTACCTTTAGGTTTATTCATTCATATGGACATTTTTTGTTAATTTGAGATTCTATTAGAAAGTTAAATGACATGAATTTCAGCTACATGTCATTAGAAAACTATTTTAATTATCTTGACACCTCAAATGATGTCTCTTGGACTGGTCTTGATGTGTCTCATGTCTAAGGTTTTATTTAGTGAAGATCTTTGTCTATAGTAGTCAGGTTATACACACATGCACACACAGACACACAAAAAAAATGTTTTTTTATCTTTAAATGTTTAGCCTCAACCTGAAAAATTTTTAGAATTCTAATTCATCATAAATGTATAGCTTTTATAAAATAGCTGTTACATTTTATATAAAATAAGATAACCTCAAGAAAAATTTTCCTTACTTTTTTAATTGTGTAAATCAAATATAACTCAGGTTGCTATAAAATCTAAGTGAATATAGAAATGAAACCAACTCAATATGGTTATTTTATCGGTAATATTTGTTCTTATTTACTACTCTTATCATATCATTGCACTTAGAATTGTTTTCAGGTTTGAGAAAAATTTTGCTTTGGGTCACTTCACATTTTTACTCATGATTTGTATTCTGATCATTGACATGCTTCTCAATGGGTCCTGTTTATCCTCCATTGCTAATAATGTCTGTGCATGTAAATTTTTTTTTGTGATTATGAAGCATTCCAGTTTGGTCCTGAATCAACTGAGTAAACAGTTCAAACAGAATGACTTTACTCACCACATAGTGATGATTCCCAAGATTATTTTTATCAAATAATTTATAATATGTAGAATCTTGTTGGAAGGTATCAATCAACCCATGAGGATAGGGGCCAACTGTCTCAGTTATTTGAGGAATATCTACAACATCCCTAAGAAACCACCACTTTATGACCATGGCTTTGTGAGGCACCTTGTTTTAGTTTTGAAAGTTTTAGCAATTTGACAATTATGTTGCCTTGGTGACTATCAACCATTGAATGCCATAATGAGAAGACTATACAGATCCAGTTTCTCCTTTAACATCTACCAATAGCAACATAGAGTATATTCAACTGAATAGAAATGTAGAATTCAGTCCTTGGAATTAACTTGTTGCAAAGTTATGTAAATGTCTTCCAGAAATGAAGAGATTGCTATGGGAGAAGGAGATTTCTAGATAAATTACTGGAAAGAAAAATTTGTCCCAAGAGCAAATGTTCTCCATTTTGCCCCATCTCACCCTCACCTTCCCAGACACCACCTCCCCCGCCCCAATCTACCTTAGTGTAGAATGGAACCCAAAATATTTGAAATTATTTTATTGTATTTTCTTTTTGTAACACTGTTCACACCAACAATATGTAAAGAAATAAATGGTGCTTACAGCTTATTAAGTACCTTCGTTTTTCTTCAGCATTTAATCAAGTGAGAAAACTATTCTTTGCCTCATAGACCTCAAATCATGAACATTATCTTCTTAATTCTGTGCATAATATGAACATCTCAAGACTAGAAGTTTTAATATGAATATAATATCCAAGAAAGTGGAAAATACACAGTATTCACTGCAGGCAGGGTGATAAAAATAAATAAATAAAAAATAAAAAAAAACACCAATAATATTCCAAATATACTGTGTGAATTTAACATCAAGGTTTTGAATTAAGTCAAATCTTTTAAAAATACACCTTTGAAGACACTTCATTTTAAATTAAGCTTTAAAACACAGGGAAACAAAGATATTGACATGCTTACTTTTCCTTTTGAGGGAAAAATACTCGCTAGCTGTGTAAAAGCAAAACCCTAAGAGAGAAATAATCAAGCATGACTTCAAAATGATAATAAGTCTCCAACAAAGAAATAACTGCGTTCTAGATAAAAACTGCACAAAACTTGTACTTTATACTGTAAGGGAGGAAAAATTATATAACCTCTTATTTAAAAGGAGTTATTTTTTTGAGCATTCTGAATGTTTTCAGAGCAAATTGAGTAACAAAGGTCTCACTTTGTTTTTAATAGTGAAGTGCATACAATGCATTTCTTTAAACCCTGAACTGAAAAGAATAAAATCCATTTGCAGATGAGAGCTCAGGAAAGTAATGCAAGGGGACAATGCATAAAAAGGCAGCATAAACACCAAAATAGGCATTGATAATTGTGTAAAAAATGATAAAAGATAAAGCTGCATTTCAAGAAAATATTTGCTTAATGTGGTCAGCCTTTTTGGGGATTTGCTTTGTATGCCTGTATTGTTTTTCACTTAACAGCTGGTTATTTATGGAATTAAAAAATTATCTTTAAAGATAACGTGTGTGCTAATACCAAAAGCATCCTCAGAGTGAATGCTCTTCTCTGGTATTCCTACAATGTCCCGTAGAGCACTGTTTGATTTAAATATTTGATTAAAAAAAAAAAGTCATATAAGAAACTTTTCACTTTTTTTGAACTTCCAGTGCAAGTTTTCATTTAAAATTATACCATAATGCCATTTTGTGATTTAAAAAAATCATTTTGTTCTGGTCAATGTTAATAAAATTTTGTCTAAAAAGATTCAGGCAAGTTGAGGTGGAGTAGTTTTACAAGAAAATTGCTATGTTTTGTGAGTGGCATATTTCTGAAATCTATCTTGGGCTTTATTTTATTCTTTGCATCAGTCTTTGTAGGATAAGAATGTATTTTTTATGACACCAATCATTTCTGCATTTCAGGTGTGTTTCCCAGGTTAGCTGAGGCAACTTGACAAATAGCATCAAAAGTGTATAATGGGAATGAAATAATTCTCTTCAATGCTAGAACTGTGTGGCTTGTGAAATTTCTAACTCCCAGCTTGCTTATTGATCATGATGCCATCAAAGGTGAAATGATACTTGACTTCACGTAATCATGCATGTCCTTAATTTTGGTGGGCTCTCAGACTTTACAAAAGTCATCATTTTAAGTCTTACAGAGATAGATAGATGCTAAATAGATAATACGTGTATAATATATGAC
The DNA here is from genome assembly GCF_963455305.1 of Plecotus auritus. Taxonomy (NCBI): domain Eukaryota; kingdom Metazoa; phylum Chordata; class Mammalia; order Chiroptera; family Vespertilionidae; genus Plecotus; species Plecotus auritus. The sequence goes on from NC_137770.1 coordinate 163,901,609, forward strand.
AATTACTTTTAGATGAAACTGTAAGATAATTCAGATTTAGGACTTTAGTATCACTTATACACTTCTATAAAATAGAAACAAGATGAATGATGACAGGATAATTACAATAAAAGTATTTAAAATAAGAGTTTCTTTTCTTTTAATTGGAGAGTTCTGGATTATAATTAAACAAAGGGCTTTACTGAGTACAAGCAGGCCTCAAAATCCGACATAGGATATTGAAATAACTAAAGATACTAATAAATAACTTTACAAGCTGACGTTACAGAGTTCATATTATGAGTTAAGTATTTCAAATGTCTTCTCAAAATGATCACCTGCCCTGGCTGAGTGGCTCAGTTGGTTGGAGCATCCATCATCCCACTCATCAAAAGGTTGCACGTTCCATCTCAGGTCGACCAATATTTCTTTCTCTCCAATCAATAAACATATTCTCCGATGCGGATAAAAAATAGTAATAATCACTTGATTCATTTGTTATTTAACCCATCTGAGAAGTGTGGTCCTTTGGCCAGAGCAGTTAAGATAACTACCTAGTCTTGTAACTATGATATGCTGTGTCTGGGATTCCAACCATGGAGTTTCAACTATAAAGTCCACACTCTTTTCATGCTTAAAAAATAAGGAACCACTAGATAGATTATGGAAGAACAAAAGCAATGTAGATATTAAAAACCTACACCACAATAATAAGAGAAGGTAAAATATTTCTTGACTTAATTCTCACTGGTTCACAGGAATAAAATAATTATATAACTTCCACTCCAATCTTTAGTCTAGACAGTTTCCTAAAAAGCAATGTGATTTTAGTTTGGAGTGATAATGTTCCAGTGATTCAGTACTGATTAGGTATTGCTTTCTTTGTCATCCTTTTAATGAAAGTACCAAAGGGATTCTGAGATCATTTTCAGTTTATCTACTTGGATGTGGTAGATTCTATAATGTCTGCCCTTTAAAAATCAAAATTCATGGTTTGGTGTTTTTCCTTCCTTTTTTATTTTATTTTATTTTTTGTCTTTATTGATTAAGTTATTACATATGTGTCCTTATCCCCTGATTACTATAACTATTTTTCTAATAATAGCTATAATTTTTTAGCGTTAAGGAAAAAACTTGATAAATATGTAAAATCTGAATTAACTAAAATAAATTCTTCCTCTGTCTCCTCATCTAAGTTTGGATTTAGTTTCATTTTAATAATGTAAATTCTACTGTGCAGAATCAAAATCTTTCTTGATAAAGATAAAAGTAGGAGAAATAATATTGATAATTTTTCACTTTTCATTTTTACCATTTTTATAACAACTTCATGAAATAGCCTGCCATACCACCACCAACAACCACAACAAACATATGCAATAAAAACCTGGGCTTTAGAAGTGAATCAGATACATTAATCTATAATAATAAAAGCATAATATGTTAATTAGATTGGACATCCTTCCAGACGACCTTTCAGACGAAGCCGGGGCTGTGAGGGAAACCCGGGCCCCCGGTGCCAGAGAAGGAAGGCCTACTCTTTCATAAGTTTCATGCATTGGGCCTCTAATATAATATAAAGCTTAGAACCATACAGCAAGGGATCAAATCCAGTTATGTTGTCCTTCTCAAAGTATGGTTTGGGTGGTAAGTAATTATTGATTGTAGAAAGATGAATAACCTTTGCTTCATATTCTATTAGGCCAAGCAAACTTATTGCATCCACTCACATTATAGCTGCCCCAAGAAATGGAATCACTTTTCCTTTTACTTCTTGCTTTTTAATGTAACTAAAAAAGCTTTAGTTTCCTTTTTTTTATAATCACACTTTTGCCATTATCAATGCTTTTTGCAGGCATCAGCTCTTTCTAGGCTTTAATTTGATATAACTCATTATTCTTCCTGACATAACTCACAAGGTTGCACCACTCCTTGAAATTGCCCTTGAGTGTGTAACCTTCTCCAACTTTTGACTTTTTCTTCTAAAATTTGAGCTCTGTGGTAATCTGATGCATTCACTTTTATTGAGAAAGTGACTTGAGATTTTTCTTATCTTTCTCATTAGAATAATTTCTGGTTATAAAATTAAAAGTCATCCTGAGTCCTCTAATCTTCCTTCATCATCTTGCCTTTTATGTATTTTAACACTAGAATGGAACTCAAGAATATGCTCTGATATTGGAGGTCCACCCATGAGAGGCTCACATTTTACTGTTCTGGTTCTGGCAACATGGTTCATGCTACATGATGTATGGGGAGCACAGATACCTATGCTTGGCTATATGGTAACAGTGTGGAGTCCTTCATGAAGGTCCCATTTCCACCTGACGACCTTGCTCCAGATCTCTTCTCTGTGGGCCAATGGGGGCACATGATCAGCAAAATGATGAAGTAAGAAGATGTTTAAAATGAAATAAGATTCCAGGTTCTTCATTTTGCAGGTACATTGATTTTCCTAGAATTAGGTCAAATGGCTTGGGAAGGAGGGCCCGACAAAGCACCTTTTTTACTCCCTCCAAAGAGGAAGGGAGCTAGAGGCACAGCTCTTTCCACTGCCAGAGCGAGTACACCTCTGATGACAGTCCCCTTCTCTCCATTCTGCTTCCATAGCCGCCCTGGTTTGGGTATGGGTCTGATGTTCAGCCGACCATTACTAAAAGCGGTTAGCACTCTTTAGACTTCTTTACAGAATGACGTTTTATTCTCTGATTTGCATCTGGTCTACAATTCTGGGAACACAAGACAATCCTGCCAACTCCTCATCCCCCACTTCCTGATCATTATTTTTTTTTAAAAAAATACATATATTTTATTGATTTTTTTACAGAGAGGAAGGGAGAGGGATAGAGAGTTAGAAATATCGATGAGAGAGAAAATCGATCAGCTGCCTCCTGCGCACCCCCTACTGGGGATGTGCCCGCAACCAAGGTACATGCCCTTGACTGGAATCGAACCTGGGACCCTTCAGTCCACAGGCTGACGCTCTATCCACTGAGCCAAACCAGTTAGGGCCTGATCATTCTTATAATAACTGGAAGTCTTGAGTCTAACTTCAGTGTCTTTTCTGATGCCAATTCTAGTGTGGAGAGGAGCCATTGTGAACTTTGTAATTGTTTTTGCAGGACTCATCTTTATGGGTTTGGGTACCTTTTCCATATAGATTCCATGGGAATGTTCACCCAGAGAGGGTTTGCAATGATGTGTGCCAGATACAATGTTCACTACTCATTTTTATTTAATTTATCAACTTGGGGTCTTGTTTACCTCCTGTATTAGTATGAGGATGGTTTTCTCTCACCATTTCATCAAAAGTATAGCCTTCCACAGTCTGGATTAATGTAGAGTTTTGGGTGTCAGTGAAATTTCCCCATGTGAAATACTCAGAAATATTTATTGAATGGGTACTCTATGCTGGTCCAGCTTTCCCTCTGGCCCCAAGGCTCAGCTACTTTTATTTCTTAGACAATAAATATCAACCCTTGAGTTTGCACTTCTAAAAGTCTGTCCCAGGACTTTCAGGCAACTCTTTACCCTCGCAGAGCATCCATAGCATCAGCTCAAAAGCTTAAATCTCTGGTTTAAATGGTAACTTTATTTTTGAAATGTTATTGATTTATTTTCCTGTCTCCCCTCCCCCCCACACCGAATCCAAAGAGGTTTTATTTTATGTTGGCAGAGTTTAACAAATAAGGGAAATTCAAATAAGAGCAGTCAGAGGAGAAAGCTAAGGACCTGGCATTTAGGGAAAAGACATTCCAGGGAGGTAGAGAATAAAATAAATTAGGGGGTAGAGAGGAGAGCTAACGGCAGAAAAAGAATAAGATTAATGTTTCTGATCATTTCAGTGGTGAGGTAGGCTTCAAACGGTGAATTGTCATGCTATTAACACTCTGGAGAAAATCACTTAGATATTATTAGGTCCTGCAGCAAATGCTACAGACCTTCAGATGATCCTTACTCGGGAGTGAACTCACAATTTATAAAGAGGATATTTACACAATGTGTGGGGTCTTCCTTAAAAAAAAAAACACAGAAAAATCAAAATCAGGTACTGTCTTTTCAACTGATTTCTGCATTAAAAAATATTTTATTGTGGGTTTCAAAACCCACAGGATAATTTCAGGTTAACTTAGTATGCCATATGCAGGATGTTGAAACCGTGATTTTTTTGCAATCATATTAACATAAGCATATTTTAAATTAAAAATGAGCATCTGTGATGCAATTTGCAACAATATAACTAAATCTTACTGATTTGAATTTTATTTTTCAGATACGGGGTTAATCCAGAGATGAAAACGTAATGTTGATATTCTTCTACATGTGAATAAAGGGTTTGCTCTTTGAAGTAATCATATAAACAAGACTATAGGGATATATTTAACTAAATCAAGACAACAACTGTTTGCAGAGCATTTAGGAAGAACATTTACATAAAAATAATGGTATGCTAGTGACATCATTTTTAACTCTTTATTGGAGCTTATCTAAAGGAATTAGAAGTTAGAAGAATATTTAATTTTTACTAAATCCTGATTTTTAAATATAATAACATTACAGGTCTTTAAGAAATTATCTAGTCTAAACTTTTCAATGATTCTCCCTATTCTCTTCTCCAATTAGTCTGAATTCATAGGTGACTATCATGAGCAAATTAAAATGCAGAATCTTAGTAATGTAGTGAGAAAAAAATTTTTTTTCCTGTCATGGATTATATTTTAAAAGAAATATATTTGAATCACAAACCACATTCTCCTTGAGATATCCTTCCTTCTCCTAACTCTCTCTCTACTTCCTGTCCTTTCTCACCCCCTTATCTCCCTAAATTCAGTTGGGGACATTTCAGAAAGCCATTAACTAACTTTTTAAATTTTGATATTACATAATATTGATTGGGTAAAATAGGACTTGTGCAGACATTTCTATAGGACTCCAGATCCCTGACCCCAGCAGTAATTTGAAGTTCCTTATCATTGCAAGAGCCTCAGTATTGATATGGAAATGGCGATGCCAAGGTTCTGAGGTGCCTCTGCTTCTTGCTGTCACTTTAAAAAGACTGACCATGCTGCAGTTCTGCTTCGCCTGTAAAGATAAAGTTTGTCCAAGGTCGAGCTTCAAAATGTGGCCTGGTTTGCACCTAGCAGTCTCAGCTCACTTACTCATTGATAAAGTGACATTATTATTGGTAAAATGAAAACCATGGCTGCCTCTATCCCCCTTACAACTCAAGTGTATGATTAAGATTCTTATTGGTTGCAAAAGACAGTCTCAAATTTAATAATGACAATTAAAATTTTAAAACCTCCATTTGGTGGATTAGAGAATTTTGTGAAATTAAGTAATTCATTGACTTATAGTGTTGGGTTGTTAAAAAGAAACTGAGGGCCCCAAAATGGAGTCACTTGGGCTAAGCCCAGGATACCAAACCATAACTTAATATCCAACCTACTGCAGTTTTGACGTTCCCCAGCAATGTAGTCTTAACCAGTCAGTCTGGAATTAACTGGTCAGCACCAACGAAGTCACCTGCCACATAGACCCTGTCAATCCTTCAGGGGGAGATGAGCTAATTCAGTCTGTGCTTATCTGTCTCCCTTCTGTCCTTTTACTTTGTACAGCTTCTCGAACCTTCTCTCTCCTTAGTAGATGGGATACTGCCTGATTCAGGAATCATTCATTAAAGCCATTAAAGAAATGAGAAACACACACATACACAAACACACACAGAGAGGCAGCTCCCTTTTCAAATACTTAAATTCTAGCTACAACGTATTTACATAAAATAATGATTGCTATAAATCTATATTTACTACAGTCTTTGGGGCCAAGGATGATTATTGATGATTTCAGCAAGATGATGGGAAGATGCTTACTGATGTGGTTATACTGGCCAGTGAGGAAGGGAGGGGAATGGGACTAGAGATTCAGGAGTTGGGAAATGGAAATATTAAAGATTCATCAGTGATTGTGTCACAGGACCCAACCATTCACACTGGTGCAGATTTCACACTCAGACTCCTGTTCACTTTTATAGGATTTTCAGTTCACCACTTCAAACCTGTTTACTATTACTTTACACATATGTCTGCGCTATTACTATCTGTGTTCCAAGTGCTTTCTAATTATTAAATAATACAAATATTACTGTTGTCAGATAATGAGGGCAAGAGGAAATGTTTCCCAAACTCCTGGCCACAAACACATACAAATAGACAAGAGTCTCTGGTTAAAAATGGCAGATTGAACTAATGTGTATACATGTAAACCTAACACAGGGGGAAAAAGGCAAGTGTTAAATCATACCTAAGGTACAGACCAGCTTCTGGTCAGTGAAGAGAAGGTAAATGAAGGAGCTGGTGATGGAAAGTACCGCCCAGAGCAATGCCTGTCCGAGCATTCATACGATGGACCATTTCTGGTGTTATATATACTTTTTCCAATCCCTTGCAGTTCAATACTTTTGTATGATACAATAAAAAGGAAATACTAGAAAAATAAAAAGACATAAACATCCAGGACCAACATTTTTAGTCTTATATCCAAGAGACATAAAATTACTCTGTCACGTGGCTCTAAAATGTTCCCAGTGGTCACCTGTGTTGCCTGGATCTCACTGCAGAGCGATAACTCGTGGTCTGTGAACCCACATCCTTTATGTGCCTCATCTGAGCATCACTGGCTTAGGTTCCTTGTGGATGGGAACTGAAAACAAGAAGAGGAACCTCCCATGTGCAGGAACCTGGAGGTGTCCACGACTCTGAAATGCTAGGCAGCAAAGACAGAGTAGGGTCATGGGGCTGAACACTGAGGAAGGACTGTAGATGCCCCACATCCTTCCTCATTCTCACCTTTAAAATGCTCTCCCCAGCTCCTAGTTGGCATGATGGTGACCTGGCAAACCAAGAAAAATTAACTTATAGTCACAATACATTATTTAAGAAGGCAAGAACACTTCTGATACTTTGATAAAGATTCCCTCTAAAGTCATTAGCACACATACTATTGTAATCACAGAGAAGTTAAGCTGGGGGAAATCTCCCACATTCAGAATGGCTCAGGTTTCAAATACCGGAGATTTCATAGTTTTGGGTACAAGGACTTTGTTCTGGTTACTCTCAATTTCCTATTTTCTCACACATCATAGATGTTTAATATGTTTATTAAATTGATGAAGACTTAGACATGAAGAGATATGGGTACTCTTTAAAGAACAACTTTAATCAGCCCCCAGTAGAGGAAAGTGTTATGGGTGGGGTGCTCTCTGTTACTGGTGGAAATGGAATTCTTGCGATATCCCAAGGAAAGGAATTTCTTGAGATTCTCATGGAAGGATGAGTGATTTTTATTTCTGTGGAATTAAACCCCTGGGTTTCCAATGTCCAATTTTCTTTCATCCCACCAAGGAAAAAGTCCAGCTGTGTCATCATCAGCAGGGCTAGGATTAATGCCACTGCCCAGAGACTTAGTTCCATATTAAAGTGTAGTCCAACATCTGGCTAGCTTAGCTTGTGTTCCCACCTGTAGTCCATTGCTTGTGGGGTCTGCATGGCCATGGGTATATGACTGCCTGAGGCCACATGGCTATAATGAGAGGATGGGTGAGTGTGGGTCTCTGAGCAAGAGAGGAGCAAGTGGGCAAGAGCAAAGCAAGAGAACAAGAAAACTCTTTGTCTAGGAAGTATCTATTCCAAATTTTCATTGGCTTGAATGGGTGTCCACTCTCCTGGCCAATGACCGTTGTTCCCAGGCTAGACTGACAGACAAGAACCTTCCCTATGTCACTCTGACTTCACTGCCTATGCACCCATTTCCCCTTTTGTTTGATCCCTTCACCCCAGTGATCTGCAGGGAAGGGACTGCTGGTTCCCTGGGGAGTGTGAAGCTGTAGCTTCTTGGTAAAGCTGCCCAGATGACCATGCTTATAACGTCTGGCCTCCCCTTTGCTCTCCTGCTATTATTAATATCAGTAACTACCTATTTACAATGATAACAAAAGAACATCTAGTCTCCCTTCAGATACTTTTAGATCTATAAATACATTATGTTAAGGTGGTCAAAACTAGAAGACAATGATGCATCTTGAAAATCCAATGTTGATTCTAGCAAGCAGGTTCTTTCCACTGAAAATTAAAGAAAACATGCCCCAAACTGAATTAAAGTAAAAGGAAATTCATTGGCTGTTATACAGGGTGGGCAAAAGTAGGTTGACAGTTATGATTACTTAAAACACTGAGTTTATTCTTATATTATTACTTACTAATTACTGTATTATTTTTCATATGAACAACTGTAAACGTACTTTTGCCCACCTGTAGTTAGAGGGGGAAAAAAAAAGATAAACCTGGCATTGGGCATAGCTCAATCAGGGGTAGAAGTCTTGCAACCCCTGACTGGTTTTTCTTTCTCCTTCTCATGACAGACAGGCTCTCACTGTGGCCACAGCACAGCCACCAGAGAAGGCCAGACTTTCTGTCCTTCAGGTCAAGATAAACTGACTCCATTTAAGCACGTCTATGTCTGGGCTCTGTTCTTTCACCAGTACCATTGCTGTCCTCACTGGTGTAGCATTTTGCTAAATCTTGAAATCAGGTAGTGACTTCTCCAACATTCTTTCTCCTCAGTGTTACGTTGGCTACTTTATGTTTTTGACTTTTTCAATAAACTTTAGAGTCAGTTTGTCAATATCTACACAATAGCTTGCTTGAATTTTTATTAGGATACATTGAATTTATAGATCAATTTGGGAAGAATTAACACCTTAATAGTATTGAGTTTTTCAATTCATGGAAATAGAAAATGACTCAATTTATTTAGGTCATTTTTTTTTTTATTGCTTAAAACAGGCTGATGGAACTGGAGAGTATTATGCTAAGTGAAATAAGCCAGTCAGAGAAAGATAAATATCACATGACCTCACTCATTTGTGGGATATAATGAACAACATAAACTGATGAACAAAAACAGATCAAGAGACAGAGATGCATTGATTGGACCATCAAACCTCAGAGGAAAGGTAGGGGAGGGTGGGGGTAAGGGGGAGAGATCAACCAAAGGACTTATATGCATGTATATAAACCTAACCAATGGACACAGACACCAGGGGGTCTGGGCATAGAATGAAATGCATATATAGGAAGAGAAGAAAGATCCAAAGTCAGTAAACGAAGCTTACATCTTATGAAACTTGAGAAGTCATGAGTGGGGGGGGAGCAATGGAAGGATAAGCACACATATGTAATACCTTAATCAATAAAGAAAAAATAAAAATAAATAAATAAAACAGGCTGCTATGGTTTTTCATATATAAACCCTGTGTGTATTTTGTTAGAATTATACTCAATTATTTTTTGTGGGGTGTTATTGTAAATAAAATTTCTTTTTAAAATTTTAAATTCCAATTATTCATTGCTGGTAAATATGAAAGCAATTGAATTTTACATATTAATCATGCATCTTGCAACCTTCCTATACTTCCAGAAGTTTTTTGATTATTAGTGGAATTTTCTACATAAGAAATCATGTCATCTGTGAATCAAGCCAGTTTAATTTCTTCCTTTATAATATGTACTAGAGGACTGGTGCACGAGATTCGTGCATGGGGGGTGGAGTCCCTCAGCCTGTCCTGCACCTTCTCCAATCTGGGACCCCTCGGGGGATGTCTGACAGCCCTCAGGGATGGGGCCTAAACTGACAGTCGGACATCCCTCTTGCAATCCGGGACTGCTGGCTCCTAACTGCTCACCTGCCTGCCTGCTTGATCACCCCTAACCACTCTGCCTGCCTGACTGGTCCCCTGTTGGCCTGGTCGCCCCCTAACTGCCCCCCTGCCAGCCTGGTCCCCCCTTAACTACTCCCTGCTGGCCTGGTCGCCCCCTAACTGCCCCCTGCCGGCTTAGTTTCCCCCTAACTGCCCCCCTGCCAGCCTGGTCCTCCCCTAATTGCCCCCCTGCCAGCCTGGTCCCCTGCTAACTGCCCCCCTGCTGGCTTGGTCCCCCCAACTGCCCCCTTGCTGGCAAGGTCACTCCCTAACTGTCCAGTACAACCGTGGGCAAACTATGGCCCACGGGCCGGATCCGGCTGTTCTATCTGGTTCTCTTGCTCTCCCCTCTGCTCCTTTACTTTGAATTTATATTAGTTCACACAAACACTCCATCCATGCTTTTGTTCCGGCCCTCCGGTCCTGTTTAAGAACCCATTGTGGCCCTCGAGTCAAAAAGTTTGCTCACCCCTGGTCCAGAAGGAAGTCAGACCTCTGGAAGATGTCCGGTTGGCTGGGTCTAATTAGCATATTACCCTTTTATTAGTATAGATACCTGTATTTTCTTATCCTATTACACAAGCTAGAATGCCCAACACATTGCTTAATAGGAATGTACAAGAGGATATTTTTGGCTTTTTCCTGATATTAGCAGAAGAGTCCAATGTCTCACCATTACTTTTAAATATAGTAGTAAGGTATTTTTTTTAGACTTTCTTCTACTTGAGGATGTTCCCCTTGTGTTTCTACTTGTCTGAGAGGCTTTTATTTCTTTTCTTCAGCTAGATTTGAAATTAAAATTTTCTTCTCAAGTTTCATGAGATGTAAGCTTGGTTTACTGACTTTGGATCTTTCTTCTCTTCCTACATATGCATTTCATTCTATGCATTTCCCTCTAAGCACTACTTTTGCTGAACATCACTAATTTTTATGCATTGCATTTTCATTTTTCCTTAGTCAAATACTCTTAAATTTTTCTTGAGACATTTTTAATCCATGTTATTTAGTAGTGTATTGTTTAATTTCTTAATATTTAGGAGTTTACAGGTATCATTTTGTAATTAACTTTATAATTCAAAATATGGTCAATTTTGGTCTAAAATATACCATGTGAGCTTGAGAAGAATGTATATTTTGCTGTTGTTGGATGGAATATTCTACAAATGTCAGTTAGATGAAAATATATAGTGCTATTGAGGAGTTTCATTATTTTTTTTTTCTCCTTAGATATCCCATTTCCCCTTCAACTTTGAAGATAAGTTTACTGAATATAGAATTCCAGTTTGGTGAGCTCATTCTTCTAATATCTTAAATATTTAAATATTTCACTTCACTGTCATCTTGTTTGCATGACTTCTGATGAGAAGCCACCATAATTTTTATCCTTGTTCCTTGCTCTACATATGGAACACTGACTAATTAAGGTATACCTTGTAGTTAGACACTTTAAAACAAAACTGTACTATCACTACTTATTTAGGTATCTAAAAATTTTGTTTGAAAAACATTCTGAGATTATAAGAAATTAGAAAAATTTCAAGGGTAAACCCCTAAGTACAGATATAAGTAGAAATAAAAGTGAATCTACTATATCTTGAGATGTAATTAAAATTTATAAACTTTTTGAAAATGTTAAAAAACCTTTGTTTCCTTGATGAATGTTGTAATAAGAAAATGTTTTAAATTTCAATAACTGTTTAAATGTTTTAAATAAAAGTGTTCCAAAAATCCAAATAAGTATGATTTTACATACTATGCATATTGATGCTCCATATGAGATTTAATTTGGAAACAAAATCACACAAACCTTTATTTTAGGAAAAACAAAAAACAATTTCATAGTTCAGTGTTTTTTCTTGCTTTCACAAACATGGTTTACAAGAGAAAATGTGATTTCAGTTTTGGAATGTTTTTTAAATATGGTACATAGAAATGAAAGTTCATATTTTGGCTATATTGAATGTGAAATAATTTAGTTGTCAATACCCAGTAGGCAGAAAGATATGTGATTCTGTACCTCAGAAAAGAGTTGAATATGTTCATATACTATAGAAACAGCAGCATTGATGAGTGAGGTTAAGCCATGATGAGAGAAGACACTGTTAAGAGATAACATTTTATAGTTATAGGTATTGACTAATTCAGGATGAAAATCACCTGTTGAATAAAAATTGGCAAGCATATTAGAGCGCCCATTTGAAATTTCTTTAATATTATAAACTAGTGGCCAGGTGCACAAAATTTGTGCATGGGCGGGGCATGTTTCTCAGCCCAGCCTGCACCCTCTCCAATCTGGGACCCCTCGAAGGATGTCCTACTGCTGGTTTACAGGGATCGGGCCTAAACTGGCAGTCGGACATCCCTCTCACAATCTGGGACTGCTGGCTCCAGCCACTCACCTGCCTGCTTGCCTGCCTGATTGCCCCTAACCACTCTGCCTGCCAGCCTGCTCGCCCCTACCTCCCCTCCCCACTGGCCTAGTTACCCCCAACTGCCCCCCTGCTGGCCTTCTCACTCCAAACTGACCCCCCCACTGTCCTGGTCACCTCCAACTGACCCCCACTGACAGCCTGCTCACCCTCAAGAGACCCCCCTGCTGGTCTGCTTACCCCCAATGGCCCCTGCCATCCCATCCTGGCCTGATCACCCCCCTGGCAAACCCAAGGTCCCTGCCCCTCCTTTTTTTCTTTTTCTTTTTTTTTTTTCAGCGCCTCCCTGAGCGGAGGCCAGGGCCGGATGGAAGCAAGTATCTAGGATTTATTTACCTTCTATAATTGAAACTTTGTAGCCTTGAGCAGAGGCCAGGGCCGGCCAGGGCCGGCCAGGGCGGGAAGCTTGGCTTCCTCCATCGCCGGGGGCAACCCAAGCCTCCTGCTCAGCTCCATCTCTGTGGCTGCCGCCATTTTTGTTGGGATTTATTTATCTTCTATAATTGAAACTTCGTAGCCTTGAGCGGAGGCCAGGGCTGACCAGGGTGGGTGGGAAGCTTGGTTTCCTCTATCGCTGGGGGCAACCCAAGCCTCCTGCTTGCTCCAGCTTCATGGCCAGCTGCCATTTTGGTTGGATTAATTTGCATACTCGCTCCTGATTGGCTGGTGGGCGTGGCTTGTGGGTGTAGCAGAGTAATGGTTAATTTGCATGTTTCTCTTTTATTAGTGTAGATGGAATAACCCCAAGGAAATGCTTCCATGTACACTATACTTCAAATATCTCTTGAGGTTACTATACAGTAATGTGAATAAAATCAATTAAATCTTACACAATGATTAAATATTTTTTCAATTTTTAATTATTTTATAAATTACTCTTAGGATTAAGTTTTAAAATAGTAAGTTATTTATTTTTATAATGTGAAGCTATTTATACTCAGTAATATTTGGAAGTTCCCTATTAAGGTATTTGTATTGGGCATGATGTAAATTGAAAACAAAAACAATATTGGATATTGCCAACATCTATAAAAACTTACTGACCCTTGGAACACATACACACACACACACACACACACACAGAAAAAGAAATTTTGCTATAATATATTAGTATGAATGTGAGTGGGGGGGGGCAATGGGGGGATAAGGATACATATGTAATACCTTAATCAATAAAGAAAAAAAAAGAAATGGGACTAATATCCCATTTTAGAGTGATACCAGGATCTTTATGCACTGCCACATTGGGAGTGACTATAATAACTACTGAATAAAATACAGAGCTGGTTATTTGGTACTAATAGGATTCTACTTTAGTGAAACATGCTGGGATATTTAGAATAGGCTACAAAGAAAGACAGATTGACACAAATTGGATTTAGCTAGCAGTTACATATGAATTTATGGGCACAATAAAATAAGTTAAGTTATTCTTGACAGGTTTCAAGGATTGAAGTCAGGGAGATCCAAGGCAAAAGCTATATAAAACACACACTTAGCAGCACAAAGATCACAAACAACAAAAGACATATGGGGACTTACTAAAGAAAATTGTAGACATTTGCAGTATAGAATTTTTCTAAAAGATATATGAATATGAAATATCCCAAACTTATCTTCCAGGAAAATTAACATTTGACCTAAAAGAAACTTGACATACATTTTTATATAAAGAAAATTGTATTTATTTCACTTTCCACAGCTTTGCTTTATTGCTTAAAGTAACTCATATAAAGAATACATTGAGTTCACAGAGCACCAGAGTCTTTTATATTGTGTTCTCCACTGTTACTTCCCATGTATACAAAAATAATCTCATTTGATGAAAACTGAAGGTAATGGAAATAGACCACAACAGGAAAGGAATGCAAACATAAGGACACATTACTATACACATTTTAGGTAACAGAGATATTTTTGAAAAAAATTTGAATAGAATTTTGCCATGCCAATCACCATTTGTCAGTGATTGGTAGACTGCTTTAAAAAAGATGGATATTGGCAAAAATTGATGTGTTCTCCATTGCTAAGCTTTCATCAAAAAAATCTTAACATAGCCAGAGCTACTTTGGCTTGTTTGTGGCTATTTTCTGTTGGAAAGAATATGAGAAAGAGAGAGAGGAGAGAGAGAGAGAGAGAGAGAGAGAGAGAGAGAGAGAGAGAGAGAGAGAGAAACATCAATGTGAGAGACACATCCTTCTTTGGTTGCTTTCCACAGGCACTGAACCTGCAATGCAGGTATATGCCCTGACCAGGAATCGAACTGTGACCCTTGGGAATGAAGGCTGGTGCTCTAACCGCTGAGCCAGGCCAGCCAGGGCTGTTTTGTGATGTCTTTCAGCACAACTATTGTGGGATGGCCAACACTCTGCAGATTTTATTACCACACACCAGATAAATATTATTTTTCAAACCATGAATAATAATTAATTTAATTCATATCAATATTTCCTGTGAATGCAAAAAAAGGGGTAAAAATAAAATAGAAAACATTGTTACTATAGCAAAATATATATAATATATATATACACTAGTATATATATTATATAGATATAATATATATATACTAGTATATATATATTATATACATATATATATTATATATATATATATATATATATATATATATATATATATGCCAGTATGCGTGTGTTTGTAATGTGTGCATGTGCACATATATCCTGAATTGCTAAGTAACATATACTTTCTGCTCCTGATCATGGTAAAAAAGATGGTGACAACTAAATAGAATGAACCCTATGCACCTAGTAGGTATTGCCACACACACATCACTTGCTGGATGACAGGGATGGCATGGCACAGTGTGGCAGGACAGAATGAATTGATCGCCTCTACAGCTCAGAGAACATGCTCCACCATCCCTGGGTCACGGATGTCATCTCTGAGCATGAAGGACAGCAAAACCTTCAGAAATTATGATTCTGAAAATTTGAAGCCACATAGTTTATAGAGTTTTCTAATCAGAAAAGACATCTAGGAAATTGGGATGAAAGTGCTTATAAAATGACCTTACTTCTTTGGATAAGTAACTGTAAGGTCAGTCCATTGGTACAAAACAATGAAAAGGCTGATGACACATGAGGATGACATCTGAACTGGAATCTCATGTGTCTGTGATGTGGGTACAGAATTTGCTCTGATCCTAGCACACGGGAAAAATGTGTAGGTGATGGAGGAGGGCCAAGTGGCTATGGGGAATTGACCTAAGCTACTTCATAGATTCTAAATAAAAGCAGGAGAGAAGCTTTTAGGTAAAGAGAAGAACAGAAGTCTGAAGTAGGTGACCACTACCCTCTGGCAGTTTCCCAATCCACTTTCCAGGCCTGGGTCTCTCTCCCAACACCATGGTTTGGGATTGGCTGGCACTTTTTTAAAAAATATATTTTATTGATTTTTTACAGAGAGGAAGGGAGAGGGATAGAGAGTTAGAAACATCGATGAGAGAGAAACATCGATCAGCTGCCTCCTGCACACTCCCTACTGGGGATGTGCCTGCACCAAGGTACATGCCCTTGACCAGAACCGAACCTGGGATCCTTCAGTCTGCAGGTCAACACTCTATCCACTGAGCCAAACCGGTTAAGGCTGGCTGGCATGCAGCCAGGAGCCAGGCCTCTTCTGCCACCCGACCCCAGAGCATGTCTATCAGTAGCACTGGGACCCTGGACAGCAATCTAAGACCTGAGGGAATGAAAAAGAACTATTGATATCTATCACATAACTCAAACAATTAAGACAAATAAATAGAGCTCAACCAAAAATAGAAAAAAATAAATAAATGGGAGAGGCAGAAGGCAAAGGAGGTGTGAGATATGTTTGTGAATGACATCCAATTATAATACTTCATATTCCTATAGTACTTCAAAGTTCATAAAATATGTATTTACAAAGTAAATATGTATAAAAATAAGATACATGACATTTTATTTTATCTCTATGTGATTTTATTACTCTTATTTTATAGGTGAGGCAGATAAAGCTGAGACTGCTCTGTTGACTCTGGTGCAGGTTAGCTGTAGAGGAAGAATCCCCAGTGCTTTTCTCCTGACTTCCAGTCCAGCTGCACTCACTGCAGCCCACACCTCCACATGCCCTGTGTGTTACAAAATGGTGTGTTTTTTTTTTTTTTGAAGCAATCACAAGCTGGTTGATAAACTCCAGGAGTTATAGGCATTTCTTTTCTATGTTGTCCCTTATCCACTCATAATTCCCTTTTAACGAATAAATCCTTAAACTTCCCAATTTAGATATCATTTGGATAATGTTAACTGGATAGACGTTCACTTTGTGATGGATTATAAAGACACACAATCAACTTTATTAAATGAACTTCACATCAAGTGAAATCTCATACTACTGTTTCAGATTTAAAAGTTCCCAATGTTTTCTAGAAATAGTCTATGTCTTAGCAAGTGTTGTCGAAGCTTGTAGGCGTCTTCAAATTTTCATTCATTATTCTAAGTTTGCCTTTTCTCTCTGGATGTTCTAGTGTTTTGGTTACTGTTGATTTTCCTGCCACCTGTGTTGTAATTATAAGGGCACTGACTGAGAGGGAAGGTTGGGATCTGGCTGGTCACTTGCCTGCATTGTAGCCACAGACATTCATTTAACTTCTCATGGCTTGTTTTCTCAACCCAAAAATGAAGCTGTCCAATTACATAATTAAAAAAATATATTTTCATTCTAATATTCTATAGTACTAGGATTCTCTGTTGTTTTTTTTAATTTCTTTATTGATCTCTGTTGGTTTTTCTGTTGGTTTTTTAAATTTATATTATTTATGCTTTTATTTATTCAGGAGGAAGGTGATTAAGAGATAGCATAGCATAGTGATTAAAAGCATGGGCCCTATTGAGCCATTACCTGAGTTCAGATTCTGACTTTGATATTTAAGAGCTACATAGCGTTACTGAGCAAGGGCACACTGCCTGGTGCACATAGAAGCCAATACTATGGAACTGGATTTTGAGAAAAGAAAAGGCTTTATAGTGAAGTCCACAGGCAAGGAGACAGGAGGCAAGACTCACACCTGTGTCCCTGATCCAGGTACCTGGGGAGTGTTAAGGGGGTTAGAGAAACTGGCTGGTATGTAGGAGCCCTGGTGAGGCAGGTTTTATTGGAGAGAGTTGGAGGTTGGCCATTTATGGCAAAGGAGTTTCAACACTGGATCTTCCTGGACAATGACCCTTAGCTTCTGAAAGGTTCTGGTGTTCAAGTTCTGGTCATGTCCGGTCCCTTGGTTCAGCTAGAGGTCAAAGTTCTCTCCTCTGCACATGTGTTGGCTGCAAGACTTGCAGTTTGTGTCTGTTGTCTCTGAAAAGCAATTCATTACCTTGTTAAAAACAGGCTAGAGCCAGTTTGAGCTGGTGCTGTGGTTACAATAACATGGGGCATGTCACTTTTCTTTATCTGGAAAGTGGAGTTGGTAACAATAATGGGCTTTCTATAAAGATTAAATGAGTTAATATATGTAAATGTCTTGGAACAATGTTGGTTGCAAATGTTACATAAATATTGATTATAATTATAGGGGAAAACAGAGATATGTATTGAATATGATATTTTTCATACATATATTGGAAAATATATGTATGAAATATATGTGGCTTTCAACTTAATATTTTCAACTCTGTTGTTTTCAGTGGCATTTTATTACAACAACACAATATTCCTGACTAAAGGATGCAGCATCCTTTTTATAATTTACTGGGCTATTTAGTTGAATTAACATCTTCAGATGGTAACTGAGATAAACTGGGGTTATGGTCCTGTGGAGTGGCTTGCTTTGGCCAGTAGCATCCAGCTGTGTGACCTCAAACTTCTTGTGTGTTATCCTTGTCATGGGAACATCCTGGAGTAGAAGAGACATATATTTGAAGCATAATTTAGTTGCCCAAGTCATCGTCATCAAGGTCAGTCCGGGTCGGCCAACAGCCATCCAAAGCCCCAGATGTGTGAGTGACATCAGCCCAGATTAGAAGGACACCCAGCCTTGCCCAGCCTAATCCGTTGATCCCCCCTACGTGCACTAAGTGAATGCTCATTGTTTAAACCACCAGAATTTGAAATGATACTATACAGCATCACCGACACAAATATAATAATATAAAAGTAAAGAGTAGCATAATAAAGAGTAAATATATTTATACCAACCAGAGCTGCTAACATAATAATTCCATTAGTTAATGAACCTATGAACAAGAGCACACAGTCTATAGGAAGCCTGTGCAGTTTTATGCAGATGAGTTAAAAAAACAAACAGACCTGTCTAGACAGTGTTTTAAGCATTCACAAAGTCAGACCTGACTCCCTGTGTATGATTAGCTAAGAGGGTTTCGCGCATGATTAAGCACAAAGATGTGCATGGATAGGAACTCATGAAGCACATTAAATTGCCATCTACTCTTTTGATATTTTACAGCATCATATTCTCAGGAGAAATGCTATGGTCCCATTTCGGAAGGCACTTCAAGTCTGTTTTGGCAAGGCAAAGGATGAAAAAAGAAGGGGGAAGATGGAGTATCATACTACATTTTCCTAAATGTGTTCATAGTTCTCCTTTTCATTTAAAAAGAGGAGAAAAATAAAAAGCAAAAAGACTAACTAAATTTAAAATAATATAACTCCTCAGTAAAGTCTCCTTAGCCCTACATCTTTCAAAGAATTGATAAACTAAATTTCCTATTTGAATTAATCCTCCAAACTGTTAACTAAATGACGTTGCAGACTGGCATAGGCAGTGAGACTTCCTATTCAACAAAAGTCAGGTCTACTGCTCACTTCTGCTGGTGGATTTTCAGTATTTGGATGATAATTTTTTAGAAACCCCATTTTCAAACAGAATTTCATCTTCTCTTATCAGCCAGAGAGTGAGATGGGGACCCATTTTCATTTTTTTTTTTATTTTTTAAATCCTTACTCATATATTGATTTTTAGAGAGAGGAAGGGAGACACACAGAAAGAGAAATATCGATCCATTGTCTCCCATATGCGCCCCAATTGGGGATCAACCCTGGAATTATACCCAAAAGCTTTTGGTGTGCAGGAAGATGCTCCAACCAACTGAGTCACCTGGCCAGGGTTGTCCTTTTTTTAAGCTAGGGAAGAATTTCTCACCCATGAGTGCCATTTGCTGAAAGGTAACATGTTATAAGTGACACAACATGAATTAAACCCAATTAAATGTACAACGAACATGCCAGTTAAATACCTTATTCCTTGGATAGTAATTCAGAGTCCAATTATTCCATCTAGATCATGGATGAGTATCTTAGATGTGAAGGTAAAATGATTTGCTAGGTGTCAGGCTCCACTATGACATTTTTGCACATGGTTTCCAGGTAGCGATGTACAGTCCTGTTCATAACACAAGTCTAACGTCATCTGTCTGCCCAGCTGCCCTCCGTATGCCTTTGGTATCACATGGGACCCAACACTATTCCTCCAACTATTAATTAAATAATTATCCCATAACTAAAGGTTTACATCTCATATTAAAGCAGTTGTCGTATTTTATGTATATTTTGGGGATTATTGACCTTAATTGAGAAACTTCAATGTAGCTACATCACATAAATCTGATTCCAGATGAGGAACATTAGAAAAATAGGGTTAGTACTGTACTTGCTGCTCCATAGAACAACCGAGAAAATGGTTTTCAGAATGGGACAATTACTGGATTTTTATAATTGATATATTGATGAAAAAATGACATTAATCTGCTATTTATGGCTTTGGTATTGAGTTTCATCTTAGTCCCCTCTGGCTGCTATAACAGAACACCACACTGAGGACTTACAAACAACAGACATCATTTCTCAGTCTGGAGGCTGGAAGTCCAAGACCAAGAGTCTTTGTCTGGTGAGGACCACTCCCTGGTTCATAGACAGCATCTTCTTGCCGTGTCCTCACACGGTGGAAGCTCCTTGAGGTCTCTTTTGTAAGAACCCTAATCCCACGATGGGGCTCCACCCCCATGCTCTCATCACCTCCCCGAGGCCCACCTCCTAACACCATCACACTGGGTTTAGGTTTCAACACATGAATTTTGAAGGAACACAAACACGGAGTCTATAACAAGAGAGGAAGAATAAAAACCTTAACAATCTCTGAGGAGTCAGCTGGTCTTTCTGTGCCCAATTCTTCTCTTTCCACAGCAGTAGCTGCTGTTAGCAACACTGCCCAACTCGGGACATTTTCTTTTTTGAATTTGCCAGTAAATATTCTGGATTCCGGAAGACCTTCCTCCATCTTGATGGTGAGCTTGTCAGCAGCTCGTCAACTGCATAACCCTGGCCCAATTTCCTGATGCAGGCTTCTCTAGAGCAGGTGTTCCCCAGAGCAGAAACATGTCAGAAAATACTTGATGTCCATGCATTTTTGCAGTTTTTGGACTAAGACATTTCTAACTACAAAATTTTCCCAGATGGAGTCCCACTGTCATATGACTTATATTGACTTTCATTCTGCAAGTCATATTTAATTAAAACATAACAAAATATCACTTGATTACTGTTTAAGTCATTGCTTGCCAAAATAATAAATGTTAAAAACTGGATCAAAAAAGAGATAATTTTTAACATAGGTAGAAATCTCAAAATGAATGTCTTATTTTTACATGAATAATCCTATAATTTAATTCAACGTAGAAAAATAGTGATGCTTTCTGTTTTGTTAACCTGGACAAACCATCCCTAAAACTAATATATAAAAAATAAATAGAATTAGGAAATTTGTGACAAATAAATAGGTATAGGTGTAGGAACTAATGAATAAACAGATTATTAAGAGATTATAATTTAAATAAGTTTGGTGCTAGAGCATGAACACACATAAATATTTATAAATTTGTTAAACCATGAAAATTATATTCAGTGTGGAAAAGGCTATTTAAACAAGTGCATTTCTACAGTTGTCTAAGCATCTACATGATAAAGTAAGAGTATTATTTCACTCTTCATGTACCTGGGGGATGGGGAGTATCCACTGCAGCCCACTGCCACCATCCTGTCCCATCTAAGGGGGGAAATAGCCAAGAAGACAGGCGCGGGTCAAGTCCAGGGGCACAGGTTCCCTGAAAGACAGACCCCATCACAGAAGTGTAGACTCAATGCTTCTCATAAACCTCACCCCACATCAACAGATCTCATCTTCTCTGTTTTTTTCCTTCTTTTTTTCTATGCCACTGACTTATTGGTGACACTGGTTTATTGTCCTATTCATCTAAACTGGAGAAACCAGGACATCTGTCCAATTTCACATTTATGACTTGGTTGGTATGGTTTAATTTGTCCCCTTTTAATACACGAATTCTTAGAGCTAATGTCTTGATTAGATGCAGGTTTAACTATTCTGACAAGAGGATTCATAGGTGGTGCTATGCGCTCTCTGTTCCATCACAATGCTTGTCCTATAGCCTCTGATTGTCCCATTTTACTGATGCTAAGATTAATGGGTGTGTTCAGCCTGATCAGAAAATTCACCATCAAATGTTTTCTTTATGGTTTTAATAGCTAACTAATAATTTTGTGAAAAAGGAAGAGTTTTTTATGGGTTGTAATATTGTTATGCCTTAATTCTGTCATTTCTTCTATAATTATTAACTGGAATTTATGTTTAAAAAGGTGTTTTTTCTCATTAACTACTTAGGCAGAAATAAGAGTAAGCACAGAGATAGCAGGAAAAATACTTGTTTTTCTCCCTTTATATATCTGTTGTAAGAATAATTTTTTGGTGGGGCTGACTATAGTATTTTATATATTTCAGGTATGTATTTTATAAAAACTAAAATGCTTATACAAAATTATATATAAGTTTATTTTTATTGTTGACACTATTCAGATGCCCTCATTCCCTTCTCCAATCTTTGCTCGCCTCTACCCAGCCTCTGCCGCCCCCTCTTCCTTCTGGCCACCACCACACTCTTGTCTGTCTATGGGTTATGCATATATGTTCTTTGGAAAATCCCTTCACCATCTTTATAATTAAATGTATGCATCTTCCATATTTCTTTTTTCTACTTATTTTATTTGCAGGTTTCTGAATGTATCCAATATTTTTGTGATTGGATTTTATAAAGCACCATCATTTTCAGGTATATATTTTATTATAATTTTAACTTGACATCTTCTAATATATTAATTTTTTCTTTATTTTGTTTTCTGTGTTTTCTTTATGTGTGCTTTTTATTCTATATAAACCCTTTACTTTAGAATAATTGTAGAAAACATGCAAAAATAGTACAGAGGTCCCTTGTAGTAAGTTTTATTTGCTCTATTATCTTACATTAGTATGATACTTTGATACAAGGAATGAACCAATATTGATACAGTGTTATTATTTTTATTAGAGTGTACTTGACATTATTCCTATAATAAGAATGTTCATTATATAATTGTATGACTTAAAAATTTAATAGAAAGAAATATATAGAAACATGAGTTTGATTTCTCAAAAGAAATACTTTATTAGACTTTACTTTTTCGTGTAGTAAAATAAGTGAGTGGAAAATAAGAGAGATTCCCCATGTACTCCCTACTTGCCTGACAGCCTCCCAAACTGTCAATATTCCTACCAGATGACCAATCTGTTGCGACTGATGAACCAACATCAACATGTCATCATTACCCAGAGATCACAGTTGACATTAGGGTTCACATTTGGTGTTCACTTTCAATAGGTTTAGACAAGTGTATATTGACATGTATCCACCATTATAGTATCACTGCCCTAAAACCTCTCTTCCCTTTGCCCATTCATCCATTGCTCTTCCCATATGTATTTTTTAAAATATATTTTTATTGATTTTTAGCAAGAGTGGAAGGGAGAGAGAGAGAGAGAGAATCATCAATGTGAGAAAGAAATATTGATAGGCTGACTCCTGCACACCCCCTTCCTGGGATTGAGCCTGCAACTTGGGCACATACCCTGATCAGGAATCAAACTAGCAACCTTTTGGTGCACAGGGTGATGCCCAACAAACTGAGCTACACCAGCCAGGGCCCATATGTATTTTTTTAAAGATACATTTTCTTTCATGTAGGTGACTGCTTTTTGTCTAATCCTCCCCTCATCAAATAAGGCACAATATTAAAATAAAATATTATCTTACCTAATAAAAGAGGAGAAACATGCAAATTAACCATCACTCCGCTACACCCACAGCCAATCAGAGTGAGTATGCAAATTAACCCAACAAAGATGGAGGTTAATTTGCATATGCAGGCACGGAGCAGCCGGGAGTGGTGTGACGCCTGCTATGAGGGGAAGGGGGCCAGCAGAGGGAACTACTGGAGTCGTGCTCCAGACAGAAGTGAGGACTTGCTGGTTCCCCCGGACTTGCCGGCTCCCTGGCGGCCAGGGAGCGGGGACTTGATGGCTCCCTGGTGGGCCAAGAGCAGGGACATGCCGGCTCCCGGGTGGCTGGGAGTGAAGCCAGGGGAAAGAAGGCTTATTCTTGCATGAATATTGTGCAACAGGCACCTAGTATGCTATATTATTTTAAGATTAAAACAGAATGTTGTTTTATCTAAACAGTATATTTATTCTCTTTGATTCTGTTTTCCAAAGTGCATTTACTGAAATTATAGGTAAGAAAAGTATGCCTCTATCATTTAGACAAAATTATAAAAATGAACAAATAATTACTTAAGAACTTTGTTCTTTGAGGTGATTATTATGTTGATATGTGATATTAATAAGCTCTTATGTATTTACTAGAAGCCCAATGCATGAAGATTCCTGCTAGAATGGGCTTTCCTTTCCCTGGCTGCTGGCATCGCCTTTCCACTCCAGCCTAGCCCCTTTCCGCTCAGGCCTTGGAGCCGCATCTTTCTGCTCTTCCCATCTTTCCGCTCCAGCCCCTCCTTCCCACGCTGCCAGAGGCCCTGAGAGACCGGGGGTGGGGCAGAATGCCTGTGTCCCAACCCCGTCACTCAGTGGCTGAGTATGCAAATTAACCGCCATCTTTGTTGGGTTAATTTGCATATCATTCCTGATTGGCTGGTGGCACAGCAGAGGTACGGTCAATTTACATGTTTGTCTATTATTAGGTAAGACTAGAAGCCTGGTGCACAAAATTTGTGCATGGGGCGTGGGTTGTCCCTCAGCCCAGCCCTCACCCTCTCCAATCTGGGACATCCCTCTCACAATCCAGGACTACTGGCTCCCAACCGCTCACCTGCCTCTACCTGATTGCCCCTAACTGCTTCTGCTTGCCAGCCTGATCACCCCCTAACCACTCCCCTGCCAGCCTGATCAACGCTTTACTGCTCCCCAGCCAGCCCAATTGCCCGTAACTATCCTCCCCTGCCAGCCTGGTCACCCTTAACTGCCCTCACCTGTCAGTCTGGTCTTCCCCCAACTGCCCTCCCCGGCTGGCCTGATCACCCCCCAACTGCCCTCCCCTGCAGGCATGGGTCCCCACCCCAGTTGTTCTCCCCTGCAGGCCTTGTCCCCCCCCAACTGCCCTCCTCTGCTGGCCTGGTCACCCCCAACTGTCCACAACTGACCATACCTCCCCTGCAGGTCATCTTGTGGCGGCCATCTGGGGGCAGCCATCTTTGACCACATGGGGGCAGCCGTCTTGTGTCTTGGAGTGATGGTCAATTTGCATATTACTCTTTTATTAGATAGGATAACTTAGATCAGAAGTTAGACTTTATGCAATAAGTTATTTATGAAATTGATTTAAAATATAACATGCCTGACCAGTAGCTCCATTGGGTGAGTGTCATCCTTTAAAACAAAAAGTTCAGACTCAATCCATGGTCAGAGCACATACAGGAGACAACTGATAGATGTTTCTCTCACATATCTCTCCTCTCTCTCTCTCTCTCTCCCCCTTCCTCTTTCTCTAAAATCAATAGAAATATCCTCCAGTGAAGATTAAATACTACCACTACTACTAATACTAATACTACTAATACTACTACTAAAAACAACAACAACATGATAGTCACCAGATGCACTTATATCTCAGTAAATTAATAAACTGACATAATTTCTTGCTTTGAGTGTAATATTTTGTGCAATGTAACTGGTAGTTGTGCTATAAAATTACTAAATACTCCTTTTTGCTCTCCATTTCATTTATAATATTGTAATTACTTATATCTACCAATATATAAATTTGTGAAGAAAAAAAGCCAAAAAGTTCTATAGTATATCATTTTCCTCTATACTTACCAAAATTCTCTATAGGAAGAAATAACGAAAAGGATTGCATTCAACACAATATCAATGTGTTTAAGAGGCAGACGTGGAGGTCAACATTAGCTGGCTAAATAAGCACAATAAACAGCTACACTTTTGTCCTTACAAAGATGCATTGAACAGCACTCCCCTTTAGGGGTTATAGAGAGTAGATCTGAGCTACTCAAAATGGAAATTTATTCCTCAACATATTGCTGCTTAAATGGGGAATATTCTGATGTCCCTAAGGCTTTTCTGGATAATTTTATCAGTTTATGACCCTAATTCTTCAAGGCCACGAAATAGCTTTTCCTTTTTGTTTTTTTCTTCTTTAGAAAGTTAGTGTATTGTGTATTCTGAGTGGCATTTCTCTGTGTTATTCAAGGTTCCATTGCTTGGTCTAATTAAACATATACCACATTATTTAGCAGAATTAATATATGCTGTATAATCCATAATAAAGCAACAGAAAAATAAATCTAATAGTTAAGTCACCAGAGAGGTTTGCAGAAGTTTCTTTATTGACTTTTTTTTTTTAATGCAAGTATATTGATATGGCATTTTTGGCATTGCTGTAGTCTCTTGTGTATTAAATGGCTAACGAAGTGCTTGGTAATATGAGCCAAGGGCTTATAAAACAAAATTACTGTAGTACCAACATATTCATGGTAATATAAAAATAATTCACTATCCACTGGCAGAGGCAATAATACTGAGCCCTGTTCATTTCCTTTACCCTTGGGCTGAAAAAATGTATTTTGGTCAGGAGAAGCATATGACTTCATGTATGAGCCATTTAGTAATTTTTAAAATTAATCATAACTCTTAAATTTCTTTTATATCTATGTTTTATTCGAAGTACTTTTTGTAATGGAGCCTTTCCATTGTGTTGTAAAGCTTCTGCAGTGACAATAGTTCTGCTGAGTAAAGCATGTCTGAATATTTCTTTATATTTTTTCAAACAATGATAAAAGTATACTCTGTCTAATTTGACCTTCCTGTTAACTTACAAATAATGTTAATTTATCAGTAGTATTAATTAACATGACTCTAATGACTGCATTACTAATTTTGTCCATTAACTGTTAGGTTCTATAGCAACTGAAATTTAGAAAACCAGTGTGGAGATCCTAGGAGAAAGTAATTTTAAGAAGACTGGAGAAGTACTAGTCTCCTTTTAACCAGACATTACTCCTAGAAAACTTAAACACATGTCCTGTTTTTAGCTGATCTCTGGATGTGAAAGTGAATTCTCTTCAATTTGCATAAAGTTTGAAGATTCCTGATACACAAGAAGACCCAGCAACCTCATTAACTGACCAAGGACAAGACGAAGTCAGCCAGCTTCTTGAAGCACGGCACTTTCCCATAGGAGCACAATTAGAGGCTAGTACTCATCTATTCTTGTCATGGACATATCCAGAATAAAAATGTCTATTTGTAGTTCACTCAATCTCTGTCCCTCTGTCCTCTCTTCATTTCTCCCTCAGCCCAGGACCACCACAGCATTCAAACTAAGCAAGTTGTTTTCCGATTCCATTTCCTTATAGCCATTCCTCCTTATATCTATCAAGGATAGCCAGAAATCCTCCTAAATCCATAGGCATGGTGAAGACAGAAGGGCGAGGCCTAGTTCACTCAAAAAACCAAGGCAGTACATGGTCTAGTAGAGTTTATCCACTTCATTCATCTTCATTTATTGTTGAATTATAGGAAAATGCTAGTGATTGTGGCATAAAAGCAAAAGAACCAACTGAAGAGCATTTATATTCAGAGAGTCCATGGCCATTCAGAGCAGCAAAATGTTACTTTTTCTCACTCTGTGTGTTGCCATTTTCATCAATCAAGATTTCTTGAGCAGTCATGTCTTGTCCCTATAAAGAAGACATTTCCTCACAATAAATTTACTTGTGCCAAAAAATATTCACTGGACAACTCTCCCCCTGTCTTCCTCATCTCAAGGTGATTCCAATTTTACTGTGTTCTGGGGCTGGAGAAAAATGTGGGAGCATGGTCCCTATGTAAGGAAGGTGACTCCTCATGACTTAACAAGGCTAAGTCCATTTATATTATTATTTAGGGAAGAAGCTTATACTGAAAGAACACTAAACTACAGTGTTGAGGGTGCACAGCTCATCTGAAGGCTCTTTTGTTTATTAGGTAACAGTTGGAAAAAATATTCTAACAGCCTATCTGTTTAGGGGATCTGGGTGAGAACCTACTTTGTACCTATGAAGCACTACATGATTTTAAATGTGCATTATACCCAGTTAATTCTTGTAATTCCCTGGGTTAGCTCTGGAGCTTTTTCATATTGCCTGTCTTGCTAGAGGACAGAAGGCCTTCAATTAAAGGAACGCATCAGTAATGGATCTTTACCCTTGTCTGGACTCTAATGTGGAAGTTTCCTGTTGACACTTGTTTTATCCATCTCTTGCTCTAGTTTGAGTATTTGTAGCATAGAATTATAGCTCTGAGTTTATTCTGAGTTTATTCCTATTCTACACTTGCCCCAGTAAAACCAAGAGATTGAATGAACTGTGTACTATTGTGATTTTTCATATGTGGTTTAGCCTTCAGTTTCATCCATTTCAGTGACATTGTCATTCCCAACCCCCAGCCTTAGATTCTCACAGGCTTTTGTAGAGGGTGCAACTCAACTATACATGACCCCTCCAAAGATTCTCCCTACTGTTCCTCTCCCACCTCACATCATATGTTTGAAGAATATTTTTGAACATTTATAATGAGAGATTTAAGGCATGAGCTCAGAGAAATTAATGACTGGTTTTGAATCCTGTCTCCACTCCTTACACTATGTTTTGGGCAGATTACATAAATATTTCTATACCTTAGTTTCTCTGATATCCAACTATACTATAAGGCCATAGTAATCAAAACAGCATGGTACTGTCATAAAGACAGACATATAGATCAATGGAACAGAATAGGGATCCCAGAAATAAATCCACACCTTTATGGTCAATTGATATGTTACAAAGGAGGCAAGAGCATACAATGGAGCAGGGGATGTGAAGAACAGGGAACCCTTGGAACTGTTGGTGGGAATGAAGATTAGTGCAGCCACTGTAGAAAGCAGTGTGGAGTTATCTAAAGAAAATAAAAATGGATCTGCCTTATTTGAAAGAATAGATGCACCCCTATGCTCATACCATTATTTCATTGACCAATATTTGGAAGCAACCCAAGTTCCTATCAGTAGATGAGTGGATAAAAAAGTTGTGGTGTGGATACACAATGAACTATAACTCAGCTGTAAAAAAGAAGGAAATCTTACCTTTGTGGCAGCATGGATGGACCTGGAGAGTATTATGCTAAGTGAAATAAACCAGTCAGAGTCAAGTATCATATGATTTTACTTGTGTGTGGAATCCAATAAACAAAATAAGCTAACAACAAAATAAAAGCAGACTCAGAGATACAGAGAACTGACTGACAGCTAGCTATTTAGAGGGGAAAAGGTTGGGGACAGGGTGAAAAAGGTGAAGGGATTGAGCAAAAAAAAATTAATACTCATAGACACAGACAACGATAAATTGGTAACCAGAAGGAAAGGGGGATGCCTGTGGAGTAGAAGAGGGTATAGTAGGTATAAAGGTCAATGGAAGGAGTCTTGACTTTGGGTGGTGAACACACAATATAATACATTGATAATGCATTATATAATTGTACACCTCAAACCTATGTAATTTTATTTACGAATGTCACCTCAATAAATTAAATAAAAATAAAAACAGGGACAAAAATAGATTCCTTCTTTCAGAGAGGTTATGGACTTGGAGCAGGAAACAGACAATGACGAGCCAGTGTTTGCTACCTGCTGCAGAAGGTAAGCACCTTCAGGGGACTCAGAAGAGCCGTGAGCATTCATGGAGAACTTTGCAGAGGAGGAAAGGCTTGAAGAGAACTTGAGTGAAGGATTTCTGATCAGACATAGGAGTCACTCCAGCTATTTTAATAGTATTTACATAGCTTCCACACAGTGCCAAGGAAGTGTTCCAAGCACTGTACAAATATGGAATCATTTGTCCTCATAAAATCCTATGAGATAAGGAATATTATTAATAGCCTTTGACAGAAAATAAACTAAGGTACAGAGAGGTCAGTAACTTGCCTAAATGGGGATGGAGAAGAACTTGAGTCTAGGCGGGAGGTTTCTACAGTCCATGTCCCATCCTCTATGCTTGCTGCCCATCTTGGAGACATAAGTATGTGCAAGGACATAAGCCTTAGGGAATGGCAATGTCAAAGAGCATGTGCCAACCTGTACCTATTTAGGTACAGCTGCAGCAAAGCTGCATGGAAGAGATCAGAGAAATGAAGCTCAAAATGTATGAAGAGATCATGTCTGGTGGATCTGGATACGCCATGCAAAATGTTTGTATTTGATCCTTTGGGGGTATGAGATTTTTGGATGCTTTTTGAAGCGGTTGAATTGTATTGCAATAGATGTTGAATTGTATTGGTCAGGTGAGAGTTTGTTTTTAAAACGTTCAAAATGAAGTTAGGACAAAGTGATGAGTCTGTTTTGGCAGTTCAGGTGCTTTATTACAGCAAACTAGGAGAAATATATGGAAAGAAGAATGGTGATAGTTTGGTAATTCATTGAATGCCCTAAGGCAAGAGACAGGGGATTCAACTCCAGATGTAAATACATATAAAGAAGTAATATCTATATGTAATAACTAGAGGCCCAGTGCACAAAAATTTGTGTACTCTGGGGAGTGGAGGCGGAGTCCCTCAGCCCAGCCTGTGCCCTCTCACAGCCCAGGAGCCCTCAGGAGATGTCCAACTGATGGCTTAGGCCCACTCCTTGTGGGGAGCAGGCCTAAGCCACAGTCTGGCTTCCCTCTGCGGGAGGCAACCGATGGGCCAATAGGGGGATGGCACTGGCTGGTGAGAGGCTGACCCCACCCCTCTGCCACTGCTGGTCACTGCCCCCTGATCGCAGTCCCTTCCTCTGCCCACTGGTACCTGCTTTGGCTGGCCTGGCACCACCCACTCGCCGACCCTGCCCCTGCCAACTGGTCATTCCACCGTTCAGTCAATTTGCATATTAGGTTTTTATTATATAGGCTATGCCCATTATGAATATGTCATTTTTGTTGCTGTATAAAATTGACTAGTAGAAATCTGTTACAATTTATTTATTCACTCTCTGTTGATAAACATCTACTTTGTTTCTAGTTTTTTCTTTTATCAGCAGTACAGCTATGACCATTCTTATGAATATTTCCATGTACTCCTGTGCAAAATATTCCCAAGGCACACACCTATGAGTGCGATTGCTGGGCTGTAGGATATATAGATATTTAACTTTACCAGATAATGTCAAATTGTTTCCTGAAGTAGTTTTGCCAATTTGAAATCTGACCAACAGTGCACTAAAGCTTCATTGATCCGTTTTCTCACCAGTAATTTATATTTTCTTATTTCTTAAATATTGCCAATTCAGTGAGTGTGAAATGGAATTGCTTTTGAATTTCAATTTACATATACCTGATTACTACTTAGTTTGAGCCTCTTTCATATACTAATAAAGTGTTTGAGTGCCTTCTTTTCCTATAAAAAAGTTCCTCATCACTTTTGTCCATTTGTCAGTGAAATCCTTTGCATGTCACCTCTTGTTTTTTTGTTTTTTTGCATCTTTTATTTCTTTCATGGTATTTATTTATTGATTGGTAAACAATAGGTCATTAATTTGTTTATTCCTTTAATTACCAAATATTTATTGGTGATTGCTATCTCCCAGGCACTGTTCCGGGTCGTGAAGAAAAAGCACTGAGCCAAACAACTTACAATCCATGCTCTCATAGAGTTACATTCCTGTTGAAGACAAAAATCAACAGTAAAAAGGAGAAGAATTGAAATATATCTTATGCTGGATGAACATCAACAAATGCAAATGACATTAGTACTAGTACTTGGCCCAATGCAGGCATACAGTAAAAATGCTGAATTAATGAATAAACAAATGAGGAATTCCCATGAGGTCATGTGTTCCTGAGATTTTTTGTTGATTTATTTGAACCAGTGGATATTGCATTGATTCCCCTGTATTTGGTATTCCAGGAATCACCTGAAGACTCTCTCTCTTTCTCTCTCTCTCTCTCTCTCTCTCTCTCTTTCTCTTTTCAATTTGACATTCCTGAGTCAGTGGTCACCAAGCAGAAGCCATCAGTCCCTCTGCCCTCATTCCATCTGGTCTATTCAGGCAAAGTTCTGAGCTATCTGATAAAATGGCAATGAGCTAGTTGATCAAATTACCTCTAATTCACTCAATCTTCCCTTCCATGGATTGAGGAATATTGTAACCCAAAATCTGAGTTCATTGGCCATTTGATTTCTTCCTACTTATTGGTTGTGAGTTAAAATGTTTGGTTTATTTCAAAGCAAACCAGAAATGTTATTGTATTAATTGAATCAGAAATTTTCTGATTCTCATTTAAACAAAAACTTAAATTAAACATTGTTAGTTAAAAACATTTTTTTAATTGTGCAGTCAAAATACTATTTCTGATTATTTCAATTTTCAACAACCAGTTTGCTGTTATCTAGACACTGTTTCTGTTTAGGCATGATAGGAATAGTTATGGCCATCAATTACAGAAGTGCCAGAAAAAGCATTATCAGCTCCAGCATTTTGCCACATGCAGAGCAGGCCCATAATCAAAATCCTCTACAGTTCTAAAGGATTCATTCTTATCCAGTGCAGATAAACTTTCTGACCACAACTTTCTGTTTATCTTCTCTATTGTAATTCTTTCTGCTGTATTTATGAGTGACATTTGAATAGCTGAGAATCTTCTTTGAAATTATATTTTTCCATTAAGATCAGCAATCATTTGCAAACTTGTGAATTCATTAAAACCTATTTTGAAAGAGAGTGGTTATATTAATGCAAAGACACTGGCAAGAGTAGAGTCTGATGGAACTTGAGTGCTTCTAAACTCCTTGTGAGAAATTTCAATAAAATTTATTTCAGTTAGTTGCAGATTCAAATTGTAACCTAAATTAAAATGCTAAGCATTAATTTCACTTCTACCAGGATTAAAGTAATTACATGAAAAATATAGACAATTAATAGGAAAGGTCATTTATTCTTTTGGGACATGGCATAAAAGGGTATGAAATTTTGTTTTATATAACCACTGATTTCATAGATTTTAGTTGTTAAGTGAATGATAAAATTGTATTTTGCTAGAAATGCAAGTACATTTATTTTATTTTAAAAATATTTTATCTCCTCTTTTTATTGCTTATAAAAATAACACAAGTTCAAAACTGGAAATAAAAGATTATGTTTTGTTAAAATGTTTATATTCTTCGTTATTTATTTGTTAAAACGTGCCTATTGATTGCCTAGTGTTAATAATAAAACATTGTTAACTATGTCATACTGTGTTAATTTTCATATTTAAAGAATTTGGTATAATTTTAACTCATCTTTTAGAATGAGATTACTAATACATTGTATTTTAAAATTCATTCTTAGAGTAAATGAACATATTATGATAGCTCCTAATATATCTCAAAACATATATGTTCAGAAATGTAAAACTTAGTTATCTACTTGTATAAATCATTTACCAGAGATAGTCAAGTTTGCTAAACTATCTCCAGGTATACTGATCATAGGGTTAATTCTCTTATATGATACATGGGAAATGTCTTGTTTTTCTAATTTCTATCTCTCTATTTTTTGAAAACCCCAAATCTATGTTCAATAGATGCAATTAATTAAATGTCAGGATGGGGTCATATGACCAGTAATATAAGCAAGAAATTCCTTTCACATGATCATGAGGCTGAAAGGTTAATGCTTGATAGATGCTGCATTGGAGGAAGCTATTATAAGGAGTGTTTTTCAATCAATGAGATGCTATTATGAGCAATAGATCCAATTTCTTTTAATCAATGGACCTTTTTTATTACATTTTCTAAGACATATTCTGTAGAATTCATATAGACTATTCTTCTCTAGACTGAAGGTTACATTTTCCTTTTTCATTAAGATTCCATTATGATATCTTCTTAAATCCCTATGAAAATATACTTTTTACTTTTCACAATTTTTGTTTCTAAAGATTTATTGAACATTGTATTTTAAGAAAGTCACTGAGTAGCAACTATGTGCCAGGAAGCAAACTAGAACTGGGTACTAAAATGTTTTAAGACTATTTCAAACCTTCAAAGCTTTTACAGTATAATGGAGAAAACAAATATACTTGCTTAAATATAATAAAATATGGGTCATTTTATATCACAATTAAACTTTTTTTCTGTGATTTCTTTCTTCTCCTGGAAAAATGTGGCTGTAATTTATGGGGAGACAGAACAGAGGTGGTTAGAAAAGCTTCAATAGAAGGCAAGATTTGTCAAAATATTTCAGATGAAAAGGTGGCACAAACATCCCAACCTGGGTAAACCCAAGAATAATATGAAGGCTTCAATCTAATTTATCTCAGTCTTCTTGATCCATAAGACTGTATTCTATACGGTCTTTTGATAGTGCATCAATGGTTTTTCTTTGCTTAAACTTCAGTTGCATGACAGAATCTGATATTATTAATTCATTCTTCAAACTGTTAAGCTATTATTACCTTGGGCCCAGTGCTATTATGAATGTTGGGGACATATCACTAAATATAAAGTAGTTTTGGCCTTGAAGTATTTTAAGAATCTTTGGGCAAACAGACAATTAAATTGACAATTAGATACAAAGTGATAAGGACTCACTCATCTCTTTGAGACACATAAAATAAAATATATAAGAAATACACAGTCTAGGATTCAGTGAGGATATTTACATATAATAATAAAATAAAGCATGTCTTTATAGGTAAAATAAGAATAGTGCATCTCAGTGTTTAAGGATATGGATCCTTAATCAGGCGACTTGGACTATTTGATCTTGGGAACATATTATGGTTTTACTGAATGTTTGTGGTCCCCCATCCACTAAATTTATATGTTGACACCTAATTACCAATATGATGATATTAGGAGGTGGGGTCTAAGGGAGGTGATTAGGTGAGGAGGATGCAGCCCCTATCATGAGATTAGTCCTTATAAAAGAGACCCCAGAGAGCTGCCTCTCCCCTTCTTTCATGTGAGGACACAGTGTAAGATGCTATCTATGAAACAGGAAGCTAGTCTTCACCAGCTACCAGATTTGATGACATTTTGATCTTGGACTTCCAGCCTCCAGACTGTGAGAGATAAGTGTCTGTTACTTAAGTCATTCAGTCTGTGGTAATTTGTTACAGCAACCTGACTGGACTGAGCATGTTACCTGACATTTTTCTCTTCTGAAATGTGACAGGTAATAACAGTACATCGCTCCTCAAACACCACATACACACACATCCATAAAGGTCATTGAGATAAACGTGTGGCTACTTTAGCCACCAAATACTCCTTGCCTTTCTCTTTAATGTAAGATGTGACAACTATGACTCCATTATACTTTTTTTAACTTCTGGAAGAACACCAATGCCCTTACAGCAATGAAACATAGAGATGTTCTGCTACTCCAGCACTGTAGTGAGTTTATGAGACATGGGTATCAACAATAAATAAATTAAAAGAGAAAGAATATGAAACTATTTGGCTATAAGGTTCCATCTGTAATTTGATATAGTTATGGAACAAAATCAGTGGGAAACTGAGAAATAAAGTTACACTGCCCTCAGCATGGAAAGACCATGCAAAAGTGATTTTATCATGAAGTTGTACACAGTGATTGACTTAAATAGTCTCCCTTAGCAGTAGGCAAAGTTAATTATCCAATTATTCTAGGGCATTTCAAATAACTTGTATAAAGTATTAATAAAACTCAATAATATAAGTTTATTGAGTTATATTTCACACCAATTCTCATGTATGTATTGTTTGAAATTTTCTCTAACCATTACTTAAAATTTCTTCTAAAGTAACTATCACTCCATACCCTGAAAAGTATGATAACAAGAAAACTATGTTTTATAAAAACTTTAAACAGGGAAAATGCAAAGGACAATATATTTCATAGGTCTAAAAAGAGAAATACAAGTCTGGCATATCCAACTGACTTAATATATGAAACCGCCCAAACCGGTTTGGCTCAGTGGATAGAGCGTCGGCCTGTGGACTGAAAGGTCCCAGGTTCGATTCTGGTCAAGGGCACATAACTTGGTTGTGGGCACATCCCCAGTGGGGGGTGTGCAGGAGGCAGCTGATCGATGTTTCTCTCTCATCGATGTTTCTAGCTCTCTATCCCTCTCCCTTCCTCTCTGTAAAAAATCAATAAAATATATTTAAAAAAAAAATATATGAAACCATAGAAAAGAAGTAAATGAGGTTTTGGTATATTCTCTTGAAGGATTATCAAAAAGAGCATTTTCCTCAAATTCTTCATTTATAAAGCCAAGCAAAGGCAAAATATCCATATAAGTTAGAATATGTGGGAGCAATATATTCCTGCAGGAGCAGAGACTGCACACCATTCTAATCCTATCTAATAAAAGAGTAATATGCAAATTGACCATACCTCTGCTACACCCACAAGCCATGCCCACTAGCCAATCAGGAGTGAGTATGCAAATTAACCCAACCAAGATGCTGCAGCCATGGAGTGAGCAGGAGGCTTGGATTTCCCTGGCAATGGAGGAAGTCAAGCTTCATGCATACCCTGGTCAGCCCCCAGGCCTCCACTGAAGGCTACAAAGTTTCAATTATAGAAGATAAATAAATCCCAGAAACCAAGGCCTCGGCTTGGGTCAACCGTGGAGTGTGGCTGGCCTGCAAACCACCACAGGCCCCTCACCCAGGCTGCCCCATGCCCCAAGGGAACCCCCACCATGATCTGGAACACCCTTCAGGGCAAACCAGCTGGCCCCCACCCGTGCACCAGGCCTCTATCCTATCTAATAAAAGAGTAATATGCAAATTAACCATCACTCCAACACACAAGATGGCTGCCCCCATGTGGTCAAAGATCTTGCCCCCATGTGGACACAAGATGGCCACCACAAGATGGCCAGCAGGGGAGGGCAGTTGGGAGGCACCAAGTCTTCAAGGTAGTGCAGTTGTGGGTGATCAGGCCAGCAGGGCAGGGCACATGGGAGGGACCAGCCCTGCAAGGGAGGGCAGTTAGGAATGATCAAGCCTGCAGGGGAGGGTAGTTAAGAGTGACCAGGCTGGCAGAGGAAGTTGGGGGAGACCGGGCCTGCAGGGAAGGGCAGTTAGGGGCAATTGGGCTGGCAGGAGAGCAGTTAGGGATCAATCAGGCTGGCAGGGAAGTGGTTAGGGGGTGATCAGGCTGGCAGGCAGAAGTGGTTAGGGGCAATCAGGAAGGCAGGCAGGCGAGCAGTTGGGAGCCAGCAGTCCTGGATTGTGAGAGGGGTGTCCGACTGCCCATTTAGGCCTGATCCTACTGGGATCGGGCCTAAACGGGCACTTGGACATCCCTCCAGGGGTCCCAGATTGGAGAGGGTGCAGGCTGGGCTGAGGGACACACACCCCCGTGCACGAGTTTCGTGCACCGGGCCTCTAGTCTTATATAATAAAAGCCTAATATTCTAAGTGTCCAGTTGTCTGGTCATCTGTTCAACCAATCAAGGCGTAATATGCTAATGATATGCTAAGGCCACTCAACCTCTCGCTATGATGTGCACTGACCACCAGGGGGCAGACGCTCCAACCCGTAGGTTAGCTTGCTGCTGGGGTCCAGCCAATTGGGACTGAGCGAGGAGTGGGCAGGCCTAAGCCATCAGGCAGACATCCCTCAAGGGCTCCCGGACTTTGAGAGGGTGCAGGTCAGGCTGAGGGACCCTCCCCCAGTGCACAAATTTCATGCACTGGGCCTCTAGTAAGAATTATATTTGAACAGATTTTATTATGGAGGCAGTGGGAAGCCAGTGAAAGGTCTGAAACAGAAGATTGGCACTCTCTCTCACTCTTTCTCATAAGCCTTTATAATGATCTACAAATTGGTCATTCAGCTCTGAAATAAGGCAGTTGTAGCAGGATAAGTGAATTTTTAAATCAGAAAGATTATTTGTTCCCTGAACCAGTACCCATGTTTGCTGTTCAAGTAGCTATGGCCATTTGGATTCCTGGGATATTTTAGGAATTAAAGGAATTCAAAGGTAATTGGGCCAAAACATTTTAAAGGATATTTCATTTACTATATATCTTCCACCATGCCCTGTGGAATATTAATGGGAAATCACACAAAATATTTATTAAATATCAATCATACAGTCTTAACTCTTATTCCCAAATCGGTCCCTCTTCACAACACTATTACAATCAAGTTAACAGAAGAAATAAAAACATTTCTTGTCCAGTTTTTTCAAGGCTAATTATATTTTTCTTTGCCTACTTCAAATTTTATGCCATGATCAATAATTTGATCACTGTACTGTGGAGAACTGAAATACTGAATGCTACATGTCAGTGTGTAGGAACAGTGTAATAAATGTTCCTATGTTTGAGAAGAAAATAGGCAAGTTTGCACATGTATAAAGAAGGCTGCCTCGGACACTGGAGATCTTTTTACCCAACCATGTGTAGAAGATGTGGGAAGTTCTGATTCTGCCTGGAGTGTAGAAAGCTGAGATGAGCACTGTTCCCACATTAACAATCAGAAAACCGCAAGACAAAGTACAAGTAATAACTTTTTATCACCACCTGAAAACCAAGTTGTGATTGCTTGTTAACTATGAACTTCTATTACATGAGTTTTCCTGTGAGATGTTGCTGAGGTTAAATGTGGGGTCTCATGGAGAAAATCGGCATTTAATGATGCAAGTTCACTGTGCTTATTGCCAGTTGGGGTTTCTAAACGAAGTTCACAGGTGAGGTTTTGTTTTGATCACCCAGGAATGCTGGCAGTATTCCTACATGAGGAGCGCATGTTGTAGGAGTTCTGAGTGTAAGGACTGCTCCTCTCCGCCCAATGACACAAGGTGATGACAACATTTTTTCTTCCCTCTCTTTCCTGGAGGGAGCAACGTCTCTGTTGCCTTTACTCTTAAGGGTGTCCAAGGGAGCCCCGTTTATTCTAAGATCCTCTCAGATTCCCCCATTTGGGGACCTCAGCCTGTGGCTCCTACTCCAGCTTTCCTAAAAGATCTGAAAAATCTGATGCTAAATTCACAGGGCCTTGAAAAGTGGCCTCCAGTGAAAGCCAGTATAGCGTTTTGCTCATCTCTTGTCTTCCGTTTTGTTTTGTTTTCTTTTTTACTTAATTTTGACCTCTGCAGAATCTTCATGGTATTGACAAATAATTGGTGCCATAAACACATTTTAATATGTATTTGTAGCCAGTACATTTAGTTTCCCGTGAGAGTTGGTGTCCAGACCTAGTGGGCCCACAGCTGGAACTGCAGTTCCTCACACCTCACTTTGCAGCAGCCAGGTGCAGCTGTTTCAGTGCAGCACCCTCCAGACCAGAGGCCCAGGCTTTGTCCCCTTTCCTCCTCATTCCTTCCAAGTGGGTAGTGCCAAGGACACGCTCAGTGAATGTGTTGGGGACCATCTCCATCTCAGGTCCCAGGGAAGCACTTGCAGCTGCAGCAGCCACAGCTCTGTGAAAACCGGCTCCTTTTCTAATTAAAGTGAAACAGAAGAAGGCCATATGCACTTTTGTCATGTTTACAACCAGAGCGCAATTCTCTCTCCTCGCCTTGTGTGCTTTTCCAGCACCATTTCTAATTCATGAGAAAATGCTCAGACATAACCCCAGATTGGCCCAAGTACATTCTAAAACCTGCAGTGTGTTTCCATTTGTTTGATTGTTTGTTTTGCATGAATTAGATTTGTAACAAATGACTCTAAAATGGTTTAGAGTACTTAATTGTTTTATCTTGAGTGAACTTCTCTCATAAAAGCTCGTGGGCCCTACTTCCCAACATAGTCCTACATTCAGGAGCAAGGTTGCTGTCCACATTCTATGGCCGCTTGTGCCTTGGCCACGGTCACCAGGCAACTTGGCTGCAATTGCAGAGACATCAACATATCTGCTACTAATTCAGCACAATCAACAGCAGTTTTGCAAATAATCAGATCGTAGTTAGTAATCCTGTGCACACCCCACGCTGTTCAGAGCCACCTTTGTAGTATCATCCTTAATTAGGATAATCAAATTCCTCTTTTTATCTTCATTCAGCGATTGCAAAGTCATTTTGTCAGGCATAAATTACTCATTCGTTATTATGGGAAAATGGATTTCTTACAAACTTCAAACAACATATACACATTATCTTCAAAAGCACATAGTCTTTTAGGAAATAGATACCATTTTCTGCTCTGAAAAAGTCTAATTCAGAAGGACATTCCTAAATAACACCTCATCTGGCTTTATTTCAGTCTGTGCTATTTCAATGCTTCATTGGACTAGAATCTACAAAGCGATATGATTCATCTTTAAAGTTAGCATAATTTTCCTCTTTTTCCTTCGAAAGCCTTTTTATGAATATATTCTTGCCTGAAAGTCACAGAACGCTTTAAAAAACCTCAGTGTTAGTTAGCATTTAAAACATTTGAAGCCTTAAATACAAAATGCTTATATATTAGTATTATGGTGTTAGTTATAATGAGCATAATAATTAAAAAAAAAACTGAAGGAATACATTCATATCTCTGGTCAGGAGATACCTTCTACTTTATTTTAATTATAAAGTTAATTATACAATTTTAATAGAAACTATTTTTCATTTCCTAAGAATGTGCAATGTTTTTAATGAGTGGGACTTGCATCAGAATCACCTGGAGTGATTTTTACAAACAGTGATTCCCATCCTCAGATCCAATTTCACTTTTTTTGGCTGTTTTCTTATAGTTTGTATATAACATGCTCCACACGTGATATCCTGCACATTAAGGTTTAGGAAACTTTTAATTTGGTGGTTCAGATATTGTGTGGCCTGCAGGGGGCGCTACCCTTTACCTCCATTCTCTTAAGGTCTCCAGTGGGGACTGGGGATTAACTTGACAGGACAGATCAGCAGGAGAAAAACATGCAGATTCATTTAACAGAAGTTTTACATGACACTGAAGCTCTTAAGGAAATGAGACCCAAAGAATGGCCAGGCCTAAGTGTTATATAGTGAGTGGAACAAAGAGAGGCAATTGTGGAAAAGTAACTAGACATGTGATGTGGGGAGGGTAAGAAGAGATAAGAGTTATTTAAAGGTCTGTTTGTAAAGATTTCTCTCCCCTGGATTCCTCATCTCTGCAGAAAAGAATTTTTATCTCTTGGTGATGGAAGAGTGTCTTTTACATGTAGTTTCATCTCATCTCCTGTTTTATTTATTTATTTTATTTTTTGTTAATCTCCACCCAAGGATATTTTTTCCATTGATTTTTTTTAAGAGAGCATGAAAGGGAGTAAGGGAGAGAGAGAGAGAGAGAGAGAGAGAGAGAGAGAGAGAAACATGAATATGAGAGAGACGCTTTAGTTGGTTGTCTCCTGCACCAGAGG
The DNA here is from genome assembly GCF_963455305.1 of Plecotus auritus. NCBI lineage: Eukaryota > Metazoa > Chordata > Mammalia > Chiroptera > Vespertilionidae > Plecotus > Plecotus auritus. The sequence continues at coordinate 163,942,477 of NC_137770.1, forward strand.
TAAGTGTCCTTGACCGAAATCGAACTGTGACCTGTGACCCTTCAGTCCGCAGGTTAATGCTCTATCCCCTGAGCAAAACTGGCCAGGGCTCAGCTATTGTTTTGAGGAAAAAATAGGGGAGGACATCTGCCACACCTCAAACCCTAAATTTCATTTACTTGTTGTCTCTTTGAGTAGGAAATGTCTCCTCTGTACCTTAATCCCTTTCATGTATAGGATGAGTTAGACCCTACCTGAAAGTTTGCTTTCTGACCATGCAGTCTAGGCCTGACACTTGTCAAAGGTTTTTTATTCTGCACTTACAGTTTCTTTGGCATCCAGTTCCCTCCAGAATTTAAGAAGCTTCAGATCTATTTGTATCCAGCCAGTCCTATTTACCAGAATGCCTTCCCTGGTCTTTCAGATGCGATTCTAGCTCCAGGTTTATTTTTTTGTCACTGCAACTGAGATGTCACCTTGAGACCATTTGAAACGGTAGGAGGGACCACACGTTAATCAGGATTCGGTTATTTTTGTTCATCTCAGGAGTCTTTCTGGGTGTTTGTTACTTTAAATCTTTTCAAACATATTTCTTACTATCTGAGGTCCAGGAGTTTCAGTATTTCCAATCCTTTAGACCAGTGGTTCTCAACCTTTCTAATGCCGCGACCCTTTAATACAGTTCCTCATGTTGTGGTGACCCCCAACCATAAAATTATTTTCGTTGCTACTTCATAACTGTAATTTTGCTACTGTTATGAATCGTAATGTAAATATCTATGTTTTCCGATGGTCTTAGGCGACCCTGCTAGCGGTTCTCAACCTGTGGGTCGCAACCCACAGATTGAGAACCGCTGCTGTAAAACCTAAGACCATCAGAAAACACAGATATTTACATTACGCTATGTTAACAAGTAGCGTCCAGGCTTACAGAGCTACTCTTATCAAGTCAGCAAAGGCTGGTGAGTGAGTGGAGAAGGGGGACAGCTTCGTAGGCTCCTGAGCTGGAGGAGGCAGACATCATGTTCATTCATGTTTCATGAGTGAGAACTACTCATAGCAGCCATATAGACAGGCAGGTGCAGGGAGATGCAGTTCCCGATGCACCGTTTCTTCTCAGAAGCAGCTCTTGACCGTGGACGAGAAGTAGAAATATTTGGTAGGCAGTTATCTCTGCCAAGAGGGACTTGGGAGAGCTTTTCCAATGAGAAGTAATTACACAAGCAAAAGCTTGGAGCATTGCCTTGTTTTATTGGTTTTGAGTCCTAAATAGAGTAATTGGGCTGCAGAATAAAGTTTTAGAGGCATGGGGCGGGAGGCAGAATCTAAACAATATGTCGATGCTTTAAGTGTCTAGCTATGATATGTAGAAAGAAATATATAGAGTGTTGCTTTGTAAGCTGAGGTCCCTAAAGCAGTATTGAAATTAAATTTTACTTTAGAGGATAGGACATTTTTTTCTTCTGGGAGATTGCCCATAATTTTCTTTAGAATCTAAAAGTCTTAATTAATGAGTCTGTTAGGTGTTTAGAGTGGGAACTAGTGGTAAAGGCTGGGAGCTGGGAACTGCCCTGATGGGGTTTAGGCCCCAGCTCTGTTTCTCTCTAGTTGTGTGACTTTGATCAAGTTACTTTTCTCTTTAAATACCCATTTCACATTTGCAAAGTGGAGTTAATAGTGGTATCACCTTTGCATAGAGGTTGAAGAAGTAAATGGATCAAGATATGTTAAGCACTCACATCAGTGCCCAGAACATGGTGCATACTCAATGACTGTTGGCTGTTATTATGATCATAATTTTGCAGATGTTATGATATGGATGAAGAAAGAAATGAAAGTATGAGGCTACTGCAATAGAGAGAGAATAGAACAGAAAGGGCAGATGCAGAAAGGATCTTAAATTGGTCTGCAATTTTGTAGAAGCCCTTAGTTGAAATATATGTGCGGCATTATGAAGTTAGTCTTTTCATAGCATCAGTTTCCCAGCAATTTGCATAACATTAGCTATAATTATCACTGCTATTACTATTACAATTACTATTATTGTTTGGCTCTCTTCCTAAGCTAAATGATTATCTGTTAGGGGAGGAGGTACACATTCCTCTTGCTTAGTTAGCAGCAGGGCCATAGGTTGGAGTTCCAGCACATAGACAGGTCTTTCTCTAGGAGACTTTTAACCTATGTTGCCTGGAACCAACAGGTGTACTTTCCATTGAGCCCGATTTTCTTTGCTACATCAAAGACTCTTCATGCATATTATAACAGAAAAAGCTGTGATCGAGAGCTGTCCAACAGAACTTTTTTCAATAACAGAAATATTCTTACCTGCTCTAATAGGAGCACGTGGCAACTCGATACCTGAAATATGGCTAGAGTGACTGAACTTTAAATTTTATTTCATGTCAATTAATTAAATTTAAATGACCATGAGTGTGCCTGGTGGACAGTGCAGCTAAGTTGTGTGAAAAATCTACTGTGTGAAATAGATGATAATACAATTTCAACTGGAACCAAGTGAACCTGAGTCAGAAGCAAAAAGTTGAGGTTTAGTGGAGAAAAGGTACATGGAATAGCCAGTATGCAAAATCAAATATGGCCGCAGGAAGTATGACTTCCTACAAACACGCAGTAACAACACTGTGTTTCTCTCATCATCTTTGATATGTCTAATCGTCTGCCTTATGTTTACATTGAAGTTTCCAAAAATGAAACATTGTTATCTACATTTAGGCATAATTTTATTATATATTGTTTAAAGGCTTAAAAATGTAATAGCAATTTGAGGGAGTTAAAACACCTGCATAACCCAACTCAGAAATCAGTTCACTCTCATCAGAAAATTGTTATTTTTCTAATATTGCCAATAAGTTTATTGTGTTAAGGTATGGCTTCCCTGACTGTCTTTATCAGGCCTGCTTTCACACATCTGAGGAAGTCCCTGCCCTGATTAAAAAACCTTCATTTCTGTCTTGCATTGAAGACAAAATAGAGTCCTGGACCCATCTTTCCAGGTCCTGTGATTCAGCCCTCCCTCTTCTCTAGTCCTATGGCCCCTAGGAACCATCACTTGTCCTTCTTTATTCCAGGAGTGTGGCAGATGGACCAAAGGCACCTGAACTAAAGGCACCTTGCCCTTACTCCTTTTTATCAATTCCTGTTGGTTTGTTTCCCAGCACTTATTAAAGCAAATTATTTTATTTATAGTTTATATTTTTTAATTACAATTGACATAAAATATTATATTAGTTTTAGGTGTATACTATAATGGTTAGACATTTATATTATTTACAGAGTGATCCCCTGGTAAGTCTAGAAATCACCTGACACCATATATAGTTATGGCAATATTATTGAATATATTCCCTATGCTGTACTTGACACGCAATGACTATTTTAATAACTGGCAAATTGTACTTCTTTTAATAAAATATGTTTTTATTGATTTTAGAGAGATAGGAAGGGAGGGGGGAGAGAGAGAGACATTGATGTGAGAGAGAAACATTAATCCATCGCCTCCCACATAAAGGATCAAACCCACAACCTCGGTATGTGCTTTGACCAGGAATCAAACTGGCAACCTTTTGGTGCATGGGGTGGTGCTCACCCAACTGAACCACAATGGCCAAGGTGGAATTTGTACTTCTTAATTCCTTCACCTTTTTTCCCCAGACTCCCAAACTTCCTTCTACCTAGTGACCATCAGTTTGTTCTCTAAATCTATTTGTTTTTATTTTGGAATGCTTTCTGTCATAAGCTCCTTTAAACCAAAGTAGGGACAATCCTGTTTATTTTTATATCCCCCCATTTAGCACAGTTTAAGGTTTTCAGTGAATAAGTGATTCAATGAATGACTCAATAGTTTCCCTTTGCCCAGATATTACTGAAAAATTCAAGATTCATGAAGAAGTCTGTGGTAAACAGATATAAGAGATCATGGGTTAGATTTTATAAAATGGAGAGAATAGGTATAAAATAAAGGACAAAGGGGTCCTCACCATGAAGTGTGTTCTTTATGGTTATGGGGCATGCAGGCCACCTCTCTGTCTGAATCAAAGAGCCATCTCTCCCCAACAAAACTCTGCAAATATATGTTATATATAAATATATACATGCTTATAAATGTGACTGGAAGCAAAGGAGTTTAGATGCTTCCATGAAAATGTAAAGGGAAGAAGAGGACAACTTTTAAACATATTTTAATAATACTTTTTTGAAGACTTAGCTATCAAAAACAAAAATGCTCTTTAGCAGAGAGAAAATGTGGCAGCCTTCACTGGCAAAGGGTTATAAAAAAGGACTCCAACTTTCCAATAAAATATTTTGCTAGCACTTATCTTTTTATGTAAAAATATATGTCTTTTCAAGTTCATGGGATTGAATTCAATTAATACAGAAACATTTGATTAAAATAAATGCATTTCATTTAGTTTCTTTCCTTTGATTTTAAGCACAGACTGTCATTCTACATGAACATTGGCATAAACCAATGTTTGAGTTCACTGAAAGAACATGCTATGCAATAAGTGTGTGTGTGTGTATGCGGGAGGGTTATGTCATGCCTGCTAACTAGTGGATCTTAATTTTTCACTAACATAGTTTTAGGAAGCATGTATGAAATTAAACAGTCAAATTTTGTATAATAACACTTATCTCGCCCTAGAATATATAGAGTTACTTACCATCCTCCTCTTAAAACATACAGTCGAACTTTTTCAGCCAGCATTAGTGGTAATGAATTGTTAATGCCAGCAACATTTTAGCTTTGGATATTTGCAATACTATAAAATGATATTTGTTATTTTTTTTATTGTTTAAAGTATTACAAATAGTAGTACATATGTCTCCTTTTATTTTTCCCCATTGACTCCCCCCAGCCTCCCCTACCCCCCAGTACATGCCTTTACCTGCCCGCCCCACCGGTGTCTTGTATCCATTGGTTATGCTTATATGCATGCGTACAAGTCCTTCGGTTGATCTCTTACAGCCCCCCCCCCCCCACCTCCCCTGCCTTCCCGCTGTAGTTTGACAGTCTGTTCAATGCTTCTTTGCCTCTGTATCTATTTTTTCCCCATATAAAATGATATTTGAATGTTCACCAATTTACTAGCTTGTTTAAATGAGGCTGGGTTTATGAGGTGAAAATATCAAAGAAAATAACCTGAAAATTTTCAGTACTCTGTAAGTTAAAAATATAATATGTAATTATGGAAAATGTAAAAAAAGGATAAATCTTATTCATGCTAGTTACTGATATAATAAGAAAAAAGAAAAGGTAAAAGATTCACAGAGCATTTACATTAATTTGCATATTATTTAAGAATAATAGGGGAAACAATATAGCTGATTCAAAAGGGTGTATCTCAAAGGAACTAAATTAATAGATACAAATAACAATGTTGAAGCATCTGCATTAAAGAAATAGTCACAATTTGCACTAAGATTTCATAGTAAAATTGATGAAATTTTTATTAAAATAATGAAAAGGAAATTGAGGGAAGAAAGAAAACATCAGTAGGGATATGTCTACTTATAGAACCTGCTACTGGGGAATCCATGGAGATGATCTCAGGGAATGGACTAGAAAAACTTAATTCCTCAGTTTCCCACAAGAACATATTTGTTTAGAATTTTTAATAGTTGTGTTGACTTTGGCCTTTTTTTTAAAAAAAAAAAAGCTTAAAATTTCATGGATTCTTGCCTTGGCCAGTGTTGCTCAGTTGGTTGGGTGTTGTCCTATGTATTGGAAAGTTGTTAGTTGGATTCCAGTCAGGGCACATGCCCAGGTTGTGGGCCTGATCTCCATTCAGTAGGGAGCATGCAGGAGGCAGCCGATCTATGTTTCACTCTTTCTCCCGCTCCATCCTTCTGTTTCTAAAAATCAATAAAAATATATATTTTTTAAAAATGGATTTTTCTTATAATGCTAAAAGGAACAAGAAGTTTGAAGCTTTTCTAGCAAAGACACAGACAATAATTGGGAAGTGATTCCAGAAGGGGTTTGCATTTGCAAATTGAGTCCAGGTTAGAGGAGTGTGTAGACAAGATCCAGTGAAGGTAGAGGTGTATATAGATAGAGACAAGATATGCACAGGCTGGAAGTTTATATTCTAAGATAAACAGAGAGCCCATGACATCTGTCCAGCATGAGCATTACGTCAATAGGGTTTCATTTGAAGCCCTTGAGCTTGAATTCATGGTAGAAAGTGTCTACTGCATGAGACTGCTCTCCACAGTTTGAGCTGCTTGAGTGCACCCAGGAGGGAGAAGACCCTTGGTCCATTTCTCTGGTGTGCTACTCAATGTAGGGGTGAGAATGAACAGTAAGGAAGTTTGAAGCCCTAGAGAGCCAGCTAGTGAAATGATGGTTCACAAATGCTGAGCTGATAAGAAGAAAATTAAGACAAAAAACAACCCTGATTTTCTTCAAACCACTGAAAGAGAATTCAAATATTCGAGTAAAACATTAACAAACTATCTTCCATGTGTGTGTGCCTCATGAAACACTATTTTACTATTTAGGAAGTCATGTCCTCATGTAGTAACTACCAACAGAAGTAAGTGGGAATTATTTTTTTTGTTTTTGATGCCTGACAGCATAATCCTGTCAAAATGTAGAAATTCTTTATGAATGTTAGGTGCAAGGGAGGAACTGTTTTTTTTTTTTTCCAGTGCAAAAAATCCTAACTTGCTACCCCAAGTTACTCTTGTTCAAACTTTTCAGCTGTCTTCGTCTTTCTCGTGCCCTTGAGATAATCGGTAATAACACGCAGCAGCACCTTATTCCTTTAGGAAATTGATTATTCTTTGATTTCACACTCTCTTAGCTTCCTCTCCAGTTAGTGTGATATTGGTTGAATTTTCCCTGCCTTTCTGGCTCTTTGTTTCATAATCCCCATTTGCACCGAGTTATAATAGTGAGGACATCTCAGTAATATTTGGAAGTCTTTTGCACCAAGCTCCTTAGACAATATTAATGCAATGAAAATGAAAGCTGAAATGCCCTTATTTCAAGTGGGTATTTATACTTTCGTTAAGAAGCTGATGCCAGAATGGGGACAATAAAATTACATGGAAAATTGTTATTATGAATCATTGAATATTTAATGAGTTATAGAAATGAAAGTGTCAAACATTGGAGCTGGGATGAAAAGCTGTGAGGGGGAAAATGATAAAACTGGAAACCTGAAACATTGCAATTTTGCTGAACCCAATAGTAGATTCTGCGTCATCCTGGCTCTGAGAGTTCTCATCCTTATAGAGCAATGCCACTGAGGATTTGATTTTGGTGCTATTGTTGGAAAGAGCCTTATAGAAAAAAGAAATTAAACTCTTAGGTTTCTTTCGGTCTTTCTTCTGGATTAGACTTGGGATTCAAGTCTAATGAACAGCAGGATATTCTGTTTTCCATTAATTTGTTTCCACACAGTTACATGAAGGGTAACTAACATTACTAACACAAGTGAGCACCTTCTCAAAGCACTTCTTATTTGTGCACTGGAGAAAGTATATTTCAAATTCTTCATCTCTAATAAGTCAGTGCTTTTTCCTTTTTAAAACGGTATAACTAGTGTTCAAGTGACTTCCAATTATTTCAAAATGTCAGCTAGTCACCAAAGTTGAAGACAAGATGTAACTAGAGACTTCATAGTCTAAAGAGAGACAGAACTGCCTAAGAATTGGCCTTCAAGGCCCTGCGACTATCACCTCACCATTGATCTCTAGCTTCTATTACAAGATAGCCAGGGATTTGAGGGGGTGGATGGGTGTCTCACTCACCTGAGGCTACTGTAACAGAACAGCACAGTTTGGGGGGCTTCAACAACAAACTCATTTCTCACAGTTCTGGAGGTTGGAAGTCTGAGACCAAGAAATGGCATGTGTTTACATTATAGATCAATAACAAATGGCTATTGCAAATGCTTCAATATTATAAGAAAAACAGTGTTCACTTTGATGGAGAACAAAACTATTAATCAGGCTCTGGAAAGGTTAAAGAATGACTGTTTGCAAAATGCAATGGGTCACCTGTGTGTGCCCACTGAATAATTATGGAAATGCATGGGACATGAGGTACAATGGAGAGACAATGAGTACCAAAATCAGGAAGATCTCATACAATAAAAATGCATGAGGGTAGTATTAAACTCTTGACTGAGAGATTTGATTGGGTGAGACAAGTGGGGATCCATCAATAGAGGAGCCAGGGTCACTGGAGTAGCAGAATGTACTAGCAAGAAGATAGTAAAGAAATCCCTGATAGTTAGAAAATGCTCTAAATAGCTCGGTCTCCATGGCCAAGTCATCAAAGCAGCAGATGGCAAAGAGCTAATGAAGCCAGAAAACATCAATATCTGCTCAAGAGAATTGTTGGTGAAATTCAGGAAGCCATTGTAGATACTGACAATTGTCCCCAAGATTTAATATCTGGAAGTAAATCATTACTTATTTAGTTACATCAGAAGAGAAATCATTTGTTTAAGCACAATAATAATATGAAAGTAAAGAGTAATTCCTCTATTCATTATTAATATTTGATTAGAAAAAACAACAACTCTTAGGCTGGAAATCAATAGTCCTAGATTAGCCACTAATTATCTGTTTGGCCTTGGGCAAAATACTTAATAATTCTTGGCATCAGCTTTTTTCTTTGTAAAATAACGTGTGTGTGTGTGTGTGTGTGTGTGTGTGTGTGTGTGTGTGTGTGTAGGAGGCATAGTGAAGAGGCAGGGCACAGAGGATTTTTAGGGCAGTGCAAATACTCTGTATGACACTATAATGATGGGTACATGTCACTATACATTTATTCAAACCCATAGAATGTAGAACACCAAGAGTAAACCCTAATGTCAACTGTAGACTCTGGGTGATGATGATATGTCCTTGTAGGTTCATCAACAGTAACACATGTAACATCTGGTGGGGATGCTGATAGGAAGAGAGGCTGTGCATGTGTAGGGGCAGGGGGTATATGGGAAATTTCTGTACATTCTTAATTTTTCTGTCAACCTAAAACTTCTCTTAAAAACCTGTAAAAAAATAAAGCCAGGAGGAGAGATGAGAAGTAAGGGAGGAAAACTAATAAAAGGTTTGAAGAGAAAAAATGACATAATGAATTAATGTTAGCAGAAATGTATATTGTACTGTTACTAAACAACAACAACCAAAACAAGGAAGAATTTTTTAAAAACCTGCAACTTAAAAAATCAAGAAAATAAATTAAACTCAAGGACAAGTTTGGTCATGAAAATAACTCACAAGGTTTTCCATGGCTATCAAAGTTGAACTTCAAATTAAAGTCTGAGTTGTTGTTGTTGTTGTTGTTGTTTTATATATTTTATTGATTTTTTACAGAGAGGAAGGAAGAGGGATAGAGAGTTAGAAACATTGATGAGAGAGAAACATCGGTTAGCTGCTTCTTGCACACCTCCTACTGGGGATATGCCCCCAACCAAGTTATGTGCCCTTGACCAGAATCAAACCTGGGACCTTTCAGTCCGCAGGCTGACGCTCTATCCACTGAGCCAAACCAGTTTTGGCAGAGTTGTTGTTTTTTTAATGTATTTTTATTGATTTCTGAGAGGAAGGGAGAGGGATATAGAGAGAGAAACATCAATGATGAGAGATAATCATTGACTGGCTGCCTCCTGCATGCCCCCCACTGGGGGGGATCGAGCCTGAAACCCTGGCATGTGAATCAAACCGGGAACCCTTCAGTCCGTAGACTGACACTCTATCCACTGAGCCAAACCAGCTAGGGCAAAGTCTGAGTTTTTGTGTGACTGAAACCAAGAAGAAAATACTGTCATACTCACAGATCACATTAGTCATAAGATAGAGACACACCATTTGCTGAGGATAAGTAATTATTTTCCAAGCACTAAGGCCCTGTTTAATATACATATATAATAATTAAAATAATGGCTATATATCATTTTTGCATAGTTTTATAAAGAAAGCTACTTCAAGCTTTAAAAAATGTCATTATAATTATCCCTGAAAAAGTATCTGCTGTTGTCTCTTCCTCTGCAGACTTCTATTTATCAACTGTAATATTGAGTTAACTGAAAAATAATATTAACCAAAAGTTTAACTAATTGTAATATGATAAAACATATACGTCAAACCTTGTCTAATTGCAAAAAATTTTTGAAAATGATAAAAATATTGCTGCTCTGTTTATATCATAAGACTACCATATACTGAATCAAATATATACATACTCCTTTGTTTTAGAAACTTGGAAACTCAAAATCAATTTGAAATTCAACTTCAATAGTCATGGAGGATTTTAAGATGTATCTCTCTGTGACTGAGAAATAGGATTTTTCTTCTCTAGCTGGTTGATATGGTAGATTACATTGATTGATTTTCAAATTTCAAAACTGCCTCACATGCCTGGATAAATCCTACTTGTTTAAGGCATGTAATTATTTTTATACTTCCTTAGATTTATTTTGATAATACATTTTTTGAGAAATTTGGTTCATAAGTGATATTGGTTTGTATTTTTTTTTCTGGCAATGTCTTTATCTGGTTTTGATATTAGGGTAATTCTAGCCTCATAGAGTGAGTTAAGAAGTGTTTTTTCTGCTTCCAGTTTCTGGAAGAAATTGTGGAGAATTGGTGTCATTTCTACCTTAAATGTTTGTAAAATTCACCAATAAAACCATCAGGCCTGGCGATTTCTTTTTTGGAAGGTTATCATTTATCAATTCAATTTTGTTAATAGATATAAGCTTCCTGGGAGTATCTGCTTTTTCTTTGGTGAGTTTTGGCAGTTTGTGTCATTCAAGGAATTAGTTTAATTTACATGTTATCAACATTGTTGCATAACACTGTTAGTAGTTTACCTTTATTATTCTTTCAATGTCCATGAAGTCAGTAGTGGTGACCTTGTTTATTTATGATAGTAGGAATTTGTACATTTTCTCCCTTTCTTCACAGGGAGCCTTGTTAGAGGTTTATTCATTTCATTGATCTTTTCAAACAACCAGCTTTTGTTTTCATTGATATTCTTTATGCTTTTTCTATTTTTAATTTTATTGATTTCAGTTCCCATTTTTATTACTTTTTGTTCTGATTGCTTTAAGCTTAAATTGCTCTTCTTCCCCTAGTTTCTCAGGATGAAAGCTTAGGTTATTAATTTTAGATCCTTATAATTTTATAATATATGCATTCAATGCTGTAAATTTCTTCCCAACCACCGTTTTTACTACATATCACAAATTTAGATAACTTTTATTCTCATTCTTATTTAGATTAAATTGTATTTTTATTTCTTTTGAGACTTCAGCTTTGATTCATAGGTTATTAAGAAGTCTTTTTATAAACTGTCAAGTATTTGAAAATCTGCCAGCTCCTCTCTCTTATTGACTTCTAATTTAATTTCATTGTGTGTGAAAAAATAATTTGCATGATTTCTTAAAAATATTTTTTATTGATTTCAGACAGTAAGGGAGAGTGAAAGAGAGATAGAAACATCAATAATAAGAGAGAATCATTGATTGGCTAGCCCAGTGGTCGGCAAACTCATTAGTCAACAGAGCCAAATATTAACAATACAACGATTGAAATTTCTTTTGAGAGCCAAATTTTTTAAATTTAAACTTCTTCTAACGCCACTTCTTCAAAATAGACTCACCCAGGCCGTGATATTTTGTGGAAGAGCCACACTCAAGGGGCCAAAGAGCCGCATGTGGCTCACGAGCCACAGTTTGCCACCACTGGGCTAGCCTCCTTCACCATCTTTCCCCCACTGAATCCCCCCCATCCTCAGGGATTGAGCCCATAACCTGGGCATGTGCCCTGACTGGGAATTGAACTCTGGTTCCTAGGTTGACACTCAACCACTGAGCCACACTGGCTGGAATGCATGATTTTTCTTAAATAAATTTAAGTTTATTGCATGTACCAAGATGTAATCTATCTTGATGGATGTTCCATGCCAGCTTGAAAAGGATGTGCATTCTGCTGTTAAATGGACTATTCTATAAATGCCACTTTAGATCCAACTGATGATGGTATCATTCAGATAATCTATATCCTTCCTGATTGTTCACCTGCTTAATTTATCAACTAAAAGTGATTTGTAGAAGTATCCAGCTATAATCTATACTAATAAAAGAGAAACATGGAAATTGACCATCACTCCGCTACACCCACCAGCCAATCAGGAAGGGATATGCAAATTAGAAGGACAAAGATGGCAGCTGCCCAGCTGCTCCAGGTGCAGAGTGGGCGGGGAAGGATGCCTGCTATTAGAGGGAGGGGGGTGGTGAAGGGATTTATATGAGTGGCACTCTGGCCACAGCGAAGATGAAGATGACAGACTCCAGCCGGAGTCTGCAGTGAAGACAAAGATGGCAGACTCTGGCCGGAGCCTGCAGCAAAGACAAAGAAGGCAGACTCTGGCTGGGGTCTGCAGCAAAGGCAGCAGACTCTGGCCAGAGAGAAGGCCTGGGTTCTGGGTGCCAGAGGAAAACTGGTGCTGGAAGCCGATGGAAGGAAGGCCTATTGCACGAATCTCTTCATGCAGTGAGCCTCTAGTAGTTTGACAATGTAGAAGAGAAATGCAGTTGGAAGGACTGGTATGTGGAGGCAAAGGCGGAGGAGCAAAGCACAGGTTGAAACTCCAGAAACCACACCTCTCATGGTTAGCACATGAGAGGGAGAAGGCAGCCAGCTCATGAGGAGGGTGTTAGGGCAGGACTGACTGTGGAAATTAATCTATAGCACATGAGCAGTCTTTGAAGATTATGTGGGTATCACTCCCTAAGTTCTTATCTTTTATTCTCTTCAGCATTTTCAGAGATAAATCTTTGCCTCTCTTTAAAAAAATATATTGATTGATTTTAAAGAGAGAGAGAAAAGGGGGAGAGAGAGAGTTTTATTGTTCCATTTATTTATGCATTCATTGGTTGATTCTTGTATGTTCTCTGACCAGGGATCAAACCCAAAACCTTGGCTTATAGGGATGACACTGTAAACATCTGTGCTACCCAACAAGGGCCTGCCTCTCTTTTCTTAATTAATTCATCTGGTATTGAAAATCATGATTCTGTAACACTTAGAGGACTCCATCTTCTTAACATCCATCACAGTTTTATGCTCTGTACACAAAATGTCTCTAATTTGTTAGATATCCAATTAGAACAACAGGACATAATCTTCTTGAAATCTCTATCTTTAAAAAAATTTGTACCTCTGTGTGTGTTTCATCTTTTCATAAGACAAGCACAAAAAGAGGGAAAGTTACATAGATGTGTTTATTTTACAATGAGAAAAATAACTTTCTTGTATTACATAAGGAATCATTACTCTTCCAGCAGGTGTATAGGTGCTATGTACTGATTAAAATCCATAGATATTTGAAAGGCATATACATTAAACCATTCTCAAATACTTTCTTTCCATAATATCAGATAATATGCTGTCTTTGTAAAAGAGCTCATGAATAGCAATAATAATATTTACTTTTCCAATAAATTAAGTGTTTTTGGAGTAGGTTAAACTTGTCTTCAACAATATTTACTATGTGCCTTTAGCCAAATTAATTATCTGAGCCTTAATCTTTTAAGATTAAGGAGAAATAATTTTCATCTTGAAATTTTGTGTGGATTAGAGAATATATTTAGCACTTATTCCAACAAATGTTATGTACCTAATTGATAGTAGTTATTACTGGTGATGCTAATAGCATTATTGATAAAATACTTCAAGTCAATAGACTTAGAAAGCTATTGAATGGTGATTTAAGAGGGTGTCATCATATTTGACTGATGTTATAGATGGCCTCAGAGACCCTCAATTTTGTTATTGTAATTGTTTTAATAATGTCCAAAAATCAATATGAAGATATTGACCATGGTTTTAAAATGATTTGATTTTCATATTAAATTGTCCATACCTCATGGTATATGTCCACAAACTCATGAGTGACTAAAAATACTAAATGTACTAAAATCTAAAATACTAAAACATAAAAATACTAAAAATATTTTTGTATTTTTTTTCTTAGCCTTCTTTTGCTCAAATTTCTGTCTCTTTAATACCTTTTCTTTTTAAAAATATTATGATTATATATAATCACTAGATGCCAGTGCACAAAATTTGTGCACTGGTAGGGTCCCTAGCAGCTGCTGGCTGCCAGCCAGGGCCTCCCTCTCTTCCCCCTACTGACCCCGCCCTCTAGTTGAACTCCCAGATGAAATCCCAGTTGAGGGGACAATTTGCATACTATACTTTTATTATATAGGATATATAATGGAATTTTCTGGACACTCTGTTCTGCTATGTCTCTAAACCATTAGGTCTTGGGTACTTTTCAGAAGCCCATAGATCCTTTGGGCATCACTGATGACACCATTAACAAGAGAAGCTTCCTTACTCTTCCAAGTCATATTTCCACCTTATGGAACAATCATATTTTTTTCCCAGGAGAAGGAAAGATGGTTTGAATATTGGCACTTACATTCATCTCCACCTTCATCTCACAATGTTTCACCCTAAGACAGTCATTCCTCCTTCCATTAGACCTGCTTTCTCCAATTTCTCCTCCAGGACCACTCTGCAGAGACGAACTTTCAAGCCATTTCTGTTGTTGTTATTGTTTAAATAGTACATACCTGTGTTGTATGTAAGCACTTCCAAAATTACAACTTCACTATTTCCTTCATGTTTCCTTTACTTCTTTAAGTTGTTCCTTATCTTACAACCATCCTCAAAGTAGACCTCATCATCATACACCAGTTGCCTAATCTGTATGAACGTGGAGAGAGGCAGAGCTACTGCGCTTCCTAGAATATTACAATTGCAAAATGAACCTTTAGTAGGATGCTGAAGTTTGTTTCTATAGACACAGTATGGAGGGTCCCAGTCCATAAATGAACCCACTTTTATTTTTTTAAATTTATTTTTATTGTTTAAAGTATGACATATGTCTCCTTTTTCCCCGATTGACACCCCCCCCCCGCCACTCCCACCCCCCAGGACAAGTTCCCACTGCCCCAGTGTCCCTGTCCATTAGTTATGCTAATATGCATGCATACAAGTCCTTTGGTTGATCTCTTACCCCACTTCCCTACCTTCTCTCTGAGATTGGATGGTCTGTTCAGTGTTTCTTTGTCTCTGGTTCTATTTTTGTTCATAAGTTTATGTTGTTCATTATATCCCACATATGAGTGAGATCATGTGATATTTCTTTCTCTGACTGGCTTATTTCACTTAGCATAATGCTCTCCAGTTCCATCAGAGCCTGTTTTAAACAATAAAAAAATGACCTTATTTATTTATTTATTTATTTATTTATTTATTTATTTATTTAATACTTCATTTGAATATTTTATAACAGATTTTAGCCATTCTATCATTTCTCATATGAGTATCTGGTATACCTTTCTTAGTAGATAGGGACTCTTAAAAATTTAATCACAATATTATTTTCACACCCAAAAGTCAATAATTCCTTAATATTATCTAATATCCAAGAAGAATTTTATATGGTTGATATTTCTAAAATCTCTTTGCTTCTAAAAAATTGATTTTCCTGTAAAAAAAGAATTCCTAGTTGTCTCACTTTTTATACTGATCAACACTTTAAGGGTTTGTCAGTCTGACCCATCTATAATAATAAAAGCATAATATGCTAATTAGACTGGACGTTCTTCCGGACATCCTTCCTGAAGACCTTCTGGATGAAGCCAAGGCTGCCCAGGTCCCAGGTGCCTTCCAGCAGCCAGAGGGAAGCCCAGGTCCCAGGTGCCAGAGGGTAGCTGGTGCCGGCAGTCAAGGGAAGGAAGACCTACTCTTGCACAAATGTATATATATTGTATATATGCCTATATAATATTTATATATTTTATATAATATTTACATATATTTACTTACACATTATATGTATGTTTACTTATAACAGATTTGCAAATAAGTTTCTTTATTCCTTTCTTTGTTGGTGAACACCTGTTCTGGAATCTCAAGTTACATGCTTATAAAATGAAAAAGCCTTCACCATTTTGCTTAGCATGATATTCTGTGTGTGGGAGACATTTTCTATTACCGTGGAATTGTCAGTTGGGCCTCAAAACTGGGGCTCAAGTATACAGCCTTCTAAAGACAGCCACAAATCCCTGTGGCCAGATAGACATCATCAGTTATGAAGAGTGGAGAGAACTGGACCCACTAGATCAAATCCAAACTCACAATCAATCTCAACAGCATGAGACAGAGGAGGAGGACGAGAAGGAGTCATGGGAGTGGAGGATGGAAGGGCAGAAGCTCTTTCTTTTGTGCAGTGGAATCAGAGAGGAGTGGCCCATCTTTCTCCTAGAGATATAGGAGACTTCCCATGTATCGCTCCTGGAACCTCCTCAAGAAAGGGGCAGCCCCTCATTCCCTGGCTGGACAGTCACTATGTAGAAATGCCCAGGCCTGTTACTAATAACCAACATTACACAGGAGGTACTGCTGCCTATTTAAGGTAGTCTTATGGGATGTGCTTTCAGCCATGAAAAGGTGATTTACTTAACATTTTGGGAACAATCATTAGAGAAAAAATTTAGAGCTGTGTAACTTACCCAGTCAGGGCAGTTCAGCAAACCCCTTCTACAAGGATGATCTAGATGGGGGTGGGGGGGCAGATTAACGGATGCTTGTGCCCCTGAAAAATAGCCAGGGGTCTTGGAATAGAGTGTAGTCAGTGCAAGAATTACTGGTGTAATGTTGGGTGTCATTTACATCTCATCTTCAAAGTTGACATGCGGCATTAATGGTTTATCATTCAGTTGATCACAGCATAGAATGAAAGATCTGGCCTAATCCTCCAAAAATTAAGAATGCAAAAAAAAAAAAAGAAAGAAGAAGAATTAAGTTTGGAGGACATAAATGCTAACAGCTTTCAAAAAACTTATTTAAATGTACTGTAGAAAAATATCTATTTGTGTGTATGTTAAGTATGTACAGCAGAATAACACATGCAGGATGAACATTCATTACCCAAAAGCTAAAGAGCTATGTAAGTGTTCAAGTATTCTTGTTGATCAAGGAGAGAATCTACCCAAGTGGTTGGAAATCATTCTAAAATAGTCAAGTTACATTTCCATCACAAGTGAGTACAGACTAATAACCATAATTGAATCCTTTTAATGACTGAAGTTCTTGAGGTTTGTCAGAGTAATTATTAAGCAACTTCACTTCATTGTGTAGAGGAAGTATAAGTGTTTGAGTTGATTTTTAAGCCCAGGATATTAGTAATCTTTGCGGAAATTCCTGATCATGGTGCCTTTCTTATGATTTTTGTAATTTATCCATTTCTCCAGGAGGGAATTGTGGTTGATTAGGCCGTTTCAGGTTAATTAGGCTTTTACAGGATGAGTGCCCTGAACCCCAAGGCAGAGTGCTTACTGGCCAGATTAAATACCCAGCGTCTTGCTTAGAGGGAAAGATCCCTTTATTGAAGACTGGGGCAGCAAAATGATGACAAAGAGGCAGTTCTAACAGATGTCTACAAATAGGAAAAATTACTTCCCAGCCCTCCTACCAGTTCATTTTTGGTCCTTTGTTCAGCACAAAATAAAAGGCTCACTGCTAGAGATGGTTTGGGACATTTACAATATTCTCCAATATACTTAGGGGAAAATGTAGAGGCTGGTGGTGGTGAGTTATTTGTGGTCTCTTCTCCTTAGTTCCCCTCTAGATATGAAATAAAATTAGAGTAATGGGCATAATTAACTCTGAGTCTCATCTCAGAAGAATAATTTATTACCAGGTTAAAACCCCTTGAACCAGAACTCTAAGTGATTTGCAGTGATTATTATACAACACTTTCACATTTTTGCTGACCTAGTTTACTTTTTGAAAAAGAAGGGAAGAAAGTGAATTACGGAGTAAAAATGAGTCTTACCCATTTCACCAACTGCACTGATTTTGACAGGCTATTTTTAAAGCCACCTTGAAACCATTATATTCTTGACTCATTGGCTATGCCAGGGTAACTAAGATTTTTAGTTCTCTTGGTCCTGAAAAGAGTGTTGAAGGGACCATTGATGATATGGGTCCAGTTGTAGTATCTGTGACCACACCACTTCTTCAGCATTATAACCTGTAACCTTCATTCTCAAAAAAGTTTAGACTCAGGTTGAGAGATGAAAAGCCAGGACACAAATGAAATTCAGAAAATAATATCCACAGCTGACAACATCTACATTGAGATAAAATTAAATTAGAAATTTTTTTGATCTGTGTCTTTGGGAGCATAGTGCTAGGAGTAAGGCTAGCATAAGGGCATCTTCATCACCCAGTGACAAGTGTGGAGGCCAGAATGAAGCCTGGAAATTGATGTAACAACAAATATTTAAATGGCAATATGAAGCAATGCATAGGAGCAATCAAAATCACATACGTGGAGAACTTGACAAGTAGCTGGTCTGGACACTGTGTTTGGTGTGTGCAGAGTGAGTTCAATGAAAATGTTCCAAATGAGGGTCATATGGGAAAGCAGCATGAAGCATTATTCTAATGCCACAGTTTATTCCTGCACCTTCTCTTGGCCTGGAAATGTGTTACCAATATAATGAACAACATAAATTGATGAACAAAAATAGATCCAGAGACATAGAAACATTGAACAGACCATCCAATCTCAGAAGGAAGGCAGTGGAGAGGGCAGAAAAGATCAGCCAAAGGACTTGTATGCATACATATAAGCATAACCCATGGACACAGACAGTAGGGGAATGAGGGCATGAGCTTGGAGGTGGGAACAGCGGGGAGAGGTCAATGGGGGAAAAAGGAGACATATCTAATACTTTAAACAATAAAGAATTGAAATAAAAAAAATGATGGCACTTGGTGTAGGGTTTTGATTATAGGTGGACTTAACGTATGAGTGAGTACTTGCTCTGATGATTTAGAATATGCTGCTCCTGCCAGTTTCTGTTCATGTCAGGGACAGGTGAGGGTCCTTATGGTAATTCCTGTGGTCAGAATTGTTTGTATTCTGTGCCAATTATTATTTGGAGAACTCTAAAATTAAAAGCTACAAATTGAAATCCCTCTTCCCTCTTTAACATAATTAACTCTAATGATATAACAATTTGGATTTCATTGCAAAACTCTTTGTTTTACTATTCAGTGGGGGATGACTACCAGATAAGACAGAAAAGGGTAATAATAATAAAAATTCATCAGGGCATGTTGGAATAGATTTTTTGCAAGCTTTAGTGTTTTTTGCTCTTCTTTGTGAAAAAAAGAGGAAATAATTAGTCTACTATAACTTCTATTTATTGCTCTTTGCAGAATGTAAATGTTCTAACAGGAGTTGGAAGGCAAATGAGAGAACCAAATTTGTCAGATTTCTAAATGTGGTCATATTTCTATTTCTTCGCAGCTTTGCCCTGTTTCAGAGTTGAAGACAATCATGTCCTGAATTCCATTTCCATTAAGCTCAATAGTAAACTGGTAAGCAGACATTGGAGAGGCACTAATATACTAACTACCACTGATAAGCCAGGATCTCCAGTTTAAGTATCTGCTGGATTAAACAATACTAAGAAGCTGATATTTCCTGGCAAATGGGGTCTTTGAAACCATAGTGAAAAAATTAACTTTAAATCACATGAAGAACACACAGCCAATGGAATATACCAATAAACCACTTATTGATGGCAATTAGTTTGTTCAAAGGTTTTGCAGACAGAGACACTCTTCTTCCCCCCAACACCACCAGTCTTTTCTTTTGGGACACAGGAGTAATGTGTTAACTGATTGGTGGTATTTTAGGACCATGGCCCTGATAACATGTGTCTTAACTTGTGAACTCTTCAGGGAATCGTGCCTGCCTGATGTGTCATCCTCCCACTGAAGACAAGTAAGGGGCTACTTATTTCATAGTTTGTCTTATATCCTTTATTTTTTTTCTTTATTGATTAAGGTATTAGATATGTGTCATTATCTCCCCATTAACCCTCCACCCCACCCCCCCATTCATGCCCTCATCCCCCTTGTGTCTGTGTCCATTGGTTAGGCTTATATGCATGCATATAAGTCCTTTTTTGATCTTTCCCCCTTACCCCCACCCTCCACTACCTTCCCTCTGAGGTTTGACGGTCTGATTGATGCTTCTCTGTCTCTGATTTGTTTTTGTTCATCAGTTTATTTTATGTATTTGTTTATTTTCTCTTTAGTTTCCATTTACCTAGGAGCTATATCGGTAAAGCTGTATTGCTTCGGTGTATGTCTGAGATTTTGCTGCCTGTGGATTCCTCTAATATTTTTATGGTTTCCCATCTTACATTTAAGTCCTTTATTCATTTTGAGTTTGTTTTTGTGTATGGTGTAAGTAGGTGGTCTAGTTTCATTTTTTTGCATGTATCTGTCCAATTTCCCCAACACCATTTATTGAAGAGACTGTCTTGACTCCATTGTATGCTCTTGCCTTCTTTGTCAAATATTAATTGAGCATAGTGGTTTAGGTCAATTTCTGGGTTCTCTATTCTATTCCATTGGTCTATATGTCTGTTCTTGTGCCTGTACCAGGCTGTTTTGAGAACAGTGGCTTTGTAATACAGCTTGGTATCTGGTATTGAGATCCCACCTACTTTGTTCTTCTTTCTCAGTGTTGCTGCAGCTATTCGAGGTCTTTTTTTATTCCATATGAAATTTTGGAGAGTTTGTTCTAGGTCTGCGAAATATGCCATTGGTATTTTAATGGGAATTGCATTGAATCTATAGATTGCTTTGGGTAGTATGGACATTTTAATGATGTTGATTCTACCAGCCCATGAACACGGTATGTTCTTCCATCTGTTTTATGTCTTCCTCTATCTCTTTTTTCAGTGTCCTGTAGTTTTCCGAGTACAGGTCTTTTACCTCCTTAGTTAAGTTTATTCCTAGGTATCTTATTTTTTTTTAGTGCGATGGTAAATGAGATTGTTTTTTAAATCTCTCTTTCTGTAAGTTCACTATTGTCCTATATCCTTTAGCAGCAAGCACCTGAACTGCTTTCATGGCAGGGATTTGTTCATGCACACTACCAAAAATATATCTAGCCACACCTTGCTTGATTACCATTGTTACATTAAATTGAAATATGTATTTTGTGGGAAAAATGAAAAATGACTTTATTCTTATCTTCTATGTTTTGCCATTTTCAATAGAGAAAGACCCACTTTTTTTCTTTCTATTTAGTAATCTAATGTATTCTCATTGCTGAAAAATTCATGGGAAAATTAACATGTGTTTATTTTATAGATTGTCTATATAAATATTTTGGGCAGGTAGATATTATTTGGCAAGCATTTAAACCATTGTCTCAGGTTTATTTGTTTTTTTCTCTGTTTCCCAGCTACATGAAAAATTTTTCATAGAGTGATTCTAATCACCTTTTCTTAACGACTGAATTAGTGAACTTCAGACAGCATTTACCTATGTTTCATGTTCCTATTTCTGAATGCCCTTGATCCTAGGTGAGAAAGAAAGCATAAAGGGACTAGTAAGCAGTGTGTGATGACAGGTCTTCTGGAGTTGAAAACACACAACTAACAAAACCAAACCTAAAAATCAAACACACACAAACAGGAGGACATTTTAGACACTGCCAAATCTTTTATTGTTATTTAGATAGAGTGTATGTGTATGTTTGCACACATACACACAAACACGATACAAGCAAATACATTTGTTAGAAATTACTCTGAAGCTTTTCTCTCTCTCTGTGTGTGTGTAAATTATGTACTTTTTATTCTTTATTCTCTTATATTAATGGAAAAAAGTTACAATTATTAAAAGTATTTAAGATTACCATTCTGAGGCATGGCCATGACTTTCTATTCAGTATGGGCTATGTGGTACAGAAGAAAGACTTGCAAAAATCTTGCTCCTCACCCCCCATCGTGTCCTGCCAGGGCAAGTAGCTTCTGACCTCTGAGTCTTAGATTTCTTATCGGTAAAATGCATGTAATATTTTTCTCTCTTAGAATAACTGGCCAATTTTAAGGTAATATAATACTATCTCTACCACATAGAAGGGGCTCAATCCTGGTACCTCTTTTTATTTATCACTTCATCATCTATTAATGACCACTATATATATGTCTGTCTCCTGGGATCACATGAACAAAATTCACCTACAGGGAGGGCTCAATGCTAAACACAAGACGTAATCTGAATAACTAATATATTGTGAGAAGTGAGCTAAACTTGGTGAATTAATCTTATTTCATAATAGATGATATGACAAAATCTATGTCACATAAAAATATGATATTCAATAAAGTAACATTAAAAATCATTGAAGAAACTGATTTAAGTTTCACCTTTATGGCTGTGACACCTAACAAGGGACACAATTGTGAGAATATTGCTCTTCACTTGTGCATGTTCTTCATCTTCAGGGACTTAGAATGATCTCTGATAATCAGGAATCTATCTATCATCAGGGTTATGTGAAGAGTGGGACTACCTCACTTTGATTGCATTTCCTTTATATTCAGAGGAAGAAAGTGATTTTCCTTATTTGAAATAAGTAGAGATTTTATTTTCTTGAAATGAACATAATCTCCCTAAAGCACTGAATTTGGTGCTTAAAATTCTGATCATGTACTAGAACTGTGAGTTTGGTCGAATAATATAGATCCAGTTTGAGTGTGTGTGTGTGTGTGTGTGTGTGTGTGTGTGTGTGTGTTGGGGGGGGTGTTCATTCTTTGACTCTGCTTATACTGTTATACAAATAAAAACCAGATTATTATTTTACTTTTTAATTTCTTAAATTCAGTTGTTTATAGTGTCCCCTCTGCTTGTCACTTACCTTTTCTGGGCAGTACCGTTACACGTCAGATGCGCCAGCTGAGGAAGTGAGCTCAGAAGAAATATGATCTCTCCAAGGTCGGCACCACTTCTACTCCTGTTCTCTCCTAAGTGCTACCCTGAACTTGCTCAACAAATATGTCTGGAATAAATAAGTACTATGTGCAACACATTCCACTCTCAAAGATTTTTATACACTTTTCATGATGAAGGTCAAGATAATATCATGTAACATTAGAGTTGATCTGACAAAACATTGTTATTTACAAGTTATTTCAGAGAAGGGAAGAACATAAAAAAGGGCCATGTTAGATATGTTTTTGGCTTGGCTCAATCTGCAGAAAAATTTGAATTTCCTTTCCTCAAACCTTTGTTCTAAGGCTTCCTCAGAGGAGACATGTGCTCTCTGAAGACCAAACAGAGAATAACACAAAATGTCTGTGTTGGGATCCACGAAACATCCACAGTACCCAGTAGAGGCATCTGCTGTGAACTTGGAGTTCTTTTCTCATAAAGTACTACCTGCACTCCATGATGCAAAATAAAGAATCCCAACAACTTTCTCGGAGCTCTTTAGAAAAAAAAATAAAGAAAAGAAATGCTTGAGGGCAAAGCCCCCATCTAGCATACATACATTTAATCATATATTTAATTAAAGTGTGACTATTATAAATTGTCATAGAGCTTGATGATTTTGTGAAACTTAAACTAAATTTCCTTCCATAATTCTATCCGATGTCCTAACAAATGTGGAATCAACATGGTATGGGTCCTGAAAATGTGAATTTCAGAAAACTTGGGTTTGAATCTTTGCTCTAAAATTGTCAGCTAAGATTACCAGGCTTTTAACTCTCTGATTTTCTTTTTCTTTAACTGTGAAAAAAGTTACTGCAGCAGTTAAGTCACAGAATCTGGTAAGATGTGTAAGGAACTATGTAACACACATGGTAAGTAAGGTTTTTTTTTATTTTTATTTTTTTTTTAGTCTACACTGGGTCATTAAATGAATTAATGTTAAATTTATTTGCATTTTTCCCATGTTTATGTCTTTCCATAAACCAACAAATGTTGTCATTGCTAAGCAGCCCTGCACCTTGACAAATACGTCCTCATCACTTTAGAGCAGAAGTGGGAGTAAAATAACACTTTACAAGTTGTTTATCTTTCCTGAAACTCCTGGTTGTTTTGCTAAAAATACTTGGAAATTAAAGAGTGAAATGAGTGGTCATATATAGTATCATAGGCTTAAATTAAAACAACCAAACATACCCTAACTGGTTTGGCTCAGTGGATAGAGCGTCGGCCTGCGTACTGAAGGGTCCCAGGTTCGATTCTGGTCAAGGTCATGTACCTTGGTTGCGGGCACATCCCCAGTAGGGAGTGTGCAGGAGGCAGCTGAATCGATGTTTCTCTCTCATCGATGTTTTTAACTCTGTATCCCTCTCCCTTCCTCTCTGTAAAAAATCAATAAGATATATTTAAAACAAAAAAACCCAAAATTTTAATTTTGTCCATTTGAAGCTCCTATATTTAGATAATAGTATACTAACTATATTTAATGAACAGTTATTGATTTACATTGAATTAAAGCAAGGAAAAACTTTCTCAACATTTTAAGGAACTAATTTCTCCGGTTTCGGTGTTTTCTATTTTTTCTGATTCAGCAGAAATAGAATTGAATGACTATGGTCACTGGATCTTTAGGCACTTACAGAAGTTTAAAAAAGCACCAGGATATGATGAAATCAATGTTTTGTGCACCGTTTAATTGTAACATCTGAAATGAGTATTTAATATGCTGTCTTCTACTATGAATCAAACATGTATAGATTAGATTACTCATGTTTTTTCAGTTAATGGAAATGTCAAAAGAACCTCCAAACATGAGTGAAATTTCTCCCTCTTCTTGTACTTAGAGAATTTCACTCACAGTTCTGAAATTGATTCTTCTGAGAAGACCCTGCTTTTTATGCCTCTGACCTTTCAGATCACCTACCACTGTCCTTCTGTCCTTTTAATTCATAATTCTCTGAGCTACTATTCCTCTTTTTTTCTTCTCCTTACTAGCCTCTGGCATTTCTCTTCTGTGAAGTGCACTTGTAAGATTGAAGGCCTAGTAGTGGCTTGAAGAAGAAACATTTTGAGTCAGGCTGTCATCATTTCTTTTTGGCAACCTCCTCTCCTTCAGATTTTTTTTAAAGACTAGTTTCCATGTTAATATTTTATACATTTAATACTGAATTCAAAATCCTGATGTTACTTTTGTTTTTCTCATCATGCATCCATCTGTGGTTAATGAGAATAAGTAATCTTTGTATCATAGTCCTCTCTTGAAGGGGGTCAGGAAAAATGTGTGTGATGCAGATATGAGTAAAACAATTAAGCCCAGAACCCCAACTCCCCAGTCTCTCAGTGCAGAAAATACTAAGGAATGTTATACGTGAACTAGCCCTTGAACTCTCTTTCCTCTTCCATTCTCTCCTAATGGGCTGTGGGAAGAGGAAAATTTTCCAGGACAAAAATACTCCCGCTCTGAACTGTCTTAATACAAACCCTCACCAACTTACAGATGATGTCCTGTCTTATCACTGCTGAACAGACCTCGGGGTTTGAAAGGGTTTAGAAATTTGCTTAAGTTGCCACTTCCTGACATAATGAGGAAATCAATGTGTCTCGCCTTTTGAAAGGCTTGTGAGTTCAGAGGAATTCATGGCGAGTGTGCAACCATAAGCAGAAATGCAACTGCAGGGGCTTGCTCATCAATTCAGAATCAGAGATCCCTCCGATAAAACCCTGTTCATTTACGTACTGGGACCCTCCGTACTGTGCTTCAGCATTTTGTTATAAATGCCTTTAGCAGTTGTGAGTGACATAAGAGGGTTCACGAAGTGCTGCCCCAATTCAACTAAGACTTTGAGAGTGAGGGGAAACAAGTTCGTATAAACCATCTTTCTTTTACTCAAACATGTCATTTGAGGAGGTAGGTTATCTGCCTATGCAAGATAAAAGAGCAAACATCCATGACCCCTCAGGGACTATGCATCATATCTCTGCGCTGGTAAAACAAATAGGTCTACAGGTGGATGTGACTTTACACACACACAAGTGGGGTCAAGATCCTTGCCTTTCTGGACCGAGTGGGTCTCTTGTCCCCAGGCAATTTCTGCATCACAACTGTGGGATGTGTGCCTGAAGGAGGGCAAGCAGCCTGTGGAAAGTTACCTGATGTGTTTGGGCAGAATGATACTCTGCATGCCTCCACACTTCTACCACAATTTAAACTGGCCTGTGATGCCCCTTCCTCCTGATTACCTGGAAGTAAGCACGTGGGAGAGACAGCCTGGAAAATCTATACTGCATTTTCTCATTCTCAAAAGCTTGTTTCAGTGCAAATATTTGAGGCAGAATGAACACAAAAATCCATTGCATTCCTTCCTATGAAAAAGTTATCGATGTTTTTTCCTCATAGTTCCCTTGCTGGCTTGTAGCATTTCCCCACAGCTTCTGCATCTGTTCCCTCTAAGCCCATAATTCAGATGTTGTCTTTTTAATACACTTTTACATTTAGAAAGTGTTGGATTTACCGAAAATTTGCAAAGTACAGAGTTTACATGAACCTTGAATTCAGCTTTCCCTGTTGTAAGCAGCTTACCTGGATCTAGTACATTGCTTACAATTAGTGGACATTATGTTCTATAATGAACTATACATTATCCTTGCTTCCTTATTAACTCAAGTCCTTACTTTGCTCAGAATTCTTTAGTTTTTACCAAATGTCCTCTTTTGTTCCACATTACAGCATCATCCTGTCTCCTTAGCCTCCTCTTGGCAGGGACAATTTCTTTGACTTTCCTCTTTTTTGATGACATTGGCAGTTTTGAGGAGGGCTGGTCGAGTGTTTTGTATAATGTCCCTTAATTAGAATTTGCCTTGTGTTTTTCTCATGATAGAGTAGGATTAGATATTTTGGAGAAAAAATCACAGAAAGAAAGTTATTATTTTTTAACTGAGAACAAGGGCACATTCTGCCACTTTGTCTCTTCATGTTGAGGTGAATCTCGATGATCTAAATGAAGTGGTGTTTGAAGGCTTCTCCTCTGTAAAGTTACTCAAATTTCCACCTTTTCCACACTGTCCTCTTTGGGAGGAAGTTGCTGTGTCCAGCCCACACCCAAAGAGTAGGGAATTGTGCTCTGCCTCCCTGAGGGTAGTGTCTTCACAAATTAATCAGACTTCTTCTGCACCAGAGATTTTCCTCTTCTCTTCAGTTTATTCATTTTTTCCATAATTTACTGATATCAGTATAGACTCAGGTATATTTAGTTTATACTTGGGGTGCAATCTGATAATATATTTTTATATTTTTTTCCTCATATTGTTCCAATTCTGGGCATCAGGAACTCTTCCATTGGCTCATTGGTTCTTTTTTTTTTTAAATTTCTTTATTGATTAAGGTATCACATATTTGTCCTCATCCCCCCATTCCCATCCCAAACCCCTCCCCACGCATGCCCCCACTCCCCTGTTGTCTGTGACCACTGGTTAGGCTTATAAGCATGCATACAAGTCCTTTGGTTGATCTCTCCCCCTTACCCACACCCTCCCCTACTTTCCCTCTGAGGTTTGACAGTCTGATCGATGCTTCCCTGTCTTTGGGTCTGTTTTTGTTCATCAGTTTATGTTGTTCATTATTTCCCCTAGATGAGTGATATCATGTGATACTAGAAATACACTTATAAGAACTGAAAATGAGACAAGCAATAATGGTTATGCTGAGAGGCAAATGAATCAGTCTGTAGTGAGTTTCTTTCTGGGCCAACAGTACTTTTGAGTCCCAATTTCAATGTCAAACAGTTCCTTATGTGTACATGTCAGCAATGATATTTCAGTTCTGGATGGTGGACAAATGGTGGTAATGCAGGTCCGACCATCTCTGGTTTGGTCCTGTGCAACCTGCAGTGACGCACAGCTGCTGACTGCTAGTATGGCAAGGCGTCGTCAGCGTCTTCCATCTCTGGACTGTTTCTCTTCTGTTTTCATGGCTGGAGCAGTCCTGTCAATTCCTCTCTATTGCAGGAATCCACATGGTCTTGGAGTTGTTTTCTGAAAATATACAAACATATTCTTGACCAAAAGTTAATAAAGGAATCTTTTCTATAAATTTGACTTGGGATCCTTTTTCATTTTTTTGCCCTAACGATTTTCCTTTGGCTTGTTTTGACACCATGTGTGTTTTTCATGGGTGTCTGCTGTTAGCATTACAAATGAAAGTTAATTTTCTATAGTAAAAATTGGTTCTTGTGTGTCTTTGACACTCCTACTTATTTTTTTTGAAAACTCCCTTACTTTCTGGTATTATGAGATGATACAGGCTTCTCTTGACTATTTCCTTCTCTGTTCCTAGAATTCATCATTTCTCCAAGGATG
Organism: Plecotus auritus; assembly: GCF_963455305.1. Taxonomy (NCBI): domain Eukaryota; kingdom Metazoa; phylum Chordata; class Mammalia; order Chiroptera; family Vespertilionidae; genus Plecotus; species Plecotus auritus. The sequence continues at coordinate 163,970,680 of NC_137770.1, forward strand.
CCAGATCCCTTTTATTGGAGAATGGAATTAGAAACCAAGACTTGGATATTTGGTGAGCTTGTTGCTGTTGGGGAATCCGTGCTTCTCCCGTTGTCAGCAGAGAGAGCAAGAAAATGTATGGAAATATAGGTGTGTATGCTAACCCAGGTACATATACACATCTATAGATATTTCCATATGTAATTATCTATATCTCTGTCAAGTTAAACATGAGTTCATACTTATGTCTCCAACTCTGCTGCATTAATCACCCTACAGGTCATTCTAGCCTCCCCTAACTTATTTATGGCCTCCTTCCAACAGGGAGACACTGGCTTCCACTCTCTTGTCTTTGCACTCACTTAACTGTTCATTCATAGCATATATGTGTGTAGTGGAGTCAAAATTACTCAGCTATATGTCCTCCCATGCAAAAGAGCTTTATCAACTAAAGTGCAGGTCTCACATAATTTTTTTTCTGCCCCAGTCTTACAGACTTCACTCATTTCCAAAGCTTCTTTAGGTCAGCATTTTGACACCCTTACCCTCTAGTCAGGGTTTTTCATATACCCATAATACAGTTAGATTGTTTTGTCACAGTATGCATTCATCCTCAGTAATATTTTTAAAAAGTTGCACACATTAAGCTCTCTGTGCTGTAAAGTTTGATGGATTTCAACAAATCCATAATGTCACCATTCACAATGACAGTATAACACAGAAGAGTTTTACTGTCCTAAAAAAATATTTCATGCCTCAATTTTCTTGGGTATGTCTAATTCATCAACCATACAAATGAATTTTATTTATGAATCTGCTAAATATAATCAAGATACTTTGGTTTTAAGGTTGGAAACTCCAAGGAAATTAGATATCCTTTATCTAGCATACTCAGTGAAGGAGCTCTTGAAGTCTGTGGGGATAGTGTGGAAAGAACCCTCTTTATTTACCACTTTTAGGAGACTGCACCATTGTCTTAATTTCCTTTTTTCCCCTGGTATTATATAAATTATTTATTTTACTTTGCAATATTCTTTTCATTGTTAATAGTATTACAGATACCTCTCCTTTTCCCCCTCTTTACCCTCCTTCTCCCAGCCCCCACTCATCCTCCCTGCCCAAGTCTTCATTACTCTATTGCCCATGTCAATGGCTGTGTCTATAATTATATAAGTTCTTTGGTTTATCCCTTCTTAGCCTCCCAACCCCACATCAAAGTATGCCAGTCTATCTTAAATCTCTTCTCCCAAAACATTTTGCAGTTTGCATTGGTGTAACGAATTAAGTCTGTCAAAAGAGTCAAAATATTTCAAGTAAAGAAACACAATTCTGTTCTATATTTCAGCATCTACCCATTCTTTTTATGTTCTGGAGGAAGGGAGTGGCTGATCAGCTAAGTAAATTATTCTAGTTCCCTTTCTTATGAAATTGAGATATTAAACATTATTAAGGGATAAGGGGTGTCAACTAAGTGAGGTATCGAGGAAAAAGTGTGGGGAGGAGGTAAATGCATATTTTCCTTATTAGAGGGCCTTGGAGGGCAGGACATAACATATTTCTATGAAAGTGCTGTTCTGAGTAATCAGTAAGAAGATTGATGACTTATTTAATATAGTCACATGCTGGCCAAAGACTCAGAAAATTAAAGTTATTCATCCAGCACTTTGCTGAGAAAGTAGTAATTTTACAATTTTAAGTTACTCAGGAAGTTTTTGACTCTGCTACTTTAGAAGGGTCATTTATATAATAGACAAGGAAAGTGTATTTTGCAAAACCCCTCTAAAATAGACGGATTTTCACTGAAAATGTCAGGGGTCATTTTCCAATATGCTCAGTAAGTATATAAGCATTTTATAAAAAAATACCCTTTCATTTTCTCATATTGATGTAATCTGTGTGGACATTTCCAAGCTTGTAATTAGAAATATTTGTCAAAACATAGATTGCAGGACCTAATGCTAGGTTCATTCCATGCTTAATTGTAACCTTATGAATGTCCTGCTACTTATTCTAGAAAGTATAAATAGACCATATTTTCTAAAAATAACAAGCAGTAGGCATAATTGCAGATATACTTCTGAAATCACTAAAATGAGAAAACCAATTATAATATGTTTTTCAGCAGTTTTCTGAACTATTTAGTATTTGTAAGCAATATGATATAACAGATACATCAATGAGAAAATTAACATGTCTATTAAATATCTTAGCTGGCTGTGTTTGCCATAATGGAAATGGGAGGCAGAAATAATTATTTTTGACTTACACAAAATGCTCAGTTCATACTAATTATTAAAATAATTTTATGGGGAAAAAAGTGAAGTAACATAAAAACAGAATAGTTTTATTTCCATCAACATTATTGTTAGTACAATACAAATAGTAGAGTCCTGATTCATTCATTACTCTACTCTTCACCTAAAAATCATAATGAATAAAGTATTGGCCCCAACCTTTAGCTTGGATCATCAAAGGAGACTTCCTGAAGGTGCAATGTTATCCTTGACAGGTGTTGACAAATTAGGTAACATAGGTAATATGTTAAGTGGAAAATTAACACAAGACAACTAATGATAAATTTCTTTTGAGATGCATACATACACAAAAGATGGAAAATGATTGGACTGTATGTTTGTCTCTCCAGGGTTGCATCTATTCACAGCTTCATGGTATTGTGCAAGAATTACTAATAGCAAGAGATAACATTAAACATGAATAAAAGCAGTTGCTGGGCACAGTGTGCCTATGGGCTGAATTTGGTGTTCCGAAGTTTCACTGATGTTGTCCTCAAATGAGCTACTGACACAGAAGTCAGACATTGTATCCTGGTCCTCAGAGACCCCAAGGGCTGCAGGAGGGAACCCAAGGAGGACCTCCCCTGTTAATGCCAAGGGATTGATCAATATTTCAGCATGTAATAAGAAACAATCATGACTTCCACATAAGACATTTCAACACCTTTGACAACAAGGTAAAACCTCAAGCTCACTTGTTAAGTTATTCAGCTTACAATTATTGTGTAGCTAGTACAATCCCTACACTATACAAAGCACTTGATTATGGATTTGAGTAAGAAAGTTCCTACTACATGGAACCTACTACTATTCTCAGAGAAAATCTGACCTTAATTATAAAACCAGTCTATTTTATCTCTTTTGAAAAGCCTTTTGCCCATAAGAGTCTACTTTGCTCTCATTGAAAATCTAATCTCTGTATAATTCCTCTATTATCTTTCAAATTTGTCTGAGGCTTTTCCATTTTTCCTCGTGATACAGCAAGTATATGAATACTAACTATTCTAAACATATAAAAATTAAGGTAAAAAGTAGAGTATATTTGTCATGAATTTATTTTGTGGACTCTTTTCTGATGATCAAATCTCCTCAAAATGCCTTGTTTAGACATATAAAAAGATATGAAATTAGGTCTCAACACATCTTACATAAAAATCAATTCCAGGTAAGCTAGAAACTTAAATATGAATGACAGACCTTTTTGAAGATAATATAGAAGAATATAATTTATCTTAGGGGAAGTATGCTATTTCTTAAACAAAATACATCGTCTTTATGTTTTTGAGAAAAAATTTTCTAATTTGAATGTTGAATGTACCAAAATTTTCCTTATGGTGTGTGCTTAGTTTATAGCCTGTATCTCATAATTCCCTTGTCTTTTTGTGTGCTTGATTTTTCTGGTTATTATTTTTTCTAGTTCTTAGTCACACTGATGTATTTCCTGAGTGTGTGCACATCTTTGTGTGTGTTTATTAAGTTTATATTCAAGTTTTTGTTTCTGCTCAGTGTAAATCCAGAGCCCATTTAAAAATAAGTTCATGATTTGAGGCTCTTCATAACATATAGGCTGCATATTTTCAGATCTCAGCTTGGTGTGAGACTGGCCATGGGTAGCTTTTAAACACAAGAGCACAGCCTTTGGGGTTCCAAGTGTCTGCAGTGGAGGCCACACCTGAGAGGACAGACAGTGGGGCATTTTCTGCCCTGGGCCCATGAGAATCACATCCCATAGCAAGGACCCCTACCCCACTGGGGAAAGTTTCTATATCTATTACTTTTTTATCTCTCTAGTTTCCCACTTTTCTTTTCCTTAATTTATTAGCATCTCAATTAAGCATTTAACATATTTTTAAAAATATAAAGCCTTTTAGAATTATATTAATAATTATATCATGCTATAATAATTATATTAGTAATTCACTTTTTGCTGCATTAGGATTGTTTAGGATATTTTTTTGCCACCATACTATCAGAAAATCTTTAATCATTAGTTTTTCTTGTCTTCTTTGTACCATTATCTTTCCCTTCCCTCTGCTTTTAAATTGCCATTTATTCTCTGAGTTCTCTGAAAATTCTATTATCTAATTCAATAGCAATACAATTCAGAGTTTTAAAAATGCAATTCAATAAATATTTTCCAGGAGTTTGAGAGATAACACATGGAAATGAGAGTGTCTACTAAATGCACTGTCACTTTTTGTTCTGCAAATGAGTAACTAAACACCCATGAGAATATTTGTTTGCAATACCAAATTGCCAATGCACTAATGCAGGAACTGAAATGCATTTCTACAGACTTTAGCTTGGCACTTTCTCTATTAAAATATGTATTTTTAGTGTTTGATAATCTACAGATGCATAATTTTTGCAGAGTGAATATAATTGTTTTCCATAAAGCTGTAGAGTTTATATGCTTTATATGATAGCCTGATATTTGACAATTGTGTAAAAATGGTAGTTGTAAACAGTGATGTGTGAATGACGAGCAAATAAAGCCCACACTGAAACAGTCATGGGGCTGTGGGAACCTTAAAGTGGATGATCAGAGTGCCCATAGCTGCTGGAGGGTGGTGGGCTCTGAATGTCATGATAAATGGAGCATGTGCTATCTTGGCAAGTGGGGAGCATCATGGTAAATGCTGGTTGCAAATCTCCTCTGGCAAATTAGACACATAGCATCTGGTGCTCGCTGGGCACTTTTATAGGTGAGGAATTTCTCTGTGACTTGGTTTGTAGGCATCTTCTCTATGAGCCATTCAGGAGCAATATTGAAAATGAAATCAACGGGCAGTGCCATTCTATAAGTTTAGTGAAAGAACATTTCTGGAAAGGAATCGAATTCTTTTCACCATCAAATTTACTTAAGTAAGGTTACCTGGCAGTGTACTATTTGTGTTAAACATTCTTTCCAGATATAGAGCTAAAGACCGTGTAATAATGTAGGAGGGAAGGATTTGAAGTATAGTTTTATAGTAAACATTCATCCCTATTTTGCCCTGGACCTTGCAGTTGTTTAGATAATGGGTAAATAATATAGAAGACTGAAATAATTATCACACTCTTAGAATGGCAGCAGAAACTGTGGAATTATTTACCTTGGAGGAGACAGTTCTCTGACTTCCTAACACTGATCTACTTCTCCACTACTCGCCATGTGAATAGCATATGTATTTTTAAATTGGCAATTATCATTTTAATCTCCATTATGAGTTTAAAACCTTTGCTTGCACTGAATCAGTGTGACTTTAAGCAAAAGTCCATTTATTAAATCTTTTATTAGGCGTTTCATTATGCATGCTTGTAAAGATCTTAATAGAGATGTTAAGTAATGAAATTTTGCAAGTCCCTAAAATCTTCATAAATCTCCATAAATTGACTCTTTATGAGAAACCTGCTTTCATTGTGTCTGATTTTTATTCATATGCAACCAAAATGTTAATATACTTTAATTAGAGCTAATATGATTTATCTCTTCACTCATTATATAAGTTAATTTTCTTCTAAAGAAGTCCTGTTTTCAAATTCTCTCCAGCAGTGTAGAATTAAAGTAATTATGGTTTGGCTCAGGAAATTAGTCCTGAAGGTTCATGAATGCTAAAATAAATTGGAGTTTTTGCAGGATAGATTGGACCATATGCTTTACAGAAGGAAAAAAAAAAAAGAGAGAAAAATGGATTTCTGTTACTACGTTTCCTACTGAGGATATATTGAAGGTAAATAACGAGAAGTCTGGACACTGCAAAACCCAGGGCAGAGAGAATGGTCGTCATTTTTATAGCTTCCAATTGATCAAAGTGGTTTAGAACACATTCATTTAGAATCCAGGCATGAGTCCCGAACAAGAAACTGCTCCTTATTCAGCATCTGGTTTCATAAAAGTTCGGGCTTCATTGAGTGATGAGCTCAAAAACTGTCCTGAAATTTACTAGGACATTTTTAATGATCTGTGCCTTTTGTTTCAGCTAGGAGATTTAGCTCTTCCTTTTCTAAATGTCTACACTATCCCTCTTTACCTCTCTTCCCATTCTCCCACTGTGACTACCCAAAACCTTCAAAACTAAATTTACAATGATATTATTGTGTGTCTTTCTCACACACAGAAAAGATACCACCCAGGAAATATTTTATAGGTACTAAAATTCATCCATAAACAATGCATTTATTTGTTCTAAAATTAGAACACATTTATGTTAATTAAACTTCACCAATATATTTTTGTGAATTAAAAGAGAAAAAGTCTTTCTGTAAAATACCTTTATTCTGAAAAATATTTTTCTTCTGGGTACACAAAGATTGTGGGAAAATAGAGTTCACATGAAACAAACTGAGAACCACAACATAAGAGGAAAATTAAATAAATATGAAAATATATTACAAAATTAATTTCTGCTATTCTAGCATTGCAGTACCATAGGGAAGGCTGTTTCCAGTTTTTGATTCTTGCATGAAAATTTTAGAATATAGTATTTGATTCCTATGTATAAAAGGTGATTGAAAAGGACATTATTATTTGCTATACTTTCTACATAAATCATAGCTCCTTGTAGATCCCTGATAGATTATTGGTGAGCACATCTTGTAGTGAGTTTTCCCCATAATCTTTCCATTTACCATTTAGTTGTCTCCTATGGTGGAGAAATCAGCTCCCAGACTCACAAGGTTTGTCCATGTTTGTGAGTGTGCACTTGTGAATGCCTATGTTAGCAGCATGATGGATGCTCCTCATATGTTGTGGATACTCAGTGATTGATGATCAACTAGGTGTTCCCATTGTGCTGTTCATCATGTAAGATTTCCTTATTAATAACTCTTAATCTTCCAGGTCATGCTTGAGAAATTCTGCCTACTGCTAATCATGCCCTGTTATAGAATAAGTTATTAAGTACCCCAACAATTTAGCTTATTGAGTATATTCAGACATATATCATCTATTTTTGTCTCTGAAATTTTAACATGTTCACTTTTTTAAAAAAAGCATTCATACAGCCTGGCTGGTGTGGCTCAGTGACCAGGAGGTCATGCTTCAATCCCCAGTCAGGGCACATGCCTGAGTTGTGGGCTCAATCCTCAGTGCGAGGCATGCAGGAGACAGCCCATCAGTGATTCTCTATCAGCACTGATGTTTCTATATCTCTCTCCCTCTCTCTCTGAAATCAATATTGATGTTTCTATCTCTCTCTCCCTCCCTCTCATTATTTGTTTTATTTATTAAATAAATAAAAATGTATTAAAATGTTTTTTAAAAAATATTCATACAAAAAAGTTCCTATAACATGGTGTTCAAGACCAGGGACATTGGAATCTGTCTTGGATTTACATTTTGATTACCTACTTACTGGCTTTGTAGTTAAGAGTATGTTACATTAAAATTATATTTTTTTCATCAATAAAATAGTACCTATCATGTTTGGTTGTTCAGAGCAGAATACATAAAATACCTACTGTATAGCACCTGATACATAGCAGGTTCTCAAGATGGCAAGTTTTATTCTCATTCACTCATTTGGTAACAATTTGGACATTAGATAGCATGGTGACTAAGCCACAACCTTTTGGGTGAGAAGATCTAGGTTTAAATGCAGATTCTGCCTGTTGGTGTTTATGTAAAGCACTTAGAGCAGCGTTTTCCAATGAAAATGTGATATAAACTACAAATGTGGACTACATATGTCATTTTAAGTTTTCTAGTAGCCATGTTAAGAAAAAAATGGGTAAAATGAGTTTCAATCATTTATTTTATTTCACACAATATATACCAAATGTAATCAATATAAAAACATAATGAGGTATTACACATTGTTTTTTCATAGTCTTTAAAACCCAGTGTGTGTTATCCACCTTGAACACATTTTAATTTGTATATGGCCACATTTAAGTGTTCAACAGCACATGTGGCTTGTGGCTTACCATATTGGAGAGTGTAGACTAGGAGAAATGTCTAGCACAGTGGTTGGCAAACTCATTAGTCAACAGAGCCAAATATCAACAGTACAACGATTGAAATTTCTTTTGAGAGCCGAAAACCGACTTCTGCGCATGGGCCACGAAGTTTCAATCGCAATGTACGTGCACGCCTGCACGTGGTATTTTGTGGAAGAGCCACACTCAAGGGGCCAAAGAGCCGCATGTGGCTCACAAGCCGCAGTTTGCTGACCACTGGTCTAGCATATAAGCAACCTTTAGTATAAGTATTATATTTAATTTTTTTCATACATTAAAAAATACCATAGCACCTACTTATAGAGTATTATTAGAATCAAAGAAGATAATGTGCAGTAGATAATGCACTTTGCATAGAAGTCTGGCTCCTAATAAGGACTCTATTAATGTTATCAATACTATTATCACTTGTCAAGAGTCTTAGAAAATATGATTCTAGATATTATTATTTCATCCCTGCCCTGGAGGAGACCAGTGGAAATGAGGTTTTATTTCAATGCATTTTGAGTAAATGATTATACACATGCGGCCACTGGTTATTCTGTTTGCTATTTTGGGTCCATTCTCCTTCCTTTTCTGTCATGTTCTGTAACCAGGAGGCTGAGCCCTGCATACTGTACCATCTGGACTCCCCGAGAGATGGAATGATGATGGTTGAGCCAATGGGAAGTGCCCACGGAAGAGAGTGGAAACTGGAAAAAAAGAAATATCATGTATTTGGTCACATTTATTTCCTGATTGGACTCCATGTCACCTGATGTAATACAGCCATAGCTCCCTGGAGCAATGACTCTTCCATACTTTTAGCTCTGTCACCATTGTTTAAGCTATCACTGCTTTGTGCTTAACTAGCAACATTTTTCTATTATTTCAAGTAAAATGTATTTTTAAACATTTCTCCTGGAACTTGTTTACAGGCAGGCCTTCAGAACATGACTAAAATACTTTATTAGTCTTTGACTATAAGCTGCATGACAACCAAAGAAAATGAAACATTATGAATTAAATTATTTAATTTTAGCTGCCAAAAATACTAAGGGCATTAAAACCACAAGGGGCTCGGCTACCTATGGACTAAATGACATGTTTGACACTCAGATTCTGGAAGTCTGTGTTTCTCTACTGCCAGTGTATGGAAGATTTAAACAGTAAGAACTGTGGGACTAGAACCTATTTCCCACTTTCCTCAATTTGCTCCAAGACTGTTTCCTGTAGACACCCCCCACACCTCCATGCCTTCCTGCCTGACATCAGAGGGAGTGGTCCATGAATTCCACATAATCCATGAAACTCTGGGTAAACTCAAGACTTGGAAACATCCTGGAATTAGAGCTCTTCACTTACATTCTTCTACTATACCCCCACAAGCTTTCTGTGATCATTGACCTATTTGGGTGTGTTTTCAGTTTTTGTTTTTTCCCTGCAATGAGTTATAGAATGAAATAGAAACACAGCTACTGGTTGAGTTCCTGTGGCTACTTAACAAGTTAGCACAAACTGGATGCCTTAAAGTAGAAAACGCTATGCTTTCAGAGTTCTGAAAGCTGGACCTCCAAAGTCAAGGTGTCAGCAAAGCCATGTTCCCTCTGAAGGTGGGGGAGAATCCAGCCTGGCCTCTTGCAGCTTCTGGTGGTTTCTGCAGTCCTTGGCATTTTTTGTCTTGCAGAAGTATCACTCCCATTTCTGCCTGTCAGCCCATGGCATTCTTCCCATGTGTCGGTCTTTGTTCAATTCCATTTTATTATATGGAAACTAGCCATTCAACTAGGGTCCACTCATTCAGTATAGACTTTAGTTGATTACATCAGCCAAATAAGTTCATATAGACAGATTCTGAGTAGGTATTTGAAAGACACCATGCAATCCAGCAGTCATAAAAGCATCTTTATAGTGATATTCAGGCATCTTCTCAACCTTTTACTCTACATATTATATTTGAATCCATCTCAGTTATTCACATGAGTTCAATTTATACAAATTTTAGTATGTATCTTTTTCATTCTTGTTGATCTCCTATTTATGTTTTTTTTGCAATGCTCAGTGTGAAATGTAATATTCAAAACATTTTAAAAATGTCTTTATTCTTTTTAAGTCTAACACATCAAATATAAGATTTTCCTTTTAAGCTTGTCAGTTAATATCTCCTCTTTTTTCATAGTTTATTTATAGTTACCACTAAATGTAAGAAATAGGTTCAGTATTTTACAATGACACATGAAAACAGCTTATGAAATAAGACATGCACTATGGAAGCACAGTGTGTTATTTTTCTATGGTTCATCTAATAAATTGAATCAGACAGCAATCTGCTTAAAGATTAAACTCACAGTTGAGAAATAAAAATTTTAAACGAGCTGAGTTCTAAGAGAAAGGATTTAACTGAATAGTGGGCCACTGTCAGGGAAAAGGATACAAGAACTCTAATGACCAGTTTGATAATAGGTAGAGTAGACAAAATTAAAATTTAAGAGGACCTATTTTTACAAATTAATACTTTACCAGATTGGAAAAGATTTTAAATGATACAAACAACTTTCAGTGAACTGGAAAATAGGTATTTTGATAGAGGAAAAAGTGATAAAGAAGAAAGTTATAATATATAGGGAAAACATTGAAAATCTCTAGTAAATAGCATAAAACATTCATGTTTACATTCTTATTTCAAGGAAAAAATGACCACAGTAGCTATGTTTTCAATGCACTTTTGTTCCCATACCTCATAAGCATGTCAAAAGGAATCCTATCTAATAAAAGAGAAACATCCAAATTGACTGTACCTCTACTATGCACACAAGCCACGCCCACCAGCCAATCAGGAGCGAGTATGCAAATTAATCCAACAAATATGGTGGCAGCCATGGAGCTGGAGCAAGCAGGAGGCTTGGGTTGCCCTCAATGATGGAGGAAGCCAAGCTTCCCGCCCGCCCTGGCCAGCCCTGGCCTCCGCTCAAGGCTACAAAGTTTCAATTATAGAAGATAAATAAATCCCAGATACCAGAGCCTCCACTTGGGTTGTTGCAAACCACCACAGGCCCCTTGCCCAGGCCGCCCCATGCCCCAAGGGAACCCCCACCCTGATCTGGGACACCCTTCAGTGCAAACCAGCTGGCCCCCACCCGTGTACCAGGCCTCTATCCTATCTAATAAAATAGTAATATGCAAATTGACCATCACCCCAACACACAAGATGGCTGTCCCCATGTGGTCAAAGATGGCTGCCCCCATGTGGACACAAGATGACCACCACAAGATGGCCAGCAGGGGAGGGCAGTTGGAAGGGACCAGGTCTTCAAGATAGGGCAGTTAGGGGTGACCAGGCCTGCAGGGGAGGGCAGTTAGGGACAATCAGGCTGGCAGGGGAGCAGTTAGGCATCAATCAGGCTGGCAGGGGAGTGGTTGGGGGTGATCAGGCTGGCAGGCAGAAGCGATTAGGGGCAATCAGGAAGGCAGGCAGGTGAGCAGTTGGGAGCCAGCAGTCCTGGATTGTGAGAGGATGTTCGACTGCCGTTTAGGCCCGATCCTACCAGGATCGGGCCTAAACGGGCAGTCGGACATCCCTCGAGGGGTCCCAGATTGGGGAGGGTGCAGGCTGAGCTGAGGGACAACCCCCAATGCACGAATTTTGTGCACTGGGCCTCTAGTATAAAGATAATAAGGAATCCATAGAAAAAGTGACAAAACAAAAATATTTGGTGAACAGGCTAAAAATATGGGAGACCTGTTATATGATTCAAGTAAATGAATCAAATGTACTCAATAATTCATCCACTTATTGGAAATTATTAATCCTTTACTATGTACCTGGAACTGTCCTAGGTGGGGGCATTTAGCAATGGGAGGAAAAAAACAACCAGTCTCCCTAGATGCACATGAGGTAATTGTGCACTCTTCCTGCTGCCACCGGCCTCCTAAGGTATCATCGACATGTTTTATAATTCATCTTTGTTACATGGTTCCCTTTATACTGTGGAGAGAATGAGAAAAATGGTCAGGTTATTGTTAAACAAGATAAATTGTTATAAATTATAATTTTTCTTAAAACAGTTTTAACAGCCCGTTAACTGATAAGACACAATGGAGGGGAAAAGGAAAAGACAGGTTGCTAAGGAAACAGTAGGCTTTAAATGAGCATCAGAAGGAACAAGCAGGTAAAATGCATGAAAACTGGCTCTATAATTAAAGTCTTTCACCGTTTCAAAATTGATAGTGCCGGGTGCTGCGAAAAATGACCGGCCTATTTTCTTATCTGGCTCAGCCCCCAGTGATATAATGGGTGAGATCAGATAGACTCTGTTCCCCTTGGCCAAACTCCATCATTTCCCAGACATAACTTTGCTCAGGTCCTTGTGGTGAATTATATATTTCATTTGTATGTCTTAGTTATTCCCTTATTTTCCAACTTTCCAGTGAGAATTAAAATACAGAGAAGCCTAAAGTACAATCCCAAGCCCTCTTCATTTATTGTCTGCCTCATGGACTAAAGGAGAAGTCACTTCCTGCTTGAAAAACGATGGGCTCTGTCCACTTTGAGCTGCCTGACCTGGTATAAGTTTCTAAAATCCTCCATCTCTTTGTCTGAAATGGAAACATAAAAAAAAACACTATTAATAAAGTTTATTTGTAGACAATGAGAACATATGTCAAACAATTATCTGAGAATTTCCTGGACAATTTCCAGATTTAAAATGCATTTTCCCTTTTTTAAGCTTTTTGTTTCTTTTATAGTAAAAATAACAAAGCAAACATTGGTTGTGGTTTGATAAATAGAAGCCATGTCTATATGATAAATGAAAGAGGGATTATGAATTGAGAGAGAAGTGACACTAGACAAAGGAAAGAGAGAGAGAGAGAGAGAGAGAGAGAGAGAGAGAGAGAGAGAGAGAGAGAGAGAGAAACAATGAAGCAAGGAGAACATTATTGAGGAGGGAGAGAGGGAGAGCAGAAAAGGTGGACAGGTAAGTGGGAAATAGAAGTGAGACCTGAGCTCAGCATGAACACGCGAGTTTCAAAGGCATGAAGAGAGGGATGTTGTGAGTCTGTTGTGTTCCAGGAACCTCGTTTACCACTTTTTGAAAACTCACAGAAATCTAGAAAAGTAGGTAATACAGTGTCATAGATGAACAGTCCACCTTGGGTTCCACTTAATCACACTCTACATGGTGCTTTTTCATTAGTCGGGGTCTCATTTGTCACTGAAGAGTCTGGCCCAGAGTCTCCAAAGGTCCATTCCTTTATCTTCCAGCTTCCTAACTGGACCTTAGGTCTTTGATTCACTCAAATAGGCTCAACATCCCCAAATCTGTAACCCATGGTTCTGCCCCTTTTCTACTCACACAGATTGAGTTGTAGAGTTTAAATTGTGCTCCTGGAACATTTCTGTGGAGTATATGGATATGCATATGGAATTAGGAATGACAAACAAACACTTCAGTATTGTTCAAACTCTTACAAAAAGGGAGGAGAGTGTGCTTTGTTTTCTAAGTCAACAAGATGGCTTTAAAAGCATGGAAAGTGATACTTGTGATGTATTTCTAACTGTTCCCAGAACTTTTGGAACAATAGGACATAAGGTTTTAGAATTGCCTCCAATCTGAGTTGGCAGAAGATGGAGAAACATAATGATATAGGACAGTGTTCATCTGAGTTTCCAGAAATGTGCGATGGAATCTAAGAGAGGGTTTTATTGAGCAGAATTCGAGTCTCATTTCCAGGCTGCATTTCTAGTGACATGGAACATTTTCATCCTGAAATTTTATGATAGGATCGGGAAGGCACCCATCAGAAGAGACACCATCCAGGTGTGTTTGCCCTCAGAAGCTAGACTGCTGTGAATGACAGTAACAATTTTTTTTTAAGTGCATCAATTTTCCTGCCCCTGAACTATTATACACTGGTTATAAATGGGTTTAAATAACTTTTGTGACCAGGTCTACCTGGGCATGAAAGGCAAACAGTTGCAAGGGGTGATTTGAGAAGCTTCCTAGTTATAAAACCATCTTCTCAAATTCCCCACTTGGAGAGATTTCTCTACATTTTGTTCTTAGAATTTTCACTAGAATATAAACTCCTTAATGGCAGGAGGTGTCTCTGCCTGGGCTGCCCAACACCATGGCTCAAGCTTCAGGGAGAAGGCTCAGTTTATAGGAAATGCCCACTCATTATTTATTGAACAAACTGCTTTCTCTTTTCTGGAAGCTCCTAATTCAAATGCAAAACTGCCATTTAGGAGGGACGGTTAATCAAATAGTGTTAATTTTTAACACCTTGGCCCCCACTGGACTAACAAGAATGAACCTGAGAGAGAGGGTGGCTGTGTATGGGCCTGAGAAAGATAAACAGAAATATTTTAAAAATTGCTTATTTTATTGCACAATATAGTGCTTGATCTGACCTTAATAGTCCATTTGACTCTGTTTCAGTGTTTACTTCATCTATCCCAACTTGCTTCTTAAAATAATCTGATTTAAACATTTATAAATCATCTACAACATCCCCTCATTACCTCCAACTCAGAGCATTACCTTCTAAATATGATGAATATATAGGCCAGCCACTCATTTGAGCTACATGTGAAAAATCTCTCATGTTACACTGTCCTCTGATCACACTTTTGATGTGGTTATAACATGAGACTCACAACTCCTTCCTCAGGTTGCTCTGGCCTTTACCTATATCATTTTCTTTTTTTTTTTAATATATTTTATTGATTTTTTACAGAGAGGAAGGAAGAGGGACAGAGAGTTAGAAACATCAATGAGAGAGAAACATCGATCAGCTGCCTCCTGCATACCTCCCACTGGGGATGTGCCCGCAACCAAGGTACGTGCCCTTGACCAGAATCGAACCTGGGATCCTTCAGTCCGCAGGCTGATGCTCTATCCACTGAGCCAAACCGGTTTCGGCTACCTATATCATTTTCATGTTCCTTACTACAGGGGATTTATTTTCAGTACAGCTTCTAGAAAGAATTGTGTCCTCAAAAGAGATTTAGTACCATCCTCCCATCACCATAGTACACATAAACATAATTACAGTGAGAAAAATATGAAAAAAATATAGGCAAAATGTCCTCAAGTTTGGCCCACAAGGCTAGATTGTTCAACACCCAATTTCATGCATAACAAGAAAGATGCAGATGATTCTGAAGCCAGGAGTGGATATCCCAGCGAAGGAAAAACCAGGTGAGACTAGATGAGCTGCTTGATGGTGAGGACACAGTGTACAGTATATGTTAGGACTGCAGATTCCAGCCTGAAACCAATCTGGGTTTCCCACCTCCCCCCTGCACCATCTGTGGATCATAAATGCTGCTTAATATCTTATAGCTTCAGTGGCCATGCATGCAAACAATGAGGATAACCTTTACCTCACAGTTTGGTGATGGAATTAAAGTATGTAAAACAGTTGCTGAATAAATGGGTGCTATCCTGTATAATAAAGAGGTAATATGCAAATTAACCCTCACACCGTAACACTGTCACAAGATGGCAGCGTGCACAGCGGGGCCAGGACCGGCCGCTCCACGCACCTCCCGCCGCAGTTGCCATGACCCCTCAGGGGAGCAGGAGGCCTGGTGGCTACTCTGCACACCTGTCACTTGAGTTCCCTCAGCCCTGCCAGAGGGCGGGTCCCGGCTGCTGCTCCACGTGGTTTCCACTGGGCAGATCCATGGGGGCCCTGTGGCTCTGTGCAATTTGATGCTGTATCTGTCTGCGTGAGCGCAGGTAGGTCTGGATCTCGTGGGATTTTGAGGCACATGTAAGTGGGCAGGGACTTGACTCTGGCACAAGCGGACTTGACGCTGTGTCCCCGTGAGCACCTGCCCAGACTCTGACAGCCGGGAGGAGGGAGTCCCATTCCCCACAGAATCAGCCAGAATCAGCCATTGGTCAGCCAGCTCTCAGCGGCCTGACAGCCAGGACTCTCATTTACCTGCATCCAGACCCGGACAGCAAGGAGGTGGGAATATTTCTAAAGAGCAACTATTGACACAATGTAGCTCTGCAGCCGAAAGAATCTGGTGTCATTACAGAAAATATCTGAAGACCAGTGTGCCTCTGCAGTTGAAAGAAAGCGGCGGCAATGACAGAATATGTCTAAAGAATAGTCATCAAGGGAGGAAAAATGGCGGTGGAATAGACAGACGTGTTCCGAGCCTTGTCCCAGAGTAGAAAGAAAGAACAGCTGAGGGTCGCACGAGGAGTGTTTGTTGGCAAGTTAAGGGACAGCTAAACTCCAGAAGAAGGTGGGGGACTGCTAGACGGAGTTCCCCTGACCTGGCAGCCCCCACTGCGGCTGGGTCCCCTCCCGGAGCTACGGGCTCCGACGAGGAGTTTGCGCCATCTTGAATGGGAAAGTGTAGCTTATAGGAAGCCTGAGAATCCACAACTGCGGCACCCACCGAACAGCTGCGAGCCTCAGAACACCAGTCCCCATTTGGGGCAAACACATGGATTCAGAGGAGCTCTACATTCCACCACGGAAAGGTCAGGTTTCGCCTGGGATAAGGTGAGGTCTCTGGTCCTGGCGGGAGAGAGGAATGCGCGTTTTGCGGGAGCTGGAGGACCAGGGAAGTCTGTGCCTAGAAAAATCCATGGCTGTTGGGGCTTGCGTGATCCGTGAATGTGGAATGGGGTCCTCAGAGCTGCTAACAGAAGGGATCTCTAAAAAGCAACACATTTTGATCTGACGTGCAGGGACACCCGAAGAATTTCAAAGGTGTGCTGGCTGCTTAGACTTGCGCGCAGACCCATTGTTCGCACACTTGGGCTTTTTCTTCTTCAAATCCTTGCTTCTGATTACTAAGCCCAATACATAGGATCACCCAGTTGGGGACACCCTGGGAGACTGCAGGGGAAAGTTGTTTTTCTGGAACCTGGGGATCGGAGCGGGGAGTGACCATTGGAGAGCCAGATCTGAGGCAGCCCACTCCCACAAACCGGTAGTGAGTGCCACAGGGAAAGAAGGCTCTAACACTGCCTAGAGAGGCCATACAGAGACCTGGAAGTCAATCCAGAAACACTGCCACCCAGGGGCTGAATCACAAATTGACTCTTGTGTAATCAAAAATAAAGGGATAGGAGAAATTAAGACACACCGCCTGCTTAAAATCAGGACTGGCTTACAACACTGAAGAGCAGTGGAAAGCAGGGAACTGCAATACTATGCAGACTGAGAAACAGGCGTGCCAAACAGAACAACAGAGGAAGTGAATGACCTTCACTACTCCACATTTTATTTTTATTTTTTATTTTTTTATTTTCATTTTTTTCATCTTTTACTCAAGAAACTATTTTTTTTTCTTTTTTCCTCACTTCATTTTACCTTTTTAATTATTACATTTTTATCTTCAATCCGTATTATTACTACTGCTATTTTATCTTTTTTTTTTTTTAAGTGTCATTTTATCTTCTCTTCATTTTACTTTGGGATTAGTGTTCTACATTCTATTTTCATCTTTCCTTTAGCACCGTTTTACTTTATCTCAACTCTACATTTATGCCATCACACTCTTCCTAACCTTCCCATTTTCGGTGTCCTGTTTATCTTACCCCTTTCCTGCTTTAAATTTTCCCTATTCTCTCTGTTTACCCCCTGTTAAAATTTCACCCTACTTACATATCTGATCTCCAATCCCCTGCTCCAAGTCCATACACACCTCTCTCTTCGCTGTCTTAACTATCCAAAAAATTGTTTTTCTCTCTGTCCTTTTGTTGTTGTTTGCTTAAATGTTGATTATATCGAATTTTTATGCTTTTTTGTGAGATTGTTTTGCTTATTCTTCTTTTGTTTGTTTATTTTTTTGTTTGTCTTGTGCTTCTGTTTTCCCTTGCCTCACTCAATATTAGTTGGTGTTGTAGTTTGTATTAATCCCCAGGTACTTATTGCTGGCATTTGCTGGGATTAGTGATTGTTCTATTGGAGTTTTATCCCCATATATATAGTTTGTTCCCCTTTCTCTCTTAGTCTCTTTCTTGTCTCTCTTACTTTTTTTTTCTTTTTCCCAATTTCATTTTGACACTCCTTTTTTATTTTTTTTCCTTTCTTTCTTTTTCCTCTTCTTCTTTCTCTCCTATCCCTTAATATGCCTTTCTCTGGTGGTCACCTTTATTGGAGGTTATTAATATCGTGAATACATTTCTGTTCAGTGCCTTGTGTGTTGTACCTGGTAGTGCTGTATTTTGTGCCTTTAAATAAACACAGGAGAGAGAGAACTACATAACCAGACATCCGGAGAAGAGAGACCATGGGGAGACAAAGAAACAGCCCGCATATGAAAGAAAAGCAGGCATCACCAGAAAAGGAAGTAAACGAAATGGAGGCAAGCAACCTGCCAGAGAAAGAATTCAGAGAAATGGTCATAAGGTGGCTGAAAAGAATGGAAGACAAATTCGACAATATGAGCAAGAACCAAGAGGAAATGAAGAAGAACCAAGAAGAAATGAAAAATGACATCGCTGCTGTAAAGAACTCAATAGAAAGCATCAAGAGTAGACTAGAAGAAGTAGAGGACTGCATCAGTGAGCTAGAAGACAAGATGGGAAAAAATACCCAAGTAGAGTAACTTCTAGAAAAAAAAAATTAAAAGGCAGGAGGAGAGCCTAAGGGAACTTTGGGACAACACAAAACAAAACAACATCCACATAATAGGCGTTCCAGAAGGAAAGGAAGCTGAGCAAGGAATAGAAAACCTGTTTGAAGAAATAATGACAGAAAATTTCCCTGATATAGAGAAGAAAAAACCCACACAAATCCAAGAAGCTCACAGAGTCCCAAGCAAAATGAACCCCAAAAGACCGATGCCAAGGCACATTATAATTAAATTGGCAAACACCAGTGACAAAGTAAGAATCTTAAAAGCGGCAAGAGACAGACAGAAAGTTACATACAAAGGAACCCCCATCAGACTAGCAACTGATTTCTCAACAGAAACTCATCAGGCCAGAAGGGAGTGGAATGAAATATACAAAGTCATGTAAAAGAAGGGTCTGAATCCAAGAATACTGTACCCAGCAAGGCTATCAATCAGAATTGAAGGTGAAATCAGGAGCTTCACAGACAAAAAAAGGACTAAGGGAATTTATTACCACCAAACCAGCAATGCAAGAAATGCTAAAGGGTCTGCTGTAAAAAAAAAAAAAAAAAATAGGAAGCGAAGAAGTAACACAGGGGTAAAGAATAGGAATGGCGACAAATAAGTACCTATCAATAATAACTTTAAATGTAAATGGATTAAATGCCCCAATCAAAAGACATAGGGAAACGGATTGGATAAGAAAACATGACCCATATATCTGCTGTCTACAAGAAACCCACCTCAGAAAAAAAGACGCACACAGACTGAGGGTGAAGGGATGGAAAAAGGTTTTCCAAGCAAATGGAACTGAAAAAACAGCTGGGGTAGCAATACTTATATCTGACAAATTAGATCTCAAAGTGAAGGACATAACAAGAGATAAGGAAGGCCACTTCATAATACTAAAGGGAGCAATCCAACAAGAAGAAATAACTCTGGTAAACATATATGCACCCAATACAGAAGCACCCAAATACATAAAAAAAAAACTCCTGGAGGATATCAAGGGAAAGATTGGCAGCAATACAATCATAGTAGGAGACTTTAATACCCCACTATCACCATTGGACAAATCCTCTAAACAAAAAAATCGGCAAAGAAACATCGATCCTAAATGACTCACTAGACCAGATGGAATTAATTGACATCTTCAGAACATTTCACCCCAAAGCCACAGAATATACATTCTTCTCAAGTGCACATGGGTCATTTTCAAAGATAGACCATATGTTGGGACATAGGCAAAGTCTCTTCACATTCAAGAAGATAGAAATCATATGAAGCATCTTCTCAGACCACAGTGGCATAAAACTGGAAATCAACTACAATAAAAACAACCCAAAGAAATCAAACACATGGAGACTAAACAGCATGCTATTAAACAATGACTGGGTTACCAGAGAGATCAAGGAAGAAATAAAAAACATCATGGCAACAAATGACAATGAAAACACTACAATCCAAAATCTATGGGACACAGCGAAAGCAGTCTTGAGAGGGAAGTTCATAGCTCTACAAGTCTACTGCAAAAAACAAGAAATAATGGTAATAAATTACCTAACCCTACAACTCAAAGAGTTAGAAAGAGAGCAACAAGAAAAGCCCAGTGTAAGCAGAAGGAAGGAAATAATAAAGATCAGAGCAGAGATAAACAACATAGAGATCAAAGAAACAATACAAAAGACCAACCAAACCAAGAGCTGGTTCTTTGAAAGGATAAATAAGATTAATGAACCTCTAGCCAGGCTCACCAAGAAGCAAAGAGAGAGGACCCAAATAAACAAAATCAGAAATAAAAGAGGTGAAATAACAACAGATCCTGCCGAAATACAAAGGATTGTTAAAAAATACTATGAACAACTCTATTCCAACAAACTGGACAACCTGGAGGAAATGGACATATTCCTAGAAAAATATAACCTTCCAAAACTCAATAAGGAAGAATCTAAACAGCTCAATATGCCAGTAACTATGGAAGAAATTGAAGCAGTCATCAAAAAGCTTCCAGCAAACAAAAGCCCCAGGCCAGACAGCTTCACAGGGGAGTTTTACCAAACATTCAAGGAAAAACTAAAACTTATCCTCCTTAGACTATTCCAAAAAATTCAAGAGGAAGGAACACTTCCAAGTTCATTTTTTGAAGCCAGCATCCCTGATACCAAAACCAGATAAAGACAACACAATGAAAGAGAATTACAGGCCAATATCCCTCATTAACATAGATGCCAAAATCCTCAACAAAATTCTAGCAAATCAGATCCAGCAGTACATCAGAAAGATCATACACCATGACCAAGTAAGATTTATCCCGGGGATGCAAGGATGGTACAATATACAAAAATCAATAAACGTGATACATCACATAAACAGATTGAGAGACAACAACCACATAGTCATACCAATTGATGCAGAAAAAAACATTTGACAAAATCCAACACATATTTTTAAAAAAATGTATTTTATTGATTTTTTACAGTGAGACAAAGGGAGAGGGATAGAGAGTTAGAAACATCAATGAGAGAGAAACATTGATCAGCTGCCTCCTGTACACTCCCCACTGAGTATGTGCCCGCAACCAAGGTACATGCCCTTGACTGGAATCGAACCTGGGACCCTTGAGTCCAAAGGCCAATGCTCTATCCACTGAGCCAAACTGGTTAGGGCCAACACCCATTTTTGATAAAAACTCTCAGCAATGTGGGAATAGAAGGATCATACCTCAACATAATAAAAGCCATATATGACAAACCCACAGCCAATATCATACTCAATGGGCTCAAACTAAAACCATTTCCCCTAAGAACAGGAACAAGACAGGGATGCCCACTCTCACCACTCCTGTGTGACATAGTACTGGAAGTATTAGCCATTGCAATTAGACCAGAAGAAGAAATAAAAGGCATCCAAATTGGAAAAGAAGAAGTAAAGCTGTCCTTATTTACAGATGACATGATATTGTACATAAAAAACCCGAAAGACTCTGTCAAAAAACTAACAGACTTAATAAATGAATTTGGCAATGTAGCAGGATACAAAATTAACGCCAAGAATTCTATGGCATTTCTATACACCAATAATGAACTTACAGAAAGAGAGACTAAAAAAGCAATCCCACTTACCATCGCACCAAAAAAAATTAAGATACTTAGGAATAAACCTAACCAAGGAGGTAAAAGACCTATATGCGGAAAACTACAGGACACTGAAAAAAGAGATAGAGGAAGATGTAAACATATGGAAGAACATACCATGTTCATGGACTGGTAGAATCAACATCATTAAAAAGTCCATACTACCCAAAGCAATCTATAGATTCAATGCACTGCCCATTAAAATACCAATGGCATATTTCACAGACCTAGAAAGAACTCTCTAAAAATTCATCTGGAATAAAAAAAGACCCTGATTAGCCACAGCAATCCTGAGAAAGAAGAATAAAGTAGGAGGGATCTCAATACCAGATTTCAAGCTGTATTACAAAACCACTGTTCTCAAAACAGCCTGGTACTGGCACAAGAACAGACATATAGATCAATGGAATAGAATAGAGAATCCAGATATCGACCCAAACCACTATGCACAATTAATATTTGACAAAGGAGGCATGAACATACAATGGAGTCATGACAGTCTCTTCAATAAATTGTGTTGGGAAAATTGGACAGATACATGCAAAAAAATGAAACTAGATCACCAACTTACACCATACACAAAAATAAACTCAATATGGATACAGGACTTAAATATAAGACGGGAAACCATAAAAATACTAGAGGAATCCACAGGCAGCAAAATCTCAGACATATGCTGAAAGAACTTCTTCACTGATACTGCCCCTAGGGCAATGGAAGCCAAAGAGAAAATAAACAAATGGGACTACATCAAAATAAAAAGCTTTTGCATAGCAAAAGAAACCATCAACAAAACAACAAGAAACCCCACTGTATGGGAGAACATATTTGCAAATGTTATCACTGATAAAGGTTTAATCTCCAACATCTACAGGCAGCTTATACAACTTAATAAAAGGAAGATAAAGGATCCAATAAAAAAATGGGCAACGGACCTAAATAGAATCTTTTCTAAAGAAGACAGAAGGAAGGCCAAGAGACACATGAAAACATGCTCAAAGTCACTAATTATCCGAGAGATGCAAATCAAAACGACAATGCGATACCATCTCACACCTGTCAGAATGGCTATCATCAACAAATCAACAAACCACAAGTGTTGGCGAGGATGCGGAGAAAAAGGAACCCTCGTGCACTTCTGGTGGGAATGCAGACTGGTGTAGCCACTGTGGAGAACAGTATGGTGTTTCCTCAAAAAACTGAAAATAGAACTCCCATTTGACCCAGTAATCCCACTCCTAGGAATATATCCTAAGAAACTAGAAACACCAATCAGAAAGGATATATGCACCCCTATGTTCATAGCAGCACAATTTACAATAGCTAAGATTTGGAAACAGCCTAGGTGCCCGTCAGCAGATGACTGGATCAGAAAACTATGGTATCTACACAATGGAATACTATGCTGCGATAAAAAAGAAGGAATTATTACCATTTGTAGGCACCTGGATGGAATTAGAGAACATTATGCTAAGTGAAATAAGCCAGTCAATGAAAGAAAAATACCACATAATCTCACTCATTTAAGGATAATGAAAAACATTATAAACAGATGAACAAAAAGATAGATACAGAGGCAGTAAAGCATCAAACAGACTGTCAAATTACAGCGGGAAGATTAGGGGAGGTGGGGGAAATAAGAGATCAACTGAAGGACTTATATGCATGCATATAAGAGTAACCAACGGATGCAAAACATTGGGGGGTGAGGGCATGTATGGGAGTGGGGTGGGGGGGGCAATGGTAAGATATGTACACATATAATACCTTAATAAAAAATAAATAAAATAAAATAAATAAACAATAGTCATCAACAAGTACTACCAATACTGGTAGGAACTGCCTTCTCAGTGAAAATGGAGTACATGAGGATGCAATTCTCGAACATGGTTGTAGTGGAATGACTGTTGGATGCCAATTTTGCTTATCACTAAATTTCTCTGATGAAAAACCACCTGATGGAAAATTTACTCGATGTTGTAGCAAAGGTAAAGTTTGTCCAAATGATACACATTTTTCAGAATACCTGGCATATTTAAAAACATTAATGACAAACGATTCTTACAGTAAAAATTTCATGGAAAATATTCGTTCCATAAATAATTCTTTTGCTTTTGCTTCAATGGGTGCAAATATTGCATCACCATCAGGATATGGGCCATACTGTTTTAGAATACACGGACAAATTCATCACCGTACTGGAACTTTACATCCTTCAGATGGTGTTTCTCGGAAGTTTGCTCAACTCTATATTTTAGATACAGCCAAAGTGACAAGTAAAAGATTAGCGATGCCAGAAAACCAGGTCTCATGATCAACATCAACAACCTAATGCATGAAATAAATGATTTAACAAAATCACACAAGATGCTACATGAGGTAGAAAAGGAAGCCCAATCTGAAGCAGCAGTAAAAGGTATTGCTCCCACAGAAGTAACAATGGCAATTAAATACAATCGTAATAGTGATCCAGGTAGATATAATTCTCCGCGTGTAACCGAGGTTGCCGTCATATTCAGAAACAAAGATGGAGAACCTCCTTTTGAAAGGGACTTGCTCATTCATTGTAAACCAGATCCCAATAATCTGAATGCCACTAAAATGCAACAAATCAATATCCTGTGTCCTACATTAGATGCAATGACATATCCTATTCTTTTTTCCACATGGCGAAAAAAGTTGGGGAAAGATATTGCATTAAGACTCAGAGATGACAGTGTAATTGACAATGATACTAGACAAAATGTAAGGACATGAGTCACACAAATGCAGTATTATGGATTTCATCTCTCTGTGCGGGACACGTTCAACCCTATTTTAAATGCAGGAAAATTAACTCAACAGTTTATTGTGGATTCATATTAAAAAATGGAGGCCAATTGGATAAATTTCATTAAAGCAAACCAATCTAAGTTGAGAGTTGAAAAATATAGTGGTTTGATGGATTATCTCACATCTAGATCTGAAAATGACAATGTTTCAATTGGTAAAATGATAATACTTCCATCATCTTTTGAGGGTAGTTCCAGAAATATGCAGCGGTGATGTCAGGATGCTATGGCAATTGTAACATAGTATGGCAAGCCCTATTTATTCATAACCACGACATGCAACCCCAAATGGGCAGATATTACAAACAATTTACAACAATGGCAAAATGTTGAAAACAGACCTGACTTGGTAGCCAGAGTTTTTAATATTAAGCTGAATGCTCTTTTAAATGATATATGTAAATTCCATTTATTTGGCAAAGTAATAGCTAAAATTCATGTCATTGAATTTCAGAAACGCAAACTGCCTCACGCTCACATATTATTGATATTAGATAGTGAATCCAAATTACGAACAGAAGATGACATTGACCATATAGTTAAGGCAGAAATTCCGGATGAAGACCAGTGTCCTCGACTTTTTCAAATTGTAAAATAAAATATGGTACATGGACCATGTGGAATACAAAACCCAAATAGTCCATATAGTCGGACATCCCCCGAGGGGTTTCAGATTGGAAAGGGTACAGGCCGGGCTGAGGGACACCCACCATGCATGAATTTCATGCACCGGGCCACTAGTTATTTTAAAAAATTAGAAGGCTCTAGATTATTGGCAGAGTCCAGAGGCTGGATTCAAATACAATTCTGCTACCTATTAGCTAAATGGAGGACTTCAAGTCTGCTATTCTACTTATCTTCATTATATGTGCTGTTTCCTCAACAACAAAAATGGAAAATAATACTATTATGTATCTGAACATGTTATATGAGAATAAGTTTGTCAAAAATAGGTACAGATATGGTTATATCTATACATCTCTATCTTTTTATCTATCTATCATCTATCATTGATCTACTTATCTACCTATCATGTATGTTATCTATTTCTCTATCTACCATTATCTATATACCTATCATAATCTATCTATATCTTTCATCTATTTATCTATCATTATCTATCTGACAGTTATCTATCTACCTATCATCTATCTATCTATCTATCTATCTATCTATCTATCTATATCTATCTACTATCTATATTGTCCTATTTTCATTGCCTAGAACATAGATGTATCCCACAATGAGTGGCAAAAATTAATACTGGCATCTTATTGAAGATTTTTCTGAATTATAATTTTATTTGAACCTGACACATACCATATGTAGTAATGTTCTTTTAATTGAATTCTCATTTATAATAACCTTTCGTTCTGACTCTCTCATGTGTAATTTATATAGACATAAAGTGATTGTATTTTGGTAAGAAAGAAAAAGATAAAAAGTATTTGCACTCTTTTATGCTCACTCAGAACATTAGACAGATTAAATAATATCAAATCTATCTTACTCTTATCTGTATCTATATGTGGTGCAAGATGGCCAGCAGCACCTATGCCATCCATTCCAACCACCTGGCAGCTGCTTTTATACCCTTTCTTCCTTGTGGAATGTCTAGGGAGGGAAAGTGGCCATGGTGCCTGACTTCTAGGAGGCTGGTGGTGCTGTCGGGATCATGCTGGTGGTGCTGGTCCATCGGTGCCTGGCCTGTTCTCCAGAGATTGGACATTTAGGACTACTGAGGGAGTGGCTGCTGCCAGGTCTGGTGGGCTGCAATGACAGGTCTGTCAGCTGAGCGGAGCACTGACCACCAGGGAGCAGCTCCTGCATTGAGCATCTGCCCCCTGGTGGTCAGTGCATGTCATGGCGACTGGTTATTCTGGTTGTTCGGTCACGTAGGCTTCTGTGTGTGTGTGTGTGTGTGTGTGTGTATTTAAGCTGTGGCAAAATCTAAGATGGTTACAGAATGTGAAAAAAGAATCTATCTGTATTACGAACATGTGAAACAACCTCGCTGGAGTAGGGGAGTGCATGAAAAATGCTAACCTAGATCTTTGGAAAATGAATGGATTCTAAGATTAAATGTAAGAGAAACTGTACACAATCACTGTGCTCTAACTGATGAAGATGTTTCCCACAGGGTACAAATGAACAATTCTGAAACCACTACACATGTGTACTGGTATTGAACAATTAAGTCAATGGATGGTAGATGGTAGGAACCAGTTTTCTCACTGTTAGAGTGGGAGGTTACAGATAAACAAGGGAGGAGGCAGGAATGATCTATGTGGTAATGGATTAGAATTGGAGACATTACAATCAACTCATTTTTAGTCTAATATAGACACAGATAATTATATCTAGAAATGTTTATGCATATATGTGTATATATGGATGAATACACACACATATATTTCCTTGTGGTTCAGCAGAGAAGACCTATAAGCAATGACTCCCCAGTATCGATGAGCACATTCAACACTAAATCTTGGCTGCTTACCATTCTCCAATTACATGGTTCCTTGGAGAAATGGCTGATTCTAGGGCCAGGGAAGGAAATATCCAAGATGAGGTCAGAGTGTCTGATAGTGCCAGCAAATAAGAAAGTCTTTCTTTTTTTCGCTCTCTTCTCTCTCTCTCTCTCTCTCTCTCTCTCTCTCTCTCTCTCTCTTTTTCTCTTTCATGCACACACACACACACACACACACACAATGGGCTTTGTCAAAGGAATCAATTAGGAGTTCTCATTGGCCAAAGCTGGAACAATTTGTGCAATAAAAAAACTATAGTAGTGTTAATTATATTATAATGCAGAGTATAAAATAAATATCCATAATTCCACACTAATATAAAGATTAAACAAGTGGGAAAGAAGAGACAAATCTCCTGTACAGAATTCCTAATGTTTATATGACACTCTACCCCTCCAGGTGTGGCCTAAGTGGCCCCTTCTTACCTGTGTTGTCCATACAGCAGTTTCAACTCAAAGAGCACAGTATTAAAAGAGAGTAACAGAATAATTTAATGCTTAAAAAAATTGACAAACAGTTGATTGTTTGAACTTTAACATCAATAAAAATTTCATTTTGATAGTGTGTTCCCTTCATATAATGTAATAAGAATAGCACTTTGCCTCTGTGATTTTCCTCCAAAATATATATAATCATATTCTAATCATGAAAGAAACATCAGATAAATATCACTTGAGTATATTCTATGAAATAGTGACTGCTACTCTTTAAAGCTGTCAAGATAATTCCAAACAAGGGAAGTCTGAGAAAATGTCATAGCCAAGAGGATCCTGGGAGACACAATGACTAAATGCCATGTGGTGTCCTTCATGGGATTCTGGAACAGAAAAGGGACATTAAGTTTAAAAAAAAAATCTAAGAAACTATGAATAATGTATGGACTTTAATTAATGGTAATGTATTAATACTGGTTCATTAATTGTGACAAATATACCATACTAATCTACTCTACTGAAATATTAGTAACAGAGGAAACTGGGTTTGGGTTATATGTTTTTTTTTTCTATATTACATATGCAGATATTTTTGTAAATACAAAGCTATTATAAAACAGAAATTATAAGGCATCATAATTTTATTTAGTAAAGAAAAATAATTCAATTCTATCTTTCCATGATATAAGCAGTTTAGAATCAGTGAGCCCCACATCTTGACCCTAAGATTGCTTCAACTCACAGATGATTTGATGATTCCAAAATAGGAATTAGAAATAATGACCCTATTGGAGAGGTAAGGTAAATGGTTTCTTCAACATGAAGATGAAGAAGAAAACGTGTGATAGTAAAATATCCCAGGCTCTGCCTGGGTGAGGTTTGACTTGGATTTTAAAGAAATAGTCTTCTTTTGATGGGTAAAAACAGTGTTTTTCAGGCCAGTACCATCTAAGATGTGACTGGGAGATTCATGAATGTGTAGAGACAGAGGGTCTGATTGGGGGTCAGTTGACCTGTGTCCTTATGAGCAGTGTGTACACCTGAATTATGAAGTGAGAGCTGGTAAGCAGCCTCTGACATGACTTCAGAGGCAGCATGAGCAAAATTCTTCCCATAGTGAGAATCATTCAAAAAGAAAGAGATGGAAAATTAATGAGAGCAATTTTAGAATAAGGGCATTCATTATAACGACATGTGTGTGCTTTGAATTAGAATGGGGGACAACAGGAGAACAAAGGCTCTGACGGGTATTCTGCTTTTAATTGTTCCCAAACTCTCTCCTCTGGACGGCACAGACATGAGCGGCCTTTTGTTGTGACTGCTACATCCCAAATGCAGACTGAGAGGGTGAGATGAAGTCATTCAGCTAAGTTGCTGTGTGTCAACCTCATGTTCTTTTCAGTTGGCTTTTAAGGGGGGCACTTTCAAAAGTTAGTCATCTATACTAATAAAAGGGTAATATGCAAATTGGTCAGGATGCCCTCATAGTAACAACTGAACAGCAGGCTGTGTGGGGTGACAAAGCCGGCAGGGGGGTTAGCGAGGGACGACCAACAACTGAACAGCAGGCTGGCAAGGGGGTTAGCGAGGGACAACCAAATGACTGAACAGCAAGCTGTGTTGGGCGACCAGGCCAGCAGGGGGGTTAGTGAGGGATGACCAAATGACTGAACAGCAGGCTGCATGGGGCTACCAGGCTGGCAAGGGTGTGACCAGGCCAGCATGGGGGGCAGTGAGGAGTGACCAGGCTGGCAGATGGAAGCAATTGGGGGCAACCAGACCAGCAGAGTGGGGTAGTTGGGGGTGACCAGGCTAGAAGGGGGAATAGTTGGGGGCAACCAGGCTGGCAGGGGGGCCAGTTGGGGGCGACCAGACCAGCAGGGGGAGCAGTTAGGGGTGATCAGGCTGGAAGGCAGAGGCAGTTAGGGGTGATCAGGCAGGCAGGTGAGCAGTTAGGAGCCAGCGGTCCTGGGATTGTGAGAAGGATGTCTGACTGCCAGTTTAGGCCCGATCCCTGGGATTGGGCCTAGGCCAGCAGTTGGACATCCCCCAAGGGGTCCTGGTTTGCAGAGGGTGCATTCTGGGCTGAGGGGACCCCCCCTCATGCACGAATTTTATGCATCAGGCCTCTTGTCTATACTAATAAAAGGGTAATATGCTAATTAGACCGTGTCAACCTGACTTCTTCCGGATGTCCGACTTCCTTCCGGACAAAGCCATGGTGGTGGAGGCCGAGGCAGAGGTGGTTAGGGGTGATCAGGCCAGGAGGGGAGCAAGCAGTTAAGGGTCAGGCCAGCAGGTGAGCAAGCAGTTAGGGGCGAGGTCAGGCTGGTGCGGGGGAGCAAGCAGTTAGAGAGCAATCAGGCTGGCAGGGTAGGGCAGTTGGGGGCAATCAGGCCATCAGGGGAGCAGTTAGGGGGCTATCAGGCTGGCAGGCAGAGGTGGTTAAGGGCAATCAGGCAGGCAGGCAGAGGTGGTTAGGGGTGATCAGTCAGGCAGAAGCGGTTAGGGGTGATCAGACAGGCAGGTAGGCAGGCAGGGGCGGTTAGGAGCCAGCTGTCCCGGATTGTGAGCAGTCCCAGCTGGTGCAGGGGAGCAAGCAGTTAGGAGGTGATCAGGCCTGCAGGGATCGGGCCTAAACTGGCAGTCGGACATCCCCTGAAGGGTCCCAGATTGGAGAGGGTGCATACTGGGCTGAGGGACACACACCCCCACCCCATGCACTGGGCCTCTAGTATTTAATAAACAACTTCAGACACCTGGGAAAGACACAAAATCAAAGTCATTCACCATCATTTAAAGAGAAAAAGGGTGTCTCTCATTTAAGCATTGGATAACAACATGCATTTTAAGAGCATTGTCATGGAAGAATTACCTAAGTGATAACATTATAAAACAACAGCATATGTTTTCAAGTATGAGGAAAGTTTTGAGAAATTGGAAAAAGCAAGTGAGAGTGACAGACAAAAAACAGGCAGAGGAGCCAGCTGTAGCATTTAAAACCTATGTCCATAACTTTGCAAAATATAGCTTATCAGGCTACTGAGTATGTTGGAATTAGAAAAGCTAGTCTATCTTAACTCTATTCTCTCTCTTTTTTAAATTTATTTATTGTCTAAAGTTTTACATTTGTCTCCATTTTTCCCACTTGACCCCCCCCCCCCCCTCAAGCCATTCCCACCCGGGCAAACCCTCACCACCCCAGTATCTGTGTCCATTGGTTATGCTAATATGCATGCATACAAGTCCTTTGGTTGCTCTCTAAAACCCCTCCCCTGCCTTAACTCTATTCTTAAATGATCATATCCTTCAGAATAGGGTTTGTGCAATTCCATCATATTTTCTAGATGACCAGATATTAAATGTGAAGTAGAGGAGCAAAATCAATATTACCAGTTTCAATTTTTGAAACAATAATTTAGTTGTATCAATCACCATGAAAGTATTCTTATTTTTGGTTACTTATTTGGAACAATTTTAGATTTGCAAACTCTGATTTTAAGGCTGTATATGTCTTGTGTTGAATTTTTATCAAATTTAAAAAGGATTTATTTTTTATTTTTTCTGAATCTTCAAGTGAAACTTTAATTAGAAATAAGTACCATTTAGAGGTACTTCGTGCTGAAATACAGTTTGATTTTTTTTCTTTGCCTATCAGTAGCCTCAAATTCATGAATCAGATTGTTGTAATCAATTACTTTGCAATTTGTCAGAGTTATATACATTAGAAAATTTATTATACATTATGAATACCTAGAACAATGCATGTTAAATAAAATAAAAATATTGTCTCTGAATAAAAATGAGAGAGTAAATGGAAGTGTTAACATTCTATGTTCATGGACACAGAAATCTAAATAATGAATAACATATGATCAATTTTAATTCAGTTCCAAATATTTCTCATTTTTGTTTCATATGATCAGTAGATATTTTTGGATCAATTAACAACTGTGAATTTTTAAAATATGTTTGTATTGATTTTTAGAGAGAGAGGAAGGGAAAGACATAGAGATAGAAACATTGATGAGAGAGAAACATCATCAATCAGCTGCCTCCTGTATGCCCCCTATTGGAGATTGAGCCTGCAACCCAGGCATGTGCCTGACCCAGGATCGAACCAGCAAGCTCTTGGTTCCTGGGTCTACACTGAACCACTGAGCTTATGTATTTTTAAGTTATTAGCTACCATCTATTGTAGGCAATGGGGGTGAGAAATATAGAAACAGGTGGGTAAGTCCTCAAGTCTGTAAATTCATAGCGAACAGAGAGGGCAATAAAAATTATGATAATATGAATTAGTCTCCCAATATATAAGACCTACAGCAAAAGACGCCTACCATTTATTTCCATTTCATTTCATTTCCTATCCATTATTAGCCATGATTTGGATCTGTTAGTACTTTTTGCTTATTTTATTTGACTCAGAGCTAAGTTCAGTGGACAAAAACGTTCTATCTGAGGGTGTTACCAAAAAAGTAGCAATTTGCTCAGTTTTGCAGCTGCCTGAGCTGTGATCTTAGTTGACTGGGAATATAAAAGGAATTCCTGGAGAATTAGGTGACCACAGGGAACTTTGAAAAGCTGAGACATATTCTTAGAGATCTACAAGGTTGCATGCTTGGGAAGTTGGAGTTTTATGCCCAGGAAAGACTTAGGGAAGGAGAGGGCTCCATTGCTTACCTAGCTAACCTTAAAGCCCTGTTCATGCAGAAAGAGAAAACTAAGGCTCTCTTGTAATCTTTCCAAAGTCCGAAGACGTGTTTTTCCCCATAGATCCTCTTGGCAAAGGGTGGCAGACAAACAGGCAAGGCATTTAAGAAAATCTTCTGAACTATCATTGGCAGACCACTGAATTACACTAACCCTAGAGTTAGTAGAAGCCAGCCTTAAAAATTAAAAGCAACATCTTAAAAAAAAAAAAAAAGCTAGCAAGCTAGCAGTGAAGTAAATAACAAATCATAAGGATAATGATGCGGTTATTGTAAAAAAGTGTGAGATAAGAACACCCAAGAATCCTGGCAATTTACTAGACACATATAATATGAGATTTATTTCTTTCTCTGTTCATTTTAGATATTCATTTAGATATTCAAACCTTACACATTATCCCAAACCCATCATATATATAGTGTGTATATATATGTTATATCTATCTATCTATCTATCTATCTATCTATCTATCTATCTATCTATCTATCATCTATCTATCTATCTATTCTCCTCAGTTTATTTCAACCACAGTATACCAGCCTTCTGTAAAACCACAGAACCTTTAACCTCTACAATCCATTTAAAATTAAGTGGGTTTTGCCGAAACCGGTTTGGCTCAGTGGATAGAGCGTCGGCCTGCGGACTCAAGGGTCCCAGGTTCGATTCCGGTCAAGGGCATGTACCTGGGTTGCAGGCACATCCCCAGTAGGGGGCGTGCAGGAGGCAGCTGATTGATGTCTCTCTCTCATCGATGTTTCTAACTCTCTATCCCTCTCTCTTCCTATCTGTAAAAAATCAATAAAATATATTTTAAAAAAAATAATAAAAAAAAAATAAAATTAAGTGGGTTTTGTCCCTTGCTGTCCGTGTAAGTTTGGGCAAGTTACCTCACTTCCTAAGTTTCAGTTTCCTTTTTTCTTTGTCAAATGGGACTAAGGATAGTGTGACTCTGGTGGGATGATTATGAGGATTAAATGGAATAGTGCATGTAAGGCAGTTGGCACTGTGCCTGGTAAGAGCTCTGAAAATAGTATATTATATATTAGAGGTCTGGTGCACAAAATTTGTGCACTGGGGGAGGGTGTCCCACAGCCCAGCCTGCACCCTGTCCAATCTGGGACCCCTCAGGGGATGTTTGACTGCTGGTTTAGGCCTGATCCCGCAGTCGGACATCCATCTCACAATCCGGGACTGCTGGCTCCTAACCACTCGCCTGCCTGCCTGATAGCCCCCTAACTGCTTCCCTGCCAGTATGATTGACACCTAACTGCTCCCCTGCCAGCCCAATTACCCCCAACTGCCCTCTCCTGCAGGCCTGGTCCCCCCCAACTACCCTCCCTGCCGGCCATCTTGTGACAATGTGGGGGTGGCAATCTTGTGATGGCCATCTTGTGACAATGTGGGGGTGGCCATCTTGTGACATAAGGGCATGAGGGTCAATTTGCATATTACCTCTTTTTATATAGGATTGTACTATACATTTTAATAATCTGCCATATTGCATTTTCTCTTATCTGAACTCTTACAACATTATTCTATTTTCCATATAAGTTTATTTTTCAAATCCGTTGGAACCTCTTCAGGAGAGGGACCTTGTTTCCACTATCAACTAATGAATTAATCATTTAAATACTATATAATAAAAGGGAAGGCAGAATACAGTTTCCAGGCAGAGATTCATAGATGGGAGTGGAGTGCACCAGCCAGCTCATCCACCCTGCACCTCACTGTGAACACTTATGTGAGATACAGTTTCAAGCCAATTGACACCAAGCTGGTAACTTTAAATTGTCCATGGTGAGGGTATTTATTCCATAAATATAGGCAAAAGCTACAAACTAGTCCCATCTACCACTGTAAAACACTTTCTGTATTAGGGTTCTCGGGAGAAACAGAACCAGTAGGAAATATATAGATAAAGATATAGATACAGGTTAGATATAAAGAAGAGATTTATTACAGGAATTGGTTCATATAATTCTGGAGTGGAGAATTGCCACAATCTGACATGTGCTAACTGGAGCCTCAGGAAAGCCGATGGCGTGATCAAGTTCAAGACCAAAAGCCTTAGAACCAGGGAAGTTCAAGGAAAGAGCAATTCTCCCTGCATTCATTTATTCTATTTGGTCCCTCAGTGGACGGGAGGAGGCCCACCCACACTGGGAGGCATGGATCTTCTTTATTCAATCTACTAATTCAACGCTAACCTTTTCCAAAACATGAGCATGTGCATGTATGTACGTATGTGCGTGCACACACACTCATACACACACGCACACACATAAATAATGTTTTACAAGCTCTCTGACTTAACAGCTGACTGACTTAGCTCAGTCATGTTGGTACATAAATTTAATTATTACACTTCCCAAATACAACATTGACTATAAATGCATTGACTGAATGACTGACACTGCAATTGTAACAAAAAGTGTAGTCTACAGAAGCAGAAAATAAAAATCTAACTTTAAAAAAATTATCCTGATATTTATACAGTGAATATATATGTTTACTGTCACCAAATAATTGCATCTGAAAAAAGCTGCTTGTAGAGATTTATAGAAGAAAATAAATACACTAATAGTTGTATACAAAATTGAATTTAGAATTCTGAAAAATCTCAATTGTTTTTAACCTTTTGCTCATTCAATCTTCTCATCAAATACTTCATTGAATGGCTTACTAAATCCACAAGAAAGCAAATGCATTTTTATGATTAACATGGCATCATATTCAGGGCTTCATGCAGACAATATTATTCTTATTGTTGGGTTACCGTCAATGAAGGTACTTCTGAGCAGATCTTTTATGTCTTCAGCCTTTTATCATGAATCACAAAGAGAAATGCAACTGAAGTGGCAGAGCTGCTGTACCAGATGCTGGTGATTAAATAAAGCAAACAGAACAAAACCATTCTCTCTCTTCTAAGAGTGTGTGATGCATTCTCCCCAAGCACCCCCACAGATATCCCCTTTGTCCCTCTATGTAACTCCCTGCACCACCCAGCATAAGACTTCAAAAATGTACTTATTTAAAATATGTTTTCTTTTTAATTGTATTGATGGTGGTAAGTATTTATCAGTGTATCCGTAGAGGTGAGATCAATAGAAAGGTCATCTCTCATGTCTTCTGTTGCCTTAGGTCACATCACACCACACAAGGAATGAAAATGGAGTTGTTATCACTCAAGGATTCAGCATGCTACTGCCATCAGCAGTGAAAAATGTCCCACTCTAGGACATGGAGGAGCACACAGTACTTCCAACAGAGTTGGTAGTCAATGCAAAACATCTTTCACCACAGGCAGCCCCTAAATTTTAAATGTATTCCAACTGTCCTGCATTCTGTGTAGTTTTGCGGCTAACCTCCTGAATTCTATACTAGCAAGACAGAATGAATAGAGTTTTTAATTTGGTGATGATTAAAATGTGGTAAGTATTAGAAGTACCAAATCAGTTTGCTGCTCATTAAAATCCCAAGAAATAGTTTACATGATACTGACAGTAGTGATCAACAGTGCTGTTGGCATAAGTTGCTGTTGTGTGTTTACACATATTGAAAATCGTTAAGCTGAGCTTTTTATGTGGGGCACTTTTGAAAGTGTGTCATAATAAAAGTCTGAACAAGAAAGAAGTCAATGAAGATAAACTCCAAATATCAAAATAAAGCATATCAAAGCTACAGAGTGATCAGGTAGACTCAACACCATAGGATTTCTCAGCCTTCTTAAAGGAATAGAAACCAATTTAAGAAAGCAATTGTCAGTTCTATCAAGAACATAAAAATCATTTAATATAAACCCAGAAATTATGTACCTGTGAAGGTATTTTACAGAAATAACTCTAAAATGTATTTACAAAATATTAATCAGAGCATATATTGAAGACATTTTAGAAGTCCAACAGTAGAAGACAATGTAAGTAAGTTATGGCATAACCACCAATAAAAATATCTTAGCCAAGTTCTCAATTAACAAGTACTAGTATTTGGATCTATTGCTTTATATATTACATTGTAAAAATTTTTTGAAAAATAAGCAAAAACATAAATATTTTGAAGAATGTTTTCAATGAGTTATTTTAATAACTTAATGAATTATTTTATTTGTGAAAATTTTGAATTACATATGTACTAAAGGCCCAGTGCATGGAATTCATGCACGGGGGAGAGGGGTGTCCCTCAGCCCAGCCTTCACCCTCTCCAATCTGGGACCCATCGAGGGATGTCCAACTGCCCACTTAGGCCTGATTCTGGTAGGATTGGGCTTAAACAGGCAGTCGAACATCCCTCTCACAATCCAGGACTGCTGGCTCCCAACTGCTTGCCTGCCTGCCCCCTTCCTGATTGCCCCTAACCGCTTCTGCCTGCCAGCTTGGTCACCCCCTAACCACTCCCCTGCCAGCCTGATTGATGCCTAACTGCTCCCCTGCCAGCCCGATTGCCCCTAACTGCCCTCCCCTGCTAGCATGGTCCTCTCAAACTGCCCTCCCCTGCTGACCTGGTCACCCCTAACTGCCCTCCCCTGCCGACTCAGTCACCCCTAACTGCCCTCCCCTGCCAGCTTCATTGCCCCTAACAGCTCTCCTCTGCTGGTCTGGTCCCCCCACCCAACTGCCCTCTCTTGCAGGCCCAGTCCCCCCTCAACTGCCCTCCCCTGCAGGCCTGGGTCCCCCACAACTGCCCTTCCTTGCAGGCCTGATTCCTCCCAACTTCCCTCCTCTGCTGGCCTGGTCACCCCTAACTGCCCTCCCCTGTAGGCTTGATTGCCCTCAACTGCCCTCCTTTGCAGGCCTGGTTTCTCCCAACTGCCCTCCCCTGCTGGCCATCTTGTGGTGGCCATCTTGTGTCCACATGGGGGCAGCCATCTTGGACCACATGGGGGCAACCACCTTGTGTGTTGGAGTGACAGTCAATTTGCTTATTACTCTTTTATTAGATAGGATAGAGGCCTGGTGCAAGGGTGCGGGCCAGCTGGTTTGCCCTGAAGGGTGTCCTGGATCAGGGTGGGGGTTCCCTTGGGGCATGAGGCGGCCTGGGTGAGGGGCCTGTGGTGGTTTGCAGGCCGTCCATGACCCCTGGTGACCCAAGCATAGGCCAGGGCTGGCTGGAAGCAGGTATCTGGGATTTATTTATCTTCTATAATTGGAACTTTGTAGCCTTGAGCGGAGGCCAGGGCAGGCCAAGGCAAGCAGGAAGTTTGGCTTCCTCCATTGCTGGGGGCAACCCAAGCCTCCTGCTCACTCCAGCTCTGTGGTGGCCACCATGTTAGTTGGGTTAATTTGCATACTTGCTCTGATTGGCTGGTGGGCATAGTGGAGTGATGGTGAATTTGCATGTTTCTTTTTTATTAGTGTAGATACGTACATGCATACATATATACAGATGCATATATGTATGCACACATATTTAAATATATGTACACACACATATATATGTAAATATATATTCAATAATTTGATATTACTCCATAATTAATTATAATGTTCATTAGGACTACTCTCTACCTGGCAAAGCCACCAAATGAGAAATACAGTGTGATGAATGGGATTAGGCATTTGAAATAGTCTCTGGAATTACAACCTCTTTTAGGAATCTGATTTTAGTCCAATGAAAGCTTTACTTCTTTTTAAAAAAATATATTTTATTGATTTTTTACAGAGAGGAAGGGAGAGGGATAAAGAGTTAGAAACATCAATGAGAGAAACATTGATCAGCTGCCTCCTGCACAGCCCCTCCTGGGGATGTGCCCACAACCAAGGTACATGCCCTTGACCGGAATTGGACCTGGGTCCCTTCAGTCTGCAGGCAGACACTCTATCCACTGAGCCAAACTGGTTAGGGCAAAGCTTTACTTCTAATGCCTTAGTTACATGCCTCCAAACAAAATCATAGATCTTATTTTAGATTGCAAGGAAAGGTCCACAATTATAAATGAGTCCTCAATTATGGACATCATTTGATCAGAAAATATATACAAACCACTTGAGGCCCAGATGGTCAACAGACAGTAATAATTATAAGTGATAATTAAGTGGGCAGAATTCTGACCGAGAAGGGAAAGCTCAGAGCTTGCTATTAACCATTATATGGCTTCTAGATAAAAGGATAAAAAGTAATTCACTTTTTGCTTGCCTTTTCACAATTTTCTTTGTACCTGCCTACACCACTCACTTTCTTCCTCTCTAGAAACATGGCTGTACGTGAGTGTGATTATATATGTCTGTATGTTGACTGTTACTGTTTTCATAGAAATTTAACTGAAAGAAATTTAAGGAGAGAGAAGAAACAGGTTTATTGTTTGTTATAGATCAGAGGTGCAATGAAAAAGAATCCAGGTAAATGAAAAATAAAGACCAAAATGGTAAGATCCATTCTTCTTTGAGAAAATACTTCATTTATTCTTAGCACACTAGCATGGCTCAACCATATTAAGAACTCGATGCCAGATGTTCTATTATTTTGGATATTAAGGACTCCAAAAGGAAAAATTCAAACTGACACCAACCAGGTACCATAATACTCAATCATGACTCACCGTGGAAAACTTTGTAAGTCTTGATTTTGTTGTTGTTTCTTGAGTTATCTTTATAGATATATTTATTAGGTTACCTAAAATATTCATTAAAATGAAATAAATGACTTAGCAAATCTCCACCATCTGACTGGGATTTAGGGACACAGGCTGATGGAACATCCCTGGAGAGAGACATCAGTCAAAGGTTTTCAGGCTCTGGTACCACCCAACTTTTCTTTCTCAAGGAGATTATTTAATGATAATCTCCTTGAGAAAGTGATAAATTATTTAAAATGCCTTAACAGCATGAAAATTCTCATCCCATAAAGATTAATAATAAGAAACAAACACAAAATTATTCTACTTTGTGGTGTATGGGTGTCACATTTCTATTTTTATAACTTAATTTAATTTTAATTTCAAGCCCAGATTCTGCCAAAAAATGCATACTGCTGCCTTTCAGCCATAATTATAACCTGTCTCCCTCCTCTGCCATGTCCTGTTGTCAGGACCCTCAGGGCACTGGTGGAAGGAAGCATAGGGTCTTCTGTCTCCTCCACCTGCCCACCTATAGGAGCCTCCCACTCATCTATGTCACCCCAGGATTCGAGCTATGAGTCCTTGCAAGGGTGGTGGGGATACCAGAGAGTGGAGAGCAGGTCCCTGCACTCTGTACTGCTACCCACTCTTACTTCTCCCCTGCACACACCACACATCTTCCAATCTGGGGAAAACATTTCCAGCTTCATGTTCTTTCTCGAGTCCTCCAACGACTGTTTCCCTTCTGGGGTGGCAGTATAGAAATAGAGACCAGGACACCTTTCAGGAAAATTGTGCTTCTAAAAGTTCACTTGTTAAAAAGCAGGACCTAGCTCCTGCCAGCTAAAAGGGGAGAAGGGACAAAAATGGACAAATACAGAAGAAAATACATTAAATACATTAGTATTTACAAATGTGTATGGTAAGGAAAGAAAAAAAAAATCAGAGACTATTTTGCTATTTGTCTAATATGTAATATATAAACTCATAGAGAAAAAAGGTTAATATTTCAGGCTTTTATTTTCTTTTTCTTCTTAGGATATTAAAAAGACTGTCCAGTGTTGTAAAGCTTGTGTTGATAGTCTGGAATTGAAAATTGTGTCACTTTTATGGGCGAGGTGACTAAGGGTGTACTATAAAGGCCTTGCCAACAGGTAATGTGATATTACCTTGAACCACAGATTTAAAAAATAACAACTTTAATACTACAGGATAAAAACTGAGACTAGATTCTGTCCTTCCCTCCTCTCCATGTAGTTTGGGTAGCTTCCTTGTCTACCTTCATTGTGTGCAGCATAAAAGGCCTTAATTTGAAGCACTTAGAACTGCTTGATCTTTTGGGGACATAATACAATTGAGTTGGCTTAAAAACCTCTTATTTTTGCCCTTATTGATTCTTATTTGGAAATAAAAAGAGTGTGGGAAAGAAGGTTATAGGTAAATCCGAGATAGATCATGCATTACACAAAGGTCTGTGTTCTTTGGGTTATAGGATAAATTATGGGTGGAAAATAGAAGCCACTTTCCTTCATAGCTTTTCTCTAACATAAACATCCAATTTAAATGTTATGTCTGCTTTCAATGTGCATTAAACTCCTTTAAATCTTAAATAAATCCTTATTCCCAAATTATTGTGTCAATATTAGATAAAGCATTTAATACAAAAACAGGGTTTTCCCAACAGTGCAAACTAGATTAATACCCAAGATGTATGACAGAATTATCACATTCTATATCCTATTTTTCACTGTGTAAATTTAAAAATAATTTAAAAATATAATCCTCATAGATATCTGTAATGAACATGTTTCAAAGACATTTTAACAAGTAGTATGGCTAAGCTGATTAACAGGATAAAAAGCTGGCTCAACAAAGAACTCAAGAAACTGATAGGCATATAGTTAACAAGGCCATTGCTGAGCTAGAGAGAGAGTTATCATATTCTGCAAGGCAATGAAACCACAACCTGTGGGAATATATTACCTCCTGGGCAGAAATTATTTATATATCTACCAAAAATCATTTTAATTTTCTGAAAAGTAAATTAAAATGGCTAGTGCCTTAACCAACAAATTAAACTTTTAATTTAAAACAATTTTATTGATTCTTAGAAAGGGAGGGAGATGGGGAGACAAACATCAATGAGAGAGCAATGCATAGATCAGCTGTCTCCTGCATGACCCCCCCTGGCATCAAGCCTGCAACTCGGGCATGTGACCTGATGGGGAACTGAACCAGCAATCCTTTGGTGGTGCAAGAGATGACACCCAACCAAGTAAGCTACACTGGCCAGGAGAAACTTTATATTTAAAAAATATTAAAATTAATTTAAAATAAAAATAATTTAAAATTAATTTAAAAATTAGAATTATAATTTTAATTAAATATTTAATTTAAACATTTTGTACTCATGAAGTTCAGATGACTTTGGGACAGGTTCCTAGAACAATGTTCCAGCCTAGTGTGACATGGAAAGGACACATGGTCTTTATTTATTATTTACTTATTTATTGCCTCATTTCCTAATTCTAGATTTTAGATACTTGACATTTTCAACTATGTAAGCAATATATTTGTCATGTGTATATTTTCTAAGTTTAAAATTACAATAGTCCCAGGGGTCTGATCAGTGCAATGTACTAAGGAAGACAGTGGGCCACATGCCTGGAAAAGACTGTCCCTGAAAATCTGGATGTGAATCCGTGCCAGGGCACAGAAAGGTCCTGCATCTGGTCACAGGGTGACTCCCTGCAGCTTCTCCTGAGATGTAGTTATGGAATTGTTTCTTTTGCATCAAGATATGTTCAAACAGAACATGTGATTTATAATATTTCTCTCAAATGAAGCAAGATCTATTTTAAAAACAGGTTTTGTATGAAATTACCCACACACAGGAAAAACTCCATAGTATGGCACCTATTACTGAATCTTCCTCTCCTTCTATGTTGTTCTCTCCCAGGCATATCTGTATCTTGTTGCTTGTTGAGCAGAACATTGCAGTTTCTTTCCTATGGAGCATGTGATGCTATCAGCTGGGCTTCCATGACGATTGAGTCCTGATTCCCTAGGCTGGGGTGAAACAACAGGGGGCTGATTGTCTCCAATCACCCTGGCAGTGTCCATTGTCATCCTGCCTGTAGCCCAGATGAAGACTTCTCTTTCCAGGGGCAGAGCATTTGTGGAGAAATTGACCTTTACCTGGTGATGGGCCTTTAGTAAATAAAATAGGATCTTTTCTGAACCCCCCAAATCACTCAAATTTCTTCCCAAGTAACTAAAAATATTAAAAATAAAACAAGTCTTTCAATGGAAGTAAATCCAAGAAAAATGGCACATTAATTTAGGTAAACCCACCTTGTGGGATCAATAACTTACCTGCAACCCTCTATTAGAGGATGTTTAGGTTGAAAAGATAAGCAGGATGACAATGGGCAACAGGCAGAGGTAGAAGCGAGTTGAGATTGCAACTCAAGGAGAGAAATTCTGCTTCTAAATAGTCATCTCCATGTTACCACAGTTGGATCTAGTCTTTTATTTTTCATATAAAATACTAGAGGACCGATGCACGAAGATACTTCCTTCCCCTGGCTGATAGCACCAACTTCGCTCTGGCTGGAGCAGCCTTTCCGCTCCAGCCCAGAGCTGCCTTTCTGCCTTCCCACACTGCCCAGAGGCCCAGAGCGGCTGGTGTGGTGCAGAATGCCTGTGTCGTCGCCATGGTGATGACACAAGTGTCCCACCCAACCTCCTTTGTTGGGTTAATTTGCATACACACTCCTGATTGGCTGGTGGGTGTCACGAAGGTACGGTCAATTAACATGTTACTCTTTTATTAGTTAGACTAGAGGCCCAGTGCACAAAATTAGTGCACGAGGGGGGGAGGGTGGTGTCCCTCAGCCCAGCCTGCACCCTTTCCAATCTGGACTGCTGACTCCCAACTGCTCACCTGCCTGCCTTCCTGATTGCTCCTAACTGCTTCTGCCTGCCAGCCTAATCACCCCCTAACCACTCCCCTGCCAACCTGATTGATGCCTAACTGCTCCCCTGCCAGCCTGATTGCCCCTAACTGCCCTCCCCTGCAGGCCTGGTCCCCCCAACTGCTCTCCCCTGCAGGCCTGGTTCCCTCCTAACTGCCCTTCCCTGCTGGCCTGATCACCCACAACTGCTCTCCCCTGCTGGTCTGATCCCTCCCAACTGCCCTCCCCTGCTGGCCATCTTGTGGCGGCCATCTTGTGTCCACATGGGGGCAGCAATCTTGTGTGTTGGAGTGACGGTCAATTTGCATATTACTCTTTTATTAGATAGGACTAGAGGCCCGATGCACAAAGATTTATGCAAAAATGGGCCTTCCTTCCCCTGGCTGCCGACACCACCTTCGCTCTGGCTGCGGCAGCCTTTCCGTTCCAGCTTGGAGCTGCCTTTCTGCCTTCCCATGCTTCCCAGAGGCCTGGGGTGGCTGGGGCAGTGAAGAACACCTGCGTCCCACCCCCTGGCCTCCCCAGCGCCTGTGTATGCAAATTAACCTTCCATCTTTGTTGGGTTAATTTGCATAGACACTCCTGATTGGCTGGTGGGCATCGCAAAAGTACAGTCAATTTGCATCTTTCTCTTTTATTAGTGTAGATTGTAGAGGTTGGGCACATCCAAGAAATCTCACTCTGGCAGTTAAGTGAATAGGAGTGAAAAAAGGGGTGACAAGGTAGATACTGAAGAGTTAGAAACTGCTTTAATTTAAAGAAGATAAGCTCTACAATAGATTTATTTGTGACACTTGCCACAATAGACTATGCATTATCTGCTTCAGAAAACTGATTGTAATTTTGCAAATACCAAGATCTGCTTTTCTCTAACACTACTCTAGCAGGAGAACCAGTGTGCTGGCTGGGTCCACCATGTCGGGGAAGATAGGTGAGACCCTCGAACTCACTAACACAGCCTCAGCAGAGGCA
This sequence comes from Plecotus auritus, assembly GCF_963455305.1. Classification (NCBI taxonomy): domain Eukaryota; kingdom Metazoa; phylum Chordata; class Mammalia; order Chiroptera; family Vespertilionidae; genus Plecotus; species Plecotus auritus. The sequence goes on from NC_137770.1 coordinate 164,014,611, forward strand.
CTGAGAACTGACACCTGCTTTGGTGGATAAAAGGGTGGAATGTAGGACCAGCTCTCACTGGGCTCTGCTGAAACTTTGAGAGGATTCATGTTTCAGTTTTTCTGTTGGTGTTTGGTTGGAGAAGGGCAGATGTGGCCAAAAAGTTTTTTGTTGTTAGCCCATTTCTGGCCCTGGGGAAGCTTCTTTGATTGTATCTATGTAGTTTTGGGTTGTATGTCTGGGAAATCTAAGAGGCAATCAGGAAACCTGGAGAACTCACCAGAGACTCATTGCCATGTCATGCGCACATCCTCAGGTCCTGGGGCAGTCTGCCTTCTTCTTTTTACCTTGAGCATCTTCCTATGCTTGTCTATTGTGTCCTGTCCAGTTGCAGGTTGGATTGTGGTTGTGGCTGTAACACGGATGACCTGGCAAGAAGGAACAACTCCATGTTGGCTGGACCCATAGTTTGTTGTACTCATACATCAGTCTGATGAGTTTGGAGGCTGAATTTTGTTCTTCTTCACAGGATATGAGGGTTTCAAATGAGTTCTTAAACCAATAAGTGGAGAAAATTAATGTCCACTCTTAATATTTTTTAGCTTTTAAAAAAATTTTCTTTATTGATTAAGGTGTTACATATGTGTCCTTATTCCCCCATTACCCTCCCATCCCCCCCACTCATGCCCTCACCCCCCTGTTGTCTGTGTTCATTGGTTAGGCTTATATTAATGATATATTGAAAATTTGAAATTGTTGCATTCGATTTTAGAATTTACTTTTCTTGCCTGGCCAGCATGGCTCAGTGGTTGAGCATAGACCTATGAACCAGGAAGCCATGATTCGATTCCTGGTCAGGACGTTTATCTGTGTTGTGGGCTCCATCCCCAGTGCAGGGTATGCAGGAGACAGGCAATCAATAATTCTCTCTCATCATTGATTTTTCTATCTCTCTCTCCCTCTCTCCCTCTCTAAAATTAATACAAATATATATTTTTTTAAAGAATTTAGTGTCCTTTATGTAATGTAGTCATCAACCTTTCTTTGATCCTGTATGCCATTAGTCTGTTCTGTAAAAATCTGTTAACCTTACCCTGACAATAACCTTATTCTCAAAAATTCAATATTAATTTGGCTTACTGAGAAATATTATCCCTTTAATAGATATGAATAAATCCTGAACATAATGTAATAACAGTTCATATGAATGTCTATGTGACAAACTGACTACCAATGCTTATTTGGTATCTTTCTTTTTCACTTGGTTTTGGTGGCTTAATTTCCTCTTTTGATGTTTCCTCTTTTCTGAATATGTAAAAAATATGCCTCATATAAAAGCATCTGACATTAATTAGTACAATGGAAATGTCTACTCAGTTGAAACAGTGGTTAAGGCCAGAATTTCACCTGACTTGCCAATCACTTTTGAAGAAATCAGTTTTATTCTCTATGCCTATATTTTCTTTTGAAATGATTTTAATTTTACAGATAAATTTTAAATAAGCATAAAAGACTTCCACACCCCTTGATTCATACACCCCAATTCTTTATTGATGTCATTTTACCACATTTGTTCTATCACCCTCTCTCTCTCATTACTCCATCTTCATCACTGTCACACACATACCCCCCACACACACTCACCATTATCAAGCCTCTTACTGAATAATGTGTGAGCCAGCTGCAGACATGAAGATAAAGGTATGCTATAGAATAGATTTTTTAACACTTGCCCTAGCAGCCTATGTAAAATTCTAGTAGGTATACCACAAACAAAAATACCGTGTTTCCCCGAAAATAAGACAGTGTGTTATATTAATTTCTGCCCCCAAAGACACGCTAGGTCTTATTTTCAGGGGATGTCTTATTTTTCCATGAAGAAGAATACAGTACACATTTATTGTTAAATGAAAATAAAGGAAATTTATTACCTGTATACGGTACGGTAGTACGGTAGTTGTCAACACAAACCAGACAAACTGTGAATCCTACAGTATCAAGAATTTACTCATTTATTCAATGACAATCATGTCATCATCTTCTGGAACATCATCATAACAATCCAATTCCTGAATTTCCTGGTGAATTTCTTGTGACTCCATTTCTTTCAGAATCAGTGGACCAAATCTCTCATGTTTAGCAATAGCACTGTCTTTAAATGAGTACTTCTTGTCAAGGTAGCCTGCTCGCAGTGCATTTGCAATGCAACTGTCAGTGATTTTCTCCCATGAATTCTTCACCCAAGTCACAACTTCTTGCAGTTTAGGTTTCACAAAGTTTCCACGCTGATTTCTCTCCATTCTATTTTCAATGTAGTCATTAATTTCCATGCGCAAATTGTCTTTGAATGGCTTGTTTATTGCAATATCAAGAGTCTGAAGATAGGCCATCATTCCTGGGGAATCATTATCTGATCAATTTTTTTTTTGTGAAGAAATGCCTTCATGTCTTTAGCGCGGTGAGTGCTGGCTGCATCCCAGACTAGCAGACCTCTTTGGCTCTCTCGCATAACAAGTGGCAGCATTAAATCGACCCACTTCCTTATAACTGCTTGTGTGGCCCAGGCTTTTTCAGTTTCAGGAATAAAAATGCCCAAAACACGTTCAATCTTTTCCTTCTTGCCCTTAGAAAGGATTAAAGGTGGGATTTTAGTGCCATCCAGATGAATTGCCAAAATACAGGAAACACGTGCACTTTCGTAAGCAGTGGGGGGAATTTACGCTAAGGAGGCACCCCGCTGTTCAATTGTTGTTTGAGATGATTGGCCCATAAACACTGCAGTTTCATCCATAGCAATCATGTTGGAAAGATTGTATTTAGAGAAGTCAGCATCATCAATAAAGGACTTGAATGCAAGTGCTCGCTTAATAACTTGAGTATCTTCCAACCTAAACAATGTTGTAGATCTTCTTAAAGACAGTTCACTTCGCTGAAGGAAATTATCCAGCCAGTGTTGTGATGCTTTGAAGTCTTCGGGGGCTATGTCAAACTGTGGTGCCATTGCAAGGGCAAATTCTTGAATCTGAGCCCTATTCACAACCAAAGCCTTTGCTCTCCTGTCAACAACCCATTCACAGATCAGGTCTTCCAGCTCGGAAAATAATGGTTGCCGACCTGATCCACACTTGTGTTTTTTAGCATTTCCCTTGTCCACTTGTTCAATGAGGTTACCATACTCTGCTCGCCATTTTCAGACCAATCGGATACTCAACATCTTCTCTTTGCAGAAAGCAGTAAGATTTTGGCCCCAAGAGTCTTCCACGATTCCTTTCTTGTACTCCATGGAGTAGCTTTTTCTTTTTGTGCTCATTTCTAGGGGTAAAAAAAACAGAAATTGGGGTATCAAAGGGGTAAAAAAAAAGGAATTGGGGTATCAAGGTGGGGGGAGGGGGATCACTCAAAATGACACAGGGGGGATCAGAGGGGGGATTACCATTTTAGTAGCCCCTTTTGATCCTCCTGTGTCATTTGGATTGCCCCCTCTGATCCTCCTGTGTCATTTTAAGTGATCCCCCTCACCCCACCCCTGTGCCACTGAACACCTCCACCAGACATCCCCCCTACCCCTTTATCAGACATTTACCCCCTGGGGCCTGCCTGGGGACTGTCACTGGGCTTGCTGGGGCCTGGATCTGGGCTGGCGCAGGGTCTGCCACTGACTGAGAACCCTCAGTCATCATGAAGGCGGCCGGGAGCATCAGGTAGTGTCACCAGAGACAGACCAGCACTCACCACCTTCGCCGTGTCCCATCCACTCTAATCCTCCTGTTCTTCTACACGCATGTTGTCCAGTAGTTTTTATCTCCTTTAATTTCAAAGAATTCCTTAGTCTTTTCCACCTTTTTGGCCTTGATAAATTAAGGGGAATAGTGTCTCCAAATTTCACCTCCAAGGACACCAGTCATATTGGATTCAGGCCCAATCTACACCAATATGACTTCTTCTTAACTTGACTACATCTGCAAAGAGCTTGCTTCTATTAACATCAAGTCTACTAGTGCAGAGGTGTTAGGACTTAAAAACATTTTTTGTGGGTGGCACATTTCAAACCACCACATCCTGCTTATAAGTGAACAAGCATCACTAGTCTACTTTGAGCTACCTGTCTATTTTAATATAATCTCTTATGGGCATCGAGTTATTCAATACCTCTTAATCTACAGTTTGTCTATATCAGTTATTATTTGACAAAGTACAAATAAAAGATGATGGCGAACCAGTGTGCCCAAGGGTCTATTTTGTGGTTTCTGCTGGAGCAGAGCACTTCCAGCTAAATATGTAGCCAGGGCAGCCTGACTCTTTCCTCCACTGGCTCATCTCAATGCAAACTTGCTAAGATGGGTGGTAACAGTCTCCACTTATGGTTTGCATGGTGGGTCTTCTCAAATAATAGTGTTTTCATTTCCCACATTCATCTACCTTACTCATATTACCTATTACTAGGGAGACAATAATGCACAAAAAGTTCAGAAACTGTCAAAATAATTTTAAAACATGTTACTTACAAAGTGCTGCTGTCTGAAATACTTTCTTCCTTACTCAGCTTCAAGGACGAAAATTCCTCTAAGTGTGGAAGGCAACTGCTAAACTGAATGTGACACCTGCCAGATTTCACCATCAGTTTTTCAGAGAGTGGGCCCTTATGTGGTAGGTAACTGAATAAGAACGTTTCGGTGATGGAAAGGACTCACTGTGGGGCAGGGCAGTGTGGGTACCTGGACAGTTGTTTTCTAAAATAATAAAAACATATTTTGAAAGTGGAAGATTTAATGTGAAAGATTGAGCAGCAGGAATGAACCTCAGCCCCATTGTATTCTGGCTGAAACTCTGTCCCCATGGCAAGTCTGGTGTTCTATGTACTGCATGGTGGCTTGGAGAGGCCTGTTTTCCTCAGTAATCCTGATCACCACCATCCCTCCCTAATAGAGAAAGCAGTAAAAGCACTGAAAAAAGGCCCTTAATTCATTTTACTGCCTTTGACTGACTCAAGAGCAGAGGTGAGACATGTGCTAGTCTGGGGAAGTGAGTATTGAGGGTGAGGAGATGACTCTATTGTCAATAATTAATGAGTGATTTTATTTATTTATTTATTTTATTTTTTTTAAATGAGTGATTTTATAAACTAGTGTTAAGAGATGGGCTTCAAGTATGTCTATAGGAAGCCTCACAACAGAGTGTGGGGGATACATGTGAGCCAGGTTAATATGGGACAAAGAGAGGAAAACATTTATCACAGAAAGGCTTACAGGGCTGAAATTGGGGAATCTCTTAATCTAAATCAGTGGTTCTCAACCTTTCTAATGCCGCGACCCTTTAATACAGTTCCTCATGTTGTGGTGACACCCAACCATAAAAGTATTTTCATTGCTACTTCATAACTGTAATTTTGCTACTGTTAATGAATCGTAATGTAAATATCTGTGTTTTCCGATGGTCTTAGGCTCTATAGCAGTGGTTCTCAACCTGTGGGTCGCGAACAGCTAGCAGGGTCACCTAAGACCATCAGAAAACACAGATATTTACATTACGATTCATTAACAGTAGCAAAATTACAGTTATGAAGTAGCAATGAAAATAATTTTATGGTTGGGGGTCACCACAACATGAGGAACTGTATTAAAGGGTCGCGGCATTAGAAAGGTTGAGAACCACTGATCTAAATATACCTTCACTCCATAAACTAGAGAGCATACTGTCACAGCTAAATTTAATACAGATTTAAAGTATTTGTAGTCATCTCAACAACCGGAAAAAATATTGTGGGGATGTAAAATAAATAAAACTTCCAAAAGAGATTTTTGGTCACCTGCCATCACATTCAATTATATTTCTTCTCCAGCTAAAGCGGGTGAAATGTATACTGGAAAGAGAAGCAAGTATATTTTCAAAATTATTTTTATCAGTTGAGGCAGTGATTCATAATTTTAAATGTTAAACTCAACAGCTATTATTTAAGATTGCTGCATTTAATATCAAAATTTAATTTTTATAAAAAGGTAAGTATTTTGACATAAGAATTTAAAATTTTTAAAAGTTTGTCATTAAACACAATGCAATAGGAGGCTGCAGAAAAAGTGACAGGTGAAAAAGGTTGTTGTCCTGTTAATTTACTACAATTGGTGTTTTATACTCAGATCAAAATTGTTTCCAGGCTGTGGTTGATAAGATCTTGGTGCTGTTCGAACCACATTTGGACTTGTGTTTTATGTGGATGTTTTGGTGTAAGAAAATACCCACAAATGAATTCAGAGATGGTGCAAAGTCCAAGGATCACAATTATCAGATTTGGGACAAAATTCCATGTGGAAAAATGGAAGAAACTCAGGATAGTTGATCTAAAAGACAATGTAGTAGAGAATGAGAATGCTAGTGATTTTCAAATGGTATTCATCATCTGATATGATGTGTATGGAAGAATACAGGACGAAACAGGCATCCCTAGGAAAACAATGTAGAAGATCAAGAAAGAACTGACAATGGAATCTTCTTTGGAAATGATGGAGAGTCTGGAAGGGGATATCATCCAGGGCATCTTTGCCCTGGGAGTTGGGATGCACTAACTGGCCTCTAAGTCTCCCACCAGTTCTAAGAAAAGATGCTTCTGAACATTAGAACATGGCTGTATTCTGCAGCACATTTTCCAAGACAGAGGAAAGAAGTATACACTTCAGAAATATTTATAAACATTCCACAAGTCAAGAGTTATTTTCATGATTTGCAAAAATGCATTAACAGTCAAACTTTGAAGACTTCTGCCCATAAATAAGGATGTCGGATGTCCCACAGAGCTGCCCAGCGGTGCATGCCTGAAAGCTGTTCCTTGCTGAGCAGGCCACACAGCGACATTCAAATCTGTCAGATGGCAAGGGAAGGCAGAGTGCTTGGAGCTCCACTTTCTCATTTATGACAAGGCCGATGACTCGGCTGTGAGCATAATTGTGCTAGGAACACACTTCCCAACCAAGTGTAATAGTCCCTGATGTGAGTCTTGCCCATGGGGAAATATCTCAGTGTTGTTTATTTCTGTCAGTTGGAAAATTACGTTAGTTGCAAAACCACTAAAAATGTTTCTTAAAATATTCAAGTGCTATTCACTTCTAATACTCAAGGAAAACTTGGATAACTTACATTTATTCGACTATAAACAATCAATGGAGTGTGGTATGAAAAATATATTATCGGACTTGGAGTATTCTGGGTTCAGAGAGTGGTTGCTGTGTCCTAGCTGTGTGACTCTGGCAAATGAAACTCTACTTGGTTCCATATCAGCAGAATAGCAGTGATACCCAGCTCATTAGTACATTGCAGGATTACAGGAAGTAAGTGACACAGAGTGGGTAAAGGAAACATTGAATAAAGGGTTTTGATGCTTCCTCCTCCAGTGCCCTGTTAATCACTATCTTCCCTAGTATCAGTTCTGAACTCCTGTTAGACTCATAAATGAGACTTGACAAACGTGAGCTGGAGATGCCAGGGAGTTCCTTGGGTAGGGAGTGCAAGGGGTAAGTTATATTCCCCAGCAATCCCAAAGACAGCAACCATTTTCAGGTCCATGCTTGTTGTTGAGAGTCTTGGGTCTGCAGCTTCAGCATGGACATCTGACTCATACTCAAACTGCTAGATTCTTTCCTGAGGAGAAGTCAGTCAAAGTAGATTGAAAAGGCATCACATTAAATCCTAGGTAAGGTTTGTTTCAGACTGATGGGGTCTGAACAAATTAGTAAGTATCTATCTTATTTTTGCACATACAGGAAGATAGATGTGTACACACACACACACACACACACACACACACACTCACACACACACACACACACCCCACCACCACCAGGGAATGTCTTGAAGCTAAGTATGCCCTTTTAGGTCCTGAGTCCCTAACTCATAAAGATGCATGCTAATAATATATAATCAAGTCTCTGTGAAGATTTAAAAGCAGAAATATAAACAATGCTTTTACTTACCCCTAATTTGATTCCTGGTTAGCTAGCACAGCTTTATAATCCTCAGTTATTATCCACATGTATTTCCATTTAAACCGTGCCAGCTGGGGCCAGTTCTCATCTGAGAATTGTAACAGCTGTCCCAGTGGAAAATAAAAGCATGTCACTTTACATTTTATACCAGGGCCAAAGAAGTGTCAGATTCCTGCCTCAGCTGTATAATGACACACATTAGCCTTGACCTGAGCACGTCCCATCAATTCTGTTCATGAGAAAATTACACTCTGGGTTTACTTGATTCCTCTTCTTTATCCAATTCCTTACATAAAAAGGCAATTTGATCTTTTCATTAATGCCCCCTGTATAAATATCATATTCAACACCAGCGTGCTCATGTTTTGAAAGTTTGATGACATTTTTTTGAAATGCTGGCCACAATGTTCCCACTCTTTCCCTATGCTACTAAATAATTGAAACCTAATCGATTGTAATGACTTGTGCAGCAGGGTCTCTGCTAAAATGCACTGCATTATTCTGTTGATACGTCTTGGATTAAATAAGTTTTGTTTCCTTTATTTTTTTTAATCTAAGTACACATTTGCTCTATGTACTTCCCTTTCTATCCCATTGACTTTCAAAGCACACTACATATGTTCTTTACTATATTTTTTTGTAGATAAGTTAGGGCATTTTGACTGCTAACAATCTTGAAGGGTATCTTGACTTCTAACAATCTGAATATATCAGATTTTAATGAGCTGTTTTGATTTTTGGTTTGGTTTTCATGCATTGTCCATGTAAGATGCAATTTCATTCCATAAACTCTAAAATGAGAAGACAAGAATGCATATATTTGTGTTCTCATATTGCATGTAGTTGGAGTGAAATTTATGCTTTCAGAAGAAATTTCTGATGTATATTTACCGTGCATCCTATAAGAAAGCCTTCTATTAGGAACAAAGGAAACAAATAATTTAAAATGACTAGGAGAAAACACATGAGAAATTGATTATAATAGCAGCTTAGAAAAAGCTATGATAAGGAACATTTGAGTTTGGTCTGAAAAGATGGGTTTTATTTGATGTCTGCAATAGCAGTAATTGTAATTTAATCAAAGAAAAAGGGGTATTATTGGAAAAAAAAAGTTGTCATAAGCAAAGACATGCAGGTATGTTCAGGAAATAAAGTTTTATTGGAATATAACTGGGTCCATTACTTAATGGCTAAGACTGCTTTAGATATTGATGATAACTAGATCAATAGATAGGTATATTAATGAGATATATATCATATTAATTATAAATATAATTAATATGAGTTATTACTGGTGATTTTAACATTGATCATTTGATTAAAGCTGTGTCTGCTAGACTTCTCTACTGTGCAGTTATGATTTTTCTCTTTTTATATGCTATTATTTTGAAGAAGGAAATTAAGCTATATAATGGAGGAGGGAGAATCTATATATTTTATCTGACATTCTTCTGAAAGGAGGATTGTCCCTTTTTGTATACTGATATAAATAAATTTCAACAATTTATTTATATCAGTATACAATAAAGGATATTTAGTCCAAAACCATTATTATCAATTATTATTGTTATTGTTTACATTGCAGCAGCTTTGACCATCAGCTTTATGCTTTCAGGTAATGCACACACACACCCCTGTGCCCACCTGCCCCCACCCTGCTTTCTGAGCACTTTGTGCCTCTACAGGAGTTTCCAGACTCATCTTGCATTTTCTCTGCTCCAGCCCTAGAATCAGCAATTTCTCCAAGTGGTGCTGGCTCCTAAGGAAATGTGATATTTAAGAACAAAGAATCAGGTGCTATGTTTGTTCATTGGTGTCATGGCTGTGAGGCCCCCTCTGGGAAGAGCTAGAAATGTGTTTTGTACACTAACCAATATGTATATGCCCATATCAATATTTATTTTTGAATTTATCTATTCACATATATTAAAATAAATATGTATTTGTACCCATATCTTTCACTATAATATAGCACTAAAGCACTTTGTAGTGTTGAAAGAAAAAAGGAAACTTAGAATTTTTAATAGCTTTTAAATATAAAGTTGAAAAGAGCAGTTTCAAAAAAAGAAAAAAAATGTTGATCACCATCAGATGCATACTTGTACAATGCCCAACAAGTCCTCTATACTGAAAATAAAGGATCTACTGAGAGCCTGGGTGTGGAATTCAATATGTGAGTAAATCAGAAATAGCCAATAGAAATTATCCAAGCTGATGCACAGGAAGACAGATAGAAAGGAAAGGGAAGGCAGGAAGGAAGGAAGGAAGGAAGGAAGGAAGGAAGGAAGGAAGGAAGGAAGGAAGGAAGGAAGGGGAAAACAGCAGAACTGTATATTTGAGACTTTAGGACAGTATCAAACAATCTAAATGCAATTAGATGTGTTATCTTAATTTCAAACAAAGTAGATTTCAAAACAAGAAAATTACCATAGATGACTTAGAGTATGTATTAATTATAAAAGTGTCAGTTCATTGAGTACATATAACATTCTTAATTTTGTGTGCAAACAAAACACAGCTTCAAAAATATGATGCAAAATTGGGTAGCAGTGAAAGAAGTAATCATAGAAGCACCATCATAATCAGAGAGTTTAACAATTCTCCCTTATACAAAATTCAGTAGACAGTAGCTGGTTAAGCTAAACATTTTCTTTTTATATGTATAGATATGTCACTAATTTTTCAGTGTTTCTTTGCTATGGTTACAGCTGCTGTTGTTAATTTTTATTTTGTAACACCTTATATATAAAAGGACACAAAGTAGTTTTTAGTAGAGTCCTAAACATTTCTCTTCTTTTAAAAAAATCTTTATATTTTTATGTTATTTTTATATGCAGAAATGTTTTTTATTTATTAATTCTGTCTTTCTTTTAAGGATTTTGACAGTTGAAAAAAATTTCCTTATTCAAAGATATTATAACTATTTAAATATGGTATTAGAATGCTCTTATGGTTTCTTTTTATATTTAAATATTTAGTCATCTATTATCTATGAGGACATATTGCATGAAAAATCGCAGTCAACTTTTTCATGTGTGAAGCAATTATCATAGTGTCATTCATCAAGCGATTACTAAATTATTGGAAATTTCACTCATCATATAGCAAGCATCCTTTTACTTGGGTCTATTTTTAGGATTTCTGTTCTCCTCCATTTATATGACTGTTCTTAAATTAATAGTACTTTAAAACTTATTATAGCTTACACAATATCTGGCAGTGAAATTCTTCTTTCATTATCTTTCTTCTATATTTCCTCGATTATCATGTCTCTTTATTGCAGAAGAAATGTGTAATTATATTGTCAAGTTTCAAAATAAAAGCCACTTGGGACTTTGACTGAAATATAATTCCATATACATTATGTACTTTGTCCTATTTCTGATTTTAATAAAAATGACTTTGTTATTTTCATTGTTGTGTGTGATGATGAATATTGAATTGAAATTAAAACTCAGTTTTATGTTAATAAAAATATTGATGTTTTTATGATAATCTGAATAATTACAATTACCATCTGTCTGTGCCAGGCTCTATATTCTAAATATAGTTACTGAGTTTCAAACACTAGACTAGGCTCTTTAAATGCATTATTTCACTTTGTACTCACAAAGCAGCATATTTATTGAGCTTAAAAGATTGGAGTAGCCAACTCAAATCCCAATTTTCAATTGGTAAGTGGAGGGCAGGTTGGAATAAAATCAGGCAATTGTGTTCATGTTTTGATTTTGATTTTTGCTGAAAAATAAAATACATGATTTGATACATGTTTTGATCACCAACTTTGAGAGCAGTGTAAAAATATATTAAAAAGTAACAAAATGAGTAAGTATTGCTTTTGGGTTGAAATAAACAGGAATCAGACTCAAGTTTGTTTAGACCTAATAGTAAATTTAACATAGGAGTGCAAAGGTCTCTTTTGACTCACCCTGACCTCTCCTTCTCTTCCTCCTCACTCTGACTCTTGACTCCTCTTCTTCTTTTCCTATCTTCCTTCTCCTCCTCCCTCTTCTCCACCTCTCCCTCTCCCTTCCATTCTCTCCACCAGATATCTCTCTCTCTCTCTCTCTCTCTCTCTCTCTCTCTCTCTCTCTCTCTCTGTCTCTTCCCCCCCCTCAATATTTCCCTTTATTATATATTTCTTCAAGACTTTTACTCACTTTAGGTCTTGGAAAGGTGGTTGCCAAGGGCTTGGGAGAGCAAAAGGGAGAATTACTGTTTAATGGCAGAGACTAGCAATTGTATGTTGCGATTCTATGAGATTGTGCATTATGTCTTCTCATCTATGTTCCCAAGAACTTTGCATGGTCACACGAGATACATTCCCCAAATATATTTGTTGAATATTCAGACCAAGTTAGATGAATTAATGAAAATGGTAAAATGGGAACAATAGCAATGTGAGATCTAATTTAGGTCTTGAAGCATCATTATTATTCTGATTATTTTACGGCATTATCATTTCCACTCTCAGATATATTTTGCTATGATTCCTTTCACTCTGGGATAAAATCATATTACATCTCATTACTATTTTAACATTTCACGTATCTGTGTCAACCATACCCTGATAAATCCTCCATTACTGAAGGAAAATGTTAATCTCTCCATCCAAATCACTCCTTTCCTTTCACCTATTCTCGTTCTGGTCTCAGTATTGCATTTTGCAAGGTGCCCGCTGTCATAGGACCTCTCCTTAAAATATATTTTTCTTGATTGTCACTTCAGCCAGAAGATTAGAGGACTCTACATTTGAAGTGATATTCTTGTTCCTCACGTGTCTCAGGACAAAGCTATGCTTAGATTTTTGCCCCAGATTCAAAGTGATTTGCAAATCTCACATCAACAGAGGCATTATCTCCTGGGGAGCAATCTCCCCATTCACTAATTGAGAAGGCAAGTTAGGTTTTCACTTGGAGACTCAAAATCGTATGCAGTCTCTGTGGCAAACCATATAGAAAGAAATTTCCAACTCTTCTTCTTAGTGGTGAACAATAGATCAAGAGAAGTGGAGCTGGCTGGTGATGGTCAGTTTGCAATTTTGAGATGGATCAAGGAGATTTTCAAAAGTTCCAGAAGCTTAATAGAATTGAAGCTTTTCAAACTGACTGAGAAGTTCAGGCAAAATTAAGAGAGAAGAACAAGGCTGTAGCCCAATTACTATGAAGTAGGGGACAGTTTATGAAATAAGCAATTCAGTACTTTTGTGGTGATCACCAGTGGATGTCTTATAATCACAAAATAGCAAACAACAGCAAAATAATTTGAACAGCTGGAAATGATAGGGCTGAAATTGTTATAATTGACAAGCAGTACTTGGCTTTCTTTTTGTTTCCCTCCTTTCTACTGAATTCTAATTGTAGCTTACATTCCATTCTGCTCTAGGAAGCTGTCTTATTTGTGCAGTTTCTTCCCAAGGCTGAACCTATTGGCTTGAAAATTTTAAAAATGCAAGGGCAACTTCCTTGCTTTGGGACCTGCAAACCAGCTCCTGGTTCAATTCATATTAATAATCAAGTAGCTAACAGTGTATATGATATGCTCACATATATTGTCTTGTTCAATCATTAATGCCTGACTGCCCTGTAGATACTACACACATTCCCAAATAAAGCCACTTACAGAGTTGTGAAAATTAACCTAAGGTTACCAGATTAGGAAGTACATACTGGTAAATTGATCCTGGATTTCTCTTAATTATAGTACTTCTTTCTCTATATCCTGTAGTGTCAAATGTCAGATAAAATATTTCTGCAAATACTCAAGTTGCAACCAAAACTCTAAAATGTACACATAATGGCAGTTTTACAAAAAAAAAAAGTCTTAAGTTAACCTACTGATCTAATTTTATAGTCCCCTAATATAATAAAGGATAAAGACAACCATTCTCTCTTTAGTGAAACCTGTGGTTCTTCGCATTTCAAAGGGGGCACATGCATCAGTCATAGTTTCACCAGAGAGATGTAAAGAGATTCATCAGAAGAAATTAGTTTACACAATTGTGGGGTAGTCAGGCACATCCTCTTCCCTGAACGGGGCTCACCAAAAAGGCTGGCGTGACGAGCTTCTGTCCACATGTGGTTGGTTTTCTTCAGGGACACTGTTGCTCTGATGGCCTTTCAGTTGGCATGCTCAGGAAGGTATTTGTAACTTGGAGTATATTTCAGATGACTTCTTCTCATGCACCGACTTCTTCCTTTTTATGCTGCTTCCTGCGGCTCTGCCAGGGCAGGCCCCACCCTCTCCTGCCATCACCAGAACAAGTGGGCCTGTCTCTTGTGCTCAGTGACAGTGTTCTCATCGGCCCAGGCTGGATTACTCGATTCCCTCTCAAAGGTGACACACGTGCTCTTTGATAAGAAGTGTCTTCAGATCGGGGTTCATTGTTGAGCCTCATGGTAGGACTTGGGAAAGACTGAAGAAAATTTGGGAAAACAGCAAAAAGAGTGTTGGTGATTTTCAAGTTAAACTATACATTACTATTGTTTATTATCCATAGGATGAGTACTAGTTTTAGACTTTTATTCCGAGCATGTCCATATACACACAATCTATATATATTATGAATATGTATGTCACATATTGCATATGTTCATGAATGTATACTTATATAACATGCATTTATGGATAGCTATATACACACACTGTTATTTATACATGTATGGTATATATAACACACATAATGCATAAGTGGATAGACACACATAAACATACTATACATACATATATTGCTATATATACATATTATATATAGATAACTGCATATACATGTATATATTTGTATATGTATGTAATACACATGTGTATAGAATGTGTATATAAGTATATACACATGTGTATATAAGTATATACACATATGTGTATATAAGTACATATAATGTATATATATGCATATATGTGCTGTTAAAGTCTGGTTATGTGAACCACAAGTTGACTTTCCCAACAAAAAATGTTCATGAAATTAATCCCTTTTGTTCACTTTAACACAAAACCTTGTTACCTTCATTGCTACTACATGACTTCTTCTCTTTTTGGAAATAGTCAAGGCTGGATTTTCAGTTTTCCTTGAAAACTTGGGGCTAATTCTGGAATATACTACACAATTCCTCTGTTTTCCTGCAGATGACTGAATATTCTAATGACAGTCCAAGGTAAGGATCTGGGGAACAGCTCATAAAAAACATCACACACACTTCATTTGCAGAATCCTTATGGATTTGGAAAAAAACAAAATGACGAAAAACTTACTTTGGATTTTGGAGACCTTTTGTAAATGGTTGCCTCCAGAGCCATGAGGTGCACTTATTTTTTAATGTGTCGTGTTTATTTCAAGATGGTGCAGGATCCTACTGTTAATTGCAAGTGCATGCCTCTTTTGTTTATCTGTGGCATATGCCCTATGGTGGCAACACTGGATGTCACTCCCATAAAACAGATGCTGCAAGGAAGAAAAGGGGCATGGATTTATCTTTAATGATGGAAAAGTCCAACTTTTCAAGAAAGACATTCTAAAAGCTGAATCAAATATTTGATTTTCCACTAAACTACAAAATGAAAACCATTTTTACAAATGATGCAGTTAGAGCCAACTGCACAAAGACTTTGTATTATTGTCTAAAGTACAATTCAAAATCACTTAACTAGTCACCTTAGCTACTTCATCTATTGATTGGGCATCAATATTTAATCCTCTGTTTCTGAAGAAATTATGGCATAATAGACCATCTTTGGTGCTTTTAAAAAATCCACTTCTGGCGTCTATATTTAGAATGTGACTTTTAAGATTTTGCTTCTTTAGAGAAAGTACTTTTTCTAAGATATATTTCTGTCAGAGGGTATATTGGGTTAAGATCTCTTGAGATTCTTTTTAAAATCTCTGTGTTCATAAAAAATCAAAATGCCCTTCTCAAAAATTATGATGTATCTGTCCCTAATGCTTTATTGCCTTTCCATTTCAGCTGGTTGGTGGTGGGCATTCTGATGACCCTGGCCATGAGATGTCTCCTATTTCCAGTTGGATGGGAAAGAAGTGGTCACATCTCATTGGCATCATGTCCTAGAAAATGTCTATAGATGTGAAAGACTCAGTTTTCATATTTACTTAATAGGCTTAAGGTGACTCAGATTCTTGCTTTTAAGTCATTAAGGACCCATGATATTTGTAGAGAAAGTAAATATACAGAAATATAGAAAATAAAAAAATAGATTTAAAAAATACGAGTTTTCATAAGAGCTGTATAACTTTTCTCAACTAATGTATATGGGCTCATTGTTACTTTATTCCTCTGGATCACAATAATGTTTTAAAATTCACCTTTATTTAGAAACTGGGAGCTCACTTTATTTACATGACTGATTGTAAAACTGACTTTGATGTTTCCTCTTTTCCAGCATCCTCACCCTTTGTCATAAAGCATTTCTCCTCATCTGATTCTGAACTTGACATATAACTTGTTCTGGCTAATGGGATGTCAGCAAAGTGATGCTAGTCGAACCTTGAGAATATCTGTATGATTAGATTCACACTTTCTGGTCTTGCCTGTCACTGCCACGGGATGGACATGCTGAGGCTAGCCCATAGGTCCCGGCAACGGATAACAGAAACAAAAGAGCTGAGTTGAGTGTTGCTGTCAATACACTGGGCCCATCAGATAGATGATCAGCAGTCAACCGCCAGGCATTTGAGCAGGTTAGCCAAGACCAGAGTGACTTCCAACAACCTTGGCTGAAACTGTCAGCTTGCATACTTGGGAGCTAAATGTAAGCTGATTATTTATGTCCTCAAGGTCCTATGGCTATTCCTCAGGCAGCACAATTGTAGCCATTAATATAGAGGACAGCAACAGTACTATCACACCCAAGAGCTATCATAGCAAAAGATATGGCATTTTGTTTGGGATCAGTTGGCTGCTGGAAGTTAACAGTGACAAGGTAGCAAATAGAAAGATGGGAAGTGCTAAAGAAGTGTTACAGAGAGCTGAAAAGATGACACCCATCCTAGAAAGTTCAGAAGATTTTGGAAAAAAATGTTGCATTGAACAGCTTAGAAAAAAAAATAAAAAATATATATACACTGAGTAGCCAGATTATTATGATCTCTGAAGGCATAATAATCTGGCCACTCAGTGTATGTATGTATGTATGTGTATGTATATGTATGTGTGTGTGTGTGTATATATATATATATATATATATATATATATATATATATGGAGCCCGGTGCATGAATTCGTGCATGGGTGGGGTCTGGCCAGCCTGGCCAGCCTGGCCAGGGGGAGAGGACATGGGCGGTTGGCTGGCCTGCTTGCTGGTGGAAATCCTGGTCAAGGGGACAATTTGCATATTAGCCTTTTAATATATAGGATATACACTGAGTGGCCAGATTATTATGTGTTCAGAGATCATAATAATCTGGCCACTCAGTGTATATATACCTAATGGTCTTCTGGTTTGCACAGGAGGATTTGCAAACAGATTGTTAAAAGCACATTTGTCTCTTACTAACTGCACACAATAAGATACTCCAGGAAAGAGATTAACACATTAATGAGCTGCCTAATTCTGAGGGAACTACAACTTAGATTTCAGAAATTCTAGGATTTGGAGGGTTGAAAAGAAAAGAAAAAGTATTCCTCCTTTTCATCCTCTCCAACAAAGAAAACAGTTTCAAGATGTATGTATGTGTGTGAGTGTCTGTATATCAGTCACGCCTCAATAAAACTAAAAACATGGCTATAACCCAAACAAGCACAGGAGCCCTGCCTGGAGTCTGTGCCCAGTGAGTACGTGTGTGTATGTTTTGGTGTGTGAGTGAGGCTTCAGGAAACCAATCATGCTCAGGAAATCGGCACCATTTTTTTCTGGACTGCTAATTTGGAAGGAGAAACAGTCTATGACTACTTCCTAAGAGGAACTTGAATGAATGCACCTCCATTTAATAATTTAGCACATCTCTCTGCCCCTGTGCCTAGCCATTGAAGATGTCACCAAAAATATATTATGTATTATTATGTATGTCGGGAAAAGGAGTTTGTGTCTGCTATGCTGGTAGATCTTGGTGAAAACTAATTTAGTTAAGGAATAAGTAGGAAATCACTTAACTTAAGTGGAACAGCTAACACAGTCTAGCAAATTTTCTGACTACAACTTCCATCTTCTAAAACCTAAAAATAAGAATTACATTTTCATCAGCAAGAAGCACTGGAATGGAGGGAGTCGGGCTTTTCAATTTGTATGCACGCTAAGTAGTCACTTCCTCCTAAAGCTGTAATTGGAAGTCTTTTATATGGTAAATTCAGAATAATTACTGAGCCAGAATATAGTAAATATGGCAGCCAAAGAAATTCTTTGAAAACAAAAACTTCATTTCTAGTTTTTAGCATGTATTTAGCATTTGGCCTTCGGGGTACGCCTTTTCCTGTGTCTTGTGGCATGAACCGCATTCCAACTGCAGCGCTACTTTCCTGGTAAAACGTGGCCCTTTAAAGCCACAAAAGTAGAGAGGGAGCATATTTGGCTCATTGCATGCTTATTTCTCTCTTGGTAACAAGGACTGAATACTTTTAGAGAAAGACATTTTTGGCTATTTATCAGCTCTCGCTCTAGAGCAGCCTCACATTTTTATTTTCTTATTTTGTCACATCTAGCTGAAATTCTTCAAAATGACTTTATCTGAAGGTCAGCTACCTTTTCTATCCAATTTAATTTTATCTATAAAATTCTGTGAGTTTGGATTTGGATTAGTGATGAGCAAAGATAAGAGTAGTATCTCTGGTATTTCCACCTTCATGGTCAGAAAATGCAGCCTGCTGACCAACAGGAGCTTACAGCCAGGGACCTGTCAGAACTGGGTGGGAAGCAGGAAAATGTCCTCTTAAAGGTTACTTCTAAAATTAACTTTTAATGGATCAGAACCGAAAATACTCAGAGTGAATCAGTAAAGCCATTTTAAGACCGAATAATCTCCCAGACTAAGGGTCTGATTAAGGTAATCACATTAATATACAGTTATATATATATCTCCAGCCACAGAAAAAAGTTGTGGTTATTTCTAGTGATATTCAAAGAGTGAAGCCTTAAAAATGGATTTTTGGTATTCTATTTTGTTTGCAATACCATCTCTCTAGTGCAGTGGTCGGCAAACTGCGGCCCGCGAGCCACATGCGGCTTGCAAGCCACGGTTTGCCGCTCTGTTGACTAGAATTTGCCGACCACTGCTCTAGTGGAATAGATGTTTTGGGCTATTTACCTTGGCATTCTTTAAATAGTAACATTTGTTTACTAATCTCCTTTGTTCAGATTTTGTGCTCAACGTGCAACCTCATGGTTTTCATTTGCTCCCCAGGCAGGGCTCCCGGTAGGAGGAGGATGTTTGGGTTCTGCTGGTGTGCGTGTAATAGTCTAAGTGACTATGTCTTCCACTTTTCCTGGTCAGTCTTGTTCATGTATTTTTTTATTCTCCCAAGTATACAGGTAAAACCAAGTTATTTTTCAATTTGTTTGTATTTTTTTCTTCAAGGCCCACCCACTCCAAGTTTGTAGAGAATTCAAGCTAATTCCAAGCCATCTCAGAAGTCTCTTACTGGCAATTCTTGTTGGACATTCCAACTTATAGAAATCATTTCTTATATTCGTGTCCAGAGGCTGCTGTAACAAATTACCAAAATCACGGTAGCTTGAAAAAACAGAAATTTATTCTTTGAAAGATCTGGAAGCCAAGAGTCTGAAATCAAGTACAGTTGGGGCCACACCCCTTCTGGAGGCTCTAGAAGGGGTCATTTCCTGCCTCTTCCAGCCTTTGGCATCCTCATTGTCCTTAGCTTTTGTGTGTATCTCTGCATCCATGGTCACATTTCCTCCTTTCTGTGTCTTCCTTTCTTCTCATCTTCTGACTCTTATAAAGACACTTGTCATTGGATTTAGGGCACCTGGATAGTCCAGGATGGTCTTAGTTTAAGGTCCTTAACTTAATTACACCTGCAAAGACCCTTTTTTCCAAATAGGGTCACATTCATAGGGTCTGAATATTAGGATGTGAACATATCTTTTTTTTTTTTTTTTTTTTTTTTTTTGCAGGGGGCACCATTTAACACTCCACACTTAACAATTTTACAATCATCTTTCATCATTTTAAATTTACTTTATTTTTTAATAGTTCCAGTAAAGAAACTTGTAAAACCTCCCCAGCAGATAATGCCCTTTTGTACTCTCTTCATGCCTGATTTCAAACCATTCTTCATGGCCTGCAGGGTTGGTGGCTTCACACAGAAGCTGGCAGGTTAAGCAGGTGAAGACTCAGCGGAAGCAGCTGAAGTCCTTACCAATCCTTCGTTAAAGTGACTTTCTATCACTAAAGGAACCTTTTCTATTTGGAATGTAGTGAAAAAGTCAATAATGCTTATTATGTTTCTCATTATACAAATCAATAATAAGCATTGTAATATCATTAATTCTACATCGAAGGTGTTGTCAATGTGTTTTTTAAGATATATTACAAAATATAGTCTACAGAAAAGTGTGTCTCTATAAATCTTTTATATAAAAAGTCAGTGTGATTCTATCACAGACAATTGAACCTTTATTTCCTGGCTTATCGGAATATCAATTAATATGCAACTTAAAACAGTTACTAAAAGAAGATTGGCTTGAATAATATGTCAGTATGAGATCATAAGGATCTTTTCCCCAAAAGTTATTTTGAAGTACTAAACAGAAAGAATACCTGGTCAATGACAATTTTCAAAAACAAACTGAACCCATAATATGGATCAATATATTAACTAGGCCAGAACTGTCATAAATAGCCTGCTCAGAATTTCAAAGAGATGGACTTGAAGTTTCTTTATTAAAAAGGCAAGTTAGAAGAGATTATTAGTCAGGAAGGAGTTTCCACCATCTCATATCAGACTCACCATATTTGTGCAGCCCAGACTTACACCAGAAGACGTTTACCATACGGCCAGGGCCATAGCTGGTTCCGCTGTTTGCTCACCTTCACCCTGCTTCTAAGATACAACTTCAGGTAATGGAACAACGTGGGACTGGAAATGAGAATATAAAAGTCAATAATTCCTGGAATGCCATGAAAATATGCCTAACTTCTAAATGTTGGTGCCTTTATAATTATTTCATTAGCAGTATCAATTGCACCTTTGTATGCAACGTCTTTCTTCAGTTCACAGACACACTTTTTGACTAAGGAATGCCTCAAAAATTATAAACTGTTTTCAGAGAAAAAGAGAAAGTATGACTTAGAAATTACCAAAAACAATTTTGGGGAGAGGAAATATATTTAAAAAGGCATTGAAACTGGATTCCCATAAACAGAGAGAGAAAATCTTGAAAATGCTAAGGATTCATTTATAGGACTTACTTGACAAAGGCCATTTTATTTTATTCAATAATGAAACCCCAAATACATTCAAAGGAAATTAAGTAAAGATTTTATACTATAGAATAACTTTTATGTTTGGTTATAATTCTCCTAATTAGAGTATGGAAGTATTTGGCTAAGCTGTAGCTTCCATGGTCAAGAAAAGCATGAAAGAGAAAGGAAGAAAATGAAAGAAAAGTGAAAACTCCTTATGGTCACTGATCAAGGTTATTTAGGATGAAATGTGATGGATAAAAAAATCACAAAAGTTACTTCATCGAATATGTTTGTGGATAAGTGTACAATGTGACATATAACAAGAAGGCATATATTTATACAAATATTTACATAAAATACATTGCAATAATTTTAGTAGCATTTTAAGATAGCACCTAACAGATGACATAGCTTATTATGTATTTACTGCAAATACGTTAAATTAATTCATTTTTAATAAGGTGATAAAATTTATACATGTTTATTTGTACAAAAGATCCTGTGGATTGGAGCTTGATGTGCCAGAGTTGAATCAAACTTTTTTCCAGGTCGAATGGAGGCCAAATTTCTGAGCAGATAAGTTGTGCTTGATCCAATAAAATAGAAGCTGCTGGAGTTTGAAAATCAAACAGAAGAGAAAAGTGGCCTGGGGATAGGTACAGCTGCCCAGATTTTGTTGAAAAACGCAGGGGTGATAAAACACTAGAGAGTGACTTATAAGAGCAAAACTCAGGGCAGAATGACAGCGATTTTAAACTTAGCCTGAGAAATAATGTTGATTATCAAATAGGAAATTTACATACAACCCTCTGTGTATTAATTTCTCTTTGTCAAGACAAATTGACATGCAGAGAAAAAGCATCATTCAAGGATGGATGCTTGGTTGCTTCATATCCTAGCATAAGAGATCATTAATGCCCATATGTGCTAAAAATTGAGGAATCAAGTGAATTTTTGCTTTTTTACATTCAGGGAAATTAGAAGAAGAATCCCTATTTAGGTACCCACTAAAGACACTAAAAGGATGATTGCCTATAAAAGTCACAGATAATTCATAAATATTCCCTGAATTAATACTGTAAAAATATTTCTCATTTCATTAGGTAAATAAAATTCCATAAGAATTTCACTTTAAATAATAAATGATATAACAATATTATTCACCACTAACCTACAAGTTCCACACTGTGCTAGTATTAATAGATAAAATTGAAAACTTGCCAATTTTCTCAATAAGTTTACAAACTGGTAGTTCAAGTCCTTTTGTGATAAGTGGGTGTTTTCACTGAAATCTTATACATCATTTAATTTGTTCATTGTACTTAGGGGTGAGCCCCTAATGCATGTTTTTTTTTTTTAATTTATTTTGTACATTCAGATTCCTCTATGAGGTTGGGCTTAACTTGGTGGTACTGCTCTTTGAAATGAGAGCCTCCCACAGCATCTCCTTCCATTATTGAGTTGGAACTGGAACACAGCAAAGAGCACCGATCAACCTGCTGAGTGGAGGTGCGGACAGTGAACTCAAGCTAATGGGAAAATATCTTGTGTCATCACAATGTGGCAGAATTTCCAGGGCATGGAGAAGAAAGAAACACTGTGAGGGAGAGAAGAGCCTGGTTTTGATATTGCATCGTTAGCTTTCCTCTGTCAGCCACCTATAGTGAAATTAACAATTCACAGTGGTAATTGCACACCTGGCTGGATTGTAATCAAGCAGTGAGTGGTTTCTTTGCTTCAGTAATAATGAAAGCAGTTGAGTCAGGCTGGACTTTTGATTTCCAGGCTACTGACCAGCTTCTCCATTTCATTATTCCCAGTATTTTAAGGGAGCACAGATGAATGAAACTGATGAAATAATGGATCTGTCATTTAAACCATATGCACCAAAACTGTTGGCAGACACTGATATGATGTGAGACTAAAGGCACAAAATGTGAGTCTGTTTAAAAATCCTTCCAACCAGGAATTAATGTTGACCATCTAAATCACTGTAGTAGATAGTCCTCATTTTTCCAGAAAGCTA
The DNA here is from genome assembly GCF_963455305.1 of Plecotus auritus. NCBI lineage: Eukaryota > Metazoa > Chordata > Mammalia > Chiroptera > Vespertilionidae > Plecotus > Plecotus auritus. The sequence continues at coordinate 164,037,958 of NC_137770.1, forward strand.
TAATTAAAATACAAATTACAAAAAACAACAACAAAAAACAAAACAACAAATGCAGAACTAGTCAGCCAGTGTGGTTCAGTGGTTGAGCATCAACCAGGAACCGAGAAGTAGCAGGTTCAATTCCCATTCAGAGCACCTGCCCGGGTTGCAGGCTTGATCCCCACTCTGGAGTGTGCAGGAGACAGCCAATCAATGATGATGTTCCTCTCTCATCAATGTTTCTATCTCTCTATCTTTCTCTCTCTAAAAATCAATACAAATATTTTTAAAAAGAGGAAAAAGTATACAAATTACCTAGGAGCAGTCTCATTCCACAGATTGATTTATTGGTTGTGTTGGAGAGTGGGAATTTTTGCCCATTCCAGAGAGACCATGGACTATGCCCCAGATAGAGTTGTCAGTGCTGACACCAGGCCAGGCCTTGAGATACAGTCTCATGGCCCCTTCCCAGCATGTAGGCCTTCTTTCATAGATCACTGTAAGCTTTCTGAAGAACAGGGTGACCCTGTGAATAACATGGTCATCAATGGCATGATCCTGACGTTGCTTAGGAAAAACTGTTTTGTCTTGGGTTACTTGTTCTGCAAAAACAGGATGTGGTTAATGTGCTTAAAAGTGGTCCCACACAAAGGGTCAGGGGCTGCTCTCTGGACTCCGTGTGTGGAGAGAGAGCAGTCGCCGGCAGGCTATTAAAGGCTCCCTAAATTTTAATTTGGTCTGGATTCCAGTGGTCGTTCACTCATGTTCGCTCCACAACATTTGGAGGCCCCCGCGAGATAACCAGCCTTTGCCTGGTCCTGTAACCAGAGCCCACTGGCGTCCCCGGACTCTCCGACCCAGGGGGAGATCTCTGAGAGACGTTCCTCAGCCCTGGGACTGGTAGAGGTCGGAAACTCAGCCTGCTAAATTTCCTGATTGACTCTGATCGGAGCCACCTGGATCTGGTTCTTACCGGTAAGATACTTATTTCTGGTTCTGTGGGCACCCATCTAGGGTCTCTGGAAGGCTGGACGCAGCGCTACTTCCTAGACCAGTCCCGGCGCAAGACGGTGCCGGCCATCCTCAGTTGGTTGTCATTGTCTTTGTTATTCTGTGTTATTGTGGTCCAATTGTCTCTATCATTAGAATGGGTCAGTCTGCTTTATGTTCTTCTGTCTGTACTCCCCTGCAATGTTTTTTGAAAAATTTTCAGGAATTCAAGTAGTGAGTGGATGATTACGGAGCCTCTGTTAATGCTTTTGATTTACAGAAATTTTGTGAGCAGGAATGGCCAACTTTCCCATATCCCAGTGAGTGGAAGGGGGAGCTTGATCACCTCCCCAGAAGTCAAAAACTCAGACTGTCTGGTGTATAAATGTAAGTGTGAGGGTATGTGTGAAGTGAAAGCTACTTTGTGCTGTCTGGCTATACACATGAGAGTATTTGTTATCTCTTTCTATTGTTTAATTTGTTTAAAGATAGGGCAGACCTGCTATGACAGAATGCAATAGTCTTTAGCAGCTGCTGAGTCGCCTTTTTCTCAGAGTCTTTTGCTCTCCGTCAGAGAGGGAATCAGCCCACTTAGCTAATAAAAATTTCTGTCTATGTTTGTATAAGTAAGGGTTTCAGTTTGCTCTGATTTGTGAATTTGCTGTATTAAATTGAAATTTTAAAGTCCTAGGGTTAATTTGGAGGTATAAATTTGTGACATTTCAAAGAGCAAAGAACTTTTATTTATGACTTTCTTATCTCTTTTGGGTGGTCGGAGAAATCAAGAGTAGTAAGGAGGAGGATTTAAGATCCTCTAGGAGTCTAGGGGCTTAGAGTAAAAATCTATGAGGGAAAACAACAGTTACAGAAAGAAAAAAAAGTATCCTTAAATGTAAAAAGCCTGGTTATACAGGATCTCAGACAGCTTGCCTTATTTCCCCTGCTAAGGACAGAGTAAATGGTTAATGCAAAAAAGGAGGGGAGGGGGCATCAGTGGGGAGAGCAGGGAGAGATAGGTTAAAACCCGCTCTGCTGGCATCCTTGGTTTCTTACTTATCTGAACTATGCTAGACTCAAGGATTTTTGCAAAACACAGTGAATCTTCCTCTGCCCCGCTTTATTACTTCTTGGGCAGTGGTGGAATATTCAGCAAAGGAACTTTAAGATATAATATCTTGCCCTGACGGGTTTGGCTCAGTGGATAGAGCGTCGGCCTGCGGACTGAAGGGTCCCGGGTTCTATTCCAGTCAAGGGCATGTACCTTGGTTGCGGGCACATCCCCAGTAGGGAGTGTGCAGGAGGCAGCTGATCAATGTTTCTCTCTCATTGATGTTTCTAACTCTCTATCCCTCTCCCTTCCTCTCTGTAAAAAATCAATAAAATATATTTTTTTTTAAAAAAAGATATAATATCTTTAAGTCTGACAACTAGTTTAAGTTTTAAAAATCTCTGTCTCTCAAAAAGAAATATTTTTACCTACTCTTGGTTTTATCACTGAAGGTCTAGTTATATTTTCTTGAAAAAGTACATTTTAAATGTGTTCATAAAAATTAATCTAAAAATGCTAACTGTTCACTTTTAATAATCATTAAAGGATTGAGGTTTCTAAGAAAAAAACAACAACTAGGCTCCCAGGAGCCAAGCGGAGGAAAAATGGAGCTGAAGTCTGCAAGCGCCCTGGTGATTTAAAACTGGGTGCTAGGCAGACTCAAGCCCCGAGAGCCGGGTGAAAGAAGGGGGTGAGAGGGGCTGGGTGCCTGAGCTGCTTACAGTGGCCCTGGAAGAAGCAGCAGCAGCAAGAAAAGCGGGGACAGCAGGCATTTACCTGACACTAGAGCTGCCCCGCGGCTGCCCAGTGAGTAATGAGTGTTTTACAACAAGCAATACAAGACTTATGCCTTTGGCTTGCTGGCTGCAGCAGTTAAACCAGAAGCCAGTGACTGCTACTGGCCTTCCTGCAGCCCCAGGAATAGAGCAGCAGGCCCGGGATCTGTAAAAGCAGCAGATAGAGCTAGTGAAAGCTCCCTGTTTGCAAATGTACTGAAAGGGTTCAATACCTGTTGCTGCTGGAAGAGGAGGGTCTGAGATCCCCTTCCAGTGCACTCTCTTGGGAGAGGCCTGGTCGCTGCTCTGCCACAAAGGGGACTGGCGGGAAGACAAGGGGCCTAATACCCAAGCCACTGCCACAGAAGCTCTTTGCAATATGCAAAGCTGTTTCTAACTGCAACTCTAGCTGTTTTGGACCAGCAGCTTAAAAGTCAAAGAGCAAAGGAAAGGCACTCTCCCTGGACCGGGGAGCCTTCAGGACTTTGAGATTCTCCAAGAGAGGAGGAGTCTGACTGAGGGATGGCAGAGACACTGTTGAGTTGGAAGGACTTAAGGCCACATGTTAAACTTATAAATTACAGCTTTCTAGGCAGATGTCCAAGCCCAGTTATGCAGGGGTTAAGCTGCCTGTTTACAGTAAAACAACTTTCTCCCGTGCCAGAATAAATTTTAGGGAAATTAGACAGGCTGTGTTTGTGGCTAGAAAGAAGAAATGGCCACCATGCACAGCCCTGACAGTGGCCTGCAGAAAACTGTATAATAGACTTATGCGTCTTCATGGACATGACTCCAGAAAGACAAGGACAATTTCGCTTTGTGTGGGAAGGTCAAGAATAGACCTTAGTCACCTCCCTAAGATATTTGTATAGCCCTACCATGTGTCATATATGGTAGCAGATTTGGCTAACTAAGGTGGCCACAGTGCCAATATTGTACTTCCTTGTGTTAATAATATTGCATTAACCTTATAGATTTGAATGCAGTTGCCAAAAGGGCAGGTGCCCAAATGGGCAAGGAAAATACCCATCTGGTTTTGGTCTCTATTAAAAGACAGTTGGCAGCCTGTATACTGTTTTGCAGGCCTGTGAGACCATGCCCATGTCAGGTATGCCACAAACCTCAACTTTAGGAAACCAGGGAAGGCCTGTTTGGAACAGAGGGAAGTGGTGAGTACCAGCCCTTTGTTACAGGAATTACAGACCCCATGAGGTCCTGTGACATGTGAGACCCTGTAAAGCAATAAAGCTCCCTTAGTCCTTTCTCAGAGGGCATGTCACCCATCCCAGAGACCATATGAAATTTTAAGGACAAGTCAAGTAGGGGGAACCCTACTACAAGGACAGCTATAATTGTCTACTTGAATATAGACACATTTTGAATTTCTCCTTGTCATTTGAATACAGTTATATTACTCTGAAGAATCCATAGAAAGGACTGACAAGGAAAATCAGAAGATCTTAAAGCAGGTCAGTATATTTTTCTTCTTATACAATTTCTCCTAAATTTGGCAATACTTAATAAATAAATCATGGCAATACATTTCTTTGCATAAATTCAGTAAGACCGGTTTCCAATAGTGGTTTTATTAACCAGAAACTTTGACTGGAATATCATGTTTTAAAGAGCCCTGCCTGAACTCTGAAGACTTGAAGCCAATAAGAGTGCCATGAAGAAAGTCTGGTATCCTGCTTGGTAGCCCTGAAAATAGCTGGTGCTGAAGCATCAGGCCCATACCCTACCATCACTGGCAGTTGGTCAGAGTAGAAGGGGAGCAAAGGGCGCCTCTGCATCCCTGTGGGACCCCCACGCACTCTAAGCCGCGATGAGTAGGAGGGCTGAGATGGGCCTTGAAGCCTAGGGCATGGGCCCAGGTAGAGCCACTACAGGTGAGGACTTCACCTAACTCAGCAGATACTACAGGCAGGTCTGACGGCAGCTGGATGGCTTGGCTTCCTGGCCCTATGGGGCATATTAAGATTCAATCATGAAATTCCAGCAAAGGTAGTCAGTTACCATTCTTGTTATGTTTATGCAAACAATCAGACCAAATTAAATACAGTAGATAAATTAGTCTTGATTTGGCTCTTTTGATAAACATGGGGGTAATTTTGAGGAGAAAAATTCTATTTCAATAGAAGTTATTAAAACTGAAAGGTTTTCTTTCCAGACCATTTGTTACAGTTTGTCTCCGCCAGGTCACAAGCCCACCTCCTTCTGTGCCCAGGCCTCATTGTTCTTCTGACAGACAGCAAGGATCTCTTGGCTCTGAGAGAAAACTCCGCCCCTCTTCAGCACGAAGCAGCTACAGAAGAAATTCAACGTCCATTTTCTCTAAAAGAATTCAGAGCCAGGATCCTTGAGGTAATATATTAGGCAGTTAGACAGATATGAGCAGAGCAAGGACGATGGGCCAACTAGCACTACCAGATGTAATTAAGTCTTTCCATATCTACCTATGTGAGACAAGGGACTTCCCAGAAGCAAGAGGGAATGAGGCTGCAGATGAAGCAGCCCGGGAGGCTGCTCTAAAACCAGTGGGGTCTCTACAGATTCTAGTGACTCTTCCAAACCCTGACCTAACCACCTCACCAGCTTACATAGAAACCCAATCTAGAAAAGGTGAAATCCATAACCAATCTTTACTCAAGTTCTTACAGGCTTTACAGTCTACACAGAAAGCAGTCCAGAAGCATGTATACCAACTTCTGATCTGGTCCATCCTTCCACCCTGGTGACTCTGTTTGGGTAAAGAAACTTGCCACACAAGGACTGACTCCTACCTGGAAAGGACCACCCCCACAGCAGTCAAGGTTGACGGGATCCCGACGTGGCTTCATCATACCTGGCTTAAGACAGCCCAGGCAAAATAGAGAGTCCAGGACTTTTCGGACCCTCTAAAGATTAGTCCTGGCCCTCATTCCGGGCCCTTATCTTATAAACAGGCCCACTGACTTTATTCAGCAGAGAATTAATTCTATCAAGCTTATGGTCCTCATAGGTCATATAACTCCCTCGCCAACAATGACCCAAAAGAGTCAATGATTTGACTCATGTACATAAAACCAGTGGGGAATGTTGGAGAGTGGGAATTTTTGCCCATTCCAGAGAGACTGTGGACTATGCCCCAGATAGAGTTGTCAGTGCTGACACCAGGCCAGGCCTTGAGATACGGTCTCATGGCCCCTTCCCAGCACGTAGGCCTTCTTTCCTAGATCACTGTCAGCTTTCTGAAGAACAGGATGACCCTGTAAATAACGTGGTCGTCAATGGCATGATCCTGACATTGCTTAGGAAAAACTGTTTTGTCTTGGGTTACTTGTTCTGCAAAAACAGGATGTGGTTAATGTGCTTAAAAGTGGTCCTGCACAAAGGGTCGGGGCCTGGGTGGAGAGAGAGCAATCGCCAGTCGGCTATTAAAGGCTCCCTAAATTTTAATTTGGTCTGGACTCCAGTGGTCGTTCACTCGCATTCGCTCCACAACATTTGGTTTCCAGCTAAAAATTAAAGAATTTTAAAAATAAGATTCATGCAGAAATTTAAACCAAGTCTTGGAACTTTTCCTCCAGCGTAAACAAAATAACGGGTTTCTGGTCAAGTAGCTGTGACTCTCTGCCCTACTTTCATAGAGTGCTCAATTATTTCTCTATAGGTTCTTGTATTATCCTCTTGAGCCAAAATATCCATCACTTCCTTCCTACTTATCAAAAGCAAGTCCTTCCCAGTGGCCATCCTTCCTCAGGTTTAGGCCTTTCCAGCCAATCCCTTCCCTGTTCCTCCACGATGGGCACAGATACATACAGCATGATGAGCCACAATGAGGAAATCTTGGAAAGACTGTGCACACATTAAATCATGTAAATCTCACAACAATCCCACTAGTTAATCTCATTATTTCCTGTCTAGAGGAGGAAACAGCATGGAGAGATGAGTTGTCCAATGTCAATGGATCATTAACTGGTCAAAGGAGAATCAAAGTCCTTCCAGGCAGGACCAAGAGTCTGCTCTCTGAAATCATATCCAGCAATACATTAAAAAGATCATCAACATTTTGGTGATCATGTAGTATTTGTTCCGGGGATTCAGGATTGGTCCAAATCCACAAATCAATAAATGTGATATATCACCAAAATGAAGGATAAAAACCACACGACCATATCAATAGATGCAGAAAAACCATTTGATAAAATCCAGTACCCATTTATGATAAAAATTCTCAACAAAGTGGTAATAGAGGAAATATACCTCAATGCAATAAAGGCCAGATATGGCAAACCCACAGCAAACATCATACTCAATGGGCAAAAACTGCAAGCATTTCCCTTAAGATTGGGAACAAGACAAGGATGTCCACTTTTACCACTCTTATTCAACATAGCACTGTAAGTCCTAGCCACAGCAATCAGACAAGGAGAAATAAAAGGCAACCAAATGGGAAAAATAGTGCAACTGTCATTTGCAGATGACATGATACCGTATATGGAGAGCCCTAAAGATTCCACTAAAAACTACAAGAACTGATAAATCAATTCAGTAAAGTAGCAGGATACAAAGTACATATCTAGAAATTGGTTGAATTTTAATATATCAATAATAAATCATCAGAAAGGGAAATTAAGAAACATTCCCATTCACAATTGCTTCAAAAAATAAATTTAACCAAGGATGTTAAAGACCTGTACTCGGAAAATTATAAGATACTGAAGAAAGAAATTGAAGAAGATACAAATAAGTGGAAGCATATACTGTGTCCATTTAATTTAACCAAAGAGCCTGCTCTCTGGAAGCATGGTAGTGTGTTTACAGAAGGCCGGCTACAGGCTTCTCTCCTGTAGGATGAAATTCTTCTTGGTATGGCAAGATGCCTGACTGGATCTAGACCTATCTCTGTTTCTGTATATATCACTGTTTCTCCACATAGAGAGATGTAAGCTTATTCTATTTATACATACATAACTAGTTTACATATGCATATATATTTACATACAGATATATAGATTTACCTACAAATAGGTAGACAGGTAGGTAGATTTAGATACGCTTAAGCACTTGTTATCTCCTTCAGGTTAGGAACCACGCAGCTTTTTATTCACATCCCACAACATCTAGTCAGAAGCTGTTAACCACGGCGTCTAGTCAGGCAATATTTCATATCTGTTAAAAAAGAAAGATTTTGGAACAGGTAGGTGAGCTTGGATCCAGATTACACTGTTTACTACAAAAATTTTTATAACTCTCTGAATCTCAGTTGTTTTATTTATCAGGAGTTTGAAATAACAATCCCTTCCTCTTGGAGCTGTGGCTGCTATTAAATGAAATTGAATGTGTTTAGGTGCTTAAAATGGTGCCTTCCACATTATGGTCACTCAGTCAGTATTAGCTACTAATATGGAATGTGTTAAATTGTGATGAGATGTAAGGGTGTCACAGAGGTCTGAAAGACCCTAAAAGTTTTCTCAAATGAGTTAGCAGTATCCAACTTGATTCTGTCAGCATGAGCAGCTTTCTGTACTTCAGACCTATCAATTTCACTATTATCACACTTTTTCCATGGGTAACTTTTTCCAGTGAAGTATTAGACTAAATTTTATAAAGATAGCACACTTTCTTCCTAAACACCAACCTGACGGGGTCCCTGTGACATCTCTCCACCATCACTGCATGAATTTACCTTAATAGTTTTTATTTCAAGTGTGGTTTTTTTTTGTTTTTTGTTTTTTTGCTTGTTTTTACTAGTATAGAAAGAAGCTGGAAGGAAGATTAAATTGTCTGAAATGATGTAACAGTTGTGCGACTCAGCAGACACACCATCTCCTACCAAGGAGAGCTTTGCATTAACTTTCAGTGAAACCTGAGTAGGATCTGGGTGTGGAACTTGCTCTGAGGAGGTGAAAGGTTAGCTACCAGCATCATCCCCAGCCCCAAGTTTGTAACTGCCCCCAAACTGCAGTGTTTCTATCTCATGGCCCCTTATTAAATTGGTATTGACATATCCATTATGGCTACTTTAGTGAACTTTTACTTTTTAATTAATTAATTAATTTTTAAATATATTTTTATTGATTTTTAGAGAGATAGGAAGAAGAGGGAGAGAGAGAGATAGTAACATCAAAGACGAAAGAGAAACATCATCTGTTGGCTGCCTCCTGCATTGCCCCCTACTAGTCATCGAGCCCAGAACCTAGGCATGTGTCCTGACTGGGAATCCAACCAGTGACTCTTGGTTCCTGGGTTAATGCTCAAGCACAGGGCCACACTGGCTGGGCTCAGGGAACGTTTGAAAAACATTTCATTTGTTTTAGATTTCCATTTAATTAATTTCATCTCCTTCCATCTGTTCCAGTAGTTGGCCATGGTGATAAGAAAGAAAGGAAGGAAGGAAGGAAGGAAGGAAGGAAGGAAGGAAGGAAGGAAGGAAGGAAGGAAGGAAGGAAGGAAAGAAGGAAGGAAGGAAGGAAGGAAGGAAGGGCTTGAATATTTACTAGGTATTATAATATTCTCAAGATATGCTTCCTGCTTTTCTCTAATTTCTTAGTATTTTCCCATTTAATGTTTTCAAGTGTCTATACAGCTGGATTTCAGACCCTCTTGCTCAGCGTCCCTGTCATTTTACTGCCCACCGAGCAAAGACTAACTGGAGTGGTTGTGGGTTGGTTTCCGGAGACAAATAACGTTAGAAGGGGCTCTCTGAGGCATGTGATAATTTGGAGCAAGGAATGTCTCCTCTCGAGAGAAATCATAAGCAGGCTTCTGTTCGGCAGGCCTTGTTCACTCGTCTTGCTACATTAAAAGGGCTGGAATCCAACAGCATTCCTTCCTCATCAATATTTATACTAATAAATAATGGGCATTAATGAGGAACAGCTACTCAAACGAGGCCTCCTCTAACACCAATGGCTTTAAGAAGATTCTAGAGTTAAAAAGGGAAAGCCATTTGGACCGTTTCCCTCTCTTTCAATGAAGCACCTGAAAGCCTGACCAGGGAATGTTATTATCAAGGTCATCTCTATAGACCATACAGCAGAGCTAGAGGAGAAGTGAATTCCGTAAGTGGGACTGTATGAATTTAATACAATTTTATAAACTCTGTCAGTGATATTGGCACTTATAAGCCTGAAGTCTTTTGCTGAAAGAAGAGGTCACGGCTCTTCCATTCAGATATTCCCATTAACTTCCTGCTACTGCACCAGTACTGATCCTGAGCTTCCGTCTACCTTGAGCATTGAATCTGTAATAGACAAGGAATTGGGGGCATAGCAGCCCCCAGACACAATTTCCTGTTTTGTGTGGAACCACAGGCAAGGACTGATCCGCAAACCACCACTCAGCATTTGCTTATTCACCTCCCTGCAACGTACATACTCTCTGAAACCACTCACCCCTGATATTCAGCTTCAGGCTCTTGCTTAGGAAGAAGATGCTCTGTTTGTCCTCATTCATGTCACCATGAATTCCCCATGCTCAGCCACAAGTATCTCTAAGCATGAGTTAATCCTGAGCAAGTTTCTCATCCCCTGTCGTCTCTTCTTTGATAACAAATGATGCTTCTGTGGTTGCTGAAGTTGGTGTGCTTGACACTGAGGTGTAGAATCACCTGTATATCCCCATTCCTCTACCACGGCCATCCCTTTCTTCTTTGGGTAGAATCCTTTTCTGTTCTTTGTGTCATGACTTAGTCATGGGCTGGTTAAAAGGTCTGCATTTATTTCTGTTTATTTGTTTTTGCATTTTCATTTTTTCAACTCTATTGAAACATACTTAATATACAAAACACTGCACATATTTAATGTATACATTTTGATGAGTTTGGGCATATGCATAAACACATTTGATACTATTGCCACAAACAAAGTAATAAATATATCTATCAACTCCCAAAGATTTATGTCCCCTTTTTTTGGGAGGAGGAGGGTAGGAACTCAGCCTGAGATATTCTCTCTTAACCAGTTTTAAATGCATAACACCCTATTAATTAACTATTGGCTCAATTTTGTACAGCAGAAATCTAGACCTTATTCATTAGTATAACTATAATTTTCTTTCTATTGGAAAACAACTTCCCTTATTCCCCTCTTCTCCTCCCTTGGAAACCACCATTCTATTCTCTGCTGTTGTGAGTCTGACTCTATTAAATTCCTCATCTATGTGGGTTAATGCATGTCCATCCTTCTGTGACTGCCTCATATCATTAAGCATAATGTCCTCCAGGTTCATTCATGTTGATGCCAATGGTAGGATTTCTTCATTGAATTATTTTCCACTAGAGGCCCAGTGCACGAAATTTGTGCACGGAGGGGTGTGTCCCTCAGCCCAGCCTGCACCCTCTCCAATCTGGGACCCCTCGAGGGAAGTCTGACTGCCCGTTTAGGCCCGATCCCTCTCACAATCCAAGACTACTGGCTCCCAACTGCTCGCCTGCCTGTCTTCCTGATTGCCCCTAACCACTTCTGCCTGCCAGCCTGATCACCCCCTATCCATTCCCCTGCCAGCCTGATTGATGCCTAACTGCTCCCCTGCCAGCCTGATTGCCCCTAACTGCCCTCCCCTGCAGGCCTGGTCCCCCCTAACTGCCCTCCCCTGCAGGCCTGGTCCCTCACAACTGCCTTTTCCTGCAGGCCTGGTCACCCCCAACTTCCCTTCTCTGCCGGCCTGGTCACCCCTAACTGTCCTCCCCTGCAGGCTTTATCGCCCCCACAACTGCCCTCCTTTGCAGGCCTGGTCCCTACCAACTGCCCTCCCCTGCTGGCCATCTTGTGGTGGCCATCTTGTGTCCACATGCGGGCAGCCATCTTGTGTGTTGGAGTGATGGTCAGTTTGCATATTACTCTTTTATTAGATAGGATTGTATGTTTACACCACCTTTTCTTTATCTATTCATCTGTTAATGAAACATTTTGAAAATGTTTCCATATTTTTGGCTATTGTGACTAATGCTACAATTTAGCAAGGATGGGTGGGAAGGACTAGACCCTAGTACCAGGGTGGCCTTGATGAGCATAAATTCCATTTCTAGAGTGTTCAAAACCTCAACTACACCACCTTAAAGTTCTGACTATTACAAGTTCCTTAAATGCTTATAATTCCAGACTTTACTCTGAAGACAGAAAATTCCCTTAAATGAGAGATTCATTTGGGTAAGATTGACACTATTAGGCACATTCTGTTGAACAAATGGCATGTTTTTGGGGAAATATGAGCAGAATTTCAAGGTATTCTTTTATTTTTTTAGGATTTTGATAAAGTTTAAATATTGAAAATTATTCTATAATTTACACTGCAGAGATATCTGAATGTTTGTTTTTAACACTATAGATTAAGTATTATGACCATATCTTTGTCTTTTCCCTGAAGCACAGGTAACAATGTCCATATTTTTGTAACAGTGTAATAGGTGTTGATTACATGTGTTGCTACTGTTGTAATCTAAGCCCATACAACTTACTGCAGCTAAGACATGGGATGTTTCCGAAGAAGCACCATAACTCACTACCAGTCTTTGCCTGTAAACCGGGTTCAACAGGGAACTTAAATTAGATTTTCAATGAAATATCTGCACATTACATCTAACAAACACTCAATTGATTTATCCTACTTCTCTATTAAAATTAATTTCAGTTTCAATTTAGCTTAATTAAATGATTCACAGTCAATTGTATAAAGATATAAATCCTTAAAAATCTCTTTATCCATGGTTAGATAACAATAACAAATTTGTTAAAACAATAACAAATGCAACAGACAGAAAAATAACAATAAAACTTCCAGAGCACTAAAATAAAAATGTTTGCAATAGTGTGAAAAGGAAAACCTGTTGCTTAGGGAAAAATCTGAAACCATGCATTTCTATATATGTTTTTTGTGAAATGGTTATGTTGAAGTATGTATGTTCTAAGCAAAGTCATAGAAACAAATTAAAAATGACTCTCTTCACCCTATGGCACTCAGAATGCTAAATGTACAGTACATTCTTACTCTTAAAAATATTTAAGTGATGAGTTATTAAGATATGGTAGAGTTTATGAACTCTTCCTCAGTAAGTAAACCTCTTGTTGCTGAAATCTACACATACAGCTTGCCTTTCCTTTACCTTCATAGCATTGCTATTGCAGTAACAACTCACACGAAGGAGACACTTAAAATTTATGATCAACTGAAAGATTAAGCGAGTAAATCCAATTTCAGGAGGACTCTAACATTCTTTAGGGTCGGTGATCATGAGAACACTAGAGGCCTGGTGCACAAAATTCGTGCACGGGGGGGGGAGGGGCGGGAGGTGTCCCTCAGCCCAGCCTGCAGCCTCTCCAATCTGGGACCCCTCAAGGGATGTCCGACTGCCTGTTTAGGCCCAATCCCAGTAGGATCGGGCCTAAACGGGCAATTGGACATCCCTCTCACAATCCAACTGCTCTCCTGCCTGCCTTCCTGATTGCTCCTAACTGCTTCTGCCTGCCAGCCTGATCACCTCCTAACCACTCTCCTGCCAGCATGATTGATACTTAACTGCTTCCCTGCCACACTGTTTGCCTCTAACTGCCCTCCCCTGCAGGCCTGGTCACCCCAAACTGCTCTCCCCTGAAGACCTGGGTCCCCCCCAACTGCCCTTCCCTGCAGGCCCGGTCACCCCCAACTTCCCTCCTCTGCCGGCCTGGCCACCCCTAACTGCCCTCCTCTGCAGGCTTGATTGCCCCCAACTGCCCTCCCTTGCAGGCCTGGTCCCTCCCAACTGCCCTCCCCTGCTGGCCTGATCGTCCACAACTGCCCTCTCTTGCAGGTCTGGTCCCTCCCAAATGCCCTCCCTTGCTGGCCATCTTGTGGTGGCTATCTTGTGTCCACATGGGGGCAGCCATCTTTGACCACATGAGGGCAGCCATCTTGTGTGTTGGAGTGATGGTCAATTTGCATATTACTATTTTATTAGATAGGATTAGATAGGATAGAGGCCTGGTGCATGGGTAGTGGCCAGCTGGTTTGCCCTGAAGGGTGTCCCGGATCAGGGTGGGGGTTCCCTTCAGGTGTGGGGTGGCCTGGGCGAGGGGCCTGTGGTGGTTTTCAGGCTGGCCATGCCCCCCTGCAACCCAAGCAGAGGCCCTGGTATCTGGGATTTATTTATCTTCTATAATTGAAACTTTGTAGTCTTAAGCGGAGGCCAAAGCAGGCCAGGGCTGCAGAAGCTTGGCTTCCTCCATCTCCGGGAGCAACCCTAGCCTCCTGCTCTCTCCAGCTCCGTGGCTGCCGCCATTTTTGTTGGGATTTATTTATCTTCTATCATTGAAACTTTGTAGCATTGAGTGGAGGCCTAGGCAGGCAAGGGCAGGCGGAAAGCTTGGCTTCCTCCATTGCCAGGAAAACCCAAGCCTTCCTGCTCTCTCTGTGGCTGCAGCCATCTTGGTTGGGTTTATTTGCATATTCGCTCCTGATTGGCTGGTAGGCGTGGCTTGTGGGTATAGTGGAGGTACAGTCAATTTGCATATTACTCTTTTATTAGATAGGATTGATCTCTAGAAATTCAGGAAAGACAAAAACAAAATATCTTGACTACTTATATTTGCACAGGCTGTGTGCCTGCTGATTGGAATCCATATAGCTAATGTATAAAAGATGAGGGATTCTATTTAGTAGCTGGGTTATCCTATATAATAAAGAGGTAATATGCAAATTTACCATCACTCCAACACACAAGATGGCCACCCCCATGGGAACACAAAATGGCCACCACAAGATAACTACCACAAGATGGCCAGCAGGGGAGGGCAGATGGGGGTGATCAGGCCTGCAGGGGAGGGCAGTTGGGGTGTGACCCAGGCATGCAGGGGAGGGCAGTTAAGGGGAACCAGGTCTGCAGGGGAAGACAGTTGGGGGGAACAAGTTTGCAGGGGAGGGCAGTTAGGGGTGACCAGGCCAGCAGGGGTGTGCATTTGGGGGTGAACAGGCCTTTAGGGAAGGACAATTAGGGGCGATCAGGCCAGCAGAGGAGGGCAGTTAGGGACAATCAGGCTGACAGGGGAGCAGTTAGGCATCAATCAGGCTGGCAGGGGAGTGGTTAGGGGGTGATCAGGCTGGCAGGCAGAAGCAGTTAGGGGCAATCAGGAAGGCAGGCAGGCAAGTGGTTGGGAGCCAGTAGTCCTGGATTGTGAGAGGGATGTCTGACTACCCGTTTAGGGATCGGGCCTAAATGGACAGTCGAACATCCCTCAAGGGTTCCCAGGTTGGAGAGGGTGCAGGCTGGACTATGGGACAGCCTCCACCCCCACCGTGCACAAATTTCATGCACCAGGCCTCTAGTTTTATTCTATGATAAACTTGATGTCTCTTACTCAATTTTGTCTCTGTGGCTAACTTCCTATTTTCACACCATCAAACATGACCTATGGAATTCTTGTGATGTCATCCTACTTCACGAATCATATAAAAAATTTATTCTTTTGCTCCCTATGAACGTTTAAAGTGAGGACTTGGGCTATCAATCTACAGAGAATAATATCCACTAACTATTTTCTACTCTTGGCATGAACTGCCCATCTGACCTCTGAAATGTTCCAAGCTTTGGAAGCACTGAGACAAGATCCCTCTGGTCACGTGGCCATGCCTACCCTGCTCTGTACCCACAGGACTGAAATGGAACTCTCCAATGCTTCATTTGGACCAGAGTTTTCCAGTCTACATTAATCAGGATCCACATGTCTGATGCCAAAAAAGGCAAGTCTGCCATTCAAGTGTACCTTTCACTCATCATTCTGCTCTGGTCTGGAGAGTCTCTCTACCACTAATGCAAATCTGCATGCCCTTGGAAGTCCAGCCCAAATTTCTTTCAATGCATATTTATGTCACTCACCTCCATCTCTGGATTTCTGTGCTCTTGGTTTCTCCAAGTGATATCTGATACCCAAGGAAATATTCTGATGATTCATGTGTATCAACCTTGCCCAGTGGAGTGGCATTTGGACAGGGGTTTGTTTCTAAAATCACCATATGTATTTAATAAGACTCAGCTGTTCCCCATAATATATAACGTAGAGCACAGTGGTGTCTCAACAAACAACTCCTAATAGCATAATTAACATTTATTGAGTCCTTAC
The DNA here is from genome assembly GCF_963455305.1 of Plecotus auritus. Classification (NCBI taxonomy): domain Eukaryota; kingdom Metazoa; phylum Chordata; class Mammalia; order Chiroptera; family Vespertilionidae; genus Plecotus; species Plecotus auritus. The sequence goes on from NC_137770.1 coordinate 164,053,827, forward strand.
TCTGTGGCAGGCATGCAGCTAATGACTTTAGAAGCAGAATCTCGTTGTCACCTTTTTACAGGTGAATAAATGGTAATGCACAGAGGTTATGAAATCCTGGTAGAGTGATACAGCCAGTGGCCTAGCTCTAGAGACCCTCTGCTCAACCACAGTGCTGTTGATGGTGAGCCCTCCATGCAGTGGAGCATGCTGACTGCATTAGAACTTTGTATTTTGTGAGCCCGGGGTGAGATCAGTCATTGGAGCACCCACCACTTGCCATGTTTACTCCCAAAAGGGTTTAGGCTTTTACCTCTGCAGAAGTCCTGACATTTTCTTGTTTATAAATATTTTGAGAGTTGTACATTGATCATGATGCAGGCCAACCTCTTTCATCTTACATCAAAAGATGTCTATTACCGAGTTTAATAAATATATCAAGCCAGGACTTCAGCAGCCCCAGGCACTGCAGGTACTCCAAATAACACTTTCCCCACTGGGACTATGGTAATGTTTACATGCACCATTTGAAAAATAATGCCGTGCTCAAGGAAAACAAATCAGTTGCTTTAAAAATATTTTAACTGAATATATAAGATATACAAACACTGTGTAACTTACATGCACACTTTAAAGAATGGCAACATGCAAGTACCCATACATCTGACCCTGCTTAAGAATGCATGTCTTTCTTTTGGAACATTTGGTAAGAGAAATAGAACAAAAGAAAGAAACTTTTCTTTAGCTGTGGTCTGTGGTCCTTAAGAGAAAGGCCCTCAATTATCCCTGATGAAAAATAAGAGCAGAAGGGTTGACTTCTCATGATTTTACCCCCACACATAAGCTTATAACTAATTCAAAACTATCTGAAGCCAAAGAGTATAATCAGTCATGTAAATGGATTCTACATTTTCAGGGGAAAGTAGGAAATTTTGAAAAAATGAGTTCCTTTTAAGGGAGTGTAGTAACTCTTTAACAGAATAAAGAGTTATTTATGCTCTTCCATTAGTCCAAGCATGATTTAAATGTTAAATGAAAGTAGATGAGGACAGGTGCATTCCCTACAAGGTAACTCAGGAAGTTAGAAGGTTTGGTAACCACCCATTGGCCATTGCCTCCCAAGTATCACCAAAGATACTTGTGTGTGTATATAAAAATAATTTTTATTTTTATTAAAAAATTAATGTTGACATAATAGCACATATTCGCCTTTTCCTCTCCTTTTCCCAGCTCTGTCCACTCCTACCTCCCCTCCTTTGGCCTTCACTAAATGATTGTCCATGTCCATGGGGTAAGCATACATATTCTTTAGCTAATGCCTTTGCGTTCTTTATCCAGTTACCCCTGGCCTCCTGCCCATCTGGCACAGGCCAGTGTGTTCCATGTATCTATGCTTCCAGTTCCATTTTGTTCATCATTTTATTTTGTTCATTAGATTCCACATATTAGTAAGATCATATGGTATTTGTCTTTACCATCATCAGGGTCTGGCTCTTCTCTTGATGGAGCCAGAATACTTCTAAGCACATCAAACTTTACTTCATTTCTCAGTTATGGACTCTGCCATCCTTGTGAGATCAGGTTGACAAATGAATAACTGATAATGTTAAATGCAACATAGATGGGGATACTCATGGTACCATTTTCTTAATTTTCATAACAGTTTCCTAATAATTAACTATATAAAAACAGAATGACAAATTAACTTTCAATGAAAAATATGACTCTCAAATCAACCAAATATTTTACATCACAATGACTGACCCACTCTCCTGAAAGTACACCAACTTACACTAGAGTTACTATCTTAATAGCAAAAACATCTTGTTGAGGGAAAAGCAATCAGGATGTGGAGAATCTGGTATATTCGGTTTGCTCAACTCACCTAACTCAGAATAGACACAAACATTGCTAGCCAGCCTGGAATATTCACAATTTCAGATACTACTCTTTTTTTGCCCATCAATCTTCATTGAAATCACACAGTTAGTTCATATTAGACTGTACAAATTATCTGAATTTTATTCTAGTACTCATAATCCATAATAAAATTCATGAACATTCTGTGCTGTTAATTTTAGGCTAAGTATCGGATCACTGGGGAGGCAATGAGTAGCAACAGAGGATGGAACACAGAATTGGGAGTTGGGTTTCCTGGATTTCAGATCCAGTGGGATTTCAGATTGAGTGGGCATGCTTGGGAAACTTAAGTTATTTCTCCAGAATCCATGTCTTTCTTCTGCAAAATAAGAGAAGGGCTATATGGTCCCCAATGTCTGTTCTAGCTTGGTATCTCTGCTTCCTTTTAACCCTAATTCCTGTTTATCTAGCAGGAATATAATCTCATAGAACAGATTCTTCTCTCTAAGAACCAGAATGTTATCAGCACACTTGGACCTGCATGTTTGGTACACAGTAAGAGAAACTTGTTCAGTTATGTGTTTGTTTCTCTCTAGATGGTGCAGAAGACTACTAAAGATTCATAAAAAGTATATCTAGTGCCAGGAAGGTGGCCCAATGTGTTCACATTTATTACTTCTTTTCTCCTATTAATGATGCTGGGAGCCAAGACACTGATTTATGAGGAATGGGGAAAGCAATGGTCGTCATTGCTTCCATTGTTTTTACTTTGGTTTCCAAGAACTTATAGCTTGCATCACTGAGAACAGTTGTAATCTATGAAATTCTGTCTACAACAGGCTCAGGGTGGACCATATCACATTGTCAGGCATGCGCGGTTGTCACTTGATTCAGTGGAACATCCAAGACATCTGCTCTCAGTAGCTGGATCCATCTCCTCAACTATTCCCCATAATCATTGTGAAAACACAGCTTCTATAACTCATTATTCAAACTCAAATCATAATAAACAGTATAACTCTGTGGTTGGCAAACTGGGGCTCGCAAGCCACATGCGGCTCTTTGGCCCCTTGAGTATGGCTCTTCCACAAAATACCATGGCCTTGGCGAGTCTATTTTGAAGAAGTGGCGTTAGAAGAAGTTTAAGTTTTAAAAATTTGGCTCTCAAAAGAAGTTTCAGTTGTTGTACTGTTGATATTTGGCTCTGTTGACTAATGAGTTTGCCAACCACTGGTATAACCCATTTTTGAAGACTAAGGGATTGTACTTTCCACCAATTTAAATAGTCTATCAAATTATAAATTATGAAACCCTTTGACTCATTTAGCACTTAATCATTCTGCACATTTAGTAAAATATTTTATCTTATTTAACATTTTTTCACATATAGACTCTAAGATCCCCGAGGAAAAGGAATACATTTTGTTTTATTCTTAGATACTACATTACACAATGCCCTATTCAATAAATATTTTAGTTAACTTCAAAGAATATGCTCATTATTCATGAACAAGATATTCAAACTCAGATTCAAATGTCAGTCATAATTAGACTATACCCCCTTGCCCATATCTCAAGGTCACAGCACAGAAAATATCTCCCAATGCACCTGTAAGTGGAAGACAAAAAGTATGTGACCTAAATACCAAAAAACATGCCCAACTGTCTAAGATACATTGCTATAAACATTTCTAATAAATTTTCAGATTCTGATTGTGTTGAACTACTGCTTAAACAGGGTGGTATTGTTACAAAGTATATATCTTTCACAACTTAGATGGAGCTATATTATAAAGAACATTGTCTTCCAAACAATACGTAAAGGACACAATTCAAAGAAGGTAGAAACAGATTATGAACTTTTCATTTTTAAATTTGTATTTAAAAATATAATAATGAGGCCCTGGCCAATGTAGCTCAGTTTATTGAACATTGATCCTCCCATGAACCAAGAGGTCACAGGTTTGATTCCTGGTCAGGGCACATGCCCAGGTTGTAGGTTTGATCCCCAGTAGGGGGTGTACAGGAGGCAATAATAGCATAGTATTTGGGGGGTATATTTTGATTTGAGATACGTGTTGTCCAATTTTCCTTAAACTTCTCCTTCTTTACTTAATATTTGAGTACATATTATGTGCAGGGCATTACAATGGGTGAACAGTAGTGAGTGGGACAGAAAAGTGATTTATTATATTCTAGTGTAGAATGACAATCACTAAATGAAATCATATTCAATTAATCAAAAATGTTACCTTTTCTTTTCTGTATTGCTTTAATCCTTCCTTCTATTCCTTTTTTCTTTCTTTAAATTCAAATTTTTCACTCTTTCCCCACCAAACTCTAATCTAGTCATAAAACAATACAAAGTGCTTCACTTTCACCCAAGGAGGGGCACCAAAGACAGTGGGGCACCCATGCCCTTTAACGTTCCTTTTTACAGAACTGTTCTGTATAGGCTCATGGTGATTGCTTTGCTGAATCTACATTTTGTCTGACATTTGCCACCATTAGGCAAACATTATTCTTCCTGTTGGTATTTGTTTAGTGAGCTATATACTCAGTGGTATATGATTTATATAAGTCACCATCTCGTCTTGCTGGCTTAGGCTAAATTATTATCCGGGCATTCCAATTTAGACACACAATAAGGGACAGAGTACTAAACCCCCCATGTCATGTGTTTGCCAAACAAAGCCTCATTCTTTATTCATCGTGTTCTGCACAGTGTTCGAGTTTCTAATGAAAATGTGGGCTGATTCATCAGCAAAAATAGCCTTGAGGCTTTTTTCCAATTTTATTCTTAGAGAATGCATTTCTTTAAAATTTAGAGACTTATGTGAATAGGAATATCTCGATATTATACTTAAAAATAAATATACCGCTGCTTTCAATGACTTTAGCGTGGGTGACTACATGGCAGGTTGTCCTGGGTGGTCCCACTTTCCTCCTGTTCTAGCATGACTACAGCGGCGATCCTTTCCACTGAAACACTTGCTAGCTGGTTTGAAAAATACCAGTAAGTTACTCTGTCACTTTGACTTTGAGGGGTAAGAGTGAACTTGCATCAGTCACGCCTTTGGAAATTTTAGAAGATCCTGGGTTGGGTCCTGAGGAGGACCATAGGCAGCGGGAGTATAAATCCATCCCTTCCACATCTCCTCAACATCAGGAACCTCCATAGAGATTCTCTTTTGAGACATTTTAATTCTGAAGTGTAGAAATCAATGTTACAAAGACAAGAGTTCAGAGGTTAAATACATTTTATTTATTTATTTTTTTCCTTATTGATTAAGGTATTACATATGTCTCCTTATCCCCCTCATTACCACCCCACCCCCCTCCCTTACTCATGCCCTCACCCCCTGGTGTCTGTACATTTTAAAAACCCTGAATCAAAGGTTTAAAAATCAGTGGTGGAGAAAGTGGTAAAATTCTCAGAGCTTTTATTATGCTGATATGTGTGAATGTCTAAGGGAAGTTTGTTTCAGGAAAACTTTTCTCCTCTAAGGTCATTTTCAGAACCAGGGTAAAGAAATATACTTCAGGGAATGTTGCAAGGTGGAATTATGGCTTCCCTATTCAGAATTAAGACTCTGGCCATTTAAGTTCCCCATTAAATTCAAATAGGAAAGGAAAAGCAAAGAGGCTGATGATCAGCCAGCACCACCTTCACAGGCCCTTAGGAGAACTATCTGGCTTTTGCTATAGAATAAACTAGATGGAGGACAACATTTTGATCTAACTAATCCTATCTAATAAAAGAGTAATATACAAATTAACCATCACTCCGCTACACCAACAAGCCACGCCCACAAGCCAATCAGGAGTGAATATGCAAATAAACCCAACCAAGATGGCTATGGCCACAGAGAGCAGGAGGGAGGTTTGGGTTTCCCCGGCAATGGAGGAAGCCAAGCTTTCTGCCTGCTCTTGCCGGCCTAGGCCTCCACTCAAGGCTACAAAGTTTCAAAGAGAGAAGATACATAAACCCAAACAGAAATGGCAGCAGCCACGGAGCAGGAAAGAGCAGGAGGCTAGGGTTGCCCCCGGTGATGGAGGAAGCCAAGCTTTCCCCACACCCTGGCCTCCGCTTAAGGCTACAAAGTTTCAATTATAGAAGATACATAAATCCCAACAAAAATGGCTGCTGCCATAGAGCAAGCAGAAGGCTTGGCTCCACTCCAGGCTACAAAGTTTCAATTGTAGAAGATAAATAAATTCCAGATACCAGGGCCTCTGCTTGGGTCATCAGGGGGTGTGGCTGGCCTGCAAACCACCACAGGCCCCTCTCCCAGGCTGCCCCACGCCCCAAGGGAACCCCCACCCTGATCCAGGACACCCTTCAGGGCAAAACAGCTGGCCCCCACCTGTGCACCAGGCCTCTATCCTATCTAATAAAAGAGTAATATGCAGATTGACCATCACTTCAACACAGAAGATGGCTGCCCCCATGTGGTCAAAGATACTGCCCCCATGTGGACACAAGATGGCTGCCACAAGATGGCCAGCAAGGGAGGGCAGTTGGGAGGGACCAGGCCTGCAAGGGAGGGCAGTTGTGGGTGATCAGGCCAGCAGGGGAGGGCAGTTGGGAGGGACCAGGCCTGCAAGGGAGGGCAGTTGGGGGGGACCAGGCCTGCAGGGGAGGGCAGTTAGGGGTGACCAGGCATGCAGGGGAGGGCAGTTGGGGGGGACCCAGGCCTACAAGGGAGAACAGTTGGGGGTGACCAGGCCTGTAGGGGAGGGCAGTTACGGGCAAACAGGCTGGCAGGGGAGTAGTTAGGCATCAATCAGGCTGGCAGGGGAGTAGTTAGGGGGTGATCAGGCTGGCAGGCAGAAGCAATTAGGGGCAATCAGGAAGGCAGGATGGCAAGCAGTTGGGAGCCAGCAGTCCTGGATTGTGAGAGGGATGTCCGACTGCCCGTTTAGGCTTGATCCCACTGGGATGGGGCTTAAACAGGCAGTTGGACATCCCTCGAGGGGTCCCAGATTGGAGAGGGGTGCAGGCTGGTCTGAGGGACACCCCCCTTCCCTTGTGCACGAATTTCATGCACCGGGCCTCTAGTGAACAATAAAAAGATGAAATGCTTGGGACACTGCTCTGGAAAACAGATAGCGCAAATCTCTAGACAGAAATACACTGAGTGGCCAGATTATTATGATCTCTGAACACATAATAATCTGTCCGCTCAGTGTATATCCTATATAATAAAAGGCTAATATGCAAATTGTCCCCTCAACCAGGAGTTCAACCAGCAGGCAAGCCAGCCAACTGCCCATGTCCTTTCCCCCTGGCCAGGCTGGCCAGACCCCACCCATGCATGAATTCATGCACTGGGCTTCATATATATATATATATATATATATATATATATATATATATATTTTTTTTTTTTCTGAGTGGCCAGATTATTATGATCTCTGAATGCATAATAATCTGGCCACTCAATGTATACTCTGAGATTTTGGAAGGTACAGGACAGATTTCTGAAGATCCCCTAAAATTGTGAAAAAAGGAAACAAGATGACAGTTAGGGCTGAGACAGCCTCTTCACATATAGAGTTCGACCAGAGGAGGTAAATAGTGGGCAGTTTATTGTGGCCTATGGGATAATGGAAGCTGTCCCTAGGATGGCTAGGCAGGCCCAGGTGCCAGGAAGGCCAGGCTGGAGCTGCTGGCCACCAATGAATGTTGTTTTTTTTTCTTACCTGGAGATAAGGGCACCATTTTGAAAAGAGAGATTCCACTTATTATTTTTCAGATTATGTTGGTAAATTGCTTTTTTGTTAGGGATATATTAGCTATTTTACTTTAATCAAAAAGCATAAACAGCAAGGAACTCAAAGGACTATGAATAAAAGATCAACGCTGTATATTTACGCAAACTCTCCACTGACAATAAACAAACCAGCAATTTAGGAATTTTCTACAAAGCTTAGGCAGATTCAACAAATAGTGGAGAGTATTTTAGGAAAGATAAGAAACCAGGTTCTGAAGTACTTCACTCAATCATCTGCCCCATTTCAACACACACACACACACACACACACACACACACACACACACACACACACAATGTTCCATTAGCTTAGCAATCAATTTAAACAAAATCTTCTTTCTCCATTAGCTGTTGTGTTACTATAATCATTACTGCAGTGGAAAAGAAATTGTGCCTTACAATTACATTGGAAACCAAAAATAATAAGTCTGGAATTTTGAAAGATTAAATACTGTACTTTTTGCCTCATATGTAAATCTCCATGTAGCATGTGAGTGGTGCAGAAAAATTCCTATTTGTGGCATAAGCATATCTGATTCTACTTTAAATTCCTCAAAATAACCAAGTCCAATAGCCCACTTCAATCTGATGAAGGATGGCTTCACGGTGAGCATAAATGAGCTTAGCGCTCTGAGAAAAGATTTGGGTCAAGAGCCTTCTACTCCATGTAGCCCCTGCTTAATTCAGCCCCATTTACTCATTTTAACTGCCCTGTGCTCCAGCACTGATGCCGGCCTGAATCTAGCCTCATTTCTAATCTTCTAGCAAAAGGGATTAAAACTATAGGATCACTCAGCTAAATCCCAGCCCTTCGTGAATGATTTCCAAGATGGGAGAGGGATTTCAAAAGGAAATTTTATCAGAAGGGCTACTTCTAAAAAGAAGAGGAAAGTAGCTTAACCATTTTAGACATTATATTAGAATAGTATTACTTGTGTTGATAAAGCAACAACCAGATTATCAACAAGAGTCTTCATAAATTGCGGACCTGAGCTTCTCCTGATTTGTCTCTGAGGTCCCACCTATAACTGATGGGGCTTCTTTGATTTTGTTGTTGTTGTCAGTCCTCATCTGAGGATATTTTTCCATTGATTTTTAGAGAGAGTGGGAGGGAGGGGGAGAGGCAGAGAAAGCAAAACATCGATGTGAGAGAGACACATCAATTGGCTGCCTCCTGCAGGAGCTCCACCAGTGCCAGGGATGAAGCCTGCAACCAAGGTACGTGCCCTTGACCAGAATCAAACCCAGGACCCTTCAGTCTGTGGGCCGACACTCTATCCACTGAACCAAACTGACTAGGGTAGGGGCTTCTTTGATTTACATGAACAAAAATACAAAACCAGAATGAAAATTTAGAAAGATTGAAAATGACTAACAGACTTTGTTCACACATACCTTGTGCAATTTACTTCCCAAAGACAGTGGATACCAAGGTATAAATGTCCAGAAAGCAAGTAAATGAAATCAAACAGGCCTAAAATGGGGCTGTGGTATGTCCATGGGGCTGACAACCTGCCGTGTCCACCATCATAGGGCACTGCCGGCACAGATCCTTACCCTGCCTGGACAATGGGCGTTGAAGAAGGCCAAGTAAACAAGCAGACAACACACCAGAAGTGCTTACAAGATTAGTCAGGAACCTTCTTAATTTTTTTTTTTTATTCTGTTAAAAAGTGATCATTTTTATTTGAGTGGAATGCAAGGAAATTCAGATAGCTATTATAGCTGAGAAGTAAAATACTCTTTTCTAAATATGGACTAGAAATGCTTAATTTCCACTGGTGTTAAATACTGTAGCTATGAGCCAAGTTTCATTTTACCTCTTAAGTAGATGCCTTTTTCATACTGTTGAAAATATAAATGTCTGAGTTCAGAAAAGCCTAAAACTAAATATCAAGCTTTGATATCACTTATAGAAATGACTTCAAATATTTTAAAAGAAGTTATTTCTGGGGTTATTGAGAAAAGTTAAGAGGGAAAAATTCCATGATAGCTTTTAGGGATTTACAGAAGGAAAGATACTAGCGTTTAAAAACCGTAGTCTGTAAAAATGCTGACTTCGTTCCCAGATCATTCTCTACACTTATCTACTCAGGCTCTTCTTGCTGTGCCAGAAATTGTACAGTGAGCTTTAGCTGAACTGTGAAAAAGAATTTGGGGATTTTTAAGTTAACAAATCTGCCACAAAGGCAATTTCTACTTAACAAAAACAACCTAAAAAAGGGAGGGCGGAGGGAGAACTACCTGCATTGAGACTTTGTTCCATAGAATTACCACTTGGAAATGAGGATAATTATTCTATATGTTTCAAACAATACACCACTACCTTAAATTTCTTTATGTAATGGTAAGATTGGTGTTTAACATACATATAAATGATATAATTGGTGTTTGTATTACACTAAACAATATACTAGTATCTCCTTTTCACTCAAGATGTAAAATTACTAAAAGCATCAGGTGCTTTACTAGTGTCCTGTGAAGAAGGGTTTGCTTCCTGATTTTTAATCCATGAAAAAATTAATGGAAAAATTTTATATATGGTCATGTGCCAAGGAACAAACAGTGTATCATATTGGGAATTTGTCTTTTAATCTTCCTCAGTGATAAATAGAATGTGTAAGAAATTACACTGAGTGGCCAGATTATTATGATCTCTGAATGCATAATAATCTGGCCACTCAGTGTATATCCTGTATAATAAAAGGCTAATATGCAAATTGTCCCCTCGACCAGGAGTTTGACTAGCAGGCAGGCCGGCCAACTGCCCATGTCCCCTCCCCCTGGCCAGGCTGGCAGGACCCCACCCATGCACAAATTCATGCACTGAGCCATATATATCAGAAGAGCCATACACACACACACACACACACACACACACACACTAAGTGGCCAGGTTATTATGCATTCAGAGATCATAATAACCTGGCCACTCAGTGTATATACATAATAATTTATATATAAGAATTTATGTATATATGAATTACTTATCCATAATTGGAAGTGATGCAACCTCTAACTTGAACATTGGAAACTCTCTGAATTTTTGGTGCCATCTGTTTTTTTTTTCCAGTGGCTCCTATACTTCCTGATTTATAGGTGAGTAAATTTTTAAAATGAAAATATATGCAAGCAACTCACATTTTTTCCACCTTTAAGTAAAAACAGTAAATAGAATCATTACTATTTTAACAGTGCTATCATTTCATTTCAAGATGTAGGCATATGTGCATGAGAGTGTGGGTGTTTGTGTCTTCTGAAAAAATGATTTCATTCACAATGAGTGGTTTCAGAGATTATTATTATATATATTTTTAATCTCCCCAAAGAACCCAAAGAATTATGAAGACAGTGTAGGTTCACTTCCTTTGTCATCTTAGAATTCAAATTCTATGTATTCTCCATCATCAACATGAAAATCTACTTTCTCTATAGAATCTACTCTTATTTTGCTCTTTATTATTGCAACCTTACAGGCTACAGTTAAAGATCTGAATGCACACTCTCACATTTTTCTTGCATTTTTTTCATACATGAAAGTCCTGCCACATCAAATAGACTGTAATTACTCAGGTGCTTACTCAAGTATCCACAGCCCTTACCAAAGCCTTCAGCATCACACTGTGCGCCTGTCTTGTCTAATGGATGCCACTCTGGTCCACGTGTCATCAGAGACCCAGAAAGCTAATGGCTGGTGCTCATTCATTTGAAGCATCCATATAATTAGCTTTAGTTAAATCCTCTGTCACTGTCACCTGAGCTTTGGGATTAGAACTTTTCTCTATGTTTAAAATTGGAGGATTTTACTGTTTACCAATCTTAGCTAAAGCAATCTTGATGGTATAAATCGTATTTATTTTGGTTGATTACTATTTGGAAATATTGTCTATTTGTAATTTGTGTTATTGTCTACCCTTCATTATTTTTTTCTGTGAAATACATTTTTACTAAATCAGACTCGCTGACGCTGTCCCAGAACAACGGCTCAGCTGTGCAGTGTTGCACAGCCTCTATCTTATTAGACATTCTCATTAAAGACTCTAGTACTCATTCTTTCAGGTTTGCAGCAAACCAATGGGCTGCATGCATTTCCCTGCAGCTAATTCACTCTCCCGGAAGAGTCCTCTGCTACAGTGCATTGGGGAATGTTATTCTGATTTAATATTTTAAACTGAGCTTTTGGGTGAAAGTTTATATCTTAGATGACATGCCAGTATAACCCCCCTTTTTTAAAAAAGTTTCTGTGTGAAGAAACTTTGAAGGAATGGCAGAAAAGTGCCTCCCATCTGCTGTGGGGCTCCTCTTCTGTTGTCTTGGCCTCCCCTCCAGAAAAGCTTTGCGTGGTTTGCCTAAGACCCTCCTCACCACCATAACATCCCCTGCCAAAATGTGGTGCTCCTGGAAAGTATTGCCCACTTGCCATTTGGATGGCTCAGGCTCGGTGTTCTTTCAAATGGGTGCTCTCTATCTCCTGAGGCCCATCTGTGATTCTAAATTCATTTTGGCCCCATCTATCTGCCTCATAAGTCTTTACTGCAAAGCCATTTCCACCAGATTCAGCAATCTCTTCTGGCAGGATTCCTAGCTAATTTGTCTGCCAACTTCTTTGGGTTCACATCTTATTTCTGAGTCCCTTTCATCCCTCCCCACCGCCCCACCAGCCTCACACAGGAGGGTAAGTGTGCAGAGCTGTTCTCAGGAGCTTTTCCTGCCTAAAGTGATTAAGGTCCTACCAATTGAGTGGTCTAGGAGTTCTATTTGGAAAGGGGGCAGAGACCCCACTGCTATTATCTCAAATTATTTCATACAGACCCATCTTCAGAATTTTAGCTCAGAGGGATGAGGACAGACAAAGCCATTGGAGTCTCTATCTCCTTCTGCCATCCCCCATGACCCTGAATTTTGCACTTGCAGTTGTGGAGTACCTGGAGGCAGGTTTTCTCCTGGAAGCTTGTAATGGGCTGCAGACAACAGGGCTACCAGCCCTGGAATTCTCCAGCTGCACCCTATAGACAGGAATGCTTTTAAAGATACCTCTTACCAATTTGAAGTTGGGGTAGAGAATGAGGACCTTGGCTCTGATCTAATCACATCCCCTCTCTCCTCTCTTCATTCCGTCACCTGAGCAATCCAACAGAACAGAAGTAGGCATTTTCTAAATTCTTAACCATATCCTTCCATACTTAGGGCTAAACCACACGATGTAGCAGCAATAAGCAGAAATAGTATCTTCTCTACATTATTTGAAAAAAAAATCTATGATATGCATCCTCTCACCTTAACTTTTGACATGCTAACCCTATTTAGAAAGCACTGCTTCCCATGAAAAAATCTGTCTTTAAGCCAATTTTTCTTGCTGAGAAAACATGATTTTGAGATTCAGCAGTAATTTTTTTCTTTGCATATTATTTGAAACATTCTATTCAATTACACTAATCCACAATGGAGAAACAGAGACTGGAAGCAGGCTGAGGAGAATATCATAAACATGCCACGAGGGGAAAAATGCAAAAGGGAAAAGAAGAAGAATATTCCTAATATAATGTCTTGGAATACATAACTACATATTATTATTAACTACATATTTTAGTACTATCCACATTTCTAGACACCGTATAACAGAGGTAAAGAGTAGATTGAATAGAAAAATTGAGAATATCAGAAAAATTTTACAAAAGGACTTATGACCAAGAAGCTAGAAAGCTGTAACTTATTCAAGCTTGTGTGTGTGTGTGTGTGTGTGTGTGTGTGTGTGTGTGTGGTACTAATCAGGCGTGTAGGTTATTAAGGTTGATTCATGTCCTTTGCAATCACTATAACTAAGAGTGCTAGGGAGGTATTTCTCATATGTCATTATTTGGATGGAATAAAAGTGATCCTGACACCTTGTGATCCTGTCACCTTGTTGAAACCACCCTGGCATAGAATTTGTAGTGAGAGCATGGGTCATTTCAGGACATCCAGCATATTGAACGCCCTCTGTGTGTGGTGGGAATGTACATGAGCCAGAATAACTGTGGCCCTTGTCTCCTTTGATGTTAGAGCACTGGCCTACGGTCCAGGTGCTGTGCCATGAGACACTGAATTAAATGTGGGCACGACCAGGAGTTGAGCACATGCAAGAGTCTTCATCTTCAGAAAATTGTGATGGAACTGGTGTCTAGTACATGGAGTGGCAGTGCCAGAGCCTCTAGGGAGAGTCTCAGCTGTCATTGGTGCTATGCAATTGGGGCCTGGTGTTCAAGGACCTCACCGTGTGGCTGGGTGATTGGGGCAGTTTCAAAGGCTGGCTTTTGATCTTCCCCAAAATTCTTGAACAATTAAATTATCCAACTGACCATCTCCATAATTCACATCTTATTGAACTGCCAAAGTGTGTTCTGTTTCTTGCAACTGAGAAAATGCATAATAGAGAATATGAGTAGAAATTCTCACTTTTTAAAATTGTATCTAAAGTTGAATCTTAATAGAAATTTCCAGGCAACTCAGAGCTAAGTGGCAAATGTAAACTTAAGAGACGATTTCCTTACAGAAAAAATATCAAATACAAAGAACTTTTCAAGAGGAAATAATATTGTATTGTCCATCTAGGGTAGTGAGCCAAAAAAAAAAAAAAAAAGCTTTCTTCAAATTTACTTTATTGCTTTCCTTAAGATTGAACTGGACTTTGAAAAAACTCCCATGCCTGCCTTGTACTTCCGTTTATCTTGCATACAATTAAACAAGATTGTCTCCTAAATAGAAAACTACTTCCCTATTCCTGGTTTTGACACTCTGACACACTAAAACCTTTCATAGAATCATATTTCCCAATAGCTTCATTCCTGCCTCCTTTCCTAATATTCACCAAATAATTCTTATTAGACTTAATTTTATTAAAATACTAACAAGTCAAAAAATAAAGTAAGATTATTCTCTAATATTCAGAAAGTCTAACATTAACATAGATCAAGAAACATATCCATATTTTAATATAGATATAAGCTCCTATTATAGTCTAGGCTCTGATCTCTGTGCAGGAATATCCCTAATAGCCATGTTTCCCACATTTGCCTGATCATAACATTCACAATATCTCAGTTTCCTATTGTCTTCTCTCTACCATCTTTATGATGCAGCTTTTGTCCTCAGGTGTGTTGCATGAAGATTTTAAGATATCATTCCAGGTTGAGGCAAAAGTAGGTTAAGAATTGTGACTAAATGAAACATAGAGTTTTTTGTATTATTATTAATTATTGTATTATTTTCCATGCGAACAATTGAAAATTTACATTTGTCTCACATTGTATATGACCATATCTATCTATTTAACATTGATTGCATTGGTTATCCTATTAAAATCCTACCATTGCTCATTAAACCTATCATGAGTGTCTTTCTAATTCATTAGTTTATTTTCAAATATATTTACATTTTAATGGCTACACGTAATTCTTCTGGATGACTGTTCTCTTAGTTACTAAGCCAACCCCTACTGTTGTGTATGTAGATTACTTCAATATTTTTGTGAATAAACATTGCAAATTATTATAATTACTTTTTTTGAGATTGCTTTTTAGAAATTTTATTGCAGAAATTCATGTAGTTTTTAAAACATTTGGATTGAGAATCAAGGGCATTCTTAAAAAATAAATAAATAATTCAGGCCAACGTAGATTTTCAAGGGTATAAAGAAGGGAGAAGGGATGGATTCACATTTGGTCTTGATATCAGTTAAGAAGAAATCATTCTTATATGAACTGATTTCATTCAATTCTACAATTTTCTTACAACACTGTCTTTCTCATCCATAACACAGCAGACACCGTTGGTTGCCTGTGCAATGTATATTCTTCCCCACTTTATTGATAACTAAACCTTAATTTTGTTGAGAAAGCTGTATATCTCGATAAAATGTTCATTTTTCAGATTCATTTACAGCAAAGAGTGGCCCTAGGCTATAGGCCTGGCCAAGAGATGTGTGTCAAAAGCTCTTAAGGATTCAGGGGGGGGGGGGGGTATTTTTGTTTGCCTTATATACTCACCAACCTTCTTTCTTTCTCTTCTCCTCCTGCTTTGACTATAAACATGATGCTGGAAATAAAATGACATCTTAAAATCTTCATGCAACACACAAGGACAAAGCCACATAAAGATGGTAGAGAGAAGACAGTGGGAAACTGGATATTGTGAATGTTATGATCAGGGAAATCTGGGAGACATGACTATTAGGGATATTCCTGCACAGAGATTAGAGCCTACACTAAAATAGAAGCTCAAGTAGTTAATGAATAAGTGAACAAACAAATAAATAAATAAATAAATAAAATTTTTAATTATTGGTTGACTTATTTTTTCTCTACTTTTAACATTATTTTTCCTGGAACTTTAGTGATTCATCTTAAGGAAGAATTTGCTGCATATAAATATCCTCAAATTTTAAGTTAGAGTTAGTCTGATAATTTGAACACATATTTCCTGTGTCTTCAAAACATCATGCTTCTCAAGTCCATTGAGAAATAATTGTAATAATGAGGTGTTTGGCAATCTTTAGTTTTATTTTAATTAAGAATAAATAGATCACCCATCAAAATCTCCATCCAAAATTTTAATTGCAGATTCTAATTGAAATCTTCTCAAAGTAGGTAATTCATTTAATAGATTGAAATAGAATTTACATACCTAAGAAAGATAGATCACCAAATAAAATTATGTTAAAATATTTATCACTATACAAACACAGAAACATTAAAATGACTTGTAGAATTGCATGTTATTCATAATCACAGTTAAACCAGAAGCCCATTTCCATGAAAGGTAACAAATCACATAGTCAAAAAACAGTATCGAGTTAGTCCCAGGAACATTATCTACGGTTTTCAGCGTGGCTATCAGGTCTGACTTCAATATATCTTCTGGACTTTGTTCCTGATCTTTTTACATTATCTCCAGATAGTCTCAGATTAGTGCAAGTTTATATTGAACTTGCTGAGCTGCAGTAATTATTTTGAACAATATTAGAATCATCGTAATTATATTCTCTCAGCATGAGTAATCAGTAAGATAAGTTCAGATCATTCTAGGTTATGCAAACTTAAAACTAATTCTGAAAATTGTCATTTGAAGACTTCTGAAAAAATATTTCATTTCATCTGAGTGTATGATTTTGAGAATTCTAATCATCTCTAATTGCTCTTTTTATATTATTTTTGCAATTGTTATGAATTGCTATCATGAATAAAAGGAGCATTGATGAATATTTATCAAGATTGTATTTATTCTGAGGAATGTAGTAGCTTTATATCCCTATCATATTTACTGTCTTCTACTCAGTGTCTCATTCTCCCTTACAGTTGAAAAATCTTAGCATGATTGCTTACATTTTATATCACTAATGAGGCTACATTAGCTAATGGTAGTATTAAAAGTAGTGTTGATATGACTTGACTCTGTCTATGGCCCAGGCTTCTGGGTTTTACAGGAACAATAGGAATGGTGCTCTGTGTACATATTTTGGGAACAATTTCATTAGGTTCCCACTCAACTTACTAATCTCCCCCATAAAAACTCATAAGACAAAAATCACAGCTACTCCTCACATGATACTTTGATTCATACTGACATTCCACTTGGTTCATATAAAACCATCAGAATATTTAGTGAGACAGATGGATGGGGGTTAGGCAGTGAGTGTATGAGTGTCATCTGGTTTGATTCTCTGAATTTTAGCTTCTGTTTATTTCATGCAGAGGGAAATGTTTACATTCTAATTTTAGAAGCTAGCAATATTTCTCATTTTTATCCATATTAGGCTTATCTACCTTTTTTTTTGGTAATATTAAACATGCCATGAGGCAAAATATCTTTTTGTACAGATATAAAAAAATAATTGTGTGCATGCAAATATAAGATAGGTGAGTTTTAATCTTTCATTTTAATTGCATAATCTCTCAAGTATACACATAGCCTCGAAGACCTAGGTTATTTTTTGTTCTGATGTCAAACATTGATGAATGTGTGACGTGACCTTGATCATGTCACCTTCATGCTCTGACACTTGAGCTTCTCATCTACAAAAGATATTAGACTAGGTGTTCTCCAAGACCTTAACCAACTCTAACACAGCATGAATAATTGTGTCTAGCCTTAACATTACTACTTTTCAAGATTGATGTATGGAGTAGAATTAATACCATTTTCCATTTGCGTTTGGGAATCCTTGGATGTGGAGGGCTGACTATATTCTAAGTGGATTTTTGACTGTGTGGGGGTCAGCATTCCTAACACCCACATTGTTCAATGATCAACTTTAATGGATATATAAATTCATGAAAACAATCAAAATGTATACATGAAACAATAAAATATGAATACCTATAAGTTAAGAATAATCTACAAATGATTTTTTTAAATTTTTTTTATTGTTTAAAGTATTACAAATAGTAGTGCATATGTCTCCGTTTTTTTCCCATTGACCTCCCCTACCCCCCAGTACATGCCTTTACCTGCCCCTCCCCCCCCCCCCGCAGTGTCTTGTATCCATTGGTTATGCTTATATGCATGTGTACAAGTCCTTCGGTTGATCTCTTACACGCCCCCCCCCCAACCTCCCCTGCCTTCCCGCTGTAGTTTGACAGTCTGTTCAATGCTTCTTTGCCTCTGTATCTATTTTTTCCCCATTTCTTTCCTTTAAAAAATTTTGCCTCTGCAGACTAGAAATAAACATATAATAACAAAAAATGGTTGAGTCCCAATTTCAATGTCCAACAGTTCTGAGTCCCCGTTTCAATGTCAAACAGTTCCTTATGTGTACATGTCAGCAATGATATCTGGATGGTGGGCACATGGTGGCAATGCAGGTCCGACCCTCTCTGGTTTGGTCCTAGGCAACCTGCTGCGACGCACAGCTGCTGACTGCTAGCGTGGCAAGGCGTCGTCAGCATCTTCCATCTCTGGACTGTTTCTCCTCTTGTCTTGGTGGTTGGAGCAGACCTGTCAATTCCTCTCTGTTGCAGGAATCCACATGGTCTTGGAGTTGTTTTCTGAAAATATACAAACATATTCTCGACCAAAAGTTAATAAAGGAATCTTTTCTATATAATTGATTTGGGATCCTTTTTATTTTTGCCCAAACGATTTTCCTTTGTCTTATTTAGACACCATGTGTGTTTTTCATGGTGTCTTGCTGTTAGCATTACAAATGAAAATTAATTTTGTAAAGTAAAAATTTTCTAGATGTAATTTACTTATAGGATATTTTTCCTTACATAATATTACCCTACTATCCCCCCTTTTTTTGATTAATGGAGGCTTTTGTAAATTTTATAATGCAGTCTTGATAACTTTAAATTTTAATGTGTTGCACAAAAATATGATTGCTTTAGGTTCATTGCATGTTCAGGGATTTTACCATGAGATGAACTACCAATAGAAATTTTAGTTACTACTTTAGGAACAGCTTTTTGTCCAGTACAATTAAATTTTCTTAAATATTCACTTATTTCAATTAGCCTATTTAAATTAACCTGAAAACTTGATTATTATTTTACTGTCTCTTCCGATTGTATAAATCTTTCGCCTTTTACAATTGATTTTTTCTAATTAAATATGAAGCTCCATCTATTTAGTGCTCACTGTATTCTATAAAATTTACATAGATTTTGAATGACATTCTTCATTTGAGCTCATATAAATATTCTTATGCCAAAGAAAGAAATGATTTAATCTAACAAAAGGATAAAGTGTTATTTAAAAGTACATTGTATATAAATATTTTGAAAATAAATTTAAATATAATAAATACACATTTAGCAGTTTTATCAATCCAAGTTGTATCATTTTAAGAACAGCTAATCAAATTTCTTACCCAACCAAATTTATAATAAAATATCCAATCATTATGCAATTAAAAAACAGGAGGACAAATTATTATGTGTATAGAAGTCAATAAAGACTATCTGTGAAGAAAAAGGGCATAAATGTTCCATAATTAAAAAAAACAACAACAGAATTACAGAGATACATATGAAGAGGTATTCTTTAATTCATGAATTAGTTCATGTATTTATCACCTATTTATTGAAGGTCTATGACACTTTCAGCACTATATATTTAACAAGTGTTCATTGGTCCCCTCTCATCCACTGATCACTTTTATTTTTGGATGCATCAGTAGACAAACTAGATAATATTTTTATTCTCATGAAGCTTGCATTGTGAGGAGAATGTGACAAAATATGAGTAAATTATCTGAAATATTCGTTCTGAAGAGAAACAGCAAAACAAAGCAGGTAAGTGGGATATGACAGGGGTTGCAGTGTGGGGTAGAGGGAGTTAGTTGCAGAAATGAATAGGGTCATCCTGGAGCTCTACTAAATATGGTAACTTTTGAGCAAAGGCTTGACACAGGTGAAGAAGTTAGCTAAACAGTATCTGAAATAACTTCCACATGGAGGAAACCCCCGGGGAAAGGCCCAATGCAGGAGTGTGGCTTTGTGCTGGAGGAGAACCAAGCTAGCCTGTGCAGCAGGAGTAGACCGCTAAGAATTTAGGCTTCACAGTAAAAGGATGTAAAGTTCTTAAACTCAGAGAAACATTAAACAATTTAAAATGTCAAGTATGGTAAATATATCTATGCAACAACAAAGGTGACATATGACAGTGGCCTAACATAATCTGATGTAAGAAAAAGTCTCCCCAGAAAAGAGAATCCTTGTGCACTGTTGGTGGAAATGCAGACTGGTGCAGCCACTATAGAAAACAGTATGAAATTTCCTCAAAAAAAAAAATAAAAATAAAAATGTAACTGCCTCATGATAGATCTATCCAAGGAAACCCAAGATACTAATTTGAAAAAAAAATATGCAAACCTATGTTCATTGTAGCATTATTTACAATACCCAACATCTAGAAACAGCCTACGTGCCCTTCAGTAGATGAGTGGATAAAAAAGCTGTGGTTCACATGACCTCACTCATTTATGGAATAAAATGAACAACATAAACTGATGAACAAAAATAGATCCAGAGACAGAGAAACATCGATCAGACCATCAAACCTCAGAGGGAAGGTAGGAAAGGGTGGGGGTAAGGGGGAGAGATCAACCAAAGGACTTATATGCATGTATATAAGCTTAACCAATGGACACAGACAACAGGGGGGGTGAAGGCATGAGTGGGGGGGATAGGGGAGTGTAATGGGGAAATAAGGACACATATGTAACACCTTAATCAATAAAGAAATTTTTTTAAAAAGCTGTGGTTCATATATACAATGGAATATTATTCAACCATAAAAAATTAAATCTTACCATTTGCAACAGCATGGATGGACCGAGAGGGTATTATGCTCAGTAAAATGTCAGTCAGAGAAAGACAAATACCATATGATTCACTGATATGTGGAATCTACAGAACAAAATAAACGAACAATATTAAAACAGACTCATAGAAACAAGAAGAGAATTGGTGGTTGCCAGAGGAAAGGTGGGTTAGGAGACTGGGTTTTCAAAAAATGGGAGGGGCATTAGAAGGATGGATGAAAAGATGAAAGAACTAAGAAGTACAAATTGGTAGTTACAGAATAGTCACAGAGATGTAAAGTACAGCATAAAAATATAGTAAATAATATTATAATAACTATGTGTGGTGTCAGATGGGTACTAGATTTATCAGGGTGATCACGTAGAAAGTTATATGTTGGATCACTGGATTATACAACTAAAGTTAATTGTATGTCAACTTAATTGAAAATGAAAATTATTTTTTAAAAATAAAAAAAGTGGAAGACCACAATAAAAGGAAAGTTTCCCCAGATTTCAGTGTGGTTTAATCTAATCTTTACAGATAAATAAATAGTAGAAGAATAAGAACGGTGAGAGGAAAAAAGCCTCATGTTGGGAAGAATGTACTTTCAAGGGAGGGGAGAGACCGACTCCATGTTCCCTTTGTTCCATGTCCTCCACCTTGTGGAGTCAGGTTCCCGCCCTAGAACCTCTCCAAGAGCCCAACCCACACTTTTGAATTAGCCAATAGAAATGCAAGAGGAAAGTAAGCTGTGCCCTGCCCCCATGTGCAACCTGACCCCGACCAATCAGCGGAGGCCCCACTACCTCACCCCTCCTACCTCTCCCAGGCCCCCTATAAATCAGCGCGTTTGGGGACTGGGGCTCTCTCTCTCCACCTCGCCGCTGCACGGGTGTGTGTGTGCGGGACTGAGCTCGAGCTAGCTTGATTAAAGGCTCTTTGCTTTTGCATCGGACTCGGCTTCCTCGTGGTCTTTGGGGATCATGAAATCTGGGCATAACAGTACCAGAGAGGCAAAGGAAATTGGAGTTAAGGTCCAGATGAAGGTAACTAAAATGTGTTCAATATAGGCAGGAGAAAGACCAGAGAGAAAATGTCTGTCTAAAATCATCTTCTAAAAATACACTCGACCTTAATATGCAGTCTGGTGAAGCCATTTTTAAAAACCACCTACCCTCTCCCCACAAAAAAATACTCCTCCAGCCAAACATGACCCTAATAAATTTTCTCCTTACTCAGAAATGTGGAAGTGAAGAGAAGGTAGTGATTTTTGTTTGCTGCTGATTCCGTATAAGTAGAACGGCTAGAGAAACTTGCCAGGTTGAGTCCATACTTCCTTTTGTCTCTCTTTTTCAAAAAAATTAAATTTATTGGGTTAACAATGGTAAAAAAATTATATAGGGTTCACATGTACATTTCTAAGACACATGGTCTGTGTATTGCATTGTGTGCCCACCACCCAAAGTCAAATCATCTTCTGTCACCTTATATTTGATCCCCTTTACCCTTTACTGCCCCCTACCCCTCTTCTCTCTGGTAACCACCATCCTGTTGTCTGTGTCTTTGAGTTTTTATATGTTTGTTTTTCTTGTTTATTCATTTTTGCTTTTAGTTTTATATTCCACATATGAGTAAAATTATATTTTTCTTAACTTTTTCCTAACTGTTTTACTTAGCATGATATTCTTAAGGTCCATCTATGTTGTGGTAAATGGCAGTATTTCATCTTTTCTTATGGCTGAGTAGTAGTCCATTGTGTGTATGTGCCGCATTTTCTTTATCCAATCATCTGTTTAGGACACATTGGTTGTTTCCATATCTTGGCCAACGTGAATCATGCTGCAATGAACACAGGGGTGCACATATCTTTGCAAATAAATATTTTCAAAATTTTCAGGTAAATAATCATAAGAGGGGTTGATGGGATATATGATAACTCTAGTCTTAATTGTTTAAGGAACCTATATACTGTTTTCCATAGTGGCTGTACCAGTTTACATTCCCACCAGCAGTGAATGAGAGTTCCTTTTTCGCCACAGTCTTTCCAACACTTGTTATTACTTGTCTTTTTTAAAATAGCCATTCGAACAAGTGTGAAGTGGCATCTCATTTGCTTTTCCCAAATAGCTAATGAAGTTGCCCATCTTTTCATATATCTGTTGGACATTTGTATGTCTTCTTGGGAGAAGTGCCTGTTCAGGTCCTCAGCCCATTTTTTTTATTGGAATGTTTGTTTGCTTTGTATTGAGTTGTATTAGTTTTTTATATGTTTTAGATATTAACCCCTTGTTGGAGCTGCTGTTTGCAAAAATCTTCTCCTAAGAATCTGCTTCCTTGGTCCTGAGTGGTAAACAAATCCATTCTTCTCACTGCTTCCGTGTGTAAAAAATTTTTTTCCTTTCTCCATATTTTCTAATTACACACTTTATAACACATTTAATCTTTTAATTCATTAATTTCCTCTTGATTTTTTAATTGTGATAACTGTAGAAAATTTGAAAAATAAAAAATATATAATACAGAAATAAAATGCAAAGAGAAAAACAAAATGCATTTGTAACATATTGTATTTTATAACTTTAATGTGTAAACTATACAAATTTATTTAAAAATACTGTCAAATAATTGGATAAACATTTAAATAAAAGTTTCAAAAACAAAAAGAGATGCACCATGAAAGAACATTTTGTATAATAATGTAAAATAAAAATACCATGTCTCTCTTAGAAAATAGAGAGTTTTTATAAAGAATAAGAAGACTAAGGATTTTCATTTTGATAAAGTATTTATGAGAGTACAATATATTCAAATGCTACCTAAATCAATTTAGTGAAATAAGTTGATAGTTCAATGAGATAAATTAAATCAGAAATGTCACTCTAGGAAATGTTTCCCAAGGGAATTATCAGACATTTGCACAAAGTTGCATGTGTAAGATTTTTATCACAGTGTTTTTGTAATACACAAGATTCAGAAATGTTCTAAGTATACAAAAAGGAAAAGGTCTCCATTTATGAAAAAAACAATGTGAATTCAGAGATGTGATGTTTGGGAGAGATTTAATGGTATAGACTCAAAAGGTAGTTAAGGATGTTATAAACTGTTGATTATATTGTGAAAAATGAAGCTAAAATTATAGTTTTGATATGTGCCTTAATATACACTATAGTAAATTTTATGTTAACTATTATCCTAGCTAATAAAAGAGTAATATGCAAATTGACTGTCACTCCAAGACACAAGGTGGCTGCCCCCATGTGGACACAAGATGGCCGCCACAAGATGGCCTGCAGGGGAGGGCAGTTGTGGGCAGTTAGGGGTGACCAGGCCAGCAGAGGAGGGCAGTTGGGGGTGACCAGGCCGGCAGAGGAGGGGAGTTGGGGGAGACCAGGCCAGCAAGGGAGGGCAGTTGGGGGAGACCAGGACTGCAGGGGAGGGCATTTGGGTGGGGCAATCGGTCCGGCCGGGAGCAGTTAGGCATTGATCAGTCTGGCAGGGGAGTGGTTAGGGGGTGATCAGGGGATCCAGCCTAAATGGGCAGTCAGACATCACTCAAGGGGTCTCAGATTGGAGAGGGTGCAGGCTGGACTGAGGGACACCCCCCCCCCAGTGCACAAATTTTATGCACCGGGCCTCTAGTTCTTAAATAAAATATTAAAGATTTTACTTAATACATAGTTACTTATGTTATTATTATAGTTATTATTATTTTTCTGAAATATACCAGATATGTTTTTTCCAGTTATCTTTTGATATCTTATACAATTTATTTTGTGAAGTTTTATTGTTATTATGGTTGTTTTTTTAGGGAGTACCTTAGAAATTTCTTCCATATACTTCAATATTATATAGCCACCTTTATTAAATGAGAAGAACTAAATACAATAATTTAATTTGTTTATAAATTAAATCATAGACTATGATTTTATTTTTTTTCAGGCAGTTAGCTTATTGTCCTGCAATAGTTGAGTAATCTTTTTCTTTACACACTAATTGGAAATATCACTTTTATCACACACTAACCTTGCAAACTCTTGTATCTGTTTGCTAATTTTCCATTTAGCTTCGTAGACTTGTTTTTAATGGTTGCTAAAACAAGTCTAATATGTTACAGGGGGAAGGAAAGTTCCCCTTTGTTGTTGTTGTTGTTCTTCTTCTATGACATTAATTATTTCAATTGTGCTTTAGAAAATGCTTTAGAAAACATTTTTTAATACAAAGAGCATTCTGGGGGAGCAACATTGACAAAATGTCAGAATAGGGAGCTCCAAGAACCTATCCCCTAAAAGAAACATTAAAAAAACTAAGCAGGAACAGTCAGAGCCAAAATTGTCAGAACCCTAGAAAACAGTCAAAGGTTTACAGCTACCAAGCAAACAATGAATCAAGAAAAAGTCAAATGAAAAGTAGTAGGAGGCCCTGGCTGGTGTTTCTCAGTAGTTAGAGCATTGGGCCAACTCATTGGGAGGGTTATGAGTTTGATTCCTGGTCAAGGGCACATACCTGGCTTTTGGTTTGCTCTCAGCCCCTAGTTGGGGAGCATGCAGGAAGCAACCAGTCATTACAGCCCATTCCTCCCTCCCTCCTTCCTTTTTTCCCTCCCTCCCTTCCACTCTCTCTGAAAAGCAATGGAGAAAAATATTCTCAGTGAGGATTAACAACAACAAAAAAGTAGTAGGAGAGCATTATAGTGGCCAAAAAGTTGGGGGTACTGCTCAAAAACATTGTAAAGCATCTGGAATAAACCCTTACATATATGGCCAAACCATCCTATATAATAAAAGCCCAGCAACCATAACAGCGGAATGACCAGAACAACTGGTCGACCAGTCACTATGATGCACACTGACCACCAGGGGCCAGACACTAAATGCAGGAGGAGGGGGAGGCGGGGTGCAGTGAGGCCTGGAGGCCTATGCTATGGCCCAGGGATCCCAGGAACCACAAGCCCAGAGCTTACTTTCCAATAAAAAAAAATTTGAAAAGAAAAATAAGCCAATGCTGCTACCCTGGGAAGAATGGCTCCAGGAGAGAAAGGCCTCCCCAGGCCCTGCCTGGCCTTGCTGGCATGCCACGGGCTCACAGGGACTCACTAGTGACATGCAAGAAGCGCAGCCCCTTCAACTCCAAAGCCAGTCACACCGACAGCAGCTCCCCGTCCAGCTCCATGGTGGACACAGCGGTGCCTGGCTGCCTCAGCTCTGACTTCCAGCTTCTGGCTTCCTGCCCACCCCTTCATATACTACGTGCACTTGGGGGCATGGCTTCAGCCCCCCCAGCCAATAGTGCCACAGCACAGCTAGAGAGTGGCAGGACACAGCCACCAGCGCTGGCTGGGCATTGATTTGGCCATGTGACTGATGTCCATGCGCAGTTAGTTACACTGTGTGTTTACATTTGTAGGGAAGTAGGGCAGCCCACTCCTGCCACCTGCCTCACCTTCTAGGCTAAGAAAGGCCCACTGATCTCCGTGTTTCTCCTCCCGTCCGGAATCAAAATCTCTTGAGGATGAATGATCTCAGCGATGACCCCAACACACGCTTGGTGTCACTGTCACAGACATTCCCAGTCATTACAGCTTGTTTCTCACCCCGCAGTGCCCTGCTCCACCCACTGCCACTCCTCACCTGTCACCCCCTGAGGACCACCTTATGTTATTCTATCTGAAATGTGAGCAAGACCTCAAATGCCCCCCTGTCAATAGTTCCCTTGCCCTATCTTTCTTCCTCTAAAAACCTTGCATTTTAAAAATATATATTTGATTGATTTAGGAGAGGGAAATAGAGATAGAAACATCAATGATGATAGAGAATCATTGATTGGCTGCCTCCTGCATGTTCCAAACTGGGGATTGAAACCTCCCCTGGCCCCTCCCCGCACCTCTCCCGCAACCAGCAGGCCCCTGGTGGTGGCATGGCACCGAGGGAAGGAGTGGGGGAACTGTGGGGTGGCGGGGCACTGAGGGCAGTATTGGCATCTGGCATCTGTTCCTTCCACACTTGGCCTGGCCACCGTCACCTCCTCTCCTGATCCCTCCAGGGCCTTCAGGCCCTGATTGGCCTGGCCCTGATTGCTCACCAGGCCTAGGGATCCCACCCATGCATGAATTTTGTGCACTGGGCCTCTAGTTTCAAATAAAAGTGTCAAGACCAACTGATGATGAAAACAACAGGTTTTGTTTTTTTCAATAAATAGTGGTGATAACACTGGATATCCACATGCAAATTAATAAAGTTAAACCTTTACTCGCACCATGTACAAAAACTAACTCAAAATAGGTCAAAGAGCTGAATATAACATTGAAAATTATAAAACTCTTAGAAGAAAACATAAGAGTAAATCTTCCTGACCTTGGCTTTGGCAATGAATTTTTATATTATGACACTAAAAGCATGAGCAAAAACAACAAAACAATGCACAAATTGGACTTGATCTGCCAGCTTGCATGGTTGTGTGCCCTGGAACAGTGGCAAATGTTATATGAGGAAGAAATAAGCAAGTAAATGGTTAAGCCACTGAAATGTTGGGATTTTTGTTAACATATATGAGATTTTAATTCTACCTAATGCACTACTCCAAATTCATAAAGAGATTGACCTATACTTACCATAACAATTTAAAATTCTCACTCAGATTTAGGTGTTTAATATATTAAATTTTAATTAATTTTTCCAAATAGGAAGCATTGTTTCTGCTTCCTTTATTGAATGGTCCTCCATTCTCCAGCAATCTCCAATGCCCTATCTGTCATATTTCAAGGTATTCTTCTAAGTCAGATGTGTTTTTACTAAATCTGAGCTATTGTCATTCCATATACATTTATGAATTTACTTATCAATGTGCTACAACCTTCTCTGTTGATGGAATTTTGGTATTTTGTTGAATGATAGAACAATTTAGAAATAATTAGTATTTTTTACAGTGTTCAGTATTTCATCCATGATTTATTTTTATAGTATTATGGCAGGACAAGGAAATATAGTATAATGTGAAAAGTGTTAATAGCTGGTATTCTTGTCATATTTCTGCTATTCAAGCATTCCATTTTTATCATTTCACTTTTGAGTATGCTTTTTACTGATATTTTCACTTTTAGAACATATCTCTTATAAAGAAAATTTATTGTTTATATATTTAAAAATAGACTTAAAATGAATGTTTGATTTATCAAATATATGTTTTTCTGCATCTATGAGATAAAATGTGTGGGTTTTTTTGTAATTTAATTAGTTAAAGTGATAAATTGCAGTACACATCTACTGATGTTGAGTTAACCGTCTATTGCTGGGGTAAGCCTCCTTGGTCAGCTCATGTTTTCTGAGAGACATATTCTGGGTTTGAATGTAAAGGAATATAATTGATGGATTTCTATAGGAATTGCATCATGTTTCTACATCACATTTCTTAGATATGTATGTATTTTTTCATAAGTCTTTTCAAACTTGAAAATAAAGGTAGTTTGTGTAACATATGATGGTCAGGTAGACAGAGTAATCCAATTAGGACTAAACTCAGATTATATGAAAGCTAGCTGGATTCATGGGATGGTGTTTGCAGACAAATTATCCCGATGTCAAAGATTGCTCAAGAGAAACTTCATCCACGAGTTCCTACCACATTTTGTTCTTGGTTGTTGGTGACACTTATCTGTCCCCCAGCTGGGGCTTTCGCACTAATAGCTGAGGTGCTCCAGGACACTCTGTCAGCCCCTGTTCAGACTCGCCTTCCATAGGTCTACATTACTTGAAATTTCATTGTGAACAGCAGTTACATAATGTTAGCCTTTTGGACTCCTCTTGTATTTCCCGACCCCACCCTCATTTCACTAACTTGAAGCATTTCCTGGGTGCATACATTTATCAGCTTCTAACTCACAGCAGTCTATAAAATAGAAGAGGAGCCTATAAAATAGAACTTTGGGGTTATTGGAGCTCCCCAAAACTGACCATTGGTGCAGACAGAAGGAGAGTACTGCCATTTTCTCAGGTGACCACTGGCTAGTTTGCTCAGGACTGGTCCTAGAATTCCTCCTAAGGTGACAGGAAACATAGTGGGAATAAAACAAAGAACTCTGGAGACTAATATCACTGTATTGACTCATATTATGAAATTAACATTATAATAATTTTATAATATTAATAAAATTTTATAGTTTTGAAAAATGCATCTAATAAATGGAACTTTGTTATGGTATCCAGAGATAATGTTGAATAATAATAAAGTCAAATAGGGCATATTCTCAATTCAATAATTTTCTAGTTATAATGATTTATGGAAGTCATTATTTTGAGTAAAACTGCTTATTAAGTAGTACATTTTTATTTCCAAATAAACTTGCTCATATCTATATGTTTAACGAGCTTCATGGCACCATGGCTGGTGCTGTGTCAGGGTTTCTGTGTAAAACAGTTTGTCTGACTAATTAAAATGTGATTTCAAAGCCTATTTGCTATTACTTCTATTATCTTCTTGTAGGGCTCTGGAATAACATATTTATGGCTTCTGCAAACTCATCTAATTTAATATTTGCCTAGTAACCCAAATGTCCCCATTTAATGACAGCTGCCCTTGGAATACAGATTATTTTTCCCCACAAGGCCAGCTAAATTTTAACTAATTGTCACTGCAATATTCTACCCTGACTGGGTACATGAGCTCTTCTGATGGCGAAATTGGAATTGTTAAATGCAACCGGTTATTAATTTGTTCTCAGTACAAAGGATGCAATTATTCATCTAAAAATAAAGCTCTTCGGGTTGGGAGAAAAGCAATGAATGGAACAAGTCCTCATAATTTAATATTCTTCATTTTGATTTTCTTAGCGGATCGTCTGAATGACATTTAGAGGCCAGAACTGAAATTATAAGCCAGCATGACCAAGCAATTCAAAGGGCCTTAATGACTTTTACAAAAATTATGAAATGAAATCCAGTGATTACATCGTTTTTATAGTAATTGTCCTTTCCACCTCAGAAAGGAGGAGGAAATGCTGTAGAGCAGAGCTTCTCTGAGGCTGGTGGGTGGCCCCACCCTGGGCCTTGTGGCAGGTAGACCCTGACCCAGAGCAGCAGCTAGGAGCCTGCGTTCCTAGTTCAGTGGGAGGTGGTCCTCTTGCTGCCACCCTGAGCTCCACACTTTGAGTAACAAGGATGCAATACTTTCAGGGGCTTTTTATTCACAGGTGTTGAGAGTAGTTTAGGCTGAAGAATTTAAGGTGATTTCCTGACATAAAAAGTTATTTAATCCATTCAACTGTTTATTCACTAAATAAACAGAAGGAAGTAGAGAGATTATTAAGTCTCAAAACACAAAATACCAACACATTTAAAAAAAACAAAACATTAAAAATATTTGTTGAAATTCAATTAACATCTGGTACTTGGCTTTGAGCTCCACCTAAAAGGTTACTCACTACTTCCATGGCTGGCATATTGCTTTATAGATTAGATAAGATACATTACCCATGAAGGGCTGTTTTTTAAATGAAATATTTAATGTCTGTGAAAATGTTTTATATTCAAGCACAGAATGCCATATCCTCAGTTCCATATAGTTTTTCTAAAGAATATTTTCCAATTTATGTTCTATTGTGAACTATTGAAAATTTTACACTGAACCCTGGAATTAGAGAAGCGAACTGCTTGGGAGGCATTGCTTGTTGAGTGCAAAAACAGGATTCACCACTATTCAGAGCAGCGGGGAGGGTGAGAATCTGAAGACTTTTGAGACACAAGTCCATCCACCCTTCTCTTCTCTTGCATCAGGATTGCACACGGAGGTCCTAGGGCCAACTCTGACCTGCTGAACGTTTTGTAAATAAAGTTGTCTTGGAACTTATTACCTGTTGTCAGTGGCTGCTTTCCTGCTACAAGGACACAATGAGTAATCACAATAAAGTGTGAAGGGCCTGCTAGACTGAAATGTTTGCTATCTTGTCATAGTCTGTTCCAGTTGACCCCTTCTTGTTTTTTCTTTTTCCAGAAACTTCCAGTAACTATTGACCATTCTCATTCTCAGCTGATAAATGTGTTTCTCCTTTCTATAAAAATAAAATTAGATAATTTTCTCTGCTTCTAGACACCTAAGGACATTTGTACCCACATAACATTTTTCCTGCAATTGCTGAGGATTATGTGTCATTGAAGGCAGCCGTTTCCTCATGTTTCAGATTCTTTCCCCCCGGCCCACTCATGGAAGGCTTCAGAGACTGGTTCTTCTCTCCCAAATGTCAACGTACTACTCTTCAATGAATAATCCTCTCTATTACTGCATAACCAGCTCATAATGGTCCTAACCTGTTTAACAAGATACTGAGTTGCTTTTCAGAGACAACACACCAAAACTGCAAGTCATATAGCCAAAGCATACACAGAGGAAAGAACTTTGACCTCCAGCTGCACCTCTAACCAAAATACCTGGACTTGCCTGGAACTTCAAAACCAGAACCATCACTAACCATCAGAGAGATGCAAATTAAAACCACAATAAGGTATCACCTCACACCTGTCAGAATGGCTGTCATCAATAAATCAGCCAACAACAAGTGCTGGTGTGGATATGGAGTAAAGGGAACCCTCGTGCACTGTTGTACGAATGCAGACTGGTACAGTTGTTGTGGAAAACAGTACAGGCAGTCCTCGGATTACATCAGACTTGGCGTTCATAGTTTCGTGGTTACGTTGCCATCTCCCATTTATTTATTAAAAAAAAAAAAGTTCCATCATTTCGATGTATGTACATAT
Organism: Plecotus auritus; assembly: GCF_963455305.1. Taxonomy (NCBI): domain Eukaryota; kingdom Metazoa; phylum Chordata; class Mammalia; order Chiroptera; family Vespertilionidae; genus Plecotus; species Plecotus auritus. Next base: position 164,085,468 of record NC_137770.1, read on the forward strand.
GTGCTTTATATTTTTTATTATTTATTTACCACAAGTAAAGGTCAGAAATTATCTTTCCTTTAAATTTTTTTTACTGTTTCACTTCATTACTGTTGTGTATGTGCTCCATGTGAGTGACGTAGGTGCTTATGTGGGTATGTTCCGACTTACAGTGAAAATGGCGATCTTCGACGTAACCCGAGGACCTACTGTATGGTGTTTCCTCAAATGTTGGACCCAGCAATCCTATTTCTAGAAATATAGCCTAAGACTCCTAATTGGAAAGAATATACTGGTATGCACCCCCTATTTTCATTGCACCATTATTTATAATAGCCAAATCTGGAAACAGCCCAAGTGCCCATTAGTAGATAAGTGGATAAAAAGCTATGGTACACAATGGAATACTACTAAGCTATAAAAGGGAAGGAAACCTTACCTTTTGGGACAGCATGGATGGACCTGGAGATTATTATGCTACGTGAAATAAGTCAGTCAGAGAAAGACAAACACCGTATAATCTCATATATGTGGAATCTAATGAACAAAGTAATTTTCACCATGATGAGCAAAAGAGAAACAGAGGTATGAAAGCATGGAACAGACTGATAGCTGTCAGAGGGGAGAGTGGAGGGGGACACTGGAGAAAGAAGAACATATACACATAACCCATAGACACAGACAACAGTATGATGATGGCCAAAGGAAGGGGGCAGAGCTGGATGGAGGTGGGTAATGTGGGGGGGGGGTGGATGGAGACATTTATAATAGTGTCAACAATAAAAATAAAATAAAATAAAAGAATTAGAAGAAAGAAAGAAAAAAAAAGATGAAGGATCCTTTGTCCAAGAAGATCCAGTGCTAAAGCCCTTTTACCATAATGACTAAGCTCCAATGCTCTCAATAAAAACCTGCATGGCCAGCACTTCCACATACTTGTACCCTGAGCCCCTAACCTTTAAGCTTTGCCTTTAAAAACTCTTGATTAAAGCCCTGGCTGGGTAGCTCAGTTGGTTAGAGCACCATCTCTATACGCCAAGGTTTCAGGTTCAATCAAGGTCAGGACACATACAAGAATCAACCAATGAATGCATGCATAAGCAGAATAGCAAATCAATGTCTCTCTCTCGCTCTCTCAAAATTAAAAACAAAATGAACAAACAAAAAAACCTTGATAGCCAGGCTGGTGTTGCTCAGTGGCTGAGTGTTGATCCATAAATCAAGTGGTCACTGGTTTGATTTTCAGTCAAGGCCCATGTGTGGGTTGCTAGATCAATTCCCATTAAGGGGGTGTGTAGGAGGTTGCTGATTGATGTTTCTCCCTGATCTATGCTTCTATCTCTCTATCCTTTTCCTGTCCTCTCTCTCTAAAATCAATAAAAACAAACAAACAAACAAACAAACACTTGATAAAATGACATCAGGAGTTCAGGTTTAAAGGGATAGCTTCCCACTATTCTTGCTTGATGCCTTGCAAATAAAAGAGCTTTAATTTCTCTATTAAAAATCTCAATGTTCAGCCCTGGCCAAGAAATTCAGTTGGTTAGAGTTGTCCTGATATGCCAGGTTGTGGCTTCAATCTCCAGGCAGGGCACATATAAGAAGCAATCAATGAATGCATAAATAAATGAAACAACAAATCGGTGTCTCTCTTTCTCTCCCTTCTTCTCTAAAATCAACCAATAAAAAAAAAAAGAAAGAAAATCTTGATGTTCAGTGTTTGGCTTTGCTGTGCATAGGACAGGTAGATCCTCATTGGTTCTATAACACCTCAAGCTTATGAATATATTCTAATTTTTTCTAATTTTGTGTTTTTTCCCCCTACAATACAATTATCCTGCTCTTTCCATGGCCATCTATGACATCCATGTTGCTTTATCCAATGGCAACTCTCAGTCCATGTCACAGTGACCTTTCTAGCACCTGACACAGTCCACCATAGATGAGGCTGTGAACAATCACTTATTATCTACTTTGTAATTACTTCAACATACAGTTCTAATCAACAGATTCCCCAGGAAGATATTCAGGGTGTGGATATGTAATGTAAGTATCCTTTAGGATTATATAAAATATTTTTTCAATAAAATAGTTACATTGTGGAAATGCATAGTATTATAATAGTACATGTTGAGGAAATACATAGTTATAAGATCCTGATTATCTAGATTTTGAGTGAGGAGTAAAGGCAGAAATAAAGGGTATATGTGCCTCACACTACCAATAAAGCCTGGATAAACTGTGTTCATGACTTAATTTGGAGCAGCAGATAGAGAAAGTGAAGTTATGAGTTACTTTGTAGTTTAAGTCCACGTAAATAGGAGTGTGATGATAGATATGAGGAAAATTTGGTGAAAAGATTGGTTAGAAGATATAAGGATAAGATTTAATATTAGATATACTGAATTTTTTGATTCAGGAACAAAGCATTTATCAATGCCAAAATGTTATTGATTGTAATTTAGAAAAATCAAACCAATGTATAGTGTATCACTCCCTCCTCTCTTTCTCTCTTCCTTTCTCTCTCTCTCGCTCTCTCTCTCAATAAACGTTGGAATGAAGATAACTAATACTATGCAAAATAATTTAGGTGTCAGAATGTTCTCTAAGAAAATTGTCCATTTTTTCCAAATGCATTGTGGAGTGATATGTGAGATAAAGGTCTTAATATCCAATTTACTTTTGATGGTAGAGGAAGAATTTTCACCATGAGATCTCTCCTGCTTTCTTTATCATTGAGGTAATCTGGGACATCCAAACAGCAGGCTTCCTTATCCAGCATTTTGAGGGAGAAACGCATAGATAAATGGCTAAATCTATTGTCCTGGGAATGAAATGAATGACTGCCATGTGAGTCATTTACAGGAAAAATGCTGTATGAAGAATTACCAATTAACATACAACCTGCAATTAATGGAAAACTGATACCCATTGTAATTTACAAGCTTGGCTTAAGAATCCAGTATTACAAGGAAGTGAAATCATCTAATTAGGTGGGATTAAAGAACAGATAGCAAATTAAAATATACCATGACAGACCTACACTCAGAAAATTTTGAAAATGGCTGACTTTAGGTGGTAATTATCTTTCTCAAGATTATAAGGTTGTTTCCTCACATATACAATATCCTATCTAATAAAAGAGTAATATGCAAATTAACCATCACTCCGCAACAAAGATGGCGGTGCCCATAGTGGCAGGGAGTGGGGGGGAATGCTGGCAGCGTCGCCCCAGCGACCATGAGCCCAGCGTCCCACGCCCAGCCGCTCAGAGAGAGGGGCAGTCGTGAACCCAGCGTCCCTCGCCCCACCCATGCAGAGGGTGGTCTGGGGGCCCAGTGTCCTGTGCCCCGGCCGCACGGAAGGAGGGGCCTCTGGCCAGAGGCCGGGCACAGGACCCTGGGCTCATGGTCACCCCTGGCGATGTGAGCCCAGCGTCCCACGTCCAGCCACATGGAGGGAGGGGCGGTCGCCCCCGGCAACACAAGCCCAGCATCCCGTGCCCTGCCATGCAGAGGGAGGGGCCTCTGGCCAGAGGCTGGGGTGTGGAACGCTGGGCTCATGGGCACCCCCAACCACAAGCTCAGCGTACCGAGCCCTGGCCACGTGGAGGGAGGGCCTCTGGCCAGAGGCCGGGGCTCAGGACACTGGTGTTGTTGCAGGCTGGGCTGAGGGACCACCCCCCATGCATAAATTTCATGCACCAGGCCTCTAGTATTATCATATAGGACACTCATTAAAAAGTTGATATGCTAGTCCTTTAATATTTCATACCTGGATCATATGATATGAGATAAATGCAGAGACTAAACCATCTCCAGCTGAGTTTGTGAACAAATGTGTTTTCTGATCCACATTAGTGATATTGGTGAACACCTACCTGCAGGTTTTATAAAGACTATGCACATTTGATGGGATAAGAAATTTATATACATATTGCTTCATATTTTCACATTATTTTGGTTGTATGATGGTTTGATGATCCAAGGTGCTTAAAATCTAGATATTTTGTGTTAATAATATATTATCAAATGCAATTTCATATAGCTAAAGTTAATCTCCAAATACTGAGAGGATAAAAGTGTCATCCTATTTACTATTACAATAGATGAAAAGGTTTATTTGAGTGTCATAAATGTTGTAACTAAAGACATTCATATTTACTATTATTGACTTAGTGATAATTAAATCCAGATAGTTTTGTTTATTATGTATTCCTATACCGTAGTGGTTTTCCAATTGATTTCAAACAGAATGCAGTATTTGGATGTTTATTAGCTAAACTGAAGACTGATGGTCTCTCTATAAGCTCATATTCACATGTTGTTTTTTTCCTGAAGGAGTGGACACTGATCAAGAAGCCTATGTGGATGAGGAACACCTGCTAGAATCTTGTGGAAAGTGGGCAGGAATTCAGTCCTGGTGTTTGAAAAGCCAATGAGAAAACTTCTTATTAGTTCCAGCAGTGTTAAGGTGATAGTGAAGTAGTCCCAACTTGAACATGTATTTTCAAAAGGGGTAGTAGCAGGTGGGACAGAATGGTGTTACCATGACAGAGTAGAACTTCCAGAAGTTATGAATGATGTGTTGAATGGAATCTGAGTTCTTAGAATTTAGAGATGGAATATAGGAACCCTGGACATTGTAACAATGAAATTTAATCTCACTTAAATGCAGCTGAACCCTTGGGCATGTAGTGTACAGAGTTTATAAGTATATTTTTTAAGTCTGATACTCTCCACCCCCAAATAATGCATTTATATTTCAAATATTTTCAAGATGGATGTGAATAATTTATGTAAGCACAAAACCCAAAAGTAGTATGAAATGAAATCCTTCTAGGATTGAATTATAACAATCATCCAATTATCATTATTATTACATTTGTCTATATTTATAAAATATATTTCTGGGATTTTGCTAAATCCACAGATCAAGTTGGGAATCTCTGCACATTCTGAGATTTCATCTTCACCAGCCCATTCAACCACAGCCCTGTAGAGTGCAAATGTTTGTCTAGAGATGGAGCCCACTCTGGAATCTGGTCCTAGAGCAGACTGGAGACCAGAGTGGCCAGACTAAGAGGAGTTTTAATGTGCCTCTCACAGGGGATGAAAGGCTTTTGTTCAGAACTCTCAGGACCCAATGGCAACTATATTCCATCCAACATGATGTCCTCTCAGTGGAAGCAAGGTCAGCTTTGCCAACCTCCTTGTTCTTCCAAGCCTGATGCTACCCTTGTCCTGCTCAAATATGAGGCAAGAGGACTCATGCCAGAGCCTAGGTCCTCACTACCACTGACCTGGTAACTCTCACAAAGCACTAAGAAGGAGAATTCCAGAATTTTGGCTCCAAGAGTAGGCTGTTACCATGTCCTGGATCTGAAGGGAGGAACCAAGGCAGGTATCTCCAAGCCAGATTACTCTTGGAAGTGCACTAAATGCACTCACATGACCAGCCAGGCACCAGGAAGCTTTGGCATGCCTAGCCGTTGGTAAAAACTTGAGACTTGTGACCCCAAAGACCTGGTATCTACTTTTCTTATGGTGGTTACTAGTTGTGTTCTAAGTTTTCAAGACTAACTTTGATGACTATAGAGTGTAGAGAGTAACAATAAAAATAACATCAGTAGTTAAACTTTTATGATCTGACCAGCTCTTTACATGAGTCACCTCATCTGAACTTAACAAATATCTCTGAGGTTAAGTCCATTTACTACTTCCATTTTATATACAGAAAATGGGGTTTCAAAAAGATAACATTTCACAATGACAGATCTAAGATATAAAACTATTTCTTTTGATATCCAAAGTTCTTAGCTAACACATAACACTGTTTACTTCAGGAAAATACCTTAACATTTCTCTGTTTTATCCTATGACAAAAATGAAACTTCTCACAAAACCTATGATTTTTTCTAATACTGTGATGGCAAATTTTAAAATAAATATAAATATTTGATTCCTTTCTCATCCCTTCTGTCCTCAATCACATGGCTTCTCTACTTTCATAGTCATTATTTTAAACTCACCTCTAAAGTGGACTTAATAAAGTTAAGTCAGTGTGGCTCAGTTGATTGGAGCATTGTCCCATATACAAAAGGAGTGTGGATTCAATTCCCAGTCGAGCACATAACAAAGTTGCAGGTTCGATCCCCTGTTGGGGTGTGTATGGGAAGCAACCAAAAAAATGTTTCTCTCTCACATTAATGTTTCTCTCTGTCTACATTCCCTTTCTCTAAAATTAATAAGTATATTCCTGGGTGAGGATTTTTAAAAAGAATACTCAGGATCTATTTTTTTATTATGAAAAAAAATAAAAATGTAATATCAGAAACAAAAGGTATCATATGCTGAAAATAGCTCATTACACAATACACAGTTTCACTATTAATCAAAGCAGAGTCTCTGAAATTGTTCTTGTGTCTTATAACCAAGTCTGGAAGTGTTCCGTACTTGGTAACTAGGTCCATAGACCTCAATATTTAGACTTTATTTGGATCCTAACTTGTAGAAACCAAATATTTGCAAAAGCACCCCACACTTATTTTAAACATTTAAAAAAATTAAGTATGAACAAGTTGTAATGACTTTATGGATTTTGTAAAAATTCTCTTAAGTATAACAATGATATGATTGTTATACTAACCTGACATATATACATCTTCCTTTCAATAAGAAAAGTATTTATGGGTTAAATTACATGTTGTCAGCCCTAACCAGTTTGTCTCAGTGGATAGAGTCTCGGCCTGCGGACTCAAGGGTCCCAGGTTCGATTTTGGTCAAGGGCATGTAACTTGGTTGCAGGAGGCAGCTGATTGATGTTTCTCATCGATGTTTCTAACTCTCTCCCTCTCCATTCCTCTCTGTAAAAAATCAATAAAAATATATTTAATAAATAAATAAATGACATGTTGTCAAAGATTTTTTTTAAAAAAAATATTCTAGCAAGAGGAAAAAAAGAAAAGACAAAGAAAAAAGGAAGGAAGAAAGGAAGTAGGGAAGAAAGGAAAGAGGAGGAAAAGGAAAGAAAAGAGCAGAGAGATGAAGAGAGAAAGAGTAATTGGATAGGAGAGGAGATAATATATCATTGCCCGCCCCCCTCCCGCCCCCCGCCAATGAAAAACATTCTTTCAAATTTTGCCATATATCCTGGAAGAGATGCCTCTAAATATGTTGAGTTCCGAAAAAAAAAAAAAAAAAAAAAGGTGCTAAACTTGAGTCCTCAATGTAAGTATAAAAATAAGACTGAGAAGGTTCTGAATTCTACATTACCTTGAAATTATTTGGATTTAAAGCAGAGATGAATATTGTATAATTTACTGATAAAATGTTCCAAAAACAAAGCAATGAGAAAATGAATATAAAAATAGTCTTATTCAAGCCTCTGAAGCTGCCTATATCCCTGTCTGCCTGGAAAAGAAGATTCCAAATGGAAGATATAAATAAACATGGCCCCAAAAAATTCTGATTAGGGAAGAACTTTTTGCTTCTAGTCTATCTCTGCCCTGGCAACATAGCCAACCTGTTGCTTTAGGACTATGTCTGGTAAGAGATGTTTCAGAGGGAAGTGATGATAAGCTGCACTACAGGTGACACACTTTCTCAAATTCCTGATGCACAATCCATCTCCAATTGGTGTCAATCCTTTGGATTTCAAATTACATGGTGATACTGCCCTGAAATACAAAGCCATTTCTCTTTTTACATTCTAGGCTGGTGTGGGAGGTGTCAAGTCCTATGATGCAAGCCGACTTCTCCTTGTTCTATAAAAATGATGGAGCCCTAGCCGGTTTGGGTCAGTGGATAGAGCATCAGCTTGTGGACTGAAGGGTCCTGGGTTTGATTCCACTCAAGAGTACATGCCTGTGTTGTGGGCTCAATCCCCAGTGGGGAGTGGGCATGAGGCAGCCAATCAATGAGTCTCCCTCATCATTGATATTTCTATCCCTCTCTCTGTCTCCCTTCCTCTCTGAAATCAATAAAAATATGTTTAAAAAATGATGGATGGGCCAAAACCGGTTTGGCTCAGTGGATAGAGCGTCGGCCTGCGGACTGAAGGGTCCCGGGTTCGATTCCGGTCAAGGGCATGTACCTGGGTTGTGGGCACATCCTCAGTGGGAGGTGTGCAGGAGGCAGCTGATCGATGTTTCTCTCTCATCGATGTTTCTAACTCTCTATCTCTCTCCCTTCCTCTCTGTAAAATATCAATAAAATATATTTAAAAAAAAATGATGGATGTGATTCAATTTCAAGTAGATCACCTCATCCCTCACTCACAATTAAAATACAAATATGGTCTTGCTTCATTAGCTGATATAGATACTGTGCCACTATGGACCTATATGTCCTGATTTCATGTCCTTTGTTTAAAGCTTTTTATAGAGATGTAAAAATACAGCACAGGAGTATAATCAATAATATTGTAATAACTATGTATGGTGCCAAGTGGGTACTGGAAATATCAGGGGGATCACTTTGTAAAGTATGTGATTGTCTAACCACTATGCTGTACACTAATAAAAAATATTTAATGTCAAATGTAATTGAAGAATAAATAAATATTAATACGTGTTTTTTTATTTTAGAATGGCTACTTGTTTACAGAAAGGTTGAGTTAATATTACTGAGAATTACCATACTCAGTTTCCCTTATTACTAGCATCTTGCATTAGTGTGGTACATTTGTCACAACTCATGAGCCAATGTTTACATACTATTTCCATATTTTGTTCAAATTTTCTTACTGTCACTTTTAAGAATTAACTGCATCTTGCCCTCACTGGGTAACTCACTTTGTTAGAGCATCATCTCAATATGCCAAGGTCTCGGGTTTGATCTCTAGTCTGGGTACATACAAGAATCATCCAATGAGTGCATAAATAAGTGGAACAACAAATCAATGTTTATTTTTCTCTCCTTGCCTCTATCTAAAAAAAAATAAATAATAAATTAATTAATTAATTAACTGTATCACATTGGCAATCTACATGTACATTATTTTATGGTTTACTAACACTTTAAATGTATTACCATATCTATAATAATAAAAGCATAATATGCTAATTAGATGGGACAGCCAAACGTCTGTCTGGATGAAGCTGTGGTGGCAGGGGGCCGAGGCAGAGGTGGTTAGGGGAGATCAGGCAGGCAGGTGAGAGGTTAGGGGCAATCAGGCAGGTAGGCAGGTAGGCAGGTGAGCGGTTAGGAGCCAGTGGTCCTGGATTGCGAGAGAGATGTTAAACTGACAGTTGGACATTCTTCAAGTGGTCCCAGATTGCAAGAGGGTGCAGGCCGGGCTGAGGGAGCCTCCCACTCCCCACCATGCACAAATTTCGTGTACCAGGCCTCTAGTTTAATAATAATAAAGCAGGATCAATATCACTAACCTTATATTTTTCAAATGAAGAAACAGGTTTAGAACTGAAGTTGCATACAGAGTTAAATAATGTGAAAGTGGACAATAAGAATTAAATTAAGAATTTCTAATTCTTTCTAGTCTATCTTTATGAGATTCATTCCTCAAGTACAAAGAAAATATAATTTAGTTAGAAGCATGGCATTTGTAGCAAGGTAACTTTTGACATAAAAGATCCATAAATTTATAGCCATAAATTTTTTTAATGTAGAGATTAAAAAATAGGATTCTAAGAAATAATTCTGTGGTGTGAGAGGTCAGAGACATGGGAAATGTCATATTAAAAACAAATTGCTTTCTGCTTCCCAGGTACCTGCTCATTTATTCCTGAACTAAATACTGAGTTTTATATACATCATGCTTGTACTAACGTATGCCCATAATTATGTACTCAGTACAAAAAGCAAATTAATGTTCATTTTTCCGGATTAAGGAATTCAGTGTAAGCCTGAGGCAAAAAAAAAGAGTTTGAACAACCTCAGAGAACATGATTGTAATCATTTAATGGTTAGTGGATATCTGTTCCCTCTTACTCTCTTTCTGTTTCTATCTCTCCGTCTCCTCTTCTTTTCTGAATCCAGGTGCAGAAATATAGCAATTAATATTAACCTGAATTTGATTATTTGGTTCTTCAGCATTTCATTGGATTATGTTGACTTGGTAATTTGATTGCTCTGCAGATGTGAGCTGCACTGATTGCATTAAAATATCTACAGGAAATGAGGAAATATCACCAGACAACATGAAGAAAGGTAGTTTGTTCCCCACTGCTCAGCACATCCTCCAGGAAAGAAATGGAATGGTAACATGATAGCCCTTCCAATTTCCTTTTTCTCTGAAGAATTTCCCCCCTATGAAGACAAAGCAAAACGTTACTTTCCACCTAAATTTGTGAATGTTTACATAAGGTGAAATCTCCTAAAAATATTCCATAGTTTGTTTAAAAATTAGTTCATGGCTGTCCTGCTGGAGAAAAGCATAGTTTCACTGGTGGCTGGAGAGTAGGCATGTTAAGAACAAAACAAGCATGTGTGATCCAAACCATGGATGCAAGAACAAGAGGGAGGCTGAGATATTAGGAGTGGTAGCTGTGCGGAGGAGAAAGAAGCAGCAGGAGAAGTAAGCAGAGTGATGTGGCATCAAGCTGAACCCTCTGAGAACAGAGAAACTAGAGCCCAACGCTGTCTTAATGTAACTCCTTTCTGAGTGCCACCAACAATAGGGCTGAGATAGCACTATGGCACTGACTCAGTCACTGGGAAGGTCCTGAATTTGCACATGTGGTCTGGCTTGAGGCTGCAAAGGTAGACAATTTCAGATCAGCTGTATAGCATGAACCCTCACCATCTACCAGAGACAATGTCTTTAATATTGAGAAACTTATGAGGGAAAACACTTTGCCAGATAAAATATAGGACATCTGGTTAAGTTTGCCCTTCAGAAAAATGATGAATAGTTATGTTGTTGTTGTTTTTTAGTACAAGTATATCCCATGTTTACCCTTCTATTTTTATTTAATAAATCTGATAATCCTAGATTGATATTAACTGTGGTTTCCGCAGTCCACTACCACCAGCACCAAAGGAACATGTGGACAGAAGAGTTTCCTGAGAGCCGTGACAAAGCCCCCAGGCTGGCCACACAGAAAGAGCCTGAGGAATACGTCCAGAGAGAACGTTAGCCATGCTGACCACCTACACTGTCTCTTTTGACCCCAAAGTGCTACTAACAACCTGATTTTGTCTTTATATCTACTCCATCTTATGTTTCTTACCTAGAATCCTTTAAGTTTGCTGCTTATAAAGTATATTTGAGGGGGACTTGGGGTAACATTAAAGCTATTGGCACTTAAATTTGCAGATAATCAATGTGATAACCTTCCTTGGATTCACTTTTGAAATTCTCAGATACACTTTAAAGCCATCTCTATAGGCCTTCAAAACTAGTCTACAAAGAAAAGTTCCCATGCTTTGAATAATTTGGAGACATTGATTTGATTCTCATTTATTAAATATGAAAGTCATGTCACACTGTACCTTTAAAGCATCAATGTATACAAGTGACAGCTTTCAGTCTCTCCTGAAATAAAATGCACAACCTGCTGTTGGTATTACATTCTATTAGATGATCTACTCATCATTCTTCCTGGGATTATAAATTACAGCATCTCCTTCCTGAAACATGACAGTCATTCAGCCATTATCTTACATTCAGTCAACTAACTCCTAAGCAGGTTTCTAGATTAATTCGGCCATTCAGCTCATATGCAAATTGATAAAACATTTTATCCATTATAAGAGAATTTGTTAGTGGTTTGACTTTTTCACTGAGTATATATTTACCTGCATTGAGAATCTGTTTATCTATACTTCCCATATAATATTCATTGGCCACATGTGCACACTAGACATATAGCTAGTCTGAATTGAGATGTATGTAGGAGCACACACACACCAGTTTAGAAATTTATGAGGAGTAAAAAACTGCCTATAATATTTTACATTCATTACATGTTGGAATGATAAGATTTTTGCAATTGTTGATAAAATACAATCTATCATTAAAATTTCACCTGTTTCTTTTTACTTTTTGATGTGGCTACTAAAATGTTTATACTATAAAAGCAGTTCACATACTATTCTTGCTGGATAGTGCTGCATTCAACAGTAAGCTTCAGGGGGTGGGGGCTGAGCTGCTTCTTGATTTGGTTTATATTCTTAGAGATGGTTCTTTGAACGGTAAACCATTTTCACTATCTCTACTTCCTTCCTTTGCATTACCCAGAACTCGCTAAAATCAGACTTCTGTTTTTACCCATTGCAGTGCATCCTCTCAAAAATATTCATAATTACTATTCATATTGGTTTTACAATATACAAACTTCAGTCCTCACTTAACATCCCGTTTTACTTGACTGAGCATTGTTGTCAACATACCTTGAAAAGCTCTATTTCTCTAGGTCCTGTGCTGCTACTCTCTGCTGATTGTTTATTTATTTCTCTCATGTCTCTTACTCAGTCCTCTTCCTAGATTCATTATTGTCCCTGCCCTTAGGGGTGTTGATTGCTACTTCTCTAAATAAATTCTCTCCTGTTGTGATCCCTTTCCATATAATGGTTTTAACTTCCACCTATAGACTGAATATTTAGATATATATATAAATTACCCCCCAAAATCCATCTCTTTTGATGCCTACAGGGAGAGTTAATGCACCCTGTGTTTAGGCTACAGGCCAATTGAGCCTGGGACAAAGCTCTCAGGTGAGCTACACAGACACCAGCAGTGGGAGTTTAGCTAGAGGTCCCTGAAGCAATGAAGCCTGAGATACATGGGCAGGGAACCAACGGCATGGCTCACATCCACAATAATCTATTTTTTTGTGTTTACAGATCTGTGAGTCAACTGATGTCTGGCTGGTATAGTCTGGGTTCAGCTGGAAGTTACAGGCTGCTGTCTGCTGGCCTTGGCTCCAGCCTGTAGGTTAGATTCCAGTCTCTTATTTTCTGGGAGGGTCCCAAGTGGATAGGACTGAGTTTCAGAGGATGTGTTCTTCTCATGGCAGGTCACCAGGGAGCAGGTACTAAACTGTACAAGCCACAGAAAGATGCTGCTCTCCATCATAATCTCAGCATCCAAGAGATGATGGCAAAGGACACTTGTCCCACTAGGGGAATAGTCCCATACTCTGATCCACCATTTCATTATTTTTCAACATGCCCTGAAATGTTCCCTTATCTCTAATTAGTACTACCATTATTATATTACTTAGAATAGGCTACAGCAGGTGAAGTGGCTCCAAAATAGCAGTGGCTCTCAAAAGTAGGTGTCTTATTCCTCAAACTAATGTTCACTTGAGTCAGTTATGACTCTGTTCATAACACCCTCATTTGGTGAACCTCTCTGAGTGAGCAGTCCCCGTTGGTAACTCTGCCTGTCTTCTGGCAAAGAAAAAGGGAAGACACGGTGAATCTCAAACTGGCTCATAAAGCTTTTCCTTGAAAGTGGCTCACATTACTTCTATCAACATTTCATTACGCATAGCACAAGCCACGCTGCGTTGAAACTCAACAGGGCAGGGATGTATAATTGTCCTGTTAGAAAATGAAGTAATTATGAACAATGCAGTCTGCCATACTTGCCTGAATTCACCCACAGATCACATTTGCAAATTTGATGATTCTTTTTTATTGTGACACCATTGCAATGCATTGAACATTATATTTGAATTTGAGAATGTAATAATAATAATAATAATCTGTGTTTGTGGAGCTAAATTTCCAAAAACGACAGACAAAGTTTTGTTTGGGCCAATTTCCTGCTAAGTATAGTTCTATAAACTAGATTTTTAAGTACATAATTTCCAAATAAACTAAATAGCCAATAGGAAGTAAATAAGCACTAGTCTATTTTTCTCATCAAGAAATTGGCCAATTATAAAAGTGTGGACTGAAAGACTAAAGAAAAAAAATGAGATTATTCTGCAGAAGCAGAATAGACTTTCCACCCCAAATTTGGTTGGGTGTTGAGACTTATAAACCACACAAACAAAGAAGATTTATTACTCACATATAAGCTTTTCTGGGAAGGCTCCCAAGCAGGTGTGAATGCAGCTTCGAGGAGAGTGGGAGGATACTAGTTGGATTATATTGTGGTTTGGGGCAGGAATGGGTGAAGGCTCCCACGTTACAGGCTATGTGGTTTGAACTTCCTGCCAAGGACAGAGGGAGCATGTGGGCATTAGCTAGCACAAATGTAGAGTGGAAGAGACAGGCATGTAGAGGGGCTTGAAGCAGTCAGCATTCAAATATCAAAAATGAAGTTAGACTGGTTAATACAACCAAGACAGGTTTCAGATGGGGTAATGTGGTATTCAGAATTTTCAAGAATAGAGGCCCTGGTAAATATCCTGGGAATTGGGTTAGATTTCCAACAGGGTACATCATGTGAGTAGAGTGAAGCAGAAAGACTGGTCTCATAGACCCTGAAATACAGTGTTGAAACATCTTCATATCTATGAGGCACAAGGCAATATAGCACATTTAGAGCCCATAGCATAACTGCCTTTGGGAAATAAAAGTAAAAACATTCTCTCTAAGAGAGGGTAATTTCATCCACATCTCAAATTATCTCTGTTTTTCATACACAATATCTGATTTGCAATCACAAAGAAGCAGTTGTGTAGCCATGCACTATGTAAGACTAGGGGGGGAGGGCGGGGAAGATAAACCATTGACAATTGTGTCTCAGTCAGCTTGGGCTGCCATAACAAAATACCACATACTGGGGGCTTAAACATCAAAAATGTATTTCTCACAGTTGATGGAAGTTCAAGATCAAAGTTCTAGCTGATTCTGTTCCTGGTAAGAGCCCTTTCCCTGGCTTGTAGATGAATGCTTTCTCACTATGTCCTTACATGGTGAACACACACACACACACACACACACACACACACACACAGAAAGAGAGAGAGAGCTATTGTCTCTAGTGTGTTATGAGGACCCAAATACTATTGGAACAGAGTCCCATCCTTCCAATATCATTTAAACCTAGATTATTCAAACCCCTATCTCAATATACAGTCACATTAGGGGCTGGGGCCTTATAGCATATGAATTTTGGGGGACACAAACACTTAGTCTAAAAAATACAGTGTAAGACCAATAAGAGGTCAATATAATAAAATTAATAAATATGAATTTTAAAATAACAATGATTAATATGTCCACAAACAAAATTCAAAGACAAACACACACACACACACACACACACACACACACACTACCCAATTTAAATGGGCAAATGACTTCCATAGACATTTCTCCAAAGAAGATATATAAATGGTCAATAAGCATATGAAAAGATGCTCAACATCATTAATCATGAGAAATGGAATCAAAATCACAATGAGATACCACTGTATACCATTAGCATGGCTGTTAACAAACAAACAAGTGTCAGTGAGGATGTAGAAAAATGAGGACCCTGTGCATTTCTGTAGTCATTATGAAAAACAATATATATTCTTCAAAACATTAAAAGCAGAATTACCATATGACCCAGCAATTTCACTTCTCATCATGTAGCCAAAATAACCAAAAGCAGTATCTTGAAGAGATATTTGTAAACCATGCTCACAGCAGCATTATTCACAATCGCCAAAAGGTTGGAACCACAAAAGTGTCCATCAATAGATGAATGGATAAACAAAATGTGGTCTATACATTCAGTGGAATATTATTTATTCTTAAAAATGAAGGAAATTCTGATATAAGCTAAAACATAGTTGAACCTCTAAGACAATTTGCTAACTAAAATAAGCTAGTCACAAAAAGGAAAATACTATATGGTTCCACTTATATAAAACTAGTGGCCCAGTGCATGAAATTTGTGCACGGAAGTGGGGGGGTTCCCTCAGCCCAGTCTGCACCCTCTCCAATCGCGGACCCCTTGGGGGATGTCCGACAACTGGTTTAGGCCCGATCCCACAGGCTCGACTGGCCGTTGGACATCCCTCTAGCAATCTGGGACCACTGGTTCCTAACCGCTCACCTTTCTGCCTGCCTGATTACCACTAATAGCCTCTGCCTTCCTGCCTTATCACCCCTAACTGCCCTCCCTTGCTGGCCTGATCTCACTCCAAACGACTTTCCCCCGCTGGCCTGATCTCAGTGGAATATTATTTATTCTTAAAAATGAAGAAAATTCTGATATAAGCTAAAACATAGTTGATCTCCCCTGCCAGCCTGACTGCCCCTAACTGCCTCTGCCTGCCTGATAGTCCCTAACTGCCCTTCCCTGACGGCCTGATCTTGCCCCCAACTGCCCTCCCTGCTGGCCTGATTGCCCCTAAGGCCTTTGGCAGGGCCCCCACCACCATGGATTTATCCAGAAGGAAGACAGATGTCCGGAAGATGGTCAGGCAAACTGGTCTAATTAGCATTTTACCCTTTTAGTGGTATATAGATTATATAGGATAGGATTGCTTAAAAGGGGGAGGAGAAGTCTTTTTCATCAGGAGGAGATGCTCTTGGCAGGCAAAGATACATAATCCCTTTATCAGTACTGATAGTAAGCCAAATGCACTATACTACCAAACCGGTCATTAAAAAATTGAACTGCTTTCTTACACCTTACACCCTTAAAATCCCTCCACAGCCCCCACCTTAGGTTCTGTCTTCGCAGTTCAACCAGATTTGGTTCTTATTGGTCGGTTTCTATGCCAGTCAGTGTCAAAAACTCTGCCTCCTAGGCAGCCATTGGCTCCTCACAGTTGACCCAGATTTGGTTCTGATTGGTCAGTTTCTACCCCAGTCAGCATCAAAAGATCCGCCTCCTAGGCAGCCCTTGACTCCTCCCACTTGACCCAGATTAGGTTCAGATTAGTCGGTTTCTATGCCAGTCAGTGTAAAAAACTCTGCCTCCTAGGCAACCATTGGCTCCCCGAACTTAACCCAGATTTGGTTCTGATTGGTCTGTTTCTATGCAAGTCAGCGTCTCCAGGCCTATCAATGGGCCTGATCAGAGAGGCGGGGCTGATCAGCAGCCCCAGTGGAGGCCCCAGAGAAAGAGAGGCATGGCTGCTGGCCAGGCCCAGAGCGAAAGAGAGAGTCAAGTGCTGATCAACAGCTGCCATGGAGGCTATGGATCAGACCCTGCTTCTCTCTCCAGGCCTCTTTTCGGGCCTTATCCACAGCCCGCTTGGCAGGCAGTGCTGGGTCCAGGATCCCGCAGCAGCAGCAGTCAATGCTGGGTCGCCACAGCAACCCAGCACTGATTTCCTGTTGGTCGAGCCTTCAGTCATTTTGGATGTTATGGACCCTGGGTTTTTATATCCTATATAATAAAAGAGTAATATGCAAATTAACCATCACTCCGCTATGCCCATGAGCCACACTCACAAGCCAATCAGGAGCAAATATGCAAATAAACCCAACCAAGATGGCTACGGCCACAGAGAGCAGGAGGGAGGCTTGGGTTTCCCCGGCAATGGAGGAAGCCAAGCTTTCCACCTGCCCTTGCTGGCCTAGGCCTCCACTCAAGGCTACAAAGTTTCAGTTGTAGAAGATAAATAAACCCCAGATCCCAGGGCCTCCGCTTGGGTCACCAGGGGGCATGGCCAGCCTGCAAACCACCACAGCCCCTCAGCCAGGCTGCCTCACTCCCCATGGGAACCCCCACCCTGATCCGGGACACCCTTCAGGGCAAACCAGCTGGCCCCCACCAGTGCACCAGGCCTCTATCCTATCTAATAAAAGAGTAATATGTAGATTGACCATCACTCCAACACATAAGATGGCTGCCCCCATGTGGTCAAAGATCTTGCCCCCAGGTGGACACAAGATGGCCACCACAAGATGGCCAGCAGGGGAGGGCAAGAGGGAGGGACCAGGCCTGCAAGGGAGGGCAGTTGGGGAGGACAAGGCCTGCAGGGGAGGGCAGTTAGGGGTGACCAGGCCTGCAGGGGAGGGCAGTTAGGGGCAAACAAGACAGCAGGGGAGCAGTTAGACATCAATCAGGTTGGCAGGGGAGTGGTTAGGGGGTGATCAGGCTGGCAGGCAGAAGCGGTTAGGGGCAATCAGGAAGGCAGGCAGGTGAACAGTTGGGATCCAGCAGTCCTGGATTGTGAGAGGGATGTCCGACTGCCCGTTTAGGCCCGATCCCCACCGGGATCGGGCCTAAACGGGCAGTCGGACATCCCTCAAGGGGTCCCAGATTGGATAGGGTGAAGGCTGGGCTGAGAGACACCCCTCTCCCCTGTGCATGAATTTCGTGCTCCAGGCCTCTAGTATTAGGATAATTAGAATAGTCAAATTCATAGAAATAGAGAGTAGAACGATTGATTCCAGATGCTGTGATGGAGATGGTGGGGAAGTGGCAATGGGTAGTTATTATTTAATGGGTATGGAGTTTGAGATGAAAAATTCTGGAGGTAGATGGTGGTTATATCTGAAAATCCACATGAATGTACTTAATTTCATTGAATTGTAGACTTAAAAGTTGTTGAAATTGTAGCTTTATTGCATATATGTTATACCACAATTAAAATAAATTAAAATGAAAATAATAAAATTCATTATAGATGATTTCTGCAGAGAACTAAAAAGATATAAACTAATCGCTTTAAAAAATCAAGAGCTTAAAAATACAATAACAGTAATTTAAATAATAGTGGAATTAAAAGCATATTAAAGACAACTGGAGATAGATCTGGAGAACATTTTAAGCCTGAAGCACAGAGAGAGAGAGGAGTCAGAAAATAAAAAAAAGGCAAAACATATTATCTACTTTGTTTGTAAAAGCCATATTCTCTATAAAACTGAATAAAGACTTCAAGCCACAGATTTAGAAACCTCTACAAACTTCAAACAAAGGGGTAAAGTGGAAATCATCTACATTCATCCTCATAAAATTGCTGCAAAGTGAAGACAGAAAAAAGTCTTATAAATATCCAGATAAGTTATTAACTTCAAGGAAATAATAATATAATGGAATCTGACTTCTCAAGGGCTGTAATACAAGTCAGAAAACAATGGGGTGATATTTTCAACACGGTGAAAATATTTGCCATCATAGAATTCAATAAGGAAATATATTTTTCACAAATGAAGGCAAAATAAAGACATTTGTGGAAAAGCATAAATGAAGACAGGTGTTTATGAGCAGACTTGCATTGAAAGAGCATTAAAGGATATTCTTCAAGTAGAAAGAAAATGACCCAGAGTGGAAGGAAGGTGATAATTATCAACAAAAAGATACTGTTACAAGTAAGACAAAGACTGAAAGTTGGGTATAAAGCAAAACAAAAACTGCTTAGAAGAGACACAACATTATATACAGAAATAAAAAATTATAAATAATAGAATGAAAAAAGCAATCACTGCCCCCCCCAAAAAAACAAGAAATGAGTAACAAAACTAATATCAGACAAATTAGACTTTTTAAAGGAAAGATAGAAGATCCTATCTAATAAAAGAGTAATATGCAAATTGAATGTACCTCCACTATACCCACAAGCCACGCCCACAATCCACACCCACAAGCCAATCAGGAGCGAATATGCAAATAAACCCAACCAAGATGGCTGCAGCCACAGAGAGCAGGAGGGAGGCTTGGGTTTCCCCAGCAATGGAGGAAGCCAAGCTTTCCGCATGCCCTTGCCAGCCCAGGCCTCCACTCCAGGCTACAAAGTTTCAATTATAGAAGATAAATAAATCCAAACAAAAATGGCTGCCACCACGGAGCGAGCAGAAGGCTTGGCTCTGCTCCAGGCTATAAAGTTTCAATTATAAAAGATAAATAAACCCCAGATACCAGGGCCTCCGCTTGGGTCACTGGGGGGCGTGGCCAGCCTGCAAACCACCACAGGGCCCTTGCCCAGGCTGCCCCACATCCCAAGGGAACACCCACCCTGATCCGGGACACCCTTCAGGGCAAACCAGCTGGCCCCCACCCATGCACCAGACCTCTATCCTATCTAATAAAAGAGTAATATGCAGATTGACCATTACTCCAACACACAAGATGGCTGCCCCCATGTGGTCAAAGATCCTGCCCCCTGTGACACAAGATGGCCACCATAAGATGGCCAGCAGGGGAGGGCAGTTGGGAGGGACCAGGCCTGCAAGGGAGGGCAGTTGGGGGCGATCAAGCCTGCAGGGGAGGGCAGTTAGGGGTGACCAGGCCTGCAGGGGAGGGCAGTTAAGGGCAAACAAGCCGGCAGGGGAGCAGTTAGGCATCAATCAGGCAGGCAGGGGAGTGGTTAGGGGGTGATCAGACTGGCAGGCAGAAGTAGTTAGGGGCAATCAGGAAGGCAGGCAGGTGAGCAGTTGGGAGCCAGCAGTCCTGGATTGTGAGAGGGATGTCCGACTGCCCATTTAGGCCCGATCCCAGTGGGAGAGGGACATCCCCTGAGGGGTCCCAGATTGGAGAGGGCGCAGGCTGGGCTGAGGGACACCCATCCCCATGCACGAATTTCATGCACCAGGCCTCTAGTAAGTCATAAAATGAAAAAATTCAAGGTAAAATACTTAATTTCCCAGGTAAAAGTTTTCCCCTTGAAAACTAGTTGTAATATCAAAATTAAAATGTGTATGCAATAGATTAATCTATAATCCTAATGGTATGTAAGTGACTAATAGAATGAAGAAACAAAATTTAGTATGGATGTAAAATATTTCAACAACATAATAAACTAACATTGTGTCATTGGACATGAAGTACACTGCATCTAACCATTCCAGGGTTTACATTTTTCTCCAGCACACAACGGGTATTTACCAAAACTGACCACAGGCTGGGGCACATATTAAATCTCAACAAATATAAAAATATTCAATTCATACTGAGGATAGTTTCTATACACAGTAGAATTAAATTATATAATGATAATAAAAACACTTAAAATTCCACATATATTTGAAGATCAAGCAATACTTTTTGGGACCACTTATGGGTCAAAGACTAAGTCACTGTATATCAGAGAGTGTATAGTACACAATATCAGTGTATTTTGAACTAAATGAAAAAATTTTTAAAAATATGACACTAATGCATCCAAAACTGAGATTTATGAAATGTGAAACATTTAAATACATATGTTAAAAAATCAGAATAGTTTATAAATGGGTATGTTAGCATTGACTTCAAGAAGCTACAGAGTACATCAAATTAAACCCATTGTAATTGCTACATTTATGGAAGAGAAAAACAAACATATATTTTCATACAAATAATGCAGAAAACATTTAAGAAAATGAAGCATCAATTTGTGATACAATTCTAGCAAAACAGGTAATGAACAGAGAGCTCTTTACTATGATAGATTATCTTTAAAACACCATTGCAACTCTACTGGTTAATGATGAAAATCTAAACAAACTTCCTATAAGGTGAGAAATGAGACATAGCTGAAGTGCACTGACTCACCAATTCAAAACATCATTGTTTCAGAGGTCCAAGTCTATGTAGCAAGGCAAGGAAAATATAGCAAGCAAACATAGATTACAAATAGCCTTAAACAATTAAAAAACAATTTTTGGAAAATAAAAGTTTTAAACACTACCATTTACAATGGAACCCAAAGCTCCAAGAGCTTATGAATAAATTTAATGAAAGATGTGGCAGAACCCACAAAAACTATCCAGACAAATGAAGACTTCATTTGTAAAAAGTGATTAATAACACATGTGCATGTTTTGAAAGAGTTTATTTTGTAAAAATAGCATCTCATAAAATTAAGTCTATATTTAACGAAATCCCAGTCAATATCTAATTTGGTGTGTGTGTGGTAATTGATAATCTTATTTAACAAACATATGGAAATGTATAAGAGCAATATATCACAGATAAACTTTAAGAAAAAAATGTCAGGGGAACTTAACTTACCAAGTATCAAGGTATTTTAAAGCCACATTGATTAAGACATATCACAGATGGACATAGATGAGACATAGATGGAGGACATTGATCACCAATTCAAAATATCATGAGTAAAGTTGATGGGGATTGCTTTAAATCTGTATATTGCTTTGAGTTATATGGCCACTTTAACTATGTTGACTTTTCCAATCCCTGAACATGAGATATTTTTCCATTTTGTTGTGTCTTTTTCAATCTCTTTTAATAATGCTTTGTAATTTTCAGTATATAGGACTTTCACGTCCTTTGTTAACTTTGTTCCTAGGTATTTTATTCTTTTAGTTGCATTTGCAAAAGGAATTGTTATCTTTTTTTTTTTTCATTTCTTTTTCTGAAATTTTATTGCTTTATACAGGAAGGCAATGGATTTTTGCTCACTGATTTTGTATCCAGCAAGTTGACTGAATTTGCATATTATTTCTAATAGTTGTGGGGTTTTTTTGGTAGTCTTTAGGGTTTTCTATATACAGAATCATGTCGTCTGCAGAAAGTGACAGTTTGACTTCTTTCTCTATTTGGATGCCTTTTATTTCTTTCTCTTGCTTTATTGCTCTGGCTAGGACATCCAGCACTATCCCAATATATAAAAACCCAGGGTCCATAACATCTAAAACGACAGGAGGCTCGACCAACTGGAAGTCAGTGCTGGGTTGCCATGGTGGTGACCCAGCACCGACTGCTTCAGCTGCAGGACCCCGGACCCAGCACTGACTGCCAAGGGGGCTGTGGATCAGGCCCAGAGAGCCCTGGCGAGAGAAGCAGGGTCTGATCCGTAGCCTCCGTGGCAGCTGTTGAGCAGCACTTGCCTCTCTCTTTCGCTCTGGGCCTAGCCAGCAGCCATGCCTCTCTTTCTCTGGGGCCTCCACTGGGGCTGCTGATCAGCCCCACCTCTCTGATTAGGCCCGTTAATAGGCCCAGAGACCCTCACTGGCATAGAAACAGACCAATCAGAACCAAATCTGGGTGAAGTGTGAGGAACCAATGGCTGCCAAGGAGGTAGAGCTTTTGATGCTGACTGGCATAGAAACCGACCAATTAGAACCAAATCTGGATGAAGTGCGAGGAGCCAATGCTGCTTAGGAGGCGGAGCTATTGACACTGACTGGCATAGAAAGCAACCAATCAGAACCAAGTCTGGGTGAACTGCGAAGGCAGAACCTAAGGTGGGGGCTGAGGAGGGGTTTTAAAGGGCAACAGCTGTTTAGTGTAAGGTGTAAAAAAGCGGTTCAATTTATTAATGACCGGTTTGGCAGTATAGTGCATATGGCTTGCCATCAGTCCAGATATAGGGATTAGGTATTTTTGTCTGCCAAGAGCATCTCTTCCTGATGAAAAAGGCTTTCCCCCGCCACATTTAAGCAATCCTATCCTATATAATCTATCTATACTACTGAAAGGGTAATAAGCTAATTAGACTGGGTCAACCAGCCATCTTCTGCATGTCTGACTTCCTTCCAGACAAAGCCATGGTGGTGGGGCCAAGCCAAAGGCCATTAGGGGTGATCAGTCTGGCAGAGGAGCCCAGACTGGGGCAAGATCAGGCCAGCAGGGGAGGGCCATTGGGGGCGATATCAGGCCGGTAGCGGAGAGCAGTTGGGGTGAGATCAGGCTGGCAAGGGAGGGCAGTTAGGGGTAATCAGGCAGGCAGGCAGAGAGGTTAGGGGCAATCAGGCAGGCAGGCAGAGGCAGTTAGGGACTATCAGGAAGGTTGGCAGGTGAGCGGTTAGGAGCCAATGGTCTCAGATTGTGAGAGGGATGTCCGACTGCTGGTTTAGGCCTGATCCTTGTAGGACAGGGATAGTCGGACATCCCCCAAGGGGTCCCCGATTGGAGACAGTGAAGGCGGGGCTGAGGGAACCCCCCCCCCATGCATGAATTTTGTGCACCGGGCCATTAGTCTATACTAATAAAAGGGAAATATGCTAAATAGACCAGATGTCTTCCAGATGTTTTTCCAGACAAAGCCACGGTGGCAGGGGTCAATACAGAGGTGGAAAGGCGTGATCATGCTGGCAGGAGAGAGCAGTTGGGGGCAATCAGGAGAGGGCAGTTGGGGGTGATCAGGCCAGTAGGCAGAGGCGGTTAGGGGTGATCAGGCAGGCAAGCAGGCAAGCGGTTAGGAGCCAGTGGTCCTGGATTGTGAGAGGGATGTCGCAGATTGGAGAGGGTGCAGCCCAGGCTGAGAAACACCCTCCCCCCATGCACAAATTTCATGCAACAGGTCTCTAGTGTTAAATAAGAGTGGTGATAGTGGACATCCTTGTCTTGTTCCTGATATGAGAAGAAAAGCTTTCAGTTTTTCACCATTGAGCATTATATTAGCTGAGGGTTTATCATATTTGGTC
Source organism: Plecotus auritus (assembly GCF_963455305.1). Taxonomy (NCBI): domain Eukaryota; kingdom Metazoa; phylum Chordata; class Mammalia; order Chiroptera; family Vespertilionidae; genus Plecotus; species Plecotus auritus. The sequence continues at coordinate 164,109,626 of NC_137770.1, forward strand.
TTTATTAAGTTGAGGTATTTTCCTACTATTTCCATTTGTTTGAGTATTTTAATCATAAATGGATATTGTATCTTTTCAAATGTTTTTCTGCATCTATTGATAATATAACATGATTTATATCTTTTCTTTTGTTAATGTGGTATAGTACATTAATTGGTTTATGTATGTTGAACCATCCTTGTGGCCCTGGAATGAACTCTATTTGATCCTGATGTTGTTGTTGTTGTTGTGTTTTTTTCTTTGTTTGTTAGTTTTTATGAACTGCTGTATTTGATTTGCTAATATTTTGTTTAAAATTTTTGCACCTGTATTCATCAGAGATATTGGTCTGTGGTTTTCTTTTTTTGTGTTATTGTTGCCAGGTTCTGGTATGAAGGTTATATTGGCCTCATAGAATGTGTTAGGAAGTATTTCCTCTTTTTCAGTTTTTTGGAAGAGTTTGAAAAGAATAGGTTTTAATTGTTCCTTGAACATTTTGTAGAATTCACTGGTGAAGCAATCTGGTCCTGGACTTTTATTTTTGGGGAGTTTTTTATGGTGTTTCAATTTCCTCACTGCTGATTAGTCTACTTAGATTTTCCAACTCGTCATGATTTAGTCTAGGAAGGTTCTATATTTATAGGAACTTATACATTTCTTCTAGGTTATTGAATTTGGTGGCATATAGTGTTTTGTAATATTCTAGCATGATCCTTTGTATACCTGTGATGTTTGTGTTGTCTTCTCTCTTATTCCTGATTTTGTTTGCATGGCTCTTTTCACTTTTTTCTTATGTCATTTTTTAAAGAAATAGAATGAGAAATCATCAGATTTGTATGGAACCACAAAGACCCCAAAGAGGCAAAGCAATCCTGATGAAAAAGAATGAAGCTTGAGGTATCACACTACCTTACTTCAAATTGTACTACAGAATTATGATAATCAAAACAGTCTGGTATTGGCAGACAGACCAATGGAACAGAATATAGATCCCAGCTATAAAACCACATGTATAAGAATAGATCATTTTTGACCAAGGAGCCAGAAACACACAATGGAGTAAAGATTGTCTCTTAGATAAATGGTGCTGTAAAGCCACATGCAAATGAATAAAACTGGATTATAGTTGTCCCAGGTACAAAAATCAATTCAAAATGAATCAAAGGCCTAAATATAAGACCTGAAACAATAAGTTATATAGAAGAAAATATAGGTACCAAACTTATAGATCTTGGTTGTAGAGAACATTTTATGAACCCAACCCCAAAGCAAAGGAAGTAAAGGCAAAAATAAATGAATGGAACTATATCAAACTAAAATCTTCTGTACAGCAAAAGAAACTGACAAAACAGAGAGACAGCCAACTAGATGGGAGATGACATTTGCAAAAGTAGCTCCAACAAAGGTTTAATTACCAAAATATATAAAGAACTCATAAACTCAACGCCAAACAACCCAATAAAAAGTGGGCATATGAACAGCCAATAGATATGTGAAAAGATGTTCAAACCCACTGGTAATTAGAGAAATGCAAATCAAAACTACAATGGGAGGGAAACTTCACACTTGTTAGAATGGCCATTATGAACAAGACAAACAATAGAAAGTGTTGGAGAGGTTATGGAAACTTGGGAACTCTCATCCACTCCTGGTGGGAAGGTAGAATGGTACAACCACTAGAGAAAGCAATCTGGTGATTCCTCAAAAAATTAAGAATAGAGTTACCATACAACTCAGCAATCCCTCCCCTGGGTATACACCCAAAAAAACTCAAAATCATGTACTTGAAAAAATATACTCACTCTATGTCCATCGCAGCATTTTTCACAGTGTCCAAGACATGGAAACAACCAAAGTGTCCTGCGATTGAAGACTGGATAAAGAAAGTGTGGTATATATACACAATGGAATACTACTTAGCCATAAATAGGATGAGACAGCACCATTTGGAACAACATGGATGGAACTTGAGAATATTATCCTAAGTGAAATAAGTCAGTCAGAAAAAGCTAATAACCATATACTTTCACTCAAATGTGCGATATAAAACTGAAACTCATGAACACAAACAGCAGTGTGGTGGTTGCCAGAGGGAAGGGGGTGGGAGATAAAAGGGGTCTTAACATAAGGTAACAGGGGAAGATTTGACTTTGGGTGGTGGGCGTATGGTGCAATATACAGATCTTGTAACATGGAAACCCACACCTGAAACCTTCAAACCCACTGGTAATTAGAGAAATGCAAATCAAAACTACAATGGGATACCACTTCACACTTGTTAGAATGGCCATTATGAACAAGACAAACAATAGAAAGTGTTGGAGAGGTTATGGAAACTTGGGACAAATGTTGACAAATGTCTCCTCAATAAACTTAATTTTACGTTAAGTATTGAGCAAAGCTCTAGTACCACACACACACACACACACACACACAAAGACAGAGTGAAGTTAACATGAGAATAACCAGCTACATGGAATAGAATATGAAATATCAAAAATAACTAAGTAGTTAACTAAACAAAACAAAAAAACATTTAAGACAAATTTGGATTTGATAGAATAACAGAATAACAAAAAAAAGGAATTCCTTTCAATAAATAATGCTTGGTTAATTAGGAAAATAAGAATATTTTTTAAAATATATTTTTATTTACTTCAGAGAGGAAGGGAGAGGGAGGGAAACATCAATGATGAGAGATAATCATTGATTGGCTGCCTCCTGCATGCCCCCTACTGGGGATGGAGCTCCCAGCATGTGCCCTGACTGGGAATCAAACCATGACCTCCTGGTTCATGGGTCAACGCTCACCCACTGAGCCACACTGGCCAGGCAAGAAGAAAGAAACTTGACCACCACTTTACATACTCCTGAGATAATTCCACATGGATTGTTGACAAAAGTGTGAAAAATAACCATTAAGCTTTTTCTGCAAATGTCCAGATAGTTCATATAAATGGCTCTGCCTGCCATAAGATCTGTTTTAACTGCTCACCTATACCTTTGTAGAGATAAATCAGCCATAGACAGTATTTATAAATGGAGAATGTATTTATGACTAATATTAAGATTAATTAAATACAATACCAAAAAACTTAGCCTTAATAAAAAGAGTTAAAAACATTGATTATATTTAAATTAAGAATTCTGTGTCAAATGACATCATTTGCCACATCGTGTGTATGTGTGTGTGTGTATGTGTGTATTACATATATATACTAAATGGATGTAAAAGAAAGTTTATAGGAATGTTATCTTTATTAACAACATCACTAAAACAGCCTAAAAATCTTCTCATATAAAAGGGACATATATGGAGTGGAAAAAAAAGCTGTGGTACATTTATACCATGGAATACTATATGCAGCAGTAAAAAAGAAGAATCTCTTACCCTTTGAGACAGCATGGAGGGACCTGCAGAGTATCATCTAAGTGAAATAAGTCAGTCAGAAAAAGATAAGTCTTACATGACCTCACTCATGCGTGGATCTATTTAACAAAATAAACTGATGAATGGAATGGATCCAGAGACATGGAAGCATGGAACAGAGTGAGGAATCTCAGAGGGAAGGCAATGGAGGGAGCGTGGGTGGCAAGTAATCAACCAAAGACCTTGTATACATGTATTCATAACCCATGAATGCAGACAGTGGGGTGGTGAGGGCCTAGGGTGGAGGGCAGGGGTGGGCTGGAGGGGTTCGATGGGGGCAAAAGAGGACATATGTAATACTTTCAAAAATAAAGATTTTAAAATAAAAAAAATAAATAAAAATAAAAGGACATATATAGGGAAATGGAATATTATATAGAACTGAAAATGAACACATAATGCTATATAAACATGAAAGAATTAAATATGAACATATTTAATGTCGAATGAAAGAAACAACAAACAAAAATAAGTCTGATCTTAAAACAGGCAAAATTAATCACTAACTAATTTTGGAAATAGATTGGAGTGATGATTAGCAGAGAAAATTGGGGATGTCTTATACACTATATATGGATCTGTATGGTGTTTTCACTCTGCAATAATTTCTCTAGAAGTGTATCTTGATTTGTGCATTTTTCTGTATTTATGTTAAAAAGCATTTCTTCTTTTTGAGAAATGAATATATATTATTTTTCCAATATTCCTTAGAGTTAAAATATCCAACTGCTTTAGCTCTGAGGCTGTATTTTACAGTGGCTCGGACCACAGTCTCTAACGCCAGAATTCCCAAATTCAAATCCTGGCTCTGTTTTGCACTAAGAATATGACCTTGGGCAAGTTAATTGAATTTTTGTGCTTCAAGTCTTTTTAACTGAAATGAAAAGAATAATGTCATGATTTTTGTTGAGAACTGCATGCCATCACATAGAACAGGGCACATAGGAGGCAATACATTTTGGTAGAATTTTCAGCGTTTCAATTCACAAACATATTTTATTCTTACCAGACTGTAATCTTGAATATATGTGTCAATTCTCATGGTCTTATCATTATAGGAACGTTATCCAATAGTCATTACCTAAATGTGATAATTATTGAAACATTGAAAAATTTTAAAAATACATAAAGCTTGTTATTTTATAATCTCCAATTTCATTAAAGTGTATTTGCATAAATGTATATGCTTTAATGTTCCATTTTTGATTTATAAATCTATGACATAAATTAGATTCAAAAATAAGAGGTGCTCATTTTCTCCCCATATTTTGTTCTTATTTTGTGTGGGAGTGGTAACCAATGGGAAGATGAGGGTTACAAGAAGCATGCCAGCTTCCTCTTCAGTTTGGTGTCCCAAAAATGAGCCATTCAGCAGCAGTGAGCAGCCAGCTTTGGTTGGCAAAGTGTACATTTCTTCCTTTGAATCACTCTGATCTTGTTTAAATTTTGGAGAATATTCTTTTATTTAACATGAGAAAGGGTGCTTCACTTTTTTAGCTACTGGTGAACATACAATAAATCAACTGTGTTAGTGAACTAACAATGTTAGTAGTAAAATTATAAGGATATTGGGTCAGTTAACCAAGCAATTTAGACCCTAAGAACTCATTGATTTATTTTAACATGCCAGCTGACCATTCAACCTAGTTTATGTTGAGTGTGCACTACATTTTCTAAAGAGTGTTTTGGAGTCCTGGCCATGTAGCTCAGTTGGTTAGAGTGTCATCCTGATATGCCAAGGTGGTGGGTTCCATCCCTGGTCAGGGTATATACAAGAAGCAACCAATGAATTCATAAATAAGTAGAACAGCTAATTGATGTTTCTCTCCCCTCCTTCTCTCTCTCAAAAATCAATTTTAAAAAGGAGTATTTTGGCAACCTACAACAAGAGCAAACAGCAGCAGCTATCAACAAATCAATAGAAGAAACAATCTGAGTATTCTAATAGAAAAGGAGGTGAAGGATGGTATGAAGAGAGGTATCTACAAGGCTACTCCACTTGGGGTACCCCAACCCGGATTTGAAAAATCAGTAATAAGCATAGATGAAAGGATAAGAAATATGAGAAGCAAATCTGGTCTACTTCACCATTGTATCTAGTATCAGCCCTGGCTTTGTGCCTAAGGCTTTTTAAAAAGATATGAAGCATTAAAATTACTAATTATAAGCACACTTTACAGCATTCCATAAGGTCTTTATAATTACACAAATGCAGACAAACTTTCTAATTGCTACTATGGGATCCTGTGGTGTCAAATATTGTTTTAAACCACGGTACTAGCATTTTAGTTACTTATGCAAAAACCACATCTGCAATTGATAGAAATATTTATCAGTGTGCTCACTAAAATGAAAAAGCATTGAAGCAAGTAATAACATTTAAAACAAATAGGAAAGCCCAAATGAAAATGAAGTATTTGAATAATTACACAGTGTGTAGCCCAGAATAAATGATATCAAAATCCACTTGTGTTTCAAATCAATAACACTGAAATGTGACAGAATCTTGATGATACTGTATGACAAAAATTTAATCCATAAAAATATACTTGTAAAACATTTTCAGACAATGCGATATTTGCAAGTACTTTTTAGTGTGAAACAATTGGCTTCTGGAAATGATTTTTTTTTTCAGAGTTTATTAGCGCATATAACTCATACATTCTGAATTAAGGTTCCAGTGTTTCATGTTTGCTTCTTAAAGACTGGATGGAGTTATAAGCGCACATTGATTTTGGTAGGCTGCTAAAGATATTTTCAGGGAGTCTTGAAGTCAGATACATGATCAGATGTTGAGTGTATCGGTTGTTTTGTTAAATTTAGAATGTTCACAATCATATATGGGTCCTCTTCTTGGTTGTGTGTCCTAAACTGTTTCCTGTAACTTCAGGTTAGCGGTTTCTAACATTCTGACTCATTCAGTCATTCATTCACCCAGTCCTCAGGGAATTCATCATCATGCACCCAAGAAATTGCAGAGGCCTCCTATTTCTTTCAACCAATGTGTTAGGATTCACAGGAAAGGATAACAGGAAAAGGCCCCCGTCCTATTGATATTGTCTAGTGGGGAGAAAAAGTTTGCAAGTTTGTCTAAATACTTCTAAGGTTTGATATCAACATTCAGGGACTAGCTTATATCCTCAAAAAGAGTTTTGCATTTCAGAACTTCAAGAAAAATCCCTATATTATCTCGCATGGAAAGTAGTTGAACCAGAATCTTAATGTGTCAGGTGGCCTAGGTCAGTTTCCAGAGGCTAGCCATGCAGGGACATGACAGGAGTCCTGGAGCATCCTGCAGGAGTAAAGACAGGAGAAACTAAAGCATTGAGTAAACTGGTAGCAGGCAACATGTGAGTATGGACAGCCCTGTGAAGTACTTTAGATGGACCTTAACGTGGTGGGGTCAAGGACATTGTCAAGTTTCCCCCCCCCCCCAACTTTATTGAGGAATGATTGCCAAATAGAAATTGTATACATGTAAGGTGTACAACATTATAAAATGATCAGCACAATCAAGCTCATTAATACTTTCATCTCCCATAGTTACCTTTTCGGTGCATGTGTGTAGTGAGAACATTTAACATCTACTTTCTTAGAAAATTTCAAGTACAAAATACATTATTAACTACAGTCGCCATGCTGTAATTTGGAACCATACAACTTATTCATCTTATAACTAGAAGTGTTTACTCTTTGCCCAACATTTCCCCAGTTACCCCCACACCAGCCCCTGGTAACAGCCGATCTGTTTCTATGAGTTTGGCTTTTTTAGATCCACATATAAGTGAAGTCATGCAGTACATATCTGTCTTTCTCTGACTTGTATCACTTTACATAATGCCTTCAAGGTCCATTCATGTTGTCACAAATGGCACAACTTTCTTCTTTTTATGGCTAAATAATATTCCATTACATTTCCAGTATAACATTTTCTTTGTCCATCCATCTGTTGAGGAACTTTTAGGTTGTTTCCATATCTTCACTATAGTGAATAATGTTGACATGAACATGGGTTGCAGGTATATTTTTCAAAATGTGATTTCAATTCTTTTAGATAAATACTCGTGAGATTTCTGGGTCATATGGCAGTTCCATTTTTAATTCTTTAAGGAATATTCAGACTGTTTCCATAGTGACTGCACCACTTTATATTACCAACAACAGTGCTCAAGTGTTCTCTTTTTTTCACATCCTCACCAACACATACCTCTTGTCTTTTTGATGAATGGACATTCTGACAAGTGTCAGATGACATTTCATTGTAGCTTTGATTTTCATTTCCCTGATGATTGTGATACTGAGCACCTTTTCTTGTACCTGTTGGATAAGACTGCATGTCTTATGACTGACACTCCATTGATAATTTCCCCATCGCACTGAACTTTTTTTCACGTAGTTATTTCTTCACTAGTGGCCCAATGCATGAAGATTCTCGTGCAAGAATAGGCCTTCCTTCCCCTGGTTGCCGGCACCAGCTTCCCTCAGGCACCCAGAACCTGGGCCTTCACTCTGGTTGCCACGTTCCACCTTCGCTCCTACTGGAGCCGCCTTAAGGATTCTTAACAACTCTAAGAGCCCTCAATAAGGGTCCCTTGTCTTGTATTTGTGCATGTAACTCATTCCCATTTGTCAGCTGAAACATTTGAGACCCTGAGAAGTTGCTGGTGTCTCCTGGTCACACAGCCAGGTTCTAATGGTGAGAGTTCCAGATTCTGGGTCCCCAGAATAGAAGCCTACTGCCCTTTGGATTGTGAGGTAATGGGTGGGCAGGATAAAGGCATGGCTGTGGAGAACTTGATCATAAATCAGGAAAATGTATTAATTAGCAGGCTAGGGCTGCCATAGTAAAGTACCACAAAGTGGGTGAGTTAAAGCAATGGGATTTGATTTCCTCAGCTTCTGGAAGCTAGACATTGAATATCTCCACGGGGTTGGCTTCTTCAGAGGTCTGTGAGGGAAGATCTGTTCCAGGCCTCTCCTAGAATCTGGCGGTGGCTTCAAACTTCAGCTCCCTGGCTTGTAGATGCTTCTCTCTGATAACACATCTTTACCTGATGTTTTCCCCTTGTCTCTTCTCTGTACCCAAATCTCCTTTTCCATAAGGACATGGGGCATATTGGACTAGGGCGCACCCTACTAACCTCATCTTAACTTGATATTTCTCTAAATACCCTATTTCCTAATAAGGTCACATTCTGAGATTCTGAGATGAGGATGCCAACATATTTTTTAATTACAGTTTATATTCAATATTATTTTTATTAGTTTCATATGTATAGCATAGTGGTTAGAAAATCATGTTCTTTACAGAGTGGTCCTCCTGATGTTTCAAGTACCCACCTGACCCATACATAGTTATCATGATATGATTGACCATATTCCCTATGTTGTAATCTACAGCTCTTTTACTATTATGCAACTACCAATTTGCACACCTTAATCCCTTCACCAGCCTCCCAACCTTCCTCCCCTCTGACAACTGTAAGTCTGTTCTCTGTATCTATGAGTCTGTTTCTATTTTGTTTGTTTATTTTGTTATTTAGATCTTTGTTTAAAGAACACCTTTCCACACCCATCAGAGTATCTCTCTTCTAACTCGATTCCCTAAAACTCTGGAGTTCAATGTATAATTACAAGTGTTCTTTACTGAAGCAAAGAGGATCTGCAGTCTGGCATTTGCAAGGTAGGGAAAGGCTTGGATTGTGAACACAGACACAAGATAAGCACACACACAGTAAACACCGTGAAAGCTCTGGAGACACCCACCTGTAATTTAGTTTTCAGTTCTCAGCTTTCTTGCCAATCCTCAGCTTCCTGTGTGCCTGTGCTCATCCCTTCCTTTCTCAGGCTACACGGTGCCAGTGAGCCCTGGCCAGAACCCAGCAAACACAGCTCAGCTCAGCAGCAATGGTCTGGCTCTAGCTTCCAGGAGCCTTTAACTCTCTTCTCAGATAGCACAGGAGAGTAGAAGTAGTCCAAAATAAAGAAATAGTTTCTTAGGGCCCAAAGAACATTATATCTGGGCAAGAAGTAGCTAGTCAAGAAAGGAGTGAAAGGATTTAAATGTCCAGATTTGGGAATTATTTAAAACTAGAGGCCCAGTGCACGAAATTTGTGCATCGGGGGGGAGGGGTGTCCCTCAGCCCAGCCTGCACCTCTCCAATCTGGGATCCCTCTCACAATCCAGGACTGCTGGTTCCCAACTGCTCACCTGCCTGCCAGCCTGATCACCCCCTAACCACTCCCCTGCCAGCCTGATTGATGCCTAACTGCTCCCCTGCCAGCCTGTTTGCCCCTAACTGCCCTCCCCTGCAGGCCTGGTCACCCCTAACTGCCCTCCCCTGCTGGCCTGATGGCCCACAACTGCCCTCCCTTGCAGGCCTGGTCCCTCCCAACTGCCCTCCCTTGCTGGCCATCTTGTGTCCACATGGGGGCAGGATCTTTGACCACATGGGGGCAGCCATCTTGTGTGTTGGAGTGATGGTCAATCTGCATATTACTCTTTTATTAGATAGGATAGAGGCCTGGTACATGGGTGGGGGGCTGCTGGTTTGCCCTGAAGGGTGTCCCAGATCAGGGTGGGGGTTCCCTTGGGGCATGGGGTGGCCTGGGCGAGGGGCCTGTGGTGGTTTGCAGGCCGGCCACGCCCCCTGGCAACCCAAGCAGAGGCCCTGGTATCTGGGGTTTATTTATCTTCTACAATTGAAACTTTGCAGCCTGGAGCAGAGCCAAGCCTTCTGCTTGCTTCATGGCAGCAGCCATTTTTGGGGGGATTTATGTATCTTCTATAATTGAAACTTTGTAGCCTTAAGCAGAGGCCTGGGCCGGCCAGGGCTGCAGAAGCTTGGCTTCCTCCATCGCCCAGGGCAACCCTAACCTCCTGCTCTTTCCAGCTCCGTGGCTGCCGCCATTTCGGTTTGGTTTTATGTATCTTCTATCATTGAAACTTTGTAGCCTTGAGTGGAGGCCTAGGCTGGCAAGGGCAGGTAGAAAGCTTGGCTTCCTCCATTGCCGGGGACACCCAAGCCTCCATCCTGCTCTCTGTGGCCGTAGCCATCTTGGTTGGGTTTATTTGCATATTCGCTCCTGATTGGCTGGTGGGTGTGGCTGGTGGCCGTGGCTGGTGGGTTTAACGGAGTGATGGTTAATTTGCATATTACTCTTTTATTAGATAGGATGGGAGGAAATTGCCTGCATTCTGAGGGCGTGCTCTAAATGCAGGGGTGATTTTTCTCTTAAGTCCCAAAGACGGTCATTCAGTCAGCAGAAAATAGTGGCATCCAGTGGTCAAACCTACGCAGAAGTATTTTATTGTTTACACAACTATTCTAGATGGCTTTGGGAGTGAAGTAAGTGTATGTAAAGCACATATATGCTCACATGGTGCTTCAAATATAGTTAATAATTGTACATAACATGTCATTTACACCTAACCACAAATTTAAATGCCAGTTAGTATTATACAGCCTCTATGTTCTAAAGTATTTTCAGGAAAGGTAGGTTGGTGATGGCAGAGATGAGCCTTATCTGTGCTCTGAGCAATGGGTAGGTTTTGAGGACAATAAGAAAGAAGATTCCAGGTAGGAGAATATGCTGAGTAAACAGAGGAAGGGGCTAACTTTAGGAATTTAATAACTCAGTTTTTTCTGAGCCCTTATCTGCTTGTAGTGGGAATCAGCACTAGAATGTATTCTCTATTCTACTAGTATATGGGAGTTTTCCCCCTTAACATGCCAAGAAGAATTGTGCCCTAGTTTCAGTTGGTATCCCCACCAGCCATGTGTTGCAACAGGTGTTGATATAAATTTTCACTTGTATGAGTCAGGTATGTGCTCCAGCATGGGATAGACTGGGCATGTTTTAGCTCTGTCCCTTACTGGCTGTGCGACCTCGAGCAATTAGCTTTACAGACTTCATCTCCAATGCAATTAATGCTGCACTCACACTCCTCAAAGAAATTTGCTTGGGATTTCTCAAATTAGAACCAACCACTTCCAACCCATATCACGGATGCTTTATCTCAGATTTGCTTTCACTGCCTTGAGTGATATGCTGGGATAATTGCTAGACAAATGCATTCGCATTTTAGATTTAAAAACTCTTAGTTAGGCCGAAACCGGTTTGGCTCAGTGGATAGAGCGTCGGCCTGCGGACTGGAGGGTCCCGGGTTCGATTCCGGTCAAGGGCATGTACCTAGGTTGCGGGCACATCCCCAGTGGGAGGTGTGCAGGAGGCAGCTGATTGATGTTTCTCTCTTTTCTAACTATCCCTCTCCCTTCCTCTCTGTAAAATATCAATAAAATATGTTAAAAAAAAAAACAAAAAACTCTTAGTTAGGGTTTAAAAGGAAATGTAGGTCTTCATCAGACTTATCTTCTGGTCTATACATTTTAAATCTCATTAATGATAAGAATCAATTATCTGCAATTTGAAAGTTTAAGTATTTCTAAAAGCCAAAAGTTTTTACTTTTCATAAGTTGGAGTACAACCATTTTTAGAGACTAAACTAAACCTGACTTGACATGAGACTATTTATAGTCTTTTCCTTTAACATACTTTCTGTAATTATTTAGACATTCCACTGCCAGTGTAATATGTGTTTGATCATGTGATGCTACTTTATGCTGAGGTCATAACCTTATATATGGTCTCTGCACATCACCATCCTTTAGAAATTCTGACAATTCTGAATACCAAAACATATAATACTAGTGAGCCGGTGCATGAAATTTGTGCACGGATGGGGGTTCCCTCAGCCCAGCCTGTCCCCTCTCACAGAATGGGAGCCCTCAGGGGATGTCCTACTGATGGCTTAGGCCCACTCCCCAGGGGAAGGAGGGCCTAAGCCACAGTCTGGCCACCATCTGCAGGAGGCAAACAGGCTGATCAAGGGAAGGCGCCAGCCCCATTACCCCGCTGCTGCAGCCACTGCCAGCCACCGCAGCCGCCAAAGTGTTTTCATCAACACAGACTCTAGACCAGCCTTGGGCAAACTATGGCCCGCAGGCCGGATCCGGCTGTTCTATCCAGTTCTCTTGCTCTCCCCTCCACTCCTTTACTTTGAATTTATATTAGTTCACACAAACACTCCATCCATGCTTTTGTTCTGACCCTCCAGTCCAATTTAAGAACCCATTGTGGCCCTCGAGTCAAAAAGTTTGCCCACCCATGCTCTAGATCATTCACTGTGAAAAAATGACAACTTTCTTTAGGCATTTTCAAGATGTGTCTTTCATAGGATATGACATTTCTTTCTTTTTTTTTTTTATCCTCACCTGAGGATATGTTTCCATTGATTTTTAGAGAATGTGGAAGAGAGGGAGAGACAGAGAAAAACATCAATGTGAGAGGGACACGTTGATTGGTTGCCTCCTGCATGAGCCCTAACCTGGGCCCCGGCCAGGGAGGAGCCTGCAACCTAGGTAGATGCCCTTGATCAGAATCAAACCCGGACCCTGTGGTTGGCAGGCCAAGGCTCTATCCACTGAACCAAACTGGCTAGGGCAGGATATAACATTTCTTAGCCCCTCCAGCAGCAGACCTTCATTTTCTTCATCCAGGAGTATGGTGGAAAAACCCTAGATCACCTTCTTGGATTCTTATAACCCAAGTTACCAAGAACACTGCAAGTGGCGGTGTACAGTGAGCTTAGCCAATGAGCGGTCAGAAAAGGTATTTATGCTCTAACTGGTTTGGCTAAGTGGACCGTTGGCCTGCAGACTGAAGGGTCCCAGGTTTGATTCCTATTAAGGGCATGTACCTTAGTTGGAGGCACATCCCCAGTGGGGAGTGTGCACGAGGCAGATGATCGATGTTTCTCTCTCGATGTTTCCAACTGTCTATCCCTCTCCCCTCTTCTCTGTACAAAAATCAATAAAATATATTTAAAAAAAAAGAAAAGGTGTTTCCTCTGTAGCTCATGCGGCAGAGGACCCCCTGCGTTGTGTCCACCGGGGGAGGGGAGGCACGCTCCCCAGGCCAGCAGCCAGCCCCGCATCTTGGGCACCGGGCGGGGGGCATGTGGAGACCCCAGGCCGGCAGCCAGCCCCACTTTGTGGGCACCAGGCTGGGGGGCGTGGACCTGGAACCCTGGACCGCGCAGCAGCAGCCGCTGGGGTCTCCACAAGCCCCCAGGTCCGGCAGCCAGCCCCACGTCCTGGGCACTGGGCTGGAGGGGCATGGAACTGGACTGCCACTTGGCGCAGGAGCACATGCAAGCAGCTGGGGTCAGGGCGGGAACATCTCCACGATGTTCCCGCCCTGACCCCAGCTGCTTGGCGCCTGCGCCTGTAGGCCTGGAGTGGCCAGGGGGTGTTCTGGGACCCCTGCCGCTCAGGGCCTAAGTGCGGACCTACAGACTAGGAGCGGTCTGGGTCCTGAGGATGTTCCCAGGACCCAGGCCGCTCGGTGCCTGTGTATGCAAATTAACCACCATTTTTGTTGGGTTAATTTGCATACTCGCTCTGATTGGCTGGTGGGCATAGCAGAGGGACAGTCATTTTGCATGTTTCTCTTTTATTAGTGTAGATGTGGCCTGACGACTTTTAGATAATGGATTGTGAAACACTAAAATTATCTTGAAACTTTTGAAACAATACATTTTAGCGCAGATAAAACTGGTAAATTATAAAAAACAAACATATAGATCTGAGAATGGTCAGATTCTGACCCAGTGAAGATTAAGGCACCTGGAAAATTGTGAGGGGGGATCTCAACAATGTTTCTGCTTATCTGTTTTAAGGCTCTATCCTCCAGCTGTCATCCTCATGGCAAGTACATTTTACCTGCAGGAAACAGGGTGGGTGCTGATGTACTATCCCATGTAATAAAGAGGTAATATGCAAATTGACCCTCACACCCTCACAAGATGGCTTTCTACAACCAGGCCGGCAGGCGGGTTAGTGAGGGATGACCAAATGACTGAACAAGCAGGCTGTGTGGGGTGACCAGGCCGGTGGAGGGGGGGAAAGGATGTAGTTAGGGTGACCAGGCCAGAAGGGGGGGAAGTTGGGAGCACCCAGGCCGGCAAGGGAGGGCAGTTGGGGGTGACCAGGATGGCAGGGGGGGAAGTTGGGGGCAATTAGGCTGGCAGGGGGGAAGTGAGGGGCAACTTGGTGGTTAGGGGAGCAGTTGGCAGCAACCAGGCCAGCAAGGGGGACAGAAAGGGGTCACCAGGCCAGTGGGGAGTGGCAGTTAGGAGTTATCAGGCCCACACGCAGAGGCAGTGAGGGGCAATCAGGCTGGTGAGGGGGCAGTTAGGGGCAACCAGGCAGGCAGGCAGGTGAGCAATTAGGAGCCAGCAGTCCAGGATTGTGAGAGGGATGTATGACTGCAGTCGGACATACCCCAAGGGGTCCCGGATTGGAAAGGATACAGGCTGGGCTGAGGGGACCCCCCCAATGCATGAATTTCATGCACTGGGCCTCTAGTAATAATATAAACATGTTTGGATGTACAATACATATGGTGATCTCCAAGGAAATTTAAGACAATTAATCATTCTTACACTTTATCTTCAAATTATTTCTAAGAATTTTTGTCAAGTTGGTGCAGAAAAATGGAAACCATCTTACAGAGTTAGCAATCAGTTGAAGTTTAGCCCCACCTCTCAACATGTACCACAGTAACCTGTGCAACAAAGGCCACAGATAGGACAAGAAGGCTTGCTATCATCCATTTTATTTATAATTTATTAAAGGCTTAGCTAGTTCAGTTAAAATGAAAAACAAAATACACAAAGTTTGGACAAGAAAGATATTTTATAAAATCCCCAAATATTTTACAGCTATACCAGAGTTAATGAGATCTTAGTATCAATCTTGTATAGAAGTTCAATATTCAAAGTTAATCTATAAACAAAAAATCTATATAACATGAACACACAAATTAAAATACTTTAAAATTTGCCATTCTCAATATCATGTATTGTATGAGAAACTTATACAATATATTAATATAAAATATATA
Source organism: Plecotus auritus (assembly GCF_963455305.1). Taxonomy (NCBI): domain Eukaryota; kingdom Metazoa; phylum Chordata; class Mammalia; order Chiroptera; family Vespertilionidae; genus Plecotus; species Plecotus auritus. The sequence continues at coordinate 164,125,002 of NC_137770.1, forward strand.
TTAATCATTATTGAAATTTGTTAAAAATACTCATTTAATATGAAAGTCAATGCTTATGGACAAAATACTCAAAAATAAGTGTACATAAGTTATTTAAAAATTGATCTGTAGATTCAATGCAATTCCAGAGATTAAACCTATTTCAGAGAGATTTCTATAATGGTACACAAAATATTCTTACCTGTATTAGATTAGGCTGACATATCAAAATACTGTAGAATGAGTGACTTAAACAGCAGGAATTTATTTCTTATAATTCAGAGACTGAAGTTTGGAATCAGGGTGCCACTATGACTAGGTTTTGGTGAGGACTCTCTTCCTGGCTTGCAGACAATGCCTGCTCACTATGTCTTCACATGGCAAAGAGAGATGAGAGAGAGAGAGAGAGAGAGAGAGAGAGAGAGAGAGAGAGAGAGAAGAGAAGAGAAGAGAGAGAGAGATCTGGTGTATCTGTTCTTCCTATAAGAGTACTGGTTCTATCAGATTAAGACCACACTGTTCTGACTTCATTTACCTAACTAGAGGCCCAGTGCACGAAATTTGTGCATGGGTAGGGTCCCTAGGCCTGGCCGACAATCAGGGCCAATCAGGTTTCCCCACACCTCCCCGCCTTCTCCTTCCCTTGCTCCCTCAGTACCCTGCCTCCTTTGGTTGCCTGCCATGTTCTGCACCACCCCCTGGTGGTCAGTGCACATCATAGTCAGCAATCAAACTCTCAGTCTCCCAGTCTAACTCCCAAGGGGACACTTTGCATATTAGCCTTTTATAGATATAGATTACAACCTCAAAGCACTGTCTCCAAATATACTTGCTTTGTAAGTTAGAGGTTCAACATACAACTTTTGAGAGGACACAATTTGGTCTATAGCATTACCTATGAAAAGCAGTTTGCTTACTTTTCTAATTATGAGTTTCCTAATATATATATAAAATGGATACAATAGTTTACCTTATAAGATTATAGTGAAAATTATGGCCAAAATTAAATGATGCTCAACAAACATTACCTTTCTAATTTCTCCTTATATGCATCTAGAAATCATTATGTTTTTGTTTTATATAAAATAGAGTGGAACATTACACAAATCCATGTTATTTTTGTGAAAGAAGATTTATAGAAGGCAGAAAGTGGCAGTTATTTTAAAAGGATACGTATTGACAAATTTTATACCATTTAATACCAAAGGTTGGCATAAAAAGATGGATTTTTAAAGAAAGGTAACACTTTTTAAAGAAAATATTATTTAATACTACTGCCTCTAATCATATTACACAATATTGCTAAACTGCAAAGCAGTGCTAAGTGAAAGTTTTAAATATTTTTTTATTTAAAAAATGAGATCTAATGACTATATTGAAAGCTTGAATTTTAAATAACATATTTGAAATCTTGAAAGTACAGATTAGTAATATTAAAATACTGATATAAAACATGTACACAATTTAAACCTTAAAATTTACATATTAAACATTATTTATACATAATAAAAGATTATGTGATTTAAAGAGAGTGCTTTATATTTATATGCCATATATTAATTATTAATAGTTTAGAAGTAACATTAGTATAATAACTTTGTCTAATACTAGGGAAATACCTAAATTTTAAAGCTCTGAGCTCCATTAATTGGTCTCATGTTCTGTATTTAGCCAGAATAGCATTTTAAGTGCCTGAAATTGTGAATGCCACATCCAATTGTGGCTAGGGTTCAGGATCTGGAAAAGGGGCTGCTCACAAACAAATACACTAGACAAGAAATATGAATTTAGAAGGCATGGCGGGGCCAGGCAGAAAACCTTTCTCTAGTGGAGAGGTTCCACTGGGGCCCAGGCCCTGTTAGCTTTTATTCAATTTTAGAATACACATCTTGCCCTTAGGCAATCTGATAGCAGACAGATTATCTTAAAGGTCAGTAAATATTAGTAAAGATTTACTTTGAGACTATTAGGTCAGGAAATTGCTTGAGCCACCATTATCTCAACAGAACAGTCGGTGCATAGCTTTAGCCCTTGCTAAAGCTCAAGGTCCATTAGCCTTCCAAGTTCCCTGTTGCACTTTCATGATAGTGTTGACAATGGATAGCGTCCAGCATCTCCCCCTTTTTGTTTTCTTAATAAATCTTGAAAAGTGTATGCCACCTGAAGGGCTTGAGTCCTTTTAAGACTCTTTGTTCCGCATCTGCAGACTAGAAATAAACATATAAGAACAAGAATGAGAAAGGCAATAGTGGTTATGCTAAGAGGCAAATGTAAGGAGATCCAGTGGAAGAGATTAAATTCTTTCATGTCCTTTTTAATTTGCTGCCAGGCATCTAAGGAATTAGATGTAGTAGGCTTCTTTCTGGGCCATCAGTTCTTTGAATCCCCTTCCCAATCACTGTCCCCTGTGACATGACTGCAATGATATTCAAGATTTGGATGGTGGACAAATGGTGGGCAATGACAATGCAGATCCGACCTTCTTTGGCTTTGTCCAGAGCAACCTGAACCATTGCACAACTGATGACTGCTAGCATGGCAAGGCTTCTTCACCATCCCCCAGGTCATTTCTGGACTGTTTCTCCTCTGTCTTATTCTCCTCCCATTCCTTATCTTCAGCATGTTGCCCAGGGTCACTGCTATCTGTGGCTGGAGCAGTGCACTGTCTGCAGCCGCAAGTACAGGATGAAGCTCAGGGTGCAAGGTCCTCTCTCGGATTCATGTTGCAGGAATCCACATGGGCTTGGAGGAGTTTTCTGAAAATATACAAGCATTTCCTCGAACAAAGGTTAATAAAGGGACCCTTCCATAAACCAGACTCGGGTTCTTTCCACTTAACCAGACCATTTTCCTTTGGCTTATTCTGACACCAGTGTAATTCCATGGGTGTCTTGCCATCAGCATTACAAGTGAAAAAATTTAAAGTAATTAAGGCTTCGTGTGGTCTACTTACAGGAGATTTCTCCACTATTCCCCCATTTTGTTTTTCAAGTTGGGATTTTAGCCGCTGATGTTGGTGTTCTATAATTGCCTGTCCCATAATTTGTTGAATTTTCTACTTTTTACAAAATTGCTGGAAATGACAGCTTGTGTCACTGAATCATTTTAATTGAGTAATAAATTTGTCATTTCTTTCATAAAGATTTTTAGATAAGGTCTTATCTAAGTAATATCTTTTAATAATTGCTAAAAAGTCATTTAAGGTCTTAAGGTAATCCTTTTTGTATTTCTACTTTTTAAGGCCTAATACATTGACTTTTATTTACAATTCCTAAATATTTGAAAGGTGTTTCCCTCTGTATTTCCTTCCAGAGTAATTTCTAAACCACATTTAGGGAGTTTCTTTGAAAAACTTTTTTTTTAAAAAAATATATTTTATTGATTTTTTACAGAGAGGAAGGGAGAGGATAGAGAGTTAGAAACATTCCCCACTGGGGATGTGCCTGCAACCAAGGTACATGCCCTTGACCGGAATCAAACCTGGGACCCCCCAGTCTGAAGGCCAATGCTCTATCCACTGAACCAAACCAGTCAGGGCTTGAAAAACTTTTTTATTTTCTTTTAAACAGAGGAACAAATTTGGTTGCTTTTCAGAAAAAACAAACAAACAACAACAACAAAAAAAAACAGTAGGAGAGAAGTATGCTGGCCAATACTGCAATGCATACATTTCAAGTAAAAGTAACTCTCTTTTTACTTATGGTGTCTCATCAATGTAAGCTATAATGCTTGAATAGTAACTTTTAGTTTACTTTGTAAATAGTAGCGGTAGAGATTTTAAAATTTCTCCTTTTTGTTAAGCTTAAAACTTATTTTCAAACAGCATTCTTTTTGGCTAGTGCTTATTTTCATATGTATGCAAATTTTACTTTGGACTTTGTTAGAACCAATTCATCATAAAATATTGGCTTCTCATATAAATGGGTTCATAGGAGACCTTGATTATATTATATAAAGCTAATTTATAAAGTAATTAAAGTATGCATCTTTATTGAAAAAGTAAAGTAAGCAAACTTATACATTTGACCTATGAAGTACAGATGCCACCCCACCCCCCAGCCTATCTGAAGAGCAGTCTGTCTGAGGCATTATGTATGCAACCTTGTTCTGCCCTCCCTTTCTGTATTAACCATTTAATCTGTCCTTGGCAGAAGATAAGGGTAGTGGTCTAGACTTTGTTTAAACTTCCTTGATATTTTATGACCCTTTTACAACTTTTGCAAATAGTTAACTTTAGAATTCACTTCTCTCTTTCAAAACTTCTTTTTTTCTTCTCATCATATACATTAACCTTCATAAATTTAATACTTTCAAATTAGTCTTCAAACCTTCTTTTTATGTCCTTTAAAAATGCATTCCTACTCTAATATTCTTTTTTTCTGTCATTAACTTTATATCCCTTCAGCTATTTGTATAGAACTTTTTCCTCCTTTTCCTTTAAAATGTATGTCCTACCTTCTATTATTAAAATTATACAATAGTTAAACCTTAATTTTCTAATAAAAGTAAACAGCCAGCATTTCTTAGATTGACATTTATCAACACCCTTTTGTAATTATTCTAAAAGACATTAATTAAATTTAAACTGGTTTTTATATTAAAATTTTGGTTCAAACCATAGAATTAATCCTCTTTTTTAATTAGGCCAATAAGATATTATATTCTAGGTTGAAATTTTACCACACATAGTACACATAAAGACTATAATATATATTTTGAACTGCTAATTTCTCCAGAGAAAATCCAAGAATTATTTTTCTCAAAAATGAATTTCTATACTTTATGCATTTTGTTATCACAACCATATAATTTCTCCCAACTTAATTTGAACTTTAAACTTTTAGAAGCCTTAAATTTAAGGTGGCAAATTAAATACTTAGCATTTCTCATATTAGTAATATTTTTACATTTTGAAGGATATATTTCAAATAAAATACAAGACATATTTAATTAATAGATTCAATTCTGTCCTTTAGATTTTTCATATGAGGCAAACTCAGATTAATATTTCAGTATTTTGTCATTTTAAAATACCTAGATATTTAATAATTTTTATTATTTAATACAGCAATGTTCTAAAGTTTTAAGTTACCAAAGACTTTGGAAAACTATATATGAGGCTGGTAAAAAGGCAGGGGGAGGAGGGAGCAGGCCTGTAGCTGTTTGAATTTTAAAACTGCCACATTCTTCCTTAGAGATAACATCTAAGGTTGCTGCTGCGGGAAATGTGACTGGCTCTTTCCTCTAACAGAGTGCAGTCAGTATCCTCTTGAGTGACTGGACTTTCATTATTAATATATTTACAATTATTACTGAAAAGCTTTATTACAAATTCTTCATTTTAGTTACATTTATTTATGTTTTAACAATTTTGAGATTTTAAAGCCAATTATTATTATCCAAGGCATTTGCTTTGGCAAATTCTGTAACAGAGATAACTTACTGACTTTCAGTGGCTTTAATGTTAAAGTATTATTTTATTTTTATTTTATAAAAACATGAGTGCCCCCAAGATTTGTGAGGCAACCTTGGAATGTGGTACATTATTATTCAAGAATTACCTATTATTATGGAAACATTAATCTTATTGCCCAAACACAGCCCATATATTTTCCTTGTGTCATTTTTGCCATCTTTTAAAGAAAAAATAGTCTTGGGTTTATTCTATAGCATCTGTGAAGAGATGGGGCTCAGTCCAAGAGGCCACCCAAAATCAGGTGGGGCACGCCTTCTCTGAAGCTAACCTTTCTATCCTTGTGGGTACAGAAATCCCAGACGTTTCCCCAAATTGTGAGAAATGTCTCAACTATTCAAATTTCAAATGATGGACTGGGAAATAAAAACATAGTGAAATGAGACTTTTAATAACACTCTTGAGAGTGGATGTCCATTTTATAGGATCATTAAATGAGTAGTAATTAATGGCCTTGGGTGTTTTTCAGTTACTTTCTTTTGTCTAGGGAATTTTCCTAGAACCTGTGTTATCAGCCACATGTACTGCTCATATTCTATCTTTCCCCATTCCCACATTCTGTTTGCTTTGGTGAAATTTAGTAACGGTCTGGCCATCTACTGTTTCTTTTCTATTAAATTAAATTAAAGGCATGCTTAATAAACTACAAAGACAAATAAAACAACAACAGACAAGCACCCATAACATATAGACAAGACTTAATAAATCAGAGTTCTTTTCATGGATCTTATCCTATTCTGCCCTCCATAGCATTGACTGGCCTCTAAAGTTATTTTGCTAAAATCTGCCTGTCCCAAGGCATCATACGGTAATTTTCAGACAAAGTATTAAGGAGTCCTTTTATTAAAGGACTGTTAGCCCCATTTTCTCTAGCTGTTGAGCCTTTCCACACGGAGGCAGAGGATCTGGGGCCTTAGGTATTACAGACTTTTGATCACCAATACAAATTGGGCATAATGCAGTGCACACAAGAGCCCATGAAGTTAAAGATGACAAGGGCACTCATTTTCCTTGAGCCTGATTTAAGAGAGTACCTTTTAACATTTTAATTCCTTTATTTTTGAGCATACAAGCTAAAAATTTACAATGATGTTTTTGTCTTTTAATCAAATTCTTCCCCATTATAGCCTGGCTGAAATAAAATGTGTACCCGCCCACTTACAGTTTGCCGCTTCCAAAGCTGGCACCGGCTTTGTACGCAGTTAATTTCCCCACCTTTTTGGTGACCTTCTCATCTTTCCAGTGAACTTCATTTTTTGTTCCGGTGAATCTTCTTCCCCAGGTCCCTTTCGAGGCACCAGATGTCAATGCCACATCCATTTGTGGCTAGAGTTCAGGATCTGGAAAAGGGGCCATGCACAAACAAATACACTAGACAAGAAATATGAATTTAGAAGGCCTGGGGGGCCAGGCGGAAAACCCTTTTCTAGTGGAGAGGGTCCACTGGGGCCCAGGCCCTGTTAGCTTTTATTCAACTTTAGAATACATTATCTTGCCCTTAGTTAGGCAGCCAATCCAGTAACAGGCAATCTTAAAAGTCAGTAAATATTAGTAAATATTTATTTTGAGACTATTAGTTCAGGAAATTGCTTGAGCCACCATTATCTCAACAGAACAATCAGTGCATAGCTTTAGCCCTTTCTAAAGGTCCATCAGCCTTCCAAGTTCCCTGTTGCACTTTCATGATAGTGTTGACAATGGATAGCTTCCAGCATGAAATGACCAGGTTGTGGGCACACATCAATGAAAACCCAAGATAAGTGCCAAAGTATTTGCATATTTTAGTCATTGCAAAAAAGATTATACAATTTAACACATGCCTTATAGGCAGACTACATAAAGACAAGTCAATGGGAAAAAATGGATAATGACTTGAATATACAGTTTATTAAAAGGATATTAAAATGGCCTACAAATGAAAAGGTGCTCAATTTCATCAATTATCAGAGAAATGCAAATTATAACCATGATAAGATATCTCTGCATACACACCAGAAAGGCTAAGACAAAAAAGACGCATGATTAATGAGAGTATGAAGCCTACAGAACCCTCCTACACTGCTGAAGAGAGCATAATTTTGATTAACCAGTTTGGAGATCTGTTTGACAATATCTAGTAGAACTATGTACCCAATATCCCAGCCAACCAAAGACTTACATAAGACTGCTCATGATGTCACCATATAAATTAGCTCCAAAGTGGGAACTACCATCAACACAACAGTAGAATGGATAAATGAGTTATGGTATATTTGCACCATGGAACTGAAAAGAAAAAAATTTATTAACACTAAAATCTCATGTAAATCTAACAAAAATATTTTTAAAAATTAAACATTTACAAAAGGTATACCATGTGGTTTCATTTATAAAAAGTTTTAAGGAAGCGTATTAATCTATGATATTAGAAATTAAGAGACACAATTCTTGGCAAGGCTAGTCACTAAATGGAAACACAGGATTTCTTCTAAAACACTGGTGTGTTCTGTACTTCCATCTGGAGTGTGGTTATGCTGGCATGTTCATTTTCTAAATATCAAACTATCTACTTATGTACAGTTTCCCACATGTATTTTATACTCAAATAAAAATATTTCTTTAGAGGAGTATGTGCCCTATTGAATTGCTTGTCAAATATTGAAAAGTCAAGAAACATTTTCTGCTTAAAAATAATGTAGTCAAATGGCTGTCTTCTGCCTGGTTTCTCAGGGAGAAAGGGTGTCTCTGTCCCCTACAACAAAGGGACAAGAGTGCCTACTCCTCCCTGTCTCATCTTATGACAATAATTTGGGTCTGACAAACGAAGATTTTTGTAGTTATAAAGAAAAAAAAGTTGCCCTGACTAGCTTGGCTCACTGGATAGAGCTTTGGCCTGCGGACTGAAGGGTCCCAGGTTCTATTCCAGTCAAGGGCATGTACCTTGTTTGGGGGCACATCCCCAGTGGGAGGCACTGTGCAAGAGGCAGCTGATCAATGTCTCTCTCTCATTGATGTTTCTAACTCTATCCCTCTCCCTTTCTCTCTGTAAAAAAAGCAATAAAATATATTAAAAAAGAAAAAAGTTAAAATATAATAAGAGTATTTTTATAACTACATTTAACTTAATTTCCAAGAAGTCTATCTTGAAAGTTATTACATAGATTGGTGATGCTATCACAACTTTATTGCAAAATCACACACCAATAAAAACCCCATTTTGCAAAGTAATGCATGCTATTCTGAAACAGGTGTTTTTGAAGACATCAAGTCATTTCTTACCTGTATTTTTACAAACTTAGTCTTGGTTTCTCATGCATATTGATGAGAAAGAACAAAGGAAGAGGCTTATGAGCATCACTTTTATCCACTACAGAAGCCATGGTTCTTTCTTCATACCCATTATTCTTAAACATTCTGGAAATGGTTCTCCCAGTGAGTTTTCCAGCTTTATTTGAGAAGTCACCTCTGTGGTCACAGAGGTTTTCTGATGTCTGTCCATCTCTTGGTTAACTTAGTATGCTAATCCAGTGTATAAATCATTGTCACCTTCCTCACTTTGACTATTCCTCCAAGATAAGAATATCTCTTTGACTTTAGACAACTCACAGTTTCTTAATTTGCCCAATACAGTCACGTATTCAAAGCTTAAAACGTGAAAACAAAGCAACAATATGCTAACTAATTACATGTGTCTAGTTTGTGGTAATTAGTTGTGAAGGGCATTTATTTAACATGCCCCCTCTGAAGCAATAGAACATGATTGCAAATGACATGTGTGACGTCCAGCAGTTTTTATCCCCCCAAAATGTTTGCAGATATTATACTGGGAAGTGGGGACATGGAGGCAAAGTGACAGCTCCTGTCACTTAATGAGACATTTATTAAGAAACTAGGATGGATAATAAGCTGCAAATTAGCCATAATATAAGTAATCAGCAGAGATGTCACATTGGTAGAGGAAAAATGATAAACAACCAAATGCTCATCCCTGTCTTATCAAAAAGTACCTGCAGTTCATTACTGACAATAATTTACTGGAATCCCAAGGTGTAGTCAGAGGAAGTGTGTGTGTGTGTGTGTGTGTGTGTGTGTGTGTGTGTGTGTGTTTAAGTGCATTCATCAGTACTGGCCTATGTCATCTCAATGTGTATTTCATAGATTCATTTAATCACAACTTTGAGGTTTATAATTTTACCCAAGTACCATGGGTCGTAAGTTAAAAAGTATCAGTAGACTCCAAGACTTCAGGATGTGATGATAAAAGTTAAAGAAATTATATTCTAGGAAGAAAATTCAATACTATAAATATTTTCAAGTACTCCCAATGGGTTCATAAACATATGGGGAAAGAAATCACTAATTGCAATTATAATAGAATTCTGGACTATGTATACACACCCAATAATGATTTAGAAGGAAGAGACATTTAATGAGTGCTTAAAATCCTTATTTCAACATTAAAAGGGTTTAAGTAAGATTAAGGTGTTCTAGAACGACAGAAAGTGTCACAGGTACATTTCTTAATTTCACAAAAACTTGATCAATATTTTTGAGACATACATGTTTCACTTGCTGAAGCTGTGAGAAGCTATTAAAGTTGTCCCCAAAGTGTTTACAGCTTGAAAAATCATCTTATTTATACCAGGCAAATTTCCCATCTGTTTGCATTATGAGGTTACTCAAGATAATAAGTATTTCATTCTGTTCTTCCCTCCAACCTAAGCATTTGACATGGAGCCAGAAAGATAAAAATAAATTAGTAAGTACATTGATATTTTTTATTTTTGTCATAATATTTTGGATATGGAGACAGGTTGCTTTAGTAAGCACCATATCCAGCTTTCGCCAAATGAAATTTATATTTCTAGGAAGATCTTTATGCAAGTTGAACACTCCCAAGGGTTCCAACACAGAGATATCAAATAGATGTTAATTTACTGAAAGTATAAACAAAGGAAGGAAGGCAGGAAAAAAGGAGGAAGGAACAAAGAAGTAAACATTAATTAGGTGAAGTAGCAATCACAGAACAATATGTTGTCTTAAAGTTTCCAGCCCGTCAGTGTGGCACAGTGGTTGAGCGATGACTTATGAACTAGGGAAGAGATCACGGTTCTATTTCTCAGTCAGGGCACATACCCGGATTGAGGGCTCAGTCCCCAGTATGGGGCATGCAGGTGGCAGCCAATCAATAATTGTCTCTCATCATTGATGTTTCTGTCTCTCTCTCTCCCTTCCTCTCTGAAATCAATAAAATGTTTGTTTGTTTTTTAAAAGTAGTTTCCAGAATCCAGGGGATCATTGAAATGCAAATATCTGAAACCAGCTTGATGTATCCCATTTTTTGCATGTGTTATAGGCCTCCATGTCTACCCATTATTGAATCATCACATATTATGTAATCCTAAAAACAAATTTTTAAACATTCTCTTTAAATTACTATATGCTCACTGATCAGTGTTTTCTTCTTAGACCAATCTGAACAAAACATTCAAAAGGTTTCATGCTAAAATTCCATCTTTTCTTCCAGTATTCTCAAAGGACCATTACAAATGAACATGGAATTACATAATAAAATGTAGAAGAGAAATATTTATGTATTACATACAATCTCATTTAAATACTTACATGCAAACAAACATCATATAATATCATATACAATGTAACATAATACATCTCAAGCAGTTTTCATCTGAAAGCATACTAAAATCATTTTCAGGTTGCTTTCTTTCGCTTAGTAATATTTATTTAAGTTTCCATCATTCCTTTTCATGGCTTGATAGTTCATTTATTTTTAGTTCTACTGAATAATATCTCATTATCTGAAGGACATCTTGGCTGCTTCCAAGTTTTGGCAATTATGAATCAAGCTGCTATAAATACCCTTATGCAGTTGTTGTGTGAACATAAGTTTTCAACTCCTTTGAGTAAATACCAAGGAGCACAGTTGCTGGATCTATGTTATGTTTAACTTTGTAAGAAACCCACTACACTGTCTACTAAAGTGACTACCATTTTGCATTCCCACCTGCAATGAATGAAAGGTCTCACGCTCACATCATCAGCAGCATTTGGTGCTGTTAGGCTCTGGATATCGGCCATGCTAATAGGTGTGGCATCTCGATGTTTCAATTTACATTTCCCTAATGTCTTAGGACCTGGAGCATCTTTTCATATGCTTCCTTGCCATCTGTATATCTTCTTTGGTGAGGTGTATTTGAGATCTTTATTCATTTTTTAACTGGGTTTTTCATATTCTTACTGTTGAGTTTTAAGAGTGTATTGTATATTTTGGAAAAGAGTTCATTATCCTTGCAAAGATTTTCTCCCAATCTGTGTTTTTGTGTTTTGATTCTCTTACCAGTGTCTTTGTGACGTAAACTTTTTAATTTGAATGCAGTCCAACTTAGCAATTATTTCTTTATGTATTGTGCCTTTGGTGTTGTACTAAAAAGTCATTACAAAGCCCAACATCACCCAAGTTTCCACCTATGTTATCTTCTGATAATACTATGGTTTTGCATTTTACATTTAGGTTTATGATCCATTTTGAGTTAATTTTAGTGTAGGGAAAAGATCTGTGTCTAGATTTTTTTTTTTTTTTTGCACGTGGATGTCCAGTTGTCTCAGCACCATTTGTGGAAAAGGCTTCTTTGTTCATTGTATTTGCTCCTTGGTCAGCAATAGAGTTTTAATAATAGTGTATCAATATAAGTTCAGCAATTGAAACAAATGTCCCACATTAATGTCAATAATAGGGGTGAGTATGGGAAAGTGTAATGTGGGAATTGTCTCTGCTTTTAGCCAAAAAGTAGATATAAAATAACATTTAACTTTATTTTTCTATAAAAAAATAAATTCTTAACTTGCTTCAGCATTCATCTGTCCATCTTCTATAAGATTATTTACAGAATTGAGAGTAAGAATTTACCTGTATCAAAAGATAGAAATAATGAAAAAGTGAGCAGTAAACTTAAATCACATGGTCCAATTTTTATTATTGTTTGGGGGACTAAATTGTACAAAAAATTATGAAATTTGGGCTTTATCCACACATGTTTTAAATACAGAAACTGTTATTTTTTTCAAGGAAATACATGATAATATAGAAAATAATCAAAATATATAGCATTTCAATTATTCTGTGGCTGGGGGACAAGGAATGTTAGAATTGTCATGAACCTTTGATACATTTTGCTAGAAATGCTTTATTAGAACTGACTTTCTACAATTTGAATCTACAGTATTCTTCTTTTGATACCTAAGTCATTGAACTTGAAGGTGTTAAAGAGTTAATAAGCAAATTAATTTGTCATTTTCAACCAGAGGAGTAATTAAGCTCCAGAAGAAATCTGACTCATAATTGGAAATGAGTAATGAGCAAGTAGGAAGTGAACAAAAATAAATAAGTGTAGTCATTAAGAGAGGAAGTGAGTCTAATAAGAGGACATAACATAGATCGTCACCTGCAGTACAGTCACGTTGTGCAACTATGGAGTGGAAAGTATAGGTGAGGCCGCACAATATGGGTCATGGTTAAGATTTTATCAGGGAGGAGCCAGCTGCTTCGATGTGTAGGTGACAGGTACGTGGTCACTGATCACACTTACCCCTTGACAACAATAGGATGCTCTCACCAACAGCAATGAGGCATTTTGTTAAAAATCACATGTAGCTAACTATACCAGCAAACTGTATTAAAGTTTCTTACTTGAGAATACTGACTGGAACCTGCCAAAGTTTCCATCAAACTTACTAAGTTTGATGGAAAGGTTACAAAAGGTCAAGGTTATAAAATTAAATCTAAAGTTTTGACCAGATTTGACATATCTGAAGATGAAAATGCATGATCTAAAAATGTCTGCCTTCTTTTCATTAATTCATGTCAGTGTAGCAAGACATACTCTATTCACATCAGTGTACAAGAATCTTGTAATTTTAAGGAAATACAATAAAAAGGGAGAAATTGGGGTAAATTAAAAGACAAAATTAAATAAAGCACCAAAAATGGTAAGTAGATAATTTATTAATTGCCAGGTAGAGGGCAGTTTGGGTCACCGAGGATTATTTGGGTAAGTTTCCCGAACAAGGGCTGAACATGAGAGAGGCTTTGAGGGGTGGGGCAGTAAAGTTTTAACATACAAAGCTGATTTAATAGAAGCAGGTGCATAAAGGTGACAGTACGGACTCGCAGTTTCTGTGGGAAAGACTTGTGTGAATGCAGGTGTGAGTGCTTTTCAGATGGAACAGGAAAAGGATGTGTAGAAATGGCAATGAGATATTCCCTTGAACCGACAGAATGAGCAATTTCACCTTAAATCAACTGTTGCTTTGTTACAGGTCTTTTTCTACTAGCAGCAAGAACATAACTTCTCTGTCTTAATTAATTGATTTCTGAATGTATTATGATCAATTACCAAATTAGTTCAGAGATGAAGAAATGTCTAATAAATTATCCCATTTTCTCTGTTGATCAGAGATATGTGACTTGTTCATCCCAGCATTTCTGCTCATCTGGAACAAATTGTTGGCACCAGGGAGCTAGAAGCATGTGATTTTCCCTCCAGTTATGCCTTTGGAACCCAGCACAGGGACTAATCCCCATTATCGCATGATAAATATGACCTCCCATCACTAAGGCTCTCTTTTTCTGAGTCCTTTGCATACAACTTGGTTGTGTTCTGAAAAGTTATTAAGTTATTCATTTTAGTTTAATTTTTTTATTCACTACTTATTGCCCTGCGCTTTTTTTAAATTAGATTTTAAATACTTTTTCTTTTAGAATTACTTTAGATTTGTAGAAAAATTCCAATGATATTACAGAATCACCCTATAGTCTATAACCATTTACCCCTGTTATTAACATCTTACATTAGCATTGCACATTTGTCACAATTGATGAAACAATGTGGAACATTATTGTCAAATAAAGTCCATATTTTATCCAGATTTCCTCAGTGTTTACATCTTGTCAGGTTTCGGGTCCAGGATCTCATCCGGGACGCCACATCACTTTTAATGGACGTGTCTACTGAGGCTCCTCTTGACCATCATCTAGAAAATGTTGAGTAGTAAGGTATTTTGTACAATGTATCCAGCTGGGATTTGGCTCAAGCTTTTTCATGATGAGACTGCAGTCCTAGGCTTTGGGCAAAAGATAACAGAGGCAAACCGTCATTTTCAACACATTTTATCAACACGGACTATTGTTGCTGATGACCTTGATCACTTGGCTGATTGTGTTTGTCAGCTTTCTCTATTGTAAAATTACTCCCCCCACCCCCTTTCTACTGTAGATTTTTGCAGGAAGGCCGTCTGCTCAGCCCATACTCAGTGAGTGAGGAGTTATGCTCCATCTCCTTGCTAGTGGATTATCTACATAAATTATTTAGCGTTCTTGTGTAAAGGAGACTTATTTAGTCCCTGACATTTAATATATATATATATATATATATATATATATATATATATATATGTATATATATATATACATATATATATATATATATATATATCAGTATGGACACAGGGTTATTTATCTTGTATTTTGGACTATAATCTAATACTACTTTATTTATTTTGTGCTTCAAATTATCCCAACTATTGGGAGAATTTCCAATTGGCTCCTGTTGTCTTTTGACATATCATCATCATTGCTTTTTTAATTTAGGTTGTATGCTTTTTGTTTTGGTTTTGGTTTTAGTTTCTTACTTTCTGGCACTATAAGATTATCCATGTTCACTGTCAATATCTATAACTAGAGGACTTGTGCACGAAATTCATGCATGGGGGGGGGGTCCCTCAACCCGGCCTGCACCCTCTCGCAATCCAGGACCCCTCAGGAGATGTCTGACTGCCAACTACAAGCAAAAGGAAAGCCACACTGGCATTGTACTTTAGTTGATGAAATGCAATTGGTGTCCTGGTGGGGATCCTGGATCAGAAAAGAGGACATTATATGTATAAACAAAGGAAATATGAATAAACTTTGGGCCTTGTTAATAATATTATTACTTAACTAGAGGCCCGATGATGAAATTCATGCAAGTGTAGGCCTTCCTTCACCCAGCTGCCGGCACCGGCTTCCCTCTGGCACCCAGGACCTGGGCATCCCTTGCAGCCCTGGCTTCATCCAGAAAGTCGTCTGGAAGGATGTCTGGTCTAATCAGCATATTATGCTTTTATAAAGCACAATATGCTAATTAGAACAGACAGCCAAACAACCTTCTGGATGTCATTCTGGACATCCTTCCAGACGAAGCCGCCGTGGCAGCGGCTGAGACAGAGGTGATTAGGGGTGATGAGGCAGGCAGGCAGAGGTGGTTAGGGGTGATCAGTCAGGCAGGTGAGCAGTTAGGGGTGATCAGGCAGGCAGAGTGGTTAGGGATGATCAGGCAGGCAGGCAGGTGAGTGGTTAGGAGCCAGCGGTCCTGGATTGCGAAAGGGACTCATTTCCGAAGTTACCTATAGCAGCACCTTTTGCTATTCCCCACTTCAGTGAGGTTGATTCATATGTCAGTATTGTAATTATATTATCTTGTCATAGTTTGTATTAATTCCTGGAATTATCCAACCTTCTAAAATATGTTTTCATTTGCATATATTAAGATTCTCTTTTTGTGCTGTAAAGTAATGAGATTGATAAATGCATAATGCCATGCTCCCACCACTACAATATTACATAGAATCATTTTACTATCCATCAAACCCCTGTACTTCACCTTCACCTCCACCCAGTTCCACCAAATAACCAGCAATCACTGCACATTTTATTGTGCCTATATTTTACCTTTTTCATAATGTCACATAGTTGGTATCATACACCGTATAGCCTTTCAGACTGGCCTCTTTCATTCAGCAATATGCATTAAAAGTTTTTCTCTGTCTTTCCATGGGTTGATAGTTCATTTATTTTTACCACTGAATAATATTCCAGTGTGTGGATATGTCACAGTTTGTTTATCTAATCACCTACTGAAGGCCATCTTAGTTGTTTCCAGTTATGGTGTTCATGAAAAAGGCACTTGTAATACATATGAGTACCTTTTTGTGCTGACATACATATTCAAGTTAGTCAGGCAAATACCAAGGAGCATTCTTTTTAACTGTGTGGTGAGACTCTGTTCAGTTTTGTAAAAAGCCTTCTTCCTGTATTCTCTAGTTTTAATTGGTCACTATATATAATTCTATTTTATCTATACCTTATGCTTTATGAGCAAAGTATAATGAACACCTGTCTGTTTTCTGGGCATGCTAAAATTTATACTAACTGTGTTCATAAATTATCTCTAATAGAGGCAACTGCTTTATAATTTATTTCCTCCGAAGTGCTTTTTAGAAAAGTATTTAGCAAATTTTTTGGAAAATTAATTAAGAAAATACTCTTCTGCAGATCCAAGATGGCTGCTGATGGGATGGCAGGCTACAAGATAGTGTGTGAATGAGAGAACGAAAGGAAAGTGTGTAGGCATGCGGGGAGGGTCTGTATTTGTGAGTGAGGGACAGCTATATTCCATAGGACCATTGGGGACTGGCGGAACAAGCTCCCCAGGCTGGGCAGCCTCTACTACTGCTGAAATCTCTCCCAGAGTGGCCGGTTCTGTCGCAGAAACTGTGCCATCTTGAAGGGGAAACTGGCTGTGATCGGAAGCCCAGCCTTACCTTCAACCGGGGAGACCTCGGATACCGCCAGGGACCCTACAATCACAACACCCAGGGACCAGCTGCCTCAGCTGCGATCCCACAAACACTGAGACTTCAGGCTCCCTGACCATGGGTGCCTAAAAAGTCTGTCCAGGTGGAGACAAAGCAGCTCTGAATACGCAGATGTGCCCTGCACCTTCTTACAGAGCAGATAGAAGGAACAGCTCGATTGAACAACACGTATCCAGAATTGGCAAATTAAACACAGCTGGTGAGGCAATCCATGGACAGAAAAGTCAGATACCACCTTAGAGCCATGGTCGGCAAACTGCGGTTCGCAAGCCACATGCGGCTCTTTGGCCCCTTGAGTGTGGCTCTTCCACAAAATACCACGGCCTGGGCGAGTCTATTTTGAAGAATTGGCGTTAGAAGAAGTTTAAGTTTAAAAAATTTGGCTCTCAAAAGAAATTTCAATCGTTGTACTATTGATATTTGGCTCTGTTGACTAATGAGTTTGCCGACCACTGACCTAGAGAAAGCTTTGCCTCCTCAGATTAATCTGGGAGTTTGTTGTTTTGGTGTTTGTTGTTTGCATATTTTTGAATACTTGGTGTTTGTTGTTTGTATTCATCTCAGAGTGTTTGTTGTTTGCATTTTTTGGATTAGTTGTTGTTTTTTTGGAGTTTTCTCCCCATATACATATATTTTCCCCCTTCTTTTTTTTTCTCTTTCTTTTCTCTCTTACATTTCTTCCTTTTCTCAATAATATTTTTTTCTCTTCTAGCCCCTAATTCTCTTTTCTCTGGTAGTCACCTTTATTTGGGATTATTAGTATCATGAATAAATTTGTGCTTGATGCCCTGTGCATTGTGTCTTGTCATGTTGTATTTTGTGCCTTAAAGTAAACGCAGTGGAGAGAGAGCTACATAACCAGACACCCTGAGAGGAGCAATCATGGGGAGACAAAGAAACAGCCCACATACAAAAGAAAAGGAGGAATCACCGGAAAAGGAAGTAAACTAAATGGAGGCAAGCAATATGTCAGAGAAAGAATTCAGAGCAATGGTCATAAGGATGCTGAAAAGGATAGAAGACAAATTCAACAACATGTGTAAGAATCAAGAAGAAATGAAGAAGAACCAAGAAGAAATGAAGAATGACATCGCTGGAATAAAGAACTCAATAGACAGCATCAACAGTAGACTAGAAGAAACTGAGGATTGGATCAGTGAGGCAGAAGACAAGGTAGGAAAAAACACCCAAGCAGAGCAACAACTAGGAAAAAAAAACTTAAAAAAAAAAAAACAGGAGGAGAGCCTAAGGGAGCTTTGGGACAACATGAAACGAAACAACATCTACATAATAGGTGGACAGAAGGAAAGGAAACTGAGCAAGGAATAGAAAACCTGTTTGAAGAAGTAATGACAGCAAAATTCCCTGATAATGGGAAGAAAAAACTCACAGAAGTTCAAGAAGCTTATAGAGTCCCAAACAAGATGAACCCCAAAAGACTGACACCAAGACACAGTATAATTAAATTGGCAAACAACAACAAAAAGAAGAAAGAATCTTAAAGGCTGCCAGAGAGAGACAGAAAGTTACCTACAAGGGATCTCCCATCAGACTATCAACTGATTTCTCAACAGAAACACATCAGACCAGAAGGGAATGGAATGAAATATACAAAGTCATGCAAAGCAAGGGTCTTAGTCCAAGAATACTGTACCCTATCAATAAAAATTGAGGGTGAAATCAGGAGCTTCACAGACAAAAAAGGACTAAGGGAGTTTATTACCACCAAACCAGCAATGCAAGAAATGCTAAAGGGTCTGCTGTAAAAAGAAGAAATAGGAAAGAAAGAAGGGAGACAGGCATAAAGAATAAAAATAGTGACAAACAAGTACCTATCAATAATAACTTTAAATGTAAATGGATTAAATGCCCATAGGGTAACTGAGAGGATAAGAAAACATGACCCATATACCTGATGTCTACATGAGACCCACTTCAGAACAAAGGACTCACACAGACTGATGGTAAAGGGATGTAAAAAGGTGTTTCAGGCAAATGGAAATGAAAAAAAAAAAAAGCTGGGGTAGCAATACTTATATCTGACAAATTAGACTTCAAAGTGAAGGCCATAACAAGAGATAAGGAAGTCCACTTCATAATAATAAAGGGAGCAATCCAACAGGAAGATATAAATCTGGTAAACATATATGCACCCAATACAGGAGCACCCAAATACATAAAAAAACTTCTGGAGGATATCAAGGGAGAGATTGACAGCAATACAGTCATAGTAGGGGACTTTTATAGTGCAATAACACCACTGGACAAATCCTCTAAACAAAAAAATCAGCAAAGAAACATCAATCCTAAATGACTCAATAGATCAGATGGAATTAATTGACATCTTCAGAACATTCCACACCAAAGCCACAAAATATACATTCTTCTCAAGTGCACATGGGTCATTTTCAAAGATAGACCACGTATTAGGATGCAGGAAAAGTCTCTTCACATTCAAGAAGATATAAATCATATCGAGCATCTTCTCATATCACAATGGCATAAAATTAGAAATTAACTACAATAAAAAACAATAAAAAAATCAAACACCTGGAGGTTAAATAGCATGCTATTAAACAATGACGGGGTTACCAAAGAGATGAAAGAAGAAATAAAAAGCATCATGGCAACAAATAACAATGACAACACAACAATCCAAAATCTATGTGACACAGTGA
Organism: Plecotus auritus; assembly: GCF_963455305.1. Taxonomy (NCBI): domain Eukaryota; kingdom Metazoa; phylum Chordata; class Mammalia; order Chiroptera; family Vespertilionidae; genus Plecotus; species Plecotus auritus. Next base: position 164,144,823 of record NC_137770.1, read on the forward strand.
AAGCAGTCTTGAGAGGGCAGTTCATAGCTCTACAGGGTGACCTCAAAAAAACAAAACAAAACAAAACAAAAAAACCACACACACAAAGAAGAAAAAATGGTAAATTATCTAACCCTACAACTCAAAGAGTTACAAAGAGAGCAACAAGAAAAGCCCAGCATAAGCAGAAGGAAGGAAATAATAAAGATCAGAGTGGAAATAAACAACATAAAAACCAAAAACAACAACAACAACAACAATATAAAAGATCAATAAAACCAAGAGCTGGTTCTTAGAATTGATAAACAACATTGATGAACCTCTAGCCAGGCTCACCAAGAAGCAAAGAGAGAGGAATCAAATAAGCAAAATCAGAAATGAAAGAGGTAAGGTAACAACCAATCCCACAGAAATACAAATGATTATGAAAAAATACTATAAACAACTCTATTCCAACAAAATGGACAACATGGAAGAAATGGACATATTCTTAGAAAAATCCAAGCTCCCAAGACTCAATCAGGAAGATTCAAAAAACCTGAATAGGCTGATAACTACCAAAGAAACTGAAGCAGCGATCAAAAATCTTCCAACAGTCAAAAGCCTTGGTCCAGATGGCTTCACAGGGGAGTTTTACAGAACATTCAAAGAAGAACTAAAACCTACTCTCCTCAGACTATTCCAAAAAATTCCAGAGGAAGGCACAGTTCCAAGCTCTTTTTATGAAGTCAGCATTACCCTAATCCCAAAACCAGATAAAGACACCACAAAAAAGAGAACTACAGGCTAATATCCTTAATGAACATAGATGCTAAAATCCTCAACAAAATTCTAGCGAATCATATCCAGCATTACATTAGAAAGATTATGCACCATGACCAAGTGGGATTTATTCCGAGGATGCAAGGATGGTACAATATCTGCAAGTCAATAAATGTTATACATCACAATAACAAACCGAAAGACAAAAATCACAAAATAATACCAATTGATGCAGAAAAAGCATTTGACAAAATCCAACACCACTTCTTGATAAAAACTCTCAGCAGAGTGGGAATAGAGGGATATACCTCAACATAATAAAAACCTTATATGACAAGCCTACAGCCAACATCATACTCAACGGGCAAAAACTAAACTCATTTCCCCTAAGAACAGGAAAAAGACAAGGATGCCCACTTTCACCACTCCTATTTGATATAGTAATGGAAGTGCTAGCCTTAGTGATCAGAAAAGAAGAAGAAACAAAAGGCATCCAAATTGGAAAAGAAGAAGTAAAACTGTCATTCGCTGATGACATGATACTATACATAGAAAACCCCAACGACTCCATCAAAAAACTACTAGAACTAATAAATGAATTTGGCAATGTAGCAGGATACAAAATTAACATGCAGAAATCTATGGCCTTTTTATACACCAATAATAAACTCACAGAAAGAGAAATGAAAAAAATAATCCCATTTACCATTGCACCAAAAAATTAAGATACCTAGGAATAAACCTAAGGACGTAATAGACCTGTACTTGGAAAACTACAGGACATTGTAAAAAGAGATAGAGGAAGACATAAACAGATGGAAGAACATACCATGTTCATGGATTGGTAGAATCAACATCTTTAAAAGGTCCATATGACCCAAAGCAATCTACAGATTCAATGCAATCTCCATTAAAATACCAACAGCATATTTCAAAGATCTAGAACAAACTCTACAAAAATTCATCTGGAAAAAAAAATGAATATCCACAACAATCCTGAGAAAGAAGAACAAATTTTGAGGGATCACAATACCAGATATCAAGCTATATTACCAAGCCACGATTCTCAAAACTTCCTGGTACTGGCACTAGAACACACATATAGACCAATGGAACATAACAGAGAACCCAGAAATTGACCCAAGCCATTACTATGCTCAATTAATATTTGACAAAGGAGGCAAGAGCATACAATGGAGTCAAGACAGTCTCTTCAATATATGGTGCTGGGAAATTTGATCAGATACATGCAAAAAAAATGAAACTAGATCACCAACTTACACCATACACAAAGACAAACTCAAAATGACTAAGGACTTAAATATAAGACGTGAAACCATAAAAATCCTACAAGACTCCATAGGCAGCAAAATAGCAGACATATGTCGTAGCAATATCTTTACAGACACAGCTCCTAAGGCAATGGAGACTAAAAAGAAAATGAACAAATGAGACTACATCAAAAAAAAAGCTTCTGTACAGCAAAAGAAATCATCAACAAAACAACAAGAAAGCCCACTGCATAGGAGAACTTATTTGCCAATGTTATCACCGATAAGGGTTTAATCTCCAAAATTTACAGAGAGCTCATACAACTTAACAAAAGGAAGATAAAAGATCCAATAAAAAATGGGCAAATTATCTAAATAGACACTTTCTGAAAGAGGACATAGAGAAGGCCCAGAGACATATGAAAACATTCTCAAAGTCACTAATCATCCAAGAGATGCAAATCAAAACAACAATGAGGTACCATCTCACACCTGTCAGAATGGCTATCATCAACAAATCAACAAATGACAAGTGCTGGAGAGGATGTGGAGAAAAAGGAACCCTCCTTCATTGCTGGTGGGAATGCAGCCACTATGGAGAACAATATGGAGTTTCCTCAAAAAACTGAAAATGGAACTCCCATTTGACCCAATAATCCCCCTTCTAGAACTATATCCCTAGAAAACAGAAACACCAATCAGAAAGGATGTATGCACCCCTATGTTCATAGCAGCACAATTTACAATAGCTAAGATTTGGAAACAGCCTAAGTGCCCATCAGCAGATGAGTGGATTAAAAAACTGTGGTACATCTACACAATGGAATACTATGCTGCTACAAAAAAGAAGGAACTTTTACCATTTGCAACAGCATAGATGGAACTGGAGAGCATTATACTAAGTGAAATAAGCCAGTTGGAGAAATATAAATATCACATGATCTCACTCATATGTGGGATACAATGATCAACATAATTTGATGAACAAGAATAGATCCAGAGACAAATGGCAGGCAGGGGGGAGTTAGAGAGCAACCAAAGGACTTGTATGCCTTCATATTTGCATAACCAATGGACAGAGACACTGGGGTGGTGGGGGCTTGCCTGGGGTAGGAATGGCTTGAGGGGGGGAGGGTCAGTTGGGGAAAAAGAGACATATGTAAAACTTTAGACAATAAACTATAAATTAAAAAATAGAAAATGGTCCAAAAAGCATGAATAGGTATTCCACAAATAGAAATGGAAAACATGGGATATATTACTTACACCTGTTTCACTGGCAAAGTAACAAGCAAGATAATACTAAGTTATAGAGAAGATGTGAATCAGTTAGTTCTCTTATACATAATTAGTGATAGTAAACTTTCGTGAAAGCATTTGCAATAAAATGTGGTGTTGTCTTTTTAAGTTAAATGTATGGCCAGACAACATCATTCCTTGACAAACATATGGAACACTTATAGAAGTACTATTTGTAATTACAAAATGCTGAAACATTTTATTTAGAGAGAATGAATAAATAAAATATAATTGCATTGTAGAATACCATAGAGCATTTAAAATAATTTACAGCTCCATGCCAAAATTTGTATACATCTTAGTAGCAGAATGCTGAATTTAAAAAAAAAAATTCTAATTGATAATATATGTGTTGCATCCTTTTTTAAAACTTTATTTTTATTGTTGACACTATTTCAGATGTCCCCTTTCCCCCCCCCCTTGCCCTTTGCCCACCTCCAATCAGCCCTAGCCCCCTTCCCTCTGTCCATTAGCACACTGTTGCCTGTGTCTATGGGCTTTGCATATATGCTCTATAGCTAATCCCCACACTGCTGGGGTTCTTGTCCCAGCATTATGATGGGTTCAGCAATCTGGAGAAAGGCTGTGCGTAGATTAAGTAGAAATCCAAAGATGAAAGATAGTTTTGAAAGGCATTGGGGGTCAGAGGACCTTCAGCTAAAGGAGCTAAAGATTTCTCCTTGACTCAGGACCCTTGCTTTTTATTAACACAATTTATCCTAAGGCAAGGTACAGATAATACACTTCAAAGGGTAGGGTTTACAGAAGCATTGTCAGATTGCGGAATAGCCTACAACTGTTCAGGTGTTTGGCCAACAGGAGGCAATATCACGTAGATTAAGATGCCCTGAGGTGTCTGGCAGTAAACAGTCATCCTATTCAGGTTTTGGGGAGATGTCTTTTAGCCATTCCAACAGGTAATTGTTACTCAGCCCTTGTTGAGCCCCAAGTTTCATCAACCTTTTGATAAAACCCTTGTAATTATGACATGCTGGAATTGGCTCCTGACACCACACCATTTTTTATCCAGTCCCACCCTTCTACTCCTCTCTGACAGCTGTCAGTCTGTTCCATGTTTCCATGCTTCTGTTTCTATTTTGTTCATCATCCTTTTTAAAAGTTCAAAAACTTGTAGAACTTAATAATATATGTATATTAAACTTACTGGTGAAGAGAGGGCTTTTTGAATTAAAAGAAGACCTGAAAGATGAGAAAAAACCAGTTATACATATAGTAAGGGAAAGAACATTGTAAATGGACACACACATACACACCATTGGGCATATCAAAAGGATTAGAAAAAGACTTATTAATGAGCATAATGACGTTTAAAGGAGTTTTGCTCCTACAACAACCAAGGGTGGTACTTCTAGTTGCCTTCTCCTTTTGTGAATAACACTTAAGGTGCCAGATCTGATCTATCTTGAGTTAATTTTTGAACTTTGATTTCTATGCATTGTGAAATTGTGAAGGTATCAGGGGACCTGTTAAACCAATAATTTTCAGACTTCAGGATAGTACTATTGCATCAATGTGGGAGGGAGAGACCAGAAAAGAAATCCCTAAATTTGGGAGAAGCCTGAAATAGCCACCAGCCCAGTATCTGCTCACCCTCCATGGGGAAGAGACTATGATACGGGGGACATGTGCAGCCCCAGAAAGCCTTTCAGACAGTGGCATTGAAACTGCGACTACATCTCTTAAAATATCAGCAGAAATTCCATCCTACATCTCTGTGTGACCCAGCCTTGGATAGAAATAAAAATCCTCCCAGATTGTCACTCTATATTCTTGGAGACAACTCCCCAAAATACCCAATACAAACCCTCTGGGAATGTTCCCATTTACTCTAGCTCAGGGACCCTTGACATTCTCTCTACTTGCAGTCTGGTTTTCTGCTGAGGACAGCACTGCCCTGAACCCTGTAATGTCAAGGTCACATTTCCCCACATCTACTCAAGAGTCGAATGGCCCCTAGACTTTTTCATGTCCACACACTGTGCAAAGTACCTTGGTGGCTATGAATTTATCTGCTCTTTTTTCCTTCTTTTGATAACAGCACCCACTTTCCTATTGAAGAAATGGCTGTTCTCCAACCATATCATTGGGAAGAAAAACCCTTCTTTAAATACAGTTTTCTAGATTCTTTTACATAAAAATAATTTTTGTTATCCACTATACTTGATAGGAATAATTTCACAGTTGTGAATCTAAAATATTTTTTAAGAAAACCAGTTAAATGTACATGTTACTATTTCACTTCAAATACTTTGAGAAATATGATTTGAAATTATCTAAAATTTCCTAGAAAATGATAATTTAGAAGAATTTTTAAATATATATAATATGTGTGTATATATTATTTATATAAATATTTCTGGAAAAAATGTGGTGTTTACAGTTTTGGTTCATTTTCAATTTGTCATTTTCAATTTCACAGAACATAGGTTCTTTGACATGAATACTAAGAAAGAATCTCAGAATATTGAAAAATAATTTATTCTAAATTTATTTTGTTACTTAATAAAAATATTTCTACCAATGATTGTTCTATTCCTCATTGTTATCCTGGCAGGATAGTGTAAATATCAGGGAGGTGTATGTGTACTTGACTTGCTTGTACTTGACTCAGAGGGAGGAGCCTATTCCATAAGAAAGAATCAAGAACCATGGAGAGTAATTCCCCAAGTCTTGAAATCTAATCAAGGAATTCCCAGCATGAGCCCAGCTGGATTTCAGAACTGCTGCAAAACACCAATGACTCCTTTTACTGTTACAGCTCTTATCTTATGCCTGTGCCATTACTGTATGTTGAGTAGGATGGGGAGTTAACTTGTCTTGTTTTACACATTCACAAAACAAGAGGAATTGTGCCCTATGAGCTCTACTTACCACAAGCCTCCTCTACACTGAGGCCTGAGTTAGAGGATGAGGTTTTGGATTTTGAGTTTGTGCTAAATGGGGTGAAAATCCTGAAAACCTGGGGAGGAGAATAAATATACTCGCATCTAGAAAGGATGTGAATCATTAGAGGCAGAAGGTGGACTGTGGCAGACAGACTCCAGGTGATGTCCATGATCCCCATCTTTTGGTGTTCACATCCTGGCATATCTTCTCCCCTTGAGTCTGGGAGCAACCTGTGACTTGCTTTCAACCAATAGAACAGGACAAAGTTGATCAGAAATCACCACCATCATTGGGTTACATTATATGGCAAAGATAACGGGTTGTCACTGCCATGATTACCTGATTACTTTATATAGAATTCCATGCTGCTAGCAGACTCACTCTGGAGACTCACTGAGATCAAGAAGGCGGCCATAGGTCCTTTAGTCCCAAGAACCTGAATTCTGCCAAAATGACTGAGTACTCTTAGAAGAGGATTCTGGCATTCTTGAACTCCTGATGAATCCTGCCTGGCACCTTGGTGGTGGTCTTGCAGAGGACCCAGCTGAGTCTCATCAGGACTCCTGGCCCAGAAAATCTGCGGGATAGTAAATGTATGTTGTTCTAAGCAGCTGCATTTACTGTAATCTGTTACACAGAGCTGAACACTAATAAGATATCTGTGGTGGTGCTGGAGTGAATAATACTACCCACTGTTTTCTTGCTTGTACCGGTGGACATACGTTGCCCAAGGCTAACCATAGTTAAGAAGCACTATTTTGTTTCTTATAAGTTTTCTATATTCTTTAGAGAGAAAGTGCTGTTCTGATTGATTTCTGCCTATGAGTTTGGGCTTAATATAAAAGAATCTCTAGGAAGTCATTGAAGCAATCAGCACATGCAAAATGGCGGCACAAACCCATTAGATTAACAGCTCATCTCCTCCAAGGATACTATCAGAGAAAACAGCTGTAAACATGGCATAAATTCGATTCAAGTTAAGTACAGCAATCTAGTTCAAGCTATTGATCTTGTCCCTAATAAATTAGTGGGTGAATGCCTGGCTGGGCAGAACAAAGACGGCTGAAAATTCCTTACCTGTAAACACTCTTGGATGATTCCCAGCCCTGATTTTATAAAATAGAGCTTAGGACCTAATTCCTCATTATCCAGGCAAGGGTTTGGTGTTAAAAGAAAGCAGTGCTTTTAGCACTGATTAATGCATGGTTTATAGGGTTCTGTATGGTATACATACTGATGAAAGAAATAAAATGCATAGATTAAAACAGAGATGAGAATAAGTGAAAGGAATAAGTAACCACTACTTTAGCTAAATGAATGTGTGTGTGCTTGTTAAGCATTTTTGAGGCAGGGACATGACTTAAAATATCCTATATAATAAAAGGCTAATATGCAAATTGTCCCCTCAGGACTTCAACTGCTCGCTATGACGGGCACTGACCACTAGGGGACATTGCAGAAAAAAGGAAGGCCCTAATTGGCCCTGATAGCTGGCCAGGCCCCTAGGGACCCTACCCATGCATGATTTCATGCACCGGGCATCTAATATATATATATATATATATATATATATATATATATATATATATATATATATATATGTATTTATATGTATATATAAATATATATATGTATTTATATGTATATATAAATATATACATATATACATATATTTATATGTATATATATGTACATATATTTATATTTATGGTTTATTATGAAAATAGATTTGGTAAACTATCATTAATGAAATTATCTGGTGAGTATCAAAATACCTCTTGGTCTACTAGACTCTTCTAGAAAATGGGAAAATGCTGCTGTAAATAACAGAACACTATATACACTCAGATGTACAGCAGTACTTACTCTGTAAATGTGGCCTTCAGCAATTTATTGACTACTGAAAAAAACATATGACAGCATGAAGCCAGCAAGCCGCAGATAATAGACTATCTTGAAAGAGGATCCTTTTCTTCTACAGTCAGCAGTAGGTGATAAATGGCTCTAATGTCAGTGCTTATTTTCTTCTCTTCTACCACCTCCTCCCCCAGGCTATCTGGGATCAGAGACTAATAGCCCCTCAGGAGAAGATATCTTGACACAACCCTTCTCATGTGCGATAGCCACAGTTATCAAGCATGTGTCAGTAACTTCCAATTGGGACCGGGGGATGGCTTGATGTTTGTCTTCCAAAACACTGGGTATCTTCAGCTATAAACCAGAAGAAAGAAACATAATGTAATTTATTTCTGAAAATGGGAGAGGTTTTATGATCCTGGAGCCAGGGTTCAGCCAGAGGCCTTCACAGTGTTAACAATTTCTCTGAACATACCCTAAAACACTGATATCACCATAAAGATTTCCCACAGAGTGGGAAACTTATACTGAAAGTACCTCATAGCAAGGCTTATTTTAATCTTGTGCTTGGAAAAAAAGAAAACATCAGTCCCACAATGCTGTTGCATCATATGAAATTGCTAGTGTCCAGTGTGTAAGTATTTAGTCCAAGCATGTTTTAATGTCATTTTGACATAGTGGTCTAAAAGTTTTCATCAATCTATGCAAGTCAGTCTAATGGCAAATGGGTACACCTCTTAATGGGCTGAAAATGGGCCTCCTTTCAAGGCTATTGCCATAGTAAAATAAGTACTAAATTTCCTCCTTGATAAGAAACTTTCAGTTATAAAGTAAGGAAGTCATGGAGATATGACGTACAGGATAGAGAATATAAACAATAGTATGATAAGTATTTTGTGCATTACTAGATGATTACTTAATTTATCATGATGATCACTTTGTAAGATATATAAATATTGAATATGTTGCACACTTGTATCTCAAAATATTGTATGTTGACTATACTTTAATAAAAAAATAAAAAAGTAAATTTTTAAAAAAGAGGGGAAGGTAACCTCTTCCCTTATTTTCCAGAGAAATAATTAAGCCTTTTATTTTTCATTTTAATTTGTCCTTATACTTTATAATAAAAACGCTTTATAAAAATTTCCTACAGGCTTAAAATGTGCACTTAAAATTATGTATCATGTAAGTATTGTACAATAAAATTAACTGTATTCCCCTTAAAAACACAAGAATTACTATTTTAAAAAGTTTATTAATGAATGTCATGCCAATAAATTTGATAATCCTATATAATAAAAGCCTAATATGCAAATCGACCGAAGGGCAGAATGACCAGCTGAATGACCGGTCGCAATGATGCTCACTGACCACCGAAGGGCAGATGCTCAATGCAGGAGCTACCTCCAGCCCGCAGGCCCCAGGCCAGCCAAGGCGAGTGCCAGCAGGGTCCCCCAACTGCCCCACCAATCATCCAGCAGAAGGAGGCGACCAGCGGCGGTGGCAGTGGGGGGCAGGGCCAGCAAGTGGGCAGCACCAGAGCAGCCAAGGTGGGTGCCAGTGGGGGGGCCCCTCCAATCATCCCACCGGTGGCCTCACAGATCAGCCTTGATCACCGTTCAGGACTAGGGACCCTACCCGTGCATGAATTTCATACACTGGGCCCCTAGTACATAAATAAATATAAAAATTAAAAATAATTTTAATAAAAAATAACTTAAAATATGGGGGTGATTCCTGGAAATGTGCTGTGAGAGTTGTTTAGAGAGAAACTGTGAAACCATTTTGACAAAGGGATTTAAGAGTCATAATGATGACAGATAGCAATTAGGGCACTTGAATCACTTAACAAAGAGAAGAGATTAAGGGAGGCTAGTACTTGGGGAAAACAAAGTGAAGAGACCTGTGATTGGTAATTAATGGCAGCTACCAGGCACTGAGATCAACATAGGTAAATGCTGCCTAGGTACATTTTGAGTAATAATGGGCTTTTATTACCCAGCAGCTGGGGATAATGCTAGCACAGCCTTCAGCTGTTAGACAGTCATGCTCCTCTAACCCAGACAGTTCCTGCAGTGCCTCAAGGGTCTCCCAGGTGAAGAGAGTCAGTACCAAGGTGCCTTTTCTGGGGAGTGTGCATCCACAGATAGATCAGCAGGGAGAGGAGGGCCGACTGGAATGGTGTGTTCCCTCTCCAGAACACACCACTGGCCTGGATGCCATTGACTCCTCATTGTAGAGACAATACCCAAAAGGATAAAAATGGGCCCAGGGACACTGCAGCATCTATGGAGGTGGAGGGAAAGTGACCACAGCTGTCCTGACCCCTGAGAGCTCCACAGCTCCCCAGCCTTCTCTGTAAGTCTCTCTCTCTTGTTGGTTGTACAGAATGTGACCCCTTACCCCGGGTAGAAGCAGCTTCTGTGCAGGCTCTATGTGCTGCGTATTTTGGGGAAGCTGCTTGGCACCTGGCAGGTACCTCCTGAGCCTGGGGCACAAGCAGGCATCTCCTGGGGATCAGCAGGTCCTATGGGGCCTAGGGCACTTGCCTGCTGCCTGAAGCCCCTCCTGGCAGGTAGACCAGGTGTGTGGGAGGATGCCCTGATGTTCCTGCTCCCTTTGTTTGGAGGCCAAACGCTCCAGACACCATGGCTCTGACTGAGCTGCAGTGATGCTGCAGGTAGGCCAAGGCCCCAAAAACAGAGGTGCCCACTGCCCCATGGAGGTGGAAGGGCATACCAATGGCACTCACGGCTCATCTGGCCCAGACAGTTCCTGCAGCTCCTCGAGGGCCCACGGCTCCCCAGCATCTGTATTCAGTCTTTCTGTTGTTTGTTGTCAGAAGCTGTCCATCAGTGCTCAGCTGTCGTGCAAGAGTAATTGCTCTCTATGTACCTGTGTATTTGATTTTGCACACAGGAGGGGCAAGGTCAGTGTCCCCCTACCTTTGGCCAGGTTGTGCCTTCCCCAAGTAACCTGGAATTTATCAACTGGCAAGTACACCCCCAAGGAGAGAAAACAGATGTGAAAAGAGTGTAGGCGGTGGGGCAAAGTGACCACTCCTTGCTAACACTGCCTCAATCACCTCCCCACACACCTGTTATTATTAGTCACTGTCAATCCCCCCCCACCCCCCCACCCCCCGCTGCCTGAAATGACTCCCTCTGGATGAAACGCCAGTGACTGAAGTCATATCCATTGTTGATTTTTTTTGATGTGTCCTTTTCATGGTTCTTGTTTTATGACTTCACTTTTGGAATAATAACCTCCAGCGTAAACTCTGCTGTGCCCTACAGATCAGCACCTGGATAACCCAGAATCACCCTGTGGTATTTAAAATATGACAGCTTTCACTTATCAGAAATAGGTCTTAGCACTGTTGATAGCCCAAAGTGAGGAAACAGGGTAAACACGGACACCACAGTCTAGCTCAGCTTTGACACGCCCTGGGGCATCTGCCAGGCTTTCTTTTCTCAACTGGAAAGGAGCTAAAGAAATAGTTTGGGGCTATAAGAGGACAGATGTCAGAGCTTTTCATTTTTCCAGGCTTAGTCATATTGTGTGAACTTGAACTGGACCACCATTATCCTAAATATGTTAATACACTGACTAGAAAAAAAAAGGGAAATTGTGTGTGTGTGTGTGTGTGTGTGTGTGTGTGTATGTATATGTTATAGATATGGTACAAGTCATAAGAGTTTGTTCTCTGCGACTATAAATTTACTTTCCTGCCTTATTCCTTCAATGATTTTGATTAAAGTAGCTACAATATAGAGCCCTGTAATATCTGGTATGTTTAAGAAACATCAGTCAAAGAATCATGAAATGGCCATTTTTGGTTGCAATAATTTTACTCAATTCATAAGTAAGAATATTCATCAGCCATTTGTTGTCTCTTAGATAAGCATTATGGGAGATATTTAGATATCTTTAACTGTATTTAGATAAAAATTAGTAAGGTTCTTATAGTACATAGAGCAATATTATAAAAAAAAACAAAACAAAAAACTAAGTACCACGGTAGGAATATAGACAAAATGCCAGGAACTAGTTACATATTAAGTGTGACACTCAATTGATATAATCAAAAACGTAAAATAATTAATGATTCCATCATTGAGTGCTCATACTTATATAGACACTAGAGGCCCGGTGCATGAAATTCATGCATTGGGGGGGGTTGTCCTTCAGTCCAGCCTGCAACATCTCCAATCTGGGACCCCTCGGGGGATGTCTGACTGCTGGTTTAGGCCCAATCCCACAGTCAGTCAGTCATCCCTCTCACAATCCTGGACTGCTGGCTCCCAACTGCTCGCCTGCCTGCCTGCCTGATTGCCCCTAATCTCTTCTGCCTGCCAGGCTGATCACCCCCTAACCACTCCCCTGCCAGCCTGATTGACGCCTAACGGCTCCCCTGCCGGCCCGGTTGTCCCCAACTGCCCTCCCCTGCCAGCCTGGTCCCCCCAACTGCCCTCCCTTCCCTGAAGGCCTGGTCACCCCCAACTTCCCTCCCCTGCAGGCCTGGTCGCCCCTAACTGCCCTCCCCTGTAGGCCTGGTCACCCCCAACTGCCCTCCCCTGCCGGTCTGGTCACCCCTAACTGCCCTCCTCTGTCGGCCATTTTGTGGTGGCCATCTTGTGACCACATGGGGCCGGTCATCTTGTGACCACATGGGAGTGGCCATCTTGTGCGAGGGCATGATGGTCAATTTGTATATTACCTCTTTATTATATAGGATAGCCTTATTCATAAATGACGTGGGAGCAACCTAGATGTCCATAGATAGACAAATAGATAAAGAAGATGTGGTACATATATACAATGGAATATTACTTAACCATAAAAAGAATAAAATATTGTCATTTACAACAACATGGATGGACCTAGAGGGTATTATGCTAAGTGAAATAAGTCATACAGAAAAAGACAAACACAATACATATCATTTGGTTTCACTACACACGGAATCTAAAAAAGAACAAAATAAATGAATAAAAGAAAACAGAAACAGGCCCATAGATACAGAGAACGAGCTGATGGTTGCCAAAGAAGCAAAGAAGAAGGGGTGGGGAATGGGAATATATATATATATATATATTTAAAAAGAGATAGAGAGACAGAGTCCTGACCAAATTAAAAAAAAAGAGGATTAGATTTTAAAAAAAAAGAAATTAATTGGCCCATGTTCTGTAAATGTATTAAATTGTGTAAATACTCTGCTTCCAGAGAAAGGAACCTCAGCCTCTATAGATCCCCTACTGATCTCCTATTTCCTTTGGTGACATGAGGTCAAACCTGCTAGAGAAGGACAAATGTTTCCTTTTTTTTTTCCTGTTAGTATAATGGCCACCCAAGCCCGCCTTCTCTGAGAAGCACAATTATGCCACATGCTTTCTGGTGTGTGTTCAATGAAGCTCACAAATTGGCAGAAGCCCATTTTGCATGGGGCCCGTCTGCTTGCTGAGTCAGCAATGACCCCTCTCTATTTAGAATCCTCATGTATGCAGTTGTCAGGGCTATACCTCAGTGATAAGTTCATGTATCCATGTGGAACATCTTTCCCCTTGAATTGTGGATCCATCGCAATCAAAATGCTATCTAGGGTGCCTCACACTACCTTTATACTTAGGCAGTGAAAATGAAATGAGGTGAATATTAAATACTTCTTATCTTGTGCATGGAGCATGTGATGGGTCATAATTGGGCCATATGACTCATGGCTTGTAATGCCATTTAGCAGGGCTAGCCACCTGAAAATTGTGAATGAGGCTCTTCTGAGTGGATAGACTAAAGACATGTGGTGTTTACCCATAATTTCCAGAGGTGACACATAGTATGCTGAATACGTGTAACCTTTTTCTCAAGTGTCTCTTGTATTTAAGTATGGTTTCTAATTTCTAGCAGGCATTATATATAACTACTAGGGACCCAGTGCACAAATTCATGCACCTTGAAAGGAACTGTGGGCCGCGAGGCTGTGGTGGGCACTGGCAGGTCTCGGCCCATTCTCTGCTCCCCCACGCAGCTCCTCCCACCATGGCCCCTGGTCCCCTGTCTGCTGGCAGCCCCACTCCAGCTGCTGCCACTCCCATGCACTGATGGCACCAGCCCTACTCGCATCCGCTGACTGCTGACAGCGCAGAGTGATTGGGGCCGACACCAGCAGCAGGTGAGAGTGGCGGCTGCTATCTCAATCACCCCTCAGGAGCAGGGGGAGTAGAGAAGCTCTCAGGGGCAATTGGGGCCAGCAGCCACTGCTCGCATCTGCTGACAGCGCCAAGCGATCAGGACCTGCGCTAGGCACCAGTAGCAGGTGCAAGTGGCAGCTTTGGTGCCACCAGTGGGTGTGAGTGGGGCCAGCACTGGTGTGTGGGAGCAAAGAATTTTCAGTAACCACCAGAGGCTCACCCCAATGACAGCAACCGGCGCCCCACCTTGGTCTGGTGCCCCTGCTCACCTGTTCCACCATCCTGCCGCGGCCAATGCCCACCATGTTCTGCACTCTGCCGCCTGCTGCCAACACCCACCATGTTCTGTGCGTGCCCCCTGGTGGTCAGCACACGTCATAGCGACCCAGTTGTTCCACTGTTCAATCTATTTGTATATTAGGGTTTTATATATATAGATGCTTTTTAGATGAAAAATCATATGCCTATGAAATAGTCATTCAATAGCAAGGACCCCTGTGACATGTTCTGTTATATTTATGCATCTCAATAAAAGGCAGATGCTTCCACACTTTTTCATTTCTTCCTTTCTCTTTGTAACCCCTCAATTTTCCCTGTGTTCTATTCAAGAAAAATTTTAACTTCCATGGCTAAAAGTATTTTTTTTAAGAAATGTTTTATTGAGCCAAAATGCTATCCAAAAAGAAGACTGATCTTGGGGCATGGGGTCTAAACCACCAGCAGCATGGCTGGATGGAAAAGACATACATGCCTATTGTCTCAGAGTTTGAAAACATTTTTATACATCAAATAGGGGAAAGAGGGAGAAAGGCATAAGCCATCTGAAAGAATTTACTTTTGCTATAGCCAAAGGGTTGGAAGAAAGTGAATTGGGCCACCTATTGGAACTCAAAAAGAAATCTCCACTCCTGTGGATTGGCTGTGGGCAGCAGTCTGGAAAGCCCATGTGTGAACAAGAAGCTGAGGCTCCCCAGAGTTCCATCCTGACTGGCTAACATGATATTCAGAATTGGTCACCTCAAAATTACTCCAAAGTTCCAAAAGACAAAAGGAATGTGAACAGTCCTATTAGATGGCCCACAGCCATTAACAGACTAAGAGTTCTCTTTCTCTCACTCTCCAGCTGTTGTAATTTAATTTAGAACATCTCAGAATTTTCTCCTTATCAGTCCCTTTATATCTCCCAATTTCTGGAGATAATGCTTTCTCCAGCTTGTAGTCTGGATTCTTTGAATATAACAAATCAACAATTCTGGTTTTCCACTTTATCTGCTATTATGATGAATATAATTATAATATTTAGCATTCGAATACACAATTATTGTGTATCGCCTCAAATGACAAATCCATTTGTTTAAATATTACTATTTCCTATGAAGAGGAGCGGGAACTAAAATATAAAATTTAAAGACTTTTATCCAAGAATAACATAATTGTAAGTGGCAAACCCAAGATACAAACACACAGCTCCTGATTCTAATGATTTTCTGATTATGGATTCTGTCAACCAACTTGCAGGATTCACTTCTGTATGAGTAGTGCTATTATATGATCACATGTAAAATTACCACTAAGTGCCAAAATAAATGTTAATCAACCAATTGCAGACAAGGTAGTCATAGAGGTGTTATATTTTCTAAAATTTAGGGCAATTACAATATCTACACTAATAAAAGAGAAAGATGCAAATTGACCATACCTCCAAGATGTCCACCAGCCAATCAGGAGTGAGTATGCAAATTAACCCAACAAAGATGGCTAATTTGCATACACAGGCGCCCAGCAGCCTGGGTCCCAGTAACATCCTTGAGACCCAGGCCACTCTGAGCCTGTAGGCCCCCATGTAGGCCCTGAGCAGCCGGGATCCCAGAACGCCCCTGGCCACACCTGGCCTACAGGCCTTGGCACTGAGTGGCTGGGTTGGGGCGGCAGAGGCTTGAGCAGGGCCAGAGTGGAGCTGGGGGGCCCTGCCCAAGCACAGGCTTGACCGGAGCCGGGGGGTGTCCCTGCGGAGGCTTGAGCAGGGCCTGAGCAGAGCCGGGGGGGGGGGGGGAGGGGTGTGCCCTGCTCAAGCCATGGCAGAGGCTTGATCAGAGCCAGGGGGGCCTGCCCAAGCTGCAGCGGAGGCTTGAGTGGAGGGTGGGGAGGCCCTGCCCAAGCCATGGCAGAGTCTTGAGCAGGCTGGGAGACGGGGGGTTGTGCCAGCCTTGGCTTGCCAGCAGTTCTGCCTCTGCGAGTGAGCTGCAGAGGAAACACCTTTTCTGAATGCTCATTGGCTAAGCTCCCTGTACACTGCCACTTGCAGTGTTCTTGGTAACTTGGGTTATAAGAATCCAAGAAGGTGATCTAGGGTTTTTCCACCACACACCTGGAGGAAAAAACGAAGGTCCGCTGCTGGAGGGCTAATAAATGTCATATCCTGCCCTAGCCGGTTTGGCTCAGTGGATAGAACCTCAGCCTGCCAAGCACAGGGTCTGGGCTCGATTCTGATCAAGAGCATGTACCTAGGTTGCAGGCTCCTCCCTGGCCGGGGCCCAGGTCAGGGTTCATGCAGGAGGCAACCAATCAAAGTGTTCCTCTCACATTGATGTTTCTCTCTGTCTTTCCCTTTCTCTTCCACACTCTCTAAAAATCAATGGAAACATATCCTCAGGTGAGGATAAAAAAAAAAGAAAAGAAAAAAAGAAAGAAATGTCATATCCTATGAAAGACTCATCTTGAAAATGCCTAAAGAAAGTTGTCACTTTTTCATGGTGAAGGGACTGGAGTCCGTGTTGATGAAAACACCTTGGTGGCTGCAGTGGCTGGCAGTGGCTGCAGCAGTGAAGTGATGGGGCTGGCGCCTTCCCCTGATCAGCCCGGTCGCCTCCCACAGAGGGAGGCCAGACTGCGGCTTAGGCCTGCACCCCATGGGGAGCGGGCCTAAGCTGTCAGTAGGACATCCCCTGAGGGTTCCCAGTCTGTGAGAGGGGGCAGGCTGGGCTGAGGGACACCTTCAGTGCACAAATTTTGTGCACCGGGCCCCTAGTTTAGATATAGTCAGATTTAGTTTGCATTCTTAAATAAGCACTTTTGGCTGAGACATTTCTCACACTTTCCTTGTTTTTAATTACCTTGAGTAAGGGTTGCTAAATGCCTAGGAACTCAATTACCAGATAAGACTCTATTTGACTTTATAAAACGTTTATGAAACTGCCTTCCAAAGTAGCCTTACCATTCTGCAATTCTAGCTGCAGAGATTATTTCCTGTTGTTCTACATTATTCTCACCTTTTGGTATTATCAATTTGGGCAGTTTAGCTATTCTGTTAGGTATGTTGTGGTATCTGATTGTTATTTAACTAGAGGCCTGGTACACGGATTCGTGTACCGGTGAATTCCCTCAGCCTGGCCTGTGCCCTTTCACAATGTGGGACCCCTCAGGGGAAGTCGGAGGCCCGGTCCATGGTTTCGGCCCAATCCCCGCAGGCCAGGCCGAGGGACCCTACCAGTGCATGAATCCATGCACCAGGCCTCTAGAATGCATATTAGATCTTTGGTTAATCTCTTCCCACCCTCCCTCCACCCCCTTCCCTCTGAGATTCATCAGTCTGTTCCCTGTTTCCATGCCTGTGCCTTGAGAGTCTGCCCCCTGGTGGTCAGTGTGCATCATAGCTACCAGTCGAACAGTCAAACGAACGGTCAGTCTGTTGGTCACTTAGGCTTTTATATATATAGACTAGAGGCCCGGTGCACAAAATTCGTGCACGGGGGGGGGGGTGTCCCTCAGCCCAACCTGAACCCTCTATAATCTGGGACCCCTTGGGGGATGTCTGACTGCTGGTTTAGGCCTGATCCAACCAGCAGTCGGACATCCCTCTCACAATCCAGGACTGCTGGCTCCCAACCACTTGCCTGCCTGCCAACCTGATCACCCCCTAACCACTCCCCTGCCAGCGTGATCGATGCCTAACTGTTCCCCTGCTGACCTGGTCACCCCTAAGTTCCCTCCCCTGCTGGCCTGATTGCCCCTAATGGCCTCTGCCTCGGCCCCCACCACCGTGGCTTTGTGCAGAAGGACTTCCGGATGGATATCCAAAAGATGTCTGGTCTAATTAGCATATTACCCTTTTATTAGTATAGATAACATATATGCCCCTAAAAAGTTATATTATTTTATACACTTTAAATTATACAGTACATATTCAACCTCTTTTACCCTGTTTTTTTGTTTTTTTCCTAAATTTACCTTATTGATTTTTTTCATGGAGAGGAAGGGAGAGGAATAGAGAGTTAGAAACATCAATGAGAGAGAAACATTGATCAGCTGCCTCCTGCACTCCCCCAAATGGGGATGTGCCCGCAGCCAAGGTACATGCCCTTGACCAGAATCAAATCTGGGACCCATCAGTCTGCAGGCCGATGCTGTATCCACTGAGCCAAACTGGTTAAGGCCCTCCCCCCCCACACTTCTTCTTTTTTTTTTTTTTTAGATTATCCACAATTGTAGATATGGTGTTAATTCATTTTTCCATTGATATTTTTTTAAGCAGACATGAGTGTCCTAAATTGTTTATTAGGTAAGAATTTTACAAACATTACTTATATTAGTGGTAACAGTGGAGCTGGGGAGTATTGCACCTTCTCCAAGCTGCAAGGCGAGAACCACCAATAGTGTGGTGGAACTTGTGGCCCTTCCCAAGGCCACGGCTCTTGCGGCCTGCAGATGTCAGCCCTTGCATCTCGCTGTGCTTGTGGACTGGTTTGGTGATCCATTGGATGTCAGGATTTCTTCTGATAGCTTTATGGAATGGATCAATGAGGATAACCTCAAAGAATTTGTACGTGGAATCTTCACCAACCCAGTAAGAATTCAGGACTCTCAGAGCCCCACAGTGGCGTCCAGCTCACTCTTCAGCAACAGACTGAAGACTTTGAGCAAACTTTAGCTGGTTAACACTGTGATGGACAGGTTTGCCATAGGTCGCAACCTTAGGAACAGGGTACTTGTGGCCACCACGGCGCACATGAATCTGATATATGACATAACCTTGCTTGGCCTTGTAGCCCAGTCTGTGCACTTTGTTGGGCCAGGTGGGGCGGGGGGTCCTGTGTAGCGCAGAGAGCTGGTGGTACTGCCAGCAGCGCACCCTGAGAAGGAAGTGCATTACATCGGACTGCTTCTTCTTCCATAGCTCCTGGATGTACTTGTAAGCACCCATCTTGGTTTACCTGATGGCTGTGGCCAGACGGAAAGGCTCCATTGATTTTTAGAGAGAGTGGGAGAGGGATAGAGAGAGAGAAACATCAATGTAAGAAACATCCCTTCAATTGCCTTCCTTAGGAGCCCTGACCAGGTATGTGCCAGGTATGTTCTCTGACCTGGAATCGAACCTGCAACCATTCCGTGCATAGGACCACGCTCACGCTCAACCAACCTATCCACTTCAGCCTGGCTGTTATACAATTCCTGGAATCTTATTTCAATTAATTCTCGCAAAGTCTGTGGTTTAGGTATTACTCACATTTTGCTGTTGAGAAAACAAAAACAAAAACAAAAAAACAACCTCTTCGTTTTGCGACATTATTCTCCCCTCATTGCTGCTAGAAAGGCTCTTGACAGCGGTTTCACTGGGTATCCAGAGACAGAAGCATTCTCTTCACCACTACCCTCTCAAAAGCCTCCTCTGCACTGGTACTAAGGCTATCCTGGAGGGTGCAGAGGTATGGAGACGACAGGATTTGGACCACAGGAGCCACTGTATCTGCCTGTCCTCTCTCAGCCTTTCTCTGCCATGCTGGAGAAGGCGGGGCTGGAGGCTTCTGGCAGCACCGAGCTTAGGAATAGGCCAAGGTTTGCAGCGCTAGCTCTTTGGATACCGGAAGTGCTTCAGTCTCTCCCTCTCCCGAGCCGCTGTCCCCCCGGAGGTTATAGGGCTGCCCTGAAAGTTCTCTGTGCACTTCCCGTCTGCGGCAAAAATGGCAGTGGACTTGGTGATGGAACTGCTGTTTTTAGATACTTTTAGACACCCCAGCCCTGAGGTAAGACTTGGCTTCTTGATTCTGACTCTGCTTCTCAACTGTGGGACATGTACAAAAAGTCCTTAGGCATGCTTTGACTTTCCCTCCTGCTGGTGGCCTTAAATTCTGCACGTGCACACCCTCTCCCCCCAGATGGGTGTGGGCACCACATCTGCGGGAGAGCATCGGTGGCCAGGACATTACTCTGCCTTATCTTAGGCTCCTATGTCTTTGGTTGAGTTGGCTGTTCTCCTTGCTTTGCTCCCCTGCCCCCTTACCCCTGTCAACTTTGGGCCTTGAAAATATCTTGGTTCTCAGGTTTAGCTCAGGTGGTGTTTGGGAGGGTCTCAGACGGCCTGTGTTTGACAGCAGTTCCTGAGACCGAGCAGGTCACGATGTTTTCGTGATTCCTAAATCCCTCCTCCTAGGTCCTTTTTCTAATGGGAGTTAGGTTGCCCAGATGTGACACTCATTCGGTTTAGGATTCACCCATAAGGACAAGGCATATTTGCACAGAACGGCTTTTGCATGGAGGATACCTGCGAGGAGGGGAATCAGCGGTGAAAGGAACCAATGGCGGATTTGGAACCCCCAGACAGGGAACCTCCAGACAGGGAACCTTGCTCACTCCCCTCATGTCTCCCCACTGCACTCCCTGCATGTCTCCCTCAGTAGCCCGCCTGGGCGAGCTGGGCGACAAAGGAAGCCAAGCCTCCCTCCTGCTCTGCTGGCTCCATGGCTCCGGCAGCTCCGTGGCTCTGTTGGATGCTGCCATCTTTGTGGCTATGGGTGCCGCCATTTTGTCATGGAGTAATGGTTAATTTGCATATTAACATTTTATTAGATAGGATTGATATTCTCTAATGACAAATGATGCTGGCCTTCTTTTCATATGTTTATTTCCTTCTCTGAGGAGGCCTCTGATCTGGCATTTTTATTCATTTCTGTTTTTACTGAGTTGTTTGCTCTCTTATTGGTGATTTAAATTTTTTGGTATATTTATAAACAAGTACTTTAGCAGAAATATATTTGTGTTTTGCAACTATTTTCCCCATTTTTTGACTTGTCATATTTATCCTCTTAACAGTGTCTTTCACAAAGCCAATGTTTTTAATCTTAGTAAAGTCCATTGAATTATTTTTATTGACATAGATCAGACGTGGGCAAACTACGGCCCGTGGGCCAGATCCGGCCCATTCGGCTGTTCTATCCGGCCCGCGGAGCCGAAAGAGCGGAGGGTTCTCTTGCTTTCCCCTCTGCTCCTTCACCAGCAGCAGTGTTAACATGGCAACGTCGGGAAACACGGCCGCAGCTCCTTCTTCTGAGTGGGCGGATTTATATCCGCCCATTCAGTAGAAGGAACAACCTCTCAATCTTCCAGAGGCTCCTTGTAATGCCTGCGGACGCGTCTCCCGACATCACCCTGGGAATGCGTAGAAACGTTATCGTGGTGATGTAGGGAGACACGCCCCTGGAGAGCACAGTATCAGAGCCTTTCTGAGGTAAGATTAAGAGCTCTACTCAAACACAATTTTTTCCTGTTTCCACATTCTGTACATCACAATGACTTGTTAATAAAACAACAAAGACTTTCAGCTTTTAGGGCTTGTATCCACTGCAGTTTTTTTTCCCACTGCGGACGCGTGCAGCAGGAAAAAAGACACACAGAGGACATGTCACACTAGCCATGCTGCGGCTGCATTTTTTTGCTGATACGGATGCGGTATCAGTAACGCTACCGTGGTCACTAACCGCATGTGTTAGCGGCAAAACAAATGCATTTTGCGCTGCATTTGCTTCTCCCCCTTGCGCCTGTAAAAATGCGTGCTACAGGGCATTTGTGTTAACATGCACTACTGCACATTAGCATCAACGCAAACAGGATGGAAACCTGTGTACCCTGCATTAACCCTAGCTGCACTGCATTGCAGTACTGCACCACACTGCAACGGCAGCACGGCTAGTGTGAACGAACCCTAATTCAGTGGGTTGAACAAAAAGATTGTATAGAAATGTGATGAACTAAAGATTTTATTACAAAATCGCTTAATTTCAGGCTTTCAGAAGTAATTGGACAAATGAAAAACTGAAAATCAAATGTTCATATCTAATACTTGGATGAAACCCTTTCCTGGTAATGACAGCCTGAAGTCTTATACTTATGGACATCAGCAGATGCTGGGTTTTCTCCTTTGTAATGCTCTGCCAGGCTGTCACAGTATGGGTATATATATAAATATCCTGCCATTTCCAGCTTTTAATAAGAAAAACTGTTGCAATGGGCATTTAAAAGTGGCACTTGGTTGTTTTTATAGAGTCCAGTGGATGCAATCTGACATTGATAATGGGCTCTTTCACACTATGTGCACTGCAGCTGTTTTTTGCCAGTAACGGAAGTGCTAGTGGTAACTACTGGTTACCCATGTTTTGCACTGCCCTAGCACCTCCCATACAAGTGTGTCTGGAAGACACAGAAATGTTCAGCTATGTGTGTTACCATAAACAAAGGGATTGTGTGAAAGATATACAGGTTTCCTATGGAGGAAAGGGGTTGTTCTCTATAGTCAGGGTGTGCCTCTGTCCCATGTCTGAACTTTTTCAGATGATTTTGTTCTATATATATTTTTTAGAAGACCAAAAATGTTATAGTAGAGCAATTTTAATCACTTGTTTTTATACTTTAATGTCTTACTTTAGTAAAGAATTTAATAAGAGAACAGTACTGTTGGTTTTAGCCCAATATTAAACATGAGTGGACCAAAGAAAAGGAAAGTGGACAGTGAATGCTGAGTGTTTAAGAGGGAGTGGACAACAAAATGTTTTTTCACCGAAGTCCGATCAATGCCGGTATGTCTGATATGCCAGGAAACACTTGCAGTCTTCAAAGAGTACAATCTCAGCCGTCACTTTGCCACAAAGCATGGCAACTATGCTAGCAAGCAGTCACCTCAAGAACAGGAGGTTACTGCACAGAGGTTGATGGCTAAATTACAGGCTCAGCAAAATGTCTTTCACAGACAAACTGCAATTCAAAAGACAACTACCAAAGCAAGTTTTATGCTATCATTCAAATTAGCAAAAGCTAGCAAACCTCTCTCTGAAGGCGAGTTTTTGAAAGAATGTATGATAGAGACAGCAGGTCCCTGGTGTCCAGAGAGCAAAGGCAAGTTTGAAAAACTCAGCTTATCGCGCAGGACAGTGACTCATCGAGTAGAACTGATTGATGAAGACTTGGCCAGCAAGTTAAATAGTAAGGCAGAGTTCTTTAAGTTTTATTCACTAGCATTGGATGAAAGTAATGACGTAAAGGACACTGCTCGGCTCTTAATTTTTATCCGAGGGATTAGTGACAATTTTGAAATTATGGAGGAGTTTTTAGCCATGGAGCCACTGAAAGGAAAAACACGGGGAGAGGACTTGTATGACCAGGTGTCTACTGTCATCCAGAAAATGAAGCTACCATGGAGTAAACTTGCTAATGTCACGACAGATGGATCTCCAAATTTAACTGGAAAAAATGTTGGACTGCTAAAAAGAATTCAGGATAAAGTGAAAGAGGAGAACCCTAACCAAGATGTTATTTTTCTTCACTGTATTATTCACCAGGAATCATTGTGCAAGTCTATATTACAACTTAATCATGTTGTTAATCCAGTCATAATGCTTGTTAATTTCATTCGAGCAAAGGGACTTCAGCACCGTCAGTTTATTAAGTTTCTGGAGGAAACTGATGTGGATCACCAAGACTTACTTTACCACTCTCATGTCCACTGGTTGAGTTTGGGCAAAGTTTTCCAACGAGTGTGGGAGCTCAAAGAAGAGATTGATGCATTTTTGAAATTAAAGGGGAAGTCTGACGAATTTACTGAGCTGAGTGACAAGAATTGGCTGTGTGACTTTGCATTTGCTGTAGATATATTTTCACATTTGAATGAGCTAAATGTGAAGCTACAGGGAAAAGATCAGTATGTACATGACAAGTACACTAATGTGAAAGCCTTTAAATCAAAGCTGATTTTCTTTTCCAGACAAATTTCAGACAAAGTCTTCACTCATTTTGCCACACTAGCCACAAAAAAGGAGACCATCCAAAACTTGAAGAAATACAGCAAATCACTGGATGACCTGCATGCAGAATTCTGTCGTCGGTTTTCTGATGTTGAAAAAATTGACCAGTCACTTCAACTGGTGGCCTGTCCTTTGTCACAAAACCCTGAAACAGCACCAGAAGAGGTGCAACTGGAACTCATCGATCTTCAGTCTGACTTTGTCCTAAAGGAGAAATTCAGCTCTCTTGAACTAAGAGACTTTTATGATTCACTTAATGAAGCCATTTTTCCAAACATCCGGAGGATGGCACAGAAGATACTGGTGCTGTTTGGGTCAACCTATGTTTGTGAGCAGACATTTAGCGTCATGAACATCAACAAAGCCCCTCACAGCCAAAACCGGTTTGGCTCAGTGGATAGAGTGTCAGCCTGTGGACTGAACGGTCCCAGGTTCGATTCCAGTCAAGGGCACATAACTTGGTTGCGGGCACATCCCCAGTAGGGGGTGTGCAAGAGGCAGCTGATCAATGTTTCTCTCTCATCGATGTTTCTAACTCTCTATTCCTCTTCCTTCCTCTCTGTAAAAAATCAATAAAATATATTAAAAAAAAAAAAAGCCCCTCACAGATCCAGCTTAACTGACGAACACCTCAGATCTATCCTGAGAATAGCCACAACAAAACTAACTCCAGACTTTGATGCTGTAGCTAAAAAAGGAGACCAACAACACTGTTCCCACTGAAGTTGATGTTTTAAAGACCAAAAACCTTTCAACCCAGTCTACATTGCCATCTACATCTACGTCCCGGGCATAATTTGGAAGTTGCACTAAAGAAAATGTTTAATTTACTGTTTACACATTTTGTTCTTTTCTATTTGTTTTAGTTTTAAATTATTTTATTATATTTAAGTTTAATTTGAAAGGCTTTTGTACCTTTCCTTTGTTAGGCAATTTTATTTTGCCTTTGCCATCTTCAATATAAGGTATGTTATTGTGCTATGATTCCTCCATTTTTTGAAGTTTCAAATTATAATAATTAGTGTTTACATTCTTCTTGTTAAAATGTTTGAAATGAATAAAACTATTGAAATAAAAAAAAAAGACCGTACCCTTTTATGTAATGATGTTTACTTTGAATTTATATTAGTTCACACAAACACTCCATCCATGCTTTTGTTCCGGCCCTCCGGTCCAGTTTAAGAACCCATTGTGGCCCTTGAGTCAAAAAGTTTGCCCACCCCTGACATAGATTATGCTTTTTAAGTTCTATTTAAAAACTCATCACCAAACCCATAGCCTAATTTTTCTCTCATGTTTTTTCTAGCAATTTCTTTTACATTTAGATCTGAGATCCATTTTGAGTTCATTTCTGTGAAAGGTGTAAGAAGTGTGTCTAAGATTATTATTTTCCTTTCCCTCAATTTTCCTGTAAACCCAAAACAGCTCTAAAACATTTAATTTATTTATTTATCAAATGAGGGAATTCTGTCCTGCCCTAATTGTAGGCAAGGAGAGTGCTCAGGCAAAGACTTGCTAGTACAGGGCATGTGTTGAAATGGCACCTGGAGCTATGGGACATGGTATGCAAATTATTATCAGCTCTGGGAATAGGGGCATACCTATTGAGAAGGTGGGTAAGTGTTAGCTACATCAACAATATTGTATTAATTTAAAATTTCTGGAGCCAATATGATCAACTAACATTTGCTAAACATCTCTCATTGTTTGATCTGGGTTATTTTATATCTTTCATGTCCCTACATGCTCAATCTTTTCTCTAGGTTCTGGCACATATAAAATATGTAGTTATACAAACTATTTTAACATCCTTATTAATTAATCCTATCATCGGTGTGATTACTGGTTTGGTTTTGAGTGATTGATTATATTTTTCATTTTGGGTTCTAGTCTTTTGCGTGCGTGGTAAATTTTAACAGCATGCCACCCATTATGAATTTTATCTTGTGGGGTGTTAGATATGTTGGTATTCCTACATAGTCTACAGGTTTGTTCTGAGATGCAGTTAACTAATTTTAGAAACTGTTCAACCCTATTAGGCTCTGCATTTAAACTTTGCCAGGTGAAACAGGGCAATAGTTAGTCTAAGGCTAATTTTCCCCACTACTTAGGTGAGACATTTTGTGGACCCTACTCCATTCTTTTTAAAATACAAGATTTTCCAGTCTTGCTGGTAGAATATGATTCCAGGCTGTTGTTTCTTGCAATCCTATCAAGCAATTATTTGTTTGTTTGTTTTTTTAATCCTCACCCAAGGATATTTTTGCCATTGAATTTTAGAGAGTGGAAGGGCAGGGGAGAGACAGAGAAAAACACATTGATGTGAGAGAGACAAATCAATTGGTTGCCTTCCCCATGTACCCCACACCCAGGCCGGGGATCAAGCCTGCAACCAAGGTACATGTTCTTGGCCAGAATCAAACCTGGGACCCTATCCACTGAGCTAAACTGGCTAGGAATCAAGCAGTCATTTCCCCCATGTGGCTGGTGGTCTTCGGCTTGGGCATTTTTGATGGTAGAACATTTGAAGATTTTATTCTAACTTAAGATGAATATGTAGTATGTGATAAAATATAAAAAATATAACCTGGGATAAGAAGCACTGTTTCATTTAGAATAAGAATAACATTTTAGATTTTGAGTAAAGGTTTGACAAGGCTATTTATTTCCATTGAATACATAACCAAAAATTAATCTAGCTATATTTCTAATACAAATATATATTATTTAAATTATCTAGGCTTTATATATGAATGCTCTAATCTTTACTTAGTAACTCCTACTCACCCTGTACAATACTAGGCTTATTTGTAAAAATACAATAATGTGTATATGTATTTTCACTTAAATCTCATTCAAAAGATGCAAATTTTGTTATTATTCCAAAATAAAGGAGGAGGAGAGTATAATTTGGAGAAAGGAAATGACTTAATTAAATGGTTACATAGTGAGCAAATAATCTGAGATACAAACCTATCAGTCTGATATTTGAATATATTTTTCTTTCACTAAAATATTATGCTTTAAACATACATATATGTTTTTAAAATTTGTTTTAAAATAAAAATACATCTTAGTAATGAAAATGTAACCTTCCCCACTAATGTTTCATATTAAATCTAAAAAGTCAAGCTTGAGTTATTTTATTTTATTATATTACTCAAATGAAAGCATTAACAACCTTATTATATAATTACAAATCATACCTATAAGGCCTCATTGATGGAACCACAAAGGGAACATTTAAATTAATAACCCATGGTTAGTATTTGAAAAAGAAACTCTTTAAGATTCAAGCTCAATGATAAAGCAGGTCTGTTTCAGTAGAATTTCTAAGAGAAAATTATGAGTCCAAACTCCTAAGGAGATTACACTGCTATAGATTCGAACATAAATGTTCAAGAAGACAGATGATGAATATTCTTTAAAGTCTGTGAATCTTTAGATGCAAGCTGGAAAAATAATGCTACTTCAAATTTTTATGATATTCTGTGGTTACTGGATGAAAAGAAAGCACAAAATCAATATTTTCACACAGTATCCAGTCATTATTGTTATGTCTAGTTAGAACTTGATAATTAAATAAATATAAGCATTTTCTAAGCCATTTGGACAAATTATTTTAAAAACCCTATGTAGATATGGATTTAGATGAATAGTATTATACACATAATTCTTTATAGTGTGTCATTAGTTTTTCCATTTGTAAAATTAATAGCAACTAAGATGAATACTAATTTGGAAATATTTGGTGGAATACAGTTCTTTCCTTCATTGAGATATGATTAATAATTATAATATGTAATGTCTAAACACTGTCTAATGAGCCTGAAGACACTAAGTTAAACAAACCCATTAACCTTGTAGCATGAGTTAGTCTTAGTGTTCTGTGGAACCAGACATTTACCATAACATATGCAATATTGACGGGATCTCATGCCTGGGCTAAGACAAAGACTTTTCTTCTTTTTCTATTTCTCTCAAAAGTGCCTACTAAGGCACATTCAAAACTTTTAGTATAACAGAAACTATTCTGAGGAGAAAAATATAACAATTTATGGTAGGGCAGCTAGTCAAAGGGCTGAGGGCCATTTTGACTGTTTACCTGTGAAGGCCATTTAGAAAAAGAATCAAAAGGAAAGTAAGGACTTTCATACAAGTCCTTTGGTTGATCTTTCCCCCTTGCCCCCACCCTCAAACCAATGGACACAGACAACAGTGGGGTGAGGGCATGAGTGGGGCGTTTGGGGAGGTAATGGGGGGATAAGGACACATATGTAATACCTTAATCAATAAAGAAATTTTAAAAAAAGGAAAGTAAGGGTTTTCAGAGCTCCTTTAAATTTTCGTCTAAGATTGTTTTCAGCCAAGTCTCATTCTTTAAGCAAGGTTTCCTTCTTTGAATGCTTGTGTGTGTTTTGTTTGTTTGTTTGTTTTTTAATATATTTTATTGATTTTTTTATAGAGAGGAAAGGAGAGGGATAGAGAGTTAGAAACATTGATGAGAGGAAACATCGATCAGCTGCCTCCTACACACCCCCCACTGGGGATGTACCTGGGACCCTTGAGTCTGCAGACAGATGCTCTATCCACTGAGCCAAACCGATTAGGGTGCTTGTGTGTTTTTTAATCTCAAAGAGGTTTGTAAGTAATTCTGTTTGGCATGGGGACACCAGTCTAGCAGAATGGTCACTTTTCATCTTCATTTTTCTACCTGCAAGGGGACAACCCATCTGGATAAGGAGTTTGAAGAAAGCCAGGCTAATCTGCTGTTACATTTAATTCAGCCAGTTTTCATATGATGTGAATTGTGCTTGAATCCATGATCACTGTCAAGTCACTGACTTTTAGTTCTGAAGTACATTATAGTTTAAATACTAATGAAAGATATGCATTTGTCTGCATTGATTTGAATTGTTCATATCATTCAATAGAAAACAATGAATTCAATTAAAGTGAAAACAATCAAATACCAAGCATATTCCATGGTCACAGTATGTTATAGAGTAAAAAAAAAGAAAAGAAAAGAAAAGAAAAGAAAAAAACCCAAAACTTTTTTCTGCCATTGTTCCTTTGTAATTGTCAACTTAAGAAATATCCACCTCTGTCTGGTTGGCTTGGTTGTTTGGAGCATCATACCATACAAGGAAAGGTCACGGGTTCCATTGCTGGTCAGGGCATATACCCAGGTTGTGGGTTCAATCCCTGGTTAGGATGCATACAGGAGACAACTGATCAATATTTTGCTCTCACATTGATCTCTCTCTCTCTCTCTCTCTCTCTCTCTCTCTCTCTCTCTCTCTCCTGATGTTTATCTCTCTCTTCCACCTTCCTGTCTCTCTAAAAATCAGTAAAAATATATCCTCAGGTGAGGATAAAAAAAAAAAAAAAAAAAGAAGAAGAAATAATCAAGCCCATAGAAAACTTTTGTGAGTATATTTAAGTCAAATTGACAATTGCCAGGAAGCAAAATCTCAACAGATTAAGAAAATGCTCCAAAGAATGGCAGTTTGGCAGTTTATATTATACAATGGAGGCCCGGTGCATGAAATTCGTGCATGGGGGGGTTGTCCCTCAGCCCAGCCTGCACCCTCTCCAATCTGGGACCCCTCGAGAAATGTCCGACTGCCCTTTTAGGCAGGGATTGGGCCTAAACTGGCAGTCAGACATCCTTCTCACAATCTGGGACTGCTGACTCCTAACCACTCACCTGCCTGCATGATCACCCCCTAACCATTCCCCTGCTAGCCAGATCGATGCCTAACTGCTCCCCTGCCAGCCCGATTGCCCCTAACTGCCCTCCCCTGCCAGCCTGGTCACCCCTAACTGCCCTCCCCTGCCACCTGGTTGCCCCTAACTGTCCTCCCCTGCTGGCCCGGTCACACCCAACTTCTCTCCCTTGCCAGCCTGGTTGCCCCTAACTGCCCTCCCCTGCCCATCTGGTCACCCCTAACTGCCCTCCCCTGCAAGCCTGGTCACCCCCAACTGCCCTTCTCTGCAGGCCTGGTCCCCCCAACTGCCCTCCCCTGAAGGCCTGGGTCCCCCCCCAACTGCCCTCCCCTGCAGGCCTGATCACCCCCAACTGCCCTCCCCTGCAGGCCTGGTTGCCCCCAACTGCCCTCCCCTGCTGGCCTGATCACCCACAACTGCCCTCCCCTGCCAGCCATCTTGTGTCCACATGGGGGTGGCCATCTTTGACCACATGGGGGCAGCCATCTTGTGTGTTGGAGTGATAGTCAATTTGCATATTACCTCTTTATTATATAGGATTATAACTAAAGGAGGAGATGGAAGTGGGTTATATAAAATCCACTGGTGATAGATTAGGGAGGCAGGAGAAAACAATGCAGGGAAATCTTGAGATTGAATAAAGAATAAAATGAAATTATAAATTACAGTGGTGGGTATAAGATAGTTAACAATTAACATTAACAGCACATAGAGATGGTAGTGGGGAAAAGATAACAATGATGGCTTCTGTGGTCTTGTGCTCTTATGCAATGGATGTACACTGAGGGATATGGAAAAGGAGTTTACTCTGACATTACAAAGGTATGTTATCATAGATTCAAAAAGACAATAGGCTCAGTTAACATAGCAGTTGACCTTTGTCAAAGAAGATACAAGCCTAGGACATGATTACCCCCCCCGCCGCCCCATGAATCACTTTCAGTTAGGAAGTTTTAATTTCAGACCATCCTATGTGGTTACTTTCAGTCTCTAAGTTTTTAAGGCTAACCATGCAGAGCTTCCCTGAACTTGTCAAGTTTAGTATGTGGCCCTATTTTCATCCAGATAATATAGTGAAAAAGACAGACACACAGATAGTCAACAAGAATGCAAGGCAAACTATGATTAGTTGTATTTCTTAAATGTATCTTCTCCTTACTATTCTTACTGTCACAATATAGTTGATTTCATCATTCCTCAATGAGAATATTGCAATAATTTACGAGTTGATCTCTTTTTCTGAATCCTTGCTCCCATCAAATCACCTGCAAAAATTATCTTCTCACCGTAACCGGTTTGGCTCAGTGAATAGAGCATCGGCCTGCAGACTGAAGGGTCCCAGGTTCGATTCCAGTCAAGGGCATGTACCTTGGTTGTGGACACATCCCCAGTACGGGGTGTGCAGGAGGCAGCTGATCGATGTTTCTCTCTCATCGATGTTTCTAACTCTCTATCTCTCTCCCTTCCTCTCTGTAAAAAATCAATAAAATATATTTTAAAATTTTCTTCTTAAAACACAAGCCCAATCTTGTTTTCATCCTGATGTTAAACCTCAAATGTCTCTCCATGGCTTCAGGATAATGCTTAGCTGAGTAGGCATTTCATAACCTCTTCCATTATACCCATATCATACTCATATCCTGCCACCTCCATGAATGAACATGTTTTCCAGTTACTCCAAGCTTCTTACCTTCCTCAGAAGTACTCATAATTCACACACACACACACACACAATTTTTTTTTAAAAAAAATCTATCTTTATTGTAGAAAGTATTACAGGCATCATATTTTTTCCCCATTTACTTCTTCTAGCCAGCACTTGCCCTCTGCCCCAGGCTTCACCACACTATTGTCTTTGTCAATGGGTTACATATATGCATACACCTTCTTTGGTTAATTATGGGCATCTCTGATTTTGTAGATTGAGTAATTTAATTATGTGTTTAAACATCTCCATCTTTGTAAACTTTCCACTGTCTAGAATATTGTCTGTGGAAAAGTAAATGTTCAGCAGTGTATTATACAAATAATTGTCCTAAAAAAATGTATAAACTGTTACAGAGGGTTATAAAACATATTTTTACAGCTGGGGTTAAAGAAAACTATATTAAAGATGATGGTATATTAATTTTTCCTTAAAAATGAGTAAGTTCTTCAAAGGCAAAGATGAGAGGATGGCATAAAGTATGGGCTTGCTGATGAAAATAGACTGATGTTACATTTTCTTCCTCAGAAATCTCTTCTTTCAGACCAGGTGATGCACCTGACATGCGTAAATACAACTAATAGCCTAGATTACATTCTTTTGTTGTGTCTTGTAGAAGATTTCATTAGCTGCCTACTGAAAATCCATCCTCCTCTCTTCCTTATTTACTGAACACAAATTTTATCCAGGGCAGCAAAGTGGCCAGCAAAAAAAAAAAAAAAAACACAAACATTATATTTCCTAATTCTTTTGAAGTTATTGATGAGCATTTTAACACAACGCTAGACAAAGAGCAAGCATTGTCAAAGATGACAAAAGATCAAAGGAATAAAAGAGATATCAAGCATGAGTTGATTAAATGATATAAACAACAATCTATTTACAGATTTCTCA
The DNA here is from genome assembly GCF_963455305.1 of Plecotus auritus. Taxonomy (NCBI): domain Eukaryota; kingdom Metazoa; phylum Chordata; class Mammalia; order Chiroptera; family Vespertilionidae; genus Plecotus; species Plecotus auritus. Next base: position 164,177,485 of record NC_137770.1, read on the forward strand.
TTGCTGAATTTTTTTTAAATCACCTAATTTGCTTATTTTACTCTATGCTTCTCATAGCCAAACATGTCCTTATATAATACATTTCATAATAGATTAATTACAGAAAAAAATGTAATATTTTATATTATTGGTTGTGCTGATAACCTATTCAAAGGTGCATGTAGAAACTTATAGTATTATTAATAGTCTTAGGTGCCTACCCACCAGCTACTAATATATGTGGAAGATGCAGACATGACAATGACTGATTTTGGTCCCAACACCAAACAAATGACATATGTAAAACAGAGTATTAACAGAGCCAATAATGAATGCTTTCCTGTCTAAATCTATAAGATGTTGTATCGATGTAGGCTTTTGGCATCCCTTCTGTGAATGGATGGGTTGTTATAGAACTATAAAATATCCTGGATTAAATATAAGTAGATCACTCAGTTTTGTGGAATACACTCTGTGAAGAAAATAAAAATCTTACAATTATGAAAATCGTGATTCATTTTTAGTAGAAGATACATGAAAATTGAAAAAATCTAGGAGATAATTTGACTTTGGAAAATCCCTTTTTCACAGTTTATACTGGATCATTAAAGCCAACCTTAGAATCATAATACAATTTTCTCTCCCTGACACAACCAGAAGAGCCAGTACCTTGAAGTCTTTTGAATACCTCTGGATAACCACTGTTGATGGTTGATTGTTTTATTTTCTTAGTGAAATTTCTTAATTTGAGTAAATCCTAAAGTACCTTTTTTTTTCTTTTAGTAAAGTTCTAATTGCTGGACTATGGTCTTTAATTATAAGTAATGGATACAATTAATTTCAATATAATTGAGGACCATAGTAGAGGCAAATAAAAATGCATGGACTTTACATGGATCTATTCAAAGTCATCTTTTTACCAATTGTCAATACGGAGGATCCACCTATGTCTTACTTAGCTTTTCTCAGAGAGCATCCATGAATAGTGGTGATTTAGGAATAAGAAGACACAATGTGAATGGCATAAAACCATCTACATCAAGCATGTGAAACTTGCAGCCCGTGGGCCGCCTGCCTCATTTATTTGGCCCATGTTAGCCTTTGAGTTTGACATGCTTAATCTACATGGATGGTTAAGAGTTAGACTCAAAAAAAAAGAGACTCCAGGGGAAGCCCTTTAATCTTATGGCTGTTTCTTTGTACTCTGCTTCTCTTACTTGGCTTAAGACAGTTCCCCGGAAGCAGAGTTTGAAATGGAGATACTTATGTACATTCTATATTGAAGGAGTCCTCAGAGGAGAAACTTGTAAGGAGTCAGGGAAGGCAGATAGAGCAAGGGAAGAAAAGAATCTCAGTGCCTTTAGACTGCCTTGTAGTCTCTGTATGAGCCCTCAGGAGCCCTGGTGTATGCATGGAGTTGTCCAACTCTGAGGCAAGGGGCTTGTGTACCTTCATATCAACTATTGGATGCCCCTAATTGTGAGGGTACATAACCTCCCAGGAATTTTTGGGTAGGCAGCCCAAGTCTGGGTTAGGATGGAAAAGGATGCAGCTACAGCTGTTAGTACCCAGCACTCACTGTAGCTGAGGGCTGGGACCATGAGCTCCTTAAAGGAGATTAGAGCAGGTCACCAATGTCATCTACTTTGGAATCCAGTGTGTGTCATTTTTTAAGAGATAACCCATGTTAATATGGTCTAAAAGTTAAAAGGATTTGAAAGAGATGAATCAGTGTCTCACTTATTCCTCTTTCCCCATACATCCTATTTACTTTTATCTTTGACATATCTATTTTATTGAGTTTTTTTCTCATATCAGATTTCTTTGTGTAGCTATAAGGAAATACAAATATCTATTAATTTATATTCCCTTTTTCATATATGCATAATATACAATAGTGTGTGATGTAATAACTTCATGTTCACTATGCTATACTTCGCTTTTCTCAACAATATATACTGGCTGTCTCTCCATATTAGCACATATAGATCATTCTCATTCTTTCAGTTATATAGAAATCCATGTGTTGATGAAATATACTTTATTCAAACAGTCATCTCTTATTAGGTACTCATTGGAGAGAGATTAGCTAATTCATGCTGGTAGAACTCCATTCTTTTGGACATGCCATTTAATTAGTGCTACTTTATTAGAGAAGTGGTGTTAGTGAGACAGCCAATGGAAAATCTCACAACATATGTGAGATAGTAACAATGTGACCATGCTGGATCTTTATTGTGAAAGTCAGATGCATGTGACTTAGACATACCTGTGAATATTCTCATTTTAGCTTTATTTATTAATGAGACTACCAATAATGCCAATAAATATATGCAATTCAAATATAGTCTAACCAATGGAGTCTGTAACAAAGGGATAAAAATAACTCCAAATCAAAAAATGTCTCAATGTTTTTCTCTACTATGAATTATATCAAAATTCCAAAGCAATGAGACATGCTCATTTAAAACAAAATTATTCCATTTATGTAAATTTAACATAATAGTAGTATGATTGGCCTGTATCACATTATTTTAAACTTAATTTGTATCTATTTCAGACCTCTAATAAATCAGCTCTTAGCAAAAGCCTAAGGATTAAGAAATGCTTTATGATATGTCATAACAGAATAGCTGATTGTGCAAGCATAAACCAAATTCTATTGATGACTGGTACAAATGGAATTTTACAGGCATTACTTTGACCCTATATTCCATGATAAATAAGGCATCTGACCTCTGAAAAAAAGCAAATGTGCTTATTTTGTATTTTCTCAGAACATATTATGCAGAAAAGAAACTGTAATAATAATAAGGAGCAATATGTATGTATTCTTAAGTTCACACAAAATATACCTAAATTAAAAATTGCTTGATTTATAAACACAAACCAAAAGGACCACTTACTATTTGGATTATTACAATTTCTCAAGGATTTATGAAAGTGAAACTTGATACTACCCATCTTCATTTATGACCTCAACCAAGAAAACCTTCTTATATGCTTATCTTTTGCCCAAGTAGATTAATGAATTCAGGACATAATAGGTCCCTAAAGTGATTTGCACATATTGATTAAATATTATGAATAAAATGCTGTCTGTTAAATTATTAGAGACCCAGGAAATGGAGAAAACACAATTGTACCCATTATTTAAATAAATTCCTTGGTGATTCTTTATGATGTATAATTATATTAATATTTACCCCAATGGCTGTGTAGGTAGTGAGAGTATGCTCTACAAATGCCAGTGTTCCTGATGGACTCCAGCACTTTGGGAACTTTGGCTCTGGAAATTGCATCATTATCTTAACAGAACTATATAACAAATGATCCTTGGTTGTGTGATTAAAGAACATTTAGTAAAAAGCAGCTATTTCAAAAAGGACCTTGGCTCTGATGTTTACAAACAAAACTCAACCATTGGTTATGTTTATATGCATACAACTTCTTTGGTTGATCTCTTACCCCACCCCCATTGCCTGCCCATTCTCTCCTGCCTTCCCTCTGAGGTTTGATGGTCTGTTCAATAGGAGGGTGAAGGCCTGGGCTGGGGGAGTGGGAGAGGGCTGGGAGAGGACAATGGAGGTAAAAGGGGACACATGTAATACTTTCAAAAATAAAGAATTGAAAGTGCAAATTAGCAGGTACAGAATAGTTATTGGGATGTAAAGTACAGCATAAGAAATATAGTTGATAAATATCTATAATAATAAAAGCATAATATGCAAATTGACTGAATAACCAAACAGCAGAATGACCATCTGGACGACCTTGTGGAAGACCACACTATGACACCCACTGGTGCCAGGCCAGCCAAGGCGGTGCAATGTGATTGGTTAGGACCCAGCCATCACCCCATGATTGCCCTGCAGAGGGAGGCCCAGGCCACTGGTCAGCAGGGTGATCGATCAATCAGGGGGCTCCACAATTGGAGGGAGGCCCAGACTACCTGACAGCAGCGCTGCAGCGGGTGGGTGGGGCCTCCCACTGCGGGGCATCAATCTTGGGGCTCCCAGATTTTGAGAAGACATAGGCTGGGCTGAGAGACCCTCGCACCAGTGCAGGAATTTCATGCTCCGGGCCTCTAATATTATAATAACTGTGTATGTTCGATGGTACTAGATTTATTGGGATGATCATTTTGTAAATTAAATAAATGTCTAATCACTGGGTTGTACACCTGAAACTATACTGTACCTCAACTCCAACTGAAAAAAAAAAAAAAAATATATATATATATATATATATATATATATATATATATGCACACACACACACACACTAGTGGCCCAATGCACGAATTCATGCAAGAATGGGCCTTCATTCTCCTGTCTGTCAGCACCGCCTTCGCTCTGGCTGGAGCAGCCTTTCCGCGCTGCCCTGGAGCTGCCTTTCTGCCTTCCCACGCTGCCCAGAGGCCTGGAGCAGCTGGGGTGGTGCAGAAACCTGCATCGTCACTATGGCAATGATGCAAGCACCCCGCCCCATGCTCGGCGCCTGCATATGCAAATTAACCCGCCATCTTTGTTGGGTTAATTTGCATACTCCTGATTGGCTGGTGGGCATCGTGAAGGTATGGTCAATTAGCATGTTACTCTTTTATTAGATAGAATATATATATATATATATATATATTTATACACACACACACACATACATACATATATATATGTATATATGTATATGTATATATATATATATATATATATATATATATATATATATATACTAGAGGCCCGATGCACGAAGATTCATGCAAGAATGGACCTTCCTTCCCCTGGCTGCTGGCACCGCCTTCACTCCGGCCAGAGCCGCCTTGCCACCTTTGCTCAGGCCCGGAGCCACCTTTCTGCCTTCCTACGCTGCCGAGAGGCTCGGAGAGGCTGGGGCGGCACAGAACGCCTGCATCGTTGCCATGGTGACAACGCAAGCATCCTGCCCCTGGCCACTAGGCACCTGTGTATGCAAATTAACCCACCATCTTTGTTGGGTTAATTTGCATACTCACTCCTGATTGGCTGGTGGGTGTTGCGAAGGTATGGTCAATTTGCATCTTTCTCTTTTATTAGTGTATATATTGGGGGGGCATCCCCTCAGCCCAACCTGTACCCTCTGCAATCCAGGACCCCTTGGAGGATGTCCTACTGCCGGTTTAGGCCCGATCCCCAGGATCGGGCCTAAACCGGCAGTCGGACATCCCTCTCACAATCCGGGACCGCTGGCTCCTAACTGCTCACCTACCTGCCTTCTTGATAGCCCCTAACTGCCCCCACTGCCAGCCTGATCACCCCTAACCACCTCTGCCTGCCAGCCTGATTACCTCTAACTGCCCCCCCTGCTGGCTTGGTTGCCCCCAACTGCCCCCCTGCCAGCCTGGTCACCCCAAGCAGCCTGCTGTTCAGTCATTTGGTCATTCCTCATTAACCCCCCTGCCAGCCTTGTCACCCCACACAACCTGTTGTTTGGTCATCCGTCTGGTTGTTTTGTTTGTGATGACCCCTGGCTTTTTATATATTAGGGGATATATACATATATAAATATAAATATATATTTATATTTATATTTATATTTATATATGTAGATATATATGTAGATATATATATATTTATTTATATATGTATATATATATATATGTAGATATATATTAAAAAGAATCTCAATCATAATTCAAAGACTTTGTTGTGGACAAGCTCAATAATGGTTAGAGAATTTGCAATAGGATGAATGAAAAAGACTCACACCCTGACTTAAAGGTCAGCAGAAATGGGAAACTTAGATCGCAATTATAGTAAGTGATGCCAAGTGCTAATATAATTTAGATAAAGAATACATTTCCATATGTTAAGTTATATTAAAGTTAACAGGGGTCCCATGTTAACCTGCACAAATTTCATAAATGATGATAGAATGTCTGGCCATCTGTACCTAGGAGAGAGCTCTCAGCAGAGCCTGACCATCGTGGCATCCTGACCTCACACTTCTGGCCTGTGGAACTCAGGATGTGTGGAAGGGGTGAGGGGGTTCTTTGGTATCTCTTATGTAAGGGCACTAATTATGAGGGCTCAATCCTCGTGACCTCATCACCTCCCAGAGGCCACACCTCCTAATATCATCACATTGGGAGTTACATTTGAACACATATGTTCTGGAGGGATACTAACAGACCATAGCAGCCATGAAACTCCTAGGTTGTTATTACCATGACATAGCAGGTAGCCTAAGCTTCACATTGGATATGTGTCCTTTGCTCCCCATGTCCAGTGTGAGTCATAAGGAATAGCCAGGTGGGTGCTGCATACACAGTGGGTGTGGGACACTACTGGGAACTCCAAGCTTAGGAAAACTCCAGTCTGAATAAGAGTAGCTGGCAAACCTGCCCAAGCTCTGTCCCCAGGAAGACAATATATTTACTGTGCTGGTCAGAAACAAGTCTGCCCTCTGCCTTAGAGAGAGACTACCTCTGTTCTCCCAGGCTGTTTACTCTACAGGTATCCATTACAAGATATTCTAGCACCAAAGCTATCACAGGACATGTAGAAATGCCATGAAGAATTGTATGCCAACAAGTGGTATCAACTGTTTGCTTAACATGAAATGAGGAGCCATTTCAGCAGTTAGCTGAAGGACATTTCATAGCAACTTGGACGGGGTCATAGTGAGTCAGGGGTGAGGCATTTGTACTCATGTGATAAAATTCGCATCTTACTAAGTTAGGAATCTAACACTATTGTTAAAGTTTATGAAATAAAACTAGGGATTTAAGAATACATTATAAATTACAAACAAATTAAATATGAATTAAATGTAATTATAGAGTTATAGTGTGAGGAATAAAAAAGAAAGGAATGGGAAGGGAGAGATGTGGATAAATTATATTTTTACCAACCAGAGAAAGAAGTCTATATCTACAGTTGAGGAATTCAAAATTAACTATGAAAACATAAGATGGTAACCTGTCTATGAAATACAAAGTGAGACGTTTGAATGGATCGCTGTAGAGGAAATGAGGATGGACTGTGCATTTTAGTACATACTCCGTATTCTTTGCTGTTCTGATTTGTTTTAAAGAACAGTATTAGGAAATGAGATGTTTCTAAGTAGTATACAGCTAATTATTTAGTCACTGGGGAATGGGCTAGCAATGGGGGAGGGGCTCAAATTCTAGATGGGCTTTGTCCATCAGAATCATTCCTAGAGCCTGTTACACAGAGAGATTCTCTGACCCCACTTCCTCATTTCCTCTTCAGCAGGTCTGCAACTCCACCTGAGAATATACATTTTAACACCCTTGAAAGTGATTTTGCTGCTCGGCTCATTATAATAAACATGCAAAGACCCACAGTTGTTGCTGGACTAAAACTCATTAGTTTACCAGTCCATGAGACATTTGGCAGCTTAGCTTTAATAAAAATCAACATGTAACTTAAAATTGACCATAGTGATTGATTTGACTAATATTCCTGGAAATATTATCAAAAAGATTCAGTCTCTTCCAGAGCCAAACCAGCAAGGGCCTCTTCTATTTTGTATGACTCAGTTGTCATCTAAGGAGAAATAGGAGTGTCGGGTAGAAAGAAGGGTGAAGTCTTTTTCACTCATGGGATGTGTGATTTCCGTCTTTCACTCCCTTGTTGCTCCTCAGTCCACAGTATTAATTATAAATGACATTCACAAAAATAATACCACAGATGTGAATGTAATCCATGCTAATTTGTGCCATATGGATAAACCTTTTACAGGAGCCATGGATGACAAGACCATTCAGAGGAAGCTTTGGTAGTCAGATTTCATTGCTGCACAAAGACACAAAATGATGAACATTTCCCAAAAGCTTTTGACTACACAATTAACATTCCCCCTCCAAGAGTGTGTCTGCTGGGGAGGGGTGTGTGTGTGCTGGGGGTGTGGAGAGGGAGTAACTTTCTCCTGCTCTGCTTTTGTTTTGTGTTCGTTTTGTTTTGTTTTATCTTTCCAAGGCCAACCTAAACTTCCCTGAGGTTTGAGGTTGAGTACTCTCTCCAGCCAGTACTCTGTTTGTGCCCTTGGTTCTTGACTTGAGAACTGTTGCATCTTTGGTTATTTTGAGCTTCCTAGATGATTTCCAACTGTGATAAATTACAATTCCTTTATTGATAAATAATGAGTCATTTTATGTTTCAAAGTAAAAATCAATAAGTGGCATTTGAATTGCTCAAAGGAAAAGGAAAATGGCAAAGAAAGCCATGAAAGGGTTCATTTCTGTCCATTTGGAAGAGAGAATGAAAATGGACACTTTCCCCTCGGGCTTCTGTTTCATCCTGGTGTGTATTGAAATGTAAGCCGCAACCAACAGTCTGGGTAATAACAATTCATGCCGCTGTCAATCTTTTTGACCAATGTCATCAATATTTTACACCACAAAACAACAACAATTAAGAATCAGGACCAGGAGAAGCACTTGGGGCAAAAGTGTTTCTAACACGATAATGAAATCGACCCTACAGAGCCAGCATTTCCGATAGACAACCTAAGAAAGGATTGTACTGTGATTTTCTTTTCCAAACAATATGAACCACCGCTCTTTATTACAAAGGAACACTGATCATGCGAGAGAGATCATAATGCCAGCCTGGGAAATTCAGATAAAAGTTATTTGAGCACAAGTAGTAACATTAACAGAAGTTCACATTTTAATCCTAATTTACCATGGGCTAGGAATTGTTCTAATTATATGATGAATTCTAACCCGAATTAAAAAAAATATTGGCAAATTTCTACCTGATAGGCAAGCTAGTTTTCAAAGCATACTAGGGGGAAAAATGAACAAAACAAAACACACACACACACACACACACACACACACACACACACACCGCATACTGAAAACAATCAAATCTCCGTGTGTTGTTTTTTTTTTCTCCCAATACAACTTTTGTAATTTTGAAGAAAGGTGACATTGGCCTTTGTATTATTTATCCTACTTGCTTGTGGAAATGAAAGCAGGAAGGCATTAAATTCAAAAGTCCATTTTATTTAATATATAAGATGGAGTTGAGCATATTTTATATCATTTTAGGTGCAGATTTTAAATATCAGTTTTGAAGTTGATCAACCAGAAACTATCAAAAATGCAGCTACAGTCACAGTTCATACAAGGATCAATTACCTCCTGGCAGCCAACTGTCCCTGGCACTACGAGGATCTTGATCAGGGGGGTTGGAGCAGGGCTTCTTACAGAATAGTGGTGAGGGGGGCTGGGAAGGTAGGATATTCAGGACTTGATGCTCTCACTGTGGGGAAACTGATAACTATGTACCACAATATTTTTTATCATGGTTTGGGTATGGTAAAGCAAGGCTAGACTTGTGTTGGAAAAGAAACAAGCACTGATCACACAACAAAGGGTGTATCAATTGTTTTTGCAGTTTTGATTCTATCTTGCCTACTTTCTGATAAAAACACTGTTTCTGAGAAATAAAGAAAAGATTAACCAGGCTCATTTTCCTTGCCTGGATCCATTGTCAAAGTTGTTGTAGGACAACATGAAACAATTAGATAAGATACAGTTGATGAAAAAACTTTGGAAGATAATTATTTAATGGTTCATATAAAACATCTTGTGATTCAAAAATCATCATTTTATTAACATGTACATGAAATATTGCCCAACAGTTTGTCAAAGAAATCTTACCGCATGCAATGTTCATTCTCAATTTCATTTATATTGCTATCTCCTAGGAAAACGGAAATGATTCTCAAGTAATCAATCTCCTAATTATTTTGGCACCAATGGGTAGGACTCAGCGCTTTACCTTCTATCAGGTTATGCACCACTTGGTTATAATTTTGCATTTCATAGTATGTGTGTGAATATGTATTCCATTATTAATAGCATAGTCAAAATATATAAACAAACTCAGCTGTTTTTATTTTACTTCTTGGTGGCCACATTGTACCAAAGTTCTCAAATTTGGTCTCACTCTTGAGAAAGGAAGGACTGAAAGACAGAACAACTATGGGCAGCCCTATTCTTCCCCTTCCTTTATTGTCATTATTTTCAGCTTAAGTGGTCATAGATGCAGGGTAGTGACAGGAGCAAGAGGGGTACAAAAGGTTTCTAAGCTGTTTGTGTTTCATGGAAAGTTGGTGTGTTCCTTCTGCACTCAGAACCAGCTCTGTTCTAAAGGAAAGTGTGGCCTCTGGGGCTACCTAACAGTCCCCAATTCTTATTCTCCTTTTATTCTTCTGCAGTAGTTGCCTTTTCACCTGCCCTCTGAACTCTGAAGTGCTCTTAGCACTTTTTGATAGGATCAGAACAGCTCCTTTAAGCAATGGATTGGGGGCAGGATTTACCCTTCTTTGACCCTCTAACATTCTTCTGTGTAAGAATGAATGCAATTGCTGAAGATACACCAGTCACCTTGGATCATGAGGGCTACAGCCAAACACTAGACACAATGATATGGAGCTCAGGGAAGATCTTTAACACATCACTGCACTGTCATTCTCTCCAGCTTGATCTTCTTGACTTCTCATACAGGAGAGAGAAAATCCTGGTACTTTGGGTTTTCTGTAACATGCAGCTGAATCTATGATGATGTGTACCTTGAGAAATTACTCTGATCTGCTGTTATTCTATAAAACAAGCATGCCAAACTCGCAGCCCGCATGCCTTGTTTATTTGGCCCTTGTTAGCCTTTGAGTTTGACATGCTTGCTGTAAAATATAAAATTTGTTCTAGAAATATGCAAACCATGAACAAGATGAAAATCCTCTGGACTGGAAGGGTCAGTAAACCAAGTAGGAGTGGGATGCAATTGGCTCTATCATTCTTTCTACTTATGGCAAATGACACCTATGTCTTCATTTCCTTAGGCAATAGAAGTTAAGTTTATATTTGAGAACAGAAGGACTTTCGTATAAAAATCTAACTTGCTGAGAATATAATAAAGAATTGAAACATGCACCTTTATTTACAACTTCAGTGAAAAGTGTCTGTGTCCTTTATCTATAGGGAACTGAAGTAAGAAACATTTCCCTCTTGTCTGTGATTCTTGCTGCTAATAATAAAAATAGTTTTTATTTGTATAGACAAAAATGATCTCAGTTGGGTCTCACAAATGTTCTTCAAGGCTGAATTATTATTTTTATTAAAATGAGAAACAAAATCAGGAAGTCTAAATCAGTTATTGATGAATATGTAGTATCGGAGTTGGGTCTTACACATAGATAGTCTGATTCCAAATCCTGAGTTCTTTTTATGTAAAAATTGACTTCTTAAATAATGCACATTTGTATCCCAACTCAAAAACAGAGTGCAAGTCTAATATCATTTGACATTAGAATTCCAAGTTTGTTGATTTTTAAAAATATATATTTTTATTGATTTCAGAGAGGAAGGGAGAGGGCTAGAGAAATAAAAACTCAATGATGAGAGAAAAATCATTGATTGGCTGCCTCCAGCACACCCCACACTGGGGGTGGAGCCCGCAACCTGGGTATATGCCCTAACTGGAAATTGAACCGTGACCTTCTGGTTCATAGGTCGACACTCAACCACTGAGCCATGCTGGCCAAGAAAGTTTGTTGATTTTTATTGGTCACTGTGACCAGGACCATGTTCAATATTAAGAAGAACAAAGCAGACCTTTCAAGTCATTACTAACTATATAACACTAATAGGAAACACTACCCCAGTACTACACACTGGATGACTCTCTCCTGGTCCTGGACAAAGTTGACAGTTGCATAATGATGATATCAACTTGGCTTTAAAATTTAGTCCTACTTAGGTAGAGTGAGTTAAATCCAATTGCAACACTGAGAGTTACTTATCCATTGGCATGAATGCCTTGACTTATTGGAACCCGCTGGCAAAACCCACAGAATTCTGCTAGAATAAGATACTTTCACCACAGTCAAGCTGAATAATGCTGTGAGGGATGAAAATTTAATATATCAGAATTCCTATTTTTCATGATTGAGGCTAAGGAAAAGCAGAGGAACACACCAATTTTCTGACCTAGTAAAATGACTTAATATCATTTCAAAAATTGTAGACATTATAAATGTAATCCATTTTCAACTTTTTTACACTAGGTATAAAGTAGAAAATACATTTTTTTCTTTGGGAGCTCTTATAAAAGAATCATCTTTTCAGTTATTACATTAAAATTAGCATGTTTTAAGATGAAAATACTAATTTTAATAAATAAAGGCCACTAGTTATTATAATCTACTCTTTTTATACTCATAAAACCAAATTTGTTTTAATACTTACATTTATGATCATTTTTATAAGAAATAATGCTGAGCTATGGGGAGGAAAAGGGATAAGGAACAGTGTTTAGAACGAATCCTATATTAAAAAAGCCTAATATGATAAGTGTTCAGTCATCTGGTCATGTGTTCAACCAATCAAAGTATAATAGGCTAATGGTATGCTAAGGCCGCTCAACCGCTCACTATGACGTGCACTGACCACCAGGGGGGAGACAATCAACCAGTCGCTATGAAGTGCACTGACCACCAGGGTGCAGATGCTCAACACAGGAGCTGCCCGCTGGTGGTCAGTGCACTCTCACAGGGGGAGTGCCGCTCAGCCAGAAGCCAGGCTCATGGCTGGCAAATGCAGCGGCAGTGACGGGAGCCTCTTCCACCTCCACGGCAGCACTAAGGATGTCCGACTACCAGCTAAGCCATCAGTTGGACATCCCCTGAGGGTTCCCGGACTGCAAGAGGACACAGGCCTGGCTGAGGGATCCCCCCACCCCGCAAATGCATGAATTTCATGCACCAGGCCTCTAGTACTTCTATAAGGATTTTAGCATATATTTGGAGATAGCTCTGAGAACTTTCATAAAAATTTAGAGCCAAGACTCAGAAGACTGGATTCTGACCTCTGGCTTTGAGCTAATCACACAAAACTCTTTTGAAAAATGGTGGTGATAGCATTATCAGTAGAAGTATTTTATTTTTTTTCTCAGAGATATTGGTAGCCTTACTTTAGTTACTATTAAATTCAGAGCTAATACATTGACTAAATATATGCACATTAGAGGCCCTGTTCACGAATTTGTGCACATGAGGGACCACAAGAGAGCTCCAGTGTGTGTCTGGCCTGTCTTACCCAGTCTCGATCAACCAGACCCCAGCAGCAAGCTAACCTACCAGTCGGAGCATCTGCTCCCTGGTGGTCAGTGTGCATCACAGTGACTGGTAGAGCAGTCAACCGAATGGTCAACCAATCAGTCAGACACTTAGCATATTAGGCATATATATATATATATATGGCTCGGTGCTGCACGAATTTGTGCACGGGTAGAATTCCTTGGCCTGGCCGGCAATCGGGGCCCAATCGGGGCCGGCCGGCTGGGGGGTAGGGGGTGAGGGACCCCGGGAGGTTGGCCAGTGGTGGGAGGTTGGTTGTGGGAGCGCACTGACCACCAGGGGGCAGGGCTTGCGTTGAGCATCTGCCCCCTGGTGGTCAGTGAACATCATAGAGACTGGTCAACCAGTCATTCTGTCGACCAGTCATAATAGTCACTTAGGCTTTTATATATATAGAGAGATATATACATATCTGTATATGTTACACATAAATATTTATATTTGCACATTCTTATACATGGTGTGTATATATAAGTATTAAATATTTTAAAAACCTTTACTTCAAAGAAGTTTATTATTTAGAATTTCCAATTTTGTTGAGAAAAAAAAATGTATGTGATAAGATTGTCAATGTCAAACAGTTTTCTTAATCAAAATCCTAAGACATGTACTTACAGCAATCCTGCCAGAAAGCATGATATTCATATTTATGCTGTACTAGACTTATTAGAATCCAGGTTGGGGAAATGACATTTGTGGGTAATTTTTTAAAGCCCTTGACATTAATATATTTCTTCCGGTCAGGGCTAGTCATTTAGAGCACAGATTACAGCAAAATAATCAAAATCAAGTGTCTGCTTTAATCCAGAATCATGGTCCCCGGAAATGCTCTATAAATTTGGTGTATATTGAACTGTCCCTTCTCTGGAGAGACTCTTCATGGCTTTCAAAAGTCCTCAATCCTATAAAACGGTAGATTTGGTATTTTATTATCTCATGAACTTTTAATGCAGAATTCTTCATGAAATGATAATATCAATGCAAGTACTCCATTTACTATGGGGATTTTGTTTAATCAAGTTATATCCCTTATGAAACAACAAAGGAGAACTGTGTTTCATCCTGAAGTGCCAGGGACATCTGTGAAGCTGTCCTTCCCCTCATGACTGTGTCCCTATTGACATTCTTTCAACATGTCCTTATTGGAGGCAGATGGTGTCAGAAACTTCTAGGATTGGGTATTTCATCCTGGACAAAACAGAGAAAAACTCTCTTCTACTCAGAATTTCCATCTTAGTAACTTCATGAATGTTTACATTCCAAGCATGGGCATTTGTCCACCAGGGACATTTAGCCTTACTTAACATTGCCTTGCACAGAGGAGCTGGGTCTAGGTAACTCATTCAGGATGGAGGCACTTCTCAGGATTACATTTTTATGTCCTATGCTCTCTAATTATAGTTTTTAAGGCTCCCGATAAATCTCTCTCTCTTTTGACTTATTGAGAGTATTAATTTTGGACCCACATGGCATTCTCTGAATTTACAATTTACCTTCCTTATGGAATTAGATAATCTGTATACATTCTCCCACAAGATCAGGTTTCATGACTACAACAGTTACTCTCTCTCTAAAGACTTCTGAACCATCCTATATACTAAAAGGGTAATATGCAAATTGACCATAATGGCAGAACAACTAGAATGACCACTCGACCAGTCACTATGAGGCACACTGAACACCTCTCGGTCCCTTTCCCCAGCCATCAGGATCTGATCACCCGATGGTAAATGGGTAACCAGGTGGCAGCTGGGGGTGGGGCTGGCTGCAGGCAGCCAGGGAAGATGGCCCTGATCACAGGCCAGGCCTAGGGACTGCACCTGTGCACGGATTTTTGTGTGCTGGGCCTCTAGTAAGTAAATAATAATGATAATAAGTACTCCCCGGATAAATGCCTAAAAGCTGAACCAAGAACTTGAGAGCCAGGGCTTTATGTGTAATTTGTGCCCCTGATTTTTCAATTTGAAAGCTCTTGTCAGATTTCTTAACATTCATAGAGGGTGCTTTCCTCTTTCTCCCGTGGATGCATTTTCATTATGCTTAATTGGTGTTAAGTATGAGTGACCTGACAGAAATTGCCCATCACTTCTAGCTCCCATTGAAGTATCATTAGATTGTCTGTTTACACTCACTGTAAGGAAATAGGTGAGAAATATAGGCAGTGGGCTAAAAGCATATTTAAAAAAATATTTGCACTATATCAAATTGCCAGTTTTTGAACAAGGTAACTATTCATTTCTCCTCATAACCATGAATGCTACAAATTCTGTAGCTTACACTGCAATTTTGTTTAAAAGACATTATAGCCTGCAATCTTAGTTCACTTGGTGCTAGTCTGGTAAATGGCCATCTTTCATATCAAAAATTTCAATCTAAGTACTGATCGGTGGGTTAATATTATAGAAAGAGCACCCTAGAGGAACATAAAGAAATGGCTGGATTTTAGTACCTGATAAAATAGTTCTCTACTACAAAATGGGAATAGTTAAATCAACAAAATGACTTAGAGTAAATATGACCTTTCTTGGTATTTCAGTTTATTTGAGTGATACTTCACTAAAATCTTATAATTCTTCATCACCTACTGTTGTTTGTTTCAGATGTTAATTTTAAAAGTTATACTGTTTTCTATCAGCATAGCTTGATATATACATCCTGCCCTGAGACTGAATAAAATGAAATAAATTGAAATATTTACAAGCCCCATAATAATTTACATTCTAGGAAATAATACGAATAGTTTCCATAATAGGAGTTCATAGTGGGATAAGATGGTGGACACTGTCTGTCATCTTCTATGGACCCAATCCCTTCTTTTGTGGGATTACAATAGCTCCCTTAATATAATTTTGGCAAGGTTAAAAACAAACAAACGTGTATATCAGATGCTTGTGTATTATTTCTCATAGGGAGCATTTTCTCACAGTCATCTTTCCAATGACCAAAGGGGGACAATGCTGACAGCTACCACATACCCCGCACATCAACTCTGCCTTGTGTCCCCCTCACCATGCCAGCAGGACAGATATCCTCCTCATCTACAGTCACATGAACTCTGAGGGTCCAAAGACTAGGTGAGATCCCAATCATTTATAGTATCTTATTGTAAATTTCTGCAAAACGCTCTATGATCATTAAATATTCTAGTTAAGCTTATACTCGCTGTTAGAAACATTGTCTGTTTTGTCTTAAGCTATTCATAGCAAAAATGTGGGTTAACTTTTCAAAGGTAGGCTCAGTGTTTCCAATTGTTTCAATGTGTAACTATTAGAGGTAGAAAAAAACCATTTCTGATTATCTGTAACTTAACTCACAAGGAGAGATCAAACATAAGGAATTGGTACAAACTCTGGCTTAATCCATAGTATGTTAGAGCCAGAAATATTTCTCTCTTGAGCGGTGATTTTTCTTCATTTGAGGTTTTCTGGTCTTTATTGATTGGGCTGAGCAGGTGATGGGTGATTTCACGTCCCATGGGTATAGGAAGGCGTCCGTTTCTCCGCCTTGGCACTGCTTCTGCCTGAATAGTCAACTTCCTTTCTTTATTCCTTTATTTCACTTGCTCACTCATTTGCAGCCAAGAGTAGCTCAGGAGGAAACCCTTCCACTGGAATGAAATATTGGCAGGGAGGAGAAACACTTGCACATTATTACCAAATTAAATGACTGTGTCTGAGACTCAGGGACAAGCATCAGGCCATGTTGCATATTAAATTCAGGGGAAGCTTTTGGAAGAAAGAAAAGTCCATGTCACAAATTGATTTATGATCTTTAGGCCATGGAAGAGTTCTCAATAGTCTCATTGTCTTCTGATTATTTTCTTTCTCCTCCTGCTCCCCCTTCTCCTCTTCTGCAACAACCTCTAATGCATCTTTAAAATTTTTAACATGAATACACAGTGCCCTGTGCACACACAGACTTATACACATACCTACAGAAAGGCCCAGGTCAGCTCTTCAACTCCATGTTTGGCTGAATAACTCAATCTTTGATGCTTGATTCTAAACTTTAGGTTCTATAATAAAGTACCACAGATGGGTGGGGGGAAGGGAGCTTACTAGTATATACAACAGACATTTATTGCTCAAGGTTCTGAAAGCTGGTAATTTTTACTTGTAAATTCATATATGGTTGAAGGAGTTTCTTTCCTAATACCAGCAAAGGAAGTGCCTTCATAATTAGGCACACAGCTTGTAATCACTTAGGCCAGTTCCTCGGGCTATGGTGAAGAGTGTTTGCTATGTAGTGTAATCCACAGTTGGGGGTGTCCTGTAGACTTCTCCTTTAGAGGTGATGGGATAGGATGAAATGCAACATACAGTATTTCTAAAGTGATATGCTGGCTGCTCAATACTTAGTGAGAAATAAAACAATTCCTTAGTATTTCCCTTATTAAGTCCATTCTTATTAAGATCCTAAATTTGGAGGGATGCAGAGAATTTTAGAATCTGAGTCATCTAACCCCAACTCCCCAGTACCCTGGGAGTTAAGCAGAAGGGAGAGGGAAAATGGGGATGGCTTGGGGAAAGAGTAAAACAGAGAGAAAAAGAGGAGGAATCTGATTCCTATGAAGGAGGACTTCAATTAATAGATGGCTCAAGGGGAAAGTAAACACATTTTTTACCTTCTTCTCAGGACTCTGCTACACACAGTCAGGGATGAGTAAGACTTTCAGGCAATGTATGCACCTCTGTGACTTCTCAGATGGTATAAACCCAGAGTCAGGGTTAAAAAAACCTATGTTCTATGCCCTTTACAGTTTGCAAAGGTTGCTCAAAATACACAATCTTATTTGATTCCACAATGTCAGTGAGGCTTGTCTACATCACGGTATGTGGCAAAGCTGAGCCTCAAGCACAAGTGTCCCTTTCCTAATATCGAGACTATAAAACACGCAAGAGAAGCCTTGTTGTGATATGCAATATACAGAAAGAACTATACAAACTCATATCCTGCCAAGAAATCCTACAGTCCGAATCCTATTTGGCAGGGGATATGCAAAGTCACCTTAATGGTAAGTATGCCCTCAGCAAAACCCAATCGACTATATTCTGATTAAAAGGATTAGCATATCAAAGGAAAGATAATGTGTCAAGAATTAGCTATGGAAACTGTGTCCATTCCAGTTGTCTGGGTTCCGCCTTGCAGAGAAAGGAAGGGTTTGTGTAGTACATATTCAACCAGCGTGGAGAACGCATCAGCCTAACAAAACCTCATGCTATTAAAACTTCAAACCACGTAATTAACTCCCTTTGCTCTGCTATCATGTCTAGAAAGAAATCATCCTGTAATTTGACTTTCTGTGTAGCTTTTCTCCAAGGACAGGCTGTGCATGTTAACATGCTATCCCTAAGACAATTCTATTTCACATTGTAAATGAGCAAGCCATCTCTGTGGTTTTTCTACTTCAGACTTTGATCAAATCCACCAGGATGTACCACCTTCTCCAAGTATAGTCACTCCAGATGCAGGCCACTCCCCACCCCTCCAAAATGAGCTTTTAAGAGAGGACTTACGTTGCTGGAGGCCAAGAAGCCGGGAATGAATGGTAAAGACTATTTGAATTACCTCATTTTACAAGAAGTTGGAGGCTGTACTGTGACAGAGAAATGGAGCCAGATGCCGAGTAAAGGCAATAAAGGCATATTTTATTCAGTTCTATTGCAATACGGGAGGAGTCTTTGGTATAAAACCGAGCTCCATTCCAAATACAGAAAAGACTGCTGAGTATTTATAGCTAGGGGGCAGAGAGCGGTCCCTGGATGGAAAATTACTAAAAGGAGACATCAAACTAGGGAGAGGAGGTGGGAAGATAGTCTGCTAGTCTGGGCCTAATGGGATTGGGATTCTTGCTTAAGATGGGACAAGGACTTAGATGTCAAGGGTGGGAGATGAGGACCTTGATCATATATGGACAGTGATCAGATGTCAAAGATTCAGATTCTCCCTGAACTCATTTGAAAGGATTCTTGCTAAAACTGAGGTAGGCAGCCCAAGTCACAGCCCAAGTCTGAGGCCTACTCAAAAAGAGGGCTTAGAAGAACCTGACCAGAATTTTATCAAGGAGACGGCCTCTTAAAATGCACACTACCTTGGAGGCACTCTAAGATTTATATTTGAGGTTTTCTAATTCCTTGAGTTTTTTCACTCTTCCATACCACCTTGATTTTTACCCACTTTAACAATTATTATTATTTTGCTCTAGTTTTCATAATGTTGAATTTTGTGCTTGCAAAATATCCCACTGAGTTGATGAACTTCACTTAACCATTTCCCTTCAAAGTGCATGGTAGACCTGGCCCAGGTGACTGCTTTTATAATAAATGCTAGAGGCCCATTGCATGAAGATGCTTGCAATAGGCCTTCCTTCCCCTGGCTGCTGGCACCGGTTTTCCTCCAGCACCCAGGACCAGGCCACAGTGGAGCCAAGCCTTCAGCCTTCAGGCTTGGCTCTGGCCGCAGCGGAGCCTTCAGTCTTCAGTCTTCAGTTTTTGCTTGGGCGGAGCCTTCAGTCTTCGCTCCATGCCTGCGTATGCAAATTAACCCGCCATCTTTGTTGGGTTGATTTGCATAATCACTCCTGATTGGCTGGTGGGTGTCATGGAGGTATGGTCAATTTGCATCTTTCTCTTTTATTAGTGTAGATAAGGACACACTATTACTTCTGTGGTATTCTTTTCTTGAGATAAATTTTAGGAGAGAGATTAATACATCCAGCATCTATGTATCTTTATGGTTGCTATAATATGAAATACTCATCCTATCTAATAAAAGGGTAATATGCAAATTAACCATCACTCGGTCACAAATATGGCAGTGCCCATAACCACAAGATGGCAACGCCCAGTCCTCTCAGCCCCACCAGAGTTCCCCAGTCCCAGGGGGGAAGGGGCAGCCACTGTGAGCAGGCAGCATGAGTGGCCTGGCAGAATGCTTGCTTCATCACCACAGCGATGAGGCAATCATTCCATGCCCAGCCACAGATGGGCCTCTAGGCTGTGGAGAGCCTCTGGGCAGAGAGCTACTGGAGCATGGATTCATGCACAGGGCTACTAGTTTTATGAATAAAAAAGGAAAAAAGGGTTCTATGGAAAGTAACCATACAGAGTGATCTAGTCATAAATTCCTAACTGGGCAGGTCATGGTGGGCAGGTCATGGTGGGTAGTCACACCCCAGGCATATAACTTATTTAGTTTTATTTTTGCCTTAAGCAAGCCCTGTCTGTTGTTTCTGGGCATCTAGGTTAACACACCTTCGAAATAAGTGTGATCACCACTTAATCCAGGGGTGGGCAAACTTTTTGACTCAAGGGCCACAATGGGTTCTTAAACTGGACCGGAGGGCCAGAACAAAAGCATGGATGGAGTGTTTGTGTGAACTAATATAAATTCAAAGTAAAGGAGCGGAGGGGAGAGCAAGAGAACCCTCCACTCTTTCGGCTCTGCGGGCCAGATAGAACAGCCGAACGGGCCGGATCCGGCCCGTGGGCTGTAGTTTTCCCACGGCTGACTTAATCTCATTAACTATCCTGTAATGCAATCCTTCCTTTCTCCCACTTCCATGTAATCTTCCTTACTTTCCCACCTTAATTCCAAATGCATAACAGAAATTGCCAATCACTCATTAGAGCATTTGAGATCTTGCTTCCTGGCAATTGTCCGCAGTTCTGGCTTCAATAAACTCTTATGAATATTCTCCGGAGGTCTGGGTGGTTCTTACATGAACACTGTTCTAGGAAGCTCTCAATACAAGATCCTAAAGTACTGCAATAGGATCTCAATACAAGCTCTAAAGTAACTTCCTAAGGGGGTACTTTATGTGTAATTCAATACCCCCTTAACCTGCCATCTGTGTTGTGATTTATTTTATTTTTTCAAATATGGAATACTTCATGAATCAGGGTGTCATTCTTGCTTAAGGGCCATGCTAATCTTCTCTGTATTGTTCCAATTTTAGTATATGTGCTGTGAAGCCAGCACTGTGTGTTGTAATTTAAAACACTAACTTAGCAAGTATAAACACTTCCACAGGTTTGCTTTCACTTGCATTTCTGTAATTACCGTGGATGGTTCCATTTTCTGTTTCACCTTGTGTGGGTTTTCTGTATCCTTTTAAAATAGTCAAATTATTTATTTTATTAAATGTTAGAGCACATGGATATAAACATGACCTAAAGCTGAAGTGATGTGGTGGCTATAAGATGTATGACACAGATAAAATGATAATGTGGTTCAGGGACTTTCATAAAACCCTTAAAATCTTTTCCTGATCACAAATTTAAGTATTTGAAAGGTCTGTCAGCAAATGCTTCACAATAATATTTAAGATTTTTTTTGCAATGTTTTGCAAAATTGAGCCTAAGTCAGTGCAGACTGAGATGGATGACCAAAAAGAAGAGTACTATGAAATAAAAACAATACTAACAATATTACATGCACTTTTACTCATATTTTATTAAGTTAATTTATTCCTTATAATTTGTTGTAAATTACCCTTTTTGTTAATATCTAAATATCTTATTTCTCTAATAAACTTGACAATTACATCTTTGGAAATTAGTAATAGTCATTATTTTATTCTTAATATAAGAAGACTTTAGTTTTCTTAATTTACTTTTACTAGGTCTTACATAATCTGAATCAAGACATACTATATTTCCTGGAGATTTAGAAAAATGACCAGAACTTAGAACTGTATACTTACAGAGATGATTATATATATAATATTATATTTCCAGGTAAAATATGATTTATATATATATATATATATATATACACACACACACACACACATATATATATATATATATATATATATATATATATATATATATATAGTTGATAGTATTACAGATATATCCCATTTAAAAATACAATATATTATTATAAATTAGACAGAAAATCCTTTTTTCATTTATTTGGCTACTTTTTTTATAATGTAAATTTAAGTCAGTAACAACCCACTTAAGCGAGTCTCCTGGATGCTTGGGAATGTTGAGAGTTGTATTCCGTGCTTGTGAATGATGACATTCAGAGAAGCAGAGGTGGGCTCAGCTCTTCCCTGGGCTAGCCCTGCCTGTGATGTCTCCTGACCTTCCTCACAACTGCCCACCCACCCAGCAGATACAGGCTTCGGTCTCCTTGGTAAGGGTTTTTCTGTGCAGTACAGTGAAAGGTCTTTCTCAAGCACAGATAGATTACATCTATTGTCTCTCCCCTGTCTAAAATCCTGGCACTTCGTTAGGGAAGAAAATGAAATTGACTTGGCATCGTGTGTCCTCACAAAGCACATCTGACTGTCCTCCACCACCTTGTCCTCATCTGGGTGATTGCAAATTGATTACTCCACAGTTTGTTCCAATTTCTTCCCAACTATTACAATTTTAAGCTGACCAGTTAGTGATTATAAAGATAAAACTTTTCATTTCAAAGATGAGCAATGTCATTAGTTCCTCCTATAATTTCAAGATCTCTCTATAGCTACCATCCATTATCACAAATATCTGCTGATGTCTGCTGATGACTTCAAAGCATATGGTCTGGGCCTCCTGGCCTGGCTCCTTCCCCCGTGAATCCTTCCTCATTACTTTTTCCAGATCTCAATTTACCCGGTACAGCAAATGCCCATTAATTCTCTGGATTTTCTTGTGTATATTGAATTTATTGATGTTCCTACCTGTCTAGAGATGAATCATTCTTCTTACAAAAGAAGTGGGGATGTTGAGGGAATACAGCTAAAATTCTTAAGGCACTGTCATGAGTATATTCAAACAATTATTCAAACATATTTTCCCAGTGCTACATAACTTCCCAGATGACTGTTCAATTGACTATATATGTTGAGATTCAAATCAACAAATAATTATTCAAAGATTGTAATAAAAAGGCTTGTAGGGTTTCATAAAATCTGTGATGAAAGTGATGATAGGATTTTAGTTGTATGATAATACATTCTGCTACAGAACAAGGGGGTCTGCCCGCTCAACTCACAGCAAAGCCAAATACTGAACACCCAGTTTTGCAGTGGAGAAATTGGAGTCATTTATTGGTGAGCCAAGAGAACAAGATGGGAAGCTATTGCTTTAAACCCAAACTCTGATGGCTTTTGATCAAGGATTTTTAAAAGGCCGAGGTTGAGGTTTAGTAGTTAGGGGTCGAGGATGAGGCTCACTGGTTAGTTCCTGTGCAAGCTTCAGTCGTTTCCCTTAGTCTGATTAGTCCAATTCCTGATGTCATCTTGTTTGATGCCTTTGTCACTGTGGTCAGGTGATTTAACCAGATTGAAAAACCAAGTTTCTGCAAGACCTCTCATGACATTATCTTTAAAGCAAAAAGGCAGAAACTAAATTCTATGACCATTGTTATTTTTGGAGCTCGTTGTTTTGTGCTTAGCTAGCTATATTTTTCTATTATCTCAAGCAAAGTGTACTTAAAATGCTTTTCCTGGAACTTGCTTTACAGGAAGGCCTCAGGACATGACTAACATACTTTATAATCTTTGACTGTTAGCTGTGTGACAACTAAAGGAATTGAAACATTTAATGCCCTGGCCAGTGTGGCTCAGTTTGTTGGAGTGTCATCCCGACACCAAAAGGTTTTGGACTCGATTTCTGGTCAGGAAACATATGCACATTCAGTTCCCAGTAGGTGTAGGTACAGAAGATAACTGGTTGATGTTTCTCTCTTACATTAATATTTCTCTCTCTCTCTCTCTCTCTCTCTCTCTCTCTCTCTCTCTATCTATCTATCTCTCTCCTCTCTCTCTTCCTTCTTCTCTCTTTGAAATCAGTAAGAACATATCCTTGGGTGAGGATTAAGAAAAAAAGAAACATTTAGTTAAAGCCTATACCTACATCTCTAGACTATCATCTAAGACCTAAACATGTTAGCTGTCAGCTTCAATTCAATAGTAAACAAATGAGTTTCAAAGTATTTAGTAAATATCCCTCATAAGAAGGTCTTCTTACTTTTTTTTAATTGATTTTTTTAAAATTTTATTGATTTCAGAGAGGAAGAGAGGGAGAGATAGAAACATCAATGATGAGAGAGAATCATCCATTGCCTGCCTCCTGCACACGCGCACACACACACACACTGCCCTACTGGGAATCAAGCCTGCAACCTGGGCATGTGCCCTGACTGGAATCAAACCATGACCGCATGACCTCCTGGTTCATAGCTCTATGCTCAACCTCTGAGCCACACTGATCAGCCTTTTTTTTTTTCTTCTTTTTTAAGAGACAGAGGAAGGGAGAGAAAGAGAAAATGTTTGAGAGAAACATCCATCGGTTGCCTCCAGTACACCCTAACCAGGGATCAAACCCAAAATCCAGGTATGTGCCCTGACCAAGAATTGAATACACAACCTTTTGGTGTACGGGATGATGCTCCAACCAATCAAGCCACCCAGCCAGGGCTCCTCTTGGGTTTTTTAATTAGGGATGTTAGGGAACTGCATTAGTTCTTCCAGTCTTTTGCCACTTAGTGGCTGTACCAATAATTTACTAAATGGCATGCTTGCTTCCTGAAAGAAGTTAAGCAAATTACCAAAGCACAGGGCACATTGAAAAGGTCCCCAGGAAGGCTAGGAAAGGCTGACAAGCTCCAGGGCCAACAATAGCACAAGCTGCTGAATTGGTTTCAAAGCTGCACACCATTGTGAGACCAAATGCTTCCATTAATATTTATCAGATATGGGATATGCTTTTTGTGTTTTAGCACAGAAATCTCTGCCAAGTCCAAGATCATAAAATTTTAATCTTACATTTTATTTTTAAAGTTTTTAAGGTTTATTAGTCTTTGTGATGTTTTTAATGCTGTAGAACAGTGGTTCTCAACCTTTCTAATGCCACGACCCTTTAATACAGTTCCTCATGTTGTGGTGACCCCCTACCATAAAATTATTTCGTGGCTACTTCATAACTGTAATTTTGCTACTGTTATGAATCGTAATGTAAATATCTGTGTTTTCCGATGGTCTTAGGGTCTACAGCAGCGGTTCTCAACCTGTGGGTCGCGACAGGGTCACCTAAGACGATCGGAAAACACAGATATTTACATTACGATTCATAACAGTGGCAAAATTACAGTTATGAAGTAGCCACGAAATAATTTTATGGTTGGGGGTCACCACAACATGAGGAACTGTATTAAAGGGTCGTGGCATTAGAAAGGTTGAGCACCACTGCTGTAGAAGATCTGAGTTAAAGTTTATTTTTATTTTTTTAAATATAGTTGTTCAGTTGTTCCACACGTTGAAAGCAGTATCTTTTTCTTTCTTTTTTTTTTGCAGTATCTTTTTCTTGATTAAATTTCTATGTTGTAAGTGAATTGAGTAAATGTGTAAACACACAAACATACAGCCATTTTTTAGTTGATCCTTGTGTCTCTGCTTTTATCGATATCACAATATCCCACTTTCTTAATGTTTGCAGCTTAATCATTGAGTCTTGAAATAAAGTACTAATTGTTCTACACATTTCTTGTTTTTCAAAAATTTTATGACTTTTTTAACTTATTTTTTTTTCTATACTCATTTCAGAATCAGCCTCTTAACATCTAGTCAACAATCCTGCTGTGATTTTTATTGGTATTACTTTGAATCAATAAGTAATTCTCTGAGGAGAATTAATATTTTAAGAATTTTAAAGGACTTTAGACAGGGCTCTCTTTAGATATTTGATGCTACTGCAACTACTGATTTTACTTAATATCCTTTCTTTACTATTATAGCCAAGATTGCCACTTCTTTGCCTGGTCTACTGACCTTATAATTTGCTTTATAAGTACATCTATTTCTTTCCACATTTTTGTGACACTTGAAAAATTGACAGGAGAATGGAAGCAAACTTATTTTATTAAACATAATTAAGCATGTACAAATTCTGTTCTCAGAAAATTATATTGCCAAGTCAATCTCATGCTACCTTTTAACCTAAAAAGCAATATTTTCTCAAATCTGTTTAATCTTCAGTTAATCATTAGAAGCACCTGATAGACTTAAGGTTTAATTTACTCACAGGCTTATTACCTATGAAATGCCTGGTCCACGTGATCTTATTGATGGTATTTCACAGGTTATTAATTAATTTAAAAGTTCTTAAAAATTAAGAAAAAAAATTCCACAATTTTTGCTCACATGGGCACTAATCTAAATACTCAGAGGTTTAAAAAAACTATTATTCTTGCAACACAAACACATACATGCACACACACACATACACAAACATACACTGACCAGTGGAGACTGACCCCTTCATGTTTGTTTTAAATATGAAATATCTCACATTCCTTTGAATATCCATACAGATGATTTAGAAAGCAACTTAAATAAACAATAGTTTTTGAGACTAAGACTCCCTGATCAGTTAAACCTTCTGAGACCCTCAGAAATGACTAAACACTCTCATTGTGCTTAAAACATGAATCTTCTTTAAAAACTTCAGATTGTCAACTTCTGTGACATCTTGGTCAAGTGAATATAAAATTGAAATACCAAAGACTGTCTACAGGAAAATATACCTAATTTTATTATTTCAAAAATTATTTTATGTTATTTCTTCACAAATATCCCCTCAAATTCTTCTCTTATAATTTATTTGTGATAATAGCATTGTCTCCACCAAAGTGCTTGTCTGCCTGTCTTTTCAATGACTCCAGAGTGAACAGTCTCTCTTTCGTGACAAGGATGGGAAGAAGCTCATTGACCCAGGCAAATGGACTATTTTAGTCACCAGATCCCTTATTCATATTATTCCTTCATTTACTTATATATCTATATTGTTCAAATGCATTTTTGTTATGTAAATACAGCTTACCTTCCATGTTCTTCTTTCTCCCCAGATTTTTTCCACACGCCTGCTAGAAAGCAAGTTTTATGAGTAATCCACTACCTGCAGCTTCAGTTTAGTTTAGGGGATGAGGCTGCAGATTCTGAAGTAGACTTTTCCTTCCCCAGAGGCTAGAATATTGAAGAATGGCTCAAAGGAATTATAGCTGGACCTGAAGGGGCAGAAGACACATGCCATATAAATTATAATCTGTGTACATTTAGTCTCCAGGCTAGAAATCTCTCCTGAGCTTCCACCAAATGGAGCAATAATCTGAATACCAGTGAGGAGGCAATTGCATTGGGAAATATAAGTGAAAGGACTTTAGATATACTTAGAAGGTAAATTATTTACATATTGTCAACATTGACCACATTTTATTCTGTCCTATCATATTTTCTTTCTCCTTTTGACTGAAGATGAACTTTAAATTGATGAAAAGTAAAGATTATATTGATATGATTGTTAATATTGTTTGATACATAGCTATGTGGTGAAGTCTGACTATATTTCTATCATGAAATCTATGCCACTTAAAAGAAAAAGTTCCCATGACTTATACTGGTTTATTTCTTTTACAAGACAGAATTTTATTTTTATTCTTTTCTCTCTGGAGCTCTATATGGCCCCTAATTATATACATTTTAACCTTATTTCTATTATGTTCCCATTTCTTACTTATCATCACTAATTCTTGTTTTTTATTTCATTTTTATTTTTGAAGCCATTCTTTTTAGAAGATATTGTCACTCTCATATAGGTCAATTGCTCTTCAGGTCTATACAATATCTCTCATACTAATGTTGCTTTTCAATGAATCTCAAGTTATTTCTACATTTTATGATATGTCACATTTTTCTTTTTATTTTGTGTTGTTGTTTTTTTGTCCCCTTGCAGGATTAAATTGAACTTTTTTTAAAATATATATATATATTTTAATATATTTTATTGATTTTTTACAGAGAGGAAGGGAGACGGATAGAGAGTTAGAAACATCGATGAGAGAGTAACATTGATCAGCTGCCTCCTGCACACCCCCTACTGGGGATGTGCCCGCAACCAAGGTACATGCCCTTGACCGGAATCGAACCTGGGACCCTTCAGTCCACAGGCCGACGCTCTATCCACTGAACCAAACGGTTAGGGCTAACCTTTTTTTTGTTTTGTTTTGTTTTTTGTTTTTAGATTTTCCAGAAAGGAAACATTGAGATCATATTTTGACCCATTACATGACTGAATATCTTTTGAACTTGATTGATGGATTTTTCTTGATATAAACTTCTATGAGAAAAACCATTTTCTTTCACACCTTTGAAGGTCAAACTCCTCTGTAGTCTAGAACACATTCTTCCCAATAAAACATTGTATTCCTTTTTATTTTTAAGAATATCTTTAAAAATTCTATCTCCCCACCCTTAGAAGTGTTTAGGGCACTTTAAATATAATCTTCTTTAAAATAATAATGACTGAGCCCAAGAATATCAATTAGTTATTACCACAAAAGTGTTCTGTAGCAAATCTCATCAAAACTTAGCTGTTTAAAACAAGAGTTGGGATTCTCATGGTTTTAGAGGTCAGTTGAGGGAAAGCCGACTATGCTTGGCTGGATGGTTCTGCTCTGCTCCATGTGCCTTCCTTCCTCCTGGGTGAGTTAACGTCTCTAGATATGCTGTCCTAATGCTATTGCCAGGAGCACAACATAGCAAATATTTTTCAAGCCATAAGACATGCTGCACATACCACTATTACATTGGCCAAAGTCAGTATCATTGGCACTACCTAAAGTTAAGAAGTAGGAACATATACTTAACCCTTTTATGGGAGGAATGGCAAACACAAGTGGGAAATACCATGGATTGTGGTAAGGGTGAATATTTGGGGCCATAAAGAAAATCTCCTATTGAGTAAGGATTCCCCCACTGCTCGAATGTGGCATAATGCTCAGCGTTCTTTTCATTTTCAACATTTAGAAATGTCTCTTTCAGCTCTGGATAATATTCTTGTATCTTTTCTGCATTTACTGAGATGGTCATATGATTTTTACCTTTCATTCTGTGAATGTGATATATCACAGTTATTGAATTGCATGTGTTGGACCATCCTTGCATCCTCGGGATGAATACCACTTGACCATGTAGTATGATCCATTTTTTGCTATTAAATTTATTTTTATTCATTTTGCTGAAGATTTTTGCATCTCTTTTCAGCAATTTCTGAAAATTTTAGCAATTTTCTGTAATTTTTAAAAAAGAGTTTGATAATTGATTCTTTTTTATGTATTTTTATATAGATATTTTTCTTTATTGTACCAGTAAAAAAATTGATTTCTTTTAGTGTCATTAATGTGTATAAAGATAAAGAGGCTTGTTATGTAAGATAGTAGGGAGAAAGGCAGACCATGGAACTGGACAATTCATGTCCTGCCTAAGGCATTGAAATTCAAGTGGGAATAAAAAACACTCTATTAGCCAAAGAAAATAAGAACTCACACAATTTATGTGACTTCTAGTATATGGATTTTGGGTTTTTCAGTTTGCATAAGAAAGTTTTTTCATTCCAGTTAAAAGTCACCTCAAAGGTTCTTTCAATATTTTTATTCTTTTCATTTTATATTAAATATGTAATTTATATATTCTTTATTTTTACATAAAGTATGGGTTTAGCTTGTTTTCTCTAGTTGTACTGTCAGTTTTGTTAATACCACTTGTAAACAAATATACCTTTTCTACTGTCTTAGAATATTGTTATATTACATTCCCATATATTCTTGGATTTATTTCTGGATGCTGTTTTGGTCCACTGATCTATCTATGGGTATATGATTCTTTCTTAAATGTTTGTTAAACTTCATCAATGAAGCTACCTGGTCCTAAGCTTTTCTTTGTGGGGATGTTTTTGATTGCTGATTCAATCCCTTTAGTCTTTTAGTCTGTTCAGATTTTTTATTTATTCATGATCCCCCTTTTCATCTATGAATTAAAATATTAATATTTGCCCTCTCTACTTTCAGATTTGTTGTTTTTTCTTAAAATGTGCCTTAGTTTGAAAATACTGTAAACTGTGTCTTAGAATTTCCTAGAATCACAAAAGGACTCCGTCACAGTTCTATAGCATGGCTTCTCTACTTTGTCCTGGACGTTAATAAGGCAATTGATGAATTCATCAGAATGGAGGAATGCAAGGTGTTCTTTTCTCCAGAGCTCCAGAGCACCACTGTCTCTTTATTGTTTCAATAGTGATGCTGTCATTAGCATGGGGAAAAAAGAATGAGAGGAAGAGGCATTAAGGGAAAGAAGAAGACAAAGAAAAAAGGAAGGAAGGAAAGAAGGAAGGAGGGAAAGAAGAAAGGAAGGAAGAAAGAAAAGAAGGAAGGAAGACAAATCTATTGTGGTTTTGTCCACAATAGGAAGTCCCCAAGGAGCTATAAAGTAAGTGACTGTAAAAAGTAGATACCTAGAGTTAAAATTTGACTAATAAAATCAGCTCAGAGCAAAATGATTTTTTAGAGAAACCAAAACAAATGCATAAGTAGAGATGAAAAAGTACTGGAAAGGCAAAAAGAAAATCAACTTAAATTAGCATCATCTTTAATGGATTGTATTGATGTTTAAAAATTGGATGTAAGCTATTTTTTTTTTTTTTTAGAAAAAGCACAGACACACACATTTTGCACCTTAGAGTAGCTAAGTTCCCTAAGGAATTGAGCAAAGGAGAATAGCTAAAGTGTGAAATACTGAACACTAAAAACCAATTACTTTACATTTAAAATAAACACATTTTAAACAGATTGTCCAACAGCATATACATTTGGTATGTCTAATCATGTCTCGGGTGTAGTTAGTTACTGAAAGCATTTAAAAGTTTATGAAATAGTTTTTTTGTTCAAGTCACTTAACCACTTTCTTTTCCTTTGTTTTGTTAGTTGAATAATGAAAAAAGTCCAGTCTTACATGTCTTAGGGTTTTATTAACTCATATAACAGGTAATTTCCTTTTATTTTCTCTATCATTCCTTTTCCACAACTCATCTGCTCAAGCATTATTATCCATATTTAGAGGAACCTTCCCAAAATACTGATTATGAAAATTTAATCACCACATCAAGATTTTAAGAATGAAATGAAATGCCTTATTCTGTCATTCAAAACATCATAACATGATTCTACTTTACTTAGCCAAATTATTTCTAATTTAAATATTCAAGTCTTCCTGTTACCTCCTCAATGCCTTGATTATCACAAAATACATATGCTTTTTCTTGTAACCTCTCTGGAATAACTGATGTCTAATTATCAAGGCACACATAGCCTTCTCCACAAAACCTATCTTGAGCATTCAAGTTCCTAATGATTTCTGCATAGGTGTTAGGAAGATAGCAACTGGAAAAGGAGACCCCACCTTCCATATGTTTAGAATCTATTTGACCAGTTGGAATATGTACATATGAAAAGCAAGTGAATATTAATGGATATACGATGAAGATATAGAAGAGCTATGGAATGTCAGATACATTCACTGTGTACATATTTTCTAAACATATTAAAATACTAGAGGCCCAGTGCATGAAATTGTGTGCACTTGCAGGGGGGGAGGGGTCCCTCAGCATGGCCTGCGCCCTTTTGCAGTCCAGGAGCCCTAGGGGGAAGTCTGACTGACTGCTTATGCTGGCTCTCCAGAGGAGTCAGACATCCTTAGTGCTGCCGCGGAGGCAGGAGAGGCTCCCGCCACCACTGCTGCACTGGCCAGCTGTTGGCCTGGCTTGTGGCTGAACGGAGCTCCCCCTGTGGAAGCACACTGACCATCAGGGGGCAGCTCCTGCATTGAGCTCCTGCATTGCGCATCATAGTGACCAGTCGTTCCAGTGACCAGTTGTTCCTCAGTTCAGTCAATTTGCATATTACCCTTTTATTATATAGGATTTTAATCCAAATAAGGAAGATATTTTCATCACCATATTTTACAACGTAAAAGTACATACTGGAAGATTTTTAATCTATGGCTCAGAAAGGCATCCTGACTTACTTGGTAAGGTCCAGAAACACATCCTTACAAATAAGTCTCTCACTTTGAAATGGCAATAATAACACTGGTATAAACTCAGGTGGGCTTTGGAGTTTCAGCTACAAAGAAGCAACACAGAAAACTGCCATTGATAATCTCTAATTTCCATGAACCAGGGTGCAGATAGAAGAAAAAAACTGACGAAGTCTTTCATCTTTTTTTAAACTTATTTTCATTTTAATTTTTTAAATATAATTTTATTGATTTCAGAGAGGAAGAAAGAGGAAGATAGAAACATTCATAATGAGAAAGAATCATTAATTAGCTCCCTCCTGAATGCCTCCTACTGGGGATGGAGCCCTCAACCTGGGCATTTGCCCTGACTGGGAATCAAACTGGACCCTCCTGATTCATAGGTTGATGCTCAACCACTGAACCACATCTGTTAGAATTAATTTGTTTAATTTATTTTTTTCTTTATTGATTAAGGTATCACAAATGTGTCTTTATCGCCAAAATGGCCACCCCACCTCCCCACTCATGCCCTGATCCCCCCCACCCCAGTCTCTGTATCCATTGGTTATGCTTGTATGCATGCATATAAGTCCTTTGGTTGATCTCTTCCCCTTCCCCACACCCTACCCTACCTTCCCTCTGAAGTTTTACGGTCTGATAGATGCTTCTCTGTCTCTGGATCTGTTTTTGTTCATCAGTTTATGTTGTTCATTATATTCCCCAAATGAGTGAGATCATGTGATATTTATCTTTATCCAACTGACTTATTTTAGTTAGCATAATGCTCTCCAGGTCAATCCATACTGTTTGCAAATGGTAAGAGTTCCTTCCTTTTTAAGGCAGCGCAGTATTCCACTGTGTAGGTGTACCACCGTTTTTTAATCCAATCATCTGCTGATGGACACTTGAGGCTGTTTCCAAATCTTAGCTATAGTAAATTGTGCTGCTATGAACACAGGAATGCATATATCCTTTCTGATTGATGTTTCTAGTTTCTTGGGATATATTCCTAGAAGTGGGATCACTAGGTCAAATGGGAGTTCCATTTTTAGTTTTTTGAGGAAACTCATACTGTTTTCCACAGTGGCTGCACCAGTCTGCATTTCCATCAGCAGTGCACAAGGGTTCCTTTCTCTCCACATCCTCTCCAGCACTTGTTGTTTGTTGATTTGTTGATGATAGCCATTCTGACAGGTGTGAGATGGTACCTCATTGTTGTTTTGATTTGCATCTCTCAGATAATTAGTGACTTTGAGCATGTTTTCATATGCCTTGTGACCTTCTGTATGTCCTTTTTCAAAAAGTATCTATTTAGGTCCATTGCCCATTTTTTTTATTTGGTTGTTTATCTTCCTTTTGTTTAGTTGTATGAGTTCCCTGTAAATGTTGGAGTTTAAACCTTTATCAGAGTTAACATTGGCAAATATGTTCTCCCATGCAAGGAGCTTTCCTGTTGTTTTGTTGATGGTTTATTTTGCTGTGTAGAAGCTTTTTATTTTGATGTAGTCCCATTTGTTCATTTTCTCTTTAGTTTCCATTGCCCTAGGAGCTTTATCGGTGAAGATATTGCTTAGGCATATGTCTGAGATTTTGCTGCCTGTGGATTCCTCTAATATTTTTATGGATTCCCATCTTACATTTAAGTCCTTTATCCATTTTGAGTTTGTTTTTGTGTATGGTGTAAGTAGGTGGTCTAGTTTCATCTTTTTTGCATGTATCTGTCCAATTTTCCCAACACCATTTATTGAAGAGACTGTCTTGACTCCATTGTATGCTCTTGCCTCCTTTGTCAAATATTAATTGAGCATAGTGGTTTGGATCAATTTCTGGGTTCTCTATTCTATTCCATTGGTCTATATGTCTGTTCTTGTGCCAGTACCAGTCAGTTTTGAGAACAGTGGCTTTGTAATGCAGCTTGATATCTGGTATTGAGATCCCTCCTACTTTGTTCTTCTTTCTCAGGATTGCTGCAGCTATTTGGGGACTTTTTTTTATTCCAGATGAATTTTTTGGAGAGTTTGTTTTAGGTCTGTAAATATGCTATTGGTATTTTATTTTTTTTAAACATATTTTTATTGATTTTTTACAGAGAGGAAGGAAGAGGGATAGATAGTCAGAAACATCGATGAGAGAGAAACATCAATCAGTTGCCTCCTGCACACCTCCCACTGGGGATGTGCCCACAACCAAGTTACATGCCCTTGACCGGAATCGAACCTAGGACCTTTCAGTCCGCAGGCTGACGCTCTATCCACTGAGCCAAACTGGTTTTGGCTGCTATTGGTATTTTAATGGGGAGTGCATTGAATCTATAAATTGCTTTGGGTAGTATGGACATTTTGATGATGTTGATTCTACCAATCCACGAACACAGTATGTTCTGCCATCTGTTTATATCTTCTTCTATCTCTTTTTTTCAGTGTCCTGTAGTTTTCTGAGTACAGGTCTTTTACCTCCTTAGTTAAGTTTATTCCTAGGTATCTTAATTTTTCTGGTGCAATGGTAAATGGGATTGTTTTTTTAATCTCTCTTTCTGTAAGTCCACTGTTGGTGTATAAAAATGCCATAGATTTCTGGGTATTAATTTTGTATCCTGCTACATTGCCAAGTTCATTTATTAATTCTAAAAATTTTTTGATGGAGTCTTCATGGTTCTCTATGGACAGTATCATGTCATCTGTGAATAATGACAATTTTATGTCTTCTTTTTCAATTTGGATACCTTGTATTTCATCTTCTTGTCTAATTGCTATGGCTAGCACTTCCAGATCTATGTTGAACAGGAGTGGTAAAAGTGGGCATCCCTGTCTTGTTCCTGTTCTTAGGTGAAATGGTTTTAGTTTTTGCCCATTGAGTATGATGTTGGCTGTAGGTTTGTCATATAAGGCTTTTATTATGTTGATGTATGATCCCTCCATTCCCACTTTGCTGAGGGTTTTTATCAAGAAAGGCTATTGGATTTTGTCAAATGCTTTTTCTGCATCAAATGATATGACTGTGATTTTTATCTCTCAATTTGTTTATGTGATATATCACATTTATTGATTTGTGGATATTGTACCATCCTTGCATCCCCTGGATAAATCCTACTTGGTCATGTTGTATGATCTTTCTTAATTAATGCTGGATCCGACTTGCTAGAATTTTGTTGAGGATTTTGGCATATATGCTCATGAGGGACATTGGTCTGTAATTTTTTCTTTGTGTTCTCTTCATCTGGTTTTGGTATTAGGGTAATGCTGGCTTCATAGAATGAGCTTGGAAGTGTTCCTTACTCTTGAATTTTTTGGAATAGTCTGAGGAGGATAGGTTTTAGTTCTTTGAATGTTTAGTAAAACTGCCCTGTGAAGCAGTCTGGCCCTGAACTTTTGTTTGCTGGAAGCTTTTTGTCGACTGCTTCAATTTCCTCCATAGTTATCGGCCTATTGAGATGTTTAGATTCTTCCTGATTGAGTTTTGGAAGGTTGTATTTTTCTACGAATATGTCCATTTCATCTAGGTTGTCTAATTTGTTGGAATAGAGTTGTTCATAGTATTTTTTACAATCCTTTGTATTTCTGTGGAGTCTGTTGTTATTTCACCTCCTTCATTTCTGATTTTGTTTATTTGGGTCCTCTATCTTTGCTTCTTGGTGAGCCTGGCTAGAGGTTCATCAATCTTGTTTATCCTTTCAAAGAACCAGCTCTTGGTTTCATTGATCTTTTTTATTGTTTTTGTTTTGTTTTGTTTGTTTGTGTGGGTTTTTTTTTTGGCTATTTGTCATTTATTTCTGCTCTGATATTTATTATCTCCTTCCTTCTGCTCACTTTGGAGTTTTCTTGTTGCTTTCTTTCTAATTCTTTAAGTTGTAGAGTTAGATAATTTATTACCATTTTTTTTTTTTTTTTTTTTTTTTTTTTTTTTTTTTTTTTTGTGGTAGGCCTGTAGAGCTATAAACTTCCCTCTCAGGACTGCTTTCACTGTGTCCCATAGATTTTGGATTTTTTTTTCATTTTCATTCATTTTCAGGATGTTTTTAATTTCTTTTTTGATCTCTTTGGTAACCCTATCATTGTTTAATAGCATGCTATTCAGCTTCCAAGTGTTTGAATTTTTTTGATAGTTTTTATTGTTTATTTCTAAAGATGCTTGATATGATTTCAATCTTCTTGAATTTGGAGAGACTTTGCCTGTGATCCAATATATAGTCTATCTTTGAACATGTCCCATGCACACTTGAGAAGAATGTATATTCTGTGGCTTTGGGTGAAATGTTCAGAAGATGTCAGTTAAGTCCATCTGATCTAGTGAGTCATTTAGGATTGCTGTTTCTTTGCTGATTTTTTGTCTAGAGGATTTATCCAGTGATGCCAGTGGGGTTTAAAGTCCCCTACTATGATTGTATTGTTGTCAATCTCTCATTGA
The DNA here is from genome assembly GCF_963455305.1 of Plecotus auritus. Classification (NCBI taxonomy): domain Eukaryota; kingdom Metazoa; phylum Chordata; class Mammalia; order Chiroptera; family Vespertilionidae; genus Plecotus; species Plecotus auritus. Next base: position 164,213,864 of record NC_137770.1, read on the forward strand.
TATCTTCCAGGAGTTGTTTTTTTGTTTGTTTGTTTTTTGTTTTTTTGTGGGGTTTTTTTTTTTTTGGTTTTTTTTTTTTTTTTTTTTTTTTTTTTTTTTTTTTTTTTTTTTTTTTTATGTATTTGGGTGCTCCTGCATTGGGTTGCATATATATTTACCAGGGTATATCCTCTTCTTGTATCAATCCCTATAGTATTATGAAGTGACCTTCCTTATCTCTTATTATGGCCTTTACTTTGAGGTCTATTTTGTCAGATATAAGTATTGCTACCCCAGCTTTTTTTTCATTTCCATTTGCCTAGAAGATATTTTTCCATCCCTTCAATTTCAGTCTGTGTGAGTCCCTTGTTCTGAGGTGGTTCTCTTGTAGACAGCATATATATGGGTCATGTTTTCTTATCCATTCAACCACTTGATGTCTTTAGATTGGAGCATTTAGTTCATTTACATTTAAAGTTGTTATTGATAGGTACTTGTTTATAGCCATTTTTATTTTTTGTGCCTGTCTTCATTCTTCTCTATTTTTTTTTTCTTTTTACACCATTCCCTTTAGCATTTCTTGCATTGCTGGCTTGGTAGTGACACACTCCATTACCCTTTTTTTGTCTGTGAAGCTCCTTATTTCCCCTTCAATTTTGAATGATAGCCTTGCTGTATAGAGTATTCTTGGATTCAGTCCCTTGCTTTGCATCACTTTGTAAACTTCTTTCCATTCCTTTCTGGCCTGATGTGTTTCCGTTGAGAAGTCATTTGATAATCTAATGGGAGATCCCTTGTATGTATCTTTCTGTCTCTCTCTCTTCCAGCCTTTAAGAATCTCTCTTTGTCCTGAACGTTTGCCATTATAATTACATGTCTTGGTGTGCGTCTTTTCAGGTTCATCTTGTTTGAGACTCATCTGTGCTTGTGTGACTTTTTTCTTCCCCAAATTAGGGACATTTTCTGACATTTCTTCAAATAGATTTTCTAACCCTTGTTCCTCTTCTTTTCATTCTGGCACCCCTCTTATTCATATGTTGCTTCGTTTCATGTTGTCCTAAAGCTCTCTCAGGTTCTCCTCATCTTTTAATTGTTTTCTCCAATTGCAGTTCAATTTGGATGTGTTTTGCTTCCCTGTCTTCTAATTTGCTAATTTGGTCCTCTACTTCTCCTAGTCTACTGTTGAAACTTTCCATATTGTTTTTTATTGTAGCTATGTCACTCTTTATTTCCTCTTGATTCTTACATAAGTTGTTGATTTTTTCATCCATCAGGTTCATGAATTTTATGACCCTTATTCTGAACTCTTTTTTTTTTTAATATATTTTTATTGATATTTTACAGAGAGGAAGGGAGAGGGATAGAGAGCTAGAAACATCGATGAGAGAGAAACATCGATCAGCTGCCTCCTGCACACCTCCCACTGGGGATGTGCCCGCAACCAAGGTACATGCCCTTGACCGGAATCGAACCCGGGACCCTTCAGTCCACAGGCCGACGCTCTATCCACTGAGCCAAATCGGTTTTGGCTATTCTGAACTCTTTTTCTGACATACTGCATGCCTCTATTTCACTTAGCTCATTTTCTAGTGCTTCCTCCTTTTCTTTCTTTGGGGGTTTCTTTGTCTCCCCATTTTTTATCTCACAAAAGGATCTAGGTGTCCAGTTGTGTAGGGGCTGCTACTTGGATGGAAGTGGCTTTCTCAGGCAGTGGCTGCTCCTCAGGAGGTCACGGCAGTGGCTGCTCCTCAATTGTTGGCAGCTCCTCAGGTGTATGTTGCTCACGCAGCAATGGTGGCCCCTCTGGCTGGCAGAGGCAGGCTGTTTGGTGTGGGTGCTGCTCCTAGGATGGGGGCAAGGTGCTCATGCAGCTGTTGCTCCTTGGATGAGGGCTAGCTGCTTGCAGCTGCTGCTCCTTGAAGGGGGGCGGGCTGCATGTGACTTCTGCTCCTCAGATGGCAGCAGGCTGCACACATGGCTACTGATCCTCAGACAGGGGCGGGCAGCTCACACAACTGCTTCTCCTCAGATGGGGGCAGGCTGATCATGTGGCTGCTGCTCCTCAGACAGGGGCAGGCTGCTCACATGGCTGCTGCTCATGTGGTTGCAGTGCCCTGGGCTAAAGCGTTGGGCTGGCCAGAGGGGAGTGCACTTCAGAACTCACAGGAGTCCATTGCTAGGGTGGCTGGAGTCTTGGTGTCTGTGGGACTGCAGCCAAGGTAGCAGGTTCCTGGCAGGGGTGGCTGTAGAGTCCCAGGTGGTGTCTGAGGGCACACTGGGTGGAGGTGAGGCTGCTCAGTCACAGCAGCTCTCCCCTTTAAGAAGGTATGGCCTCTGAGGTAGAGCCGGCTGCCCCGGGACTGTTTGCAATGGTATCAGAGGCTGCCAGGCTAGGCGAGCCCAGTCCTCCTGCCCCCAAAGGTCCTGCAGGATCTAACTATCCCTCACTCACGTACACACACACACACACACACACACACACACACACACACAACCACATGTCCACACACTCCCCTTTTGCTCCCTCACTCACTCATGCTTTCTCCCTCATTGCCACCATCTTCCTGCCTCTGTAGTTGGGTCTGGAGTATTATTGACCCATTTGTGGATGGAGTCTCCTCTCCGGGTGTCTGGTTATGTGGCTCACTCTCTACCACATTGACCAAAAAGGAAAAAATGCAACTCGACAAGACACGACACAAAGGGAACAAAACACAAATGTACTCTTGATACCGATAATCCCAATATACGTGACCACCAGAGAAAGGAGAATTAGGGGAGAGAAAAGAGAGCACAAATGATATCGAGGAGAGAAAAAATGGTAAGAGAGAAAAGAAGAAGAAAAAGGAGGAAAAAGGAAAAATAAATATATATATATGGAGAAAATACCACAGAACAAACAGATAAGCCAAAAAATGCAAACACACAACACCCAGAAAAGACTCTATAGAGGCCGAGCTTATATACAGAAAGTAAGGTTAAGGAATTGGATCAGTGGTTCTCAACAGTTCTAATGCCGCGACCCTTTAATACAGTTCCTCATGTTGTGGTGACCCCCAACCATAAAATTATTTTCGTTGCTACTTCATAACTGTAATTTTGCTACTGTTATGAATCGTAATGTAAATATCTGTGTTTTCCGATGGCCTTAGGCGACCCTGCTAGGGGTTCTCAACCTGTGGGTCGCGACCCACAGGTTGAGAACCACTGCTATAGAGCCTGTGGTTATGAAGTAGCAACGAAAATAATTTTATGGTTGGGGGTCACCACAACATGAGGAACTGTATTAAAGGGTTGTGGCATCAAAAAGGTTGAGAACCACTGAATTGGATGAATATGGGGAGGACCTCAGTTCAGTAGAGAGGAAGTAAAAAGAGGATGAGTGGATAAGAAGAAAGAGAAAGAGAAAGACAATTTTTTAAAAAATTAATTAAAAAATAGTAGGATAAAATAACAAAAATAGAACAACGAAAAAATAATTTGAAAATAAATAAAATACAAAGAAACAAACTAAAAAAAAGAAAACAAAGAAAAAAGAGAGATAACAAAATAAAATAAAAATAAAAATGAAAAACTGAAGTGTTATTCATTTCTGCAGAGTTTTAATACCCTATGGGGGCTGGTTTAAGATCCCCTCTTCTGTACTGTCTGCTACTTCTCAGTTTCCTGTTAGATTGTTGAAGGTCCAAGCAATCCACTGCTCTTCTGTTTGTGTCTATCTCCACAGCCTTGACTGTCAGCAGGGGGTCCAATCTTCCCATTTAACCTGTATGCCTGCTTTCAATCTTAATCTCTCAAGCAGCTATTTCTGACAGGGCTAAAGTTGGGGAAGTTGCTGTATGGCTTTCTGGGACTGAATGGCCTCTCTTCAGGCTAGTCCCTGAGGGCTCTCAGGGACTATTCAGATTTTGTGTGTGTGTGTGTCTTTTGTAACACTCAGGGTGTAGTCTGGGTGTGGCTGTATTGGTTGCCTGGAGACTGCAGGGAGGGGCTACCTCTTCAGGAGAAAATGGCTGCTTAGGTCTGGTGTGTCAGATATGTCTCAGTGTTAGACTCCCAGCCACCTCTCCCCTACCTGCTCTTCTCCCCAGCCTCTCTCCAGACTCCACAAGTCCACACCTCTACCTGCACCTCAGCCCTGGTTGAGTGTTTGTATTTGAAAGGTCCAATGAACTGAGTTTAGTGAATAAAAGCAAAGACCAAAAAGGGGAAAGAGCTGCGCCACTGCAACTTTCTCTCACCCCAGCACGGCACAGTTTGGGCAGTTGTTCAGGCTGCCCCTCTGGGTTCAGCCTCTTGCAGCTGTGGGCTTAGATCTGGAATCCCCAACTATCAGCAGCCCTATGGACATCCTTTCCACTGTCAGATGTTATGCCTGTCCCAAGGGATGTGGCTTCGGTGCTGTGCAGCTTCCTTCTGACCCTCTGCGCTTGGAGGTCTCACAATTCTCTACAGCCCAGATCCCTGATTTTACCATTCTCCAAGCGTCCTCTGACCTTCCTGGCTGTGAATCGTCTCACCAGCTGTATCTACTTTGCCAATTCCAGGTGGATGTTATTCAATTTACTTGCTCCTTCTATCTGCTCTGGGATAAGGCTCGGGACACGTCTGCCTATTCTGCTGCCATTTTGTCTCTACTGGAATTAATTTTTAATTTTAACTCAAACTATTCCCTTTCCCTGATAATGCTTAAAAAAAAAAAAAGAAAGAAAGAAAGAAAAAGGAATAATGAGGTCAGCCAACACCATTATGATTATGTTTTGGAACCCAAGTCCATTGCACTTGTTCTGAATTGCTTCCATTTCCCTGTGGAGTGTTCAGAAACTCCAGACACTGTTGCTTAATTAAACAGAGAATTTTAGTGACTCACTTCTTAGCTGACAGTACAGTTTCTTGGAGTTAGGTGGGGCATTCTGACTAGTTTTAGCCAATCAACTAGAACAGAAAGACACCTGTTTGCCTGGCCCTCAGCTTTCTCTTCTCATGTTATGATGATCAAGTTGAAACAAAAGAGGATGGGGCATCTGTCATTCAGGTCCTTCAAAGACTGTGCGGAGCAAACAGTGTCATGGGCCTTTGGCATGTGTTGAGGGAGGTACTCACCTCGTTGTGTCACAGCATGGTGACTTTATCACTGCAACTTCCCCTAATCATAACTGACAGGGACATTGAGTGTGGGTGTGTTAGTGATTCTGTATCTCTGTGTGCCTGTGGGCAGTGTGGTCTGTTTGTTCAGAGTGGAACAAAATCTCAAGATTAGAAAGGAAGCTGGAGGAAAAGGTTTGCTCTACAGAATCAACCACTAGACACCCTCTAGACCAGGGGTGGGCAAACTTTTTGACTCAAGGGCCACAATGGGTTCTTAAACTGGACCGGCGGGCCAGAACAAAAGCATGGATGGAGTGTTTGTGTGAACTAATATAAATTCAAAGTGAAGGAGTGGAGGGGAGAGCAAGAGAACCCTCCGCTCTTTCGGCTCTGTGGGCCAGATAGAACAGCCGAACAGGCCGGATCCGGCCCGCGGGCCGTAGTTTTCCCATGGCTGCTCTAGACAGACTGAGATTACTATATGCAAAATGACAGGTCAACTGGAATGGTTCTCAGAGGTGTCAGGCCACTGGTTGCTATGGTTCAGGTTTAAGAAATTAAAATATTTTATAAAATAATGTTTAAAAAGGGATTTATCAGAACAAACACAGTCTTTATTGTAGCAAATGTCTGATTATCAGAATAGACAATCTTGGGAACCAGAGTTTTGAAAATGTATTTTTTTAAAACTTCTTTTCCATTATAGCTAGAAAAATGATGGAGGTAAGAGGTAGTTTCTGGTCCTGTGTTACATAACTAGGTTAAAGTAAACACATACATTGATAGTTAACAAACCAGGGAAATGTGTGCAAATGCCATGTACTATTAGAGGAATTCAGTGGACTCAGGGAAACTTAGTAGGCAAATTCATGGAAGAATTTGCAGGGAAAGTGACTCCTGCAGCTCCACCCGTCCAGGGTATGATCCACATCACTATCACCAACATAATACATGGGAGATTCAGAGTTTTAGCATGAAAAGGTAAAGAGGAAACACACAGGACATGTGCAACCTATATAGAACTCTTCAGTGAAAATCTGTATTTGAGGCTCCTTAAACCTAGGAATGGGCAGCAATTGTGTGCCCTGAGTTGTGACTCTTGTAAGTACACAAGCCTGAAGCTAATCCATTGGACTTTCTGTTCTTAAAATCATCAGTATATATGGCAGTAGACAAGAAGTGGAGACCTGAAAATATCCTTCTTGAGTTACTGATGATTGTGAATTAGCATGTTTTATGACCTTTTTAGTTGAAAGAAAACCTTTTCTGTTGTTGTTGTTTTCTTTCTATTTGCTTTGAGCCCACCTTGACATATTTCATTTCCAAATGTTTTACGGATGTTTTTCCTAACATGTGTGGTTTATAAATGATTGTTTCAACTCAAAAATAGTAAAAAATAGATAATCATGTTAACATACTGTGTTGTCTAATTCCATGCCTGAGGCATGCCATCATGCAATTATTCTGGTTTCACAAATCAGTATTTACCTTCTGTTCCATTTACAGATATACATTTGGTAGGACATCATAATTGGAAGTGTCAGGATTTTCAATCTAATTAGTATAATTTCTTAGACAAGAGGAGCAGAAGTATTTATTTTTTTAATATAAATTCATTTCCTTGATTGCCAAAAAGGCTATTGTTGATTATGTTGTCTAAGTAACCACAGGAGTGGTGGTTGTCAATATTCTGAGTCTCTTGACATATAGAAGCATCTCTGAAGATGAAACCCTGAGAAAAAAATGCCATGCCTTGTCAAAGACCTTTATTTCTTTTCTCATATAATTTACTCCAAAATTTGTAAACTTAGACTTCAGATTTTTCTGCTCTAATTGTGAGTCCAGTCATGCTTGAGGCAATCTCTGTTTAAACTATGTTTAAACTCAGATAGACCATCATTTGAATGTCAGACATAGCTCAGCATCCACTGACCTCCATGCTTCCCATGGCACTAGAAAAGATGGATATCATATGTATATTTTATTTTGGGGGAGAATGCAGAAAATTCAAGTAGACTGTTCAGTGAATCTATGTTTTGAGACCTTCATTTCAAAATTGCCAGTAATCCTATCTAATAAAAGAGTAATATGCAAATTGACCATACCTCCACTACACCCACAAGCCAGGCCCACCAGCCAATCAAGAGCGAGTATGCAAATTAATCCAACCAAGATGGCTGCAGCCTCCGAGTGAGCAGGAGGCTTGGGTTTCCCCGGAAATGGAGGAAGCCAAGCTTCCTGCACACCCTAGTTGGCCCAGGCCTCTGCTCAAGGCTACAAAGTTTCAATTATAGAAGATAAATAAATCCCAGATACCAGGGCCTCTGCTTGGGTCGCCAGGGGGAGGAGGGGTGTGGCTGGCCTGCAAACCACCAAAGGCCCCTCACCCAGGCTGCTCCATTCCCCAAGGGAACCCCCACCCTGATCCGGGACACCCTTCAGGGCAAACCAGCTGGCCCCCAACTGTGCACCAGGCCACTATCCTATCTAATAAAAGAGTAATATGCAAATTGATGATCACTTCAACACACAAGATGGCTGCCCCAATGTGGTCAAAGATGGCTGCTCCCATGTGGACACAAGATGGCCACCACGAGATGGCCAGCAGGGGAGGGCAGTAGGGAGGGACCAGGCCTGCAAGGGAGGGCAATTGGGGGCAATCAAGCCTGCAGGGGAGGGCAGTTAGGGGTGACCAGGCCGGCAGAGGAGGTAAGTTGGGGGCGACTGGGCCTGCAGGGAAGGGCAGTTGTGGGGGACCCAGGCCTGCAGGGGGGAGCAGTTGGCGGGGGGGACCAGGCCTGGTTAGTTAGGGGTGACCAGGCCTGTAGGGGAGGGCAGTTAGGGGCAATCAGGCTGGCAGGGGAGCAGTTAGGCATCAATCAGGCTGGCAGGGGAGTGGTTAGGGGGTGATCAGGCTGGCAAGAAGAAGCAGTTAGGGGCAATCTGGAAGGCAGGCAGGTGAACTGTTGGGAGCCAGCAGTCCTGGATTGTGAGAGGGATGTCTGACTGCCCGTTTAGGCCTGATCCCGGTAGGATCGGGCCTAAACAGGCAGTGGGATATCCCTAGAGGGGTCCCAGATTGGAGAGGGTGCAGGCTGGGCTGAGGGACACACACCCCTGTGCATGAATTTTGTGCACAGGGCCTCTAGTATGACAGAAATTCACTAGGAAAATTTTTCTGTAAATGATGTAGTTTTAGAAAAAAACTTATAAAACAATGTCTGACTGTACATTTTCTTACCAACTACCATTGGCCTGGAATTGCAGATAGACAAAAAGTGTTAGGCACTTTGAATATTTTATTCCATTAATTTAAAGGGAAGCCAATGACTATAAGTGAAGTAGGAAAACAGATAGGTGATGTATTTCAGACTAGAGTGATGTGACTGTTTGCTCCCAGTTCCAGGAGAGGATCCCTCATCCTACCAGCTATCTTGTGACCTGCAACTCCTCCCTGGAAGTGGAATACATCTCCTTGTCCCATTGTCATGCTGTCTGTGTGACCTTCTCTGTGTCTCTGTGATATTAAAATATACACTTAAACTATGATTGTCTGGTTTGTCTTGATCTTTAGTTTTTGCCATGAGAATAATGACTTCCAGATAAAGGATGTTTCTACCTGGTTCTGGATGAGAATCCCAGGGGCAGAGTGGGAGTCTGGGCCAGAGTAGGAGAACCACCCCAGGCACATAGCCCACATGTGATCCCAATGAGCTCGGCAAGTCATCTGTGGAAAGCCTCTGACATTTTGGGTGGTTTGGGGCATTGACAAAGCTAACTGTTTGTGTCCAGAGGCTTTTGTGATCCCCTCCTCCTCTTTGACTAGACTTCAGTCACTGCCAACTCTCAGTGCTTGCTTTTGCTTTTTAATGACTTCATAATCTTACACTCTAAGTCTTGCCCATGGTCAAACCTTAGCTCAAATCTCACTTTTTTAAGCCAAGTTCTCTGCCTGTCTACTGGTTAGAAGAAAAAAAAAACTTATTTAACATTAGGTGACCTGGGTTAGAGTCCAGTTCTGGCTTGTGACCCCCTTCACCTGCCTTCAAGGTCTTCATCTAAAAATTATGTATGCAAAGTTTAACTGGACCATTTGTTGACTCTACATGTGAGTTTTTTCCAACTGTAATGAATTCCCTTATTTACCGAACCTCACATTTAATACCAGTAGTCAGAGAATTGCAAACTTATAGTAAATGAGACAATTCCATTTTTGCCATATTTTCCACTGTATTAGTCTATCCATTCATAAATAATATAAACTCCTGAACCATGGGAAAATTCTCCTAATTATTTTCTCCCTTTGCAATTACAAGTCACCTACTGGGTGTGCCATTGTTGCTAGATTAATTGATTGATGAGACATGTGAGCCCGTGAAAGCACAAGTACTATTATGAAGATATTAGTGGAAATAGGTTTTTCTGAATAGTTTTCTGCCCCTCATTCCTGTGCAGTTGAAAAGATAGCCATCATCACACTATTCTTGAAAGCTGTAAGTTTTATCTGGAGACAAAGAGGGCAGGAGAAGGAAACACTGCTCTAGGGCCAGCAACACTTCCAAGCATTAAAATCCACTGAATATTTGAAAGGAGAGAAATTAGAGCAAATAAGTAAATTTGGGTTGGGAGATGGGGTTCACAACTTTGCTAAAGACCTGGCACAAAAGTGTAATTCCAATGTATTCAGTAAGATCTGGCCATGATTTTATTAAGCTGGTGGTCCCTCACCACAATTCAACAACTGGTCAACATGTTATTATAATTAGTGGTCATTAAATAGCTTGGCTTGTCATTAGGTAAACTTGGCTCCCCTGAGCTTGAGTTCCCCTTGCATATATTGACTCATTGATAGCTAGTTATATGTCCTTTGTAGTCTGGCACATCTCCATTGCCCTTTTCCATCAAAAGCTCATCATTTAAGGAAGGATTATATGTGGTAGATTTGGGCTATTCTATTCTAGTGTACTTGACATTTTTTACCATATAGTACAATGTTTTTGCAATAGATATTCTGGAGCAACTCCATGAAATGACTTCTCTGGTGAGCTAAGAGTCTACAATCTCAAGGACTAGACTATAAGGAAAGAAGGGGGTTGTGCTCCACTATAACATGAAGGTACATGAAAAGAAACTTACAAGAGCAGCTCTACAGATGTCCTACCAGCAGTCATTTCCAGTGTGGGCAGGTGGGACAAAAATGTTGGAACAGGGAGGAAGTCACTGGGCATTGGTAAGTGCCAGATAATGCAGAAGACTATAAATATCACTAATAACTAAATAGTATAAAATGAACTGGAAAAAAAAGTAACAGTGATGCCTCTGCAATGCTAGGGAAGGGCCTGGAAGGGCTAAGCTGCCAGTATGGTGGCTGAGAGGTGAACAGAGTCTACATCACATAGAGAATAAGGTCAAGAGCTATTGGAAGACTAGCACCAACGGTTAGTAAAGAGACCAACCATAACTTAAGAATTTGAGGTGAGGACTGCATTGTTTATCCTTCTTGTTAGAAAAGAATCATTGGAGAAATGGATAGTCAAGGTAGGTGAGAGGATGTCACGACTTCAACTTTCTGAAATCCATTTTACTTATATTTAGCTCAGATACTTGCATTTCACTTTCGAGGCAAAAGATTAAAGCTGAAAGGCAGTTCAAAGAGGTGTGCTGTATATTGTGTCCTCCCTGGGTTTGTTAGGTGGGAAATATGAGGCTAAAGGTGGCCCTGGCCCCTGTCATTGAGGACAGCTGTGGACGAGAAGTCAACAGACCACCTCACAAACCAAGGCACAGATATCATCACCTTGAACAGGAAAACCTTTACCTGAGGCTGAAATGGGATCAGTGGGATCTTTATCTGAAGTTATTTAAGTCGTGCTGTTTTAAAGTTTTGCAATTTGGCCTCAGAAACTTTTCTATTGTCACTTTTATATTTATAGAAAAATGAAATAAAGGGACATTCTGTATAAAGAATATACAGGGGTGGACAAAAGTATGTTTACAGCTGTTCACATAGAATACTAGAATCCTGGTGCACAAAATTCATGCATGGGGCTGTGTGTCCCTCAGCCCAGCCTGCACCCTCTCCAATCTGGAACCCCTCAAGGGATGTTCGACTGCCCGTTTAGGATCTGGCCTAAATGGGCAATCGGACATCCCTCTCACAATCCAGGACTGCTGGCTCCCAACTGCTCACCTGCCTGCCTTCCTGATTGCCCCTAACTGCTTCTGCCTGCCAGCCTGATCACCCCCTAACCACTCCCCTGCCAGCCTGATTGATGCCTAACTGCTCCCCTGCCAGCCTGATTGCCCCTAACTGCCCTCCCCTGCAGGCCTGGTCACTCCTAACTGCCCTCCCCTGCAGGCTTGATTGCCCCCAACTGCCCTCCCTTGCAGGCCTGGTCCCTCCCAACTGCGCTCCCCTGCTGGCCACCTTGTGGTGGCCAGCTTGTGTCCACATGGGGGCAGCCAACTTGTGTGTTGGAGTGATGGTCAATTTGCATATTACTATTTTATTAGATAGGGTAGAGGCCTGGTGCACATGTGGGGGCCGGCTGGTTTGCCCTGAAGGGTGTCCCAGATCAGGGTGGGGGTTCCCTTGGGGCATGGGCAGCCTGATCAAGGGACCTGTGGTGGTTTGCAGGCTGGCCACACCCCCCGGCAACCCAAGTGGAGGCCCTGGTATCTGGGATTTATTTATCTGCTATAATTGAAACTTTCTAGCCTTGAGTAGAGGGCAGGGCAGGCCAGGGCGGGCAGAGAGCTTGGCTTCCTCCATTGCTGGGGAAACCCAAGCCTCCTGCTCATTCTGTGGCCGCAGCCATCTAGGTTGGGTTAATTTGCATACTTGCTCCTGTTTGGCTGGTGGGCATGGCTTGTAGGTGTAGCAGAGGTATGGTCAATTTGCATATTACTCTTTTATTTGATAGGATCATACTGTAACCTATATATATAAGGCTAAGTATCTGTCTGACCAGTAGCTATGATGCGCACTGACCACCAGGGCGTGGACACTCAACACAGGAACTGCCAAGCTGCGGTTCTCATGTGATGTACCCTGGAAGCAGAGAGGAGGGAGCTGATTCCTTTCATAGCCATGTGATTCCACCTTTGGCAGTGGGTTATGTATTTGCTGAGGCACTGTCGGCCCAGAATCTGGTTTACTGCACACTTGCATTTGCATTCCACACCCTGTATAACAGCAACATTGCAGAGTACCCTCTCGCACTCCAGGCCCTCCTGGGGGATGTCAGAGAGCCAGTTTCAGCCCGATACCTGCAAGCTAGGCTGAGGGATGCCACCTGCTGGAGGCACCCCCACTCACTTAGCCTCAGCACCACCCCAGGTGCATCCGGCCGGGAAGGGATCATGGGAGGTTAGCTCCAGGGCATGTCTGGCCCGTCTCACCCAGTCCCACCATGCCGGCCACCTTCTAATTAATTTCCTTTCAATGTGCACAAATCCATGCACTGGGGCACTAGTTAATAAATAATAATACAAGAATAAGCTGTGTTTTGTGTACTCACAACCGTAAACCTACATTTGCCCACCCCTGTATTGATCAGGTTATTCCACAGTTGAGATTTCTGCACTGTTGGGAAAGGTAATTATAAGACTGAAGCAAAGCTTAACTAGTTCAGATTCTCAGGAGCAAATAAATATTTGGGACCATCTAGAATAGAGATTGTAAATTCTGTGTCGGGACAGGGAAGCTACGGTAAGGGCTAAGGAAGAAATGGTGACTTTTAGGGCACAAGTAGAAAACTTAAAGATGTTTTTGGTAATAGAAACAGCAAATTTTATTCTCTGCCCAGAAATATACACACAAGACAAATTCCTGATGAGGGAGGTCTCCTGAAGGGCATGGTGTTAAATGTCAGCTTTATATTAATTGTCACCACAAGTCACTCCCAGGTCCACAGTGTCTTTCAGGCACACAGTTGGTGAATGTGCTTGGGAAGATCTCTGATTGAGATCTATGTATTGGTATATAAATTAGCATTTACTTTCTTCTAAAAATAGGGGGAAGATATTTTTAACAGGAAAAAACAAAAACAAAACAACAACTTAAAGAAAATTTTGGAAAGAGCAATGCCCCTCTTCTTTTTAAAAAATGTAGATTCTTTTTCTGGCTTTTTGAGACCATGCAAATGAATTCATTAGATGTATTAACATCCGTTCCAGTTTTACACTAATTATATTTGTATTTTAAAATAAAATTACCTTTAAAAATAAGCATAGCTCAGCAGTGCTCTGGGCAGAGGTGTGGCACATCCAAGCGTGAGAATGCAATCTGTCTTCCATGCATTTCTACAGAAAAGCAGGATGGCCTCTGGCTGCTCCGGGGCTCTTTCTGAAGAGTGTTTCTCTACCTTTCTTTTTAAAGGGTATTTTGGCAGGTTCACATTTCCAGTTGAGTGGTTCTGCTAACACGGTTCCCATCCAGGATTTGTTATCGAGTTCCGCTGTCTTACTCATCAGAACTAGTGTATTTTATGAGACTTATATTTGTCACTTTATGTTTTAGAAGTTCAGAATGGTATCAGGTGAATAAATCTTTTATAAAAGAAAAGTAATACTTGATTTTTTTTTTTTTTTGTCTCACCTACTGAGAAGAGAAACTACTTCCATGTTCTTTTCTTTAAGGGACTTGAACATCAATTTCTCATGCCGTTTACCTGAAATACCTACAGGGTTACTTGATAGCACAATGTCTATCCAAAGGCAGTGCATATATAATAAAATGAAGAAATCTAGGTTTGACAAATAAGTATCTGCTTTGAATTTCCTCAAATGTCTGGCATTGTGCTGAGCATCAGCTGAATGCATTCTTCCTGATTTCATTGGAGTCATATTCTAACTCACAACCTTTTCCAACTCCTCACACTGCCAGGAAATAAAATTTCATTTCACATTTACAGAGTCCATCATCCCATCAAGCAAAGCAAATACCGCGGCCTTTGTAAGAACAGATAATGCACAGATTTTCATGGACTTGAGTCACATCATGTTTCCTGCAACCTTCTGTCAGTGACCGGTCTCCAGTGATTGGGTTGTAACATGCATTTAATCCTGCCCCTGGCACCAGCCACAGAGAGGAGAGTCCCTGCAGGATCCAGTTTCCTCAAGAACACAAAACTTAGAACAATAGGGAAACAGTTCAATTTTTTTTAGAAATAAAATGTATTTCAGGGCTTAAAATTCTTAGTTCCAGAATTGTGTTATCATTAAAAGCAATAAATTTTCAAGACAACATAAAGCTGTAATCAAGACAATGTGATATTGGGGAAAGAATAGATAAATGTAATATTGGGACAGAATAGAGAGCCCCAGATAGACCCATGTAAATGCAGTCAACTGATCTTTAACAAAAAAGAAAAGACAATACAATAGAGCAAATTTTTGTTTGTTTGTTTGTTTGTTGTTGTTGTTTTTTACAAATGGTGCTGGAACTACTAGACAGCCACAAGAAATGAATCTAGAGACAGTCCTAATCCTTCACAAAAATTAACTCATAATGAATCATAGATCTAAATGTAAAATGCAAAACTATGAAACTCCTAGGAGATAATACAGAAGAAAACCTATATGAACTTGGAACTTAGGTATGGTGATGAGTTATTAGATACAACATCAATGGCACATTCATGAAAGAAAGAATTCATAAGCTGAGCTTCATTTAAATGAAAATCTTATGCTCTGCAAAAGACATTGTCAAGAGAATAAGAAGACATTTACAAAAGACAGATATGATAAAGGACTATTTTCCAAAACATACTAAAAACTCTTAAAACTACCTCATAAGAAAACATAAAACTGATTAACAAATTACTGACACATCACCAAAGAAGATATTCATATGCAGCGCATGAAAAGATGCTCCCATCATTTGTCATCAGAGAAAAGCAGATTTAAATAAATGAGATACCGCTACATGTCTACCAGAAATGCAAAGATCCTGAACAATGACAGTGCCAAATACGGGTGAAGATGTGCAGCAACAAGAACTCTCAGTCATTGCTGGTGGGAATGCAAAATGGTGTAGCCACTTTGGAAGACAGTTGGGATGTTTCTTATAAAACTAAACATGGTCTTACCATATGATCCAGCAGTTGTACTCCTTGGTACTTATCTAAAGGAGTTAAAATGTATATTCACAGAAAAATCTGCACATGGCTAACAAACATGGCAGTTTATTCATAATTTCCAAAACTTGGAAGCAACCAAGATACCCTTCAGTAGGTAAATGGACAAATAAACTGTGGTCCATCCAGACAGTGGACTGTCACTCAGCACTAAAAAGAAATGAGCTGTCAAGCCATGAAAATACATGGGGAAACTTTAAGTGAGTATTAATAAGTGAAAGAAGCCAATTTGAAAAGGCTACATACTGTGTAATTCCAACTATATAACATTCTGGAGAAGGCAAAATTTTGGAGAGGGGAAAAAACAAACAATGGTTTCCAGGGGCTGAAGGGGTGGAAGAGATGAGTAGGCAGAGCACAGAAGATTTTATGGCAGTGAAACTACTCTCTCTATGACACTATAATGGTGGAGATGTATCATTATACATTAGTCCAAATGCATAAAATGTACAACACCAAGAGTGAATACTAATGTCAACTATGGGTTCCAGATGATGATGACATGTACAATGTAGGTTCATGCATTGTAACAAAGTTGCATCTGGTGGGGGTGTTGATAATGGAGGAAAGAGGCTGTGCCTGTGAGGGGATCTAAAGCTGCTCTAAAAACAATTTATTTTTAAAAAGTAATAAACATTAGGCTCATTATTTCTAACTGGAGGCCCAGTGCATGAAATTCATGCAGGGGGGAGGTCCCCTCAGCCCAGAACCCTTTCCAATCCAGGACCCCTCGGGGGATGTCTGACTTCCAGTTTAGGCCCAATCCTGGGGATCGGGACTAAACCAGCAGTGGACATCTCTCACCTGCCTGGACCGCTGGCTCCTAATCACTCACCTGCCTAATCACTCACCTGCCTGGTCACCCCTAACTGCCCGCCCCCCCTGCTGGCCTGATCACCCCTCACTGCCTCTGTGTGCCTGCTGATCACCCCAAACTTCCTTCCCTGCTGGCCTGGTTGCCCCTAACTGCCCCCCGCTGCCAGGCAGGTCACCCCCAACTGCCCCCTCTCTGTTGGCCTGGTCACTCCTAACTGACACCCCTGCCAGCGTGGTCACACCTTACTGGCCCCCCTGCTCACCTGGTCACCCCAACTGCCCCTCCCGCCAGCCTAATTGCCCCCAACTGCCCCCCCTGCCGGCCTGGTTGCCCTCAATGGCACCCCCCTGCCAGCCTGGTCACCCCTAACTGCCCCTCCCCCCTGCCAGCCTGGTCACCCCCAACTGCCCCCCTCTGCCAGCCTGGTCGCCCCTAATTGCCCCCCGCTGCCAGGCAGGTCACCCCCAACTGCCCCCTCCCTGCCGGCCTGGTCACTCCTAACTGAAACCACCGCCAGCCTGGTCACACCTTACTGGCCCCCCTGCTGGCCTGGTCACCCCAACTGCCCCCCCTGTCAGCCTAGTCATCCCTCACTGCCCCCCCCGCCAGCCTAATTACCCCCAACTGCCCCCCTTGCTGGCCTGGTTGCCCGCAATGGCACCCCCCCACCTTCCTTGTCACCCCTAACTGCCCCTCCCCCCTGCCAGCCTGGTCACCCCCAACTGCCCCCCCCCCCGCTGGTCTGGTGGCCCCCAACTGCCTCCCCTGTCGACCTGGTCGCCCCTCATGGCTCCCCCACCAGCCTGGTCACCCCACGCAGCCTGCTTCAGTTGTTTGGTCATCCCTCACTAATCCCCCTGCTGGCCTGGTCACCCCACACAGCCTGCTTGTTCAGTCATTTCATTGTCCCTCACTAACCCCCCTGCCGGCCTGGTAGTAGGCAGCCATCATGTGAGGGTGTGATGGTCAATTTGCATATTACCTCTTTATTATACAGGATTGTTTCCTGTAGATTGTCACTAGACAGTGCATCTCATGACACCTAGGTGGTGTTTCTCTTGGGCAGGTGTTAATCTGGAGACCACAGTTTTCGCTATTAGGTCACACCAATAGAATGAATCAGATTTTGGAACTGCACTGTACATAATTAATGACAGAATAACATTTTGGAAAATCACATTGAACTTATCTTGGAAAGATCATGATTTTCAGGTTTCTATCACTGCTCAAACCAGTCCAAGCCTGCCACTAGGCAAAGGAGCTAGAAGCCCTTTCTTTTTCTCAGTTTCTCAGAGGCATTTTACTTGAGGTTGGATGCAGGGCAAAGGTACAGTTGGTTGGGAGCTGCAAATACAAAACCTGCTTCAATCAAGTAAATCACTAAACTGATAACATATAACATTTATCACTTTGGATACTGTATGTGTTAGTATATTACCCAAAATAGCAGGAAGATGTATTTTCCTGACTTTATAACTGTTTTCCAACAATGACATTGAAAAGAGCACAGTGGGCAAGACAGTAGGTGTGTGAGTGCACAGCTCCTCAAAATTTAGAATAAATAAGAATTTTTAGGAGAAAGTGCCCATATAATAAAAGTTAGAGCTTATAAATTTATTTGTAAAGAAAAATCAAGGATGGAAACACAGATATGTAGAAATTATAAGTGATTTTAGTATTTACTATAGTACTTTTATATGTAGTGTTCTTTACTATATATTTTTATATTTTTGTAGTTTCTAAAATAACTATGTATTCTGTAATCAGGCAAATAATAAAATTTTATTCACATTTATATATAAATGTTCTTTATATATACAATGTGATTGTATATAAAATGTTCTTTATGCATAAAATATTTAACCAGTTAACTGCCACATGCCCAAAATGGAAATCATCCCCACACGCCATGATATTTTGAATTTAATTTAAAAAATCAATTTGTGGAGATCCAAGATGGTTGCATAGGTAAACACCTGTACTTGTTGCCTCTCACAACCACATCAAAATTACAACTAAAAGAAAGAACAACTATAATCCAGAACTGTGGGAAAGCTGGCTAAGTGGAAGTATTACAACCAGAAGTAAAGAAGAAAGTGCATTCAGACTGGTAAGAGGTGCAGATCCACGAAATCGGCTGGCACCCGGGTGTGCTGCTTTTTTAATTGGGAGGGAGATACAAGCTCCCACTTGCACTGAACTCCAGTTACAGGCAAGACTCTGGGGGACCCAGGCACATACGGGGAGAAACTGGACTGTCTAGCACCAGGGAAGGAATGCAAGGGAGGCTTCTTTCAAATGGAGGTGCTCACAGCAGTCATTGTTCCTGTAGGGGGACCTCTCTGGTGCAGGGTTGACTGGCAGCCATTGCTGTTTGGTCCACCCTGGTGATTACCTGAGACCCCGCCCCACCCAATTTACAACCCCACCCAAGCAGTGCGCAGTGGCTTTTGCATATGAATGGCCTGGCCTTTCTCAGCCTAAAACCTGTCAAACAAGCAGCAGCCCCAAAGCTATCAAAAGAAGACCCAAGGCCAGCAGCAGCAGCCTGCCTTGCTTCACAGCTGGGCCTCGTCTGGGCACTTCCAAACCTGATACAAAGAGGAGGAATCTGCAGATCTTTCTGTAGCTCCTGCTGAGTGGCCCCAGGCAGTGGCTGACTTTACACCCTCTTGGAGATCCAAAAGCCAGTGTACCCAGTGGTCAGTGCGAGACCATACCAGATTACAACTCTTCACATCCATAAGTGACACACTCAAGGGGCAGACTCAGTGAGCACCAAAGCCCCACTGAAGCAAGCCCTGCCCCATAAGGGTGTCTCCTGCACAGCAGCTCTTCCATTGTAGACACAGCTGGTCCTCACAGCCAATTGTCCTGGAGGTCAATTCCTCCCAGTGATAGCAACAGCAATCAAGGTTTAACTACAACAAGACTGTATACACAGCCCACAAAGGGGTGTACCAAGAGTGTCCACCTCAGGTGATTAGGAAGACTGAGCCACTGGACCCCATAGAACACCTACCACACAAGACCACTCTATCAACCCAAGGAGACTTAGCAGCTACCCAATACATAGAAACAAACACAGGAAGCAGCCAAAATGCAGAGTCAAAAAAACATCACAAATGAAAGAAATGGAAGAAAGCAAACTACTGGATATAGAGTTCAAAACCACAGTTATAAGGTTACTCAAGAATCTTCTAGAAACCTCCAAGGAACTTAGTAAGACCTTTAAGGATCTTAGTGAGAATGCCAAAAAAATGGAAAAGGATCAGTCAGAAATTAAGCATACACTGACTGAAATAAAGAATAATATACAGAGATCCAACAGCAGACTAGAGGATCGCAAGAATTAAGTCAAAGATTTGAAATACGAGGAAGCAAAAAACACCCAACTGGAAGAGCAAAAAGAAAAAAGAATCCAAAAATATGAAGATAGTGTAAGGAGCCTCTGGGACAACTTCAAGCATACCAACATCCAAATTATGGGGGTGCCAGAAGAAGAGAGAGAGCAAGATATAGAAAACCTATTTGAAGAAATAATGACAGAAAACTTCCCCTTTCTGGTGAAAGAAATAGGCTTACAAGTCCAAGAAGTGCAAAGAACCCCAAACAAGAGGAATCCAAAGAGGACCACACTAAGACACATCATAATTCAAATGCCAAGGGCAAAAGTCAAAGAGAGAATCTTAAAAGCAGCAAGAGAAAAACAGTTAGTTACCTACAAGGGAGTACCCATACGATTGTCAACTGATTTCTCAGCAGAAACTATGCAGGCCAGACGGGAGTGGCAAGAAATATTCAAAGTGATGAACAGCAAGAACCTACAACCAAGAATACTCTACCCAGCAAAGCTATCATTTAGAATTGAAGGTCAGATAAAGAGCTTCACAGACAAGAAAAAGTTAAAGGAGTTCACCACCACCAAACCAGTATTATATGAAATGCTGAAGGGTGTTCTTTAAGAAGAGGAAGAAGAAGAAAAAGATAAAGATAAAAATTATGAACAACAAAGTGACAACAAATACATATCTATCAACAAGTGAATCTAAAAATCAAATTAATAAAAAATCTGATGAACAGAATAAATTGGTGAATGTAATAGAATTACTGGCATGAAAAGGGAGCGGACTGACAATTCTCAGGGGAAAGGGGGTGTGAGGGGTGCAGGAAGAGATTGGACAAAAATCTTACACCTATGGATGAAGACAGTGGCAGGGGGTATGGGCATGGGGTAGGGTGGGGAATCAGGTGGAGGGGAGCTATGGGGGGAAAATGAGGAACATTTCTAATAATCCTATCTAATAAAAGAGAAAGATGCAAATTCCATCACTCCGTTATGCTACCAGCCAATAGGAGTGAGTATGCAAATTACCCAACAAAGATGGCCACGCCCATAGTGGCCAGGCAGAGGCACCCAGCAGCCCCAAGCCCTGCCACGGCAGCTCTGGGGCTGCGGGGGGCCGGATGGGGACACAAACCTGCAGGGAGTCCGGCACCCACAGCCCCAAGCCCCGCCATGGCAGTGCTGGGACTGCAGGGGGCTGGATCGGGGACACAAACCCTGATGGGGACACAAACCTGCAGGGAGGCCGGCACCTTGCAGCCCCAAGGCCCTCCACCATGGTGCTGGGGCTGCTGGGGTGGTGGGGAGTGGAGCGGAGACACAAACCCACAAGAAACCTGTGGAAAGGGAGATAAACTATCATAACTTTATCTCCCTTTCCACACCTTTCTACAAGCACAGGGTATGTTATGACCACTCCCAGGAAGGTCTAGTCAGAATACCGTCTCCAGGGAACACTACTACTGTGGCAAATCATCTAAGAGAGGAAACGAGCTTTTGTTGGGTTTATTCTGAAGGTCAGAGAACATGCCACCCCAACATATGCTGTGATGTTATATTGATGATCTTGACCTGCAGATGCTTGAAAAACAGCAAATGCATGCAGAGGCTTTCACTGAAGTCTCCTGATCTGCCTAAAATCGGACCCCCCAAAAGGAGCGCAAATGTCATAGGTCCCCTTCACGGGAGAAGTGTCATCAGGCAGAGAAGACTGACTCCTGTCACAGGACAGGAGAGTAGAAGTTGACATCACACCCAAACTTTGTTACAAACTATTTCCCCCCACCCCCATTCATCTTTCCTAAATATCATTTACTCTCCTCTAAGAGGCCTATATCTCCCGTCCCCTTTCCCTAGGAAGAAGGTATTTAAATCTGCATTCTAAGCCACCTTGGGGAGTTACTCATTTTTCCCTGGGATCTCCCACATATACACAAAATACACATGTTAATGAACTTTTGTTTTTCTCTTGGTGATTTGTCTTTCATTACAAGGGCCTCCACTAAGAACTCAGAAAGGTAGAGGAAAACTATTTTTCCTCCTCCATAATTCTATCTTGGGAAATCAAGTCCCCAGCTGAACAATGAGGTTGGCTCAAGTACCAAGCAATCCCGGCTGACAGGAGGGAAGCTTCTAGAGAGAAATCAATGATATTGGCATCAAAGTGGGATGGAGGGCACACACATGGTTGCTGGTGGGAGTTTAAAGTGGTTCAACATTTTTGGAGGATGATTTGGCAAATTCGATAGAAATGTTCAAGGTACATCCAAGAGTCTTCTACTGGGAATCAAATCTGCTGAGATAAAGCACAAGCGCATAAGCCCTGGTCAGAACCCAGGATGCTACTGCGGGCTCCCCTTCCACTATAGGAAAACCTGGGAACAACCTGCATTTTTAGGACAAGGTGGCATCTATACTAATAAAAGGGTAATATGCTAATTAGACTGAACATCTTCCGGATGACCTTCCAGATGTCCTTCTGGACATTCTTCCCAACAAAGCCATGTTGGCAGGGCCAAGGCAGAGTAAGTTAGAGGCGATCAGGCAGGCAGGGGAGAGCAGTTAGGGAGATCAGGCCAGCAGGGGAGAGCAGTTAGGGGTATCAGGCTGGCAGGCAGGTGAGTGGTTATGAGCCAGAGGTCCTGAGGGGTCCCAGATTGGAGAGAGTGCAGGCTGAGTTGAGGGGACCCCCTTCCCGTGCATGAATTTCGTGCACCGGGCCTCTAGTCTGAATATAAAGATTAAAAACAATAATAATAATAGTAATTAAAAAACATTTAAAAATAAATTTGCAATGAATATTATAAAAATAAATATATTAGTCACAATTCAAGTGTTCTTGAATATTTTCAGCTGAAAATTCTCACGAAAAATAATCTTAAAGTTCGTCAGGGTTACCACTTAGGGAAAACATTTTTTTTATAGATGTGTGCCGCTTGCATCTACAGACACTTATGGAATACAATGGGTTAAATATAAAATCTATTCTTTCATTTTGCTAAAATATCAGATACACATATTAACTATATATATAAAAGGCTAAGTGACCGACCATACATACGTCTGTCTGCCTGTCTGACTGGCTGGTACATATGATGTGCACTGGCAATCTATAATAATAAAAGCATAATATGCCAGTTAGACCAGACAGCTGAACGACCTTCCAGACATCCTTCTGGACAAAGCCACAGTGGCAGGGGCCGAGTCAGAGGCAGTTAGGGGTGATCAAGCAGGCAGGCAAGTGGTTAGGGGTGATCAGGCAGGCAGGCAGGTGAGTGGTTAGGAGCCAGCAGTCCCAGATTGCAAGAGGGATATCCAACTACCAGTTTAGGCTCAATCGGACATCCCCCAAGTAGTCCCGGATTGTGAGAGGGTGCAGGCCGGGCTGAGGGACCACCCCACCCTGTGCTCAAATTTTGTGCACTGGGCCTATAGTTTAAAAATAAATGTTGACTCGCACATGCGCAATACCTATAAAACTCTCACTAGCGCCAATAACATGTGTTTTAATTTTATAATACTATATTATATATACTATTTTGAGATGTAATTTTTTGCAGTAATATAATTACCACAGGAATCTTTCTTCTAATTAATTTCCTTTCAATGTGCATGAATCCGTCCATGGGGCCACTAGTAAATAACATAAATATAAACACACATGAACAAATAGGCTGATAGAAAGAATTATATGTAAATATAGAGATTTTTGGTATAAGTTGAACAAGCAACACTACTAGTGTACATTATTTCTCCATAAATGCAATCATCCTACATATACACAATTCCAAGATAATTTATATTATTAGAATTTTTAATACATAAAAATTATATTGATAAATTGTCAAATGTTCTTCATAAAAACTTCATTTCTTATCCATGTCTTTCTTTAGGCTTTATATTAATTTTTTTGTTTATAATACTTTCTAAAATATTTCCCACATCAGGTTGGTTTTATAATTTTGGGACTCTGGGTATAAATGGTAAATTAGGATTATAAGCTTGGAAAAAACTTATTACCTACCTGCATTTATTATTGGAATCTGACATCTATATTAATACAAAATAACCTGCCATACTTTAGAGACATTTGTAGGAAAAGTCATAATTGGATAAAATATGAATGACTTCATTTTATTTGTAGTAGTCAGAAAAATGGAGGTTTTAGGGCAAGTAATTGATAATGTCCATGACTTCGGATTTATAAAAAGTAATCAATACAAAGTTAGTGAGAGCACAGACAAGAAGACCCAGGAAGAGGTCCACTCCGTGAGCAAAGCGTGAAACCCACCTACCAGCATGGGCTGTTCTGGAAGAATCTCATACAAAACCTCATAGAAATTATATTTCATTCAGTAATTTAGAGAAAGTCCAGGGAAGCTATAAACATCAATCAGTATAATTTATCAGGAAATAATGCACCTAAAAAAATTATAATCTGTGACATGTTAATTCCAAATAATTACTTACAAACTTTGGAATTAATAAGTACATGTTCACCCAAACTCTTTCTTGTTCCATTACTACTGGGAAGTGATTGTCCAGGAGGGGCCAGGTCCCGCAGCCCCTTCAATTAGCCAGAGCAGGGTTCCTGGATGTTGCATGAAGTACTATACACCATTGCATGTCAGGCTCACTAGGCCCCCACGGTTTCATCCTCCTCCCCCTGAGTACTGAGTGTCACTGACCAGGGTAAGCATCAGGACTAAGTGGTATTCATGACAGATGGCCACCAGCCTGGGCTGCTTCTGAGTGGCTCCATGGAGTAAATACTACTTGCCCATCAACAGGACTTTAGTAATTACTAAGACATTTTACTTACATCTCATTTATAGTAATCATTCATTCATTTATTCTACTTGTCCCTGTCACAGACTATGTGGTGAGACCACAACAGATGACTAAAGTTGAAGAACAGCTATGCATGAAGTTTGTGGGGCAAGGGACTTAAGGGGCCAACTTAGACTTTTACCCAAACCTAAGCCTTTTTTAAGTTGTCACTAAGCAATCCTCTGTTGGATTTGATGTTTCATAAAACAACAACAACAATGAATTATAATTTAAAAGCATGGAACTCAGTGCTGTGGTGATTGTTTACTGTCATATTCTCATTCTCTTAGTTTTTCATCCATTAGTTTAATGCTACGATTTCTTCAGATCCTGGTTTTGATGACCAATTTTGCAATATCTCCATACTTATTTTTGTGTACATCCTGTGCACAAGGCGGAAGTAATAGAAAGAAGGATGAGACAAAGTCATGCTGTGAAGATACTCTGTAAAGAGAAGAAATCAAGGGCTGCTGAGAAGTCCCTAAACAGCATTGTTGGCCAAGGTGTCCACTCCTGCTACGACATTTAGTAAGTCTTAATCATTGCATTTTATTCGGAACAGTGGTGTCACTGTCTGCTCATAAATAAACATTTTTTTAAAAGAGGAGTGCTAGACTTGGTGGCTTCAGAGTGTCTCTGGCAACACATGAGGCACATTGGGAATGTGGGGAGGAGGGTGCAGATACAGCTTCCTGGGACCAACGCATGCTTCTGTGTTTTATTGGTTCAGGGAACTCTCTCTGAGAGCATAACAGCTTTTGTCCAAGAGGGGCCACCCTGTCCCTGATTGTTACATCCTAACCCGGTCTGTCACCTTTCCTTTCCCAGATAGTGTTGACTCATCACAAGTTGCAAGAGTCTTTCAGTTTCTTTATATGATCTTCAATTAAGAGTCCACAAGGGCAATTTATATATGCAGGTTACTTTCTCCACAGCAAAACAGCACACGTTTTATTCAGAGTATTTTTTAGTCACCAAGTAACCACTTGAAGACAACCAATCCTGTTGGATAATTACAGCATCTGTTTATCACCGTGTTAGTGTGTGCTATTTATGTGATCTCATTATAGTTGAGATACTCTGTTTCTTGGTGTCCAACTAGTTTCCGCTGGCATTCTGGACACGTTGGGTATTGTGTTATGAGACCTTGATTCCTCTTTAAATCATCTATTGTAGCAGGTAGGCACCCTATTTAGGTCTGGCACGTATGTCCTGGCTACTTTGATTTCTCTCTGGTCACGGTGTGCCTCCCCAAGGCTGATCTGAAACCTCAGCAGAGCTTGTCACTCTAGTTCAGTTCTCAAGCCTTTGTCTGTGTTGGTACTTGTCAGGTCCACATCATGGGGTTTCCTCAGACTTCACATACCACCTTAAAGAAGCCCTATCCCAGCTCATCCCCCTCCCAGTTCCTCCTCGTACTCTGTCTGCAAGGGAAGAAAACTCTGCCTTTATTACTGCAAAGCAGGCATAGATGGAGACTCCACTCAGCTCCCTGCCAGCCATGAGCCCCCTGAGGAAGGGGGTGAGTGTGGACATTTCTTGGTGCCTAGCTGGGGTTCGCTGGGTATTGTCAATGACTCATCCTGATGGTCACCCCTTCCAGACTCCTTGGTGGACATTTCTCAGGCCTTTTTTCCCCCATTCCTATACACTGCATTTCAAGGTCAAGGATTTCTCCAGTCTGCACACACAGGAGGCAGTGCTTCCCACATACGGGATAAAAGGAACTCATACCTCATATCTCGACACCCTTGACCAGTCTGACTTCTCTTTTCTCCATCATTTCACAGTTTTGAGATATTTGTTTCTTATATATTGTCCAAGGTCTTTAATTGTAATTTGGGAGAATAGGGTAGAATGCATTTACTCCATCTTGTCTGGAACTGGAAATCAAGTTGTCATATTTTAAATTTACTGTTTTGCATAACATAAACAAATCTTAAGACAAAAGATACCGTGAAACCCAAAAGAAAAGAATCAGATGAGAGATCATTAAGTACACACAATTTTCTGGTTTAAGACTTTTATTCTAGTCATATACCTCTAAAATGGCAAGAAACAAGACACTTGGGGGGAATAGAGAGCAGTTCTTCACTGTTGTCTTCTTTTAGTGCAAAGGCAGCTCAGTGACTAGAAATGAAAACCACTGAGACTTGAGATGAGAGCAGGAGCTTTTAGCTCAGAAGTTCAATTTCATCTTTAAAGGCAGGAAAGGCAGAGAGGCCAGAGGACAGGACCAGAGGTAAGCTTGTGAGTTAAGGGATTTCATGTAATTTCCAGGTGCTTTTTATGTTCTTCAACTAGTCAACCAAGTTAAAATGTTTGTGGTGGTTCAGAGGACAATGCATTCCCAAAACACTGAAGCATGGATTCAAGGAGGCACCGGGAACGTTAACTATGGGAGGATAGGAGCCTGACTCAGCTGTGAGGCCCGCACCTCATTCTCCTTTCCTCAGCAAGAGGGATGGGAGTCTGATTTTGAACTCTATATACTAATACAATTGTAGTTTGAAATAATTAACATTTTGTTAGTTCAGTGTTGTCCTTCCTGGCTTTCCCCTGCATCCTGCCTTACCAAGATTCTGGAATCACTTTATTTCTATGAACAAACTTATTTTGATAGGTCAAGTGGTTCAGATTTTGTTTGACTGAAAATGTCTTTATTTAGTATTCATTTTTTAAAGTCTGTTTTCACTAAGAATTCTAGAATCATAATTAGTTTTATATGAGTTTCAGTTTAAAGAAGCCATTCCATTGTCATTACCAGTATACTCCCATCATTTATGCTTTAGTCTCTTTAAAAATAATTGCTGATAAATGCTCTGGATACTTTTAAAGATAAATTGATGGATGATTAAACATTTTGCTATTTTTTACCCCTTCTTTGTTTTATGGAAGTTAACCATTCTTTCGCAAGGTGTGATTGCATTATATTTATTTGACTTGGTGCTAAATCTGATTTTTTGAATATGTGAATTTATTTTGTCAGATCTGGAACAATTGTGAACACCCATTTTCAAATATTGTGTCTGTCCTTCTCTCTCTCTCATCCTTCCTTATTATTCTGGGACTCAAATTACATGTATGTTATACCTTTTTGCTGAGCCATATCTATATATCTATATATCTATATATCTATATATCTATATATCTATATATCTATATATCTATATATCTATATATCTATATATCTATATATCTATATATCTATATATCTATATATCTATATATCTATATATCTATATATCTATATATCTATATATCTATATATCTATATATCTATATACCTATATACCTATATACCTTTATATCTATATATCTATATATCTATATATCTATATACCTATATACCTATATATCTATATATCTATATATCTATATCTATCTATATCTCTTTTTCTGTCTTTCCCATCCAGTTTACTAATACTCTCTTCTGTTCTAACATGTTATTAACCACTTCAACTGAATTATTAGTATAATAATAGTAATACAACTTAATTATAGATCTATACTTCCCTTTAAATTTTATTTATAGATTCTATTCTCCGGTAAAAATTTTCACCTACTCTAATTTTTTAAAAATATTCATCATAGTTCAGAATTTCAGACAGATAACATCCTCTTTACCTGGGGGTCTACTCCTGGACTGTCATGTGACTTTTACTGAAGGCTAGACATGAAACATAGTGGGTTCCATGTATAATGATGTCTTTTCTTGGACCACATTTGATTTTTCTCTAGGCCACAGTTATGATGGCCAAGGCTCACTTTGATGCACTTGAGACTGAAGTGGCTTTGTGAGAGTTGGTCTCTTTTCAGCATTGCTGCTTACTCTTGAGGTGCAGTCCATTAAGCGTTTCCTGGGGAAGCTTGTGGTATTTACCAAAGTACCTACTTTGCTCTGCTTAGGGTTCAGCTTCTTAGTCACTATTTCTGATTTCTTGGTCATTCACCCCTCAGCAGCTCACAATTTGGCAAATGTTCAGAGAGGAATTGCACACAGAATGCCATGCTCAGTGTTTTGTACTTTTCTTTTCTCCAGGGTCTTGCATTCTCAAGTCTTAGCTACACTGATTGCTTTTGAATTCCCTCAAGTAGTTGGGAGTTTTATGCATTGTATCCAGTTATTTTGGTTGTTCTTTTTTTTTTAATATATTTTATTGATTTTTTACAGAGAGGAAAGGAGAGGGATAGAGAGTCAGAAACATCGATGAGAAAGAAACATCGATCAGCTGCCTCCTGCACACCTCCTACTGGGGATGTGCCCGCAACCAAGGTACGTGCCCTTGACCGGAATCGAACTTAGGACCTTTCACTCCGCAGGCCGACGCTCCATCCACTGAGCCAAACCGGTTTCGGCTATTTTGGTTGTTCTTGATTTAAAAAGAAAGATGTCCAATATAAGCTACTGCAATATAGATGAAAGCAGAAATGTTTAATTGTTTTTATTTGTCTTAAATAATGATTTCTGTAAGGTCAGGAGCCAACTGCCTTGTTTATATTATGTCACCAGCTACTGTCTTTGCACCCACACATGGCCTGCCTTCCATGTACCCAAACTTGCTCAGTTTATATACTTTACACACAGATCAGACATCTCTGATTCTTTTTACTTTCTTGTATTTTAGTTTATTATTTTTGTCCTTAGAATATATGTAGATATATTTAAAAGTAAAGTTTAGTTACAGTCTTACAAAAAAGCAGTTATCTTTCCCCTTCATCCTTACACTCCTCCCTCCACCTATCCCCCAACTATGTTCCTTTCGCAGTAAATTACATTCATTTTGGAGTAGTGCCCATTGTATTTGTCCTCATGTTTCTAAGTATGCTATTCATACTACTTTGACAAAAATAACAATGAACTGACTAGAGCTATGGTTATTAATGCAGATTTAAGTCAATATATGTGTGTCTGTATCTCATTACCCAAGATACATTCCAGCTGTAATATTTTACAGGAACATTTAATTCCCCCCTAAATCTGTGAGGTTAATACACAGAAACCCAGTGTGACTGCAACATCAAGTTATTATGCCAAAACAAAGTTGATATCCGCACAATACGTCTATGTCCGCAGGCTGATCTTTTCAAAGTGCTGACAATCCATGGGGATGTTACATAAAATCACCCCTCTAATCTTCTATCATTTCCACTGTTCTAATCCCCTTAAACCCAAAACTCCTTCCAGCCTGCCCATACCTCCCAAGCAACCTGTGTTCTGTCTGAAACCCTGACTCTTAGCCCTTTTTATCTTTCATACCTGATGTAACTCAGAGACTGACATGGAGTTATAATTGTCCAGGATATAACAGGGTGTAACCAATTCACTATCAGGTCATCCTTCCTCCACTTCTTTGCAAAAATCCCCCAAACAAGCACTGATTCTGACTCAGGAAGGTTTCATTTGAAAGATCCAATGTCTTCCTCTCCATCCCTTCCATTACTATACCCTCTTATCTCTTTAATTTCATTCTCTCTCTCCTTAAATAACCTTTCTATTTATCATTAAAATAAACTGAAGATTTTTATCTTAAAAATCAAAGCCAAATAAAATTACTAACCCTCGGAGCCCACATTGCATTCCAGCTGTTCCCCTGTTGCTGTTTCCTCTTACATCCATATACCTGGGAAGAGAGTTCCTACATCCCTTCATATGGCTTCCAACTATACTAATTCTTCAAAATTGATATGTACAAATAAAGTGGAAAATGTTTTGAATGTGTATCAGTGAATTCCTGAAGAATGTGCATAGAACTGTATCCTATGCATGCAATCTTAGGAGCAAAGAGGAGAGTTTAGATTAGGCAGAAATTGCTTATGGCAATGAAGTTTCAAGAGATTCAAGATGAAATCTGATAAATCAAATTGCATGAGGTTTTAAATTCTGGCTCAGTTGACTCTATGGAATCTGTAATCTGTGTTACCCATAGCTAAATGAACCTGAAATGTTTTGAAATGGCTTGCTATGAAGTGTAGAAAGTGACCTAAAGACTTAGATAAGAATGACTCATTTGTGAGGCACAAATCCATCTCCTATTCCCAAAAGAGCTCAGAATGTACTTCTTTTATGAAAACATTTATAATAAAATGTTTCTTGTGGGGTATTGCATTATCTTTGAAATATGCTTTAGTTGCTATTTAATGAAGGTAGATGATGCAGGTGACAAACACCCAGTTGAAATGGGTTTGATCATTTAAAAGGGGCTACCAAGATCATGGCTTGTATTTAATCACCTGAGAATATGTGACCAATAATTATGACCAATGGAAAACAATGGGGATGAGTCGTTTGATCAAACTAGGTGGGAATGTCATTAACATTCCTAATTGATTTTTATACCTTAAAACATCTGGTGAGGCCTGTCTGGAGGCCGTCATTCATCCAATTTCCATACCTAAGTTTTATTACACATCAAACATGATTAAATTAATGAAAAATAGTGTTATTTGGGGAGTAATGCTCCAAATAGCACCATGAACATTCAAGTCTCCACACCTGTGCCCATTTACCTGGGTTATAGTAAACACACAATAGTTATACAGTTACCTGATAACATCATATATTAAAAATGCAAATTATGGAATTATCAGAAAGAAATATCCATCATTTCAGGGCTAACTGCACACAGACATCAAAATAAACTGAACACTAGGGAAAGAATACAGCTGTGGTCTGGCGGTCAGAATAGTCGGTTACAGATAGCAGACATGTTTTTTTCTTAGGTCTTTCTCATTGCAGACCCAGTATATTCTCTGACCCATGTCATGGCTATTCCCAGTTCAGAGAGTTTTTGAATAAATTATCAGTAAATTGAAGAACTGCCATTTTTATCTTACAGACCTGTGAAACAAAGAATAACTTAACATTTTTAAAAATATTTCATGTATAATTGATAGTCACTATTATAAAACAAAGAATAGTTTGTAGCAAATTAAAAGTGAAAGCCCCTTCTCTTCTAAAATAAAAAGTAAAAATAAATAAATTAAATAAAAGCTGTACCACGGTCCTGGAGAAACCATAAAGATCAGTATCCTCAAAGAATCTTAAAAGCAGCAGGCCTGTTGACTTTTATTGACCCATGTTTAACTAACCAATGTGGTCTGCTCTAGAAAACAGATTTATCAACTGGTTACTTCACTTGCATCTGGTGCTCCAATTTTACTTTATTTACTGGGAGCCCTGACATGAGGTAAGCAGCTGTTTATCCTGCTAATACTTCTGTTTTGTTTTTCTATTCCAATAAGAATGGGATCCTGAGGTGTTACTCAGATCTCTGGCTCAGTGTCATAATTAATTCCAAAGGGACTTCAATGACTCTACAAGTCCACAGAGCATACTGGTGAACTTTCATGTTGATCATATGCTGACATTACCTGGAAGAATAAAAGTGGTAGGTTACCTAAATGCCTTGATCATAAATATGTGTTCCAGAGAATAAAAAATAGATTTCATTAAAATAAAGGTCTTGCAACCTCTCATAAATTTCTGAAGTCTGCGTGCAGGGGACAAGTTGTTAGTCCCTTTGTTTCTAACCACTTAGAGGTTGAAATTCCAAGATCAAGGTTCCAGCCTGGTAGGATTCTCAGTAAGGTCTCTTCCTGATGATGTCCTCACATGAACTTCCTTAGTTCATGTGGCTGTTGAGCACACATAGATTACATTCTCTTCCTCTTTTTATAAGGGCATAAACTCCATCATTGAGCCCAGATCACCTCCCAATGGCCTCATCTCCAAAATACCTTCACTTTGGGGGTTATGTTTCAACATATGTGTTTGTGGGAGGCTAATATCTCTTTGGTAAGAATTGATGCTTTTCAAGGATAAGGAATTCATTAACTTACAACAGAAATGGGAAAATGTTTTAATGTCCTCTGGAATGAGTGATTTTTGCCTCAAACAAAATGCGTGACTAAATAAAGAAGAAAATTTTGTGAGTCACATAAAAGTAGTAAAAAAATCAACAATAAAAATCAAGTAAGACAAATGCTGCTAAAGCAGAGAACTCCACAAGCTTCACCCTGAGCACAATCCTTTCATCAACTTTGCATTACATCTATGTGTTCTCCAGTACTGTGCACACCAACATTGGCCTGCCATTACCGGTGGAGAAGGCCTTTGCAGAGATCTTCAGTAATAGATTCTCACTGGCCAGTTTTTGGTGTTTTAGGGAGTTCTCTTGACCATGGATCATGCTATAAAGACTTATGGAGTTGGGGAAGCTCATGTAACATCTCAGCATACTGAAAAATTACAGCATTTTTAAAAGGCAGTTCCCATCATTTATAATCACCCCCCCAAAATGCATGTGATCACATGCAACATACTTTTATTGTAAAGGGGAGAGTGGATTGATTTTCTCCCCAGGGTTTGAGGAAGCCTTGCTATCTGTTCCTGCTGTCTCAGTGTGGTTGCCTGGATACTCCTCTCCTTGACTATTATTCTGATTAAAGGGCAATTTAGAGATTTTTTTTAAACTGATATGGCATCTAGAAATATTATCAGCCCTCCCTTACACTGATTTGTCAAGTGGGAGATTGAGCATTGCTATTTAGAGATGGTTTTTCAATAGGATAAAATCAGAAATTGATTCTATCATTTCTCTCAGACCCCTTTAAATGTACATTTGTACTAACTGTAGTGAAACTTCTATGGGATAAAATTTGTTAAATAGCTTTTGGGGGTTGTAGGCATGGGGAAGATGCCAAACTTCATATTTCACAATTTAAAGATAACCAGCCATTATTGCAAATAAATAACCATCAGATGGATCTCAGGGGGGGAAAATGACAAATGCCTCAAAGTCCTTTTTGGAGGACTTTCAAAACACCTATCTCTGATATTTAATCAACAGATAAGGAAGTCAAAGCCCTATTGTCCTGATTCAGAGCAAATTCCAGATATTAAAATGTATACCTACAATCCACACATTTAAATACATAATTATTTTTTCTTGAAGTATAATTTGCATAAAAGGAACTACCTCCATTTAAAGTGTACAATTTGGTAAGCTATGAGTACACATCTGTGAAACAATTATCATGATCCATATAGAAAGCACATAAACACACAAAGTTTTGGGGAGTTCCTTTGAGAACTATCCCTTCCACCACTGCTCATGCCCCAAACTCAGGCAAGCACTGCTTACTCTTCTGCCACTATATCTGCATCTCCCCTTTTTAGGATCTATACTAATAAAAGAGTGATATGCTAATTAGACTGGATATATTCTGGATGTTCTTCCAGACAAAGCCATGGTGGCAGGGGCCGAGGCAGAGGCAGTTAGGGGCAATCAGACTGGCAGGGGAGGGCAGTTGGAAGCGAGCAGGCCAGCAGGGGAGGGAAGTTGGGGGCTATCAGGCTGGCAGGCAGGCGAGTGGTTAGGAGCCAGCAGTTCTGATTGCAAGAGGATGCAGGCCGGGCTGAGGGACCCCCCCACTCGCATATTCATGCACCAGGCCTCTAGTATTTTTATAAATGGAAACAGAGTTTGCACTCTTTATTTTCTAACTCATTTTGCTCAGAATCATTACTTTGACATTCATCAGTGTTGCATATATCATTAGTTCATTTCTTTTCTTTGCTAAGTAGCATTGTAGGGATAGATCCCACTTTGTTTTTCCCTTCACCTGTTTATGCACCTTTGAGTTATTTTCAGGTTTCTGCTCTTACAAATAAAGCCTCTCTGGACATCCATGTTTATTGCAAGGCCATATGGGTAGATCATATGGTAAGTGTATGTTAATTTTTTTTTTTAATGCCCAATTGTTTCTCACAGTAGTTGTACTATATTGCAATCCCACCAGTAATGTAGAAGAGAACCAGTTACTCGCTACCCATGTCCTCATTGACATTTGCTCTGGTTGGTCTTTTTATTTTTATTTATTTATTTTTAAATATTTTTATTGTTTTTAAAGATTAAGGGGGAGAGAGAGAGAGAGAGAGAGAGAGAGAGAGAGAGAGAGAGAGACATCAATGATGAAAGAGAATCATTGATTGACTGCCTCATGCACATCCAACACTGGGGATCAAGCCTACAACCCAGGTAATTGTCCTGACTGGGAATAAAAACGTGATCTGCTGTTTCATACGTCAATACTCAACCACTGAGCCATACCAGCCAAGGTGATCTTTTTAAATAATTTAGCCATTCTAATAGGCACATTCACTGTTGCTACAGTATGTATTTCCCAGGTGACTAATAACTTTTTTTTTTTCATTTACATTGGCATTCTCTATCTTTGGTGAAGTTCCTGTTTAAATTATTTGTATATTGATTAACTGTATTGCCTGATTTATTATAATTGAGGTTTGGGAGTTCTTTATACATGTTAATATATCCTAGAATCAAACCCTCTATAAGATATGTTCTTTGCAAGGTATTTCCAGGTCTTGTGTTTTCATTCTTTTAACATTCTTTCAAAGAAAAGTTCTTAATTTTGATAATGTTTAATTTACTTTAAAAAAAAGTATTATAAACCATGCTTTGGTATCAGATTTTTTAAAATCTTTAAACCAAGATTTAAAAGATTTTTTCCTATGTTATCCCCTAGGAATTTTATAGTTACTGATTTTAAAA
Source organism: Plecotus auritus (assembly GCF_963455305.1). Classification (NCBI taxonomy): domain Eukaryota; kingdom Metazoa; phylum Chordata; class Mammalia; order Chiroptera; family Vespertilionidae; genus Plecotus; species Plecotus auritus. Next base: position 164,248,640 of record NC_137770.1, read on the forward strand.
TGAGATATTTTCCCATTTTGACCTAATTTTTGTTCAGTGTGAGTTCTTTCATTCTTGTCCTCTGTGTCTCTATTCAATATATGAAATAGTTATAATTGTTTCAATGTCTTTATATGGTAGTTTTTATATGTGCTTCTTCTAGTTCAGGTTTGGCTGATGGATTGTAATTCTAATTATGGGCCTTATTCTCCTTTTTTTTTTTTTCCCCCTGCATGTCTCTCTTTAGACTGGATCAGGGATTAAAAAATGAAACGTCTCCAAAATATTAAAAAACCTTATTTGGGCTGTTTAATTTGTATTATAAAGTTTTCTTCTCCCACTTTAAAAACCATAGTGGACCTTTGCATGTTAGGAATAAAACCATTTTGGTCTCAACAGAACAGATAAAGAAAGTTCTGGACTTTCACACACACATTCGCAGGTTGTAGGGAACTCAGGTCTCCCACCTCAGAGACGTCAGCTTTGACATCTGCATGGACCAGCTGGCAATGGTTAGTTATTTCCCATCATTTGTGATTTTGAATTGGGCTTGTTAATAAGGATGGATGTGAGGCAGGTGTGGCAGTTTCTGGATAGTTATTGGTACATAATTGCTTCAGGCTATTGTTTTAAGCAGTTTCCATTTGTACATTGTTCCAAGTACAGCTGTCAATAAAGGCTCAGTTAGGAATGCACAACTATGCCATCTAGGCTCCAATTACAAATCTAAATTAATCATGAAAAGCATCCAGATCTGGCAATTGCAGCAAAAATGTTACTAATGAAAGCAGAGCTCATAATAGCTGAACTGGTGAATAGAAAAAAACTCCCAATCTTTTTAGGAATTTCAAGGATGAAACTCTACATTCAGAGTTGAACTGCTTCCTGGTAAATTTAAAAATCTAAGATTTTTCATGACTGTTTGCAGTAAATCAAGACTAAAATGCAAATCAGGATTTAAAAATTCATTTTAGAAAATCTCACTTAAAATGTTTAATCGTTATATATTTCAATTTAGCAACTGCAGCAATGGTGTAAAAATGTCTTTACTGATCACAAATGTGATGTATTTTTCTAAGTCAACACAATTTATGAAATATGTGGAAATATATCTAAGTGAAATTGCAAACATGAAACTGTGTCTGCTGCACATTATTTGGGGAGAAGGGGGGGCTGATCAGTATAGTGCTTTTGAATTTTAATTATGCAGATATTTTTATCCCAGGCTTGAAAATCACAAAGGATAACAATTGCTAAATTAGGGTAAAAGGGAATGGCTTGAAGCCCTGGTCTAGTTGCCTTGTTTTTCAAGGAAAAAATTAAAAACGGAGTTATGAGAGGCCACCTTGTAAAAATCATTCTGCCGCTTCATTGCACCCAGGCGTGAGAGCTGGTCTGGTTTATCCCAGCACACCCAGCTGTAATTATGGCTGTTTTTTCCAAGTTGCTACCTGCATTGGGACATAGGACAGTAGAATCTATCTAGACTAGATGATCACATGACCTTGAAGGAACTTTGTTACATTCTGTCACAGGTGGGAATTTGAAAAATGAACGTCCTTGTCCAGAACAATCTGTATTAATCAAAGGCTGCAATGATTGCTTATCAACCACTGGGCAATAGCAGAGATTTGAGTCCTGCTGGAGGTAGCTTGGCAGGACAGAGGTGGGAGCTTCCAAAGAGACCAGGGCGCATAGACCAGTATTTGTAGAATCTTGACATCCAAGCAAAGGGCCATTAGTGCTCTCTCCCATGACTACACATACTTGGACATACACAGAGTGAGTGTTCTCTGTTATAGGGGCTGCAGGGGGCAATTTCCTATGCTTACAAAACACTGCCAGGTTTTCTGACGATATGTTTGCCTGCAATGTTGTTCTCATGTTCAGAGAGTTTCTGTAAAAGCCTGCAGTATTGTTATGTTTGAACTTCTTGACACTGATATTATCTTTCAAATCATTCTTCCACATATATGCACTTTTAAAATCATAATGATGGAGAAAAAAATTATTTTATGTAGTTAAAAATAAAAGAAAGTAAAAGTGTTCTTTCTTATGAAGGAAATTGTGAGACATGTTCTTAGTACCCCTAAACTGTACAACTTTCCAACTGTTGCACATTCTAGGGTACAGTCTTTCCAAGGTCATGGATTGGCATGTGGATTGGAGGACAAAGGCTTTGGAGGTGCCTACACCGGCCTTTGAATTCCAGCTCTCATTTCTTCACATGTGAGCTTCAGATGCACTTGGCTCCTCAGAGTCACTGTGTCCATATCTGTAAAGATCAAACATGGATCAATGTTTGTGATGTTGTTTTATGATTGTTTATGTAAAGATAACATACATTGAACATTAAACCTGCCTTAGACTGTTTGCTAAGCACCTCATATTGTCTCATTTAATCCTCCTAAAATCCATGCTTCAGATACTCTGCTTTTTTTCCATATTACTGGTAAGAATAAGGCTCAGCACCTGCCCATCACAGAGCCTGTCCTGGGGGCCTGACCTGCTCAGCTCCAGATTTGCTCCAGGCTGAGCTGCTAGGTTCAGGGCCTGTCACCTGGGCAGGGCTCCAGGGATGTCTGTTTATGAAACACATGAAGCACTGCTTACTGCTTCGGCTGGAAATGGCTGCTTCTAACCCACCTTTCTGCAGAATGCTGGTGTCCAGTGAACTCGATTAAGGTGTTTGCCACCAAATTGTATAGCATCACTTTCCAACCAGTGTTTCATGAATAAAACAGTTTAATGAATAAAAACGTTTGTATACTTTTTACATTTCGCTCATATTTTCCCCTTTGGTACCCTCTAGAAAATGCTTGAGAAAGGTAACAGGTGATGGAATATACAAACCACTAGTGAACTAAAATGAACTGAGAGTATTAGGAACAGGTGAGCGTGTGTAAGTGGCAGCATGAAACGGTGGCTGTAATTGGGCATCATATGAACAGTACTTACTCATACTCCCTCGTCATGGAATTGTTAGTTCATGAGGTGACCTTAACATGCTGGTTCTTCACTGTGTCAGGCAAAATGTCACCAGTTCAGTGAATCCCAGGAGGCCAGCTTTCTGAAGACATGGTGAAGTCCTCAAGGGCTGTTTCTGTAGAAGATGTTAGGTCAAACCTGCTTTTACTCAGAGCTCACTGGCGATTTTCCTGACTGGGTTTTTTAAATTTCAATTTGGACATGGCCATTGGAAAGTGGAATTTCCTGGGTTGGGGGAGGGGGCGAAGGATATCATTTTATTTCATTGGGACTGCTTTGAGACCAACATGAAGCTTTTCCCGGAATTGGGTGGGTGCTACAGACTGAATGTTTGTGTCCCCCAGTTCAGGTGTACAGTCTTGAATTGGTGATGGTGTGGGCAGGTGGGGCCTGTGGTAGCTGATGAGGCCCTGAGGGTGGAGCCCTGATGCTGGGGTTAATGCCCTCATAGAGAGAAGCCAGAGATGCCCTTGCCCCTTTCACCACGTGAGGACACAGAGAGAAAACTTTCTTCACAATCAGAAAGTAGTCCCACCAGGCCCTACTTTGTCAGTGCCTGGATCTAGACTTTCAAACTCCCGAAGAATGACAAGTCAATGTCTGTCCCTAGAGGCCCCCGTCTGTGGGATCCTGGACCAAGACAGAGGGCCCTGACTGTAACTGCTGTCAGGAGCAGTGCCTGGCATGAGTCACCTGACCATCTTCCTCAGCTCCTGGCTTATTGATGGCCAGGGAACCCCAGACCTTCTGCTCCCAGGGGAGCCACTGCAGAAGGCCCCTCAGGTCCCAGAGGAGGGGAGAGTGTGTGGAGCCTTCAGGGTCAGCCAGCTCTCAAACCTCTTTCAGACGACCTTGAGCTTCAGTGCTTTGCCTCACAGAACACAACTTAGGGGTCAGCTCAGTGCTTCCCTGACTCCAGGAAGTCCTGGAGTAACATCCTTTAGGTATAACATTGATTTTAAAAAAATGCTTATCAGCCAGGCCAGGTCTGTGTAGTGTTCACCCACATCTGCACAGGAGGTTTTTCTCTGGGGACCCAGTTTTTCTTCCACTTGCTGAATCTGTGCACGGGAGATGGATGGGTGTCTGCCTTATCAATGTCCCAGTGAGAGTGGGTGTTAGTGGCCTGTGGTGGGCAGTGTCCTGTCCAGGGTGGGTCCTGCCTGTGCCCTGAGCTGCTGGGGAAGCTCCAATAGCCATGATCCTGAACTGGTGGGAAAATAATGATTTTATTTGAGATTATTCATCCTTCTTAAATGTATGAGTAGCTCCCATTCATCTCTATGTTTAATATTAGAAGTGTTTTGGTTTTTAGTTAGAAGTTTGATGTTTTTATTATAGGAAATTAACCCCTATGTATATCAGCTCTCTTAAGGTAAATGTGGTTTCTTTCTACATCATTTCTCTTAAAGTTGCAGTTTCTAAGAACTACACCACCTCGGTCCTAGCAGGAATCTCCCAACATCACTAAGTGAGGAGTCAGTGTAATTACACTAGTGACTTGCTTTCTGCCTTGTTCTTGTTTCTCAAAGAAACAAAACACATAAGCACACTTGCACGCTGAAATGACAATTATGTCTTGATTCATAAACTTCTTCATTCTGTGGGTGAAAACCCCATAGCCAGCAGGGGTAGGGGCAGCCACAGGCTCTTGCTCCTAAGGGTGGTGTGTGGAGATGGACCCTCTGCATGCATGGACTCAGCTTCCTTTATTCACACCCGGCTGTTCACCTTCTGACCTGAATCCTTCAAACTGAACCCGTCCATTCTGGATTATTGATCCCACTGGCCCACCTTCCTGTCCCTTGGTTTTCCCCAGTCTCAGGAAATGACAAAACTGGCTTGTCGTGGCTCAGACATCCTGGTTCAGGTCCTTTCTCTCCAACCACCCATTTTAAATAGTGGCCGATTGGAGGGATCAGGTATAAGTACACCTGAAGCCACCACTTCCCTGCCCTGATGCAAGGACTTGTCCACAGTGTGGACACATGGATTGTGACAGCTCCTAATGTGTCCCCACCTCCCAGGATGCTCTCATTACAGCACCTCTAAAAGCAAGTCCAACTGCAAAACCCCAGCTCAACCCCCTGGGAAGGCCCTTCTCACGCAGAATAAAGTAAAGGCATTTATCAAGGCCACACAGTCCCTACTGGTGATGCGTAAGCCAGCTGTAGACAAGGATTCCTCTGGGGGCCTTAAATATACATATTGACGCCTATTACCAAGCCAGGGCATGGAATCAATGCTTAGTGAGGGGCCTGGAAATCGGTGTTTCTAAAAGCCCAAGGTGATTCAGATACAGAGCTGAGGCTCCCACCAGCCCCTCCCTCCCTAGGCCCCCAACCTCCGCTGGTCCCTGTTCATCCTGCAGCCTCAGCAGAGGACCCAGCACCACCACTCCCCTGCCGAGCTTTGGAGCCAATTACTCAAGGGGGCCTTTTGGGTGACACAGGCCAAGGGGTTAACAGGCTGATATTTTTGTTCTCTTTCTTCATTTTTATTAGTGACTTTTGTTGAAATTTATATTTTAAAACTTAGAATAAATGTATGAGAAAAATAAAAGAAATTAGAGGGTATATTTCACACAAACACCAATTTCTATATTTCAACTCTCTTGCTCAGACTTCATCTCCTATGTCTGCATGTCTCTCTCTGATTCTCTCTGTCTCTGTCTCTCTCAGTCTTTCTCTGAGTCTCTGTATCTCTTCTCTCTCTGTCTCTCTAAATCTCTCTGTGTGTCACTCTCTCTGTCTCTCTCTCAATCCCTGAATCTTTCTCTGATTCTCTCCCTCTCTCCAAGTTTCCTGTCTCTCTGAGACTAGCTATGTGACTGCATTTCTGAAACTCTCCAAGACTCTCTCTCTCTCTCTCTCTCTCTCTCTCTCTCTCTCTCTCTCTCTCTCTCTCTCTCTCTGTCTCTCCTTTCTCTTTCAACTCCCTAACTCTCTCTGTGTCTGTCTATATATGATTTTTGTCTGAATTATTTAAAATTAAATTGGAGACTTTTTCCCCTCACCTCTAATATTCTCTTTCATAACCCAACATTATCAACACGAAATGTTAGCACTAATTTAATACCCCGTGTGTTTCACAGCTCATACTCAGTTTTCACCACTCTTCCAAGTAGTATTTATTCAGGAACAGCCTCCTGGTTCAGGGTTAGAATCAGCACTGACTTCCCTCAACTTCTTGTGCTGGAAACATGGCAAGACACAGCCTGTTGCTTTGTAAGATGTCCCTTCTTTGGGTTCTTCTGGGGTTTTGGCTTCTGTGCTAGGCAGCAGTGCTGGGCTGGTGGTGGGTCCTCACATCAGGGGCCACCTGATCCTGGAGTGTCCCTAACTGTGCTGACACTAACTGATGCTTTGGTTGAGTAGTTCTCCCCCAGGTATCTATAGTATGAACTCGCTCTCTTTGTATCGTGGAACTGGAACATTGTTTGTGGGGGACTCTGTACAATTTGGTAAGCTATGAGTACACATCTGTGAAACAATTATCATGATCCATATAGAAAGCACATAAACACACAAAGTTTTGGGGAGTTCCTTTGAGAACTATCCCTTCCACCACTGCTCATGCCTCAAACTCAGGCAAGCACTGCCTACTCTTCTGCCAATATATCTGCATCTCCCCATTTTAGGATCTATACTAATAAAAGGGTAAGACACAGACACCTGCCTCACATCGATCCTTATTAACAAGCCCAATTCAAAATCACAAATGATGGGAAATAACTAACCATTGCCAGCTGGTCCATGCAGATGTCAAAGCTGACGTCTCTGAGGTGGGAGACCTGAGTTCCCTACAACCTGCGAATGTGTGTGTGAAAGTCCAGAACTTCCTTTATCTGTTCTGTTGAGACCAACATGCAGAGGTCCACTATAGTTTTTAAAGTGGGAGAAGAAAACTTTATAATACAAATTAAACAGTCCAAATAAGGTATTTTAACATCCCTTTGGTCAAGCAGGTGCCCCCTGTTGCTTCTGTACGTGCCTTGTGTTTGTGTGAGAAGTGCAGATGTAATTTGTCTCAGGGGAACACAGCTTGCATTTTAGTCAAGAGTGAGATAGTTTAGGCTGGAAACTAGCTACTGCAGCAACTAAAGCAGTGCAATTGAATTACATTAAAAAAAACAACAACAATATAGCAGCCCTAACCGGTTTGGCTCAGTGGATAGAGCGTCAGCCTGCGGACTGAAGGGTCCCGGGTTTGATTCCGGTCAAGGGCATGTACCTTGGTTGCGGGCACATCCCCAGTGGGAGGTGTGCAGGAGGCAGCTGATCGATGTTTCTCTCTCATCGATGTTTCTAGCTCTCTATCCCTCTCCCTTCCTCTCTGTAAAATATCAATAAAATATATTTAAAAAAAAAAAAAGAGTTAGATAGTTTAGGCTGGAAACTAGTTACTGTAGCAACTAAAGCAGTGCAATTGAATTACATTAAAAAAAAAACAACAATATAGCAGCCCTAACCGGTTTGGCTCAGTGGATAGAGCGTCGGCCTGCAGACTGAATGGTCCAGGTTCGATTCTGTTCAAGGGCATGTACCTTGGTTGCGGGCACATCCCCAATAGGAGGTGTGCAAGAGGCAGCTGATCGATGTTTCTCTCTCATCGATGTTTCTAACTCTCTATCCCTTTCCCTTCCTCTCTGTAAAAAACAATAAAAAATATTTTTTAAAAAAATAATATAGCAGAGAAAAATACTCTGAATGTGTTGCTACCATGAAATACCAGAAATAGCAGATACAATATAACAAGTCTCTCATACAAATCTAAAGGTGGCATAAATAGAGAAACCCCCAAGGCCAATAATAACATGGAGCAAAAAATAGAATGTGGTTTTTCCCTAAGGCTTTGGGTAAATGGTTGGAATTTGATGGCATTAGTTTGTCTGAGACTTGGCTTTTCTTTTTTAATTTAAATTCTTTATTGCTTAAAGTATTACCTAAGTCTCCTTTTTCTCTCATTGACCTCTCCCTGCCCCATCCCAGCCCCCAGCACTTGCCATCACCCCCACCTGTCTGTGTCCATTGGTTATGCTCATAGGCATGCATATAAATCCTTTGGTTGATCTCTTACCTCCTCATCCCCCACCTTCCCTCGTAGGTTGGACAGTCTGTTCAATGCTTCTATGACTCTGGTTCTATTTTTGTTCATCAATTTATGTTGTTCATTATATTCCACAAATGAATGAGATCATGTGATATTTATCTTTCTCTGACTGGCTTATTTTGCTTAGCATAATGCTCTCCAGTTCCATCCATGCTGTTGCAAATGGTAAGAATCTCTTCTTTTTTACAGCAGCGTAGTATTCCATTGTGTAGTTGTACCACAGTTTTTTAATCCACTCATCTGCTGATGGGCACTTAGGCTGTTTCCAAATCTTAGCTATGGTAAATTGTGCTGCTATGAACATAGGGGTGCATATATCCTTTCTGATTGGTGTTTCTGTTTTCTTTGGCTCTATTCCTAGAAGTGAGATTACTGGGTCAAATGGAAGTCCCATTTTCAATTTTTTGAGGAAATGCCACACTTCACCATCTGCATTCCCACCAGCAGTGCACGAGGGTTCTTTTTTCTCTGCATCCTCACTAGCACTTGTCATTTGTTGATTTGTTGGTGATAGCCATTCTGACAGGTGTGAGATGGTACCTCATTGTTGTTTTGATTTGCATCTCTCGGATGATTAGTGATTTTGAGCATGTTTTCATGTGTCTCTTGGCTTTCTGAATGTCCTCTTTCAAAAAGTGTCTATTTAGGTCCTTGGCCCATTTTTTGATGGGGTTGTTTATCTTCCTTTTGTTAAGATGTATGAGTTCCCTATAGATTTTGGAGATTAAACCCTTATCAGAGATAACATTGGCAAATATGTTCTCGCATGCAGTGGGCTTTCTTGTTGTTTTGTTAATGGTTTCTTTTGCTGTGCAGAAGCTTTTTATTTTGATATAGTCCCATTTGTTTATTTTCTTCTTCGTTTCCATTGCCCTAGGAGCTGTATTGGTAAAGACATTGCTACAACAAATGTCTGCTATTTTGCTGCCTAGGGCTTCTTCTAGGATTTTTATGGTTTCCTGTCTTACATTTAAGTCCTTTATCCATTTTGAGTTTGTTTTTGGGCATGGTGTAAGTTGGTGGTCTAGTTTCATTTTTTTTGCATGTATCTGTCCAATTGTCCCAACACCATTTATTGAAGAGACTGTTTCCACTCCATTGTATGCTCTTGCCTTCTTTGTCAAATATTAATTGAGCATAATGGCTTGGGTTGATCTCTGGGTTCTCTGTTCTGGTCCATTGGTCTATATGCCTGTTCTTGTGCCAGTACCAGGCAGTTTTGAGAACAGTGACTTTGTAGTATAGCTTGATATCTGGTATTGTAATCCCTCCAACTTTGTTCTTCTTTCTCAAGATTGCTGCAGCTATTCGGGATCTTTTTTTTTATTATTATTCCATTTGAATTTTTGGAGAGATTGTTCTAGGTCTTTGAAGTATACTGTTGGTATTTTAATGGGGATTGCATTGAATCTATAGATTGTTTTGGGTAGTATGGACATTTTAATGATGCTTATTATACCAATCCATGAGCACAGTATATTTTCCCATTTGTTTATGTCTTCCTCAATGTCTTTTTCCAGTGTTCTGTAACTTTCTGAGTACAGGTGCTTTACCTCCTTGGTTAAATTTATTCCTAGGGCCAAAACCGGTTTGGCTCAGTGGATAGAGCGTCAGCCTGCGGACTGAAAGGTCCCAGATTCGATTCCAGTCAAGGGCATGTAACTTGGTTGCGGGCACATCCCCAGTAGGAGGTGTGCAGGAGGCAGCTGATCGATGTTTCTGACTATCTATCACTCTTCCTTCCTCTCTGTAAAAAATCAATAAAATATATTAAAAAAAAAATTTATTCCTATGTTTCTTATTTTTTTTGTTGCAATAATAAATGGGATTGTTTTATTTTATTTTTTTAGTTTCTCTCTCTGTGAGTTCATTATTGATGTATAAAAAAGCTATAGATTTCTGGGTGTTAATTTTGTATTCTGCTGCATTGCTGAATTCATTTATTAGTTCTAATAGTTCTTTGATGGAGTCTTTAGGGATTTCTATGTACAATATCATGTCATCTGTGAATAATGAAAGTTTTAATTCTTCTTTTCTAATTTTGATGCCTTTTATGTCTTCTTCTTGTCTGATCACTATGGCGAGCACTTCCAGTACTATATCAAACAGGAGAGGTGAAAGTGGGCATCCCTGTCTTTTTCCCGTTCTTAGGGGAAATGAGTTTAGTTTTTGCCCATTGAGTATGATGTAGGCTGTAGGTTTGTCATAGAAGGCTTTTATTATGTTAAGGTATGATCTCTCTATCCCACTTTGCTGAGAGTTTTTATCAAGAAAAAGTGTTGGATTTTGTCAAACGGTTTTTCTGCATCAATTGATATATTATGTGATTTTTATCTCTCAGTTTGTTTATGTGATGTATCACATTTATTGATTTGCAGATACTGTACCAGCCTTACATCCCTGGAATAAATCCTAGTTGGTCATGGTGTATGATCTTTCTAATGTAATGCTGGATCTGATTTTCTAGAATTTTGTTGAGGATTTTTGCATCTATGTTCATCAGGGATATTGGCCTGTAATTCTCTTTCTTTGTAGTGTCTTTCTCTGGTTTTGGGGTTGGTTTTAATGGCCCCAAAGAGCTGGTGTGAGCAAACACTGAGTGAGACTCTGTAAGTGGGGAGTGAAGTCAAGATCATACATGTGGCTGGGGTCTCAGAAGAAAATAAACTCTGGAAAAGGCCAGATATTCTAACCAGACAGATGGAAATGTGTCTGGGTTCTGCATGAAAACAATGTTTTCTCAACAATTTACCTACCAACACTGTCCCATGTGGGCTTTGGATTCACATTTTTACTGATGTTTTTGGTTCAGAAAACTTCAAATCAAGGTTGAATCTAGGTTTGTGATGCCTGAGGAACACATCACAGAAGTCAATTTGTATTCTCTTTGCTGGGATAAGGTTTTATCATAGGCCACTCAGGCTTTTACTGGGGACTGCAGGGAATAACAAAACCATCAAAATAATGACACAAAAAAAATCCACAAAAACAAATACATTCTAGGACAATTCAGATAACTGAATGGTAGGAATGTATTTTAAAAGAACTGGAGTTGAAAAGAAAATTCAAGGTAAACTAAAATTATAGGGGGAAATAAACAGATATTAAATGAAAGATGAGGCTGATGAAAATAATCATATGACTGTTAGGTATAAAAATATAATGGCTTTTATAGGAAATATTGATGGACTTCTCTTTCTGAAAATGTCTATATGGCAGACTAGAAATCCCAAATGATTCTGGCTACAGGATATCCATACTGATGCAAATAAAGGGGAAATCATCCTTCTAGCTAAACAGGCATCTGACAACCCATGTGGCATTTTCCTTTGAGATGGCATAAAGCACACTGACACCAGACAGTGTCTGAGAAATGCAGGGAAACTGTTTACAGTAAACTAGGCGCTGGGCCTTCAACCTCCTGAAAGAACACACAGTTCCCAAGGACGGACTCACCTCATGGAAATAGTACAGACAGACACAGGTAACGATGCTCACACAACATATGACAAAACAGGAGGCATGTCTCCTCCCCAAACTGGGCTCCCAAGGGACGCACATGTCCACTCAGGAAGCAAACTGAAGTGAGCCAGACAGCACTGCAGCTCCCTCCCTGTGGGCCTGGGAAAGGTGAGCTCACAGAGGCAGGGAGTACAGATGAGGATGCCAGGAGTGGGGACATGGGGACCTGGTGGTCAAGCTCTCAGGTATAAGATGACACACTCTGGGGGCCTGGTGTGAGCAAGGGGACTGAAGTTGACAGTGTGTGAGTTTGGAAGTTGCTAAGAGAGCAGAGCTTTAACTGCTCACCACAGCAAAGTGGTCATATGTGAGGCAAAGGATGTTCTAACTAACTTATGTGGGAAACACGCTGCAATCTGTACACATATCACATCATCTCGTTGTACACCGTAAGCTTACAGTGTCACACATCAGTTATAGCTCAGATCTGGGGCAAAAAGCAAATTCCCACCACACCATTGGGCCTGCTCTGAGGTGCTGACACTGAAGGCAGGTGGCCTGCTCCTGCCTGCCCCTGGGGCACTATGTCAGTGGGAGACTCGGGACCAAGTCCCACTTGCACTGATGCTCAGAGAAGCCAGTGCCACACCCTACCCTCTTCACTCAGAATTGTCCTCACTAACAAGCACAGGGTCCTCCAGTCACCAGCAGAGTCTAGGGGAGGCCTGGCCTGTAAATGTTCCTATGGGACTTCCTCCTTATTGGCCTGACTCTGTGACCTGGGTTCCACATCCCATAACACAACTTACAGTTAAATACACAGAGGTCTCTTCATTTCCTATAAAGGAAAACTTTGGTCAGAAACTATATTCCCAAGTTTCAGTAACTATGTTATCGTTTGTAGTAATGTTGAAAAAGCAAATTCTCTCTGATATTGATTAGTGACATATTTAAAACATTCCAGATAAAATGTATTGTTAGCAATTGTCAGTCACTAAGGGAGAGTATTATAGTGACTCTCTTCCTTGTTATATCATACTAGAGGCCCGGTGCACGAAATTCGTGCATGGGAGGGGTCTGTCCCTCAGCCTAGCCTGCACCCTCTCCAATCTGGGACCCCTTTAGGGATGTCCGACTGCCCGTTTAGGGCCAAAACGGGCAGTCGGACATCCTTCTCACAATCCGGGACTGCTGGCTCCCAGCTGCTCACCTGCCTGCTTTCCTGATTGCTCCTATCCGCTTCTGCATGCCAGCCTGATCACCCCCTAACCACTCCCCTGCCAGCCTGATTGATGCCTAACTGCTTCCCTGCCAGCCTGTTTGCACCTAACTCCTCTCCCCTGCAGGCCCTGTCACCCCTAACTGCCCTCCCCTGCAGGCCTGGTCACCCCCAACTGCCCTCCCTGGCAGGCCTGGTTGCCCCTAACTGCCCTCCCCTGCTGGCCTGATTGCCCACAACTGCCCTCCCTTGCTGGTCCCTCCCAACTGCCCTTCCCTGTTGGCCATCTTGTGGTGGCCATCTTGTGTCCACATGGGGGAAGGATCTTTGACCACATGGGGGCAGCCATCTTGTGTGTTGGAGTGATGATCTATCTGCATATTACTCTTTTATTAGATAGGATAGTGGCCTGGTGCATGGGTGTGGGCCAGCTGGTTTGCCCTGAAGGGTGTCCCGGATCAGGGTGTGGGTTCCCTTGGGGTGTGGGGTGGCCTGGGCGAGGATCCTGTGGTGGTTTGCAGGCCGGCCATGCCCCCCGGTGACCCAAGCAGATGCCCTCATATCTGGGATTTATTTATCTTCTACAATTGAAACTTTGTAGCCTGGAGCAGAGCCAAGCCTTCTGCTCGCTCCATGGTGGCAGCCATTTCTGTTGGGATTTATTTATCTTCTATAATTGAAACTTTGTAGCCTTAAGCAGAGGCCAAGGCAGGCCAGGGCTGCAGAAGCTTGGTTTCCTCCATCGCCAGGGGCAACCCTAGCCTCCTGCTCTTTCCAGCTCCATGGCTGCTGCCATTTTTGTTTGGATATGTATCTTCTATCATTGAAACTTTGTAGCCTGGAGTGGAGGCCTGGGCCGGCCAGGGTGTGCGGAGAGCTTGGTTTCCTCCATCGCCAAGGAAACCCAAGCTTCTCTCCTGCTCTCTCTGTGGCTGCAGACATCTTGGTTGGGTTAATTTGCATACCCACTCCTGATTGGCTGGTGGGCGTCAAGAAGGTATGGTCAATTTGCATCTTTCTCTTATTACTGTAGATTCATGATACTATGTAATCTGTTTTGAAATATCCTGGTCACTAAAGGGAGGTGTTGCCATCTCCAACTGTAACAGAGAGTGTGTCAATTCCTTTCATCTCTAACAGTGCTGGTGTCATGTGTGTTGGTGCATTGTTACTGGCTGCCTGCCTGTTTGGAAATGGTGCATTTTCTGGGACCCCTTTATGATGATATCCAGTCCACTTTGTTCCTAATCATCTTTATTGTTCTAAAGTCTGCCCTTCTGAAATTGGTATGGATATTTCCACCTTTTTCCTAGTATTATCCTATCTAATAAAAGAGCAATATGCAAATTGACCATCAGTCCAACACATAAGATGGCCGCCCCCATGTGGTCAAAGATGGCTGCCCCCATGTGGCCACAAGATGGTGGCCACAAGATGGCCTGCATGGGAGGGCAGTTATGGGCGATCAGGCCATCAGGGCAGGGCAGTTAGAGTGACTGGGCTGGCAGAGGAGGGCAGTTGGGGGAAACCAGGCCAGCAGGGGAGGGCAGTTAGGGGTGACCAGGCCCGCAGGGGAGGGCAGTTAGAGGTGATCAGGCCAGCAGGGGATGGCAGTTAGGGGTGACCAGGCCTGCAGGGGAGGGCAGTTAGAGGTGACCAGGCCTGCAGGGGAGGGCAGTTGGGGGCGACCAGGCCAGCAGGGATGGCAGTTAGGGGCCATCGGGCTGGCAGGGGAGCAGTTAGGTGTCAATCAGGCTGGCAGGGGAGTGGTTAGGGGGTGATCAGGCTGGCAGGCAGAAGCAGTTAGGGGCAATCAGGAAGGCAGGCAGGTGAGCGGTTGGGAGCCAGCAGTCCTGGATTGTGAGAGGGATGTCTAACTACCCGTTTAGTCCTGATCCCACCAGCGATCAAGCCTAAACGGGCAGTTGGACATCCCTCGAGGGGTCCCAGATTGGAGAGGGTGCAGGCTGGGCTGAGGGACACACACACAGCCCCCACCCCCATGCACGTATTTCGTGCACCAGGCCTCTAGTTATTAATATCTTTCTTTGCCCCGTAACTTTTAAGCCAGCATGTCTTTATATTTGGTTTCTTTTTTTAACCATTGTAAAAGGATATTTTAAAATAGGTTTTCACTGTTTTAAAAGTAACAAATGCTTGTCCAGTCAATGTGGCTCAGTTGTTGAGCATCAGCCTATGAACCAGGGGGTCATGGTTTGATTCCCAGTCAGGGCACATGCCAGGGTTGTGGGCTGAATGACCCAGTGGGGGGCATGAAGAAGGCAGCCAATCAATGATTCTCTCTCAGAGATTGATGTTTCTATCTCTCTGTCCCTTTCCCTTCCTCTTAGAAATCAATACAAATATTAAAAAATAAAGAAAGGTAACAAATGCTTATCTTTAAATTATTTGTAAAACTCAAAAGTATAACAAATAAAATTAAAAGCTCCAGCAACTCCCAATGAGATGACCACTGTTTATATTTTGTCATTTATTTTTATTTAAAAGTTTTTTTATTTAATAATTTTAAACATTTGTATTGAGGTCTACTTGACATAATATAAGTTTCACATGTACAAAATAATAATTTGATACTAGCACATTGCAAAATGATCATTACATAAGACTAGAAATATCTGTCACCTTACATAGTTACAAGATTTTTTTTATTATAAGAACTTTTAAGGTCTACTCTTCTAGCAAATATTACATATACAATACATTATTAACTACAGTCACTAAGAATTATTTATTGTGTAACTTGAAGTCTGTAGGTTTTGATCCCCTTCATTCATTTTGCCCAACCTCCACTTGTGGCAAAGACTAACCTGTTCTAAGTATCTATGAGCTTGTTTTATTTTTATTTCATAGATAAGTTGGATCATGCAGTAATTGCCTTTTAGTCTGACCTATTTCAATTAGCATAATATCATGGAGATCCGTCAGTTGTTGCAAATGGCAAAATTTTATTTATTTATTGCTGAATAATAGTCACATTTTCATCATCCATTCATCCATTCATCGACACTTAGGTTATTTCTATACCTTGGCTACATTACATAATGCTGCAATATACATGGGGGACATATAGCTTTTTTAGTTTTTCAGATAGATACCCAGAAGTGAAATTGCTGCATCACATGGTAGTTCTATTTAAAAATGTTAAAGGAACCTCCATACTCTTTTCCATTGTTGCTTCACCAAGGGACAGTCCTACCAACAGAGCAACAAGGGTTTCTTTTTCTGTACATTCTTACCAAAAACTTGTTATTTCTTGTCTTGTTTAAGTATATGTCATGCAGTAAATATATACATATTTACTTCAGAGAGGAAGGTAGAGGGAGAGAGAGATAGAAACATCAATGATGAGAGAGAATCATTAATCGGCTGCCTTCTGTGGGTTGAGACTGTAACCAGGGCATCAAACCATGACCTAACCAGGAGTCAAATCATGACCTCCTGGTTTATAAGTTGACACTCAACCTCTGAGCCACATTGGCTGGGCTTATGTCTTTTTTATAGTAGCCATGCTAACAGACTTAAAGTTACATTTAATTGTTGGGTGGACATGCTTTTTCCTGATGTTTAGTGAAGTTGTGGATCTTTCGGCCATCTGTATGTTTTATTTGAAAATATGTCTCTTTAGTTTCTCTGTCCATTTTTAATCAGATTGTGATTTGCTATTGAGTTGTATATTCTTTATATATTTTGGATATTAACCCATTATCAGATATGACTTGTAAATATTTTCTTCGCATTGTGTGGTTGCCTTTTCATTTTCTTGATGATATCCTATGCTGCATAATCTTTTTAATTCAATGTAGTTCCATTTGTTGATTTTTGCTTTTGTTTCTTTTGGTGTTAGATTTTTAAAAAATCATCACCAAGACCTGAGTCAAGGAGCTTGCAAATTATGTTTTATACTAAGAATTTTATAGTTTTAGGTCTTACCAGTACATTTAACTTTTTAAAACACTTTGAGTTGAATTTTGTGTAGGGTATAAAATAGTGGTCCGGTTTCATTCTCTTGCATTTGGCCATCCAGTTTTCCCAACACCATTGATTGAAGAGACTGTTCCTTTCTCCATTGTTTATTTTTGGCTTCTTTGTTATAAATTAATTGACCATATAGGGATGGTCTTATTTCTGGGCTCTCAAATCTGTTCCATTGACCTGTGTGTCTGTTTTTACACCATGACCATACTGTTTGATTGTTAGAACGTTGTAGTATAGTTTGAAACCAGGAAGAGTGATTCCTCTAGCTTCCTTCTTCTCTCTCAAAATTGATCTGGTTATTTGGGATCTGTTGTGATTCCATATGCATTTTACGAATTTGTCTTACTTCTGTGTAAAACACCATTTGAATTTTATAGCAATTGCACTGAATCTGTAGATTGCTTTCAGTAGTATGAACATTTTTACAATATTGTTATTCAATCCATGAGTACAGAATATCTTTCCCCTTTTTGTGTACCCTTCAATATTTTAATGTAAAAATATTTTTATTGTTGAAAGTATTATAGATGTCCCCTTTTAATTCCCCATTGACTCCCTCCACCCCACATCCACTCCCCTGCCAGGCCTTCACTGCACTATTGTCTGTCCATAGGTTATGCATATAGGCATATAAGTTCTTTAGTTAATCTCTTCCCACCCTGAACCCACCCCCATACTCACCCCTGTCACTGCCTTCCCTCTAAGATTTGTCAGTCTGTTCCATGCTTCTGTTTTCTGGATCAATTTTGTTCATGAGTTTATTTTTGTTAATTAGATTGCACATATGAATGGGATCATATGGTACTTGTCTTGCCCTGACTGGCTTATTTCACTTAGCATAATACTCTCCAGGTCCCTCCATACAGTCTCAAAGGGTAAAAGATCCCTCTTTTTTATAGCTTCCTAATATTCCATTGTGTAAATGGTACCACAACTTGTAGTTTTCAGTATATAGGTGTTTGGGTTTTTTTACATTCTTGTTTAAATTCTTCAGTATTTTAAACTTTTTGATGCATACTAGGATTTTTTGTTTCTTGTTCACAGAAAATAGTTGGGCCTTGTCTTATTATCCACCCTGACAATCTCTGCCTTTTGATAAGTATAATTAAATTATATTGTGTAAAAAAAAAGAAAGAGAGGTAGGTTTCATAGCTTCTTGTGTAGTAGGCACATGTAGCTTCCCACTTATCTACTACTCTATAACAAAATCTCTCCCATACATTCAGAGCGGATTCCTAATATAGAACACATGGGCCCACTTAGAGTCTGTACAAAGTGACAATGAAGGCAACCAAATAATTGCTATATGACCTTTCTGAAACGCTCCTAAGTCTAATCAGAGTCAACTGAAAGACCTAATGAATTTCCAAGATGCATTACATTTGTTTGATTTTTCTTTTCAGAAAGGCATTTTGTCAAATTGAACTTTCTGGACCACAGTGAATTTCAGAATTATTGGTGTTTTCTTATTTTATGCCAAATGGTCTGCTTCAAATACATTTAGTTTCTAACAAAAATTAACACATCATAGAAATAGATTTACAAAATTTTGGGCTGTGAAACTATTCTATACATTACTATCATAGTGTCTATAGGACACTGTACATTCATCTAAGTCTGTAGAAGCTTAGAGCACAATGAGTCCTTAATTAAAAACAAATACCCCCAGAGGTTGGGGAATCCCATGATGGCATGCAGACTAGGACAAAAGCATCTATAAATTCATTTTCATTTTATGAAACAACCTCCTTAAAAGGGGTGGGGGAAAAAGTGACAACTTAAGTAACTTAGGAAATGAGCGGAGTCTGAAAGATGAAAGGCAAAGGGACTGTACCTAAGCTCTGTGCTCTAGTTCAGTGGTCGGCAAACTCATTAGTCAACAGAGCCAAATATCAACAGTACAAAGATTGAAATTTCTTTTGAGAGCCAAATTTTTTAAACTTAAACTTCTTCTAACGCCACTTCTTCAAAATAGACTCGCCCAGGCCGTGGTATTTTGTGGAAGAGCCACACTCAAGGGGCCAAAGAGCCGCATGTGGCTCACGAGCCGCAGTTTGCCGACCACGGCTCTAGTTGATAAAAGTGTCCCACCGCATGAAGGTTAACAACTCTGAAACCACAGTTCACAAATACTATAACTGAACAGTTAAGTAAGTGGATGGTGGATGGAGAGGGACACATTTCTGATGGGTAGATTGGGAGGCTAGACACAAAGGGAGAATACCTGAATGAGCCATATAGTATTTTATTTATAGTTGGAGACATCAGTATTAATTAGTATTTACTTCATATAGACACAAAAGGATATATATAAAATCTTTATATATATTTGTATGTGTATGAAATAGAATACAAGTATCTTCTTGCTTTATCAGCCGACAAGACCTGGAAGTAACAATACCCAGTGGCAATGAGCATACCCTATGCCCTGATTTTAGTTTCTAATCCACCTCTCTAACTAAAGAATCCAGATATGTTCAGAGAAATGGCGGACCCTAGGTCTGTAGAATAGAGGGTCTAAATTGAATTTGAAGCATCTTATAATGCCAAAAATAAAGTGCTCAAAGCTAAAAAGCAATGAGAGTGTGTCAAAGGGTCACAGAGGCCAACTGAGAAATCGTATTGTTCAATACTGAAATAATTTGAGCAACAAAATAGAATAGCATTATATTATAACACAGAGGATAACACAAATGTCCATGAGTCCATAATGACAAAATGGCAGAAGTATCAAGTTTATGCAGAGTTCAAATTAATTCATGGAGCTGTTCCCTATCAAGGTGTTGGAAAATAATACTCTATTCCTCAAAGGTGGGCTGCTCTTATTGACTTCCTTTTAGAAATTAGAGTATTGAAAGGTAGAAAAAGAAAAAAGGAGTGATTTTACAGTGGAGAATGTTGACAAACACTACCTCGACCAGGAGATCAAGGTCAACACCAACAGTGATAAATCATGTTGACAGTATGTGCCCTTGATGTGTTGTGATAAAAATGGCACTTTATCTCCATGGTCTTCCTCCCCAAAGATTTTAGCCCAGTGTAATCACGAGAAAGACATCAGAGAGCTCCATGTGAGTGACAGTCTACAAAGTGCCTGACCAGCCCTCTTCAAAACTCTCAAAGTCACCAAAACCAGGCAAGTGAGGAACTGTCACACCCAGGAGCAGCACAAAAAGACATGACAACTACATAAATGTAATGTGCTGTCCTAGGGATCCTGGGTAAAAAAAAAAGGACACTAAGTAGAAACATAGTAAATAGGAACAAACTACAGATATTACAAAGAATAATGCATCCACATTCATTCCCTACTTCTCATATTATTATGGTACATTCTCACATGTTTTCAATAACAGAAACTGGATGTGTGGAGTAGATGGGAAATTTCTATAGCATCTTCAAATGTTTATGTAAACCTAAATATTTTAACATACAAATTAATTTAAAGTATGTGCCTTGAAAGTTCATAATATACAAGTGCATACTTCTGCATAAACAAACCTTAGTCAGAACACAATCCATGAATTAATCTATACCATACAGTAAAAGCTCTACTAGACACACTGAGCTTATTCATTACACATCACCAGAAGGAAACACACCGTTGTCTTATACTCCTTCTCAGAGAAAAACATAAAAATGTCAAGGGAAAGGTTTCCCCGGAAGAGTACAGGTCTGAACAGAAAACTGTAGACAGCAGCAACCGACCCTCCAAGATATTTATGTTGTACTTGGACTCTGGGAGAAATGCTAAATGCCTTCAAGGGATACAAACCGAACACATGGGAGCACAGCAGAAGAGGAATATTAACACAAACCCCAGAGCAGGAGGGGTCCTCAGAATGCCCCCCTCCTGATGCCAGTAAAGTCTAGTCAATTTCTTTTATAATTGCTCCCCCACTAATGTCGCCATCCTAATGAGATCACTACCATTACCCTTCTCTTTCATCTGTTCTTGCATCCTATGAAGTGTGGTTGTTTGCTATAAGAAAGTCTGCAAATTGAAAGGATCTTGATTGAGAGAAAAGATTACCCAGAATTTAGGCTGCTGTGGTTTGGTTTTGTCAACTTGCAATCAATTGGGAGGGAGGAAATCTGGTTGTTCAAATCTCATCATCAAGGCACTGAGAAACCTGCCAATTCAGATCACTGCCTTTGAGGCAGAGTGATGAAAATAAAGGGTCAAGTCTTCCAAAGTCAAAGCCATTTGACATTTTCTTCTATCAAAGTGCAGAATAACATGATGTGTGCCACGTTTTATAGACTCAAGACTCCAATCCAGTGACAAATACCTGAACTTAGCAGGCTCCACATCTTGACTTTACTGACTCCATGTATAGTGGAGGCCATGATGTAAAGAGATTACATGTATCATTTTAAGATGAAAAAAGTTTAACTCATTGTATTCAAGAAAATTTAATTTTATGCTTTAATTCAGAATGTCCATTAAAATGAATTATTTCCATTTACAAATATATTCAAAATCATACAAGACATCAAAGGTCATATTTCAGAATAATTTTTATTGGATTCACAATAGAATCTGCATGCTTCTTGCAAATTGGAATATAGAAAGGAGTAGGGAAGATTGGTTGTCATTTCAGATTCCTTTCTGTACAAAAATGCTAATTGAAGCAGTGGGTCAGATCTTGCAATGTCAGAGATGTGCTGTTCCTTTCCATGGGAAAAATAATGTGCTGCCGCTGCTACATGAGTACAAATCTGACAGCTGCCAGGAAAGGGCAGAAAAACACATTGCTGACAAGATTTCCACTTGCTGACTATTATGATGAGGACACAAGGAGAGTGAGTACGTTACTGACTAGAGTTGATCTAAGGTAGAATCAATTGCTGTTCCTGCTTGCTCCCTTTGTTAAAAGGCAGATGACTCTGGGCAATATAGTTGGGAACATGCAGGCAGTGATTGCAGATAGGCCAAAGCACCTAAGGAGATCTACCCCACCCTGTTGAATTGGAGGTGAAAGTAAACCATGGACCTCACCAGGTCCTCTGGCTCAGACAGTTTCTGCAACTCTTGGAAGGCTCCTGTTCTTTTCAGCCTCTCTATTCCGTTCCTTCTCTTGCTTGTTGTTCAGAAGCTGTTCATTCAGCTTTCAGTTATCTGGTAGACATAATTGCTGCTATACACATATATATTTGAATTTGCTCCTGGGAAAGGGTGAGTTTAGCATCCTCCTATGTCACCAGCACATTGGACCTCCTCATGTTTGTTTGTTTTAAATCTATTTTGTCTGATATAAGTATGGTTACCCCAACTTTTTTTCATTTTCATTTTCATTTTCATGGAGCATCTTTTTTCTGTCCCTTCACTTTCAGTCCATGTGTGGCCTCCTTAAAGATAGGATCACCTTCTTATTTTTCTTATGCCCAGAATTTGGAAAATAGCTAATAATCAATGCATTAAATTGTAGCCAGTTAAAAAGTGTCTTAGAAATCAATCTGGAAGGGACTTTATACATTGCTTATTTTACATCATAAATAAATGCATTTACTCTGCTTAATGCATAGTCTTTTATTACACATATGTCTTTGTATGGGTTTAGTATTATTTCAATACTATAGATATCAATTCAATCCCTAACATTTCCAGAAGACTTCATAATTTAAAATATTTATGCAATTAAATTAATATTGTTCATAGTCCATGGACCAGGTCTTTTAATCTGTCTTAAAGTACTGTCAAGGGGAGTGGAGGATGCCACAGGACACAGGGATGTATTTGGTGCACACTGTCACTGCCACACTTTTTTTTAAAGATTTGACAAATTTAATGTATCCTAATTTATATAACATGCACACATAGAGAAATGTGCATGCGTGTGTGACAATCCGTGCTGTTACTCAACCAACCTTAGGAAAGAAATATTCTACAATGAAGTAACAGATAAAATAAGAATAAGTTAATCAATAAATAAGACACAATAATAATCCAGCAAAATCATGTATAAAATGTAAACTGCCTTTGAAAACACTACATAAAATGTTGAATGACTGGAAGCAATACAATTTCTGAAATTATTAAGGGTTACTTTTAGTTTCAAAACTTTCATTCATACACAGTCCATTTTCATAGCCATCCCAAGAATACAATAACATTTTTGTGACATGAATGTTTTGCCTTATGCTAGTTATTTCCTTACATGTTTCATATGCTGCAATCATCCTGAAATACCGTTGTTAATATGGTCAATGGTTCTCCATCTCCATGTATTCCCCTAAGTTTTTTCTCTACCTGAATATGTTAATTCTGACCTGTTTTTCTATTTTATGCAGATAGTTCAGAAATACAGTGAGTGGCCAGATTATTATGATCTCTGAACACATAATAATCTGGCCACTCAGTGTGTGTGTGTGTGTGTGTGTATTAGAGGCACGTGCATGAATTCGTGCATGGGTGGGGTCCAACCAGCCTGGCCATGGGGAGGGGACATGGGCAGTTGACTGGCCTGCTCCTGGTCGAGGGGACAATTTGCATATTAGCCTTTTATTATATAGGATATACACTGAGTGGCCAGACTATTATGCATTCAGAGATCATAATAATCTGGCCACTCAGTGTATATGCCCCTTTTAAGACCATCTTAAAAGCCACATTCCCTTTGCCCAGTTGGTGTTATTCAGTGGTTGAGCATCAACCTATGAACCAGATCAAGGCATATGCCTGGGTTGCAGATGCGGGCTCCACAGTTTCTGTAGCTCCTAGAAGCTGATCAATGATTCTCTGTTCTCATTGATGTTTCTATCTCTCTTTCCCTCTCCCATCCTCTCTGAAATCAATAAAAAATATATTTAAAAAAAAACATTCCCTTTAAACACTTATCTTGAAAATTCTGTATGCAATCCATTCTTCCTTAGATCACTCATCTTCATTTGGTTTCCTAATTATTTCTCACTTATTTTATTTGACCTCTTGTAAAGCAAACATTTTTAAGTGCGTACAAAACCCACATGTTCAAAATGTAAAAGGTATAAGAAAAGATACAGTGAAATCATTACTGGTCATGTCTCCTTACCGTTATTTTTCTTCTCTAAATGAAACCCAATCTTCAATTATCTCCTATTATTTTCATCCATTTTATGCATGTTTAAACAAAACAATATTTTTTCTCTTTAAACAAATGGTAACATAAATTCTTAAGTTTGCTGTTTTCAGCAATGAATATTGGAAAATGTTTTATATTGATGCCTGGTTTCTTCACACGTTGGCCTCAGGGCCTTTTCTATCTATCATCTTTCATTTCTTTACTAGTTTCCTGATGATCAACATTTGGATCATTTTCAATATTTTTCTAGCATGATAATAAACAAAATTTTTCTACACATCTCATTGACATATGTACAAATATAAAAACCAAATTTTTAAAGTCTAATTACTGGCTCAAATTGGATTTGTTTGTTAAGGTCTTTAGATAAATTCTTCAATTTGAATAAACCATGTTTATGATAAGCTCAAAGGAAATAAAAGCATGATAATACAAGTCAGCTTCATAATCTATTCCTGCAGCCACTCAATTTCCCTTTCTAATAAAGGGAAAATGATAATATCAGGTTTTTATGTCCTTTCAAAGGTTGTGTGTGTGTGTGTGTGTGTGTGTGCATGAACTTACCTTATCGGGACATTTTTGAGTTTTCTTATATATTTCATGGAAATCAGAATGCTCTTGCCAATAAGTTAACTAACAAAATAACATTAAGTTTTAGGAAAACCAATGAAATTAAGTGTCAACCAGGCACAGTCTATTCAAATAACTCTAAAATTAGAAGTAATGGTTTTACCTAGTTTTACTGTACTTTTCAATAATGGCTGGAAGAAAGCACAGTGACAAATGCAAGTCATTGCAGTGTTTTTGGCCAAATAGTTTGAATTTTATTCCAGTTTGAAATAGTTGTCCTCCACTTTGTCCATGGTAATCATCATCGGTATTTGACAATGCAGCACCTTGGGTTTTTCTTCGTCTCCTTCCAACATCTTGTTTTCTGTGAACATGGATATTTATTTCTTGGTTTACGCCTTTGTTTTGGTGAAGCACATACTCAGATAGTTTTTGGCAAAATATATATAGGAAATAATATTTGTTTTTAAATTCATGAATAGCAGTAATGACTTTATTCTATCTCATTTGAGTAATAGTTTGAGGACAAAATTTTTTCTTCAGTTTTAGGAAATAATTTCTTAAATGCTTTGTAACTTCTAGTGTGGTTATTGAGAAATCTAAAGATGCTCTATTTTCTATTCCTTAGGATAAGACTAGATTTTTTTTAGAAGTTTTACTTTGATTTCTCACATTTAGCAAAGATGTATCATAGAGTTAAGAGTGTGCAGCCTTATCTTTGAGGTGTTGCTAGAGTGAGCCTTTTTGACAAGGAAATGATTCTTTATTCTTGGGGCCATCCCTTCTTTTTGGATTGTTTAGTTTACTCCCTCCCCTATATCTTTCTTTTTTTTCTTAAAGCTTTGTTATACAGATGTTAGACTCCTAGATTGGTCCTTCAAGTTCTTCTTTATATTGGCGCTTGCTGAGGTTTGTCCTACTTTCTAAGAGTTCTATATTTTTAATTTCTTTTATATTGAGGTTTGTTATAACTTTAATATTTAATTATTAAGAGCATTTTTCAGAATATCTTTATGAGCAGCACCCTGTTTTTATCTCATGTATACAGTACAACTGATCATTCTCTGAATCCTAATGATAGTATATTTGTTTTTTTTTTATCCCTGTGTAGTCTCTTTATATTTAAGTTGTTTACTGATATTATTTTTTACCAAAACTTTGTATTTTGTGTCATAGACTTTTCTTTTCTTTTAATTTCTTTATTGATTAAGGTATTACATATGTGTCCTTATCCCCCATTACCCCCCCACCTCCCATTCATGCCCCCACCCCCCTGTTGTCTGTGTCCATTGATTAGGCTTATATGCATGCATATAAGTCCTTTGGTTGATCTCTCCCCTTTACCCACACTGTCCCCTACCTTCCCTGAGGTTTGATGTTCTGATTGATGTTTCTCTGTCTCTGGATCTATTTTTGTTCATCAGTTTATGTTGTTCATTATATTCCACAAATGAGTGAGATCATTTGATATTTATCTTTCTCTGCCTGGCTTATTTCACTTAGCATAATGCTCTCAATCTCGATCCATGTTGTTGCAAATGATAAGAACTCCTTTTTTACTGCAGCATAGTATTCCATTGTGTAGATGTATCACAGTTTTTTAATCCGTTCATCTGCTGATGGGCACTTTAGGCTGTTTCCAAATCTTAGCTATGGTGAATTGTGCTGCTATGAACGTAGGGGTACATATGTCCTTTCTGATTTGTGTTTCTAGTTTCTTGGGATATATTCCTAGAAGTGGGATCACTGGGTCAAATGGGAGTTCCATTTTTAGTTTTTGAGGAAACTCCATATTGTTCTCCACAGTGGCTCCACCAGTCTGCATTCCCACCAGCAATGCATGAGGGTTCCTTTTTTCTCTGCATCCTTGCCAGCACTTGTCATTTGTTGACTTGTTGATAATAGCCATTCTGACAGGTGTGAGATGGTACCGCATTGTTGTTTTGATTTGCATCTCTCTGATGATTAGTGACTTTGAGCAGGTTTTTTTATATCTCTTGGCCTTCCTTCTGTCTTCTTTCGAAAAGTGTCTATTTAGATCAGTTGCCCATTTTTTGATTGGGTTGTTTATCTTCTTTTTGTTAGGCTGCATGAATTCCCTGTAAATGTTAGAGATTAAACCCTTATCATTGATATCATTGGCAAATATGTTCTCCCATGCAGTGGGCTTTCTTGTTGTTTTATTGATGGTTTCCTTTGCTGTGCAAAAGCTTTTTATTTTGATGTAGTTCCATTTGTTCATTTTCTCTTTAGTTTCCATTGCCCTAGGAGCAGTATCAATGAAGAAATTGCTTTGGCATATGTCTGAGATTTTTCTGCCTGTAGATTCCTCTAGTATTTTTATGGATTTCCATTGTATGTTTCAGTCCTTTATCCATTTTGAGTTTATTTTTGTGTATGGTGTAAGTTGGTGGTCTAGTTTCATTTTTTTGCATGTATCGGTCCAATTTTCCCAACACCATTTATTGAAGAGACTGTCTTGACTCCATTGTATGTTCATGCCTTCTTAGTCAAATATTAATTGAGCATAGTGGTTTGGGTCGATATCTGGGTTCTCTATTCTATTCCATTGGTCTATATTTGAGAACAGTGGCTTTGTAATACAGCTTGAGATCTGGTATTGAGATCCCACCTACTTTGTTCTTCTTTCCCAGGATTGCTGTAGCTATTTGGGGTCTTTTTTTATTGCAGATGAATTTTTGGAAAGTTCGTTCTAGGTCTGGGAAATATGCCATTGGTATTTTAATGTGAAGTGCATTGAATTTATAGATTGATTTGGGTAGTATGGACATTTTGATGATGTTGATTCTACCAATCCATGAACATGGTATGTTCTTCCATCTGTTTATGTCTTCCTCTATCTCTTTTTTCAGTTTCATGCAGTTTTCCATGTATAGGTCTTTTACCTCCTTAGTTAAGTTTATTCCTAGGTACTTTAATTTTTTTGGTGCGATGGTAAATGGGATTGCTTTTTTAGTCTCTCTTTCTGTAAGTTCATTATTGGTGTATAGAAATGCCATAGATTTCTTGGCAATAATTTTGTATCCTGATACATTGCCAAATTCATTTGTTAAGTCTAATAATTTTTTGATGGAGTCTTTAGGGTTTTCTATGTACAGTATCATGTCATCTGCAAATAAGGACAGTTTTACTTCTTCTTTTCCAATTTTGATGCCTTTTATTTCTTCTTCTTTTCTGATTGCAATGGCTAGTATTTCCAGTACTATGTCAAACAGGAGTGGTGAGAGAGGGCATCCCTGTCTTGTTCCTGTTTTTAGGGGAAATGGCTTTAGTTTTTGCCCATTGAGTATGATGTTGGCTGTGGGTTTGTCATATATGGCTTTTATTATGTTGAGGTATGGTCCTTCTATTCCCACCTTGCTGAGAGTTTTTATTAAGAAAGGGTGTTGGATTTGGCAAATGCTTTTTCTGCATCAATTGATATGACTATGTGATTTTTATCTTTCAATTTGTTTATGTGATGTATCACACTTATTGACTTGTGGATATTGTTCCATCCTTGCATTCCTGGGATAAACCCTACTTGGTCATGGTGTATGATCTTTCTGAAGTACTGCTAGATCCAATTTGCTAGAATTTTGTTGAGGATTTTGGCATCTATGTTCATGAGGGATATTGGTCTGTAATTCTCTTTCATTGTGTTATCTTTATCTGGTTTTGGTATTAGGGTGATGCTGGCTTCGTAGAAGGAGCTTGGAAGTGTTCCTTCCTCTTGAATTTTTTGGAATAGTCTGAGGAGGATAGGTTTTAGTTCTTCCTTGAATGTTTGGTAAAACTCCCCTGTGAAGCCATCTGGCCCCAGGCTTTTGTTTGCTGGAAGCTTTTTTATGACTGCTTCAATTTCTTCCATAATTATCAGCCTATTGAGATTTTTAGTATCTTCCTGAGTAAGTTTTGGAAGGTTGTATTTTTCTAGGAATGTGTCCATTTCCTCCAGGTTGTCTAGTTTGTTAGAATACAGTTGTTCATAGTATTTTTTAATAATCCTTTGTATTTCTGTGGGGTCTGTTGTTATTTCTCCTCTTTCATTTCTGATTTTGTTTATTTGGGTCCTCTCTCTTTGCTTCTTGGTGAGCCTGGCTAGAGGTTCATCAATCTTGTTTATCTTTTCAAAGAACCAGCTCTTGGTTTCATTGATCTTTTGTATTGTTTTTTTGGTCTCTATGTCATTCATTTCTGCCCTGATTTTTATTATTTCCTTCCTTCTGCTCACTGTGGGCTTTTCTTGTTGCTCTCTTTCTAATTCTTTGAGTTGTTGAGTTACATGATTTATTACCATTTTTTCTTGTTTTTTAAGGTAGGCCTGTAGAGCTATAAACTTCCCTCTCAGGACTGCTTTCATTGTGTCCCATAGTATTTGCATTATTGTGTTTTTATTGTCATTAGTCTCCAGGATGTTTTTAATTTCTTCTTTGATCTCATTGATAACCCAATCATTGTTTAATAGCATGCTATTCTGTCATAGACTTTTCTTGGATATCAGGCTACCCACGATTATCCTATATAATAAAAGGCTAATATACAAATCAATCGACCATTTGCTATGATGCGCACTGACCACCAGGGAGCAGACACTCAATGCAGGAGCTGTCCCCCGGTGGTCAGTGTGCTCCCACAGTGTGTGTGCCGCTCAGCCAGAAACCTGGCTCAGGGCTGGTGAGTGCAGCAGCGGTAGTGGGAGCCTCCCCTGCCTCTGCTGCAGCACTAATGATGCTTTGGGGGATGTCCACCTGCCTGCTTAGGCCCACTCCCTGCGAGAGGACACAGGCCAGGCTGAGGGACACCCCCCAGTGCACATTACGGACAATGAGTTTTACTCAATCTACTGAATCAAATGTTCACTTCATCCGAAAACGCCCTCACAAACACAAGAACCACATTTGACCAAATTTCTAGGCAACCACCACAACAGTCAAGTTGACAGATAAAATTAACCACCATAGTCCATCTCTTTGATTTAATCCCCTTCTTCATCCCTAATTCCAATGATACTGGTGCTGCCAGTTCCTGAACCTATTGAGGAACCTGTTTAATCTGTTTGTTTGTTTTTTTCTTTCATCACCATGGGCTTATGGTATATCTTTGGGTCTGCTATATGAGTTTCTACGTGCCCATCATCTTTCCAGATTTAGTATTGACCTACAGCTTCTTGCTCATCTGTTTTTTTCATCTTTGTGCATTTATCTTATAATTGCAAATGGCCTAGTTATGAGAATTTGGGGAGAATTCTCTTAGAGATGGGAAATCTATTCTTGCTGTCTTAACCCACAATTGCCCATTATTTAATAAAATATGGTAAGTTGCTTACTCAAAGCACTAAGTATTAAGTTGTAATAGTACCTATCTGAGTGTGTTCCATTGGTTCTTGATTATTGGAATTATAAGTGCATGCACATACATTCATTAACACAAATGCATATGAATTATGTGTGCTCATATCCATGTGCAAATATTAATGCATTTGAATATGTGAGGATGTGTATAAATGAGTTAGTATTCCTTTATATTAGTTGTTAGTTGGCAGGTATTCTTAACATCATTCCCTTAGAGAAGTAGTATTTTAAAAATCCTATTAAGGAACCTTAAACTGTATTTTTTCAATGAGAATGAGAATATCCAAGGTAGCCCTAAAATCTTTCATTTTATGTGAATTATTGGCAATTTTCCCCAAAATGTCTAATGAAATATCCAATTTTATCTACATGAATTTATAAGGTATTTTAACATGGCTGTAGCTGGTCCTCTGAATTTCTAGTTTTGTAGTTTGTTTGAAATATGGCTGAGTATAGTAATGGTGTTTTTTTGTAAGAATTTCACAGTCTCTGCTTTACAGCACTGTGAAATAATGAAATTTTGCTATACTTACCTGGGGTTACACTTCCCACAGTGAGCTTCAGGATTATAAAACTAAAAATTTTATATACTAGTAAGTACATATGGAATTTTCAGCACTTCTAGGGGGTTATCTTAATTTATGAACTCTGGATTATTTCCTTTCATAGAATCAAATTATTTATTTATTTATTTATTTATTTATTTATTTATTTATTTATTATTTTATTGTATTTATTGGGGTTACACCAGTTAACAAAATTATATAGGTTTCAGGTGCACAATTCCACAACACATCACCTGTACACTGTATTATGTTCAACCACCCCAAGTCAAGTCTCCTTCATCACTATTTATCCCCCTATGCCCTCCTCCATATCCCTCCCTTCCCAGCCATCACCACACTGTTGTCCATGTCTATGAGTTTTTTCCTTTTTTTTTCTTTTTTGCTCAATCCCTCCACCTCACCCAGCCCCCCAAGTACCCTTCCTAAGAGCTGTCAGCCTGCTCTCTATCTATGAGTCTGTCTCTATTTTTCTTGTTAATTCATTTTGTTCATTCTACATATGAGTGAAATCATATGGTACTTGTCTTTCTCTGACTGGCTTATTTCACTTAGCATAACACTCTCCTAGAAACAAATTTGCAATGTGCTCATTGTTTTCATTTGCCTTATCTTAACTGCTTGCTTTATTTTTCATTTGCTTGTTTCATCTTGTGCAAAAGTATTTTGAGTTGTGACTCTTTTTGAATTAGTTGATTAAATCATAGACTCTTCTGAATCCCTTGACTACTGACAAAAGATATTTGTTTCAAGGTCTCAATCCCTGTCATAATTTGTGAAGCCTTGATTAGTTCACTTTGAAGACTTTCCTTTTAAAAGGATAGCATTTCTTAGCATCTTGACCTTTCAGATAATTTATAACAGGACTAATAGAACATTATTTTTAATATACAGTTGCTTTCAGTAACTATATTTTTCTCTAGTTTTGACATTCAAATGGTTAAAAAAATAATGAAGTAGTAACTGTATATTTATAACATACAATTATTAATGAACTTATGAGAATATAAACTATAAATAAATTATGAAGCATAATGTTAGAGTACTTATGAACTCAACACACAAATTTTGAAATAAGATATTAGCTATATCATTAATTTTCCTGGGTGCTTTTTCTAAAACCCATTCCTCTGCCTGACCTGGAGGAAAAGGACCCTACTGGATTCTGTGTTTCATTTCTTCCATTTTAGTTTTATCTAGGTATACATCCCTAAACATTATACTCTTCAGTTTTTATACCTTGGACTAGAGGCCCGGTGCACGAAATTCATGCATGATGGGGGGTGCTGTGTCCCTCAGCCCAGCTCGCACCCTCTCCAATCTGGGACCACTCGAGGGATGTCCGACTGCCTGTTTAGGCCCGATCCCACCGGGCAGTTGGACATCCCTCTCACAATCCAGGACTGCTGGCTCCCAACTGCTCACCTGCCTGCCTGCCTGGTTGCCCCTAACTGCTTCTGCTTGCCAGCCTGATCACTCCCTAACCACTCCCCTGCCATCCTGATCAACGCCTAACTGCTCCCCTGCTGGCCCGATTGCCCCTAACTGCCCTCCCCTGCTTGCTTGGTCACCCCTAACTGCCCTCCCCTGCTGGCCTGGTCACCCCTAACTGCCCTCCCTTCAGGCTTGGGTCACTCCCAACTGGCCTCGCCTGCAGGCCTGGTCCCCCACAACTGCCCTCCCCTGCCAGCCTGGTCCCCCCAACTGCCCTCCCCTGCAGGCCTGTTCCTGCCCAACTGCCCTCCCCTTCAGGCCTGGGTCCCCCTCCCCAACTATCCTCCCCTGAAGGCCTGGTCCCCTGCAACTGCCCTCCTCTGCTGGCCCGGTCACCCCTAACTGCCCTCCCCTGCAGGCCTGGTCCCTCCCAACTGCCCTCCCCTGCTGGCCATCTTGTGGTGGCCATCTTGTGTCCATATGGGGGCAGCCATCTTTGACCACATGGGGGCGGTCATCTTGTGTGTTGGAGTGATGGTCAATTTGCATATTACCTCTTTATTTTATAGGATTTCATATAAATGGCATTATGTTATGTGTACTCTTCTGAAAATGTTACTTTTCACTCCACACTATGTTTCTAAGGTTTACCTTGGTTTATGTATAACTGTACCTCATTTACTTCCACTGGGTGTAATATTCTATTATGTGAATATACCATATTCTGTTTAGTCACTTTCCTGTTAACAGACGTTTCTCTGGAGGTTACCAACAGTGTTGCCATGAGAATTCCTTAGCATGTGTCACTATGCTTCCTCTGAGAGGAGTGTTAGATTACTAGAGATAGTTTGTGTACATTATGAGTGTTTTAATTAATATACAATTGGGGTTACTTTGTAAAATGATATTAAATTATTTCCCAGAGCATTGTCAGCTATTTACTTTCACATCAATAATTGTTTTTAAAATCTTTATTGTTGAGAGTATTACAGATGTACTCTTTTATTCCCCCACTGTTCCCCTCCAGCTGGTTCCTACCCCAGCCCAGGACTTCACCACCCTATTTCCTGTGTCTATAGGTAATGTATATATGCATATAGTATCTTTGGTTAATCATTTCCCACATCCCCAGAATCTGTTGTGTATTCCTTCCAATGTGTTCTTTATTAGTGCTGTCATTCTTCATTTATGACTAGTCTTTTTTTATAGTTTCTATATCTTTTCTCATGCTGTTGAGCATCCTTGCAATCATTATTCTGAATGCTATATCTGATAAATTTCTTATCCCCATTTCATTTAGCTCTTCTTCTGGAAAATTCTCTTGTTCTTTCATTTGGGGCTTATTTTTATGTCTCCCCATTTTGGCTGACTATTTGAGTTTGTTTCTATGTATTAGGTAGATCTGCTATGACTCCCAGTCCCTAGTGTATGCCAATGTCAGAAGCTGTTTGTGACTGACCCTGAGTCCCCTGCTTGGAGTTATCAGCAATCCACAGCTTGTGGCTCCCTCTCTGGGACTGGGGACCTTTGGAAAGGACCAAGATGTGCACCAGGTTCTGTTTTTCCTAGCCCCAGGCCCAGAAGGAGATCAGACAAAGAATTCAAAGTCTCCAGAGATCCCCCTCTGCCTTCAGTCTGATTGTTATTCAGTCTTGATTAGCCTCAGGCTATGGACCACAACAATGCATAGGCTGCACAGGGTGGAGCAAGAGACTTTGCAACAGTGTGGGGCAATTGCTTCACCCCCATGATAAAGCTGCCTGATGGTAAGGTCTGCTGGAGAATGATGTCCTCTGCAGTATGAGGGAATGACTCAGCACAGGAAACTGGGGAGGCTGCCTTCTAAGTTCTAACCCAGAGCTCCTCTACCCTGGATTTTTCTCACAACAGCTCCAGTGCACTCTGCCCTCCCTCTGATGGAGCCTAAGGTGAATGGCTACACACAACATTTTGTATGTTGGCCCTTTAAGAGGGTGCCTGCATTTTCAGTCATCTCTCCCTGGCAGAAAAGCACCCTGCTGCTTTTCACAGCCAGATGTTATGTAGGCAACTTTCTCAGATTTGGTGCTTTGGGATGGGACACCCAGCTTGGGGTTTAGACCCCACAGTTCTCATTGAAAAATCCCACAGCTGATATATCTCTTTGGAACTTCAGCTGCTGTCTACAGGAGCTCAGCTGGCCCTTTCTGCTGCTGCACGTCCTCCAAGTCTCCACTTTCTGTCCTTGGTTATCAGGCTTCTCTCCAACTAGTCTTCAGTTGATTATACAAGACTAGAGGCCATGGAAATTCATGCACTGGAAGGAGGGGTCCCTCAGCCCGGCCTGCCCCCTCTCACAGTCTGGGAGCCTTCAGGGGCGGGAGGCGACCCGGCAAATAGGGGAAGGCGATGCCTCCATCATACCTCTGATGCTGCCACTGCCAGCAGCGCAAGCCTCGGCCAGCCCTGGTTATCTGAGTCTCGGGCAGCCCTGGGCAGCTGGGAAGCTGCCATCTGAGGCTTGCTTGTGACTCAGGCCGGCCCTGGGCAGCTAGGGGGCTGAGGGGACTGGGGGACTCTGTAGGCAGGCACACAGAGTGGCCGGACCCACCTAGGGGCAGGCCTGGCCATGCAACACGCCGGCTGCTCTGGAGGGTCTGAGGGGACTGGGCGCCACCATCTTTAAGGGTGTGACAGTCAATTAGCATATTCCCTCTTTATTAGATAGGATGCTTTTTCTGTGTTTTAATTGTAATCCCAGTTTGGTCCTGAGGGAATGTCAGTGTAGCATCCACTTACTCCACCACCATTTTTGAACCCTCACTCTTTCTTCTTTCTGTCCAAGTCTGCTTTTTAAATTCTCTGTTGAGTCCTTTAGTTCAGTTAATGGGTATTTTTTATGCTTTCTATTTAACTTCTCATTATGTTCATGCATTGTTTTACTAATTTTGTTATTTATGTGTTCTTGTAGTTCACTAAACTCTTTTAAGAGGATTATTGTGAGTTATTTGTCTAAAGCTGATAGATGTCTTATTTGTTTAGTGTTAATTATTAGAGCATTTTTAGTTTCCTTTGGTGGCATATAGTTACCTATTTTTTTTGTGTGTGTGTGATCCTTGATTCCTTATGTTGGTCTCTGTACATTTGATTAAGTGGTCTCTTCTTTCAAACTTTGCAGGTTTGCTTTGGGAAGAGACAGTCCTTTACTAGTCAGCTCAGTTTACAAGTCTGGAGTGTGTACTGCTAAAATCCTTGAGCAAGTGTGGCCTTCTATTAGGGTCTCCTTTTGAGTGAGGCAATTATTTACTCGGTGAGGTTGGTAGTAGAGGTGTGTGCCACTGGCTGAGAATAGCTGGATAGGGCTGTTGGCTTGGTTCCCTGACCAACTGAGGCTCTAGGATGGGTTCTAGAATTGCCTGGATTCTCTGGAAGGTTTTCCAGTCAGAACTGTATATTATATTCAGCAGTAGGTGAGGCTATAAATTAGCTTACTTGCCCTAGTTGGGATAGCAGAATAGGACCCAGAGCCTGCATGGCTCATTGTTTGGGGACCCTGAATCAGGCAATAAAGTGTACTAAATATCCTGGTCAGGATGGGCAGAGGGGGAAAGCCAGAGGCTGTGGTCTTTTTAAGCACTTCCCAGTATTCTGCTAAAGTCCTCTAGTCAGACAGGCTAAAGGTTCTATTGAACAGTAAATGGGGCTAAAAATTAGTTTCTATGCCTGGAAACAATGGAAGAAGATCCAAGGCCACTAAGGATTTTATTTTCAGCATGTTGACTCAAGCTGATTTGTATCCCAAGTTTCCTGGTCAAACAGGGTCACTGTCTTTGCTCTAAGAGCTATCAGCTCTGCTCATCCACCTTTTTTTCCAGGTTGTTGCAGCAACTTACAGATGTGTTAGGGAGCCCTTCCTGTCAGATTGCTCTGGAGTCCACATATCATAGCAGGTGAGAGTATGACTCAGCTCTCCTGCCTGGGTGGACCTTATTTGAGGACCTGAATCAGGCAGACCTATACCTTCCAAAGTTCTCTGGTCAAACTGTACCTTGAGTTAGTTTTACAGATGAGCAAAGCCACTGGTTGGGATAACCACTTGATTTCTGCATGGAGGACTTGGGTTAGCCAAGATTCTAGTGTTAGTTATTTGAAGCCTCTCTCCACTCTCCATTACAATCAGACTCCTAGTGAGTGGGCTTTGCAGACTGCCCTGTAATCCCCATGAGAAAAAACAGAAGAAAGGCTCCCATTAAGTAACCCCTAATGCTGGAGAGAGGGTGGGCAGGGGCTGTATGTCATCGCAGAATCCTCTCTTACATTGGGACAGTGTCTGCATCCACATATCTTCATATTTAGGAGGTAATGTCAGAGATTCTTGTGACCATTGTGCCTGGGAAAGCAAAAGACTGTGTCCACAGCGTGACTCCCTACCTGTGAGTTGAGAGGGGGAGAGAGAAATGGGGGGAAAGATGATATACATCACATGGACAATTATAAAAGGAGTTTTGGAGCTACTCTAGGGGTAAAGTATACATATTCACATTTCCCAGCCCAACAGTGAGCACCTTAAAGAAAGGTAACATACATCAACCTTGCAATTCCAATATATACACAGTCATGGCTGACAGTTGATGCTCAGTAGAGTTTATATTTATTTGTGGATTCAAGTTGTAACCTTTAGGAACTGTTCTTGAACAGAAGACCAACACTAAGAAAGTTTCCCCAAACTGTACCTTAAACTTCGAAGGAGTGATTGGATAACAAAAGAAAAGCTTAAAGGTCTTTCTACCCAGCCAGATATAAAATTAGAGACATGGGTTTATCTCAATATAATTTAACTATTGAGTAATGCACAGAACATGGCACAATTTCTTTAAATTTAGAAAATAAAAAATATTTATGTGTAATAGATTTATAGATAAATGACTAATCCTATATAATAAAAGGCTAATATGCAAATTGTCCCCTAGGAAGTTCAATCAGGAGTTTGATCGCTCACTATGATGTGTGCTGACCACCAGTGGGCGGTGCGGAATATGGCGGGCGACCAGCTGCGATGGCAGGGTGCTGAGGGAGCGAGGGAAGGAGGAGGCTGGGAGGCAGGGATCCTGATCGGCTCTGATCACAGGCCAGGCCTAGGAACCTACCCTTGCACAAATTTTTGCACCGTGCCCCTAGTATTTAAAATAAAAATGCTTCCTTTAGGAACTGATAAACATATTTTCCTTCTTGATAAAGAAGGATAATGAAGAGAATACAACTGTTTCTCCAGTGCTTTAAGGTACAATTGAATAACAATAAAGATATCTGTTCATAAGTGTCTGATTTATACCAGTTGGAGTTTACAAAAGGAAAACAATAAATGCTAGTTTGAAATATATAAAGTGCTTCCTCATGACTTAGCTCATTCAGTTCTCAAAGTAATTCTAAGAGGTAGTTTTTTTCTTTCCTAACTCACAAGCTGACCACTTTTATGAAGTTAAATTCAATTGCTGATGATCAAAGTCCTATTAGTAGAAAATTCAGATTTGAATCCAAAAATTATATCTCCCAGTCCTCTGCTATTCCTAGTGCATTCTATTTGGAAAGGCCACTTTTATCACACATTATCTAGGAATATAAAATCAGTCTTTGTGGCCACCAACAATGGAGAAGTCCCTTTATCCCAACATCGTTTGAAAAGTCCTTTCTTTTGCTTATTTAATTGTTTCTGGATAATCCACTTAATTTTCACTTTTTCTTAATTTCTTAATCCCCGATTTTAATTGCATTTTTATATTCAAACCATTCTTACTGTTTTTCTACATTTTCTGAACTTTTTTTTTCATTTTTTCTCCTTTTAGAGTTTGCTTGTTAAATTCCTTTACTAAC
Source organism: Plecotus auritus (assembly GCF_963455305.1). NCBI lineage: Eukaryota > Metazoa > Chordata > Mammalia > Chiroptera > Vespertilionidae > Plecotus > Plecotus auritus. The sequence continues at coordinate 164,286,231 of NC_137770.1, forward strand.
ATCATCCTTGGATTTTCACATTTTAGATTTTGGAGAGGGGTAAATTAAAATCTGGATAATGTTAACATTTCCACCAGGAAAATGACCTCTATAGACACAGTCTTTTTTGTATTTATGTTTCTTAAAGTCTGTCTGTCTTGCTGGTCATTTTCGGGGCACAGAGTGAATGTTAACATCTACGTGCTAAATGAAGAACAGAAAAAAGGGAAGGTAACAGTGAGCATGTATAATACACACAGGAGTACTCTGGTTAACCACTTTGCCAGGGTCATGGGTTGAAACCTGGCATATTTTAGACCAGTGGTCGGCAAACTCATTAGTCAACAGAGCGGCAAACCGCGGCTCGCGAGCCGCATGTGGCTCGCGAGCCGCAGTTTGCTGACCACTGTTTTAGACAATATACTTATCACCTAAATCTCAGTTTAATGCTCACTACCTCTGCAAATGCACATGGAAAAATACTCAAATATAAGATAACATGAACAGTGACCTTTCCAACATCAAATTATCCCCATCAGATTTTACAGTCCCAGGAATGTTCCCTTCAATTGATTCAATAAATTATACACCAAGGGCTAATGTATAGCAATCAATCAAGCCTTAGTGCAACATGTGTGCAATATTTTACATAGCAGAGGTTATATTAGAACCCCAGACACTGATGGAGTTTCCTGAGTTCCTACAAAGGTAGATGGTGGTCCTGAGAGGAGAGGCGATTCTGTTGGATCCTCTTTGGAGCCATTCTCTATTGTTAATGTATATTGTGCCCAGTTGGTGGTGGTAGAAAGACAGTGCCAACATTGCAATGCACTCAGGTCTTAATCAAAGCTCAGGCACTAAGAATTATTTAATCCATGTTCATTACTAAATCTACACAATTAATTTGAACCCCAACACACTGATACTGTAGGTATTGCCACCTGAGTTTTATATGCAGGAAATGAAATAAAATGGACTGAGTTATTCACCATCATACTAAAAATGACAAAGTAAAAGAACAATAGCAAAGTTTTTTCAGAATATCTAGTCTTTCACAAAAGATAAATGGAATCTACTTTATGATTGATAGCTTATGGCATAAAATGTCATACATATGCATTCATACACATATATAGAGAACATATTTAAAATAAGATTTTAATATTTTCTCAGAAATATTTGCACATTACTAAAGAGCCATATGAAATGAAAACTCTCTCTTATAGAAGCATCTTTATACTCAGAGTAGGGGCCTAGTTCACGAATTCATGCACAGGTGGAGTCCCTCAGGGTGGCCTGCAGGGATCAGGCCCCAGCTCGCATCCCCAGGCTCACAGCCCCAGCTCATGCCCCCAGCCTCGCAGCCCCACAGCTCCCCTTGGCACCCTGCCTTGGCCTGGCGCTGCCAGCTCACCTGCTCAACCATCCTGCGCAGCCTGCTCTCGTCGGGGCCCATCAGGGCCGGAAGTGCTTCGACTGCTGCCCACTGCCAGCGCCATGTCACCGGCGCCCACCATGTTCCACGCTGCCCCCTGGTGGTCAGCACACATCATAGCGAGTGGTCAAACTCCCGGTCTCCTGGTCGAACTCCAAGTTGAACAACCACCCGAGGGGACAATTTGCATATTAGGCTTTTATTACATAGGTTCATTTAATTATTTCTGGTTTAAAATCATCCTATTCCTAAATAGTAGTTTTGTGCTGTTGAACATTAGAGATTATAAAAAATTTTCCAACATACTGAGGATTCAGCTCCTTCTCAAAACATAGCTACTGTTTATTATTCTTTCTAGTATTTTTTAACTTTTGATATTAATTATATATCACATTTCTTATTCTATCATCTATAGGTACTATATATTGATGTTTTGCAGGATGATGACATACATTAACAGCCTTTTATTACTAGAACCTAGGAAAATTGCACACACCTACTAGTCACTATCACAGAACTTTTCCCAACATTATATAAATACATATATACATATATACACGAGAGCCCTATTAGATAACCTAAAAGAAAATAACAGATGGAATAATAAAGAACACTTAATTAGTGTGATTTTTCAGATTTTGCCATATCTAAACCACAAACACATTTCTGATATATTTTAAAACTTATTTGCAAAACAATCATGATTTCATCATTATGCTGAAACTTCTTCAGCTACCATACTCTATCAGAACAATAAATGGGATTTAAATTAAGAGCTGTTCCCAAAGACTCCTATTTTTGTCTCCATTCCCATGTTTCTGAACAGTTCCGCCGAACAGTTCTTTGTATATTAAAAACTATGCTATCAAAACATAATACCAATTTAAGGCACAACAATTATTTATATTAGCATTACTGGGAGGAAAAATATGATGTGGTAAATTATTCTTTGTGCAGTAAAGTACTTCTTAAAATAGGTTTTCGGCATGCATGGTAATGAGCTATTGCTATCTCTACTGAACAGACATCTTAAAGTAACTATGTCCAAAGTTGTTTAATATCCATTCCTGAAAATTTCAGTTTCAGCAATGCGAGGAAGACTGATTTCTCACATATAACACTGAGCAACACAGCCTTGTTGTTGTTCTTTTCAAATCCTTTGCTTAACGTAGGAACTCATGAATCAGCTGTGACTTTTACATGCCTTCTTCTGACCTTCCCACTGATAATCACAATAATGCTTGTCTGCTGAGGATCAGCCAGCTTTCATAAGGCAGCAGCCTTCAGATTAATCTCCTGTTATTAATTTTTACAAGTTAAAAAGACAAGACAGACAGTCATGATGGCTTTCACTGCCACTTGCTTCCCTAAACTTATTTCCTGTGGACAATAAACAAACAAATTTCCAATTTGGTGAGGCCATAAGTGTGCAGGCTTTATAAAAATTAATTTAAATGGATGTGACTGTGAGTTTGGGATTGTAAAGATTAGGGGAGATGCCTGTCGTTGTAATTGCCTGCTCACTTCCCCTGTCACTCAAGAGTGTCACAGCTGCATTAAAAACTCTCATCATAATCTAATTCTCAGATCAAATTCCCATCTTCAATATATCCTTTAATAAGGCTTCCATTCGCCATCTTTTAGCCTTAATTATCACTCCCTGTCTCCCTTGACAACCAAATTAAAAGGTACATGCTACAACTCCATAATGATTATCATCATAATTATAATACTTTAAAAATCACAAACTACTGTAACCACAAATCCAGGCTAACCCTGTCAAGGTTGGATGTCTTCTGATAACTAGATTTTCTATGGATAACTTCAGCACTGGAAGATAAGAAATACAATTATATAATCTTTTATTGATTTCTTTTTCTTTACTCCCCTGCCCACTTACTATTATGTGCAATTACCTGAGCAGTTTTTAGATTGTTAAAGCTGGAAGTGGAAAATTTACAAAGATCCATCTGAAGCAGAATGCTTTAACTCTTCGTTGGATATAGGTAGTGTCTGTTGAAAAATAAAGCCATCGCAGTTTGTGTGGTGAGAACGCTTGATTCAAAATGGAGCCATCTGGGTCAATGTACGAACTGCAGCTTGTTATGTGACTTTGTGAAGCTCATATGATCCATCGATCATGTGTTTACCTGTGAATATGAACAATTTCACTATGGTCACTTCACAGATATTTTTAACTTTTGTTTTGGGGTTGCATCATAGCAAACACAGACAAATTCTGTTATTAATTTGTAGTTTTCCATAATTGTTATCAATTTTCCTCTATGCTGTATCTAATATTTTGTTTTTAAGAAAGGGTTATAGCCACTGATTTGGCTCAGTGGATAGAGCATCGGCCCGTGGACTGAAGGATCCTGGGTTCGATTCCAGTCAAGAGCACATAACTAGTCAGGGCATGTACAGGAGGCAACCTCTCTCACATAGATACTTCTCTGTCTCTCCCTGCTCCCTTCTGCTCTCTCTAAAAATCAATGGAAAAATATCCTGGCATGAGGGTTAACAACAACAATAAAAAACACACACAAAAAGAAATAGTTATAACCTTCATATTATTGTTTGTGAATTCCTGTGCATGAACTATCAAGTTTGATTTTTATTCTGCTTATCAGCTTTGAGACTGACCTTGGGTTGTTAAAATTGGGACTTCCTCAATGGCCTGATTCCATCTTTCTGCTGCCTCATGACTTCCCTGATGAGTACTATTTTTCATTAACTCCTACATTAGATGCTAAGTGGTAGTTATTGGTTTTGTTGATTTTTTTTGGTGGTGGGCTATGGATGTCAGTGGTTGATGGTGACAGGATGTGCTGGTTGATGGTGATGGTAGCATTTAGTGGTTGTTGATGGTGGTGGTGGTGGTGGTTAAAGGTGGGGGGGGGCAATTGTTGACAATGCTATTACTGAGGCCTTTGTCTACTCACATGATAGGCTTGACTGAAACTACATTGCTTTTCTGTTTTTATTTATATTTTCTCCTTAATTTACTGCTTCCACATTTCTCCTGCCTGTGGACTCTTAGACAGTGATGTAGAAACAGAATCTGTACCTCTGTAAGAGTCAGTCAAATCCTGCCGTCTTGCATAATTTATAGCAAAACATCCAGCGTCAGTGAGTGAAGAGGTCTGAGGAAATGAATCTAAATTATTTTTCAGCTCTGTACAGGGCTTGACAAATCAAAGATCTCCTCATTACCTAAGTACAGCTACAGGATTGGCTTTCTCCACCAGATGTAAAGTAAGGCAGTTTATTTTTATAATTCTTCGGAATATCTGTAAGATCACATATTCATCTATGTGCAGTCATGCCTGTGCTTGACTGAATTTCTCATTTTTAGTGCAGATATCGATCATTAGAAGGGTGGAGTTAGAGCAGAAGCCTCTGCAGCCATGAGGCGTTTTCCAGAGCCGTCCTGTCAGGACACTAACATATGGGTAAACATAATTCAATGGGATGTACTTATTTATTCAGAAAAGATTTACGACGAGTGGAAGGGAATTCAGCTTAGTACCAAGATAAGAAATACAAACCAAATGGTGCTGTCAAATATTATTAGGGTGGGCCACAGTAATGATTGTATGAGCAAAGATCATTTAAATAGTTCACCTGACACAGCAGTCGATTTGGAATAAAAAATAGCAATGTAATTGTTGATGGCAGCTGGAGAGTCAAGGACAGCTGAAGCAAATGTATGAGGCCGTGTTTCTGCAGATAAGGGAAGCCAGCAAGAAGGCCCAACGTCTGAACCTGGGAGCCTTTAATTACTGAGATACCAGTATTGATTGGGATAACAACCATGCAGAAATGAAGGCCACAGAGCGGATTGTGTGAGAAGGGCAGGATTGTTTTTTTAAGCAGTTTATTGAACTATCTACATGCTCTCAGGCGATTCCAGCTCTAATCCTCGGAAATTGGAGGAACCTTGGGGGAGTAGAAATGCAACGAGACCTTGACTGATGAGAGGCTTCTCTTAGATAGAGATGATTTATGGTGAGAAAACACAAACACAAGCCAGGTCAAAAAGTGTCAAAAAAGATTAAAAGTTAAAGGAGCACTCACAAGTCATGGATGGGGAAGATATTTGAAATGAATGGGGCACTTAAAAATAGCCCTGTAATGACTTGAGCCATCTGTGGTGAATGGCAGGTGTGCCCTGCATGGATAGTGAGAATAGCTACTGCGTGTGGCCATCTACCCAAGACAGCTCCACGTTTAGAAGCATTTATACATCACTTCATTTCATCTCCCTATCAGCTCGTGAATTATGTGCTAATGTCCAGAAAGTGCAACAATGAAGTTAACTAATGTTCAGTGAGAATAAGAAATAGCCAAATTGGGCCAGCCAGTGTTGATTTTTAAAGTCCCAACTACCACCATATTTAAAAAGGCGATTGGTGGACAAAGTGACAATGTTACGATTATTGGAGAATTTAAGCAACCCAGGGTCAAATAAAAATTCTTACTCATCTGCGTAATTCAAATACTGGGATTTGCATCCTCCCCATGCTTAGATCTATGTGTACACGTATGAGATCAATGTCATAGATGGTGGAAAACTGAACATCTGGAACCACGTACCCTGGACGTCAGTGTGAATGTCTCTGTATTCTAGCTGGGTGGACTTAGGAAGCTCTGCAGCCTGGCCATAGTTCACACATCTGTGAAACATAAGAATCATAGTTCTCTTACAGCACTGCAACAAGGAATCAATAAGTTAATGTTTGTAAGTTGCTTAGGAAATGGCTCGCATTATATGAAGTAGGATACAAGTCTTTAACAGACACATCAATACTTGCTCTATGACATCATCAAAAATGGCTCAGGTCCCAGAATAAATGCTTAATTTGCACTCAACTCTTTGAAACAAGATATGAATTATGGAGAAGGTGACTAGAATTAGAAGGGCAGATATCCCAGAACTGTCGCAATTTGGCAGTTAAATCTCTTGCATCAATTTTTATGCTCAAATAACTCATTTATTTATTAATAAATAGTGTGTATTGCAAAGCCCCATATACCAACAATGCTTTTCTCTGTCTATCCCTGTCACCAAAAAAAAAAAAAAAAAACCTCTCTATGTGTGCATTTAATAATTACTCAATAAAGTTTAAATCTATTATTGAAATTTTAAATCATGAATAAAAATATGTTGTTATTACTAAATGCCAACATAAAGTTATAGGTATTACAAATAAACTTAGCATCTGTTATACTCACTGAATAAATACAAGCCTGTACCCCTTACATACAAATAGTTTACTTAGTTCAAACCTGAGATAAGTTGCAATGCTTGAGTGATCTGCTGGAAATAGATACATCCATGGTTTTTTAAAATAATTTTCATTGACCCTGGAAGAAGAGGACCAGCCCAGCACTGTTGACGTGCTAGGGAAAACATTTTGTCCTGACATTACACAGAGCTTCCAGACCATTTTGGAAGGGTCAGCATATTAGAAGTATAGAGCCTCACTCACACCTCCCAGACATCTCCATTCAGTTGGTCGGGGTGGAACTGAGGGCTCCATTTTTTAAGGAAATCTGAGCATGACTACCATGAAGCTAATGAAGCTTCAACTTCAGTGACCCCTTATTTCATCAGCCACTTCCAAGGCCCTGGGAGATGTCTTGGCAATGTGCACATTAATCAAATATTTTTTTTGAAATCTGTAAAAGTAAAATGTTTTAACTTTTCTACAAGACTGATATATAAGCACTGTGTTTGAATGTGACTTTCCTGATATTTCATTTCCCTTTGTGGGGGCTGTGGAGGAGCCAAGGACCTGCAAGCAGACTTTTCCTACAACACCTACAGATCTGAGTGAACTCCTCTTGTCCTCAGGTCCCCAAAATATCCTGAGGTCCTCGGGATTGCCAAGGATGCCCTTCCTTACTTACCTGGTGACCTTGTATGCAAGGCACGAGGCTGATTTTTCCAAGGGGCTATTGGCTCCATAAAGTCAACTATAGTGCCTTAGAGCTGTCTGGTTATCTCTGACTCTATGAACAACTCAAATATAACATTCCAGTCAAAGCCTTGGTAATATAATTGTTTCTAATTATGTCCTATTATAAGGAAAACAGATCTGTATTAAATTCATGGAAGTATATTGCCATGGAAATAATAATACTCACATTTCCCTTATGTAGGGACTTTGGAGGGGCCATTGCCCTTTGAGGATTTAAACCTGAGTTGATGATTATGCAGTTTTGTTTTACTGGGACAGGGCTCTGTGATTTATGAGCAGTCATGTCTGTACAGAATTTGGTTATACAGGCAGGCTTCCTGATGTGGGATGGTTACCAGAATCAGTCCACTGCCTGTTTTCCCCTATGCTGATTCACTCATTAAGGCAGGACCAGGGATAACCTGTAATAGGTGTGTGTGCTATGCTGGCACAGGCAAGGACATGTCATGAAGGAGACAGGTCTGAAATGTAGAAAGGCAGACTCTAGTCTACAGAGGTCATGTTCAAATCCTATGGCTCATAAAACTGATGCTAGAGATTTTTGAAAAGAAATTAATAACAGTCCAGAAATATTTTCAGGGCATTACCAATATAACATTTATAAGATCTAAAAGATACTTTTTAAAAAATGAATAATGAGAAAATAAACTTTAATCAACATTAGAAGAGGGAGCTTTCTATTACAACATAGAAATTTTTATTGCAAATGAGATGAAAAAGTATGCAACCAAAAATTTCAGGAAAAAATGTTAAAGAAATGAGAATATAAAAACATCTGTTTGTTGTAGATTCCATAATGATTGGGGTATGCAGTATGATTTTATTTATAACCTTAACTATTTTCTTAAATACCTTTATGTTCACATTTTTTTTCCTTAAAGAAATCATCTTCTCATTTATAATGTTCACTCAGAATAAGAACTGGATCCAAAAACAAAAGCCCGGGGCCAGACAGCTTCACAGGGGAGTTTTACCAAACATTCAAAGAATAACTAAAACCTGTCCTTCTCAGACTATTCCAAAAAATTCAAGAGGAAGGAACACTTCCAAGCTCTTCCTATGAAGCCAGCAGTACCCTAATCCCAAAACCAGATAAAGACACTACAAAGAAAGAGAATTACTAGCTAATATCACTGATGAACACAGATGCTAAAAACTTCAACAAAATTCTAGTAAATCAGATCCAGCATTACATTAGAAAGATCATACACCATGACCAAGTGGGATTTATTCCAGGGATGCAAGGCTGGTACAATATCTGAAAATCAATAAATGTGATAAATCACATAAACAAATTGAGAGACAAAAATCACATAATCATATCAATTGATGCAGAAAAGGCATTTGACAAAATCCAACACCCTTTTCTGATAAAAACTCTCAGCAAAATGGGAATAGAGGGATCATACCTCAACATAATAAAAGCCTTATATCACAAACCTACAGTCAACATTATACTCAATGGGCAAAAACTAAAATCATTTCCTCTAAGAACAGGAACAAGAAAGTGATGCCCACTTTCACCACTCCTGTTCAACACAGTACTGGAAGTGCTAGCCATAGCAATCAGAGAAGAAGAAGAAATAAAAAATCATCCAAATTGGAAAAGAAGAAGTAAAATTGTCATTATTCACAGATGACATTGAGAAGGCTAAAAAGGGCTAACTCCAATGTAACCCTGATATTTGGGGCTAGTGATCTGAATCCAAGCCAGCAAGCTCAGTGTACATTCCTGATAACCTATAAGTAAGTCCCTCTCTCCTTCCCAGATACTGGTCTTGCAGAACCTGTTACTGTGAACAGTGCACTGCCCCAGAGGGAGAGTTATTAACACTGGTGCCAGGCTAGACCATCAGATATGGCCTGGAGACCCCCAACACCTGGGGGCCTTCTTGCAAGGCCCACGAAAAGGACCGGAAACATAATCCATGTTTGTGGGACAAAGACCACAGGGAGGGAGATAAAAGGAAAGCCCCAGTCGTGTTCCTTCACTCAGATTTGGAAGGCTGTTCCCTGAGTCTACCAGCGTATTAAACAGTGTTCCTTTCTTTTTTTCTCAGAAGCGTCCTTGGTTTTCTTTGGTCTTCTGCAACAACATGATATTGTACATGGAAAACCCTAAAGACTCCATCAAAAAACTACCAGAATGAAATCAGAAATGAAAAAGGAGATGTGACAACCACAGAAATACAAAGGATAGAAAATACTATGAAAAATGAAATGCCAACTATCTGGACAATGGATAAATTCCTAGAAACATGCAATTTCCCAAGACTGAATAAGGAAGAAACAGAAAATCTAAACACTGAACCCTACCAACCAAATTGAAACACTAATCAAAAAACTTCCAATAAATACAAGCCCTGGACTAGATGGCTTCTCACATGAATTTTACCAAACATTCAAAGATGAATTAAAACTTAGTCTTCTCAAATTATTCCAAATAAATTGAAGATACAAGAAGGTTCCAAATATTAGTTTTTACCAGGCCAGCATTACCTTGATTTCCAAAACCAGACATAGACATAAAGAACACAGATGCAAAAATCCTCAACAAAATGTTAGCAAAGCAAATTTAGCAATACATTAAAAATATCATACAGGCATGCATATAAGCCTAACCAGTGGTCATGGACAACAGGGGGGTGGGGGCATCTGTGGGGGGGGGGGGGTTGGGGATGGGAATGGGGGGATGAGGACAAATATGTGATACCTTAATCAATAAAGAAATTAATAAAAAAAGGAAAAAAAATTCATACAGCATGATCAGGTAGAATTTATGCCAGGGATGCAAGGTTTATTCATATCTGCAAATCAATTAACCAAATACACCACATAAACAAAATAAAGGACTAAAATAATACATCAATAGAGGCAGAACAGCATTTGCCAAAATCCAACATCCATTTATGATAACTCTCACATAGTGGGGATAGAGGAAACATACCTCAACATAATGAAGCAGGAATTTTAGCGGGACATAGGCAAGCTTAGGGATTTTTTAGAATTGGGGTCCATGGGAAAAGCAGGGGGCTGCAGACAGGGAGAAGGTATATTTCCATAACACAAGGAAGCCAGGTGCAGTTACATCTCCATTAAGACAAGGAGGCAGCAACAGGTATATTTACATAAGACAAGGGAACTGGAAGTAGCCAAGAAAGGTCACATTTACAAAATAAAGAGAAGGAAGCCCTTCATTCAGAAGGAAGGAGCTGGGGAGAACCTCACATTTCTCATAATTTCACTTATATTAAGTGAAACCTCACATGTCTCGTATGAGGTTCAACCTTTGAACCCAGGAGTTACTATAGCAACCAGTCTAAGGAAATAGTGACCAATCAGAGGGGATATCAAGGCACCAGAATCTGCAGCCTATATAAGCCATGGAGAAAAAGAACCCAGTGGGACCCTTCTTCTTCTTCAATAAATGTCCATCTTTGCTATACCACTTTTCTGTCCGTGGATTCATTCTTCGATTCCGGCGGACAAAGAATCCGGGTTCTAGTCCAAAAATTCAGTAATAGCATACTCAAAAATTTGTCCACTTTTATTCAACATAGTATTGGAAGTCCTAGCCACAGCAATCAGGCAAGAAATAAAAGGCATCCAACTAAGAAAGGAAGGAGTAAAACTGCCATTATTTGCAGATGTCATGATGATATAAAGAACCATAAAAATTCCACCAGAAAACTATTAGAATAAGTAAATTCAGTAAAGTACCAGGATACAAAATTTATATTCAAGAATAAGTTGCATTTATATACAGCAATAACAAACTATCAAAAGAAAAATTAAGAAAAAAAAATCCCATTTACAATTGCATCAAAAGCAATGAAATTGCTAGGAATAAATTTAACTAAGGAGGTAAAAGACCTGTACTCAGCAAACTATAAGACAATGAAGAAATAAATTAAAGATACAAATAAGTGGAAGAATATACCATGCTCATCAACAGGAAGAATTAAGATTCTTGAACTGGTGATACTACCCAAAGCAATCTACAGTTTCAGTGCATTCTCTATCAAATTACCAATACCATTTTTTACAGAACTAGAACAAATAATCAAAATTTATGCGGACCCACAAAAGATCTTGAGTAGCCAAAATAATCTTGAGAAAGAAGAACAAAGTTGGAGTATCATGCTACTCATAATGTCAAACTATAGTACAAGGTGACAGTGTTGTAGTGTAACCCCCATCTTACAAAGTACGCCTCAAAAAAAAGTCAAATTATGGAGTCATTTATTAAAAGCTGGTGGCATACGAGGGAGCAAAAGCGCTCCAGATCTCGCAGCCCTGAACAGCTTGCCACATCTGGCTTATATTGACAGAATATCACAAAGGTATTGATTACATCGTTGGGTCTGGAATGAGGAACCTGTTTCGCGAAAAAGCATTTTTACAGAAGCAGAATTTGAGCAACTTAGTTATCTAAAGTATCTACGAATCACTGAATCAACAGAAACGCATTATCTGGGACCACCTGGACAATTTAGAATACTTGTGCTGTCCAGATTCCAGGACCACTGAGTCAACCGAAACTCAGTTATCTGTAGCTACTGAGTCAATTTAGGATCACTCTCTGTCCTGGGTCCCAGAGGAATGTGCTTCGATGACCAGTGAGGTCACAATCAATGGGATATTCAAACCACCATCAATGGAGTTTTCAATAATACATAAGTTCAGAAAATCAAAATAACTTTTAAATGAGTACAGAACCCAAAACAGCAAGGTTAAAATATTAAACAGCAATTTTTACCCAAGTATGGTTGTACCATACTTCAAAAGAAGGCAAGAATATACAATGGGGTAAAGACAGTCTTTTCAATAAGTAGTGTTGGAAAAAAGGGACAGATACATGCAAAAAGTGAAACGAGGCTACTTTCTTATCCCATATAAAAAAATAACTCAAATGTATTACGGACTTAAATGTAAGACCTGAAATCATAACCATGCATCCAGGAAAAAACAAAGGCAGTAAAATATTTGACATCACTCTTAGCAATATTTTATTTTGGATATGTCTCCTGGGGTAAGGAAGACGAAAAGAAAAATAAACAAATGGGACTACATCAAACTATAATGTTTTTGCATAGTGAAGGAACCATTAACAAAACAAAAGGCCAACCTACTGAATGGAAGAATATATTCACCAGTGATACATCCAATAAGAGGTTAATATCCAAAATATATAAGGGACACAATTTAACACCAAAAAACAAATTATCTAATTTTTAAAAAAGGACTGAGGAACTGAACAGATATTTATCAAAAGAGGAAATACAGATAGCCAAGACAGATGAAGTGATAATCAAAATTACTAATGATCACAGCAATGCAAATTGAAACCACAATGAGATATCATCCCACATCTATCAGAAGGGCTATCATCAATAATGAAACAAGTGTTGGTGAGAATGTGGAGAAAGAACTCGTGTGCACTCTCGGTGGTATTGTAAATTGGTGCGGCCACTCTGGAAAATATTATGTAGCTTCCTCAAAAAATTAAAAATAGGAGAAGCGGTTGCAGCGCGGAGCGGAGGAGGCAGGAAACCGAACGCGAGCAGGAGCTGGGTGGGCACCATGCCCGGGATCACCACCATTGAGGCGGTGAAACGCAAGATCCAGGTTCTGCAGCAGCAGGCGGATGATGCGGAAGAGAGGGCCGAGCGCCTCCAGCGGGAAGTGCAGGGAGAAAGGCGGGCTCGGGAACAGGCTGAGGCTGAGGGGGCCTCCTTGAACCTTAGGATCCAGCTGGTTGAAGAGGAGCTGGACCATGCTCAGGAGCGCCTGGCCACTGCTCTGCAAAAGCTGGAGGAAGCTGAGAAAGCTGCAGATGAGAGCGAGAGAGGTATGAAGGTTATTGAAAACCGAGCTTTAAAAGATGAAGAAAAGATGGAACTCCAGGAAATCCAACTCAAAGAAGCTAAGCACATTGCAGAAGAGGCAGATAGAAAGTATGAAGAGGTGGCTTGTGTAAGTTGGTGATTATTGAGGGAGACTTGGAACGCACAGAGGAACAGGCTGAGCTGGCAGAGTCCCGTTGCCGAGAGATGGATGAGCAGATCACACTGATGGACCAGAACCTGAAGTGTCTGAACGCTGCTGAAGAAAAGTACTCTCAAAAAGAAAACAAATATGAGGAAGAGATAAAGATTCTTACTGATAAACTCAAGGAGGCAGAGACCCGTGCTGAGTTTGCTGAGAGATCGGTAGCCAAGCTGGAAAAGACAATTGATGATGTGGAAGATAAACTGAAATGCACCAAAGAGGAACACCTCTGTACACAAAGGATGCTGGACCAGACTCTGCTTGATCTGAATGAGATGTAGAGCCACCCAGTCCCTCCCTGCCGCTGCTCCTCCCTCTGACCCTGACTCCGCCTGAGGCCAGCCTGCTTGAAGCTGACCTTTAAACTGAGGGCTGATCTTTAACTGGAAGGCTGCTTTCTCCTTTCACTGCCCCCCCCTACCCCCGCGTCTTTTTCGCCAAACTGTCTCTGCCTCCCCTCAGAGATTTTGATTGGGCTAGAGGCTGAGCACCTTTGGGAACAACATTTAAGGGAATGTGAGCACAATGCAAAGTGTCTTTAAAATCATGTTGTGATGTACGCATTTTGTAATTACCTTTTTTGTTGTTGATGTGGCAACCATTTGTAAAACATTCCAAATAATTCCACAGTTCTCAAGCAGCAGTCTAATCCCTTTCTCACTTTTAGGAGGTAATTTTTCAGCTTAATCCACATTGCCCTCTCCACAGAGGAGGGAAAGAGGTGTGGGCCTGCCTCACTGAGAGCCACATAGAGCCCAGAGAAAGGCTCCTCTATGGGGAATCGTTCCTTTGTGCAGAGTGCTCGCCAAATTGAAAAGGTGATTCCAGGAGGAGTTAGTCCCGCCCTCCCCCCCAAAAAAAGTGATGTTTAGGTTTCAGCTTTTAAGGCATCTTTGGGCAATTTATTTTTTTCATCAGAAGTGACCAAATTAAAATGGTGAGACCACTCTATCAGAGACCAAATTCTTGTCCCATCTCTACCCTTTCCCCAGTGGTTCACAAAATGAATCATGTGCCCCTTATGTTGAAGTGACCAATTATTTGCTCTCCTGCCTCCTTGAAAGAAAGAAAATTATGTTTTTGCCACTGATTTAGGCAAATGGAACTCATCTCATTACCCTCCTCTGGGTCTGAAGCTGCTGTCTCTAAAAGTGCCATCTCATTGTGCTTTGTACCAGTTAGTGCTGGAGAAATCTTGAATAGTTTATGTACAAAACTTTTTAAATTTTGTATTATTTTGAAACTTTGCTTCTTTGAGGTTGGGACACACTGGCCACACTGGCTGTGAGAGCTCGCTACAGTCTGGGCTGGCAGTGTGCTGATCTTTAAGTTTCTTTCCCTACCTAATGCCCTGTTTTTAGTGAGGTTTCCTTGAAGTCTGTTAGGTGTGCATCCTGCAGCTTAATGGCTTAAAATGTACTCTCCTTTGTTGTGGTCCCTTTGGGGGCCAATTGGGAGAAAGAGAAACCAATAGTGCAACTGTTTTGATACTGAAAATTGAAAAATTATTTTTTAAAATAAAGAACCAGTCCCTCCAAACAAAAAAAAAAAATTTAAAAATAGATCTACCATATTGTTCAGCAATTCCACTTCTAGGTAGTTATCTAAAGAAATAAAAAAAAAACAACACTAATTAAAAAAGATATGTTCATTGCAGCATTATTTACAATAGCCAAGATATGGATGCAATCTAAGAGTTCAAGGATAGACAAATGAATAAAGAAGATATGAAACATATACACAATGGAATATTACTCTGCCATAAAATTAATGAAATCTTGCCATTTGGGACAACATGGATGGAACTAAAGGGTATTATGCTAGGAGAAATAAGTCAAACACAAATACCATGTGATTTTATTTATACATGGAACTTTATAAAATGAACAAACAAAACAGAAACAAACTTATAGATACAGATAATAAATTGATGATTACTAGATGGGAAGGGGTGGGTGGAAATAAAGAACTTAATACAACTTAACAAAAGGAAGACAAACAATCCAATTAAAAAATGGGCAAAGAACAAAAATAGACACTTCTACCATTTGCAACTGTATGGATGGACCTAGAGGATATTAGGCTAAGAAAAATAAGCCAGTCATCCTATATAATAAAAGGCTAATATGCAAATGACCGAATGGTGGAATGACCGGTCACTATGATGCACACTGACCACCAGGGGGCAGACACTCAATGTAGGAGCTGCCCCCTGGTGGTCAGTGTGCTCCCACAGGAGGAGCACCGCTCAGCCAGAAGCTGGGCTCACAGCTGGTGAGTACAGCGGCAGAGGTGGGAGCCTCTCCCACAGCCATGGCTATGCTAAGGATGTCCGATTAACGGCTTAGTGGGCCTAAGCCATCAGTCGGACATCCCCCCAGGGCTCCTGGACTGTAAGAGGGTGCAGGCCAGGCTGAGGGACCCCCCCCCCCAGGTGCACGAATTTCATGCACCAGGCCTCTAGTAGAAAGATAAGTATCACATGATCTCACTCATATGTGGAATCTAATGAACAAAATCAACTGAGGAACAAAATAGACCCAGAGACATAGAAACATGGAACAGACTGATGAATCTCAGAGGGAAGGGGAGAGTAGGGAAAGGGGGGATGGTGGGGAGACATTACTAGTAACCTGGAAACTTATGTGCATATATGCATAGCCCATAGACACAGACAATTGTGTGGTGAAGGTCTGGGAGAGGTAGAGGCTTGGGTGAGGGTGGAGGGGGTAAGTGGGAAAAAAATAACACAAAGGGGACATCAGTAATACTTCAACAATAAAGATAATTTTTTTTTTAAAAAAAGAGCATAATATTTAGGGATACATACTTTGATAAAGCTAATAAGGAAGAAACAAAACATAGAATCCAGCAGAGGGTTTTTCCTCTAGGTCAGACAGGGCAATGGGTTTTACAAAAAACACACAGAACAATTCATGATATAGCTAGTATCTTATAACTTATTTAATGAATGTACACTCATAAATTCATTAATGTTTGTATATTATACATTTGCAAAGTAAAGCATAATATATCAATAATAAAATCAAGGAAATCCATCATTTTTTTATCACCTTAAAATAATTATTAGAGAAAAGTGAGTTACCAGAAATAACATGTTTTAGAGTATAAGTAGAAGATGGAAGTCAGTTCAACTGTATATTCATTAAAAAGTAATGTTCTAATATATTAGTTCTGATATAAATAATTTGAAAGGTCAAGATGCTAAGAAATGCTCTCCTTATAAAAGGGGAGTCTTCACAGTGAACTAATCAAGGCTTCTCAAATTATGACAGGGATTGAGACCTTGACATAAATATGTTTTGACAGTAGTCAAGGGATTCATTTAAGAGCCTATGATTTAATCAACTGATACCAAAAAAGGAGTCACAACCCAAAATACTTTTACACAAGATGACACAAGCAAGTGAAAAATAAAGCAAGCAGCCAAGATAAGGCAGATGAAACAATGAACACATTGCAAGATATCTAAATTAGGTTCTGAGGAAAGAAATCATCCATAATTAATAAATTAAGATAACCCAAGAAGTGCAGAAAATTCCATATGTACTTATATAGAATTTTTAGCCTTATAATCCTGAAGCTCAGTGTGGACACATAACCATTAGAAAGTATAGCAAGATTTCATTAGTCTATGGCACTGGAAAGTACAGAATTTAATGTGCTTACTAAACACCACTACTATACTCAGTCATATTTGGAAATAACTACAAAATCAGTTTCAGAGGACCTGCTATACCATGTTTTTGCATATCAAAATACCTTATAATTTGTTTAGGTAAAATTAGAAACTACATTAGACATGTTTGGAAAATCTACAGAAATTTACATAAGAACTGAAAGATTTTAGAGCATCCTAAGATTTTACAATTCTCACTGAAAAAATACAGTTTAAGATTCCTTAATAGGAGCCAAAACCGGTTTGGCTCAGTGGATAGAGCGTCGGCCTGCGGACTGAGGGGTCCCGGGTTCGATTCCGGTCAAGGGCATGTACCTTGGTTGCGGGCACATCTCCAGTGGGAAGTGTGCAGGAGGCAGCTGATCGATGTTTCTCTCTCATCGATATTTCTAGCTCTCTATCCCTCTCCCTTCCTCTCTGTAAAATATCAATAAAATATATTTAAAAAAATATTAAAAAAAAAAAAAAAGATTCCTTAATAGGATTTATAAAGTTTATAACTACTCAAACGTACTTCTTTTTTATTGCATTTTAGTCACCAGCCTCCAAAGGGAATGATGGCAAGAATATCTGTCAACTAACAAATATCATCCCATTTTAATCATGCACACACATTTAAATGCATTAATATTTGCACATGGACATGAGTACACATAATTCATATGTATTTGTGCTAATGAATGTATGTGCGTACACACAAAATCCTATTGATCAAGCATCTATGGAGCACACTTAGCATAGGTACTATTACAACTTAATACTTAGTGTTTTAAATAAGCAAGTTATATTTTACTAAGTAAAAAACAATTCTGAGTTAAGAGAGTGGAACAGATTTCCTGTTTCTAAGAGATCTTCCTAAATCATCAGATCTACAACAATTTGAAATAAAAAGATAAAAACACAAAGTTGAAAACAACTGGTGAGCAGACAGCTCTAAGTCAATTTAAGTCTGGAAAGATGATAGGCAAGTAGAAACTCATATAGCAGACCCAAAGATGTACCATAAGCCCATGGTGAGGAAAGAAAAATAAGTCAGATTTAAACACGATTCCTCAATAGGTTCAGGGACTATCCTCACCATTACCATCACTTTGGGAGATGAAGAAGGAGATTAAATCAAAGAGATGGACTATGGTGGTTAATTTTATTTGTCAACCTGATTGGAGAGTGTAGATGGTGCCCAGACATTTGGTCAAACATGAATCCCACTGTGTCTGTGAGGGTGTTTCTGGATGAAGTGAACATTTGATTCAGTAGTCTGAGTAAATCTGATGCCACTCCAGATGCGGGTGGGCTTCACCAATCAGTTGAAGGCCTGAATGGAACAAAAAGAAAGACCAACCCTGAGTAAGAGAGAATTCCTCATGCCTTTCTGCCTTTCAATTTAGACATCGCTGTTTTTCCTGCCTTGGGACTCAAACCAAAATAGCAGCTCTTCAGGGGTCTTGAGCCTGCTAGCCTTTGAACTGGAACTAACCCATCAGCTTCTTGTGTCTTCAGCTTGGTTACTTCAGATCTTGGGACTTTTCATCTTCCATGATGACATAAGCCAATTCATTGTAATAATTTATGTATATTATCACACACATCTATAATAATAAAAGTGTAATATGCTAATTAGACCGGACAGCCGAACGACCTTCCAGACAAAGCCAGGGCTGCAAGGGCTGAGGCAAGCTGCTGCGGCTTTAAGGGCTGAGCCCCTTGCAGAATTTTGTGCATTGGGCCTCTAGTATTTCTATAAACACACATCCTATTGGCCGTGTTTTTCTGGAGGAGCCAGACTAATACACGTGTATACGAGTAGACTCCTAAAAGCAAAACTTACTCAAGTCTGTTGAATTACTTTATGAGGGTAACAAAGGATTTTAGAATATGAAAATACCTGTCACTTAATAGATGACTATCTTTTTTTTCAAACAGAAATAGATCTACCTCCTTTGTGAAGGCTGGCTTCCATGGGCTTTCCAAACTTGACTCCTTAAACACTATTAGATGTATCCAATGAAGAACTTGAACTACCTAAGGAGAAAAATATAAAGATAAGAAGACTCTGTATGTTTCACAAGAAATAAATGTGGTCCCCAGCAGATCACTTTATGGCAAAGCTTAAAATTGACAAATCCCATATCCTGTTCATACCTTCCAAATGGCTTTTTATTTTATTGTTTTCATCAATAAGCAGATAATAATGGATATCCTAATATCCAATAAAAATCTATGACGTGAGCCCTAACAGGTTTGGCTCAGAGGATAGAGCATCGGCCTGCGGACTGAAAGGTCCCAGGTTCGATTCTGGTCAAGGGCATGTACCTGGATTGCATGCACATCCCCAGTGGGGGGTGTGCCGGAGGCAGCTGATTGATGTTTCTCTCTCATCGATGTTTCTAACTCTCTATCCCTCTCCCTTCCTCTCTGTAAAAAATCAATAAAATATATATTAAAAAAAAAATCTATGACATGAAATATAAAGTGTCTCTTTAAATCAGAAAACAAGTAAACAATGAGAGATAAGGAGACTCACAGGAATGGAAAAATTCAAAACATTCTGTAATTTAGATTCTCAGCATGATAGGAAAAATTGTATACCTGAGACAAAAACACAGTGCTTCTTATAACTATACTAGAGGCCCTGCTCACGAAATTCATGCATGGGTATGGACCCTAGGCTTAGCCTGTGATCAGGGCCATCTTCCCTGGCTGTCAGCAGCCAGCCCCACCACCCCCTGCCGTCACTTACCCGGGTTCCCAGTTTGCCGTCAGGCAATCAGAGCATGATGGCAAGACGGGAGGGACTGAGAGGTCAGCCAGGCCTGCCCACTCGTGGCCCCACCCCCACTGCGGGTCGCCTCTGTGTGTGGGGCAACCAGTGGGGTGGGAGCCTTGGCCTGGTGCCACCCACATTCCCCACCATCCACCCCTGGGTCCTCATTTGCCATTGGGCGATGAGAACCTGCCGGTCCGATGGGAAAGGGACTGAGAGGTGGTGAGTGCACTTCATAGTGACTGATCGAGTGGTCATTCTGGTCAGTCT
Source organism: Plecotus auritus (assembly GCF_963455305.1). Taxonomy (NCBI): domain Eukaryota; kingdom Metazoa; phylum Chordata; class Mammalia; order Chiroptera; family Vespertilionidae; genus Plecotus; species Plecotus auritus. Next base: position 164,306,414 of record NC_137770.1, read on the forward strand.
GCCTTTATGGTCGCTGGGATTTTATTATATAGGATTCTGATAAAAAGCTTTTGATAGTTAAATATTTGGAAGTTCTAATAAACTTCATAGAAAAATTGGAAAACATAGAACTCATCTAGAAAGTAAACCAAAAAAGAAAAAGTAGCACCAATATAAAGAAAGGAAACCAAAAGACCAGTTCTAAAAATCCAACATCTGTATGATACTAGGGGTTTCAGAAAGAAAAACATAAATATAAAGAGAGGGAATAAACTAAACAATCCAAAAATAAGGGAAAGTCCCAACAATGAAAAATTATTTCCTAGTCAAAAGGGCTCACTCTACATACAATTCAAAAATAAGACTACACACTCCCACATTATGACACATCATTGGCAAAATTTGATAACAGCAAGGTCAAAACTTCTAGAAAAAATTCTAGTCTTACCTAAAAGATAAAAGTTAGAATAGATTTCTCGATGGCTGCACTAGAAGTTAGAAAACATTGAATAAGTTATTTCATAACACTCAAGAAAAAAATTCTTATAATTCTATCCCCAATTAGTCATGAAGGCACCACTATTTTTTATGAATTCAAGATAAATTTTATTTCCTATACATATTTTGCCAAAAAGTGTCTGAGGATATGCTTCACCAAATCAAGGGCATAAACTAAGAAATAAATATACAACCAACATTCAAAAAAACAAGATGCAGGAAAGAGACAAAGATGAGCTTTTTTTAATTTTTATTGTTGACACTATTACACATGCTGCCCCCCCCTTTCCCCACCTTCACCCAGCCCCCACTCCCTGACTCCCTCTGGACATCACCACACTATCATCTGTGTCTAGCTAGGGTTATGCATATATATTCTTTAATTCCTTTACCTTCTTTCAGCCAGGCCCCCATGCCACCTCCCCTCTGAGAACTGTCAGTCTGTTCCATGTATCCATGCCTCTGCTTCTATTTTGCTCCCAAGACCACATCTGCTCTATGTGTGAGTTCCCAAATATAGACTAAGAGGACTCAATAAAGGAAATAAAAGAAAAAGAGAAAAGAAAAACCCAAGATAATGGTGCAGCAAATTCTGATAATGACTACCATGGACAAAACGTAGAGGACAACTATTCTAAATTGTAATAAAATTTAATATCTTTGGCTAGAAACACTGCAGTGCCTTGTACATATACAACTGAGAATTATAGTAAACATAAATAGGATTATAACTTTAATCTCAGGGTCCTTTGATTGGATCATATCTAACTGACACTGAATTTCACTGCTTACCCTGAAACTTGGTGTTATTTTTTTAATCAGCTTCTTGGCAAGAGCATTCTTACCTCCATGGAATATATAAAAACTCTCAAATATGTCAAAATATGATAAACTCTCCTATATATACAGACAATATCTCTGGAAGAATATAATAATCTGATATCATTGGTTGTCTCTAGAGAGGGAAATTGAGTGCCTGTAGGAATAGATTATGAAGCAGACTGATGTTATTATGCTTTTATCTTATTTTAAGTTCATCATAGATAGGCTTTATTCAAACTGAATAAAATAAAATACATTTTCTAAAGACATTATCAAGCAATGCAAATACATTTTGAGCAGCAATTTTACTTCTAGGAACTTATTTTATATTTCAATGTGATATGTAAAAGAATTTTGTTGCAATATTGTGCTAGAAAAATATTGAAAGGTATCCAAATGCTGATCATCATCAGACAAACAAAGAAATGATAGGTGGTAGAAAACACACTGGAGCCCACAAAAATGAAGAAACCAGTTATTGATATATTTTCCAATATTCATTTTTAAGTGAAAGTAGCAATTTAAAAATGTATGTTACCAGTTGTGTAAAGAAAAAAAAAGAATATTTTGCTTATACATAAAATGCATTACCACACTATCATCTGTAGAAAGAATAGGAGATAATTGAACACATCAATTTCATCTGTAGAATAAAAATGTTGGTAAGAAGACATGAATGGTAATTTTTACTGTATTTCTTCTTATATCTCTTACATTTTGAACACGGGCTTTTTAAACTGTATTTTTATTGTTGACACTTTTACAGATGTCCCCATTCCCCCTACCCCTTTGCCAGCCTCCACCCAGACACTGCCCCCTCCTTCCCTCTGGCCATCACCACACTGTTGTCTGTTACTATGGGTTATACATATGCTTTTTGGCTAATCCCTTCAACTACTTTCATTTAGTCCTCCCAACACTCCTCCCCTCTGACTGCTGCCAGTCCCTTCCATGTATCCCTGACTCTTTTTCTATTTGGTTCATCAGTTTAGTTTGTTCATTAAATTCCAAATGTAAGTGAGATCATATAATATTCGTTTTTCTTTGACTGGCTTATTTCACTCAGCCTAATAATCTCCAGGTCCATGAATGCTGTAGCAAAGGGTAAGAGTTCCTTCTTTTATATATATTGATTTCAGAGAGGAAAAGAGAGGTACAGAGAGATAGAAACATCAACAATTAGTTGGAATCATTGATTGGCTGTCTCCTGCATGCCCCTACTGGGGATCAAACCCACAAACGGGGCATGTTCCCTTGGCTGGAATCGAACCTGGGACCCTTCAGTCCACACACTGACACTATATCCACTGAGCCAAACCAGCTAGGGCCACATTTGCATTTTTTTTTATTGCTTAAAGTATTACATATGTTACCTTTTTCCCCCATCAACCCCTCCCCGGCCATTCCCATCCCCCAGGACAAGCCTCCACTGCCCCAGTGTCCATGTCCATTGGTTATGCTAATATGCATGCATACAATGGTTCCTTCTTTTTTATGACCACCTAGTATTCCATAGTGTAAAGGTACCACAATTTTTTACCTACTTATCTACTGATGGGTACTTGGGCTGTTTCCAGATTGTGGCTATTGTAAATAATGCTGCTATGAGTATAGGGGTGCATATATTCTTTCAAATTGGTGTTTTGGGGTTTTTAGCATATATTTTCTAGAAGTGGGATCACTGGTTCAAAGGCAGTTCCATTTTTAACTTTTTGATGAAACACCATACTGTTTCCCATAGTGACTGCACCAGTCTGCATTCCCACCAACAGTGCATCAGGGTTCCCTTTTCTCCACATCCTAGCCAGAACTTGTTTATTTATTGAAGGAGTCCATTCTGGCACTTAGGATGTGATAAATCATTGTAGTTTTAATTTGCAGTTCTCTGATGATTAGTGACATTGAGCATTTTTTTTCATGTCTATTGACCATCTGTATGTCCCCTTTGGAAAAATGCCTAATCAGGTCCTTTGCCCATTTTTTAATTAAATTGTTTGTCTTCCTGATTTTGAGTTGTATAAGTTCTTCATATATTGTGGGAATTAACTCCTTACCAGATGTACCACTGGCAAATATGTTCTCCTTTACAGAGGGCTCCCTTTTCATTTTGTTGATGGTTTCTTTTGCTGTGCAAAAGCTTTTTTATTTTGATGCAGTCCCGTTTATTTATTTATTTATTTTTGTTTCCCTTGCCCTAGAACATGTATCAGCAAAAATATTGCCATGAGGGAGGTCTGAAATTTTACTGCCTATGTTTTCTTCTAGAATTTTTATGTTTTTGTGATTTCCATTTAAGTCTTTATCCATTTTGAGTTTATTATTGTGTATGGTGTAAGTTGTTGGTCTAATTTCATTTTTTGCATAAACCTGTTCAATTTTTCAAACACTATTTATTGAATAGACTGTCTTTACTCTACTGTATGCTCTTGCCTCCATTGTCAAATATTAATTGACCATAAAGGTGTGGGTTTATTTCTGGGGTCTCTGTTCTTTTCCATTGATCTATATGCCTGTTATTATGCCAGTACCAAGCTATTTTGATTACAATAGCCTTGTAGTACAACTAATGAAATTGAAGCAGTAATAAAATAAATAAATAAATAAATAAATAAAAAACTCCTAGCCAACAAAATTCCTGGGCCAGATGTCTTCACATGTGAATTTTAGCAAACATTCAAGAAGAACTAACACCTATCCTTCTCAATCTATTCCAAAAAAAATCCAAGAGGAGGGAAGACTTCCAAGCTCTTCTTATGAGGCCAGCATTATCCTAATTCTAAAACTAGAAAAAGACAATATGAAGAAAAAATTTTTAAAAATAAAAATAAATAAAAGAAAAAAGAAAAAGTAATAGAGGCCAATATCCCTGATAACATAGATGCTAATACCCTTAACAAAATACTAGCAAACCGGATCCAGCAATACATGAAAAAGATCACACACCATGATTTATTCTAGTATGTAAGGCTGGTACACTATTTGCAAATCAATAAATATGATACATCACATAAACAAAATGAAAGATAAAAATTACATGATCTTATCAATAAATATAGAAAAAGCATTTGATAAAATATAGCACCCATTTATGATAAAAACTCTCAGCAGTGTGGGAATAAAAGGATCAGACCTCAACATAACAAAGGCCATATATGAAAAACCTACAGCCATCATCATACTCAATGGGCAAAAAACTAAAAGCTTTTGCCTTAATATCAGGAACAAGACAGGGATGTCTGCTTTCACCACTGCTCTTTTACATAGTCGTGGAAGTCCTAGCCACAGCAATCAGATAAGAAGAAATAAAACCCATTCAAATTGGAAAGGAGGAAGTAAAACTGTCATTATTCACAGATGACATGATATTGTATATAGAAAACCCTAAAGAATCCACCAAAAAACTACTAGATCTAACAAATGAATTTATCAAAGTAGCAGGATACAAAATTAATATTCAGAAATTGATGGCATTATTATATACCAATAATTAACTATCAGAAAGGGAGATTAAGAAAACAATCCCATGAATTACAGAAGATGGTTGCCGACAGGAAGGCAGACTGCAAGATACTGTGTGAGTGAGAAAACAAAGGGAGAGTGTGTGGTCCCAAGGGGAGTGTTTGTTGGTGCGTTGAGGGACAGCTATACTCCAGGAGACTGTGGGGAACTGCTGGACAGGGCTCCCCTGACCGGGCAGCCCTCACTGCTGCTGGGTTCCCTCCTGGAGCCACCAGCTCAGACACGGAGACTGCGTCATCTTGAAGGGGAAAGTGGATGTTATCGGAAGCCTGAAAATCTACAACTACGGCACCCACCAAACAGCTGCAAACCTGAGAACATCAGTTCCCAATTGGCACAAACACGCAATTCAGAGGAGCTCTACACTCCACCACAGAAAGGTCAGATTTTGCCTGGAAGAAGGTGAGGTCTCTGTCCCAGCAGGAGAGAGAAATGCATGCACTGCAGGAGCTGGAGGACCAGGGGAAGTCTGCACCTAGAAAAATCCATGGCTGTTGGGGCTGGCGTGATCCATGAATGTGGAAGGGGGTCCTCAGAGCTGCCAACAGAAGGGAACTCTAAAAAGCAACCCATTTTGATCTGATGCAAAAGGACAGCCTAAAAATTTTAAAAGTGTGCCAGCTGCTTCAGGGGTGGGCAAACTTTTTGACTCGAGGGCCACAATGGGTTCTTAAACTGGACCGGAGGGCCGGAACAAAAGCATGGATGGAGTGTTTGTGTGAACTAATATAAATTCAAAATAAAGGAGCGGAGGGGAGAGCAAGAGAACCGGATAGAGCAGCCAGATCCGGCCCGTGGGCCGTAGTTTGCCCACGGCTGGCTTAGACCCAAGGGGGAAAAAAGGACTACACATACTTGCGCGCAGCCCTGGAGTTCGCACACTTACACTGGCTTTTTTTTTTTCTTCTTCTTTTTTCTTTTTTCTCTTTAAATCCTTGCTTCTGATTACTAAGCCCAATATATAGGATCACCCAATTGGGGACACCCTAAGAGACTGCAGGGGAAAGTTGTTTTTCTAGAACCTGGGGATCAGAGTGGGGAATAACCATCAGAGAACCAGCTCTGGGGCAACCCACTCCCACAAACTGGTATTGAGTGCCACAGGGAAATCAGGATCTAAGCACTGGCTAGAGAGGACCTATAGACCCAGAGGTCAATCCAGAACCACTGCCACCCAGGGGTTGAATCACAAATTGACTTTAGTGTAAACACAAATAAAGGAATACAAGAAATTAAGACACACTGCCTGTTTAAAAATCAGGACTGGCTTACAAGGAGCAATGGAATGCAGGGAACTGCAATACTGTACCGACTAGGAAACAGGCGTGCCATACAGAACAGTAGAGGAAGTGAATGACCTTCACTACTGCACATTTTTATTTTCATTTTTTTTTATTTTTTTCATCTTTTACTTAAGAAACTAATTTTTTTCTTTTTTCCTCACTTGATTTTACCTTTTTAATTATTACATTTTTATTTTCAATCAGTATTATTGCTACTACTATTTTACCTTTTTTTTTTTTTTAAAAAAGTGTCATTTTATTTTCTCTTTATTTTACTTTGGGATTAGTGTTCTACATTCTATTTTCATCTTTCCTTTAGCATCATTTTACTCTATCTCAACTCTACCTTTATGCTATCACTCTCTTCCTAACTTTTCCCCTTTTGTTGTCCTGTGTCTCTTACCCTTTTCCTGCTTTAGATTTTCCTTATTCCTTCTTTTTACCCCCTGTTAAAATGTCACCCTACTTGTATATCTAATTTCCAATCCCCTGCTCCAAGCCTATGCACACCTCTCTCTTCTCTGTCTTCACTATCCAAAGAAAATTTTTTTCTCTCTGTCTTTTTGTTGTTGTTTGCTTGATTGTTGATTATATCGATTTTTATGCTTGTTTGTGAGATTGTTTTGCTTATTCTTTTTTTGTTTGTTTGTTTTTTGCTTCTGTTTTCCCTCGCCTTGCTTGATATTAGTTGTTGTTTGTAGTTTGTATTCATCTCTAGGTACTTGTTGCTGGCATTTGTTGGGATTAGTGGCTGTTCTATTGGAGTTTTCTCCCCATATATATAGTTTGTTCCCCTCTTCTTTCTTATTCTCTTTCTTTTCTCTCTTACTTTTATTTTCCTTTTCCAAATTTCATTTTTGCACTCCTTTCTTTTTTTTTTTTCTCTCCTCTCTTCTTCTTTCTCTCCTATCCTCTAATTTGCCTTTCTCTGGTGGTCACCTTATTTGGGGTTATTAATATCGTGAAAGAAAACAATCCCATTTACTATTGTAACAACAACAATATCAAAAAGTAAGGTACCTAGCAATACAGTATACTTATCCAAGGAGTTAAAAGACCCATACTTGGAAAACTGTAGGACATTGAAGAAAGAAATTGAGGAAGACACAAATAAGTAGAAGCATACACCATTATCATGGATAGTAAGAATTGACATCATTAAAATGTTCGTACTACCCAAAGCAATCTACATTCAATGTAATTCTTATTAAAATACTAACGGCATATTTCACAGATCTAGAAAATATTCCAAAATTTTATATGAAATGAAAAAAAGCCCCCAAATAACCTTAGCGATCTTGAGAAAGAAGAACAAAGTTGGAGGCCTCACAATTACTAATTCCAACATGTGGGTGTTTCACACATTAAAAAATGTTTTGCTTTATAAGAAGTAGTAAATAAATGAAAAATAATTGAAAAATCAAATGAATAGTGATCTAAGAAGAATGGATCATATACAGAATTTACAAGGTAAGTGTTCAAAGAGAAAGTGGTGTTTAAAATGATTTTGAAGGAGGATGCTTTTCTATAAGAATGTCTATCTGAAAGAAAGGGATAAGATAGTCAAAATTAACACTTTTAGGCAGAGAAAATATATAAGTAAATATATGGAGATTGAGAACAATGGAGCATATTAACAGTGTGTATTTCTGGATGATTGAAGAATTGAAAATATATGAGGAACTAAAATAAGGCTAATTGTTCATGTCACAAAGACAGTATTGAGTTCTTCGGATGGCCATTTGGATGATCTCTAAATAAATGAAAGTTTACAAGACTAAAAGTGACCCTTAATGATAATTTCAGAAATTGCATTGTTTAGAGTCATTCAATTTTGTTTAGTGTTTTTAAATGCAGCCTATTTTACATAAGGTTTTGTGGGACTATTACTGATCTCTTATTTATTGATTAATTTACTTTCATTATATCTACTGTATCTGTATCTTTAATGTGTTGTCTTGCTTAAAGTTGATTAAGTAACAGCATGGATTGTCACATGTGCATGCATAATTCTCAGTGTGTGCATGTCATAAAAATAAAAATCAGGACACATTAAATTTGTCAAAACCTTTGAAAAAAGTGTGGCAGTGACAGTGTGCACAAAATATATTCCTGTGACTTTTGACATCTCTACTCCCCTTGATAGTACTTTATGATATATAACAAGACCTGGCCCATGGACTGTGAACAAAGTTCACCAAACTACATAAATATTTTAAATTATGAAATGTCTTTTAGAAATATAAGGATTGAATTAATATCTATAGTTTTTAAATAATACTAAATATATAATAAGTGATATCTGCAAAAACAAAAAAAAAGAGTGCATGATAATGTAAAATAAGCAATATAAGAAGTGTCTTTCAGATTGCTTTCTAAACCAGTTTCTAACTGACCCCATTTTAATTCACTATTAGCTATTTTGCAAAGACTGGGCATAAGAATAAATAAAAAGTTGCTTCTATCTTTAGGGAGGGCACACATAGACTGAAAGTGAAGGGATAGAAAAAGATGTTTCATGCTAAAGGAAACAAAAAATGAAAGAAAGAAAGCTGAGATATCAGACAAAATGGACTTAAAAAGACTTTGAGGGGCATCAAAACAATGGTAGTATAGGAGGACACTGAACTCACTCTTTCTAGGGAGCAAACTCAAATACGCACACACACACACACACACACACACACATATATATGCTATCTAATAAAAGAGTAATATGCAAATTAACCATCACTCCGCTACACCCACAAGCCACGCCCACCAGCCAATCAGGAGCAAATATGCAAATAAACCCAACCAAGATGGCTATGGCCACAGAGAGCAGGAGGGAGGCTTGGGTTTCCCCGGCAATGGAGGAAGCCAAGCTTTCCTCCTGCCCTTGCCAACCTAGGCCTCCACTCAAGGCTACAAAGTTTCAATGATAGAAGATACATAAACCCAAACAGAAATGGTGGCAGCCACAGAGCTGGAAAGAGCAGGAGGCTAGGGTTGCCCGCGGTGATGGAGGAAGCCAAGCTTTCCACACACCCTGGCGGGCCCAGGCCTCGCTTAAGGCTACAAAGTTTCAATTATAGAAGATACATAAATCCCAATAGAAATGGCTGCCGCCACGGAGCAAGCAGAAGGCTTGGCTCCACTCCAGGCAACAAAGTTTCAACTGTAGAAGATAAATAAACCCCAGATACCAGGGCCTCCGCTTGGATCTCCAGGGGGCATGGCCAGCCTGCAAACCACCACAGGCCCCTCGCACAGGCTGCCCCACACCCCAAGGGAACCCCCACCCTGATCCGGGACAACCTTCAGGACAAACCAGCTGGCCCCCACCTGTGCACCAGGCCTCTATCCTATCTAATAAAAGAGTAATATGCAGATTGACCATCACTCCAACACACAAGATGCCTACCCCCATGTGGTTAAAGATCCTGCCCCCATGTGGACACAAGATGGCTGCCACAAGATGGCCAGCAGGGGAGGGCAGTTGGGAGGAACCAGGCCTGCAAGGGAGGGCAGTTGTGGGGGATCAGGCCAGCAAAGGAGGGCAGTTGGGAGGAACCAGGCCTGCAAGGGAGGGCAGTTAGGGGTGACCAGGCCGGCACAGGAGGGAAGTTGGGGGTGACTGGGTCTGCAGGGAAGGGCAGTTGTGGGGGACTCATGCCTGCATGGGAGAGCAGTTGGGGGGTACCAGGCCTGCAGGGGAGGGCAGTTAGGGGTGACCAGGCCTGCAGGGGAAGGCAGTTAGGGGCAAACAGGCTGGCAGGGGAGCAGTTTGGCATCAATCAGGCTGGCAGGGGAGTGGTTAGGGGGTGATCAGGCTGGCAGGCAGAAGCAGTTAGGGGCAATCAGGAAGGCAGGCAGGCGAGCAGTTGGGAGCCAGCAGTCCTGGATTGTGGGATCGGGCCTAAACGGGCAGTCGGACATCCCTCGAGGGGTCCCAGATTGGAGAGGGTGCAGGCTGGGCTGAGGGACACACATCCCCGTGCACGAATTTGGTGCACCGGGCCTCTAGTATACATATATATATAGTATGTATGGGGTATCCCCCAAAAATGTATGTACATATTTTTGATAGCTCAATTGATGTTTCTTTCTTTTCAGATTTAATGCATTGGAATTAATAATTATTCAAAGTGTATATACACATTTTGGGGGGACACTCTGTAGATAGCAAGTACTCATGTGACAAAACCGAAGGCTGAGTAAACAGCTTCTGAACAACAAATAAGACAATACCCTGAATAGAGAGGCTGGAAAGCAACTGGAGCCTTCTGGGTACTGTAGGAACTATCTGCCCAGAGGAATTGCCCAGTGCCATTGTTTATATTCCCCGCTAATTCAGTGGGATGAGGTAGTCCTATTGAGGTGTTTTGGCTAACCTGCAATCACAGCCTGCATGTTTGTAGCTATATTGCCCAAAGCCTTTGCCTTCTACCAAAAAGAGCAAGCAGGAACAACAGGGCATCAGCACATGCCCTTAACCTCTTTGCTAACAGCCACTTTGGCCAGGCAAGCCAGTGTCCAAGGTTCCATAGTGCCTGTTAGGCCAATGACATCCCAAAACTCTCTGGCACATAAAGCCTACACAGAAGCTACTTCTACATGGGACCACATCCTGTACAACCAAGGAGACTATATAGAGAAAACTGAAGAGCTGTTGGAGCTCTCCGGGGCTTCAGGAATTCTCTGGGTCAAAGTTTCTGGTGAGTGCCATTGTTCTCACCCAGTGTGGGTGAGAACTCTACCCAGATGCTGCGGCAGGGTGTTCCCAGACATATCTCCGAAGCGCATTTAGGCACCAAATGATGGGAGCAAGCAGATCAAGAGGGCATTGCTTTAGACACCTGGCCTCCCCACCTGGAGCAGGTCTGGCTTGGTATGGATACCTTAGGCACCTGCTCAGCTCTTACCTTAATGGCCTGCCAAAATCACCTGGTACACACAGTTTGCACAGAGACTGCTTCCACATAGGCCACTTTTCTCAAGACTGAATGGATTAAAAAACAGGACCCATATACGTGTTGTTTACAAGAAACTCAACTTCAGATCAAAGTACATATGCAGACTGAAAGTGAAGGAATGGAAAAAGATATTCTATGCAACTAGAAATGAACATCAAGCTGGGGTAACAATATTCATATCAGCAAAATAGGCTTTAAAAAATTAATCTCGCCGAAACCGGTTTGGCTCAGTGGATAGAGCATCGGCCTGCGGACTCAAGGGTCCCGGGTTCGATTCCGGTCAAGGGCATGTACCTTGGTTGCGGGCACATCCCCAGTGGGAGGTGTGCAGGAGGCAGCTGATCGATGTTTCTCTCTCATCGATGTTTCTAGCTCTCTATCCCTCTCCCTTCCTCTCTGTAAAATATCAATAAAATATTTTTAAAAAAATAATCTCAGAGGGAAGGCTGGGGTAAGTGAGTGCATGGGAAGAGATCAGCCAAAGAACTTGTATGCATATATGCATAACCCATGGACACAGACAATAGGGGTTGAAGGCCTGAGGCTGAAAGCAGGGTGCAGACTAGAAGGGCTCAATGGGGGAAAAAGGGGACATATATAATACTTTCAGCAATAAAGATTTTCAAAAAAGACAAAGAAGAACAATCCAAGAAGATAATAAAACAATCATAAATATCTATGTACTCAACATAGGAATACCTAAATATATAAAGCAATTATTAATGGAGACAAAAGGGAAAATCCAACACAATAGTAGAAGATTTTTCATACTTCACTCACATCAATAGATGGATCATCCAAACTGAAAATTAATAAGGAAATGATGGTCTTAAATGTCACATTAAACCAAATCTAATTAATAGATATTTTGATAACATTTCAACCTAAAACTGAAAAATACACCTTTTTTTCAAGTGCACATGGAATATCCTCCAGGATAGATCAAATATTAGGCAACAAAGCAAGCCTTCTTAAATTCAAGAAGACTGAAATCACATCAAGAATCTATTACTATCACAATGGCATGAAATTAGAAATCAACTGCAGAAAGAAAACTGGAAATAACACAAATACATGGAGACTAAACAGTATGCAACTAAATAACCAATGTATCAAAAAGAAAACCAAATAGAAAATCCAAGCCTATTTTGCAACAAATGCAAATTAAACAAACGAACACCTTTTCACCCCAAAGGTGGCTCAGTTGTTTAGAGTGTTGTATTGTCCAAAAATTTTGTGAGTTTAATTCCTGGTCAGGGTACATACCTAGGTTGCAAGTTCAATCCCTAGTTGGATGCACATGAGAGGCAACTGATTGATGTCTCTTTCTCTCTACCTCTCTCTCTCTTCCAAATCAATAAAACATATCTTCGGGTGAAGAGTAAACAAAAACTTTTCAAAATTAATGAGATGGCCTGGCTGGCATGGTTCAGTAGTTGAGCATTGACCTATGAACCAAGAGGCCACGGTTTGATTTCTGGTAGGGTACATGCCTGGGTTGCAGGCTCGATCCCCAGTGGCGGGTATGCAGAAGGCAGCTGATCAATGATTCTCATCATTGATGTTTCTATCTCTTTCTCCTTCTCCCTTTTTCTCTGAAATCAATACAAATATATTTTTTTAATTTTATTGGGATGAATCAAAGCAGTTCTAAGAGGAAATTCATAACTATACAGGCCAACTTCTTGGAAGAAGAAAATCTCAAATAATCTAACTCTACCCCTAAAGAAACTAGAAAAAAAAGATAAAATATAGGAGACAAAGTAGGATGTTTTTTAAAAAGAAAAGATCAAAAAAACTAAGTGCAGCTTCTTTGAAAAGATAAATAAAATTAATACAACTTTAGCCAAACCATCAAGAAAAAAAGAGCAGGAGCCTAAATAAATAAAATGATAAATGAAAGAAGAGTAATTACAACTGACACCACAAAAATAGAAAGAATCATTAAGGAGTGCTATAATAATTTCATGTCAACAAATTAGATAATTGAGAAGAAATTAATAATTTTAGAAGTATGTAACCTACCAAGGTTAAATAAAAAAAATAAGACATCTAAACACACTGGTTTCTAGTGAAGAAGTTGAAGCAATAATCACAAAACTACCAACAAATAAAAGTTCTGAGCCAGACGCCTTCACAGGTGAATTCTACCAAATATTACAACAATAATAGCTATTCTTCTTTAACTATTTCAGAAAATTGAAGAGAAAGGAACACTTTCAAACTCATGCCATGAGGCCAGCATTACTCTGATAAAGACATTACCAAAAAAATGCAGATTAATATCCTTGATGTAAATAGATGTAAAGATTTTCAATAAAATATAAGCAAACTGAATTTTAAAATTTATTAAAATGATTGTACATCATTACCAAGTGGGATTCATCACAGGAAAGAAAGAATGGTTTAAAATCCATAAAACAATCAATGTGATGCATCACATTAACAAAATAAAAATAAAAACCATATAGTCATGAAATATTCAAAAAATGTATTTCAAAAAATTCAGCATCCTTTTATGATAAAAACTCTCAACAAAGTGGATAACACAATAAAAGCTAGATATGCCAAACCCAGAGTTAAGATCACACTTAGTAGTGAAAAGTTGAAAGCCTTTTTTCTAAGATTAGGAAAAAGAGCAGGATGTCCACTATCACTTCTATTCAAAATACTGTTCAAATTCCGAGCCATAACAATCAGACAAGAAAATGAAATAAAGGCATCCAAAACAGAAAGGAAGAAGTAACTTTTATCATTTGCAGATTACATAATACTATATAAAGAAAACCCTAAAGACTCCACCAAAAACACTACTAGAACTAATAAATTCAGTACATTTGCAGGATACAGAATCATTATATAGAAACCAATTGCATTTCTATACACCAATAACAAATGATTAGAAGGAAAAATTAATAAAACAATACCATTTGCAATAGCACCAAGAAACATAAAGTACCTAGAAATAAACTTAACCAAAGAGGTGAAAGACCTGTACTCCGAAAACTATAAGACTTTGGAAAAAAATTGATGAAGATACATATAAATGGAAGGCGATACTTTGCTCATGGACTGAAAAAATTAATAATGTGAAATTTTCTTAACTATTTATGCAATATACAGATTAAATGCAATCTCTATTAAAATACCAATGGCATGTTTCTCAGAATTGGAACAACTAATCCTAAAATTTATTTAAAACTATGCGAGACCCCCAATAGCCAAAGAAATCTTGAGAAAGAACAAAGTGGTAGGTATCACACTCCCTGATATCAAACTGTACTACAAAGCTACAATCATCTAAGCTGTATGGTACTGACATAATAACAGACATGTAAATGAATAGAATGGAGAGGCCAAGTATAAATCCTCACTTACATGATCAATTAATCTATGGCAAAGAAGGCAAGGTAATACAGGAGCTAAAGACAGTCTCTTCTATAAGTGGTGTTGGGATAATTAGACAGATAAATACAAAAAATAAATTTAAAAAAGTTTCTTACACCATATATAAAATAATGGATTAAAGACTTAAATGTAAGACATGAATCCATAAAACTCCTAGAAATAACATTAGCACTTAATTCTTTGACACTGCTTAGCAATATCTTTTGGATATGTCTCCCTGAGTAAGGCAAACTATAGAAAAAAATAAACAAAAAGGAAATATATAAAACTAAAGTCTTTGCACAGCAAAGGAAACCATCAACAAAAAGAAAAGACAACCTACTGAATAAAAAAAAGATATTCACCAATAATACATCCCATAAGGGGTTAATATCCTAAATATATAACTCATACCATTTAATGCCAAAAAAAGGAACCAATCCAAATTAAAAAAATGGGCAGAGAACATAAATGCATTTTTATCCAATGAGAAGGTACAAATGGCCAACAGACATATGAAAAGATGTTCATCACTTATCGGGAAAATGAAAATCAAAACCACAAGGATCTATCACCCTACACCTGTCAGAATATCTATCCTCAATAAATCAGCACACAAATTCTGATGAGGATCCTAATCATCATACACTGAGTTGGGATTGTAAAATAGTGCAGTCACTATGAAAAACAGTATGGATATCCTCAAAAATTAGAAACATGGCAGCCAGGCTATAACCAGGTAGTTCAGTTGGTTAGAGCTTTGTCCCAATGCGCCAAAGTTGCAGGTTCAATCTTTGATCAGGGTACAAACAAGAAGCACAAATCAATCTCTTTCTCTCTCTCTCTTCCCCCCCTCAAAACAATAGATTAAAAAAAATTTTTAATAAAATAAAATTACAGCTGTCACATGATCCAGCAAGCCTACTTCTGGGTATTTATCCAAAGAAAACAAAAACACTAATTCAAAAAGGTTTATGCACCCCTAAGTTTATTGCATCGTTACTAGAAATAGCCAAGATAAGGAGGCAACCTAAGTGTTTGTGAACAGATGACAAAGGGTAAAGAAGTGGGGGGTGTGTGTGTGTGTGTGTGTGTGTGTATGTATACTAGAGGCCCGATGCATGAAATTCGTGCATGGGTAGAGTCCCTAGGATGGGCCTGCGATCAGAGCCAATCTGTGGGGCAACTGGCAGGGCGATTGGGGGTCCCCACTGGCATCCGCCTTGGCCGGCCTAGAACCACCCACTCATCAGCCCTGCCCCCCCCACTGCCAGTAGCCTCCCTCTGTGGGAGGCAACCACAGGGCAATCGGGGGACGGTGCCAGCCCTGTCCCCCACCACCACCTGCTCACTGGCTGGCCCCACCCCCCCACTGCCACCGCTGGTCACCTCCCTCTGCAGGGCGATTGGGGGGCCCCCACTGGGACTCACCTTGGTTGGCCTGGGGCCTGCGGGCTGGGGGCAGCTCCTGCGTTGAGCATCTGACCCCTGATGGTCAGTGCGCATCACAGCAACCAGTAGTTCCACCGTCATTCTGCTGTTCGGTCGATTTGCATATTAGGCTTTTATTATATAGGATGTATGTGTGTGCGCGCGCATGTGTGTGTGCATGCGTGCGCAGTGAAATATTACTCAGCAATACAAAGGAATAAAATTATACCATTTGTGACAACATGGATGGATCTAGAGGAAATTATGGTAACTGAAATAAGTCTGAGAAAGAAAATATTGTATGACTTCACTGAAATGTGAAAGATATTAAAACAAAACAAAACAGAAATAGACCCATACATATAGGGAACAAGCAGGGTTCTAGGGATGAGAATCTTAAAAAGTGTAAAATTATCCCTAATGTGTGATAAATTAATGTTTGCAAAATAGTTACATTAAAAAAAGTTTTAGTAATTAATAAATTTGTAAATAAGTAAATTATGGAAAAATACTATATCATTCCATAATAATTCATAGAGATGAGAGAAAAAAGATGAGTCATTTCTCATAAATGTTATGAGTTTTAGTAATGTTTCTATTGCTTAAAATTCCATAAATATGAAAGTATGTATATTAAAGTGATTGAAAATCCCCTTCTTGGATATATATGAGAGAACAATTCAAAGGGAAAAAAAGTTCTGTGAATGATCACTATTCAAAATAAAAGAATAAATGATATGTAATAATGAGAGTATTAAAATCTACACATTGTAGGAAAACAAAATTGAAAATGAACAAAAATATCCAATCTAAGATTGGTGGAAAAATTATATTTTACCCCAGAAGAAAAAGTGAATGAAAATATGTTCATTCCTTTTTTCAGAATACACATTCACCATCCCATCATCCCCAATTAGTACATAATTCACTGGGTATTTAAAATGTGGGGCATGCACTAAGCTACATCATGTAATCCGAACAGCATTTGATTCTACCTCAGATCAACTCTCGTCAGTAACGTACTCACTCTCCTTGTGTCCTCATCATAATTGTCAGCAAGTGGAAATCTTGTCAGCATGTGTTTTTCTGCCCTTTCCTGGCAGCTGTCAGATTTGTACTTATGTAGCAGCGGCAGCACATTATTTTTCCCATGGAAAGAAACAGCACATCTCTGACACTGCAAGATCTGACCCACTGCTTCAATTAGCATTTTTGTACAGAAAGGAATCTGAAATGACAGCCAATCTACCCTGTTCCTTTCTACATTCCAGTTTGCAAGGAACATGCAAATTCTGTAGTGAAACCAATAAAAATTAATTTTGAAATATGACCTTAGATGTCTTGTATGATTTTGAAGATATTTGTAAATATAAATAATTTATTTTAACTGAGATTCTGAATTAAAGCAGAAAATTAAATTGTCTTGAATACAATGAGTTAAAAAATTTTCATCTTGCCAAAACCGGTTTGGCTCAGTGGATAGAGCGTCGGCCTGCGGACTGAAGGGTCCCAGGTTCGATTCCGGTCAAGGGCATGTGACTTGGTTGCGGGCACATCCCCAGTGGGAGGTGTGCAAGAGGCAGCTGATCGATGTTTCTCTCTCATCGATGTTTCTGACTCTCTATCACTCTTCCTTCCTCTCTGTAAAAGAATCAATAAAATATATTTTTAAAAAATATTTCATCTTAAAAAGACACATGTAGATATGTTCATAAGTTGTCAAGTTCAAATACCTCCTAAAATGGCCTATCACTTTACATCATGGCCTCCACTGTACCTGGAGTCAGTAAAGTCAAGATGTGGAGCCTGCTAAGTTCAGGTATTTGTCACTGGATTGGAGTCTTGTGTCTATAAAATGTGGCACACATCATGTTATTCTGCACTTTGATAGAAGAAAATGTCAAATGGCTTTGACTTTGGAAGACTTGACCCTTTATTTTCATCACTCTGCATTGACAGGTTTCTCAGTGCCTTGATGATGAGATTTAAACAACCAGATTTCCTCCCTCCCAATTGATTGCAAGTTGACAAAACCAAACCACAGCAGCCTAAATTCTGGGTAATCTTTTCTCTCAGTCAAGATCCTTTCAGTTTGCAGAGTTTCTTATAGCAAACAACCACACTTCATAGGATGCAAGAACAGATGAAAGAGAAGGGTAATGGTAGTGATCTCATTAGGATGGCGACATTAGTGGGGGAGCAATTATAAAAGAAATTGACTAGACTTTACTGGCATCAGGAGGGGGGCATTCTGAGGACCCCTCCTGCTCTGGGGTTTGTGTTAATATTCCTCTTCTGCTGTGCTCCCATGTGTTCGGTTTGTATCCCTTGAAGGCATTTAGCATTTCTCCCAGAGTCCAAGTACAACATAAAATATCTTGGAGGGTCGATTGCTGCTGTCTACAGTTTTCTGTTCAGACCTGTACTCTTCCGGGGAAACCTTTCCCTTGACATTTTTATGTTTTTCTCTGAGAACAAGTATAAACAAAGGAGTGTTTCCCTCTGGTGACATATAATGAATGAGCCCAGTGTGTCTAGTAGAGCTTTTACTGTATGGTATAGTTTAATTCATGAAACATGGTCTAAGGTTTGTTTATGCAGAAATATGCACTTGTCCACTATGAACTTCTACAGTCCATATTTTGAATTAAATTTTATATGAAAATATTTAGGTTTACAGAAAAATTTGCAGATACTACAGAAATTTCCCATCTACTCCATACATCTAGTTTCTGTTATTGAAAACATGTGAGCAATGTATCATAATAATATGAGAACTAGGGAATGAATGCGGATCCTTTATTCTTTCTAATATATGTATTTTATTCCTATTTACCAAGTTTCTACTTCATGTCCTTTCTTTTTATTTCTTTTTCTTTTTTTTACCCAGGATCCCTAGGACAGCACGTTACATTTATGTAGTTGTCATGTCTTTTTATGCTGCTCCTGGGTGTGACAGTTCCTCACTTGCCTGGTTTTTGGTGAGTCGGACAGTTTTGAAGAGGGCTGGTCAGGCACTTTGTAGACTGTCACTCACATGGAGCTCTCTGATGTCTTTCTCATGATTACACTGGGCTAAAATCTTTGGGGAGGAAGACCACAGAGATAAAGTGGCATTGTTATCACAACATATCAAGGGCACATACTTATCACTGTACGTGTTGACCTTCATCTCCAGGCTGAGGTAGTGTTGTCAGTGTTCACCACTGTAAAATCATTCTTTTTTTTTTTTTTTCTACCTTTCAATACTCTATTTTTTTAAAGAAAGTCAATAAGAACAGCCCACACTTAAGGAATAGAGCATTTTATTTCACCTCCTTAAGCTACATGAATTATTTAGAAAGCTGTATAGACTTGTCTACTTCTGCTGTTTACTACATATTTACTAGTTGATGTCAGTATGGACTCATGAACACTTATGTTATTTTGTGGGTTATCATATAATGTTACTTAATTCTGTTGCTCAAATTATTTCAGTATTGAACAATTGGAGATTTTTCAGGTGGCTCCGGTGTCCCTCTGGCACACTCTATTTTTCATTTTTAAGCACTTCCTGTACTTCTGGTATGAGAAGACGCTTCAGGCTCATCCTGTGCACTCCCATTCCCTGTCCTAGGGTCAGCCATTTCTCTAAGCCAGCCATGGGCAAACTACGGCCCGCGGGCCGGATCCGGCCCATTCCGCTGTTCTATCCGGCCCGCGGAGCCGAAAGAGCAGAAGGTTCTCTTGCTCTCCCCTCCGCTCCTTCACCAGCAGCAGTGTTAACATGGCAACGTCAGGAAACACGGCCACAGCTCCTTCTTCTGAGTGGGCGGATTTATATCTGCCCATTCAGTAGAAGGAACAACCTCTCAATCTTCCAGAGGCTCCTTGTAATGCCCGCGGACATGTCCCCCGACATCACCCTGGGAATGTGTAGACACGTTATTGTGGTGATGTAGGGAGACACGCCCCTGGAGAGCACAGTATCAGAGCATTAGCTATAAAGGAGACCAACAACACTGTTCCCACTGAAGTTGATGTTTTAAAGACCAAAAACCTTTCTTTTTTTTTTTTTTTCAAATTTTTATTAAGGTATTATATGTGTACATATCTTACCATTGCCCTCCCCACCCCACTCCCATACATGCCCTCATCCCCCAATGTTTTGCATCCGTTGGTTACTCTTATATGCATGCATACAAGTCCTTCAGTTGATCTCTTATTTCCCCCACCTCTCCCTAACCTTACCGCTGTAATTTGACAGTCTGTTTGATGCTTTACTGCCTCTGTAACTATCTTTTTGTTCATCAGTTTATAATGTTTTTCATTATCCCCAAATGAGTGGGATCATGTGGTATTTTTCTTTCATTAACTGGCTTATTTCACTTAGCATAATGTTCTCTAATTCCATCCAGGTGCCTACAAATGGTAGTAATTCCTTCTTTTTTATGGCAGCATAGTATTCCATTGTGTAGATGTACCATAGTTTTCTGATCCAGTCATCTGCTGATGGGCACCTAGGCTGTTTCCAAATCTTAGCTATTGTAAATTGTGCTGCTATGAACATAGGGGTGCATATATCCTTTCTGATTGGTGTTTCTGGTTTCTTAGGATATATTCTTAGGAGTGGGATTACTGGGTCAAATGGGAGTTCCATTTTCAGTTTTTTGAGGAAACTTCATACTGTTCCCCACAGTGGCTGCACCAGTCTGCATTCCCACCAGCAGTGCACGAGGGTTCCTTTTTCTCCGCATCCTCGCCAACACTTGTCGTTTGTTGATTTGTTGATGATAGCCATTCTGACAGGTGTGAGATGGTATCACATTGTCGTTTTGATTTGCATCTCACGGATAATTAGTGACTTTGAGCATGTTTTCATGTGTCTCTTGGCCTTCCTTCTGTCTTCTTTCGAAAAGATTCTATTTAGGTCCGTTGCCCATTTTTTTATTGGATCCTTTATCTTCCTTTTATTAAGTTGTATAAGCTGCCTGTAGATGTTGGAAATTAAACCTTTATCAGTGATACCATTTGCAAATATGTTCTCCCACACAGTGGGGTTTCTTGTTGTTTTGTTAATGGTTTCTTTTGCTGTGAAAAAGCTTTTTATTTTGATGTAGTCCCATTTGTTTATTTTCTCTTTGGCTTCCATTGCCCTAGGGGCAGTATCACTGAAAAAGTTCTTTTGGCATATGTCTGAGATTTTGCTGCCTGTGGATTCCTCTAGTATTTTTATGGTTTCCTGTCTTATATTTAAGTCCTGTATCCATTTTGAGTTTATTTTTGTGTATGATGTAAGTTGGTGATCTAGTTTCATTTTTTTGCATGAATGTTTCCAATTTTCCCAACTCCATTTATTGAAGAGACTGTCTTGACTCCATTGTATGCTCATGCCTCCTTTGTCAAATATTAATTGCGCATATTGGTTTGGGTCGATATCTGGATTCTCTATTCTATTCCATTGATCTATATGTCTGTTCTTGTGCCAGTACCAGGCTGTTTTGAGGACAGTGGCTTTGTAATACAGCTTGAAATCTGGTATTGAGATCCCTTCTACTTTATTCTTCTTTCTCAGGATTGCTGTGGCTATTCGGGGTCTTTTTTTATTCCAGGTGAGTTGTTGGAGAGTCCTTGCCGCTTTTAAGATTCTTACTTTGTCGTTGGTGTTTGCCAATTTAATTATAATGTGCCTTGGCGTCGGTCTTTTGGGGTTCATTTTGCTTGGGACTCTGTGAGCTTCTTGGATTTGTGTGGGTTTTTTCTTCTCTATATCAGGGAAATTTTCTGTCATTATTTCTTCAAAGAGGTTTTCTATTCCTTGCTCAGCTTCCTTTCCTTCTGGAACCCCTATTAGGCGGATGTTGTTTTGTTTCGTGTTGTCCCAAAGTTCCCTTAGGCTCTCCTCCTGCCTTTTAATTTTTTTTTCTAGAAGTTGCTCTACTTGGGTATTTTTTCCCATCTTGTCTTCTAGCTCACTGATGCGGTCCTCTGCTTCTTCTAGTCTACTCTTGATGCTTTCTATTGAGTTCTTTACAGCAGCGATGTCATTTTTCATTTCTTCTTGGTTCTTCTTCATTTCCTCTTGGTTCTTGCTCATATTGTTGAATTTGTCTTCCATTCTTTTCAGCCACCTTATGACCATTTCTCTGAATTCTTTTTCTGGAAGGTTGCTTGCCTCCATTTCGTTTACTTCCTTTTCTGGTGATGCCTGCTTTTCTTTCATATGCGGGCTGTGTCTTTGTCTCCCCATGGTCTCTCTTCTCTGAGTGTCTGGTTATGTAGTTCTCTCTCTCCTTATCCCAGGCGAAATCTGACCTTTCTGTGGTGGAGTGTAGAGCTCCTCTGAACCCGTGTGTTTGCGCCAATTGGGGCGCGTTGTTCTGGGGCTCGCAGCTGTTCCGTGGGTGCCGCAGTTGTGGATTCTCAGGCTTCCGATAAGCTCCACTTTCCGGTTCCAGATGGCGGAGACTCCGTGTCTAAGCCCGCAGCTCCGGGAGGGGACCCAGCAGCAGTGGGAGCTGCCAGGTCAGGGGAACCCCGTCTAGCAGTCTCCCACCTTCTTCTGGAATTCAGCTGTCCCCCAACTTGCCAACAAACACTCCTAGTGCGGCCCTCAGCTGTTCTTTCTTTCTGCTCCGGGACAAGGCTCGGAACACGTCTGTCTATTCCGCCGCCATTTTTCTCCCACCCAAGACCAAAAACCTTTCAACCCAGTCTACATTGCCATCTACATCTACGTCCCGGGCATAATTTAAAAGTTGCACTAAAGAAAATGTTTAATTTACTGTTTATACATTTTGTTCTTTTCTATTTGTTTTAGTTTTAAATTATTTTATTATATTTAAATTTAATTTGAAAGGCTTTTGTACCTTTCCTTTGTTAGGCAATTTTATTTTGCCTTTGCCATCTTCAATATAAGGTATGTTATTGTGCTATGATTCCTCCATTTTTTGAAGTTTCAAATTATAATAATTAGTGTTTACATTCTTCTTGTTAAAATGTTTGAAATGAATAAAACTATTGAAATATAAAATAAAAAAGACCATACCCTTTTATGTAATGATGTTTACTTTGAATTTATATTAGTTCACACAAACACTCCATCCATGCTTTTGTTCCAGCCCTCCAGTCCAGTTTAAGAACCCATTGTGGCCCTCGAGTCAAAAAGTTTGCCCACCCCTGCTCTAAGCACACCTGATCCTTTGCTTAGAGTGTGGTATTAGAAACCAATATCTGGGCACAGGGGATGTTCATTGCTCCCGGGCCCTTGTTACTTCTGGTTCTTGTCAGCTAGCAAAGCAAAGAGATATATATGTATATTATATACACAAGTATCTATAAATATTTTATATATTTTATTTAAATTTAATTAAAATATTTATAGATATTTGTTATCCATTGGTATTTTTTATGGAGTAAAATAGAAATTCAAACTGATGTCCCCAACTCTATAATCTGTCAACAAGAAACTAAATATATGCATCAAAAATAAAATACTTAAGAATTTAACCAAGGAGTTGAATGACTTATTAACTGAAAACTATAAACATTTAATTGAAACAGACACAAATAAAGAAAAAAATATTCTGTTTCATGGATTGAAAGAATTTATATTGTGAAAATGTCCATATTACCCAAAACAGTCTACAGATTCTGTGCAATTCCTATTAAGCTTCCAAAGGCATTTTTTTTTTACAGAAACAGAACAAATAATTCTAAAATTTGTAAAGAATTACAAAAGACACAAAATAGCCAAATAAATATTGAGAAAGAAAAACAAAGCTGGATGCATCATACTCCCTGATTTCAAATTATACAAGTCAAACAGTATAATCAAATTATAATCAAACAGTATGGTACTGGCATAAAAACATACACAGAGATTAATGGAACAGAATAGAGAGCCTCTAAATAAGTTCATTCCTATAGGGTTTATTAATTTATATCAAAGAAGTTAAGAATATACAATAGAGAAAAGACAGTCCCTTCAATAAATGGTGTTCAGAAACTGGACAGTCCAATACAAAAGAATGAAACTGAACCCCTATCTTAAAGCATATACAAAAATAAACTCAAAGTGGATTAAAGACTTAAATGCAAGACCAGGAAGCTTAAAACTCCTTGAAGAAAATATAGATGGTAAGCTCCTTGACACAGATCTTAGTGAAGATTAAAAAAAAATGATGCCAAAAAGTAACAAAAGCAAAAATCAACAAATGGAACTACATTCAATTAAAAAGATGTTGCACAGCAGAAGGAATCATCAAGAAAATGAAAAAGCAACCTACTGGCTGGAGAAAATACATACAAATCATATCTGATATGGGATTAATATCCAAACTATATAAAAACTCAGTAGCAAAAATTAATTTGATTAAAAAATTGACACAGAAACTGGAGAAACATTTTTTTCAAATACAACATAGGTACATGAAAGGTATATGAAAACATGCTCAACATCACTAATCATAAAAATACATATAGAAAACACATTGAAATATCACCTTACACCTGTTAGAATGACCATTATCAACAAGTCAAGAAATAGAAAGTGTTGGCAAGGATGTGGAGAAAATAGAACCGTTGACCCTGGTGCATGGGAATGTCAATTGTTGAAGCCACTATGAAAATCAGTATGGAGGTTCCATAAAAAAAATTAAAAATAGAACTATCACATGACCCAGTAATTTCACTTCTGGGTATTTACCTGAAGAAAATGAAAAACACTAACTCTAAAAGACATAGGCACCCCCGTGATCACTGCAGCATTATTTACAGTGCCCAAGATAAGGAAACAACATAAGTGTCAATGGATGGATGAATGGATAAAGAAAATGTGATATACTAGTATATACAAACCAAATATTCAGCTATAAAAAAAGAATGAAATTTTGCTATTTGTGACAACATTGATGGCCCTTGAGGGCATTATGTTAATTGAAATAAGTCTGAAAGAAAGACAAACACTACATGATCTCACTTATCTGTGGAATTAGAAAAGGCCAAAACCACATCCAAGTTTCTAGACACACAGAACCAGAGTGGTGGTTGCCAGAGGTGGGTGGGAGTGATTTGGACAAAATTACTAAAGGGGGTCAAAAGTTCCAAACTTCTAGTTATAAAATAAATTATTCATGAATGCATAGCATGATAAGTACAGTTAACAATAACTATATTGCATTAATTTTACTAAGAGAATAGTTATTAAAAGTTCTCATCATCAGAAAAGTATTTTATAGCTATGTAAGGTGACAGATAATAGATTTATTGTGATCATTTTACAATGCATACAAATATCAAATCACTATGTTGTATACCTGAAAGCATTATGTCAATTATACCTCAACAGGAGTTAAAATCCTATATAATAAAGAGGTAATATGCAAATTGACCATCACTCCAACACACAAATGGCCACCCCCATGTGGTCAAAGATGGCTGCCCCCATGTGGACACAAATGGCTGCCATAAGATGGCCAGCAGGGGAAGGCAATTGTGGGCAATCAGGCCAGCAGGGGAGGGTAGTTGGGAGGGACCAGGCTTGCAAGGGAGGGCAGTTGGGGGCAATCAGGCCTATAGGGGAAGGCAATTGTGGGCAATCAGGCCAGCAGGGGAGGGTAGTTGGGAGGGACCAGGCTTTCAAGGGAGTGCAGTTGGGGGTGATCAGGCCTGTAGGGGAAGGCAGTTGTGGGCGAGCAGGCCTGCAGAGGAGGGCAGTTAGGGGCAATCAGGCCTGTAGGGGATGGCAGTTGGGGGCGACCAGGCCTGTAGGGGAGGACAGTTGTGGGGGACCCAGGCCTGCAGGGGAGGGCAGTTTGGGGCAACCAGCCAGCAGGGGAGAGCAGTTAGGAGTGACCTGGCCAGCAGGGGAGGGCAGTTAGGAGTGACCAGGCCTGCAGGGGAGGGCAGTTAGGGGCAATTGGGCCAGCAGGGGAGCAGTTAGGCATTGATCAGGCTGGCAGGGGAGCAGTTAGGCATCAATCAGGCTAGCAGAAGAGTGATTAGGGAGTGATCAGGCTGGCAGCCAGAAGCAGTTAGGGGCAATCTGGTAGGCAGGCAGGTAGTCAGTTGGGAGCCAGCAGTCCTGGATTGTGACAGGGACGTCCAACTGCCCATTTAGGCCCAATCCCGGTGCAGTTGGACATCCCTCGAGGGGTCCCAGATTGGAGAGGGTGCAAGCTGAGCTGAGGGACACACACCCGAACCCCTGTGCACAAATTTTGTGCACCGGGCCTCTAGTTTAATTATGAAATACATTTTCAAACAACAAAAAACACCACAAAATATCAACAGTGATTATCTTAGTGGGAGTTGCTGGAGATTTTTATTTTCTTTATATTTCTCTAAAGCTTACAAATAATTTTAAGGTAAAAATTTGTTATTTTCAAGTCATCCAAAAGCAATTAAACTATCTTCTATGATGGTAAAAAATAAACCAAACATAAAGAATTGGCAGTTTAAAGGGATAAAGAAAGATATTAATACTAATGCTAATAAAAAAAGTGGCAGTATGCATAGCAATTTCAGAAAAGCATACTTTAGAATAAAAATGATTATCAGGAACAGAGTGAGACAGTATATTGTCATAAAGGGGTCACAGAAGAGACAGAACTTCCAAACAAGCATGCAGTCAGCAACAAACAGAGCATAGACCCACACGAGGCCAAAACTGATAGAGGTGAAGGGAACTGACACACTAGCTGCTGTAGCTGTGCATAAGCTCTATAATAGTCTCCCATAGTGACTCACAATTACTACGGTGGCAGCATAATTAGTCTGGGATGTCCTTAATATATATAACTAATAATATCAGAACATTTGTTTTTCTTTAACATCACTCAAAAAGATACCATAGTTGCTGGGACTTTGGAGTATAATTTCTTTTTATTTATTCACATTTTTTATTGATTTCAGATAGGATTAGGAAGAGAGAGTAGAAACATCAATGATGAGAGAGAATCATTGGTTGGCTGCCTCCTGCATAACCCTTCCTGGGGATTAAATCTGCAACCCCAACATGTGACCCGACCTGTAAATGAACCATGACGTCATAGGTTGTCCTTCAACCACTGAGGCACATCAGCCAGGCTTGGAGTATAACTTCTGACCAAAGTTCTCCTTTACAGCAAATGAAGAGACCTCTGTGAATCCAATTCTAGAATATTTAACTGTAAGCTGTATAATGGGATGTGGAACCCAGGTCACAGAGTCAGGCCAATGAGGAGGAAGTCCCATAGGAACATTTACAGGCCAGGCCTCCCCTAGACTCTGCTGGTGACTAGAGGACCGACCCTGTGTTTGTTAGTGAGGACAATTCTGAGTGAAGAGGGTAGGGTGTGGCACTGGCTTCTCTGAGCATCAGTGCAAGTGGGACTTGGTCCCAAGTCTCCCACTGACACAGTGCCCCAGGGGCAGGCAGGAGCAGGCCACCCGCCTTCAGTGTCAGTACCTCTGATCAGGCCCAATGGTGTGGCCGGAATTTGCTTTTTGCCCCAGATCTGAGCTATAACTGATGTGTGACACTGTAAGCTTACGGTGTACAACGTGATGATGTGATATGTGTACAGATTGCAGAGTGTTTCCCACATAAGTTAGTTAGCACATCCTTTGCCTCACATATGACCACTTTGCTGTGGTGAGCAGTTAAAGCTCTGCTCTCTTAGCAACTTCCAAACTCAGACACTGTCAACTTCAGTCCCCTTGCTCACACCAGGCCCCCAGAGTGTGTCATCTTATACCTGAGAGCTTGACCACCAGGTCCCCATGTCCCCACTCCTGGCATCCTCATCTGTACTCCCTGCCTCTGTGAGCTCACCTTTCCCAGGCCCACAGGGAGGGAGCTGCAGTGCTGTCTGGCTCACTTCAGTTTGCTTCCTGAGTGGACATGTGCGTCCCTTGGGAGCCCAGTTTGGGGAGGAGACGTGCCTCCTGTTTTGTCATATGTTGTGTGAGCATCGTTACCTGTGTCTGTCTGTACTATTTCTATGAGGTGAGGTGAGTCCGTCCTTGGGAACTGTGTGTTCTTCTTTCAGGAACTTGAAGGCCCAGCGCCTAGTTTACTGTAAACAGTTTCCCTGCATTTCTGAGACACTGTCTGGTGTCAGTGTGCTTTATGCCATCTCAAAGGAAAATGCACATGGGTTGTCAGATGCCTGTTTAGCTAGAAGGATGATTTCCCCTTTATTTGCATCAGTTTGGATATCCTGTAGCCAGATCATTTGGGATTTCTAGTCTGCCATATAGACATTTTCAGAAACAAGCCCATCTATATTTTCTATCACATACGTTATATTTTTATACCTAGCAGTCATATTTCGTTGTATTCCTTAGCCCAGTGGTCGGCAAACTCAATAGTCAACAGAGCAGCAAACCGCAGCTCGCGAGCCGCAGTTTGCTGACCACTGCCTTAGCCTAATCTTTTATTTTAAATGTCCTCATTTCCAATAATTTCTGTTCACCTTGCATTTCTTTTCTCATTTAAGTGTGTCTTCTAAAATACATTCCGACCATGCAGTTACCTGAATTTTCCAGGGCTGTGTTTGTTTCTCAGGGAGAAAGCCTGAGTGGCCGGCAATGAACCTCATCCCAGCAGAGAGAAGAGACACTGACTTCTGTGATGTGCTCCTCAGGCCTCACAGGTCCAGATTAAACCTATGAGTCTCCACTTGAGATTTTCTGAACTAAAAACATCAGTAAAAATTTGAATCCAAAGCCCACAGGAGACAGTTTTGGTTTATACACTGAGGAAACATTGTTCACATGCAGAACCCAGAGTACTTCCTTTCTGTCTGGTTAGAACATCTGGCCTTTTCTGGAGGTCCTGCGACCTGAGCCTCAGTGAAGTGTCTCACCTTCACACCCCACTTACGGGTCTCAGTGTGGCTCCCAGATGCTCTTTGGTCCATCCAAGGCCAGTTCTCAAAGTCCCAGCACAGCAGACTCCCAGGAGGACACAGAAGCCTCAGGGAAAAAGCAGATTCTATTTTTTTTGCTCTCTGTTAAATGTTTGCCTTTGGGGATTACTGTTTATTCCAAGTTTAGCTTTGTATGAGAGACTTGTATGTATTTTATCTGACATTTCTAGGTGTTTTGTGAAAGCAGCACATTTAGAGTATTGTCTCTGCTGTATTGTTTTTGGACACAATTCATTTTATTTTCAAACTGGTAGTGTAGTTGTTGCCCAGAAATTCTTTGACAGATTAAAAATAAAGAGACCCTCAGAAGTTAACGGCACTGCTCTAGTTTCTACAGTAGTTTCCAGCCTAAACTATCTCACTCTTGACTAAGTTGCAAGTTGTGTTCCCCTGAGACAAATTATGTTTCTGCACTTCTCCCACAAACACAAGGCACGTGCAGAAGCAACAGGGGTACCTGGTTGACCAAAGGGACCCCATCTGCTCACAGTCTCAAAGTGTCCCCCACAAAACACAGGATACAAAGAGAGTGGGTTCATAGTGCAGAAACCTGAGGGACAACTACTCAACCAAAGCATCAGTCAGTGTCAGCACAGTTGGGGACACTCCAGCATCAGGTTTGATGTGAAGACCCACCAAACACAGAAGCCAAATCTAATCACAAAACACCTGACAAAGACAAATGGAGGAACAACTTACAGTGCAACAGGCCTTGTCTTCCCATGTGTCCAACACAAGAAGAAATTGAGAGAAGTCAGTGCTGATTCTAAGCCTGAACCAGGAGGCTGTTCCTGTATAAATACTACTGGGAAGAGTGGTGCAAACGGATATGGACATGAAACATATAGGATATTAGATCAGTGTAAACATTTTATATCTGTAATGTTTTTAATATGAAAGAGAATATATTTGATTATTATATACTCGAGGCCCGGTGCACGAAATTTGTGCGGGGGGTGGGGAGGGATGTCCCTCAGCCCAGCCTGCACCTTCATCAATCTAGGACATCCCTCTCACAATCCAGACCTGCTAGCTCCCAACCACTCGCCTGCCTGATTACCCCTAACCGCTTCTGCCTGCCAGCCTGATCACCCCTTAACCACTCCCCTGCCAGCCTGATCGACGCTTAACTGCTCCCCTGTTGGCCCAATCGCCCCTAACTGCCCTCCCTTGCTGGCCATCTTGTGGCGGCCATCTTGTGTCCACATGGGGGCAACCATCTTGTGTGTTGGAGTGATGGTCAATTTGCATATTACATCTTTATTATATAGGATAAAGAGAAAATGTTCGCAATTTAATCTTAAACAGATCTTTCAATAGTGATATGTAGACAGACACAGTCAGAGGACAGCTGACCAGGAAAAGTGAGCAAGTCAGACACAGACACAGAAACAAAGTCTCTGAGACACACACACAGTCACAGAGAGGGATCTCAATACACATATGTCACAGAGAGGGACTCAGAGACATACAGAGTTGCAAGGAGAGTTTCAGAGACATGGTACCACAGAATCTCAGGCATGCACAAGTCACAGTGAGTCTCAGAGACTCACACGTCAGGACAAAGGGTCTCAGAGATAGCCAGATGCACAGATAGTCTTAGAATTGCAGAGTCATGTTAGTATGTCTCAGAGAGGAAACCTGGGAAATGGAGAGAGTTTCAGAGAAAGAGGGACTAGGAGAGGTAGAGAGAGGAAATCAGAGAAACAGGGAGGAGAAGATTCTGGGAGGGAGAGAGAAAGAGAGAGAGAGACAGAGAGAGAGTCTCAGATAGAGAGACAGGAGACTCAGTGAGAAAGAAAGAGGGAGAGAGGGAGAGATTAGAGAGAGAGATTCAATAAGAGAGACAGAAACTCAGAGAGACACACACCGGGGGAGAGAGAGAGAGAGAGAGAGAGAGAGAGAGAGAGAGAGAGAGAGAGACCCACACCAGAGATGGGGGTTAGATAAATTGAAAGGAAATATAAAAAATGTTGATTTGGGGTAAAATATCTGCTCTAGTTTCTTTTATTGTTCTTAAGCATTAAGTTTAGAAATCTAAATGTAAACAAAAGTCACTAAAAAAAGCTATGAAAGAAAACAAAAAAACCAGTATGTTAAGTTCTGGGTCTCTTTCACCCAAAGGCCCCCTTGACTAATTCAGTCCAAAGCTCAGAGCGGGGATGCTGGGTCCTCTGCTGAGGCTGCAGGATGAACAGGGACCAGGGGAAGTTGGGGGCCTGGGGAGGGAGGGGCTGGTGGGAGCCTCAGCTCTGTATCTGAATCACCTGGGGCTTTTAGAAACACCCATTTCCAGGCACCTCACTAAGCATTGATTCCATGCCCTGGCTTGGTAATAGGCGTCAATATGTATATTTAAGGCCCCCAGAGGAATCCTTGTCTGCAGCTTGGTTAGGCATCATCAGTAAGGCCTGTGTGGCCTTGATAAATGCCTTCACTTTATTCTGCGTGAGAAGGGACCTTCCCAGGGGGTTGAGCTGGGGTTTTGCAGTTGGACTTGCTTTTAGAGGTGCTGTGTGGAGAGCATCCTGGGAGGTGGGGACACATTAGGGAGCTGTCACAATCCAGGTGTTCAGTGTGGACGGGTCCCGGGGTTCTTTTCCCAGCCTTACAAAGGGTTCAGCATTCTGGAGAAAGGGGCTGCATGTAGGTTCAAGAAGGAGTCCAAGGACGAAAGATAATTTTGAAAGGCATTGGGAGTCAGAGGAGCTTCAGCTAACGGGAGCTAAAGACTCTTTCCTTGACCATGGACCCGTGCTTTTATTCAACACAATCTGTCCCAAGGCAAGGTGGAAATATACACTTCAAAGGGTAAGGTATCAAAGGGTACAGAAGCATTGTCATTTTGGGGAATAGCCTACAGCTGTTCAGGTGTTTGGCCAACAGGAGGCAATAAAATGCCCTGAGCTATCTGGCAGCAAACAATCCTATTCAGGTTTGGGGGAAGTGCCCGTTTAGCTATTTCCAACAGGTAAACTACATATGTGGCTCACCCTTGTTGAGCCGCCCAAGTCACATCAACCTTTTGATGGAACTCTTGTAATTATTGCATGCTGGTGAGAAGGCTAAAAAGGGCTAATTCCAATGTAACCCTGATATTTGGGGCTAGTGATCTGAATCCAAGCCAGCAAGCTCAGTGTACATTCCTGATAACCTATAAGTAAGTCCCTCTCTCCTTCCCAGATACTGATCTTGCAGAACCTGTTACTGTGAACAGTGCACTGCCCCAGAGGGAGGGTTATTAATGCTGGAGCCAGGCCAGACCATCAGATATGACCTGGAGACCCCCAACACCTGGGGGCCTGCTTGCAAGGCCCACAAAAAGGACCAGAAGCATAATCCATGTTTGTGGGACAAGGACCACAGGGAGATATAAGGGAGGGCCCCATGCATGTCTCTTCACTCAGATTTGGAAGGCTGTTCCCTGAAACCGCCAGCGTATTAAACAGTGTCCCTCCTTTTCTTTGAAGAGTCCTTGGTTTTCTTTGGTCTTCTGTAACACTGGAATTAGTTCTTGGCAGATGGGTCCATGCATCAGGGTAGGGAAGTGGTGGCTTCAGGTGTACTTATACCTGATCCCTCAATTGGCCACTATTTAAAACAGGTGGTTGGAGAGAAAGGACCTGAACCAGGATGTCTTAGCCACAACAAGCCAGTTTTATCATTTCCTGATATTGGGGAACACCAAGGGACAGGAAGGTGGGCCAGTGGGATCAATAATCCAGAGTAGATCGGTTCAGTTTGAAGGATTCAGGTCAGAAGGTGGACAGCCAGGTGGGAGTAAAGGAAGCTGAGCCCATTCATGCAGAGGGTCCATCTCCACACACCATCCTTAGAAGAAAGAGCCTGCGGCTGCCCCTACCTCTGCTTCAAAGTTTATGAAACAAGACATAACTGTCATTTCAGTGTGAAAGTGGGCTTAGGTGTATTGCTTCCTTTGAGAAAAACAAAGCAGCAAGCAAGTCAGTAACATCATTACAGTGAGTCCTTACCTTTGTTGGTAGGTTCTTGGAACCTGCGACTTTAAGTAAATCAACATAGAAGGAAACCAAGTTTACCTTAAGAGAATTGATATAAACAAGGCTTAAGTTTCTGTGGCATATTTCTGGTCACAAAAACATTAAACTTCTAAACAAAATCCAAAACATGTTTAATAGTAAAACATTGAAATAATTGGGAGCTAAACATATATTTAAGAAACATGAATAAACGGGAGTAAGATCATTATATTCCCATCCTCTTATACCAATTCATGGTCATGAGTGTCAAGAGTCTCTCCCAGCAGCTCTGGTCAAAGGTGGGACCCACCCTGGACAGGAAATACATCCATCATAAAGCCACTCAAAGGCACAGTCATTGGGTTGGGGAAAATGCCTACAGGCTGTTTAACCTCACCTTTGGGACAAAGGAGTAAATCAGTCAATGGAGAAAACCCACACACGCAGACGGGGGAAAACTTTGCAGAGACCTGACCCCAGCCAGGAAGCATTTATTTTCATCAATGTTACATCTAAAGGACGTTACTCCAGGACCTGCTGCACCTGGGGAAGCAGGCGGTTGACCCCTGAGTGGTGCTCTGTGAGGCAAATCACTGAAGCTCAAGGTCGTTTGAAAGAGGTTTTAGAGCTGCCTGACCCCTGAAGGCTCCACTATGACCTCTCCCCTCCTCTGGGACCTGAGGGGTCTTCTGCAGAGGCTCCCCTGGGGGCAGATGGTCTGGGGGTCCCTGGCCATCAACAAGCCAGGAGCTGAGGAAGATGGTGACTCACGCCAGGCACTGCTTCTGACAGCAGTTACAGTCAGGGCCCTCTATCTTGATCTGTTGGGGCAGCTGGTCCAGGATCCCACAAATGGGGGCCTCTAAGGGGCAGATGTTGAGTTGTCACTCTTCTGGAGGCTGAAATTCCAGATCCAGGTGCTGACAAGGTGGGGCTACATTCTGATTGCAGAGAGAGTTTTCTTCCTGTGTCCTTGTGTGGTGAAAGGGGCGAGGGCATCTCTGGCTTCTCTCTATGAGGGCATTAACCCCAGCACGAGGGCTCCACCCTCAGGGCCTCATCCCCTCCCACAGGCCTCCCTTGCCCACACCATCACCTGGGCAGTAGCATTCAACATCTGAATGGGGGACACAAACATTCAGTCTGTAGCACCCACCCAATTCCAGGGCAAGCTTCATATTGTCTCAAAGCAGTCCCAATGAAATAAAATTGTATCCTTCACACCCCCAGTAAATCCCACTTTTCAATGGCCATGTTTAAGAGAATAGCACAAATTGAAATTTAAAAAACCCAATCAGGAAAATTGCCAGTGAGCTCTGAGTAAAAGCAGGTTTGACCTAACATCTTCTACAGAAACAGCCCTTGAGGACTTCACCATGTCTTCAGAAAGCTGGCCTCCTGGGATTCACTGAACTGGTGACATTTTGCCTGACACAGTGAAGAACTGGCATGTTAAGGTCACCTCATGAACTAACAATTCCATGACGAGGGAGTATGAGTAAGTACTGTTCATATGATGCCCAATTACAGCCACCGTTTCATGCTGCCACTTACACACGCTCACCTGTTCCTAATACTCTCAGTTCATTTCAGTTCACTAATGGTTTGTATATTCCATCACCTGTTACCTTTCTCAAGCATTTTCTAGGGTACCAAAGGGGAAAATATGAGCGAAATGTAAAAAGTATACAAACGTTTTTATTCATTAAACTGTTTTATTCATGAAACACTGGTTGGAAAGTGATGCTATACAATTTGGTGGCAAACACCTTAATCGAGTTCACTGGACACCAGCATTCTGCAGAAAGGTGGGTTAGAAGCAGCCATTTCCAGCCGAAGCAGTAAGCAGTGCTTCATGTGTTTCATAAACAGACATCCCTGGAGCCCTGCCCAGGTGACAGGCCCTGAACCTAGCAGCTCAGCCTGGAGCAAATCTGGAGCTGAGCAGGTCAGGCCCCCAGGACAGGCTCTGTGATGGGCAGGTGCTGAGCCTCTGTGAGCCTCAGTTTCCATACTCTTACCTGCTTGGCCTTTCCCTGAATGTCAGAATTCTGCAAATACCAGTCTAAGCACTGGTGTTTCATCTGAAGCTCCCACCTCTGCCCTCTGAGCTCCCGCCTCTAGGACGCCATCTGCTATTGCCCAGTGTTGATAAGCAATTATTGCAGCCTTTTATTAATACAGGTCATTCTGGAAAAGCAACTTTAGCTCTCAAATTCCCACCTGTGATGGAATATAACAAAGCCCCTTCAAGGTCATGTGACATTTTAGGTAGTCTCATGTCCCAATGCAGGTAGCCACTGGTCAAAGCAGAGTCACAATTGTGGCCTGTATGCTGGAATACAGCCGCTTGCTCTCACTTCTGGGTACAATATAATATCAGAAATATTTTTAATAAGTGGCTTCACATAACTCCATTTTTAATGTTTTCCTTGAAAAACAAAATGACAACACCAGGGCTTCAAGCCATTCCCCTTTACCCTAAACAAAAAAATTATTATCCTTTGTGATATTTCAAGCACGGAATAACAATATTTTGACAATTAAAATGTTCAAAATAAACTGACGAACAAAATAGATCCAGAGATACTGAAGCATGTAATACACTGACTTATTTCAGAGGGAAGATGGTGTGGGAGTGTGGGTGGGAAGAGATTAACCAAAGAACTTAAATGGATATATGCATAACCCATGGACACAAACAATAAGGGTGGTGAAGGCCTGGAGAGGGGGCTAGAGAGGATAAAAGGGGGTCAATGTGGGGGGAAAGGGGGCATTTGTAATACTTTCAACAATAAATTTTTTTAAAAAAAAAGCACTATACAGAGTTTTAACAACTGTTCAAAAGCCCCATACTGATCAGCCTCCCTCTTTTTCCCCACTAATGTACAGCAGACACAATTTCAGGTTGGAAATTTCACTTGATGACATTTCTACATAGTTTACTAATTTGCTTTAGAAAAGTACATCACATTTGTGATCAGTAAGGATATCTTGACACCATTGCTGCAATTGATAAGTTAAAATATATAAAAACAACTACACATCTTAAGAGAGATGTTCTAAAATGAATTTTTTATATTGATTGTATTTTAGTCTTGATTTATTGCAAAAAGTAGTGAACATTTTGATTTTTAAATTTACCAGTAAAATTTCATGTTTGACATTCCTGAAAAAGATTGGGAGTTTTTTCTTTTTATCAGTTCAGCTATAATGAACTCCACTTTCATTATTAACATTTTTGCTGAAATTGTCAGATCTGGATGCTTTTCATGATTAATTTAGATTTGTAATTGGAGCCTAGATGGCATAGTTGTACGTTCCTAGCTCAGCCTCTGTTGACAGCTGTACTTGGAACAATGTACCAATGGAAACTGCTTAAAACAATAGCCTGAAGCAATTACCTGCCAATAACTATCCAGAAACTGCCACACCTGCCTCCCATCCATCCTTATTAACAAGCCCAATTCAAAATCACAAATGGTGGAAAACAAACTAACCATTGCCAGCTGGTCCATGCAGATTTCAAAGCTGACCTCTCTGAGGTGGGAGACCTGAGTTCCCTACAACCTGCAAATGTGTGTGTGAAAGTCCAGAACTTTATCTGTTTTGTTGAGACCAAAATGGTTTTATTTCCAACATGCAAGGGTCCACTATGGTTTCTGAAGTGGGAGAAGAAAACTTTATTAAGCAAGTTGAACAGTTCAAATAATCTATAATAATAAAAGCATAATATGCAAATAGACTGAATAACTGAACAGCAGAACAACCACCTTGAGGACCATGCTATGACATGCACTGGTGCCAAGCCAGCCAGAGCGGGTGCTATGAGATTGGTCAGGGGGCCCTGCCATCACCCCACAATTGCCCTGCAGAGGAAGGCCCAGGCCACCCCCTGTGGGGCTATCAACGGGGGGCTCCACGATCGATCCCCCCAAAGAGGGAGGCCCAGGCTACCTGGCCAGGGGCTCTGTGATGGGGGGCGTGGCCTCCCTCTGTGGGGGATCGATCTGGGGGCCTTGCAATCGATCTCCCCACAGAGGGAGGCCTAAGCCATCAGCCAGTGACTCTGTGGTGGGTGTGCAGCACCAACCAGCAATCACCCCACAGAGGGAGGCCCAGGCCAGCCAAGCAATCGCACCCCACTCCTGTCACCTGCAGAGGGAGGCGACTGGTGGCAGAAGAGGGGAGGCAGTGCCGCACAGATGGCAAGCAGTGGCAGTGTCTGAGTCGGGGCCAGCTGCCAGCAGAAGGATAGCCCTGATAGGCCCTGATCACTGGTCAGGCCTAGGTACCCTACCTGAGGGGTCCCAGATTGCGAGAGGGTGCAGGCCAAGCTGAGGGACACCCCCCCACACACACACACACACACATGAATTTCATGCACCGGGCCTCTAGTTTTTAATATTTTGAGATCCTTTTTCTATTCCTGATTCAATCTGCAGAGTTTCAGTGTCTCCTCTTTGCTTAGGGTTCAGGAACATGACAATCTGGTACAGCAGAGAAGCAAGGAGGGGTCCTGTTGTCTTCTCAGCTGGGAGGATTGCCACTCATTGTCTGAGGGAGCAATGGCATGTGGGAGTATTCAAGTTGCATTAAAAATACTCATCAACACGTCTATCCTTCACATTTCAACATTTTCTCATTGAGAAAGGCCTTCAAGAAGAGCAACAGGGAGGCATGGTATCCATCAGTTTTCTCCTGCAGCTCACAATGGGGTGTCTTCCCAGGCCAAAGTAGTACAGATTCATTGAAACACATCATTCAAAAGAATGTGCATTGAATGATGTCACAGGTTTTTCTAAAGAAATAGTAAGCAGTAACTGGGTGAACAAGCAGGGGAGAGTTTGTTGGATCACATTAATTACAAAACTGACGATTCTTTACAAATATAATTCTACAAAACAGAAATCTTTTCAAAGTAAGTTTGCCAGCCCTGGCCAGTTTGCTTAATGGTTAGAGCATCCACCCTCAGACTGAAGGGTCTCAGGTTCAATTCCCAGTCAAGGGCATATACCTTGGTTTCAGGTTCGATCCCCAGCCCCGATCCTATCTCAAGCTGGAGGCAACCAATTGATGTGTCTCTCTCTTCACATCCATCTCTCTCTCTCCCTCCCTCTCTCTTTCTCTCTCTCCCACCTTTACACCCTAAAAATTAACTTTGCCAGATTCTGTAGTTATTTTAGCTGGGAGCACTTTAGCTCATATTTTATTCCTTTCCCAAAATGAAGAATTGTTAACATTAGACACCATGTTATGTGTGTGGGGGCACTGCTAATTACAGAGTTTGTATTCAGAGAAAAATAAGAAACACACCACTGCACCAAAAGTCTTTACACTTCTAGACAGATTGAGCAGTAACACATTAGTTCATTGAAAAAATGTGAGAGTTTAAGACTGTTTTTTTTTTTTCTGGTAACTAGGATATAAAACATTCAAGTAGATGGTGTGTGGGCAAGCTAAATAGTCATCTCAGATGATGAGTACAGAAAAAATGAATTTATTTAAGGAAAAGGGGATGGGAGATGGGATATCCAAAGGGAAGGGCTACATAGCATTGATCCAAAGAATACTGTGTCTGTGATGGCAGCAAAAATATATTTAGGACAGTGAAACAAGGAAGGGTGTGGAAGAAACAACAGGAAAGCTTAGGCGGGGCTCCTTTGACTCACTGAGAAGTCAGAGAAAGAGGGCGCTTGGAGACAGGTTCAGGGGGTTAGCCCAGGACGGGCTGCCACTGCCCATTGCTCCCCTGGTTGCAAGTCTCATGGGGTCCCTTAGAGGTTAGCAGATACATGCCTGTAGGGAAATGGCACAGCCTGCTCCTTCAATGGGGAGTATGAACTGGGTCCTTTGTGTTGAGCATATTTCTCTCTCTCTTGCAAGTAAAAATCTTAGGGGAGATCTCAGGGGAAGGTCTTAATAGAACCGTGGTTGGCAAACTGCGGCTCGTGAGCCACATGCGGCTCTTTGGCCCCTTGAGTGTGGCTTTTCCACAAAACACCACAGCCTGGGTGAGTCTATTTTGAAGAAGTGGCGTTAGAAGAAGTTTAAGTTTAAAAAATTTGGCTCTCAAAAGAAATTTCAATTGTTGTACTGTTGGTATTTGGCTCTGTTGACTAATGAGTTTGCCGACCACTGTAATAGAATACTCATTAGCTTTCCAGGTGTGCTCTTTCAGGGTCCTGTTCTCCACTGATTGGTCGGCACCAGGGCAGGGGGTCATTAGTCAATTCAGGTGGTCCTGAGGCAGCCACGGCACCACTTACTATTTGCTGCTTTTCTGGGCCTGGAGCTGAAATACAACTGAGGCCTAGATGTTATCTGTAGGGAGGAAAAGGTCCTAAACTGCATGGCCAGTGATATGCCAGGGGAGGATAGGTTACCCTCTGGATGAG
This sequence comes from Plecotus auritus, assembly GCF_963455305.1. Classification (NCBI taxonomy): domain Eukaryota; kingdom Metazoa; phylum Chordata; class Mammalia; order Chiroptera; family Vespertilionidae; genus Plecotus; species Plecotus auritus. The sequence continues at coordinate 164,345,577 of NC_137770.1, forward strand.
GTTCTTGTTTTCCCACGTTTGCCCCTTGCTAGGCACCCTGGGCTTTCTGCCCTGGTGAGTTTCTGTACTTGGTTCTGCTCATCATCCTGGTTCTGCTCATGTCTGTCTAACAGGAGGTGTTTATTTTTATTTTCTCTGTCTTTTTAAAAACTAATTCCATTCACCACCCTTCATTCCTAACGTCTTTAAAACCTCAGAGTGTCTATACTAGATTAAGGTGACTGCATAGACAACCTACTAAAATTAGTTTTCTTCTTAAATCCATATTTTACAGGAAGTGAAGAGAAAGTTAAAAAAGTAAAGGAAGTGTTAATGGGAAAAATCAGGAATATTAAAGATGATAGAACTTGGTGGCCCAATAAACTCGAAATGGATAAAATAATTAAATGTAAGTCATGAAGCCATAAAAATCTTAGAAGAAAACATAGGCAGCAAAATATCAGACATCTCACGTGGCAGAATTTTCACCAATACATTGCCTAGGGCAAGAAGGAAACAAAGGAAAACATAAACAAATGGGACTACATCAAACTAAAAAGCTTCTGCGCAGCAAAAGAAACCAGCATCAAAATGAAAAGTGATCCACTGTATGGGAGAAATATATTTGTCAGTGATACATCTGATAAGGTGTTAATTTCCAAAATATATAAAGTACTCCTACAACTCAACAAAAGGAAATAATACAATAAAAAAGTGGGCAGAGGACCTGAATAGATACTTCTCCAAAGAGGACATACAAATGGCCAAGAGACATGAAAAAACGTTCAACATCACTAACCATCAGAGAGATGCAAATTAGTGACAACAAGTTATCACCTCACACCTGTCAGAATGTCTACCATTAACAAATCAACAAACAGTAAGTGCTGACGAAGGATGTGGAGAAAAGGGAACCCTAGTACACTGTTGATGGAAATGCAGACTGGTGCAGCCACTATGGAAAACAGTGTGGAGTTTCCTCAAAAAATTAAAAATGGAACTGCCTTATGACCTGGTGATTTCACTTCTAGGAATATGTCCTAAGAAGCCAGAAACACCAATGAGAAAGAATAATCATTTATAGGGGCATTATTTACAATAGCTAAGATCTGGAAACCTCCCAAGTGCCCATCAGTAGATGAATGGATTAAAAAACTGCTACATTTACACAATGGAATATAATGTAGCTGTAAAAAGAGACGGGTCTATTACTCTTTGAGATAACATGGATGGACCTGGGGATGATTATACTAAACAAAATAAGCCAGTCAGAGAAAGACAAATATCACACGATCTCACTAATATGTGGAACCTAATGAACACAATAAACTGATGCATAGAATAAAACCAGAGGCATGAAAACATGGAACAGACTGATGAATCTCAGAGGAAAGGGGGGAGCAGGGGAGAGATTAACCAAATAACTTATATGCATATATGTACTGCCCATGAACACAGACAATAGGGGTGTGAAGGCCTGTGGTGGGGCTGAAACTGGGGGGTGGGGGTCAAGGGTGAAATAAAGGAGACATTTGTAAACGCTCAACAATAAATATTTTTAAAATGTTTTTTAAAAGTCTTCAAGAACTTCTGATTTATTTTCAAATAAAGATTTCTTAAATGTTAAAAAGGGGAAGAAGGGATGATAGGACTGAAATAAATAAGAATATTGCTATATTTACTCCATGGCTTGATTTTGAAAGACCACCTCTTCTGAGAAGCCCTCCAATGTTACCTCATTGAAAAAAAGCAAACATCTCACTCATCATCACCACCATTTCCATTGTTCTACTTAATTTCTTTCCTCCCATTATCACCATCTGACACTAGACTATTGTTTTTGCTTTGTGTTGTTGTTTTTTTCAGATGGTCGGTGATGATATTTTCCCAGGAGAACATAGAAATGTATCATCTTATCACTATACATCTCGAGTCCTTTGGAGAGCCTTAAACATAGCAATTCAAAAAATTTAGGAATGATTGACTAGTGCAAGCCCCCAAATGCTTCCACGAGTTCATATCTACAAATAAATGGCCATTGTTTTCCATGTATTAACAAACAAAAGAAAACATAAAAACTTCCTTTTTCTGCTAAAAATACATCTTCCATTTATAAATGCTGCAAACCTCATGCCAATTATTTTTAACACTGTCATTGATCAAGGATTCAATTGGAGTGTGGATTCTCCAGGGTTTCCCATTACTTCTAAGAGAAAAGCAATTTCATCATTTTGGTGATGACTATGCAATGTGAATTTGCATGTCCCTGTGAAAATCAAAAACAAACAGAAATCAGCCTTAAAAATTCTGAGCCTACAAAACCAGTTTAGTCAGAGAAGCAAAGTGTAATTTAGCTTATTTTGCAAGATGAACTTGACGTGGGTCATTTCTTGTTTATGTCTCTGGAAATCACAGACAAAACTTACTGTTTCCCAAGGTTGGTGTGAGGTAGCCACTGACAATTCCCTGTCATTTAAAAAAATGCTAATGTTATAACCTGTCACTGTGAGGAGTACATAGTCACTGTCTTCTCACTCTTTGAGTTGCTTTATAACAATACACCCTAGAGCTCCATTCCATGTTTTGGTTTGAATTCTCCAGGTTTTCTAAATGCCTTTTTGGTGTGTACACAATAAACTTTTACTTATTACTACTTTGGTGACTCACTGGCTTTACTCCTGTTATTTGTGAACTTCTGACACTGTGTAGCATTTTCAGCTTTGGCTTTTTATTTAAATCTGGGCATGCAGTTATTATCACCTGCACCATTTCAAATTATATATATATATATATATATATATATATATATATATATATATGCTGTCAAATGCATTACTATTTTTAAACGTATGAGTAATTGGTAGTTAGGATAGTTAGGATGCCATAATAAAAATTATGTATATGGCCGAAACCGGTTTGGCTCAGTGGATAGAGCGTCGGCCTGCGGACTGAAGGGTCCCGGGTTCGATTCCGGTCAAGGGCATGTACCTTGGTTGCGGGCACATCCCCAGTAGGGGGTGTGCAGGAGGCAGCTGATCGATGTTTCTAACTCTCTATCCCTCTCTATCCTCTCTGTAAAAAAATCAATAAAATATATTTTTAAAAAATTATGTATATGTAACAACAAAAAAACCTCATTATTTTGCTAAATTTTACTGTAGCTAGAATTAATCAGATCCATTTCTACATCTGACCATAATAACAATGAATTAAATCAATCTACAGCTCTTTAAAAATTGAGACCATTAAGACATCAAAATATATTGGTAAAAAGTAGTGCAAGTATTCAGTTGACTTGAATGTTACAATTAAATACCTTAAAGAATTTATTGAGTTACTTTTTAAATAATAATGAAAATGATGATGATAACAATACAAGCTAACACAACATGCCTATGTCAGGCTCTCTTTTGAATACTTCATTTTTTATGACTTTGCTATACACCTGTTTGTGTCCATGTGTCTCTGTAGTATCTGTATGTGTGTGTGTGCACATTTTAATGTGTGTATGCAAGTGATTTGTGATTTGATAAGGTTAAATCTTTGAGTCATTGGTTCTATGGTATCTGGCTTAATAAAAAATTCTAAGACACAACATTAGATGTTCTTTTATATTTCCCTCTACATTTATGGTGTTCACTAATATTTTTGAAATTTAGTTTTCAAAGTTGCATTTGGCAAGTATTGCCCAATGTTGCCTAACTGGATATTCACAATCTCTCTTGAATAAACCATCCTTTTGCCTACTGACTTCAAATATCACTTTATGTCCAGTACTCATGTTCATTTTATGATTGCTTTATATAAAGATGAAGTATATAACTTATTCTCATTGTCATCCTTATTTTTCTCCTGAAATAGGACAGCAACATAAAAACAAGAAGAAAAATAGGGAGGGTGCAAAGAATTAGGAGAAAGAAAAAAAGGAGGAAGAAAAGGAAACATGAAATATGAGGCAGAGAACCTACATTTCTTGAGAATTTCTTCTCAGCCAAAATTTTTGTTAGTAAGACAGAATTCCAAGTCAGTAAGGGCCTTACTCCCTTCTAATTGAAAACAGTAATTGAATTAAAATCATTTTCTTCTCCCATAGAATATTAGATACTATGGAAGCAGTTGAATAAGTTTCAGAGTTATAGTCAGAATGTCTGAGTTCAAGTTTGTAGAGCTGTAGTGAGAATAAAATAAGATGTCGTGTGTGTGTGTGTGTGTGTGTGTGTGTGTGTGTGTGTGAAGAGGGCATTTCCATGTGTGAATTTGTTGTTATATATTTTTTAGCTTTAAAGATCATCAAACATTTTTATTGTGTTGTCATTTAAAATGTAGCCAAGGACCAATTTTTTCTTTAATTTGGTGAACAGACTAATAACATATTACGTTTAAATTCTGGGCAAGAGCAGGCCCCAATGACTCTTGATAAAGTCCTAGGCACAGATCCATTTGGGGAGATAGCTGGGGCTGACCAGCAGACCCTGAGCGACAGATGAATAGATTACTCTGAGACACGTTTCTGTGAAAGAGAAGGCTAAGGGGCTGTTTCACTTTAGGAACAAAGCAGCCTTTATTGCCTGCCTCCTTTGGCTTTTATTGTAACGATAGCTTAAACTAAAATTAAGTCATTGGTTCTATGATTACAGCAGGGTAAGTATCCTTGAGAAAGCACATGCTTCTACAGGGTTGGGTTTGAAGACTAAACATAGAGATTCCAGTAAAACACCCAGGGGCTCGGACTTGTTTGGAAAAGTCAAGGCAGGGGCTGTCACCTTTAGCAAGGTCCCCTTTGAGGCCCCCGACCTTTCAGAGAATCCTCCTTACAGACTTTCCAACCAAGTCCCATGCTTCCCCACAGGAGATAAGGGTAATGTTGAGTAAGATTAAACCAAACTGGACAGGAAGAGAGATGATTCCACATTGGACTCACTTTCCTGATGCATTTGAGCAGGTAGTTAAAAGCTTCAGGATTTGTGAGGGGATTAGCCAGGAAGAGCGATCATCACTCTGGAATGAGCAATAGATGTTAAAAATAGAAACCTTAATTCAAAACGTGGTTTCAGATTTGCATGTAAATACATCCTATAATACAAAATAATCCTATCATCTATTGGATATATATTACTCTGTCTAAATTATTTATATTTTTCTCACAAACAGTCCATATTCATAAATATCACATTTGGATTGATTTATTTTTGTCTTTATACCAGTCTGTTTTTCCAAGCTTTGGGCATTTAATTAACTTGGATTTGGGGTATAAATTCTTTGTGCCTTGAATAATACCAAACAGGCTTTATTTAATTAAAGAGACAGACTGGTGAGATATTTTTTAATAAAAAATTTCTTAGATGTATAATACGTCTGTATTTAATATCTGCAGAGGAAAAGCACCTGATTTATTGTATATATTGCTTAAATGTTTTGAATCAAGCAATGGTTCTCATTCCCGTGATGAATGCCGTCACGTACCTCCTTCATCTTGGAGCCATCACCACGGAGAAGAGAGAGAAAGAAGGCCCAGGGAAAGCCCCATGACATCACCACAGGCTGGAGGCAGGGTACTGGCATATCCCAGAGGGATACATGAAAATACAGACACCCTTGCTGTTTTCTTTGTTAGTACCTGGCACCACTCTGTAGTTTCCTGGAGGGCATTGCTCTTCAAAGAAGGTTAATAAGGAAGTGGAACTTCATCCTAAAGTTTAAAAGACTCATATTTTTAAATGCATGATTTATGCTGTTGACATGGGCATTCTCTTAAAGTCAGTGTTCTTTTCATAGGCATTTTGATGGAAAGGTTTTTCTATAATTGCATTTAAATTTAAAAGTTTTAGTGTATTTTTTCTTAAGGATTTACCTAAATTAAGGGTAAAACTGAAAGCAACAAATGAATAACTAAGACAAACCAACAAACAAAAACTCGCAGACACAGTCACCTGTATTGGGGGTCACCAGATGGAAAGGGTGGGAGGTAGTAAAGAGTAAAGGGGGTCAAATAGATGGTGACAGAGGAGATTTGAATTTAAGTGGTGAGCATATAGATGATGTATCATAGAATTCTATACTTGAAAGCTATATATTTTTATGAACCAATGTCACCCCAATAAATTTAATAAAATGAAAAAAATCTATATACCCATTCCCTAACTGTGGAACATTTAGACTGTTTTTGATTTTTTACTCTGTAAACATTGATGGCCTCTATACACTTGTACATTTCCTATACGTTCATCTTTATTTACATACCTGTTATTCCTTTAAGTCCAAGGGGCATAGGGTGCTGTAGCTTCTTACTGCATTTTGAGAAGTATATCCCTGAAAAGCACTCATTTATTCCCTCCCCGAAGGAGAGTGCCTATTCCCTATAGCCCCACCATTCTCACCTACATAATGTGTTTGTGTTCCATGCTTTATATTAAATGTAAATTGTAACAAATGAATTATGAATGTATCCACTATAAATACAGTAAGAATTTTTTAAAATTCCGTATTTGTCATAGAGCATGTTTTAAGTATTTAATTCATCTATGAACCTTGTAAATCCACAGGGTCAGTGTTCCCGAGCAGTCCTAGCAGTGTGGAGCGTTGGTTCTCCAAGAATGGCCCCCACCAGCAACATTAAACCTTGCTAGAAATGCAAAAACCTTGACCCCACGCCAGACCTGCAGAATCAAAAACTCTGGGCTGAGACCAGCCCTCTGTGTTAACAACCTTTCCAGATGGTTCTCATGCTTACTGGCCTACAGGCTCTTAAGAAAACAAAATGCAAATGGAGGCTTTCTGGAAATGAATCTTCAACTATAGCCAAAGGGTAAAACTAAGAGGCAGATACCTGAGAGTCAGAGAGAAGGTGAGGACTACTGTGATTTCCCAGGGAGGGAGCTGTTTCCTAGGAGGGAAGGCCAGTGGGAAAGTATAGAGCATATCAGTTACCTCATCAGCTCCATTTCCCCCAGGAGATGTCACAGCTCATTAGGTTTTGGAAGAATAGTTGTAGCAGTTAAGGCTCTATTTTGTGAATTCTCACGAAGATTCAGGAGGGTCTAGAAATTCTGGAACTGATACTCCCAAGAACAAAATTCTACATGGTGCACGCACAACCCACTGTGTTGGATCTGCAACGCGGCACCACTTAATCTCATGGAAATGTCAAACCTAACACTGGTGGCATCTAATGCTGGGGGTAGTCAGGAGAGCCTTCCTGCTTCTGTGCAGGAGTTGCTAAAAGCCGTGAGTAATACGCTCACAGCAATTTTGTGGAAGCAATCTACCAGTTTTTGTTTTTAAACATTCTATATTAGAGGATACTTAGATTTGAGAATTATAGCAATTTTTTATCCTGGCTGCATTTCTCTTCCATGCCAATGGACATAAACCCCAAAGACAACAGAGGTATAATCAGAAAATTACATGACAGAGAAATGCACACTTTTTTTTTTTTTTTTTTTTAAAGAGCCTTTTCTTTTTAATGAATTACCTTAGAGTAGTTATGGCAGCTTTGGAGACACCAAGAAGAATCAACATGAAATTTAAGAAATGAGAATTCCAATTTACAGATTTAAGCCACTGAGAACTGTAAAAGCATGCTGTTTTTATGTAAAATAGAACTGGAAACTCTTTGCAAAGTACCAAAGCAATGACTTTGCAACTCGCAGACCTAAGTTGAAACTATTGTGTTGATGTTAAACTATATTATAAGTAATTTGTATATCATGTATTTTAATATTTTAACCATGTTCAGTTTTTCTTTCTTAATACTATTTTTATTAATTAAATTTATTGGAATAACCTTGGTTAATAACATAATTTTCAGGTGTACAGGATTATAATTCGATATCTGTGTACACTATTGCACAGTCACTACCCAAAATCTAGTTTTCTTCTGTTACTATGTATTTGACCCCCTTTACCCACTTCACCTATCCCCCAGGAATTAACATTGTTAAAATTCCTATATTACCTAAAGCGATCTAAAGATTTAATGCAATCCCTATTAAAGTCCCAATGGCATTTTTCCCAGAAATAGTACAAAAAATTTTTTAAATTTGTATGGAACCACAAAAGACCCTGAATAATCAAAGCAATCCTGAGAAAGAGGAGAAAGCTGAAGGCATCACTCCCCCTGAGTTTACACTGTACTACAGAGCTACAGTCCTCAGAGCATCATGGTGCTGGCAGAAACACATACACACAGATAATGGAGCAGAATTGAGAGTCCTAATACTGTTGTAAGGAACCCCCTCATGTGTTTTAAGTAAATAAACACAAATAGGTGGGCATTTTAGTCACTACTCAGCTGCTTATCTTATATTGGCTGTGAACTAAGCTTCCATGGAGAGTGGACCCAGAGGGACGGACATTTCAGATCCATCACCCTTGTGCAGGGTGGAAAGCTGTCTGGAACAAAGCCTTGGGAACATCCAGTGAATTTTAATTTATAACTTTCTAAAAGGCACACTATTGGTAAGGTCATTATATGAAAACAAGGATGGTTTGGAAGCAGACAATGGTTCTCAGCACTCTGTTCTCCTGTAAGTCCTTTCTGATCAGTTCACTATGGATGTGTATGTTTTTACATTTTACTCATCACATCTCCTTTTGTCTAATTTGCAAGGTGTTAAATTCTTATACCTCCCATTAAATTCATGCATGCATTATGGAAGTGAATTATTTCTAAAATCAAAATTGTGAGGAAACATCAACCTTCAAGGGAAAATTCACTCATTATTACATCTGTTATATCCCTAAAAGCACATGGCATGGTCATTGGGGCATCGTTACTATAATTATGTTTTATTTGTACTTTCTCTGCACTATATATTTGTCTTTGTCTGTTTGAACTGCTGTAACAGAATTAACACAGAATGGGGGCTTATAAACAGCAGATATGTATTCCTCATGCTTCTGGAGGCTGGAAGTCCAAGATCAAGGCACCAGCAGGTTGGTATCTGTGGAGGACCTCTCCCTGGTTCACAGTGTCTTTTCACTGTGTCGTCACATGGTGGAAGGGGCCAGGGGGCTCCCTGGGGCCTCTTTATAAGGGGCTTAATCCCATCATGGGGATTCACCCTCATGACCCCATCACCTCCCTGAGACACCCACCTCCTAACACCATCTCCTTCTGGGTTAAGTTTCAACATATGAATTTTGGGGGGACACAAACATTCAATCCATAGCAATACTTAAGTCACATTTTACCAAATTTCACCAGTTTGCTATAGCTCTCCATTTTTACCTTTGAGATACTGTTCAAAGAACAACCTAACAAAGTGGGCATACACATGTGCACGCACATTTGTATGTTTCTACTCATCTACTTATCCAAGAAAGATAGTGAGATGCATAAACATTTGTGCCTTGGAAGGTGGACCCTTTTTTTATTTGTTTTTTAACGCCAGGGGGATCGATTCTACCTGACCTTGGCCTGTTACCTGCCGTTCTCACAATCATCTCTGCAATAGCAGACCAAGTGCTGCCAACCAGGAATGTATCAGTGTCCACACAGGCAGATGCAGAGCCTACAGCCAGAGCGGAAGTCAGACAGAAATGAGGAGCCCTTGCTCAGGACCTCAGAACAATGGGCTCCCCTAGAGCCTCGGCACAGGGCATGTGACCTTTCCACCTTGGAAACGCCACTGGCTCAGACAACTCTGGAAGGAATGGACAAGATAACAGTGCGCAGCTTGAGGCAAAGCTGCCTTTTTAGAAATCTCCCCAAGGATCTCCAGGCCCATGGTGCCCCTGCGCAGACAAAGAGGCTTAACCTGCTGTTTCACAAAGCGTCATCTGCTGTGAGTCAGGCAGTGACTAGGGAGAGAGCGGCCAGGAAACTGTTGTCCAAAAGGCTTAGAGGCACAGCCAGTCATGCATGGCTTCCTACACAAATCCTGATCAGGGGCAGAAGGCTACAAATTGTATGTGGTGTATCCTCAAATCCCCACGCATTTCAGGGCAGATCAGCCTCGCAGCCCTGGATATTCTGACAGAGAACTTTGCCCACTGCGATGTAACCTTAACTCGCAATGTCCACGGGCATAGGCTGTTCAAATTTTCTGTCATAGTACGGTATCATCCATAAATGCACCCAACACCTGCCTTTGGTGCTAGTCAGACATTTGTTTTACAAATCTGTGGGCGAATATGTTCACCCCCAAGTGTTTTCTGCCATTGAGAGAGCTCAGTGCTCAAATCAGAGGCTGTGGCTGCAGGACATAACCTCATGTAAAGTAACAGTGGCTATGTTGAAGGCTCAGTTTATACCCTACAGTGTATAAGGGGTCAATAGGGGTACAAAGTAAAAGATATCTCAACTCAAGAGGAGGATAATGAGGTATGTGAGCATCAACTGAATCAGAATGTGATATTAGGGACATTATTATTCAACATTGGATCTACTCTGCTGGAAATATATGACAATTGGTGAAACTTTCTTGAGACGTGTGTGTGTGTGTGTGTGTGTGTGTGTGTGTGTGTGTACAGTTTTTCCAACACCATTTTATCTTATCAGGAACAGGTAAGTCTGAAAAGAAGGTGCCCTTCTCTGCTCTATGTCACCCCCTCTCTGGCCACTTAGATAGTGCAGCAACCAGAAACTGAAGAGCTGAGCAGGGCATCAATACCTATACTAATAAAAGGGTAATATGCAAATTGGTCAGGACACCCTCACAGCAACAACCAAACAGCAGGCTGCGTGGGGCAACAAGGCCAGCAGGGGGGTTAGAGAGGGATGACCAAACGACTGAACAGCAGGCTGTGTGGAGTGACCAGCCTGGCAGGGGGGTCAGTTGGGGGTGACCAGGCCAGCAGGGGGGGGCAGTGAAGGGCAACCAGGCCAGCAGGGGGGCAGTTAGGGGCAATCAGGCCAGCAGGCAGAGGTGGTTAGGGGTGATCAGGCTGGCAGGCAGGTGAGCAGTTAGGAGCCAGCAGTGCAGAATTGCGAGAGGGATGTCCCAGATTGGAGAGGGTGCAGGCTGGGCTGAGGGGACCCACCCCCATGCACGAATTTTGTGCACTGGGCCTCCAGTCTATACTAATAATAGAGGAATATGCAAATTGTCCAGTCCACCATTACAATAACAACCGAACAGCAGGCTGCGTGGGGTGACCAGGCTGGCAAGGGGGTTAGTGAGGGATGACCAAATGACTGAGCAGCAGACTGTGTGGGGCAACCAGGCTGGCAGGGGGGCATTTGGGGGCGACTAGGCCGCCAGTCAGGGCAGTTGGGGATGACCAGGCTGGCGGGGGGGGGGGGGGGCAGTTAGGGGCCATCAGGCAGGCAGGCAGGTGAGCAGTTAGGAGCCAGTGGTCCTGGATTGTGAGAGGGATGTCCCATTGCTGGTTTAGGCTCACCCAATCACTGGGATTGGGCCTAAACCTGGAGTCAGACATCCCCCAAGGGGTCCCAGATTGGAGACGGTGCAGGCTGGGCTGAGGGAACCCCCCTCCGTGCATGAATTTCATGCACTGGGCCTCTAGTTTGCTATATATTTAGCTTTACTATATATTTAGCTTTAAAAATGTAATTCATAATGCTTTTGAGTCAGACAAGTTTCACCTCTCCAGGCTTTTTTACATATAAGTAAAAGGATAAGGGGATTATTGAATCTACAGAATTGGTGTAAGATATTAAACCAAATCCAGTCAATTATTGAACAAATATGTATGGAGACTTTACCATGTGCTCTGTGCCAGGAGCAGTTCTAGGCACTGTGGGTTACAGCAGAAGTAAAAACATAAACAAACAAAAATAAAACAAATCTCTCCCCTCAGGGTGCTTATACATTGGCGAATCTAGTAAGAGACACACACAGACACACAGACAACAGTGGGGAAAATTCAACATGAAAAAATATATTCATACCTGGGGCAAAGAAATCTTTGTCCCACTGAGTGCATTTAGAAACCGTTGGAGGATGTTGAGCAGAAAAGTAAAGTAATTTTACCTATGTTTTAAAAGGATTACTGCAAAAAGCAATGCAGTTTTCACAGGAGCACAGAGAGCTGGTAGCAGTCTCTTCCAATATACTGCTAAGGTAGCGTCAACAGTTTTTCCTGATGGATTGATGAGACAGAGAGACTTCAGGATGCCTTCCTAATAGAATTCAAGGACAATTAGACAGATGGGCCCAGAAATATGAATGATCTCTCTCCTTCCCTCAGACTGGGACTTAATACTATGGGCTCCCTGTTCTCAGGCCTTCAGACTCAGGATGAATCACAACACAGGCAGATGGCAGGCTCTGGAACTTCTCAGCCTCCACAATTGTGTGAGCCAATTCCTTACAATGAATCTCCATGTAGAGGTAGAGATAGATAGAGATAGAGATGGAGATGGAGATGGAGATAGAGATAGAGGTAGAGATAGAGATAGAGATAGAGATAGAGATAGAGGTAGAGATAGAGGTAGAGATAGAGATGATAGAGATAGAGATATACATACAGATATAGATATACACTTTCCATTGGTTCCATTTTTCTGGAGAACCCTAATACAGACTAACCTCGTCCAGCTTTGAGACAGAACCCGAGTTTATACAATCTATAACTCGCTCCTTCCCTCCTAGTAGGCACTAGAACATTTGAAAAATTCTGATGACGTTTACTAGCTGGAAGATAAGGCATTTCTCATCAAAGGATTTTTTAGTAAGACGTACATGGATTCATCTAGATTGTTTATTGCAAATAAATATTGAACTTATGGATTTGGCAAACTGGAGGGTAGAAATTAGTTTTGGATGCTCTCTCCTGTGTGACTAAATATAAAAACTAACCCCCCTGCCAACACCTGCCTCCTTCTACCTTTGAAGTCACAATGACCGGTTTTCCCAAACCAGAATGCATCGCAGTGCAGGATGGACACCTGCAGGGGGCAGCACTAGCTGGCTGGGCCCTTCCTGAGGATCCCTCCCTGTCAGCTTTCTTGCTTGTATCCCTGGGTGTTCATCAGTTCAGCTTGGTGCTGATTAAGATCTATGCTTAATGAGAGTCTGACTGACTTTTCAGGCTTTTATGGTCCTGCATCTATCTAATGAAAATGGGGTTATGTGATGATTTTCATTATATTAACAGGCTGAAGATTAAAGAGGCTATGCCTTTCTCCTCTCTCTAGGTACCATATATTAAGTAAATCACCTTCCCTGTAGATGCAGTTGTGAATAAGGCTATGTTTATGCTACAAGGAAAGTAAACTTGTTATTTGTGGAATTCATAAAAATATAGCAGGGTGTTTACTAAATGCATGTACACAGATGATGTTTGTACACAAACAACTCACATTTTAATCATTCTCCTCAGTGAAACAGTGTGCTTTAATTGTGTTTCCTAGAATAAATGTGATGTCATATAACTAACATTTAGGTGAATTGGAGTTGACTGTGGAATTTATAGAAGTGGAAGGTAGAAATGCTAGTTGATTTACTATTTACAATTTTTTTCCCCTTAGACATTTTATACTTCTTTCTTCCCCAACCAATTTTCTTTTATATCACTCTTTCTAATAACCATGGCTTTTGGAAAGGCAGAAGATATAATGTGTCTATATGAGTCACATTTAAATGATTATTTCTACTTTCCATCCATGGAATACTCAGGACAAGTCAAAGTATAAATTCAAGGCCAATCTACTCCTGCACCCACTTGGTATCTACTGAGTGCCTACAACCTGCCACTTATAATGTCAGCCTTTCAAGTAAGACTTAAAATTTAAGTTGGTGCAGGCTCTAAAATCAAGGTAATTACAATCTTTGGAGGCCCAAGAAAAATGGTTTTATTGTAATTAAGAGTAAGATATACTTGATGGCAAAGTTCAGTGCAGGATTAAATGCATCATTCATGAGATAATAAAGCTAATCACCTAATGCTAAGGGGGATAAAAAGGGGTCTTCAGCCCATGCTGTGGAGTGAGGGGAGGCTGACAAGAAGGAGAGATAGCTTAGGGAGTCATCAGGATATCTGAAATTCAGCCAGGTACAAAGAGAGAAAGGACATTCAGAAACAAGAATTTCCCTCTTCTTTCTCCAAGTTTCCCATTGTTTTTTCAACCAGGCAACTTCCAGATAAATAGGTGATAGTGATTATATGAATGTCACATGTTCCATCAAGACAGGTGGGCAGTTGAAATCAGAGATCTCCCCACAGGAAAGATGAGTAAGAGAAATGGGACAATAAAAGCAAATGTGTGCAGTCACTTAAACAGCAACAAGTGAAACACTGAGAAAGGCCTTAGGCTTATGCACAGGGGCATGCCTGAGTACATGTAGGTTGGGGCAAATTGCTAGTGGTTTTAAAATATAAGTTGGTGGAACTGTCAGCATTAAGTCAATCTTTATAGGTGCAGCTATTTGAGAAGAAAAGATTCATTTTAGGGAAAAACACATATACAGTTTCATCTTGGAGGAAAAACAAGCCATGGATGTTTGGGGGAATTTTTTAACAGTCTTTTTAAAGAATACATACCTATCAACAATTGAATCTAAAAATCAAAATAAATGAACAAGGAGTCTATTGAACAAAATAAACTGATGAATAAAATAGAACCAAAGGCATGGAAACATGGAACAGACAGATGAATCTCAGAGGGAAGGGGCGGGGGATAAGAAGAGGTTAACCAAAGAACTTATATGCATATATGCATTACCTATGGACACAGAGAATAGAGTGGTGAAGGCCTAGGGTGGAGTGGAAACCAGGTGGAGAGGGTAATGGGTGGTGAAAAGGGGGACATCTGTAATACTCTCAACAATAAAGATTTAAATTAAAAAAAATAGTCCCCAAAGAAAAGATATTGTTTACAAAGATTAACTTATTAGCCAACAAGGTAAAGGCTAACTTAAGTAGTTGACAATGATGCTGACACATAATTGTACAAAAAAATAGGGTGCTGCCTTGGGTGTGGAGAAAGCCTAGGGACAGTGATTGTTCCTTGAGTAGGATGTGCAATCTGTATTTGAACTAATAGTAATAATTAATATTGTTTTTGCATCTACAACCATGACCATCCACTGTGATAGCAAGTGTTGGTTTTCTTAGGACATTTATAAATGCTCTTATATTTTCTAATCTTTCATACATGTGTAATACAATTACATTTATTTGCCACTTTCTACATTTACTACTGGTATCCCTAACCTTATAAATGATTTTATTTTATTTTATTTTATTTTATTTTATTTTATTTTATTTATATATTAA
This sequence comes from Plecotus auritus, assembly GCF_963455305.1. Taxonomy (NCBI): domain Eukaryota; kingdom Metazoa; phylum Chordata; class Mammalia; order Chiroptera; family Vespertilionidae; genus Plecotus; species Plecotus auritus. The sequence continues at coordinate 164,360,739 of NC_137770.1, forward strand.
GGTTCATTCTTTCTACTACAAAGTTCTATGAATTTTGGCAAATGTCCAATGTCTTGAATTCATCATTAAAGCATCATTCAAAATAGTTTTACCACCCAAATATTCCCCTGTGCTTCACCTATCCAACCCTTCTCCACTTTTGAAACCCTGGAAAACAATTATTTTTTTAACCATCATTATAGTATTACCTTTTAGAATTCCTATAATTGGAAACATCAATATGTGCCTTTTAAAGACTGGCTTCTTTCGCTTAGAATCATGCATTTAAGATTCACTATTTTCTTTTTATGGCTTGCTAGTTAATTTTTTTAAATCACTAAATAATAATTCACTGTGAGTTTGAAATCAACTCACTGATTGAATTTTGTTTCCTTCTTTTTGGGGCTGTTAGGAATAAAGCTTTAATAAACATTATTGTGTAGGCTTTTGTGTAGACATACGTTTCCAGATCAGGTGGACAAATCCCTAAGAGCATGAGTAATGGATCATATAAGACTATGCTTAGTTTTCTAAGAAATTGCCAAATGCTCTTCCAAAGTCACTGCACTATTTTGCATTCCCACCTGAAGTAAATCAAAGTTCTCCTTATTCCACATTCTGTCCAACAATTTGTATTATCAGTTTTTTTTTATTTTATTTTAGCCTTTCTAATAAATTCATATATATAAAAGCCTAAGTGTCCCTTATGACTGAACGACCGAACAGCCGAATGACCGGTCAACCGGTCTCTGTGATGTGCACTGACCACCAGGGGACAGATGCTCAACATAGGGGCCGCCCCCTGGTGGTCAATGCGCTCCCACAGCCAACCTCCTGCAGCCGGCCAACCTCCTTCAGTTCCTCCCCCTAGCTGGCCAACCTCCCAGAGCCCCTCTCCCCCCACAGCCTGATGGCCCCAATAACCCCAATGGGAACTGGGTGAGATGGCTTCAATTGGCCCTGATCGCCAGCCAGGCCAAGGAACCCCACCTGTGCACAAATTCATGCACTGGGCCTCTAGTATGATAATAAAAATATCTAATGACATTTCTAATAGCTATGCCATGATTGTTTTAATAACAGTAATGTTAGGCATCTTTTTATACACTATTTTCCATCACTTATTTCACATCTTCTTCAGTAAGGTGTCTATTCAGATCATTTGTCTATTTTTAATTGATTATTTGTTATGTCATAGTTGAAGTTTAAGAGTTATTTATATAACTAGAAGCCCGATGCAAGAAGATTCGTGAAAAATAGGCCTTCCTTTTCCTAGCTGCCGGCACCGCCTTTGCTCTGGCCCGGAGCCACCTTTCCACCTTCGCTCCAGCCCGGAGCTGCCTTTCGCCTCTCACCTTGTCATGTCAATTTGCATATTCCCTCCTTATTGGCTGTGGGCACTACTATCTTTGTCACGGAGTTATGGTCAATTTCCATATTTTGTCTTTATTAGATAGTATTTGGATATATGTCCTTTATCAGATTTTTCTTTTGCAAATGTTTTCTCCTAGTCTATTGTTCTTTCCATTCTTTTGACAGCGACTTCCACAAAGCAGAATTTATAATTCTAATACTGTACAAGTTATCAATTTTTCTTTCCATAGAATGAGCATTTGGTGATATATCTAAAAACCTTTCACCAAATCCAAACTCACCTAGATATTTTTCTATATTTTCTTCTAGAACTTTTTTGTAATTTTGTATTTTATATTTTATATTGCATTTTATATTATTCTAGCACCATTTGTTAAAAAAACACTATCTTTTCCAAGTGTTCAACATCACTAATCATCAGAGAGATGCAAATTAAAACCACAATGAATGATTACGGCACACTTGCCAGAATGGCTACCATCCATAAATCAGCAAACAAGTGCTGGCAAAGATGTGGAGAAAAGGAACCCTAGTTCCCTGCTGGGGGGGATGCAGACTGGTGCAGCCACTATGGAAAACAGTATGGAGTTTCCTCAAAAAATTAAAAATGGAATTGCCATTGGACTCAGTGATCCCACTTCTAGCAATATATCCTAAGAAACTCAAAACACCAATCAGAAAGAATATATGCACACCATGCTCATAGCAGCATTATTTATAATAGATAAGATCTGGAACAACCAAAGTGCCCATCAGTAGATGAGACAATGGAATACTATGCAGCAGTAAAAAAAAATAGATCTCTTACCCTTTAAGACAGCATGGATGGACCTGAAGATTATTATGCTTAGTGAACTAAGCCAGTCAGAAAAAGACAAATATCACATGACCTCACTTATATGTGGAATTTAATGAACAAAACAAACTGATGAACAAAATAGGTCCAGAGGCATGAATACATGGAACAGACTGACAGATTTCAGAGTGTGGTGGAGTGCAGGGGATGGGAAGAGATTAACCAAAGAACTTATATGCATATATGCATAACTCATGGACACAAACAACAGTGTGATGAAGGCCTGGGGTGGAGCAGGGGCTGGGTGGAGGGGGGCTAAGTGGGGAGGAAATGGGGGACATCTGTAATACTGTCAACAATAAAAAATGTATATTAAAAAAACTATCTTTATTGAATGTCTTTTCTCCTTTTGCAAAAGTCAGAGGTCAGTTGACAATATTGTGTGGGTCTATTTCTGGGTTTTCTATTCTGTACCGTTGATCTATACAACTGTTCTTTCAACATTCTCCTGCTACTCTGATTATGGTGGCTTCATAGCAATTATCAAAATCAAGTAGTTTGAAGTTCTCCAACTTTGGAGTTCTAGAACTTTGTTCTAATAGGTTGGCTTTGTAGGTCACAAAGCAACAATGTTTTCAAACTGCATTCTATGAATTCTCATACTATTTCACCTCCTGCAAATTTTCTTCTCTTGGAATGGAAAAGAACAACCGAAATACAGATAAAGAACAGTTTGTTGATTTACCTAAATGCCTATCTTGAGTTATTTAAGAAAACTCATTTTTTCTTAAAAGTAAACAAATCAGATACCTTCCCTTCAAGTATGCTAAAAAGTAATTAACCTAATTAATCACAAGTTAATTTTATCTTGTGATCTAACCTATAAAAGTCAACATTTGTCAGGGGAGTATTTATATGTCTACTAGAGGCCTAATGCACAAAATTCATGCAAGGGGCTCGGCCCTCGCAGCCCCGGCTTCATCCGGCAGGACATTCGGAAGGTCGTTCGGCTGTCCAGTCTAATTAGCATATTACACTTTTATTATTATAGATAACAGTAAAATATTAATAGCCCCTAATTAAGTTGTTTTGAATAAGCTATTTTGAATAGGCTTTTCTCATAAATTGGTTGAAAGTGTGAGTTATGAAAAATATAATTGTCATTGCAGCATTCAAAGATTACACTCTCTCAATAGTGTAAATACAGAAATACAGACTCTCATTGCTTTCTGTTAAATTATTGCAGTTCCATTAATAAGGTTTTAACAATTATTTAGTGTGTTTCTTCTAATGAAAACTTAGATCCCATTAGTAACTTAATATAATTTTTAGAAACTTACATTCAGAAGGTTATCATAATATTTTAGTTATTATCTCATTGCTATTATACTTTTATTTTGGGAAACTGCATATCCATTATTTGCAGATTAATGAATTACATTGGTATCCCAAAATAATGGTATTTTTGGTTATCATTCCTTGGAAATCTTTATATAGGAAACTATTATAAGTAGTGATTGGTTCTCCAACTACTCATCAATGATAATAAAAACTTATTCTAAACTGTGTTCTACATATATGGAAACTATAGTGTATATTAAACACAATTATTTTGTATGCATATACTCATTATATTACCTATGCTTTATAGACACACTGAATGCACCCTAAATGACCTAAATGAACAAAAGTGATACTTAAACATATTTATAGTCACCTACGTTTTATTTATTTTGGTTTTGTGATGGTGAAAAAGATTCTGGGCTTTAATCTTCTAAATTATAAAAATGGAAAATAATAATGTAACCTATCTCATTGTGTGTGTTCTTTTAAATTCAATATTATGTAAAGTACCTTGTACAGTATCTGGCCAAAGAAAATGCCAAATATACAAATTGTCATTCCTAATGTTAAAATTAATGTAACCTAAATTGTCATACTTAATGTTAAAATTAATACTACTCTTTTATTAGTTATGACAAACCCTATCAATATAATTTTACCATGAAGAAAGTAAAATTTTGAGAGTCCAAAAGATTACAAGGGATTTCCAGTTTCTTCTGAAACTTGAAGAGCTGAAAAGAATGTCACTCCAAAACTTACAAAGAAAAAATGCCAAACAGTAAATTTGGCTTTTCTTGAACTTATTTGTATACTGATGCTGGAAAGCCAAAATAGATCGAGAGACACAGAAGCATGGAACAGACTGCTGAATCTCAGAAGGAAGGCGGGGGAGGGTGAGTGGATGATTGGGAAGAGATCAAACAAAGAACTTGTATGCTGGAAACCGGTCATTGTCTCACTAATTAGAAAGGTGTGGACAAGGCACCTTGGAAGGTTGGTCAACCTTGAAGCTCTGAAAGGTCAGAGCCAACCACTCCCTATCTAATTAAGACAATGGTCGCTGAAGCAACTTCCCCACCAAATAATCATGTAAATCCTTACTGATGAGATAATCTGCCTGTTACTGGAACTGCCTGCCTAAGAGCAATGAGTGTATCCCAAACCTTAAAAAAAGGGATGGCAAGGCCAAAGCAAAGTGTAGTCTTCCCACTAGAGGTTGACTCCCGCCTGGCCCCCCATTTTCCCAAATTAACTCTTTTCTAGTCTCTCTCTTCATTTTAGTGTGAGGCCTCCTCCAGAACCCGAACCCTGAACCGGAACCCTGAACCACGCGGGACGTGAAAGGGGTTCCCACACTTGTATGCATATATGCATAACCCATGGACACAGACAATAAGGTGATGAAGGCCCAAGTGGGGGGCAGGGGCAGGCTGGAGGGGGTTAATGGGGGAAAAAGGGACATATGTAATACTTTCAACAATATAGATTTTAAAATAAATAAATAAAAATAAATGAACAGCCTAGGTGCCCGTCAGCAGATGACTGGATCAGAAAATTATGGTACATCTACACAATGGAATACTATGCTGCCATAAAAAAGAAGGAATTACTACCATTTGTAGACACCTGGATGGAATTAGAGAACATTATGCTAAGTGAAATAAGCCAGTCAATGAAAGAAAAATACCACATGATCTCATTCATTTAGGGATAATGAAAAACATTATAAACTGATGAACAAAAAGATAGTTACAGAGGCAGTAAAGCATCAAACAGACTGTCTAATTACAGCGGTAAGGTTAGGGAGAGGTGGGGGAAATAAGAGATCAACTGAAGGACTTGTATGCATGCATATAAGAGTAACCAACGGATGCAAAACATTGGGGGTGAGGGCATGTATGGGAGTGGGGTGGGGGGGGCAATGGTAAGATATGTACACATATAATACCTTAATAAAAATTTGAAAAAAAATAAATAAATGATTTCAGCAAGGTATCGGGATACAAAATCTCTCAGAAAGAGAAACTAAAAAATCAATCCCATTTACCAATGCAACAATAACAACAAAATAAGATACCTAGAAATCCTCATTCTTTGATGGTTGGAATGTAAAATTGTGTAGCCACTTTGGAAAACAGTTTGGGCAGCTTATTAAAAAAACTAAACATAAACTTAATATACAACCCAGAAACCCCATTCCTAGGTTTCTTCCCAAGATAAATAAATATATGTGTTCCCACAGAGAGTCGCAAAAATGTTTAAAGCAACAATATTCATAATAGCCAAAACCAAAAAACAACCCAATTATTCATAAACTGATGACTGCATAAATAAAATGAGGAATTTTCTTACAATGGAAAACTATTAAGTTTTAAAAATAAATAAAATACTGATACAGTTATAACATGGATAAACCTCAAAATGATTATGCTAAATGAAAGTAGGCAGACACCAAAGATTACCTATTATATGATTCCTATTCTATATAATAAAGAGGTAATATGCAAATTAACCCTCATGCCCTCACAAGATGGCTGCCTACGACCAGGCCAGCAGGGGGGTTAGTGAGGGACAACCAAACGACTGAACAAGCAGGCTGTGTGGGGTGACCAGGCTGGCAGGGGGGTTAGTGAGGGATGACCAAATGACTGAACAACAGGCTGCATGGGGCAACCAGGCTGGCGGGGGGGCTGTGAGGGATGACCAGGCCAGCAGGGCAGGCAGTTGGGGGTGACCAGGCCAGCAGAGGGGGACAGTTGGGGGCAACCGGGCCAGAAGGGGGGGCAGTAAGAGGCAACCAGGCCGGTGAGGGGGTGCAGTTAGGGGCAACCAGGCCAGCGGGGGTTGCAGGTAAGGGCAAGCAGGGGGGCAATTGGGGGTGATTAGGCTGGCAGTGGGGGCAGTGAGGGGCGACTAGGCCGGCAGGGGGGCAGTTAGGGGTGACCAGGCCGGCAGAGGGAGGCAGTTGGGGGTGATCAGGTCAGCAGGGGGTCAGTAAGGGGTGACCAGGCTAGCAGGGGGGGGCAGTAGGGGGCGACCTGGCCAGCAGCAGGGGGCAGTTAGGGGCGATCAGGCCAGCACGCAGAGGCAGTGAGGGGAGATCAGGCCGGCGGGGGGGCAGTTAGGGGCAACCAGGCAGGCAGGCAGGTGAGCGATTAAGAGCCAGCGGCACAGGATTGTGATCAGGCCTAAACTGGCAGTCGGACATCCCTCAAGGGGTCCCGAATTGGAGAGGGTGCAAGCTGGGCTGAGGTGACCGCCCCCCCTCGTGCACTGGGCCTCTAGTAGAATATATAAAACATAGATAATCAACTTATACACAAGCAGCAGATGAGCAGTTGCCAGGGGTTTGGGGAGACAGAAGGCTTGACTGTAAACAGGTTGGAGGAAATTGTTTGCGGTGATAGCAATGTTCTAAAACTGGATTTGGGTGATGATTGAACAACTGAAAATTTTCTAACAAAAAAAATCATTTAATTATACACAGGCAATGGCAAAATTTAAGGCATATGTCATTCTGTATGAGACTATTAAAAACCAGTTTGTGAAGAGGATGAATAGCGATAACGCGCAGCTCTGCCAGGTCAGGGCACAGAAGAGAATGGGACACAGGATGCTGCAGCTCTTCAGAGTGAGCTTTCAGAGCTCACCATTCCATTTTGCATCCTGTGAATTTGAGTTTCCTGGGGAAATCCCTATGGTGAGCTCAGGTGCCAGGAGGGAAGTACGCAGCTTGCTGTTAGAGACTGGAGTTAGCCGTCATGGTGATGTTCATTCATCTTGTGATTTAATTGGGGGGAAAAACCAGAGGGGCTTCCCTGAGCTCCTGGTTCAGGCAGGTCTTCCTGTACCCTTTATATCTCCATCCAGCTCTTCTTTAGTTCCTATCAGGAACTCTAACCTTTGGAGCAGGAATGCCGCTGCCTTTGTTCACCCCTCTAGTCCCAAGACCTTATAGTGTGAATGAGGTGAATGAACTTAGTTCTCTCTATAAGAGAGATGATCATTAAGTCATGGGGATATTTACAGGATGAAACAATGAACCAGTCCTCACTTAGGGGCTCAGGTACTAGATTAGATTAGATCAGGTAAGATACTCTCTCATTTAAGACTAAAAGCAATACTATTTTCAGGAAATATCATGGGACAATAAAATCATGCACCAAGGTGACTGGGTGGCAGGTGACAGCCCAGTACTCTGACTCTACACACATCATAACCACTCCTCTCCACACCAGACCACGTGGCAATAAGGGCAGGTCACCAGGTCCTGGGACATGCATGAGTGTGAGTGTCTGTTTCCAAAGGTGGGGCCATCTGCAGTTTCCCCTGACATCCTGATTTATTAGGGCAAACCTTGGGTAACACATCTCGGCCTCCCATTGTCCTCCGGGTGCATGATGTTCATCAGGAGGCTTATACAGCTACTTGGGATTTCGAAATCACTAAAATATAAAAGCTAACTTTAAAAAGTGTACTGAATGAGTGGGTTGTCACAGTAAAAAGAAGACAAAGAGTTTAGGTATCTGGCTTCAATATCTAAGTGACATTTACTGGAGTTAGATGCAAACCTCCAGTACTAGAAAGTAAGACCCGAACTGGCTCAGCGTGAAAGCTACCTCACCCTGGCCCGTGGGTGGCATGCGGTATCTTCAGTGGTAAACATGCACCTGGGTGACAAGAAGTCTCAATCTGCTTTCCTTTCTATACTCCTCAGTGTCACTTCATAAATTCCCTTTTCATATTCTTAGATAGAAAAGGAGATAGTGAGGCCATGAGGTGTGGGGGAGATGAAAGGTAGAGGAAAGTCGGCCTCACAAAGCTGTCAAATTATCTGATAACACCAAAGAGCCAGGCAATGCTGATGGTATCAATAAGGGGATTTGATAATCATTTTCCTCCTCAGAAGGGAAGACAGCTGCTTTGAAGTTACCTTAACGTGGACTTTTCATCTGAGTTTTCACTTACCTAAACCCAAAATTAAAAATCATCTTCAAAATCTCAAGGCTCCTTTTGTGAACAGCATGCTTTGGATTTTTAATTATCTGCCTTTTTTTTTTTTTGGCTTCTTATCTATAAATATATGTATCATCATGATGACATTTCTTTTCCCCTGGTAGCCCCCAGGCCTGGCTGACACATGGGCGGGGCCAACTAGTCCCTCATCACCAGCAGCAGTGGCTCCCAGCTCCCAATCTCTTCTTTTCTTCCCATTTCCCTGAATCTGTTTCTCTCTGTTTTAACTTCAGTCCCTGAAGAGGTCTGCTGCGTGCATATAGTTCTAGGAATGTGGTAGGTAAAGAGATTCATGTCTCTGAGACCCAGACAAGGACAAAAGTTCCAATGCTTATTGAATCTCCTGGGATGAAATTCTTGAGTAAAATCATGAAATACTTTTATTCTAAGTAACTGTTAAGTGTCCCAGAATTCAGGACAGGAATCTGCTAGCTTGATTCAAAATTATATGCCCATGCCAGGTAGCGGGCACTGAGCAAAGAACTTGTTCAATAAACATTTTTATTTTATTTTAAATAATGGATTGATTAAAACCTTAGGGATGAAAAGGCTACATAATGTATGATTCCAACTATATGGCATTCCAGAAAAAGCAAAACTCTGGAGTCAATAAAAACATCAGTGGTTGCCAGGGGCTCAGTGGGAGGGGTGAATGGGTGGAGCACAGAGGAGTTTTAGGGCCAAGAATACTCTGTGTGACACTATAATGGTGGGCACAAGTCATTAGACCTTAGTCCAAACCCATAAACTGTACAACACCAAGAGTGACCCCTAAGGTAAACCATGGACTTTGGGTGACGATGATGTGTCAGTGTAGGTTCATCAGTTGTAACAAATGTACCAATCTCGTGTGGATGCTGATACGGGGGAGGCTCTGCATGTATGGGGATTATGGATGTATGGGAATTGTCTGTACTTTACTCTCAACTTTGCTGTGAACTTAAAACTGCTCTAAAAAATAGTCTTAAACATAACAGAAAGGCCAACCTAACACAATTTAGGTACAAAAAAAAAAATCTTAGGTCCATGGTGAGAGGTTTTAGCTTAGAAATCTAGCCTTCGCCCCAAACTACATATATATTTAATAGTTTGTTTCATTATTCTTAATATTTATTCTCTCATATATAAAGCAAAACTGTATGTAATTGTTCTAGAATAATTAATAGCTAAAATGTTTTGAAAAGTTAAAGCATAAGAAAACCAAACAGCAGAGCCTCGTTAGTTTCCTTTCACTGTTTACTCCGTCACCTTCTCTGAGCTACAGAAAGCGTTACAGTGAGGCCCTGCCGTGGTGCCGCCTGGAGAATCTGGGGTTTACTTATCATAATAATTTTTAGGTTGAAGGACTGAAATACACCCATTTTGCTTTGGGTCTGGAATATACAACTGGGTTGGTTCATGTGGAGTAAAGGCCCATTCTTCATAGGACCAAAGCTCCTAAACTGTTCCAATGCCCAGGAAACTGGCACCCAAAGTTCTCTTAAATTTTATACATTTAGAAGTACTGTACACCGTTGATGTATTTCATCACATCTTACAGCCATTAATGTATAACCAACACCTTTATCCATAAAAATCTGAGATGTCAAACTTCACAAGACAAACACTTTGTATGTTTTTCTCTAATATAAATTGCCCATTTTCTCACCAGATTTGTCTTTTGGTAAAAGCCTAGTGAAAGAACGGTGATAGTAGGTAACAGATTTTTAAGAAATTTTACGAAAAGAACAGATATCAAACAAAGAAAATACTACCCATTAAATTTTCTGTGAAATGGGAAAAGGCTACTATTATTCAATTTAAGTAGCAGAACATGCTCAGCCCAGCTCTCAGAAACCTACCTTCCAGAGGAGCACAATTTGAGAACCATAGTGGGAAAGCATTCGCTGTTTTGTCTGGACCACAAAGAAGATTTAAAGAGCGTGAGAGTGATCTAAGAGAAGCTGGAAAGGTGACAGATGGCCCTTGTGTGCTGCGGGCTCCTAGCAGTTGGCCTCTGTCCCCTTTCCCTTTGTGTGTGTTAGGGGAGTGTGACATGGTTATAAACTGTTTATTCTCAAACCTGCCTTTTTGTGCTTCTTTTTTAAAACTCTAAAACATGTGCTAGGTATAACAAACCTATAGTGAAATGCACAAATATTAAATGTACCTCCCAGTGAATTTTGGCCAATATACACACCCTGACAACCACCACTGATCCCTGCAAGCAGCCCTTCAATCCCCACTGAGGGCCCCTCCCAGTCCACAGAACCTCCCCACCCCCACTGGTAACCACGATTCTGATTAGTTCTGTCTGCTTCAGACTTTATATGAGTGCAATCATATAGCGTGTCCTTTTTGTGGCTGCCTACCTTCACTCAACAGTGACTTCTTAAGCTGTGTTCATACAAGAATGAAAATGTCTGGGCTTTTCCATATTAAGGGATGCTTATTTAAAAGCGCCAACCTAAGATCCTTCTCCAGAAGCTGAGAGTTTGGTGAACAGGGGCTAGTGTGCAGATCCTGACCATGAAGAAAATCAGCCGACACCATTCCTAATGGTTGGCATTTCCGTCCTGTCAGCCCCGCCCTCAGTCTCCCTCTCCGTGATTATCTTTAATGCCATACTCAGTGAATCTCAAAATGAATTCAGATACTCAGCATCAAACCATATGACTAAGATACAATTGTTTTCATAGCTGTTTATAGATGTAGTAGAACAGCATTACTCCTAGGTAACAGCATTACCGTCTAGGAATATTATAATGAAAGCTGACTAGCTCATTTGACTTTTCTAACATTTGGGAATATAAGCAATAATTTGGAAACAAAATAAGAAAAAATAATTCTATGCTGAACGACTTCTTGTTTCATGCACACAAGGGCCTGCAGAAATATGCCACCGAGCAATTTCTGGGTCAGAATAAATTAGAGTTTGTAATACATTTGCCTGTATTGAGAAAGCATAAAAAAGAAATGAGGTAATTTTGTCAGGGTTTGATGATCATTGTTCACTGAAACATAATGCAAGTTATGTCTCTGACTATAAAATAAAATAATGAGGTGATATATTCCAGGTCGTTCTCATAGATTATAAGCTCAATATTCCAATTGTGTATATTTAATGATTCCACAGTTCTGATCACTTATTTTCAAATGGTATTTGGAGATAATAAGCCCGAGCCTCTGCAGTGTGCTATAGAATTTACTGTCCCAAAATGAAGGGTGAAAAGAAATCTTTTAACATGACCAGATTCGGTGAGTTTGACAAAAAATCATCTTTGCTAAAGTCAACCACAGAGGTTCTGACCCATGGCCTGGCACATCCTACAGTTTTCAAAACAGAGAGAGAAATTCTGCCACATTTAGTGCTGGTTGTCTCTCCTTTAAATTTACTAATTGCTCTTAATTGCTTAACAATAATTGTCTTCTGAACCCCCAGGTGAAAGAACAGACTCTGTGATAATACCTATCCTATATAATAAAAGCCTAATATGCAAATTGTCCCCTCGACCAGAAGTTCGACTGGGAGTTCAATGGCGGGAAGGGGAGGGGGGGCAGCCGGCCAACCTCCCTTGGCCCCTCCCTCCACCTGGCCTGGCCCCATCAGCCCCCACCTGTGCACAAATTCATGTACCAGGTCTCTAGTGATAAATAGAGCAATAATAATGATTAATTTGATGTATGACAAATATTATCCCATCTCAATACTATTCACTACAAAGAAAGGTCAGAAAGAGATTACATTGGAAAAGTGCTGAATAGAGTATATGATGATTTTCTTTAGTTTTATAAAAGTCTTAGTATGGGGGCTTATTTTCATATTTCCTCATGATTTCTCTATGTCATTATTCAGGTGTGGCTGGATGAGAGGGCTTTTAACTCTCCAAGATATTGAAGAGTGAGACAAAGAATGTAGAAAAAAAGTCTGATACATCTCCTAGAGCAATAGAAACAAAGGAAAAAATAAACAAATGGGATTACATAAAATTAAAAAGCTTCCTCACAGCAAAAGAAATCAGTGTCAAAATGAAAAGTATGGGAGAACATATTTTCCAATGATACATCTGATAAGGGGTTAATTTCTAAAATACATAAAGAACTCATACAACTCAACAAAAGGAAGACAAACAATCCAATTAAAACAATGGGAAAAGTAGATACTTCCCCAAAGAGGACATACAGATGGCCAAGAGACATATGAAAAGATACTCAATGTCACTAATCAACAAAGAGATGCAAATTAAAACTACATCAGGTATCACCTCACACCTGCCAGAATGGCTACCAGCAATCTATATATATAAAAAGGCAGTAACCATGATGACCAAAACTACTGGTCGACTAAACAGCAGGCTGCATGGGGCGACCAGGCTGGTGGGGGGGCAGTTAGGGGCGGCCAGACCGCCAGGGGGGGCAGTTGGGGGCATCCAGGCCAGCGGTGGGGGGGGGGGCAGTTGGAGATGACCAGGCCAACAGGGGGCAGTGAGGAGTGACCAGGCTGGCAGAGGGGGGAAGTTGGGAGCAACCAGGCTGGCAGGGGGGGCAGTGAGGGGCAACCAGGCTGGCAGGCTGGGCAGTGAGGGGCAACTAGGCCAGCAGAGGGGGACAGTTGGGGGCAACCAGGCTGGCGGGGGGGGGGGGGGCAGTGAGGGGCCACCAGGCCAGCAGGCAGAGGCAGTGAGTGGTGATCAGGCTGGCTGGGGGGCGATTGGGAGCAATCAGGCTGGCAGGCAGGTGAGTGGTTAGGAGCCAGCGGTCCAGGATTGTGAGAGGGATGTTTGACTTCTGGTTTAGGCACAATCACTGGGGATCAGGCCTAAACTGGAAGTTGAACATCCCCTGAGGGGTTCCGGATTGGAGAGGGTGCAGGTTGGGTTGAGGGGACCCCCCCTCCATGCACGAATTTCATGTACCAGGCCCCTAGTAAATCAATAAACAACAAGTGCTGGTGAAGCTATGGAGAAAAGGGAACACTAGTTCACTACTGATGGAAATGCAAACTGGTGCAATCACTATGGAAAACAATATGGAGTTTCCTCAAAAAATTAAAAATGGAACTAGTGTTTGACCTAATGATCCCACTTCTAGGCATATAGCCTAAGAATCCCAAAACACCAATCAGAAAGAATATATGTACCTCTATGTTCATAGCAGTGAAATTTACGATAACTAAGATTTAGAAACAGCACAAGTAGATAAGTGAATAAAAAAGCTGTGGTACATTTACACCATGGAATACTATGCAGCAGTAAAAAAGAAAGGATCTCTTACCCTTTGAGACAGCATGGATGGACCTGGAGATTATTATGCCAAGTGAAATAAGCCAGTCAGAGAAAGAAAAATATCACATGATGTCACTTATTTGTGGAATCTAATTAACAAAATAAACTGATGAACAAAATAGGTCCAGAGGCATGAATTCATGGAACAGACTGACAAATTTCAGAGTAGGGGATGGGATGGGATGAAAAGAGATTAATCAAATAACATATGCATAGCACATGGATACCGACAATAGTGTGATGAAGGTCTGGGGTGGGGTGGGAGCCAGGTAGAGGGGAGCAAAGTGGGGATAGAGGGGGTTTCTGTAATACTCTCAACAATAAAGGTAAATTAAAAAAAAAAAAGTCCTTCCAAATGGAAGGAAAGACCTTGTGGAAAGCATGCAGGTATAAAAGGTGGGGAGCCCAGTGCACCTTCTCTAGCAGGTAACTGGGGTTTAGACTGTATGTAGTCTTGTGGGATACACTAAACATACTAGACTTCCTTCTACAATACAACAGTAATAGTATTTTTTTTTATTAATCCTGATGGCAATAGAAAGCAAGACTGTTACAGAATGAAATAGAACTCTTTGTTATAATATTCTGCAACAATTCATGTCAGAAAAAAGACTGATGAGCAGAAATAAAGAAAAAGGTGAAGTGATGGGAAGGGGAGGAGGCACATGTGAAACTAGCTGGTGTTAAAAACAATTGGCCTCTGTCTCTGTGGGCACATGTGTTTGTGTGTTCTGTGTGTACTAGTAAGTGATCTTAGAAGGCACAGACAATGCCTTCTTAAGAATTTTCCCTTGACTGACTCTTTCAGACTGTTGGAAGTGAGGTTAATACATAAGGAGGTTTCCAGACACCCATGAACCAGAAGGTCATGGTTTGGTTCTTGGTCAGGGCACATGTCTGGGTTGCAGGCTCAATCCAGTAGGGTGCATGCAGGAGGCAGACAGTCAATGATTCTCTCTCATCATTGGTGTTTCTATTGCTGTATCCCTCTCCTTCCTCTCCCTGAAATCAATTAAAAGAAAATTAAAATCCTCAGATGAGGATTAACAACAACAAAAGTACCATGGAACATGACTCATTAATTTTCTAAATTTCATGCTCTGCATTATTTCATCATATCTGGGTGTGAACCTTTTTTATCAATTTCCCTACTTCAAATCCCATTGCTACCACCCAGTCATTTATTAAGCCCACAGTGACATTTTCTACTCTAGCACTTTTCTGTCAATAACTTGTTTCTATTTTTAAAAAAATGTATCAGAGATATGGATTGCTTTATAGTTTACTTAAGGGATGTGTTTGTGCTTGGTTTCCATAGCCTACTAATCTACACTAGAATTAATTTTGCTGAGCCCACAAATCACAAGAAACAGATAATCTTGGTCCAGAAGGAAAGAAAAGAGCATTTAGATCCTTCAGTCAACTAAATTAGCTGTACACAGCGATCAAATTCAACAGACATGGCTACCTTCTTCATGTGCTGCATGCATGTAGGTGTTGTGCCTAACACAACTTCTGATTGACTTATATTTTTTAAAATTTTCTAAGCAACACTGTTTTTCATTAGAACATATTTTAATTTCTAAGACAAATATTAGGTTTTTGCTTTAGTTACTGATACACTCTTTAAAACCCTTAAGGTGATATTCACTGTTTATTAGATACTCCTATTCCAAAATTCCTTTGGTATCTTTGAAATCATTTGTCAAATGTTGCTTTAAGACCAGTGAGCCAGGTGCTCACTTGGTGTTGGCGTTTAGGACAAGAGATACCTACCCTCCTAGTGTCATAGTCTAGTCCAGGAGACATGCTTAGGGACAGGTCCTTTCAGCGCAGCATGGCCAGACCCCACAAGGCTGAATTCTGCATGGAGAATTGACTAATATCTCCAGCATCAGTGCTCAAAGCGCGGACCCAGATCTACAGCCTAGAACTTGTTAGAAGACACAATCCCTTGGCTGCGGTGGCTCACTTGGTTGGAGCACAGTCCATACACCAAAATATTGCAGGTTTGATTCCAGGTTGGAGCACTTACCTAGATTGGGAGTTCAACTCTCAATCGGGGATGTATGGTAACCCATCAATGGTTCTCTCTCACATTGATGTTTCTCTCTCTTTTGTTCTCTCTTTCTCTCAAAAACAAAAAAAAAAATCAATATGAAACATCTCCTGGGGTGAGAATAGAAAAAGAAGTGCGGACAGCAGACCTGGCCCCAGACTTTGGAATCCTGGGGGGGCGGGGGGGGGACAGCACCCACAATAAGCATGATAACGAGCCCCTACAGGTGGGGGGGTTACAATGCAGGCTAAAGTTTGAGAATCACTGAGCTAGATAAATACTACATTATTTCATCTCACTCTCCATTTCACAAAGTGGACACATTTATAGAGAGAAAATAACATTGTCCTGACAGCATTTATTGTCAGAAAATGAAGCTGCTTGACAAAAAAAAAAAAAAAAAAGTAGAACAATCCTTACAAAATCATCCAATCTACCCAGGAATTTACCTTCTTATCTTCTCTAGAGAGTGTGGCAGAATACCCACTTCTAGTCACTTCAGAAGCAGAATTTTGGTTTAAGAGCCAAATATTTTTTTTCTCTTCTTTGGTTTCAATAATGGCCATTCTTTATGAAGATAAGTAAAGATATTGAGAAGTAGCTTTATTATTTATTGAGAGGGTGTTGAGAAATAACTTTGAGGGTTTTATAGCTTCCTTATGAATAATAACTTAGTCTTCATATGGGGCATAGAATTGCTAATAAAAATGAAGACTATGCAAAATGTTATATTATCCTTGTAACATACAGAATTAAATGTCCTTTATGTGACCTATTTTAATGTCTGCATTTGTAATGCATAGCACATATATGAATTATATTATTCTTTATATTTTTATTTGGGACTAATTTCTTTCATAAAAAGCTGGTCTTAACAAATACATCATAATTACAAATATGCATATACTTAACAAGGATAATTGATTTTAAATGTAGAGTTATACATACAAATAGGTTCTTTTTTTTTTAAATATATTTTATTGGTATTTCACAGAGGAAGGGAGAGGGATAGAGAGCTAGAAACATCGATCAGCTGCCTCCTGCACACCTCCCACTGAGGATGTGCCCGCAACCCAGGTACATGCCCCTGACTGGAATCAAACCCGGGACCTTTCAGTCTGCAGGCCGACGCTCTATCCACTGAGCCAAACCGGTTTCGGCACAAATGGGTTCTTATACAGAAAAATAGCTTATCGCAAGAGAAAAAAAACTTATCACAGGACAAAAATATGGCTTCCTGATAAAGTCACTATCATTTTTGATTTGGCATTTTCAACCTCAGACAAGTGCGTGGTTGTTAATCACGCATGAGTGTCATGCTGTGTGTGCTCCTGGCTGTAAAACTGTGAATATTCCCAGTGACAGGACAAGTGCAACAAGCACATTCATGCGCTTGCCTCTCAAATCAGGCTTGAAAGTTTGTCTTAAATATTTGATTAATCATGAAATTAGAATAGTGCCATTGTGACATAGGACATTTATCATATGGTTTGGACAAATGATAAAATGCCTTTATTTGCTGCAGGTTTTTATAGAGGAAAATAAAGAGAGGGCCCCGAGGTTCTCAAAGAGGAGGAAGATTTGTTACATAATTAATCTCCCACTCTGCAGCGTTCCAAAGCTAGCCTTGGACCTGCATTTTTTTTAGGAACAGGTATATTAGTTCCAAGGTTATTTCAGCCTCAAATAAAGCTATGTCTTTATAGAGTCTACCCAAACTGGGCACATTCCAGACCAGAGCTGAGTAGGATCTTAGTGGAAGATTCCTCATAATTGCAGGAGTGGGAAACCATCATCATTTTATCACAAGAATTCATTGTAAGCGAAAGTCAACACACATGTTCAACACTCAGACTTGAAAGCTGCATTATCTAGGAATGGAGGATTATAACATTACTAGAAGCCCGGTGCATGAAATTCATGCATGAGGCGGGGTCCCCTCAGCCCAGCCTGCACCCTCTCCAATCCGGGACCCCTTGGGGGATGTCCAACTGCTGGTTTAGGCCTGATCCCTGGGATGAGGCCTAAACCGGCAGTTGGACATAATTCTCACAATCCTGGACCTCTGGCTCCTAATCGCTCACCTGCCTGCCTGCCTAGTTGCTCCTAACTGCCCCCTCTGCTGGCCTGGTTGCCCCACGCAGCCTGCTCTTCAGTCATTTGGTCATCCCTCATTAACCCCCCTGCCAGCCTGGTTGCCCCACAAAGCCTGCTTATTCAGTCATTTGGTCATTTCTCAGTAACCCCCCTGGCAGCCTGGTCGTAGGCAGCCATCTTATGAGGGTGTGAGGATCAATTTGCATATTCCTTCTTTATTATATAGGATTCTCCCCTGATCCACTGTGGTATTTCCTATTCTTCAAATGCTTCAAAAGACATGAATCATGATTTGATCTGAGTCCCATCAACTTTAGTTACAATATTTTTGTGACTGCCTTGCAAAAGAATAATATACCCACAGAGTCTAGATGAAAATGTGAACATACCTAAGTGTCATCCTCAAAGTTAGCCTGCCAAGTGCAAATGATGCCAGAGCATTCAATGGTTCACAGGAACAATATGCTGCTCTGATATTTTAGGACATTTATAATGGTGACACCATTTTTAGATGGAGTCAGAGGAAGAATGCTAAGAGGCTCAGGCAATATTAATCTGTTATTCAGGCTTCTTATGAAGCACAGATGTTTTCTGCAAATCTTCCTTAATTTAATATAGTTTTAAGATATTGTTTTAGAATCTGAAGACTCTCACATATGCCATGTGAGTGTGGTCATCTAGTACATCCATACAATGGAATACTCTACTGCAATAAAAATGTATTTACCGACACTTACAGAAGGATAGATTTTACAGTATGTGAATTATACCTTAATCTAAAAAATCCAAATGTTCCTGGTTATAGCTGTCTGTGAGTGAGTAGTTAAATTTGTAAATGTTTAAGAACATTCTTAAATGAGTTGTATGTAGTTCTTTATTTAAAGTGATAGCTCATAATATGGTTTAATATGGTAGTCAGTGCTGTTATTTGTCCAATGAAAAGAAATTAATAGTTTACATCTGTATTCTCATGTTCCCTTCTATTAAGAAAGTAAAAATGAAGGACTAGCACTGCATTAAACAACAAACACACCCAAATGAGGAATGCAATGGGTTTGATAAGGTTGTTGTGTTAATTTTGGAGTTCTAATTTAATATTTCAAATAGAATGTTGTGGTCACTGTTGATGAAAGGGCTTAGGCATTGCAGAGGACTTATTCATATTTAATAATATTTATATAAAGAAAATGTGGAGAGATTTGTCAGACCTTATTCAATAGCCTACTGTCATTTATGATCCTTGCAATGTCACTGATTTCTCTGAAAACTTGATACGTATGAGATTATTCTTAAAAGGAGGGGGGAAAGATATAGTTCAGTGGCTGTATGTTTATGATTTTTTCTGAGATGCAAGCCTTACACAAAGGACTTGGGCCAAAGTGAACATTAACAGTAAAGCCCTCTGTAGATAAACTGCCCTGTTTCTCTCTAAAAGAATCAACCTTATCTTTCCTATTGAAAAATCTATCCTAAGCCACAGTGAACTTTAAATATGCATTCCTAGCAATTTTCCCGAGACCACCATAATCGTCTATATATACAAAAGGCTAAGCAACCAGACGACCGGCCGGTAGGTATGACCCGCACTGACCAACAGGGGGCAGACACTCAACACAGGAGCTGCCTAGTGACAGCAACTTTGCAGAGTGCCCTCTCGCACTCCAGCACCCCTCGGGGGATGTCGGACTGTCAGTTTCAGCCTGATCCCCACAAGCCAAGTTGAGGGACTCAACCTGCTGAAGGGACCCTGCTTACTCCATAGATGCCCTTCAAGCCCCGGCACCACCCCAGGTGCCGGCAGGCCAGGGAGGGACCCTGGGAGATTAGCTCCAGGGCACGTCTGACCTGTCTCGCCCAGTCCCGCCCCACCAGCCACCTTCTAATTAATTTCCTTTCAATGTGCATGAATCTGTGCACTGAGCCCCTAGTAGAAAATATTGCTTGAGCACAAACCTCACAGATGTTCAGCAACTTATCCACACCTGTATACCTGGATTCACATCTATAATAACAAAAGCGTAATATGCTAGTTAGACTGGACAGCTGAATGACCTTCTGGATGTCCTTCCAGATGACCTTCTGGATGAAGCTGGGGCTGCAAGGGCCAAGCCCTTTGATGAATTTTGTGCTTCAGGCCTCTAGTGCATTATAACAAGGTTCCATGTTTCAGGCACAATTCTAATGGTTGGGTGTAACACTGAACATTAAACAAGAGAGCTATGTCCTTTGCCCATGTGCAGGTTCTGTTTAGACCAGGACCTGGCCCTCAAATGCATACTTTGTTACCTAACTATAACTTTCTTAAAAAAATATGTTTTTATTTATTTTGAAATATGTTTTTATTTATTTGAGTGATAGAGCAAAGGAGAGGGAGAGATGGAAACATCAGTGAGAGCAAAGCATTGATTGTCTGCCTCCTGCATGCCCCCCACTGGGGATAGAGCCTGAAACCAAGGCATGTGCCCTGACCAGGAATGGAACCAGTAACCCCTTAGTTCATGGGTTGACATTCAACCACTGAGTGACACTGGCCCAGCAGAACTTTAACTTTTGAGGTAAAAAGATCAAGCATTCTTTAAAAACAATGATGCCTTTCTAGGCCAAGTAAAGAGCAGGAGCAGCTTCCTGGGCCCTGCCCCAAAGTTTAACTACCTAATATTTACTAGACATTCTGCAACTCTGTTGTTGGGTCCTTAATAAGAGCTGTTGTATCCTACAGTCAGCCATGTTAAGAATCCATCATTTCACTGAAGAGTTTTGTTGAATTCTGCAACTAATTTAAAAGAGAGAAATCCAGAACATCAGCAGGTTTCTTTGCTAATGTGATACTACCAATTCTCAGTTAATGGATTTTTTTGTAAAATTAATGCAATATATATTCATGGAAAAATAAATGAAAAATCTAGTTCTATTTTTTTCCATTAGTCTCTTAACGTAATAACTATAATTACTGAGTATTCGGATGTTAAAACATGCTTAAATTCATGGAGCAAGCCCTAGGTGGATATGCTGCTTATTTCTCTCATCTATATTTCTAAGTAACATCTACTGATAATTTTATCCAAAAGAACAAAATACCCACAAGAATAATAAGAAAGGAAACTAAGATTCTGAGTCAAATATGAGGTAAAGAGAAGAACTGAAAATATTTGCTGTTGTCCCAGATGTATTGTAATTTTATTTTTGTGTGTATGTGTTCAGGACTACTTATAATAAAAGATGGAAATTTTACAAGAGGGAATAATAAATAAATTAAGGTGCAGTCAAGCTCAGGGGTGTGGCTGACCTGCAAACTGCCCACGGCCCCTCGTCCTGGCCAGCCTCGCCCCCCAGCGGAGACCCCCCCATCCAGATCCAGGGTCCCCATCAGGGCAGGCCAGGGGTGGGGGGATCCCCACTGGAGGGCAGGGCTGGCCTAGGTTGAGGGCCTGTGGGTGGTTTGCAGGCCGACCATGCCCCTGATTGGGGTGGGGATCCCCGATGGAGGCAGGGCCAGCCTGGGTGAGAGGCCATGCTCCTGATCAGGGTGGGGGTCCCTGCTGGGGGCAGGGCTGGCCTGGGTGAGGGGATAGGGGTGATTTGCAGGCCGGCCATGTCCCCATCAGGGTGTGGGTCCCCGCTGAGGGGCAAGGCCAGCCTGGGCGAGGGGCGGGGGGGTGGTTGGCCAGCTGCCCCACCTCAATCAGGGTGGGAGAGGCTAATCAGGAATGGGGACGGCTGGGGGCAGGGGCTGGGCATCAGTCATAGTGACCAGTCGTCCGGTTGTTATGGCATTTTGGTCACTGGCTTTTTATATATACAGATTATTGACTATATTTCCTATGCTATAGTTTATATCTCCATAACTATTTCATACTTCTCAATCTCTTCACTTTTTTCACCCAGGCCCCCATCCTCACCCCCTCTGGTCTGTCTCTGTTTCTACGAGGCTCTTTCTATGTTGTTTGTTTATTTATATTGCTCTTTAGATTCCATATATAAGTGGAATCATATGGTATCTGTCTTTCTCTGACGGACATTTCACTTACCATAATACTCTTTAGGTCTATCGATGCCTATCGATGGGCACTTGGGTTGCTTCCATAGCTTGGCTATTGTAAATAACACTGCAACGAAAATACAGATGCATATATACTTTCAAATTAATGTTTTGGGTTTCTTCAGATACGTATTCAGAAGTGGAATCACTGGGTCATAAGGCAGTCCCACTGTTATTTTTTTGAGAAAACTCCATAGTATTTTCCACAGTGACTGCACCAATCTGCATTCTCAACGGTGCATAGGATTCCCTTTTCTCTACATTCTCACCAACACCTGTTTTTGTTTGTTTGTTTCTTTGTTTGTTTTTTATCGATGATAGCCATTCTGACAGGTGTGAGGTGATATCTCATTGTGGTTTTAATTTGCATTTCTCTGATGAGCATCTTTTCATATGTCTGTTTGCCATCTGTATATTCTCTCTGGAGAAGTGTCTATTCAGGTCCTTTGCCCATTTTTTAAATTGGGTTGTTTATTTGTTTTTGAATTGAGTTGTATGAGTTCTGTATAAATTTTGGATACTAACCCCTTATCAGAGGTATCATTGAATACCTCTGATAAGGGGTTAGTGAATATGATCTTCCATTTAGTGGGTTGTCTTTTCATTTTGTTAATGATTTCCTTTGCTATGTAACAAGTTTTTAGTTTGATGTAATTCCATTTGTTTATTATGTTCTTTTGTTTCCTTTGCCCAAGGAGATATATTGGCAAAAATATTGTTATGAGAAATGTCTGAGATGCTACTGCCTATGTTTTCTTCTAGGAGTTATATGGTTTTGAGTCTTACATTAAACTTTTAAATCCATTTTGAGTTTATTTTTGTGTATGGTGTAAGAAGGTGGTCTAGTTTCATGTTTTTCATGTATATATACAATTTTCCCAACACCATTTATTGAATAGGTTGTCTTTACCTCATTGTATGTTCTTGCTTCCTTTCTTAAATATTAATTGTCCAACTAGGCGAGGGTTTATTTCTGGGATCTCTATTCTGTTCCATTGATCTATATGTCTGTTTTTATGCCAGTACAATGCTGTTTTGATTACTATGGCCTTGTTGTAGAATAGTTTGATATCAGGTAGTGTGATTCCTCCAACTTTGCTGTTCTTTCTCAAGATTGCTGGGCTACTTATGGGTCTTTTGTGGTTCCATATAAACTTTTGGATTATTTTTTCTAGTTCTGTAAAATACTTTGTTGGTATTTCGATAGGAATTTCATTGAACCTATATATTTCTTTGGGCATTTTAACAATGTTAATTCTTCCTATCTTTGAGTGTAGTATATGCTTCCATTTATTTGTATCTTCTTCAGTTCCCTTTTTCAGTTCCCTTTTTCTATCCCTTTACTTTTAGTCTGTCTGTGTATTATGTTCTGAGGTGGATCTCTTGTAGATAGCATATATATGGATGTTTTTTTATAATTTTCTGAGTACAGATGTTTTACATCTTTGGTTAAACTTATTTCTAGGTTGTTGTTTTTTTTTTTTTTTAATGTACTTGTAAATAGGATTTTTTTTTAGCTTCCCTTTCTGATAGTTCATTATTGGTATGTAAAAATGCAACCATTTTCTGGATATTTATTTTGTATCCTGCTACTTTGCTGAATTTATTTATCAGTTCTAGTAGTTTTTTGTTATTGTTTGTTTGTTTTTTGGTGGATTATTTAAAGTTATCATCTGTAAATAATGAAAGTTTTACTTCTTTTTTTCCAATTTGGATGTCTTTTATTTCTTCTTCATGTCTAATTGCTGAGGCTAGGACCTACAGTACTATGTTGAATAAGAGTTGTGAAAGTGGATATCCCTATATTTTTCCTGATTTTAATAAAAATGCTTTTAGTTTTTTCCCACTGAGTATGATGCTAGCTGGAGGTTTGTTATATATGTTTATGTTTATATATGCTTCTTCTATTCCCACTTTGCTTAGAATTTTTATCATAAATGGGTGCTGGATTTTTGTCAAAAGTTTTATCTGAATCTATTAATATGATCATATAATTTTTATCCTTCATTTTGTTTATGTGGTATATTACATTAATGATTTGCAGATATTGAACCAACTTTGTATTCCCAGAATAAATCACACTTGATCATGTGTCTGATCTGTTTAACGTAATACTGGATCTGGTTTGCTAATATTTTGTTTTAGATTTTAGAATCTATATTTATCAGGATATTGGCTTATAATTTTCTTTCTTTGTAGTATCTTAAGCTGGTTTTGGAATTAGGATAATGCTGGCTTTGTAGAATGAGTTTGGGAATCTTCCCCCTTGCTGAATTATTTGGAATATTTTAGAAGTTCAGGTGTTAGTTCTTCTGTGAATGTTTGGTAAAATTCATCTGTGAAGCCATCTAGTTAAGGACTTTTGTGTGTTGGAGGGTTTTTTATTTGTTTGTTCGTTTGTTTGTTTTTATTTTATTTTTTTTAATATATTTTATTAATTTTTTACAGAGAGGAAGAGAGAGGAGAGGGATAGAGAGCTAGAAACATCGATGAGAGAGAAACATCGATCAGCTGCCTCCTGCACACCTCCCACTGGGGATGTGCCTGTAACCAAGGTACATGCCCTTGACCGGAATCGAACCCGGGACTCTTCAGTCCGCAGGCCAACGCTCTATCCACGTTTGTTTGTTTTTAATTACTGCTTCAATTTCATTAGTTGTAAATGGTCTGCTCAGTTTCTCTGTTTCACTTAGATTCAGTTTTTAGAGATTTTAGGTTTCTAGGAATTTACTCATTTCTTTCAATTGTCCAATTTGTTGGTATATAGATGGTCATAGTATTTAATCATAATCCTTCATATTTCTGTTGTATCAATTGCTACATTTTCTCTTTCATTTCTGATTTTATTTATTTTAGTCCTCTCTTTTGTTTTTTTGTTTTTTGTTTTTTCGGTGAGTCTGGTTAAAGATTTATCATTCTTGTTTATCTTTTCAAAGAGCCAGTACTCAATTTCAATGATCTTTTGTATTTTTACACTCTATTTTATTTACTTCTGCTCTGATCTTTAATATTTCCTTTCATCTACTCACTTTGGACTTCGTTTGTTTTTGTTTTTTTTTCTAGTTCCTTTAGGTCTAAGTTTAGGATATTTATTTGAGAAATTTATTGTTTCTTGTAATACTCCGTATTTCCCTCTTAAGACTGCTTTTGTTGTTTTCTATGGATTTGGGGTTGTGTTCTTAGTTTCATTCACTTCTAGGTGTTTTTTTTAATTTCTTCTTTGATCTCATTGTTAACACATTTATTGTTTAGTAACATGTTATTTAGCCTCCATGTGTTTGTGTGTTTTTCAGGTTTACTTTTAGTCTGTCTGTGTATTTTGTTCTGAGGTGGATCTCTTGTAGATAGCATATATATGGATCTTGTAGTATATATTCAAACTTTTTATCTTTGTCATTGATTTTCAGTTTCATACCATTGTGGTTAGAGAAAATGCTTGGTATGATTTCAGTCATCTTAAATTTAAAAATAAATTTATTAAGATTTGTTTTGTTTCCTAATATGGTCTATCCTAGAAAACGTTACCTGTGTACTTGAAAATAATGTATATTCTGCTTCTTTGGGGTGAAATGCTCTGAAGATATCAATTAAATCCATCTGACATAGTGTGTCATTTAAGGCAGCTGTTTCCTTGTTGATTTTCTGTCTGGAAAATTTATATACTGATTTTAATAGGGTTTTTAAATCCCCTATTATGATTGTATTACTTTATCTCTCTTTTATGTCCATCAAGATTTGCTTTATATATATAAGTGCTATTAAGTTGGATGCATAAATGTTTGCAAGGGTTATATCCCCTTGTTGGATTGATCCCTTTATCATTATGTAGGATGTCTTTGTCTCTTTTTGTAGCCTTTATTTTAAAGTCTATTTTGTCTGATAGGAATATTGCTACCACAGCTTTCTTTTTCCTTTCCATTTGAATGAAATAACCTTTTTCTATCTCTTTACTTTTAGTCTGTCTGTGTATTTTGTTCTGAGGTGGATCTCTTGTAGATAGCATATATATGGATGTTGTATTATATATTCAAGCTTTTTATCTTTTTTCTTTTTTTCTATATATTCCAGCTTTTTAAACAAATGGGTAAAAAATAGGTGATACATATATACAATGGAATATTACTTGGCCATGAAAAGCATGAAATCTTGCCATTTACAACAATGTGGGTGGACTTAATGGCTTTTATTCTAAGTGAATTAAGTCAGAAAGGGAAAGAAAAACACCATATTTCACTTATACATGGAATCTAAAAAACAAAATACATAAACAAGTAAAAGAGAAACAAACTCATAGATACAGAGAACACACTGATGGATGCCAGAGGGGAGGGGAGTTGAGAGGATAGGTAAAAAGGGTGAAGGGATTAAAATGTACAAATTGCCAATTATAAAAGCTGTCACAGGGAAGTAAAGTACAACATAGGGAATATTCTACCTATGTATGGCATCAGATGAGTATTAGACTGGTCAGTTTGAACACTTTGTAAGCTATTTAAATGTCATCATTATTCTGTATACTTGAAACTAACATAATATTGTATATCAACTGTACTTTAAAAATAAACATATAAATAAAATGTTGCTTTAGGATTCGTGTGTTAAAATAGAACTATTTCCTACCACATAATTACAAAAAGAAAATAGAAGATCACAAAGCAACATGTCAAGAATGATCTAAATTTTTTTGTTGTTGTTAATAATCCTCATCTGAGGATATTTTTTTCCTTAATTTTTAAAGAGAGTAGAAAGGGGGGGAAAAAAACACAGAGAGAAACATTAATGTGAGATAGACACATAGCTTGGTTGCCTCCTGCATGCACCCGACCTGGGCCAGGATAGAGCCTACAACTGAGATTCATGCCTTTGACTGGAATCTAACCCACAACCCTTCAGTTTGTGGAATGACATGGAATGACACTCTAACTACTGAACCAAACCGGCTAGGTTGGACTAATTTTTTTTTAAAGCTTTCCTGGTGACAGTTGAACTCAAAGTTCATTGAAATAGTAGAGAACATAGACTATTATCTTTCTCTTTCCACTTCTCACTACTTTCCAACCTCATGGGTAAATGATGAAAAACAAACAAAAACTACATTCATGATGTAAGTCACAAAATCTTATCTACTATAACCAAGGACACTTAAGAGGAAATGGTTAACACTTCTCCCCAACCAGAGGGTAAATAGCTTAAATTATCCTACTCAGGAGAGAGAAAGCAGAAATCCAATTAGCGCCATTTGCCAACCACACCCAAGGGCACATGAAATTAAGGGAATAAATCTCATTTTGGTACATCAGCATAAAACTAATGAATATTCTATTGAGGTCCTCCCCTAAGTCCTCCCCTAAACTCCCAGCCATTAAAATCCTTCAAAAAGAAGGTCCCAGCATGCACTCTCTCTCCCAGGAGCACATCTGTGCCTTTCCCTTTCCTCTCTCCTTCCCCCACAGGCACGCATCTCCTAAACTCTAAGTGGGCCCATAAGGCTTGCAACCAGGGTGCAATGGGCAGTAGCAGCTCATCCAGTACTAACCCCTGAACCTATCCCCAAGGCCTCCCTTTCTCTGACTTATGAGTGAGCCAAAGCAACCCAGCCTAGGCTAATTTTCCCACCTAGTCTCCTGTTGTTTCTTCTATCCTAGGCCCTTCCTTGCTTCATTATTCCCAGATTTAATGAACATACTCTCAAAAATAAAAACAAAAAAAACTATATTCATGGTATTCTTCCTATGAATGCTATCTCAGAGAAAACTGGTAACCTCCTGCTACAATGGCCCGAGTATGGCCTCTTCATTCATTTATTAATTTTCTTTTTAAATAAATACATTTCGAGCAGCTACATAGCTCTGGACATTCTTCCCAGCACTGGGTAAACAGCAATAAAGAAAATATGCAAAAAATGACCCAAAAAATAACAACAAAAATTCCTCTCTCACCATCTGGAGCTTGTATTATAGTGGTAATTTCTATAGAGAAAGAAAAAGGCTGAGGGGGTGTTAAGAATGAGCAGCTGAGCTCTGGATGGAAGGTCAGCCCATGGACCGAAGGGTCGCAGGTTGGGGTGCATGTGGAAGACAACCAATCAATTTGTCTCTCCCACAGTGATGTTTCTCTCTGTGTGTCTCTGAAAATCAATGGAAAAATATCCTCAGGTGAGGATTAACAACAATAATAAAAAAAATTAACAACAACCACAACAAAATAAAGAATAAGCAGCTGAGCGGCATTGTTAAGTGGAGGTGGATAGGTAAGGGGAAAGGAAGGTAAGATTTGAGAAAGTTCTGCAGGAGTGAGAGGCACAGTATGGCATGAAGAGAGTATCCTTATCTCCAGGAAGAACAGGCTCTGATCTGGGAGTGCCAGGGGTATTTGGAGAAGAAGAAGGAGATCTATGGGCCTGAGGTGGAGTGAACAAGGAGATGGAAGTAGGAGGTAGGAGGTAAGTTCTGCTATTGACTAAATTGTGACCTTAATATTAACTTGTTGACACCCTAACCCCAAATGTGATGGTGTCTGGAGATAGACCTATGGAAGGTGATTAGGGTTAGATGAGTTCATTGGGTCGGGCTTCCATGATAGGATTAGTGTCCTTATAAGAAGTGGTACCAGAGCGCTCTCTCTCTCTCTCTCTCTCTCTCTCTCTCTCTCTCTCTCTCTCTCTTTCTCTCTCTCCCCCATGTAAGGACATAGCCAGAAGGCACCTTCTGCAACCAAGAAACCAAGAATAGGGCTCTCACCAGAACCCACCAGGCAGCCTCCCTGATCTCAGAATTCCAACCTCCAGAATGTTGAGAATTATACGTATGTTGTTTAAGCTGCCTAGTCTGTGGCATTTTGTTATGGGAGCTGGAGCTGACCTAAAATGAGATTAGAGAGTGAATGGGGTCAAATTGTGAGGAGCCCAGAGGTAAGGTTTACCAGGTTACCTCAGGCAATCCCAGTTCATGCCTGGTATTCAAATATAGTTATTGGTAACTCCCCCTTTTGCTCTCAATAATAAGCCAATTTGGACCATAAAGTATGTGGCCAACTTACTTGTAGTCATTGTAGGAAGTCTTTCTCTTGACATGGGGTAGTGAATAGTTTTGAGAAGTGGCATGATCTGTTTCTAGTTTGAGCAGGACTATTCTGGATGACAGAACAATAGATAGAAACAATATCTATCAATATAGATAGATGCAATATAGACAAAACAATGATGCAAAATAGAACAGGAGCCAGCAAATGTCTTTTTCTGCTCCTTACTGAAATGCTGAATACTTTAGACTTAGTGGACCTACCCCTCTGTCACAATACCTGTGCATCTGTTCCAACAAACCTGCATTTGTCATGCATGAGACACTCTCCTGACTCTCCAAACCCAGCTACAAACTTGCAAATTCTTATTTCAGAAAGAATTGTCAAACAAATGGCAAAGATTTTTAAAGCATTATTTTTCTAATTCTGATGCAGAGGACAAATGGTAATACTAATACAGTTTTTTAAAGTTCAAAACCTCTGTTCTGGAATTGGTTTTTATAAAACGCTGATGCAGTTATACAACTTCTCAATGATGACGCTATTTTTTTTTCCAGGAGAAGTTATCAAGTAATGTGCAGAAATTTCCACAATTGCAAACTGAAGAAAGCAATTTGGCATTTTGAATTGTTACATCCCAGCTTGAAATGTAATTTCCTCATCCAATTTGATAGATCATTTTAATGTCTATTCTTCTTTGTTTCAATGAGAAGCAGGCTATTACCAGGATTAAATGTATTTAAAAATTATGACGTCCTTCATGGCAAATGTTGTAAAATCAATGTTTCTCTTTCTTCTAGTCTGAGACACACTATCAAGACCAACTTCAGAAACTCTTTTTAGCTAAATCTCAGTTAAGGCAGGAAAATGTAATTTCAAGGTGGTGTTTATGGGGATAAATTCAAATTTAGGTGAGATTAATATAACATAACAATCTAGACTCCCTTAACTTATTAAATATTATGAATGGTCCAATGGCTGCCTAATTAAAGATGGTTGAGATAAAATCACATTTCATTTTTTTAAATATCCTATATGATAAAAGGGTAATATGCAAATTGACCCTAACAACAGAACAACTGGTCGCTATGATGCACACTGACCACCAGGGCCAGATGCTCAATGCAGGAGCTGCCCCCTGGTGGCCAGTGTGCTTCCACAGTGGGAGCACCTCTCAGCCAGAAGCCGGGCTCATGGCTGGCCAGCATAGCGGGAGGGGCGGGAGCCTCTCCTGCCTCCATGGCAGCAATAGGGATGTCCGACTAACGGCTTAGGCCCACTCATGGGGAGCGGGCCTAAGCTTTTAGTTGGATCTCCCCCATGGGCTCCCAGGCTGCCAGAGGGATGTCTGACTGCCAGTTTAGGCCTGATCCCCGGAGGAGAGGGCCTAAGCCATCAGCCAGGACATCCTCCAAGGGGTCCCGGACTGCGAGAAGGTGCAGGCAGGGCTGAGGGACCCCCTGAGCGCATGAATTTTCATGCACTAGGCCTCTAGTATTTTATAAAATGATTAGAGGCCCGGTGCACGAAATTCGTGCACGGTGGGGTATGTGTTCCTCAGCCCAGCCTGCACCCTCTCCAATCTGGGACCCCTCGAGGGATGTCCGACTGCCCGTTTAGACTCGATCCCAGTGGGATCGGGCCTAAACGGGCAGTCGGACATCCCAATCACAATGCAGCACTGCTGGCTCCCAACTGCTCGCCTGCCTGCCTTCCTGATTGCCCCTAACTGCTTCTGCCTGCCAGGCTGATCACCCCCTAATCACTCCTCTGCCAGCCTGATTGATGCCTAACTGCTCCCCTGCCAGCCTGTTTGCCCCCAACTTCCCTCCTCTGCCAGCCTGGTCACCCCTAACTGCCCTCCCCTGCAGGCTTGATTGCCCCCAACTGCCCTCCCTTGCAGGCCTGGTTCCTCCCAACTGCCCTCCCCTGCTGGCCATCTTGTGGTGGCCATCTTGTGTCCACATGGGGGCAGGATCTTTGATCACATGGGGACAGCCATCTGTGTGTTGGAGTGAGGGTCAATCTGCATATTACTCTTTTATTAGATAGGATAGAGACCTGGTGCACAGGTGGGGGCCAGCTGGCTTGCCCTGAAGGGTGTCCCGGATCAGGGTGGGGTTCCCTTGGGGCATGGGGTGGGCTGGGCGAGGAGCCTGTGGTGGTTTGCAGGCTGGCCACACCCCCTGGCGACCCAAGAAGAGGCCCTGGGATCTGGGATTTATTTATCTTCTACAATTGAAACTTTGTAGCCTGGAGCAGAGCCAAGCTTCTTGCTTGCTCCGTGGCAGCAGCCATTTCTGTTAGGATTTATTTACCTTCAATAATTGAAACTTTGTAGCCTTAAGCAGAGGCCTGGGCCCGCCAAGGTGTGCGGAAAGCTTGGCTTCCTCCATCGCTGGGGAAACCCAATCCTCCCTCCTGCGCTCTCCTTGGCTGCAGCCATCTTGGTTGGGTTAATTTGCATACTCGCTCCTGATTGGCTTGTGGGCGTGGCTTGTGGGTATAGCAGAGTGATGGTTAATTTGCATATTACTCTTTTATTAGATAGGATTGTATTTTTAGATATGTGTGAAGGGAAAACATAAAAAATAAAATAGTGAAAAACAAGGGAGTCAAAATTATATTAAAATTGATACAACCTGGGGATAATAGTATCAACTGCATGATTAATAAATGTTGCCTGCAATACCAGCCCACATATACTTACATACATGCACAAATGTATATAATCTTTCATAAGTAAAGTAAGGTTTAACATCTCTACAGCCTTTCTCATTTATTCAATGATATGTCATGAACATTCTTCCAAATTGACACTTATTTGTCTATGTTTTTATTGAGGTAGAATATACACCATTATATTAGCTCTAGGTATACAATCTAATGATTTAATACTTATCTATATTATTTTTCTATCTTTAAAACATTTTTTATCATGATTGCTAGGTTTGTTTTTTGCTAATTGTGTTTGTTCCTATATAGTTTTTTCTTTCCTTTGTTGTAGTCAAATACATTTTCCTTCTGTATTTCTGATTGTGTAAAATTTTTAGAAAGGCTATCGTTTCTCTAAAATTATGGAAGTCTTCATCCATATTTAATTACAATTATTTTAAACAATTATAATAATAACGCCAGGAAATCACTTTATTTTTTTCCAAATTGCCAGCCAGTTATTGCCACTATATTTATTTTAAAATCTTATTTGTTACCATTTATTTGAGCCAAATTGTTTATCAATCAAAACACTCCTATTTGTAATGATTTGTAACCCTCTTAGACTTTGTAGTAGGTCCTGCAAATGCAACTGACAAAATCCATATTAACAGGAGGTAAAGATTTATTTCATATGCATACAGGAGCCAACAAAAAAAGTAGATGGCTCATTAAATGGTTAAAGTTAAAGCCCTGAGTGGCCTTTTCATCTTCTTCAGGGCCCAAAACTACCCTGGAGAGGAGATTGATGAAACCTCATTTCCAGGAAGTGACTGCTTTTAGTCAGATAAGAGAACCTTCAAGGATGCTTTTCTGTACCCGGATCTCAACTGTCTTCAACTCAATATACACCTCATGCCAGCTCTGGGATTTTAGGGGGCCCGCACAGTGTTCACCTTGTTCTTTTTCTTCTTCCATATCTATGTGTTCGCTGTTCCATTAGGACCACCCTCTTCCATAGCTGAGTGGGGCCCAAGCTCTCTGTGAAAGGGAATACCAGGCTGGCCTTAGGTGTTCACATTCTGTGCAAATCTTTGTGATCATATTCAGTCAAAATGATTTTAATCATACTAAACAGTTTCATTTAATTTGGGGAGATTTGATATGCCTCAAATACTATACCTTCCTATGTAGGAAGAAATTTGTTTTTGCTTGTTTTTCTAAATTTAATTTTCCATGTAGATTTTTGCATTTGTATTTATATGGGTGTACCATTTTATGACAAGAATGTTAGTGTTTTTATGCTGTTGTGATTAAATATTTTACTTTACTACACTTTTTAATTACCTGTGGAGTACATAACAATATTAAAATGTGTGTTCTATTTACCTTATCTCATATTGTTTTATATTATTTGTTAAAGTCATTTATTCTGAAGGAGGTAGAGTTTTTTTGTGTGTGAAGCTTTTAGAATGATCTCCCAACAATTGGTGTGGGTTTTCATTTGTTTGTTTTTTAACCCTAGTTGAAGGATTTTTGTATATGAAAGTGATTGTAATTTATGTTACATTTTCTGACATTCATATTTTTTTTCCTCTCTTTTAAGATATTGTTGCCTAGAACTTACCAAATACTATGGGTCTTAGTAAACAGTAGTATAATCCTATTAACATGTATAATTACGAGGTTAGCCTTTAAGAATAATTTTCAAGATTATTCATAATCCTGTCTTGGGATACATGTCTCTAGGGCAGTAGGGTCAAGCAAATGACCAGTGAGTGCCAGACACATACAGGGAATACAAGAGATTCTTCCAGGAAAGATGACATAAGAGAGATATCTCCATGACAAACAGATCACGTAATGAAGAATACAAAGCAAAGAGTAACTTCACTCTGATATTTAGGAGAAGGTGATGTCTAGTCAAAGAACTGTGAGTTTTGAGTTAATGTGGGTCATACAGGTTTGAGGGATGGGGGAAGGCTTGACTAAAGGGAACAGAAGGAATTATGGAATCTCTATCAGACACAGGGACAGAAGAACAGCCCTCTGAATGTTTCAGGCAGAAGGAATCATTTTGGATCATGTTTGGTCATAGAACATAATTCAGTCGGATTGGAGAAAAAGTCACATATCAGAGAAGGGTGGCAGATGGGACTAAAACACTATAGGAAGGCCATGTTCTTGGGTCTTTAAGAGGAGGCTGTGTCACCTAAGTTAGATGTCAGGTGGGCATTATTGGCTGTTTGACATTCATATCATTTCCCTGCCAAACTGACACTCAGTAACAGCGTTAGCCCATTTGGCAAAGAACAGAGCCATTAGGAGGTGCCAGAGCCCCGGAAGCATTTCTCAAGCTTTGTGCCATGTGCATATGAGGGTTGGAATGTGCTTTAGAATTCCTATGGTAAGTACTAGGGTTTTGATTAATCAAATAATGGTTCTTAACATTATTCTAAAACCAGAAAATGGTTTATTTTTGTAACACTGTCCAAATCTATTTTTTGTTTTATTTTGCTTGGTTTTTTTTTTTTGGTTAATCCTGACCCAAGGATTTTTTTCCCCATTGATTTTTAGAGAGAATGGAAGAAAGGGGGAGATACAGAGTGAGAGAAACATCAATGTTGGAGAGACACATTGATTGGTTGCCTCCCACAAGTGCCCTGACTGGGGCTGCGGATCAAGCCTTGACTGGAATGGAACCCTTGACTGGAATGACTGCCCGTCTATGCTCTAACCACTGAGCAAAAACTGGCTAGGGCTAAGTCTGTTTTTATGTAACAAAACATTGTATTAATTTTTATTATTTGTATTTTTTTTTAATATTGAACCCCTTAGAAATATTTAATAAAAAAAATGACTTTGCACCCTGGCCAGGTGGTTTAGTTAGTTGAAAAATTGTCACAGGCAATGAAGGGTTGTGGGTTTGATTCCCAGCAGTTGGGGTACATACCTAGGTTGTGGGTTCAATCACTGGTCAGAATCTATCCCAGAGGCAACTGATCAATGTTTCACTCTCACATCAATATCTCTGTCTCTCTCTCTCTCTCTCTCTCTATCACCTCTCTCTAAAAATAAATAAACATGACATTAGGTGAAGATTTTTTTAAATGCCTTTACTTGGGAAGGATTATGAAAATGCAGAAGTTAATAGATCATATGATCTGTTTAGAAGCAAGAAAATGAGAGAAAGAAATGAGAGAAAGGTCTATTTAGACCCTCGCTAAAATAGAAGTCCAATGGTGCAACACTGAGGAGTAATGGGAATAAATCTACTACCTTTCCAAACAGAGAACTTTTTCTCTCACTCATATAGCCTGATATTAATATATCTTAACAAACAGAAGAATATGAGTCTGAGAGTTAGCACTTAGATTAGTTGTCATGAAGTGATACCCAATAACATTAATTTTCAAAAACACTACTGCATCTTTGGAAATTGGTATTTTAATTCACAAGAGAGTTCACAGATTTTATTACTGTAAGAGAAAAAAAAAACATATTGTTGGAAGCACTTGCTAACAAGTAAAGTGTTATGTGCACCCTATTCCTGACGACAATGGTATCCTATATAATAAAGAGGTAATATGCAAATTGACCATCACTCCAACATATAAGATGGCCATCCCCATGTGGTCAAAGATGGCTGCCCCCATGTGGACACAAGATGTCCGCTACAAGATGGCTGGAAGGGGAGGGCAGTTGTGGGTGATCAGGCCAGCAGTGGGGGGCAGTTGGGAAGGACCAGGCCTGCAAGGGAGGGCAGTTGGGGGCAATCAGGCCTTCAGGGGAGGGCAGTTAGGGGTGACCAAGCTTACAGGGAAGGACAGTTGGGGGGGGACACAGGACTGCAGGGGAAGGCATTTGGGGGGTGACTCAGGCCTGCAGGGGAGGGCAGTTGGGAGGATGACCCAGGCCTGCAGGGGAGGGCAGTTGGGGGCAATTGGGCTGGCAGGGGAGGGCAGTTAGGGGCAACCAGGCTGGCCAGGGAGGGCAGTTAGGGGTGACTGGGCCTGCAGGGGAGGACAGTTAGGGGTGACCAGGCTGGCAGGGGAGGGCAGTTAGGGGCGACCAGGCTGGCAGGGGAGGGCAGTTAGGGGCAATCAGGCCGGCAGAGGAGCAGTTAGGTGCTGATCAGTCTGGCAGGGGAGTGGTTAGGGCAGGGGTGGGCAAACTTTTTGACTCGAGGGCCACAATGGGTTCTTAAACTGGACCGGAGGGCCGGAACAAAAGCATGGATGGAGTGTTTGTATGAACTAATATAAATTCAAAGTAAAGGAGCGGAGGGGAGAGCAAGAGAACCAGATAGAACAGCCGGATCTGGCCCGCGGGCCGTAGTTTACCCATGGCTGGGTTAGGGGGTGATCAGGCTGGCAGGCAGAAGCAGTTGGGGCAATCAGGCAGGCAGGTAGGCGAATGGTTTGGAGCCAGCATTCCTGGATTGTGAGAGGGATGTCCTACTGCCACCTAAACGGGCAGTCGGACATCCCTCAAAAGGTGCCCAATTGGCCCTAACTGGTTTGGCTCAGTGGATAGAGCGTCGGCCTGCAGACTCAAGGGTCCCAGGTTCGATTCCGGTCAAGGGCATGTACCTTGGTTGCGGGCACATACCCGGTGGGGAGTGTGCAGGAGGCAGCTGATCGATGTTTCTCTCTCATCGATGTTTCTAACTCTCTATCCCTCTCCTTTCCTCTCTGTAAAAATCAATAAAATATATTTAAAAAAAAAAAAAAAAAAAAGGTGCCCAATTGGAGAGGTGCAGGCTGGGCTGAGGGACACCCCCCCCCCCCCGGGCCTCTAGTATTTATATATTTCATAATGGGCTACCTTTAAGTTTTTGTTTTATTTTCCTCCTATATCTATATTTTCAGACTTACATTTTAATGTGCTTTAAAACTTCATCAGCTGAAAAAGAACCAAATGCTTATCTACCTAATGAATAGTATAGTTTCTTAAGAAAGAAATAATAACTACTCTAAACATTTCAATCAGACATAAAATTGCTTACATCTCTAAATAACAACGCAGCTTTAATACTGTTACTGGAAATAGTTGGCGATCCAAGTCAGTGGCAGATTCACATACATTGCAGCATAAATGCACTGAGGTTGAGAATAATACTCTACTCTGACAAACTTATGAACTTTTCATGCAACAGTGAGAAATCAGCAGAAATCCTAGCATAAAATTTGGATCTACTAACAGTATGGATATATTTTCATCACAAAGTTTCCAAATGAATATGCTTTTATATAATTTTATATTCTAAGACATCAATAGGAAACACACACACACACACACACACACACACACACACTATAGATTTAGTAGGACGTTGAAGAAACAAATGATAAAGTGATCATGTTATAGCTTTGCAGGTAATTACATACAAAGATGAATGTCAAAGAACATGGATTTTTCTTATCACCTTGAAACCAGACTCCAAGTCCTTTAATTTCAGAAATTGGGAAAGGCAGGATTCTCTACAATGAACAATATTTTTAGTGAGATAATAAAAACACTGGGTAATTATATACTGTTTTTAAGCTGAGTGCTTGCCAAGCATGGCCTCAAAGCATGCTGCTGGTTGGCCATATTTTTTGTTTCATTTGGAAATGCTCATTCACATGTGTGAAAAGAAATTATAATTTTTGGAATATATGATGATAAACACAGTTAAGCAGAGGGTGAATATAAATCTTGCAGATTATTTTCTAAGCAATAGCAAATATGCAATTAAGGTTTTCTTTATATAAGTACTGCTTCACATATTCTCTCATATTCATTTATTTATATATACATTCAGCAAAGTTCAATTGAATGTCTACCTCATGCTAGAAATTTTATTAGTGTATAAGACCAACAAAACAAAATAAAATGACAGCAAAGCACCTCGATCTCAGGCTTAATGTAATAAAGGGTTTGTTTTGTCCCCACATATTTTAATGTCCACCATGACAGATTGGGGTCCTGTACTTGAAACTGCAACTGACTTGGACCAGCTGTGCACATGCTTGGCAACACTGTATATTATTAAGTCTGTCACAAAAGCCAGAGCAGTGGTGTGGCTCAGTTGGTTGGGTCTTGTCCTGTGCACCAAAAGGTTACTGGTTCAATTTCCTGTCAGGGCACATGCCCAGATTGTGGGCTTGATACCTGGTAAGAGGCATGTAGGAGGTTTCTCTCTCTCTCTCCCTCCCTCCCTCTTCCCCCCTCTCTCTCAAGTAAATAAGTAAGCAAACAAACACATAAATAACAATGCTGATTTAAAAGACTAAGTGGACAGGCTGTTGGCAATGGTGGGCAGTCCCAATGTGGACCCAAAAGCATCAAGAAAACTTTTTTTATAAGCTTTTTCAAGGTTTTGGTGCTTTTTTTTCCCTACTAGAGTGTATATTCTTTTAAAACTTGTATTTATTAAAGATACCATACCTTTCTAGTTAGGTGTTTAGTGGTTGCTTGCTTACACTTGGAATTTTAATCTTATTTCCTTTGTAATTTTTTACTTGGAACTC
This sequence comes from Plecotus auritus, assembly GCF_963455305.1. Taxonomy (NCBI): domain Eukaryota; kingdom Metazoa; phylum Chordata; class Mammalia; order Chiroptera; family Vespertilionidae; genus Plecotus; species Plecotus auritus. The sequence goes on from NC_137770.1 coordinate 164,398,897, forward strand.
AGAAAAATGAATATCACATAGTTAATAAACCACTGGCTGATTTGCATTGGAAGGAACTACATTTTCATTTTTAGAGGTATTTCTTCACCTTCCTATGAAAGAAAAAAGATGTATAGCTAATCATGATGGATCAAGCAGGTCATAATTGCCACTCTTTCTTAACGAAGATAATCTTGTGCTCTGCCATTTTATTTTTCTATTTGAGGAAGGAATTGAAATTTCAAAAACACACATTTCCAGCAGTAGGCTGAACAGATTTGAACAGGAAGAGGAATTCCTCTTCATGCCCTGGGTAATGTTATCTTAACATGACAGATTATTTTCCCCCAAAATTTTTCACCTCAGCCATCCATCTGCGGGAGGAGATCATAATGTTTTATGTGGCAGAAGGCAGTCATTTCCTTGGTGAGTTATCTTTTCAGGGAAGCTTGTCTTTCCCTGGAAGTGCAGTGATTACCACAGAGGCTTCTGAAACAAATGCTTTGTCTTGGTCATTAGGCGGGAAGACTGAGCTACTTCAGTAATTAAAAAGCTCCATTCACTTGAGTCAAGAGAGCTGCCCGCAGCCAGTAGTGTTGGCCAGACTGCTCTGAGCAGGAGAGAAAGTTCCAGCTGAGCTAGGTTTTTAAAATTTAACTTGAAAACATGCTTGGAGCTTCAGATCCCATCAGGTGGTTACTTGTCAAATATGCTCTGCCAGCATTAGCTGGTCTGGGGAATAATTTGTCTGCCCTTCAAAAAAATTAAGTGAGAATCCAGGCTTTCCCAGACAAGAAATAGCAGCCTGCGGGTTCATTGGAAAGTATCACTGGCTGGACCCTAAAAAGAAAAATAACAACGGTCAGAGTAATTGCATTCCTTTCTCTTATATTCAAGAAAAGACCTTCTTTATAATTTTGTCAAAATGATTAGTTTTATTTCTAACCTGTCGAGTAGGTATCGAATCTTCCTGGGTTCTTAATTTGCTTTTTAAAATGGGATAGTCCAAAACAAAATGGACCATTATTTTTTTTCCAAGAATTTCCCTGGTAACTATCACAAAATTAGTCTTCAGCATGAAATATTTTTTTTAAAATATATTTTATTGATATTTTACAGAGAGGAAGGGAAAGGGATAGAGAGCTAGAAACATCGATGAGAGAGAAACATCGATACAGCTGCCTCCTGCACACCTCCCACTGGGGATGTGCCCGCAACCAAGGTACATGCCCTTGACCGGAATCGAACCCGGGACCCTTGAGTCCGCAGGCCGACGCTCTATCCACTGAGCCAAACCGGTTTCGGCATGAAATATTTTTTGAAAGAGGATTTAATTTATACAATACCCAAACAAAGTTCAAACAGGGAACTAGAGCCTACGCCTGTGGATAGTTAAAGGATATTGATTAAGTCCTATGTCAGAAAAGATGGGGAAATATCAGTTGTAAAAAGTTATCTACTCAAGAGGCTTGCAAGGTTAGAGGAGAAGGTGGTCATTGAACATAATGCTAAGAGCAATATAAGTTCTAGGAGACTGTGATCATTCGTTAATAATCCACAGACTTTTTAGATCAGTCTGGCCCAGAGGAGTGATAGGATTTCACAGAGGACAGGAGAATCTTACCTTTGCTCACTTTTCTAAAATGTGGAAGCTGGCAGGAGGTTTTGTCAACACAAGTCCTGGGGATTTTGAGCTTGACTGTAGAGGAATGTATGACCCATTAGTAGATTTTTAGCTGGACATCCAGTATTTCCAAATATAGGGGGAAAATTATGAAAGCGAAGTTGTAAAACAGAGGAGTAACAGCTTACCACCATTCATTCCTCTAAAAATATGAGTCTTAGAAATCACCCCACTGTTATTCTACCCTTTATGCTATGCTTTAGAAAAAGACATTACTCTATGTCATCACTTATAGAGCATTGAAACTGTACACATTCCACCAAAAAGAAAGCATGGGAAGGGACAGAGTAGGACTATGATTACCACTTTCACAGCACATCTAAGAGCCTCTCTACAGAATTAAATGTGGCTGTGTCTTAATCCCTTAATTAAAGAAGTGGCATTTCACAGCAATGTCTATAAGGCAGAACAATTTTCAATCCCAGAGTTTCTCAAAGAGTAATAAATGTGAAGGATTGTTTCCCTAACACATGCAAATTTCCCTTTCCCTCCCTGTTTTGTTTACTTAGGTGCAATTATTACAGATGAGGGGAATCCATCAATCAGTCCTTCACTGAGCATCCACTACACCCCAGAAGAGAGACATCAAAATTAGATGTGCAATAGTTGTCTGTGATATTTGTTCTCAGTTAGTGTGCACACCCATGCAGGGTCGTCTCCTCACAGACACCAATGTGTAGAAAATAGATGTTATATAGAATGTGTTACACTGGTAAGGAACGAGAGTGTTGAGAAATACCAAATTGGGTTATCTGGGTTATCTAATTTAAAAATCCACCTTGTTATTTGCATTGATGTACATCTACTGTATAACAACTAATCACAAAATTTTAGTGATATATAAAAATAAGCATTCATTTTTTCTCAGGTTTGTGGATAGGATAATCTTGGTTGGGTTCAGATGGGTGGCTCAGTTGGATAGAAGGGGTGGTTTGCTGGGGAAGCTCAGACCCACAATGGCTCTCATCCTCTTACGAGCAGTAAGGGCAAGCTTGGGCACATTCTTCTCCTGCTTATAGCAGAAGTGAAAATGGAAATAGATGAGGCCAACATTTGGCACTTGCTGGTTGGAATTTCCCCTTCTGCTGCCAACCAAATCACAGAGAAGATTGGCTTACTTTCCAGAATAGGGAGTAATCATCCTCTCCAAAGGAAAAGCCCAGGAGATATAATAGCAGTTCATAAAAACAAAAAATAGAGCAAAATTCAGAGTCCCCTCCATGTGGTACAAACCACTGCCCTCGTAAGTAAACTTCTGGCCCTTATCATTTCATCCTATGGGAACTGGGAGATGGGGAACCAATAGAGTAATTACTCTGGCCACTGCTTTGTGCTGTGAGTAATAAACGATGTCTTTCTCTGATTCTGGGGTCTGTGTCTGCTGTCACTACACATATAGGACACTGTGGTTGGCTAACGTATTAGTGTTCAACAGGGTGAAATGTCAAACCCTTTACCATTTAAGATTTAAAACTTTTGTGCATAAATAAAATACAAGTGCATCCAGAGCAAAATATAAAAGACAGCAACTACCTACATCCAAAATAGTGAAGAAGTGACTTAGAAATTCACTTTTATTTCTATGACTATGGACATCATGTCCATTATGCATGTGACCAAAGGAATTTAAACATTACTCAAACTTCTATACAATCCCTATTCTAATTATATTCATGTCATTGCCCACTAAGTGACTTGTCAAGCGAGAGAAGAAATTACAAAAAAGGGTTGGGTTGCTTGGAGTTGGAATTTTGAGGTCAAGATTTGGAAATAGTAAATCCCTCAAACAAAGCAAATCAGGAACTACTGGTATCTAACTTAAGATGTCAAGATAAATTTGAGGTCAGGGGTCAGAAGACTGAACTGTCTGACTCAGACATTTGAAGTCATATGAGAGAGTTTGTAAAGGAACTAGTAACAGCGAGGGACCATGAGGGGGTATATGACATGCTCCTCCCCCACTCAGATTTCCTCAAGGTTGAAACCTGAACTTTATGTATCTCGTACCTAAAACGTGGAAATCAGTGACTGACAGGCATTATCTCGAAGTCCTACCTTTACTATTTTGAGAAGTCATGTAGCTCAGAATTTTGAAATGAACTAACACCTAATCTGGGGAAAAAGGAGTTCCGCTTTTGGATTTAACTCAAAATCCAACAAAACGTTTTCAAGCATCTAGAAGATACTGCCACATCTGGAAGAGGTTGCCACATTTCCTCTTCCAAACGCCATTTATTTTACAAAATATTTGCTTTCACTTAGAAGTTATTTTATAAAATCTGTTTATTAGATGAACTGGAACCTGAATCATTTATTTTCCTCAAGTCTTGGTTTAAAAAATAAAAAGCATTGTGTAAGGAAATCCGTTCATTTTTTAATCAGAAACAGAAGTTCACTAAGTAAATGCCATGGAAAAAAGCTCAACAATTTGTGTTGTTAGACTTTTTCTTGAGATTTTAATATCAATATATTTGTCCTTAATTTACCCCTAATGCTAAACTTCTTAACCTTCCAGGTCTTTTATATGAACACCTTTATTTTCTAGGGGATAAAAAAAGAAAAATTGAGAATTATTTTCATACCATTGCCTTGGCAACTGAATCCTATACTTTTTCTTGTTTTTCGAATTGCATGACATTCCAATTAAGTGTCTTTAAGATGATAATAGCTAATACTTAGTTATTGCTTCCTTTGGGTCAGGTCCTATTCCAAGTGCTTTATATGATTAATCCCTGTTATTCCTTTCAAGGACTCTGTGAGAGAAAAGGTCCCCGTTTAACAGATGAAGAATTTAAAACATTAGAGGTTGGCATATCTTCCCAGATTCACCAAGAGGGTCACACAAGAACTGACACTTCAACCAGAGTCAGACCCTAAGATCCTATCCTGAAACCTCTGTTCTTCACATCTGCACACTGGGCACTTTCAGCCAACAAAATTTTTATCCTGGCCAATGGGACTTTTCTCCTAAATGGTCAATTCCAATCTTCTGCCACCAATCCACCTTCACACTGCATCCAGACTGATGGTTTCAAAACACAGATCTGATTGTGCTATCAATAATTAAAACAACCCAATTGCTTTCTGCTATTTTATAAGTGAAAAGAATGTTCATTAACATGGTAACACTTTCTGCATCATCTAGCTCCTTCCTAATCTCCACCTCCCCCTCAAAGGAAGTCTGTCTGTGCTCCAGCCACACAGATTTCTGCTCCTAAGACCTTATTCATCATTCTTCCTCTGTGGGTTTTTCCACATGCTCCTCCTGGTGGATAAAAGGCTCTTTACTCTACTCTCTGTCTATTTAATTCTACACAGTCATGAAACCTTCATTAATTAATACTAATGCAATGGTTGAACATTGTGGCCAGAAGAAAAATTATATTTCATTAACCAATTTGGATGATGGAAATTGAAAGTATTATCAAAGACATAAGCATCCAAATCCTCAGGTTCCAATTGAATGATGAGCAATTGCAAAGTTGCTAGGCAAAAATGTGTTCTTTGCCCACTGTCAAAATGAGCATAGGCTGAAACTGCTTTTAAAACAAATATAGTCCTGGCTCTAAGAAAACTATATAAAACACTCTATCATTTTAGATTATAAAATATCACAACTATAAATAGACTATCCCACCAAAAATTTGCAAGGTTTATTCCACAAATGGAAGGAAATTTCCTAGGAAACCTCATATAATATAACAAATTTGCAAGTCTTATTTCACAAATGGAAGAATATTTCCTAGGAAACCTATAATAAATCTATAGTAAAAAGTACTAACATCCCTAACAATATTAAAAATGAATATTTTTGGATATATTAAATAAAAAGAGCAATGGAAGGATTTTTACATAGGTTGGAGATACTGGGAAATATAGAGATAAAAGAATATCTTTATCACCACAGAGAAAAAGTAGTAAGTTGGAGGTTGTCACTGAACCAGAAGACCTTGAACTTTGCCTTGGGACCAACAATGAACATGCCTAGTCAGTAAAGAGAATTGAAAGAGGGCAAAATAAATGTCATTCCATAAACAACTATAATTTGAAAGAATTCTCTCACACTCCTTTGAGTTATTATCACTACTTCTAACAGCTTTTGATTTTGTCCAATTTACAGTGACTATGGGACCACTTTAAACAAAAAGTCCCATGGGAAACGCCCCACCTTCCCTTCCCCTGAAAGTACTTTGGCTGGATGGTTCAGGCATTGCTATAAAGTACTTTAACGATTAACAATTATAAACCCTCTGCACTTACTTTACAATTCTGCTCCTCTTCTGCAGGTCTGAGCTCTTTAAAGTGTTAACATTCCAATTCCTCCTTCATGAAGATAATGTGCAAAAGTAGCAAAATGAAGAGGTTCTTTATTTTCATTACATTGAACTATATTATGCATGGTCTCTTGTCTTAAACATAAGTAAGTATGTTGGATGAATACTATAGTATTTTTTCTGGACTGCAATGTTTGGCATTGAACCTAAATGTTTTCCAGTGCAGCCTGCATATGCTTTTACAAAGTGAATAGCGAAGGTTTAATATAGTTCATTTGACAACGTATTGTTCTCTCTCTCTTATGAAATAGCAGCTTTGACGTTTGTGTGGCCACTCTTAAGTTGGGTTTATGTCTCTGAGGCATCTTAATAGGATGCTCTGAGAAGCCCTGTCATTGAGGAGGCTGAAAATCACTTTAGACGAGGAGTTAGGACCAGGCAATGAAGACAATGTGTCAAAGATGGCAATTGAGTCTTATTTCCTCAGAAAGAACATTTGATGTTATTCCTCTTACACTACTTGCCTTTCCAAGTCACAGCTGAGCATTCACAGCATTCTGAGTTCTTCGTGGTACCCAATTGGACCCAATGAAGCCCAACACTGGCTTTATCACTCATTCCCCTTCGCAACTGAATTATTCTTGTACTAAAATAGTGAATTTTGTACCAAAGTGCATCATGTCAAGTAGCTAAAGACTGAAGAACTATTTCCTAGGCAGCAGTTTGAATTCAGATTTTTTTTTTCAGATTTAAGTAGCAAAGTTATCCTAATTTGCTTCATGAAAGGATCAGCACATATATGGAAACATGTATTAAAAAGACAAATATTTCTACATGTGTCTTTCCATAATTTACCAAAATATTTGAAATATGGTCACTATTAAATGCTAAGCATTTAATTGATGTAATGTATTCTATTTTTGGTATAAAAAGTATTATAAAGTTTTTAAAAGTTATTCTGCCTCAGACATCACTCTATTGATAACTTGGAACTCTTTATTTTATATTTATTGAATGTAGATGTGTTGCTTCATTCTTTGTAGTTCTCAGTTGCAAGAAGTTTATTTATAAATAAAGTGGGATAAAATATAAAAACTCTTTGAGCCTTGTCTAGCACATCATAGTTGTGAAAACTTAGCTTCCCTCCCCCCCCCCAGTTCCCATCATGGCCTATTTATAATAAAGAAGAATTTTGCTCTATTAATTCCCTGGAATCCATCACTGTCATAAATAGGTGGGACATAACTAGATTGATTTTTTGGACCAAAGGAGCAAGCTAGTTATTTTAGAATTGCTGAACTGTAACTACTTCACTGCTAATAAAAATGAGAGAGTCTGGGTTGTTTCATATAGTATGATGGGTTAAATCAGTGTTCTAAAGAAACTGAGAAAAAATATTTAGAGAACAGAATGCCTGGTCTTTCTAAAGATTCAGCTGCAATTCTAAATGACATTCTGGGTATTTGATAACAAAGAAAACCCATCAACCAAATCCATAGAAGATTGCAGAGCAATGGTTGAAAAAAAAAAAAAAAGGTGTTTAGGAAAAAACTTGTAGATATTACACCTGTTCTAAAAGTTTGTTTTTCTAAATTAAAGTTTTATATCCCTACATTGGTGCTAAAAAAGCGCTTATTAAAATCACAGGCCTCAAAGTATCACAATATATTTAGTCAGTTAAATGGTAGTACTGACAAATAATTATATTCTTTGCTGAATTCATTACATAAATTAATTTAATGATCACAAACCCTATAAATCCATGATATTATCATCCCAATTTCACATATAAAGAATCTGAAGTTGCAGATGGCATACCCAAGATAACACAATATTTCAAGCCCACTTTAGCTAACGGGGGAAATATTTTCAAGGATGTGAGAGGGCTCCCAGGTTTGAAGGAGAGCTGGGAACAGTAGTGGGAAGAACAGAAATTGAGAGCATTCTGGGTAAGAAAAACAGAGCAAACCCGAGGCAGAAGCAGTCGTTCACACTGTGATGACGGACGGTCTGATGTGAGGTCCCCTGGCTTATGCTTTAAATTCCTCCCCAAGTGCCTGTGCTTGGCAGGCTTTGCTCACACATCTGCCTGTGAGAAGGAGAGAAGGAGAGACAGCATCTACTCCCTTTCCCTTTTGAGTTAGAGGACTGACTGAACTAGAAACTACACAATCACCACGTGCACACTCTTTTCCCCAAAAAGGGAAACAGGGTACTAGTAGAATGGGCAATGGATAGCAAGGAACAAAAACAGCAAGTATCCACTAAAAATAGCTATCAATTATAAGTTAATTCTGAAGCAGGTTGAATGCACATATTATCTGTCACAACCTGGCCTGACACGTGTCTTTGTCCATTCAGGCTGCCATAACAAAATGCAACAGGCTAGGTGGCTTACAAAAACAGACATTCATTCCTCAGAGTTCTGGAGGCTGGCATTCTGAGATCAAGTCACCAGCTGACTCAGTGTCTGGTGAGAACCTGCTTCCTGAAGGGCATCTGCTCATTGTGCTCTCATGTGGTGACAAGCACCAGGGAACTCCCAGGGCATCTATAAGGACACTAATCCATCATGGAGGCTCCACCCTGACCTCATCACTTTCCAGAGGCTTCACCTTCTAACACCATCACATTTGGGCTTAGGTTTCAATATGTGAATTTAAGAAGACACAGACATTTGGTGACTAACAATACATGTTATGATTCCTATTCTACAGATAAGAAAACTGTGTTTCAGGGGTATGAATAACTTTGTTCAAAGAGACACATTTAATTAGTGGCAGAATTAAGAATCAAACCTAAGGACTACTTGAATCTTAATCAATGGTGTTTTTACCCCAATTTGATTGTAGATTTGTCTCTTCTCCCCCATGTATAATTTAAACCAAAGTGTGCTCTTCAAAAAAATAAATATAAAAATACAGCATTGGCCCACAGTTAACATTATCCAGAGTTTTATATCTTGCAATGCTACACAATGGAAGCCTAGAGCTATTTGCAGACAAAGAGCCTGGAATTAATTTATTCTTCAAGGAGTGTTCCTCTTCCCCTTGCCATATTGTTCTTCTGTTCATACCTCTAGGCACTTCCTTTCAATTCTGAGAAGTGCAACTTTCTAAGTCACTCAAGCTGACATCCTACATGACCTGCCAATGGCAAAAAAAATAAACACACTTTTACTGTTGACGAGTTCTGACAATGTTCTTCTGGAGGAAAAGTGAAGCCTTTCATTATATGAAAGTAAAAATAAGTTACTTTTTGTAGGAAACAAAATCCTCAGGAAAAAATAGTAAAAATGCAATATTAACTCCATTTTATAGATTTCCAATTTGACTCATTTAGTCATTGTTTAGCGTAAGAGGAATAATAAAGAGACATGATTAGTGGTGGAATATAGTATTTAACCCACCTTTGAAATGAAGTCCCTTTTTAATTTACTGAAAACAAAGGTGACAACTACTTGGAATATAATAAATATTGTGTTTCCTCAGAAACACAATATTTAATTACTTATTGCAATGTAGAATTTTTTGAAATATATTTTGGTAAATTTAAAAATGTAACCTCAAGGAATGAATTCCTATACCAATGATTCACTAATTTAAAGAAAACACTCCTTAAAGAGTATAGTTATTATATACTCAGTTTCCTAGACTAATTTGTGTCAGGGCATGAAAAATAAAATAGTTCAAAAGTATAAAAACAATTTCCAAAGCAGAAAGTAGACTTTGTTCAGTTTTATTTTTAAACTAGAGGCCCAGTGCATGAAATTCGTGCACGGGGGGGCGGGGGGGGGGAGGGTGTCCCTCAGCCCAGCCTGCACCCTCTCCAATCTGGGACCCCTCAAGGGATGTCCAACTGCCCGTTTAGGCCTGATCCCGGTAGGATTGGGCCTAAATGGGCAGTCGGACATCCCTCTCACAATCCAGGACTGCTGGCTCCCAACTGCTCACCTGGCTGCCTTCCTCCTGATTGCCCCTAACCGCTTCTGCCTGCCAGCCTGATCACCCCCTAACCACTCCCCTGCCAGCCTGACTGATGCCTAACTGCTCCCCTGCCAGCCTTTTTGCCCCTAACTGCCCTTCCCTGCAGGCCCAGTCACCCCCAACTTCCCTCCTCTGCCAGCCTGGTCCCTCCCAACTGCCCTCCCCTGCTGGCCATCTTGTGGCAGCCATCTTGTGTCCACATGGGGCAGCCATCTTTGACCACATTGGGGCAGCCATCTTGTGTGTTGGAGTGATGGTCAATTTGCATATTACTCTTTTATTAGATAGGATAGACTTTACTTTCAGAACTGTGTTAGATTTACAGGAAAATTGAGAAAAATAGTACAGAGATTCCCATATGCCCTACACCCAGTGGCCCCTATTATTAATTGTTTTTATTAATATGGCACATTTGCCACAATTAGTGAAACAGTGTTACTATTCACTAAAGCCCATCCTTTATTCAGATAACCTTCATTTTTATTAAGTATTTTCCTTGTTCCAGGATCCCATCCAAGACCCACATGACATTACGGTGTCATGTCTCCCTAGGCTCCTCCTGGTTGAGACAATTTCTCAGACTTTCTATGTTTTTTGATGACTTTGACAGTTTTGAGAGGTGCTGTTTGGGCATTTGGTAGAATGTCCATCTGTTGAAATTTGTCTAATTTTTTTCTCATGAATAGATTGTTGTTTTGTTACATTTTGCTTGTTTTGGTAGGAAGAAAACCAGCAAGGTCAATGCCACTTCCATCGCAGCAGGTCCAGGGCACATACTATCATGCTTTATGACTGTTTGATATTGACCTTGATGACCTGGCTGAGCTAGTACTGTCAAGTTGCTCCATGTGAATTTGCTCTTCCCCATACTCTAGCTATATTATGCTCTGAAGAGAGAAGCCTCTGATCAGTGTTCACACTGAAGAAAGAAGGATTTGTACTCTGTCCTGGGTAATAGAGTATATACATACATTATTTAGATGTTTTGGGCATGGGGAATTTAATCAATTATCCTCCATTAATTTATTTATTCAACCATTGATATAAATTGACTCATTGACATTATGTTATACTTTGCATTATAAACCAATACTCCTTTAAGCATTTTGTTGCTCAAATTGTTCCACTTTTGGCCCGGGGGACTCTTTCAGTTGGCTCCTTATCCTTCTTATATTCCCCATCAGTGGATGTGTGTGGTGTTTGTGTGTGTGTGTTTTGCAGTTTCTTAGTTTATACTACAAAGTGTATCTTGAATGTTTCTTGCCCTGATCCTAGAATCACCCATTTCTCAAAAGAGCCCTGGGTTGCTACTGGAAACCAAAGTCTGGGTACTAGTTGTGCTCAATGAAACTGAGGTGGCATGGCTTCAAGGCCCTTTCAGCTGACAAAACAAGGACTTATATGTGTTTATATCAATTATATTGTAAAATAATAGATAATCCTATCTAATAAAAGGGTAATATGCAAATTAACCATCACTCTGTCACAAAGATGCCATTGCCCATAGTGGCCAGGGTGCTGGACGCTGGTGGCATCACCCCAGCCCATGGAGGGAGGGAGAGAGGGAGGGAGGGAGGGAGGAAGGACGGGCGGGCCTCTGGCCAGAGGCTGGCGAGGGCCCATGAGACACTGGGGCGGCATCGCTCTGGCGACGAGCCCCAGAGTCCCCCACGCCCCAGCCCGCAGAGGGAAGGTGGGTGGGCCTCTGGCTTCATTGCAGGCTGGACTGAGGGACCCCCCTCCTCCATGCACTAATTTCATGCACCGGGCCTCTAGTGTCTAATATTTGAAAACAGGTATTTTCCATATGTTTTGTTCACTTTCATAATTTTCCACTATGGAGGGCAAGTCTGATGCCAGCTGCTTAGTGGTGGTGGAAATTCACCTAGGCAATATTCAAGGGAGAAAAAAACAAAATTGAAGGACTTACACTGTTGGCTATAAAGACATACTCCATACATACAATAAATAAGACAATATATTATTTTCTCAAAGATGGTTAATGCAACTAATGGAACTGAATAAATAATATATAAGCCTCATGTGTTTATAGCCACCTGAGTTATACCAAAGGTTCCAGTGCAATGTAGTGAGAATAAGATAAGATGGTCTTTTCAATAAATGGAGTCAAGCCAATTGAAAATTTACATTGTAAAAAAATGTACTTTGACCTCTTTCTCACATCATATCCAAAAATAATTTAAGATAATTCATAGAATTAAATGTCAGAGTGAAAATATGTTTGTACAATAAAATACATTCATGGCTTTGGGTTTGATAAAGATTTCTTATAAACCTCAGGCCCATCAAAACATACCATTAAAAGAGTGAGAAGAAAAAAAAAAAAAACAGGACAAAAATATTTGCAAAACATTACTCAAATGACTCAGATACAGAACATATAAAGAAATTTTACAAATTAATAAACATAATAACCCTAGCCGGTTTGGCTCAGTGGATAGAATGTCAGCCTGTGGACTGAAGGGTCCTGGGTTTGATTCTGGTCAAGGGCAAATGCCCAGGTTGTGGGCTTGATCCCCAGTAGGGGGTGTGCAGGAGGCAGCTGATCAATGATTCTCTCTCATCATTGATGTTTATCTCTCTCTCTCTCTCTCTGAAATCAATAAGAATATTTTTTAAAAAAGATTATAAAGCTTCACACAAATTCTTATATAGACTCTAGAGAAAATAATACCCAATAGCCAAGAAAAAGTCTTTAAAGGTCCTGAACATAATTTATCACTATCATAATGAAAATTAAAACTTCAGAGATACTTCCACCAGAATTAAATTAGCAGCTTCCCTGAGTGTTGGTGGAGATGTGGGCAGCTGATGCTGTGACTCCACTCCTGGAAAACCATTCTGGGAAAGTATCCCTAGTGTCAATCATCCAGTATTTCCTTTTTTGCGCATATGCCCTAGAGAGATGAATACATGTCACCAAGAGACACATTTGATAACTTTCAGGGTAGCTATATTCTTAAGATAAGAATATTAGAAATATTGCAGAGAAGTAAATAATTTGTGATATAGTCATGCAACCAAACATGACATAACAATGAAAAAAAGTACTCTTGGAATGCACAACTACATGACGCTTACAGATCTAATGTTGAGTGACAGAAGTTAGAGGCAAAAGAATGCAATTATCTCCATTGTGCTCTGTGTAAAAACAGGCAAAGCAAGTCTGTGGAATAAGGTGGGAGTGCAGTGTGTTGAGTGGTGCTGAGTGGTATGTGGCATGCAGAAGTTCTCTGGGGTACCAGAAATTGTATATATATCCAAATATATCTTGTATATATTCATGTGGTGGTTACATAGAGGTTAGTTGCACTCTTAAAATGTGTGCACTTTATTACATCTCATTTTAGTAATGAATAATGATAAATACAAACAAAATTAATTTACTTTACAATAAACTTTTCTTATTTAACATTTATGTTTTTTTAGAATCAGTAAATAATTTTATTGTAATTACACACATGATGTCTGAATTAGAAAAACAAATAATAGGACAATATGTGGAATGTATATATTTTTTGATGGCTTGAGAAAAGAACTACAAAAAAAAATCATCTCCAAGTGCAAATTAGTTATCTGAGTTCCTCCAAAGAAATTATTACCAAATCATAGGCATATAATTACATATCCTGATAGAACTATGGTAGCTTGCTTCCAGATTAATTCATTGCCTGGTACACATACAAATAAATAAGGTGAAACAAACAAACAAAAAAACAAACACACAAAAAGGAACCCACAAAAGTAAACCTTTGAATTCAACAAAATTAAGAGATAGAGAAGTTTCAAAATTTTCTATTGTTTCTAAGGCAACTAAAGCCACTAGATTCCATGCAGGAAACAGAGATGGACAAGTTGGGGAGAACCCACAAGCCTGGAAGGGGCAGCAGAGGCAGAGAGGATGAAGAGAGAGAGCAAGTACTCTACCAGAGAGAGAGGGTCCTCCTCTGTGCCTGCAACCTGGGCATGTGCCCTTGACCAGAATCAAACCCAGACCCTTCAGTCTGCAGGTTTCAGTCCACAGGTTTCAGTCCAGAGGTCATGCTCTTTCCACAGAGCCAAACTGGCTAGGGCTAGGTGTGTGTTTTTAATATCAGACAAGTCTGAAAGACGATTCAAAACCATTGAAAGAAAATAAGGAGGGCACTGTTCATCAGTACAGTGTGCACTGTGAGCACAGGGCAGTTATGAAAATTCATGCATACAACAGCAGATCGTTGTCACCATAAAGTAAAAATTATGGGAATAACTAGAAAAAACAGACAAAAGGGCACTTATATTAGGATATGAAGTAGACAAAAGGAAATAAGAATATAGAAGACAACACAATAAGTTATATCTTATGGAGATGATAGAAGATAGGGGGTAAATAGGTTGATAGATAAATGATAGATAGATGATGATAGATGATAGATAGATGATAGATAGATAGATAGATAGATAGATAATAGACAGATAGATAATATTTATGGAGAGGTTTAGGTATGTAAAATTCTTCATGTTCTAGTACACACTTTTCTTAAGAACTCATGGAAAATTTATGAAAATTGACCATATAAGCAGGCCATTAAGAAAACTCAATAATTCCCACCCCACAGAAAACAGAAGTGCTGGGGGAAATATTTTCTAATCACAATACAATACAAATATAAATAAATCAAAAAGCAGAAAACCAAAAAGATCACCCAATAAGATGTTAAACAAATAAAAGCTATTTTTCACTTTTTAGCCAAAAGAAAATTAAAAAAAGAGTGAAATAAATGATTTAAGTACTCACTGAAAATAATTTTAAAATTTTGCTAAACTAAAGATACACAAAAATAAGTAAATAATAAAAATAAGCGCAGAACACAGAAAAACAGAAGATCTAATATATTTATCAAAATACCTGATTCTCAAAAATCTTTTGATGACTATATAAACCACCAGTTTAAATGATCAAAAGATTAAAACAAACAAAACAAAAGAATAAAATGCAATAAGTCATAAGTGGTATATAATTTCAGAAATAAGAATCCTTTAATAAGTTAAGATATTTTGCAAAATTATATATTAAATATTAACACCTTTTGAAATTGATTATTCTCTTGGAAAAATAATTTTCAAAACTGATTCATGAAGAGATATAACATACTAGAAGCCCAGTGTACGAATTCATGCAGCGTGGGGTACCTAGGCCTAGCTGGTGATCAGGGCTGATCGGGGCTGTCTCGCCCAGTCCTGATTGGGGCCTGCTGGCCAGAGGGAGGGACCGTGGGAGGTTGGCTTGCCACGGGGAGGGAATGTGGGAGGTTGGCTGACTGCATGGAGGGACCGGGGGAGGTTGGCCGACCATGGGAGGTTGGCTGTGTGAGCACTTTGACTACCAGGGGACAGCTCCTGCATTGAGCATCTGCCTCCTAGCAGTCATTGCACGTCATAGCAACTGGTTGACCGGTCGTTCTGGTTGTTTGGTCGTCTCGCTTAGGCTTTTATATATATAGATAAGCAAATCAATTGCTGTAAAAGGAACTGAAGTTCTGGCCAGGTTCCTCAGTTGGTTGGAGCATCATTCGGTACACCAAAAGGCGTGGGTTCGACTTGCAGTCAGAGCACATACCTAGTTTGTGGGTTCAACTCCCAGTCAGGGAGCCTATGGGAGGCAACTGATTGATGTTTCTCTCTCTTCCTCTTTCTCTAAAACAATCAATAAAAACATATGGCTTAGGATTTAAAAAAGGAACTGAAATGTTTACTAAAGTACAACCCTTTCCCCTCCAAAAAAGCATCATGTCTATTATCTCATAGAGCAATGATTTTCAACCAGTGTGCCACAAGAATTTTTAAAAAGTGCAGTACTTGATATTTAGTCAAGGGCACTGACCTCTTTTTCATTAGATTGTCAAATAAAAAAACAAAAAACAGGCAAAACAACAATAGCCATTTGGTGTGAATGAATAAAAATTATACCTATTTTTTTGTCAGATCAGCAAAAACATATTTTTTTGGTGTGCCACAGAACTTTAGTAATTAGCTTATGTGTGTCTCAAGATGAAAAAGGTTAAAAATCACTGTCCCAGTGGAATTCTATCAAACTTGTTATTGTTAATCCTCACCTGAAGATATTTTTTTCCATTGATTTTTAGAGAGAGTGGAAGGGTGGGGGGGGAAGAGAGAAAGAGAAACATCGATGTGAAAGAGACACATCGATTAGTTGCCTCAAGCATGTGCCCCAGCCAAGGATCAAGCCTGCAACTGAGGTATGTGCCCTTGATTGGAACAGAACCTGGGACCCTTCAGTCCAAAGGCCAAAGCGCTATACACTGAGCAAAACCTGCGAGAGCCTACTAAACTTTTAATTGCAGAATCTAAAGCAGTACAAGGATGGAAAATTTGCAAATACTATCATGAAGTTTTTAATATAAAATTAACAAATACTGTACAACAAAATAAAATTATAACAATTCCCATAGTGAATATTAGTGCTAAAGTATTATTTGACATATTAGCAAACATAATCCAGGTTTATAGTAAAAGAATAATACATTATAATCAAGTGAGATTTATTTCAGTAATGAAAAGACAATTTGATATTAATAAAATTCCTCATATTAATAGAACTAAGGAGAAAATATATGATGCTGAAAATGCAATTGGTAAATTTTAGTGACTATATTAGTTAAAAAAAACACTCAAAATAGGAGTTTGTGGGTATAATAAATAGAATTAAATACATTTGTTTTACCCCAACTAATATTATCAAGCCTCTTGATTTAAAACATGAAGCACTTCTGATAAAGCCAGAGACAGAAAGACATTTCTACTATTACCACTATTATTCAATTAAAGAAGAAAGGCAAGCAAGAGAAAAAGCAGTGATTGCCTTTTAAGGGAACTTATCCTGCAGAAACTCTTGCACAAATGCTAAATGATGTATGTACATGATTATGTGTTGCTATACTCTATTAATTACCAAGATTAATAATGACCGATGGCCATTAATAGGGTTCTGTAGCATAAAGTCTCTCGCACACCACACATATAAGAATCAGTATGGCAGAGCCCCTGGCTCCCTCACCCCATCCTTGCCTCACTGTGACCCCAGGGCCATGGATAGAGGCTGAGTAGCTGACAACCTCCCACCATAGCACCTGCCTGGTATCTCAGCCTTTCTGCCTCTGGGCCTTCTCCTGGACCACTGAAGACATCTCACCCCAGATGGGAAGTGCTCCGGTTTCCTATTCTTTGGATTCACTTCTGTTTCTGAGGTTTTTGTGTTACGGCTGTAAGCCTTTTGGAATGCCAGAATGTCAACTTCAATGTTGAGAAAGGCTATTGCTTGGGCATGATAATAAGCTCGGGCACGGTTCTTCAAGATGCCCTATGCATTTTGAACTGATGGCCATTGTATGAATCTGCATCCCTGATAGAACACACAGTTATAGCAGAAATAGGAATGGGCCCTCTCATGGTCTCCCAGTGATCCGGCGGGGCCCTGAACCTCCTGTCACTGCAACAGTAACCTCTGTGGTGAGGTCTTCTGTCACTTCCAGAAGTAGAACCAGACTCTTCAATCACAAGACACAATAGACACTCCTCTGAACCTGACATTCTCACCACCAGGGAATCATCTGAGGTTTGTGTACTAGTATGTGTGTGTTCAAATCCCATTTGTTAAAATGATTTGGCAAATTTAGTCTTTGACCACTGGGCACATTAGCCATAAGTTCTTGTTTGGTTTATCATGAACGTGGATGCATATATGTTCCTGCCCTTCTTGTCATTACTGAATGGCAATGTGCCTTAAATTTGTCCATCCATAATGACCTCCAAAGGGTCTAAAATTTTTCTTCAAATATTGACAACACACCAAGTAGAAGAAAGACATCTACACTTAGTCCTCAGGGTGACAGAGCAGGAATTTGAAGTTTTTACTTGTGTGTGTGTGTGTGTGTGTGTGTGTGTGTGTGTGTGTGTGCGTGCGCGCGCGCTAATTATACTTCAGAGACCAAAGAATTTATAAAATCTATAACCACCCTCTTTGGCAGAAAGGAGTTACTTACCAATTGACTGTGATAAGTGTGAGGAGATTGTCTTTTTGCTCCATAACTGGAACAGGAAGCTGTTTGCCTGGGACTCCAGGGATCCCTGGAGATCCTCACTCTGGGGGCTCCCACTCCTTGAGATTACTGTCAACAGGCAATTTCAACAGCCACCATCTGACCTGACCTATAACCAGAGATGGAGTGGAGTTATGGGATAAATTTCCGATAATCTCACTGGGCAAGTGATCCAGACCAGCACAACCACTGCCCAAGGGGATGTAGAATGGTATAGAGGGCTGATGGTGAATATGCATATGAATCAGTTCTAGTGAAGGTGGGAATTATTGCTTGTATTTTGCCACACTAGTGTTTCTGGGTTGTTGTTGTTGTTGTTGTTGTTTTTGTTTGGTTGGTTGGTTGTTTAAATTGTGACTTTCACCTGCTTAAAGAATCAGTAACAGGACAAAGTGACTCTAATGTGGGGCAAGCATGGAACCGGCATGCATGGGTGAACCCAGCCATCTGTTGATGCTCTGCCTGTGTGCCTTCAGACCTCATTGCTCCCCTGCAAGCTGTTGGCTCCAATCGTCCCACAAGTGCCTGCAGCCCAACCTGAGGGATTCCTCTGGCGGCAGAAAACCCTTGGCCTGCCAAAAGTTCTAGAGAGTTATAGCCGGGAGAAGCAGCCCTAGCAAATGACAGATGGGAGTTAATAGAAAAATGACTTCCTCTCCCTTGTCCCTATGGTAAGTCAGAGGAGAGGTGACCTCTGTGGTTTGTAGACTATGCAAAGAGACATGAAGGGTCTCCAGGGTCCTAGAAATGATCTGGGTGGTGTCTATTTGGGTTCATATGTAGGTCCAATCTATCCAGCTGTACAGTTAAGATATTTTCACTTCACTGTATGTGTATGTTGTACCCAATTAATTTAAAATTTTTGTGTGATTCAGATAATAATGTTTTTCATTAATATTGGTTTTTAAAATATAGTTGGTATACAATATTATATTAGTTTTGGGTATACAATATAATGATTTGACATTTACATACTTTACAATGTGATAACCCACTAATTCTAGTAATCATTTGTCACCATGCAAACTTATTCTGATATTATTGGCTATATTCCACTTCACCTTTTTTACCCATCCCCATATCCCCTCCACTCTGGCAACCATCCTTTTGGTCTGTTTCTGTTTTGTTTTGTTTATTCATTTGTTTTGTTTTGTTTAGGTTCCACATATAAGTGAAACCATACTGTATTTGTCTTTCTTTGTCTGACTTATTTCAGTTAGCATAATACCCTCTAAGTTTATTCATGTTGTCACAAAATACTACATGAAGCCCAGTGTTCATTGCAGCATTATTCACAATAGCCAATATATGGGAGCCACCTAAAACACAGAGAGGGTTCTAATTCATAAATTAATGAACCCAGAGATTATTTTCCCAACTTTCAAGAAATCCCATGGAAATAAATGTATAGAAAATAAGCAGACACATTCATAATAGCAAACAGAACTGGAATGGGGATTAAACTTATGCCAGGCAGAAGGATGTGGGCAGGCAGCTTGAAATCTAATGCAAGGAAGAGAAACACACAGCTCAGAATATATTTCAAGAGCTCTTCAACAGAGGTGATTACTTACCGGTCACCCTGAAAGCATCAGGGAGAAATCTGCAAGAAATACTGGGAGTCACATAGGACCATATGAGAAGGCCCATTAGTTGGCTAAAATAACTCAAAACTATAGGAATAGTTAAGCTTTACAGAGAGATGTACTTGATATAACAAGATCTTTTCCAGCTGCATATGTTAAACCGTCATCTTTAGATAAAGAGTTCTTAAGAGGACAAATGACTTTTGAATCCATCCCCGCACATCTTCAGCAGATTTATGTCCTTTGGGATCCATGTGGTCTTTGTACACAGTGGTGGGTTATGCTTCCCAGGGAAATGTTTTTTTGAGGGTGCATACTTATTATATTTTTTGTTGTTTTTAAGAGAAGATATTTAGTGCTTAATTTTTCACTAAACAAATGCTTTTATCTTTAGCTTATGGCTGTCCAAAAAGTTTATTAAATAAAGTGTTGTAGATTAATACCTTTTAATAAATGGCAATGGTGTTACAACATAATGTTGAAAATGTCAGATTATTTCATATACACTTTATGGCAAAAATAGCTAAGTTTCTCCTTGTCCACCTATTTTAAGAGCAGTTAACTCATAATTTTCTGGTTTCCTGTGACCCACTGGATGCATGTCACAGGCTTCCACATAGATCAAGCACAGGGCATGAGCAGCCATGTCACAAACAGTAACTATAGAATCAGGGGAAAGGAGAGAGGGCACTACCACTAATGATTTCCAGATTTAATCAAGAATTAAGAGCAAGAGCTCTCTTCACAACAGTAGCTGGAACTAGGAAATAAAAGTTTACTATACCTATCCTACCTAGTTTTAATAAAATTTAAAACCAAACAGTGTTTTAAAGAAATAAAATAAAGCAAACTCTAAACCAGAGAAGATGTCAGAACAATAGGCAGAAGCTAGGATGTATGGCTAGCTTATGTATAAACATATTGTTTAGGTAACCCAAGACTAAAAGAAATTGTTTAAAAAAACAAACAAAAAAAACCAGTCCTCTTTAGAGTAGAAATGGTGAAATATCATGTGTGTTTGGACTCATTAAGTATTTTAATGTTTCTGTATACTACTATACAAAGTATGTATTTGTTGATAGATAGATAGATAGATAGATAGATAGATAGATAGATAGATAGATAGATATAGATGGCATAGATGATGTGGGTATATGTGTAAGAGATGTAGAGATAGGTAGAGATAGAGACAGAGACAGAGACAGAGACAGAGACAGAGACAGAGATAGAGATAGAGATGATGGAGATAGAGAGATAGAGATAGAGATAGAGATAGAGATAGAGATAGAGATAGAGATGATGGAGATAGAGAGATAGAGATAGAGATAGAGATAGAGATAGAGATAGAGATAGAGATAGAGATAGAGATGATAGAGATAGAGATAGAGATAGAGATAGAGACAGAGACAGAGATAGATAGAGATAGAGATAGATAGATGTAGATAAATACACCTGTTTAGGTTAAGTATTGATATCTTACTTGACTATCACTTGGTAAGTTACCTAGTTATCTGGGTGCCAGATTATGAAATTTAATTGAGTTGACAATATCACTGGAAGGAGTTCTGAAGACAGACTTACCAGATTGAACCCCCGTGTTTGTGTTAGGCTGGCTGTACTGTGACCTCTTGGCATCTATTTTGCAGAATGAGCCTTACTCCAAAAAATACCCACTTTTTGTTTTATGGAAATACATCTTACTCCTCAAGGACAAAGACAGAGCACTTAGTTTCTCTTTTATTTGTGCCTTTTCTAGTGAAGTGCTCATTCATATGGGCCATTCGTAAACACTTGTCCAAACTGAATTGTGCTTCTTCTCCTGGCTGATGAAAGACAATGTATAGCTCTCATTCTTCTCAGAGAGCTAGCTGGTCAGATGCCAGAAAGAAAACACCACATGTGAATAAAGGGTTAGCCTTAAAGTAAGCAGTTAAGACACATCTAAGTAGTTGCTTTGCTAAATTCCATTTCTTACTCAATGTTATCTGTTTCTCATGAGGAACAAAAACAAATACAGGATTATGAACTATATCATCTTAATAAAGCATATTTTAGGATGCTAAAGTTTTATCATCAGTTAACAAGAACTGTAAATAAAGGGACATCAGCACATTTATAACTTATTGCTTGTTTTGAGGACAAAATTTCATTATCTTCAAAGATCTCATATACCACACATAATATATTGATAAGAGAAAAAAATCTTTTCAAAAATACTGAATTAGTAGGTATTTTAATTATTATAATGTATCGAGTCAATTTATTAATGATATTAATTTGAGACATATAAAAATTAATAATGTCCAAAAATAGCTTAGGGCAACACTCAAATATTGATTTTTCTGGGATGTTTTATGTTCTTCATTATTAAGGTTTGTAATGAAGATTGGAAATGCTCATTTACTTTAAGAAAACTTCAAAGTTAATAAAATATGAACGCAGAATATATATTTCTTGGTTAAATTAAAATGAAAAAATATATAATACATAAATATTATAAATATTCAATTCTTCACTCTTTTCATCTAAACCTAATTATATTGATTTAAGCAGTAAAATCCTTCTTCTTCTTCCTTTTTTTTTTAATAAAGCCCTTCTTATCAATGTAGAACATCAACAAAATGTATGGCAATATTGAACTATTTCTCAGTGTAATTAAAAATAAATTATTCTAAAATCTCACTATCTCAAGGTATTATTGCCTTAAAGGACCAAACAAGAGATAATTATGAGAAGCATCTTATTTCAGAATGGACCTAATCCACAATAATAATAATAATAATAATAATAATAATATATCTGTGCTAATCCAAAAATTTTGATTTGAACAATGACTGAACTTTAATTGAAAGAATTTTGAGCAATCGTGGATATACATAGAGGCTACATACTGCAATATTTATTCTACTTCCAATAGTTACTCATAGAAAAAAAAAAAGGTGGTAATTACTAGTCATAGACAGAAAAAAAGAGGACTTGATATTTTTTTAGTCACTTGGGTGACTCTTCAAGAGGAGTTATTCAGTGTATATCCAGTTGCTATTAGATTCCATAGTCAAAATAAAGACAGACCATTGTTTATTATCTGCATTACAAAAGTATATGGGTGACAAATAAAAAAGCAAACAAAAGAAATTCTAAAGTAGAAACAAAATAGACCAATAACAAATAAAACCACATACACACAAACAGGAGATGTTCACATGAGGTAACAACAATGCATAATAATGCCACTAGAAATAAGGACAAGGGGATGTATGGCTAGTGAACACAGTATTTCACGGGACTTTGTTTTTCTATGAAAATAGACCATCTCAGATCTCAGACAGCAGCTGCCAAATTTTATCACTTCCTCCACAGCACCTGGCCCTGGACTCACTGCAGTGGCAATTTCTAAAAGGACAAAGGAAACATCCAAAGGTGGAGAGACTGGCTATGTTAAAAGATTTTAATAATACTTCTCCAGCTCTTAACATAATTGTAGCATTACCATTCATGCTTCTATAGTTAAGTGAATGTCATATTTGTTCTGGGCTCCTTCTCAAAGCCCAAGGGGGCATTTTATCTTCCCTACTGTAGGCTGCTATAATGCCTCCTCTTCATTACTGTCCCTACCCACAAAAATTCGTGTTGCACCATATCTGAAACCTTATTACAGAGAAAATTACATTAATAAGCCTCTGATAAAGTTTTCTCAAATATCATGAAACTGTGTATTTTATAAAGAATACCTTCCAAACCTTAACCACAGGCTACATGGATCCAGCCAAAAGTAATGTGATAGACAATGTATCCGGGAGAGGGATAAAACTTTTTAACTTAGTAGTTTGCTCAGAATGTGGTAAAAGACTAGATTTGATAAATTGGGCATAAATTACATAAGGATCCTAATTGAATTTTTAATAATTGAATAATTTCAAGTCAAATTGCTGTTGGTATTTTAATGACTATATGAATTAAAATACCATGAAAATACTACGACCCAGGGAGCAAAGTATCCTAAAATATAAAAAGCTAGGGGCTGTCACGACCAAAACAACCAAGGGACTACCAAACACAGGCTGTGTGGAGCAACCAGGCTGGCAGGGGCATTAGTGAGGGACAACCAAATTACTGAACAGCACGCTGTGTGGGGCGACCAGGCCAGCAGGGGGGGCAGTTAGGGGCGACCAGGCCAGTGGGGGGGGCAGTTAGGGGTGACCAGGCCAACAGAGGGGGGCAGTTGGGGGTAACCAGGCCGGCAGAGGGGGCAGTTAAGGGTAATCAGGCTGGCAGGGGGAGCAGTTAGGGGTGATCAGGCAGGTGAGGAGTTAGGAGCCAGCAGTCAAGGTTTGTGAGAAGGATGTCTTGGATTGAAGAGGGTACAGGTTGGGCTGAGTGGACCCCCCCCCCTCCCGCCACCCCATGCATGAATTTTGTGCACTGGGCCTCTAGTATATGATAATGATATTGGGTGGGGGAGAGAAGATGCTTAAAAGATGTCCAATCTTAGAGTAGTATTCCCAGTCCTAAATTTGTCTTGAAAACATAGAATGAGAGCACCTTAAATTCTGTGGCTTTAAGCAGCACAGTGGGGCACTTTAAGAAAATTCATCAAAAGCAAACACTAGAAAATAGAGGCACTTTGTGAAATGTTTACATTCTTCTGTTCTAACACATTTGTACATTTTACAATTTTCATAATGGAAAAAATTATTTTGGGGGCACAATTAATATTCTTTGCAAAGATTGAGAAATTCTCAAGCAGGTGTTCTGTCCTGTGTACAGTGAGTCCATGAAACAGGCATATTTTTTTTAAATATATTTTATTGATTTTTTACAGAGAGGAAGGAAGAAGGATAGATAGTCAGAAACATCGATGAGAAAGAAACATCGATCAGCTGCCTCTTGCACACCTCCTACTGGGGATGTGCCCGCAACCAAGTTACATGCCCTTGACCGGAATCGAACTCGGGACCTTTCAGTCCGCAGGCTGACGCTCTATCCACTGAACCAAACCGGTTTTGGCGAAACAGGCATATTTGATGAGTTGAATTTCTAGTCTCCTTTTATTATACCTAGTTTGATTCATCCATTTGGTGCAAAACAATCAGAAAAAATGCTAAATTTGACACACAATCATGAATGAGCGGCAACATCTGTTCTGCAAAGAACATGATACATCAGTCAAGAGGTGCATAGTTAGATGAAGTAACAAACCCCCAAAACTCAAAGGATTTACACAGGAAAGTTTATGTGTGCTCAGTACAGGCTTATAAATTTTGTTCACATTTAACTAGCCAAAGCCGTCACATGGCTGCACCCAACTTCAAAGTCAGCAGGTAACATTGTCACGTTACCAACAGCCGCCTAAGTATCATGGTAGGAGTGACAATATTGCTTCTCAGCCTAGTGCAAAGAAACTCCTCTCCTCCCCTCCTTTCCCCTCTCCTCTTCATTTTCTTATCTTTCCTTCACTTATAAAAGTTGATAGCTTAATAGTGGAAGGAGAAGAGTAAATAGAAAAGATTAAATCATATGTAATAAAATTCACAATTTGTTCTGTGACAAAATCTCTTTGCTTATTTGAGCATCTTGAAAATGGTGGCTGACCAGCAGCATTAATTTAGCTTTAATAAGCTATCATTGGCAAAATCTGAATTTAAAAAAAGAGCAATATAGAAATACTTATCAAAGATCTCCAAATTAATATAAAAGTATCTGTCAATATTATTGGGCCTCATACATTTGTTGCTAGGTTGATTTTGTCATCACCCCGACTTTTAGTAATTCTTTGCCAGGCAATTTTCCCCAATGATGGTCCTAGCATTGTTCTTGCAATGGAAAGTGGTCACCTATTGCCCACTGGGGCTCTCATCTCTGTTTACTCGGCAGGATCCCAATGTGTCAAGACCCCTCCAAGACTCTAAGCTGATAAGTACCACTTAGTGCCCTAACCAAGTGTTCTCAGAATTGGGCTCTTCACAGCATTTACCATTCGATAAGAGTATAAAAATTGTATTTATATTTGAATCTGTAACGGACATGCTAAATTATTTAGCATATGTAGTTATCCGTCAAAACAATCTAACCCCCATAAAAGTTCAAGACCACAAGTCACACTAAACCATTTACTCAGACACAGATTGTGGGAGATTAATTAGAAAAACTGACAGCATCATATGCCTTCACTAGAGAAGCTAGGAGAGTGTCAGAAATGAAGAGCTCTTTTGTGTGTTTTTTTCCTCAAAATGTTAGAGGGGAAAAAATTAAAAACCCTCATCCTTGAAAAGAGAAGAATGCTCAGCAGTAAATAATTTCTCTAAGAGTCAAGAATTAAACATGTGAAATCAAGAGCTGTGTTTCTTAGTAACGGTAACTAGAACATTGTGCAGGTGTTATAGGTCAACAGTGTATAAAGTGAACTAAAACCAGTTAGATTAAATAGGAGCAGAGTAAAAGGTGACAATAAACATTTCATTAATGAAGTATTTGGAGAAGAAAGTGGAGAAGAATCTGAACTAGGTGAAGCATGTGTCTATAGTTACAAATACTGACATTGAAGTTATTGATGTGTAGATGAGACAAATTCTTCAAACACTGAAACCAGAAGTTAGGTAAGATAGAGCATAAAAAGAAGTAATGGGTTGATGTTAAAAAAATAACAGGTAATGAGTAAATGAAGGTAATAGAATAATAAATGACATATAGATAGAAAGCTGGGAGAAAATGTTGCTATAGAAACAGAACTTGAAAAGAAAGTCTTGGTAACTCATCTTGAAAACCATAGAATGATTAGGCAGGAAGTGTGGAGGTCACTAAACACAGACATCTTCATTTCACACACAGGATTTCTCACATCTCCTCATACCACCATAGTTCATCTCTTGCACACATTCTCCAGGAGTAAGAATAGACAACAACAAAATAAAAGGGGACAAGAAGTAGAAAGACTCTGTGTCACACTAGTAAATACAAAAAGAGGAAAAAATATTTTTCTCTGAAATAACTAACTTTATACTAATAATAGCTACCTAATTTTTAATGGAATAGTCAGCTTATTATTATATTTTAAATATATTTTATTGATTTTTTTTAGAGAGAGAGGATTGGAGAAGGAGAGAATAACAGAAACATTGATGTGAGAGCAAAACATTGATCCATTGCCTCCTGCACACTTGTTGCTGGTGACTGAGCCCACAACGAGGGCATGTGCTGTGCCCTGACTGGGAATGGAGACTGCAACATTTTGGTGGAAGGTATGGTGCCCAACCAACTGAGCCAAACCTCATCTTATTATTTTTTTTAAAAAAGCTCATAAGCTCATTGTAGAGATTCAAGCAAGGCTTACAATATAATCAAGAAACAATAAGTCATCCCCAGTTCCAGTACCAGTTTTATAATTTTTCTTAGGTAATTAATAATCAAGCAAATCTGTGTGTGTTTGTGTTTGAATTTGTATAAAAACAAAACAAAACTGAGGGTGGTTAGATAATGAGAAAGACAAAGGAAGTTATCTATCCTTCACTAATAAATAAAATTGGAGTCTACATGGTGTTTAATATCTTAATTTAATTTACTTGAATTTCACATTAGGATAAAAATTAAGTTAAACTGAAATCATAATAAATTTCAGGAAAGTGCTTCTTCTTAATGGGATATATCTTAAGTGACCATGTTAAGGCTAAAAATAAGTATAAGAACAAACAGAGTGGATGACATATGTGATTTTTGTTCCTTGTTTTGTGATAGGCAGTTAGATGGTCATGAGCAGAGCAAGGACAATGTGCCAGGTACAGAAATTCATCAGGGTGGGAATCCCTGGGTGCCCAGCAATGAGCAAAACTGGGAAATCCAGGACCTCATCCCCAGAGTAACCTTTCCTCCCCTAGCATATCACTAATCATGGTTTTTAGACCCCCTGATCTTTCATATGGCTGATCATGTGGGCCCTCCCCTGATCTTTCCTTCCCTGGAATGTTGCTAGTGATGTGGGTTAGACCCCCTTAGAAGGGGGACAAACAAAGGGGCTGGAAAATAGCCCTTAAGCATTAAGCCCCCAGGACAATGAGATTCTGACTCGCATCAAATACATGTAGGCCTCAGTTGTATTTCAGGCCCAGAAAATCAGCAAAACCATACAAGGATACCATTGCTGACATCATGACCAGCTGCACTGAATAATGATGATCTGAAAGGATACTCCTGAAAAATTAATGAATATTCTATTGGGATCCTCCTCTGAGACCTCCAGATAAATTCCCTCAAGATGGAGGACCCAGCAGGGCTCACTGTATGGAGAACACCCACATCTTCCCCATCATCTCCCCTCACTCCCACCCCCACTCCACCCCCATGGGTTTTCCTTGCCTCTCTTTTTCTCCTAAGTTCCATGGGCCCTTCTTTTGCCTCTGTAGCTTGTTTCCTGAGCTCATTTCTTCTACAACTCAACTTCTTTGACCTCTGCAACTTTCTAAATAAACTTTCTCTTGTAGTTTGAGTCTTGGTTCTGAATTCTTTCCTTGCCAGAACTGAAGTACTGAGGTTGCTGAACTAAAGTTCTGTCTGACTCCACCAATCTAATAGCTGGTGCCATTTTCTCCACCAACAATTTTACTATATGTGTTATTGCTGCTGTAAAAGAAAGGAAATTCAATTCCTAACTTAGTCCTGCTCTCCATAATTCCTGACATTTTTTCTGTTTTTGCTTACTTTGTTTATTATTTTGTTTATTTTGTAAGCAATTAAGATATCGTTGTTATGTCTACTACCAAAATGTTTTTATTAAGATTTCTTCTTTTGCCCAGTCTGTTGTGACTCAGTTGGTTGAGTATTATCCGTCCCATGTCCCATGAACCAAAGGTTGCCAGTTTGATTCCCAGTCAGTGCACATGCCTGGGTTGTGGGCTCGATCCCTAGTAATGGGTGTTGAGGAGGCAGCCCATCAATAGTTCACTCTCACACCGATGTTTCTCTCCCTCTCCCTCTCCCTACCCCTATCTAAAACTCGATAAGAAAAATCTTTAAAAAAAGATTTATTCTTTTACTTTTTGAGCTATAACTGACATATTACATTAGTTTCAGGTATACATAATGATTCAATATTTGTCTATATTGTGAAATGATCACCATAGTAAGCCTAATTAACATTTGTCACCACACATAGTTACAATTATTTTTCTTGTGATGAGAACTTTTAAGATATACTCCTTTAGCAATGTTCAAATATACCATACAATATTGTTAACTACAGTCACCATGCTGCACATATAAGATATGGTGCAGCTGTTCCCAGTCTCATGCTCACTGTTGCTCTCTGTCACAATTTCCCCATTCCCTTTCTGAGTTTTTCATATTCTTCCTTCACTGGCTGGATCATGTCAGAGGCAATGCTTCAGGATGTTGGCATTTACTGTCCTTGGCCTACTACTGTGTGTGGTTGGGAGTATCTATCCGCTCTGTTGAAATTTTATTCCTCAGATCGGGATAGATACTGATTCATTGAGTTTGGGCAAAAAAAAAAAAACTTTACAGTGAAATGCCCTACCTAAAACTGAACACTCTCCCACATGCCAGCACCCTGCAGCATTGTGTAAGTTTGGACATCATATTAGTCAATTTGGGTTGTGCAAAAAAAAATACCATAGACTGGAGAGCTTGCATAGAAGAAATTCATTTACTCACAGATCTGGAGGCTGAAAGTTTGAGATCAAGGTGTCAGCAGGATTGGTTTCTCCTCAGGTTTTTTTCCTTGTCTTCTAAACAGGTGTCTCCTCCCTCCTGTATGCCTAGTGAGTTTCTTGACATCTCACCAGTTATGTAGTAGGTCTGTAATGATAGTTCCTTTGGTCCTGAATTTGAATCCTTATGTTGTTTGGACATCACATTTTTTTAAAAAGTTCTTTACTTAACTTCATATTAGTATTATAGTTTTATTCACCAGGGATTATCCTTGAAGGATTTCATTAAAATCCTTGTTTTATTTTTTTCTACTTTATGTAATTCATTTTATTTTACATGCTTTCACATTTTTGTTTTTTGTTTCCTTTTGTTACATTTTATTTTTTTCCCATAGTACCCTTATATAATTACCATAGTGGTTACATTCCAAGCTTAGCTCCATCAGATCCATCAGACCATCCTATTGTTTTGTTGTGAATTAATGACTTTCAGTGGATTTCCTACTCACAGTTCATTTTACCATCTCAGCCTTAAAGACATACTGTGGGCTGAAGCATGTGAACACTGAACATATATGAAAGGCCTTTCTCTTCTGGACTGATTCTCCTCCTCCAGAATTTATTTCAATAGCCAGCGGTGTATAGAACTCCCAAGTTGGGTTCTATTTTGTCATAAAACTTGTGATTTTAACCACTATACTAAAAATATTCCCTCTGAAAAAAAGTAATTTAATGATAAGGTACCTTATATTGTACACAGAAACAATTGTTAAAGAGTATGATAACATCCTTTATGTCCTCAGGCAATGATGTGCAATGTTAACAAAATACTAATGCTGTTTATAATATTAGTAGTATAATATTATTAATGTTAATTAAACTTTCCATTTTGGTAAAAAATAGATTATTTGCGGCAGAACTTAACCTTTTTAATATGAATAGTGTTTTTTCATAAATAAAATTTACAAATAAAAATAATACTTCTTATAATCATCAAGAAGTCAACGGAATATCCATTTTAGAATACAAAAGTTCACATTGGGATATAGATTAAATTTGAAATTTAAAAATTCCATAATGAAGTCTCTCATCATATTGAAACTTAGTCATCATAAAAATTCTGAAAGATTCAAATGGGGTTAATAATATCCTCTTTATTTCTGAAAATCATTTAAAAGAGACTATAAATTCATAAAAATCACAATTTTACATAAAATGAGCAAACTTAGTAATATACATTAAAAATACACTAGTAAACTAATTCTGAAAAGTGCATGTTAATGAGACACCAAAACCTTCAGATCAACTTAACTAAGGAGGTAAAAGACCTGTAACTCAGAAAACTACAGGACACTGAAAAAAAGAGATAGAGGAAGACGTAAACAGATAGAAGAACATACCGTGTTCATGGATTGGTAGATTCAACATCATTAAAATGTCCATACTACCCATAGCAATCTATAGATTCAATGCATTCCCCATTAAAATACCAACAGCATATTTCACAGACCTAGAAAGAACTCTCCAAAACTTCATCTGGAATAAAAAAGACCCTGAACAGCTGCAGCAATCCTGAGAAAGAAGAACAAAGTAGGAGGGATCTCAATACCAGATATCAGACTGTATTACAAAGCCACTGTTCTCAAAACAGCCTGGTACTGGCACAAGAACAGGCATATAGATCAATGGAATAGAATAGAGAACCCAGAAATCGAACCAAACCACTATGCTCAATTAATATTTGACAAAGGAGGCAA
Organism: Plecotus auritus; assembly: GCF_963455305.1. NCBI lineage: Eukaryota > Metazoa > Chordata > Mammalia > Chiroptera > Vespertilionidae > Plecotus > Plecotus auritus. Next base: position 164,429,942 of record NC_137770.1, read on the forward strand.
GAGCATACAATGGAGTCAAGACAGTCTCTTCAATTAATAGTGTTGGGAAAATTGGACAGATACATGCAAAAAAATGAAACTAGACCACCAACTTACACCATACACAAAAATAAACTCAAAATGGATAAAGGACTTAAACGTAAGATGGGAAACCATAAAAATATTAGAGGAGCCCTAGCTGCATTGGCTCAATGGATAGAGCATTGGCCTGGGGACTAGAGGGTCCTGGGTTCGATTTCAGTCAAGGGCATATTCCTGGGTTGCAGTCTTAGCCCCCAGTAGGGGGCATGCAGGAGACAGCTGATCAGTGATTCTCTCTCATCATTGATTTTTCTACCTCTCTCTCCCTCTCCCTTCCTCTCTGAAATCAATAAAAATATATTTTAAAAAAATTAGAGGAATCTACAGGCAGCAAAATCTCAGACATACGCCAAAGCAATATCTTCACCGATACAGCTCCTAGGGCAATGGAAACTAAAGAGAAAATAAACAAATGGGACTACATCAAAATAAAAAGCTTCTGCACAGCAAAAGCAGCCATCAACAAGAAAGCCCACTGCATGGCAGAACATATTTGCCAATGTTATCACCAATAAGGGTTTAATCTCCAACATTTACAGGGAACTCATACAACTTAACAAAAGGAAGATAAACAACCCAATCAAAAAATGGGCAACAGACCTAAATAGATACTTTTCAAAAGAGGGCATAAGGAAGGTCAAGAGACATATGAAAACATGCTCAAAGTAACTAATCACCTGAGAGATGCAAATCAAAACAACAATGCTGAACCATCTCACACCTGTCAGAATGGCTATCATCAACAAATCAACAAGTGACAAGTGCAGGCAAGGATGTGGAGAAAAAGGAATCCTCGTGCACTGCTGGTGGGAATGCAAACTGGTGCAGCCACTGTGGAGAACAGTATGGTGTTTCCTCAAAAAAACTGAAAATGAACTCCATTTGACCCAGTGATCCCATTTCTAGGAATATATCCCAAGAAACTAGAAACACCAATCAGAAAGGATATATGCACCCCTATGTTCATAGCAGCACAATTCACCATAGCTAAGATTTGGTAGCAGCCTAAGTGCCCACCAGCAGATGAGTGAATTAGAAAACTGTGGTACATCTACACAATGGAATATTACACTGTGGTAAAAAAAGAAGGAATTCTTACCATTTGCAACAGCATGGATGGAACTGGAAACCATTATGCCAAGTGAAATAAGCCAGTCAGAGAAAAGTAAATATCACATGATCTCACTCATTTGTGGAATATAATGAACAACATAAACTGATGAACAAAAACAGATCCAGAGACAGAGAAGCATTGATCAGACCATCAAACTGCAGAGGGAAGGTAGGGGAGGGGAGGGGTAAGGGGGAGAGATCAACCAAAGGACTTTAATGCATGCATATAAGCCTAACCAATAGACACAGACACCAGCAGGTGATGGCATGAGTGGTGGGGGGAGCATTGGGGGGATAAGTACACATATGTAATACCTTAATAAGGAAAAAAGAACACCTTCAGATCAGGGAATTAATGCTTAGTATAATTGTGTTGATAACAGTTTTAGCTTTTTTAATTTTAATTTTTAAAAAGACACCCTTAAATTAAAATTCAATATGACAGTTTATCTAAATTTAAGCTAATGGTATTTATGTGATTTGCATGGAAATATCATTATTCATTTAAAACAAAGATATACAGTCAGGTGAACAGTTGGATCTATAACATCAGTGAGATCAAAGTGAAACAAAGCTCTGAAGGAAGCTTGCTCAGTTCTGCCCCAACATTTCACTCAGTTAAATCTTAAAATCCTTTAAAGGGAAACTTTCTCATTACTGCTTTTAAAATATGTATAATGATGGCCAGCATAATGTATAGTGATTAATAAGTTAGTCTCCTTATATTTATATATATATACTTATAGGTCCCTACAAAAGCAACCTTATGTTTCAAAATAGAGAAATTATAAGGCACTGCAATTTTCCCCCTTATAGATAGATAACCTTTAACTCAAAGAATGTTCATTATTAATAAATATTTAGAATTCTATGGGTCAGCTTGTTCTGTTCTTCTGTGCCAGGCTTGGCTGATCCTGTCTGGGTCCAGTTGTCCATCTCTGCCCAGCCAGTTGGTCCTCAGGAAGAATACTCTTGGATAGCCCCAACTGAGATGGTCTCGCCTTGTTCCATGTGCACCCCTCCTACAGCAGATGGATCTGGAAGGGTGTGAGAGTGGAGGCAAAAGTCCAGATGAAACTGAAAGAAACCTTAAAGACAGCAATCAGGAGGGAACAAGCCCCCAGAGGCCAGGCCCAGAAGTGACTCATGGGCACTGAAGTGCCATTCTGTCCTCCTAACCTTATTCACTAATAAGAAATAGAATCTGCCTTGGGAATGGGAGGAACTGCTCACATTGAAAAGGGCATGAGAGATAAGGAGGCCATCAATTATGGCCATTGATGAAATCTATCTACCATTACCTGCTCTTTGCCTTCATCTATTCACTTTCTCTCATGTAAGGATACACTCCCAAGACCTTCAAAAGTCTCATCAAGTCACTATATCAGATTCAAAGTTGTAGATCTTATAATCTTCATCAGGTTCAGATGTGGTTCTCTGTCATTCAAAGAGAATGGTATGCTCATAAATACTCAACAACTAACAGGAAAACAACCCTGATTTGTATCATTGCCTATGTCTATGGTGGAAAAACTCCTGTCATGGTCCATTTCAAGGCACCAGCATGATGGAGACATGCGAACTGAAAAGACAAGTTATCACACACACACACACACACACACACACACACACACATTGATGAGACATAATAACCACCATAAACAGGCCCCACTGAAACAATTTCTTGGAAAGTGTTGGAACAGAAACACAGACAGTCTAAGGAATTCTGAAATCCCATCAATCAAAACTTTCTTTGAGGAAGAAGGCAAGTGCCTTGATTAGGTCCGCATTTGCCCTGGGAATGATTCCCATGGTTCTTGGACACGGATTTTGAGGTGGCCTTTCTTCCCATCACTTTAAATGGCCTATCAGAGAGATCAAAGTGAGACATAACTCTGAGCAGATTTCTTAGGCTTGCTACTCTAGAAAAGCGGGGAACCCAGAGCTCTTTTTGTATTTGGACAATTTCAGTCAATGTTCATGGCCCTTGATCCTATACAACTCCCATGCAAACCCTGCAGACTTCTTTGTACCTAGTTCAATTTCAATTCATTTGGAGAAAGACAAACTCACATTTTTTTTCCAAACACACTTCTCTCTCTAATCATATCCTATCTAATAAAAGAGTAATATGCAAATTGACCATCACTCCAACACACAAGATGGCTGCCCCCATGTGGTCAAAGATGGCTGCCCCCATGGCCGCCACAAGATGGCCAGCAGGGGAGGGCAGTTGGGAGGGACCAGGCCTGCAAGGGAGGGTAGTTGGGGGCAATCAAGCCTGCGGGGGAGGGCAGTTAGGGGTGACCAGGCTGGCAGAGGAGGGAAGTTGGGGGTGACTGGGCCTGCAGGGAAGGGCAGTTGGGGGGGACCAGGCCTGCAGGGGAGGGCAGTTAGTGGTGACCATGCTTTCAGGGGAGGGCAGTTAGGGGTGACCAGGCCGGCAGGGGAGCAGTTAGGCGTTAATCAGGCTGGCAGGGGAGTGGTTAGGGGGTGATCAGGATGGCAGGCAGAAGCGATTAGGGGCAATCAGGAAGGCAGGCAGTCAAGCAGTTTGGAGCCAGCAGTCCTGGATTGTGAGAGGGATGTCTGACCCTCCGTTTAGGCCCGATCCTACTGGGGTCGGGCCTAAACGAGTGTCGGACATCCCTTGAGGGGTCCCAGATTGGAGAGGTGCAGGCTGTGCTGAGGGACAACCCCCCCATGCATGAATTTCATGCACTGGGCCTCTAGTATATATATAATTTAGAGAGAAAGGGAGAGGGAGAGAGAGAGAGAAACATCAATGGTGAGAGAGAATCATTGATCAGCTGCCTTCTTGCATGCCCCACACTGGGGGATTGAGGCCCCAACCAGGGCATGTACCCTGGGAATGGAACCATGACCTCCTGGTTCAGAGGTCGATACTCAACCACTGAGCCATGCTAGCCAGGCTCTCTCTAGTCTTGATCTGTGCTCTTTTGGACGCATCAAGCTTTTTGAGGACAATCCTTTGCAATCCTTTTTTTAGCTGAAAGTGTCTATTTGGCACTGCCTCAATCTTTCAGAGATCCTAACAAAAATTTTTCCTGACACACTATTGATTTGATCTGTGCCCCAAGCTACATGTTATTTTGAGAGGCCTTTGCTGGCTGGAAAGAGAAGAAAGATGAGAAACAGCTTTATTTTCCAAACATACAAAACCAGACCTCTACATATCTCTCTAAATCCTAATTACAAACTGGTCACTTCTTTACTTCACACATCTTTTACTTTTCAAATCTTCTAATCTCCATCTGAGATCAAGCTCTTTCAATATTTTGGCTGGAGACTTTGTTAGTCAATCCCAAAATTTCATCAGGTTTATTTTCTAACTTCCATGTTACTGCAGATCAAAGGATTGTAATTATTTCTCAACCACTTAAAATGGATCACTGTTTTGTAGCCTTCAGTGAGAATGTCTTCAATATTTTTCCTCAGCAATTTGATCAGTTTGCCCAGAAAGGTTTTGGTATGTCAGCACCTTACTCCTTAGAACCAATTTCTGTATCCATTATCGAAGGCCTTGATGATGCCACCTAACCAACCACAAATTCTGCAAATCTAGGCATGGGCTGTGTAATTCTGCTCTTTGGAGTACAAATTACATTAAAGGTCAACTTTAACTGTTAAGACTAAGAGTTTGAGATTTTTTCATCTGAATTCAGGTGAAAGATCACCAAGAAATATATCAATAATACAGACAGGCCTGCCTCCCTTCCAACTCCCACCATTGCTAAAGGGAGATCTGGCTTTATGGTCAAGTCCCTCTCTACTCAGCTTCCCTTCCCTCATCCTATAAGAATCCCATAAGCATACAGCTACTTTTGGTTAAACCAAATGTTTTCAGCAGCACTAAATGCATGCTAGGAATGAACGAGTGATTCATAATTATCATTAGTTACTTGGTGAATGAGGTGAGCTCAGATTGATGGGGCTGGTGGGGAAAAATGACAACCAGGTAAATTTGAAATTCTGGCAATCTCATTACTGTAGGCTGAATTGTGGCCCCTTAAAAGCCACATGTGACCCCCAGGACCTCAGAATGTGCATTTGGAGATGGGGTCTTTAAAGTAGTGATTAAGTTAAATGAGGTCATAAGGGTGGGCTCTAATCCAACAGAACTGGAATCTTTGTGAAACTAAAATTCGAGTTGAGTCCAGGTTCATTGTCTCTCAAAATTAAAGAATGAGTTCCAGGGACAAAGAGATAAATGAAAGCAAAGTTTTATTACAGAAAAGCTCCCTGCTGTAGGGAAGGGACCAGAACAGGTTGCCACAGCAACTCCTTTGACTAAGGGTTAATATGTACCCTGTGATCTTCCCATTGGTTGGTTCAAAAAATTCGGCCCAAGCAACATCCATACATTTTAAGCTTTAGGGGCCCAGTCTATTTTCCCCTCCCCATGTGGTCAGCCCAGAAGCAGGGCCCTTTGTTCTTGAGATTTTACATGGGACAGGGTATGGCTGACAACTGGTTCTTGTCCCTGTCCAGAGTATCCAGCTGCACCTCCCCTTTATATTCCTCTCCCATAGTCCTGTCCCTAACTGCCTAGCCACTCCTAACTCCTCACTTATAAAAATACTAGTAGATTAGGGTACAGATATGCACAGAGGGGTGACCATGTGAGGACATAGAGAGAAGACACTATCTACAGGCCAAGGAGAGAGCCCTCAGGAGGAACCAGCCCTGCCCACACCTGGATCTTAGACTTCTAGCCTGTAGATGTGTGAAGCTGAAGTCATTATGGTTTACACATTAAAATAAAACATACTGTGTTACCTTGATTTTGGTGCTGGTTTTATAAGTGTATACAAAGCTAATCAAATTTTACACCTTAAATATATGCAGTGAAGTGTACTTTAATCAAGCCTCAATAAAATGGAATGAAAATAAAATAGACTTCATTTTCCATACAAAACTAATGAAGTAAAATATAATAGCTATACTAGTACTATTTTGCACTTTAGACTTTGATACATAAATTATAATTATCTCCTTATATGGTATACTCTATTACATTATAAATCACACTATTCCTTTACTTTTAAAATTTTCCATTTGTAATTCTTTTTTATGAGGCCTTAATTCATTCCTATTTTATATTTTACTAATATATTATTTCTTCAGTGTTTTCATTATTGTTTCCCTTGCTTTGGCTCAGTTGTTAAAGGACTCCATAAATGGTTTTCACTGTTTTTATTTCACTATTGGCTATTTTGATTTATGAGTGAAACATAATTGAGCATGAACATAATTATCAAAATCAGGAAATACATAATAGATCAGACCAACATCCTAGCCCATCATGAGACTTTCAGCAAAATGTTACACTGATTCTCCTATACCCATATCCCTATCTGCTAAACTTATCCAGAATGTTAGTGCCAGGTGACTGCTCATTTTAATAATATGTTTATTATGAAAGTGCAACAGCATGCTATTAATAATTTCATTATACTTGAGCTACTATCACCAGCTTTTCTATATTTAAATCAGAATGCACTCATTTCAATCCTCATCCATGTTCTTATTATGTCATATCAGCCATTGCCTTTGGTTTTTTTCTCCTGATTCAATTATAATTTGACAGATTTCAGAAGCTTATTTTACAAGTGTCTACTGTTCTGAAAGTATGTCTGTTCCATGTTTGCCTGAAAATGCCTTTTCCCCCACAGATGATATGAAGGACATTTTAACCTGTTCTAATACACTCAGATCACAATTCTGTAATCTCCTGGGGATACAAAAGTATTTTATTCTATTGCAGAAATTATTATTTGTTAATTAATAGTAACAAATACAAAACATATAGGTTTTTGTTTTTGCCAGTCAATTAATTATGCTATTTATACAAGTTCACCCATCAGGACACCCTATGAGGTGTTACTGTTATTAGAGTTAATGTGCCTGATGCTAATTTGATCTTCTCTTTCTACGTAATATATTTTCTCTATTTGCAAGCTTGTTGATTCTCTCTTGATCCTTAAAATTATTAGTTGTACTAGGATATGTGTATCTTATTTTCTTTTCAAACCTCCCTTATATTCAATGAGCCCTTCAATCTAAAAAAAAAAAAACTGAATATGTTTTTTTTAATTTATTTTTAATGTTGAAAGTATTAAAGACGTCCCCACTCCCTTTTTCCCATTAACCTCCTCCATTCTGCACCCACACTTCCCAGACCTTTACTACACTATTGTCTGTGTCCATGAGCTATGCATATACGCATATAGATTCTCCTATTAATCTCTCCTCACCCTTCCCCACAATCTGAGTATGTTTTTACCTCAAAAAGCATTTCTTCCATCGTATCTTTGATTATTACTACATCTCTTATTGCTCCTCCTACTTGAACATCTTGTAGGGATTTTACATGTATTGTGTTTATTTCCTTTTATAGTTCTCAGGTTTTCTCTCTTAATATTCATTTATGTTAATAATTTTAGCTCATATCATAGAATAATTTCCCAGTATGGCCTCCTAAGTTAGTATTTAAAATCTTAACCTTATGTTAATCACTATCTTGGATGAATTGTTAAGGCAATAATTATTTTCATGTCTAATTATTCATGTTTAACAGTTCTCTATTTTTACATAACAGCTTCCTATAGTTTTAATTGTAAAATCTTTTTAGCAAATGGAATATTACAGGGTTTCTTTTATGGATTGATAGCAATGATAAAAGATGGAATAGTTTGGTCTCTCTCAATGTAGCCATTTATTCACTTAAATGTCCATTAATTTTTTCTACCATGTTCTCAGTATTAATAACAAAAGTGTAAAAAGGATGTATATGCATGCTGTTAGCAGTTGGCAGGACACTTGATCACAGGTTGACCTTAGATAAAGAATAAGAGGAAATAATTCTCTTTTGAGTTGGATCAGAAATGACTGAGTTTGTAATTCTGCTCTTTTGGTGAAATAAAAAGCCACTTCTCCCAGTTATAGCAAAGGTGAAAGCCAGCTTCTTCCGGGAGACTTAGTGAGGAGATCTGCTTGGATATCTGTCTGGAAATCCTTCAATGGCTATGGCTAGGAGAACCATGTCCACGCTGCAGAACAAGCTAAGCATTGGAAAAGTTAAGGGAGTTGTTTATTGCTGGACAATGGTGGTAGGGCAAGACTGCACCATCCTTCAAAGAGTTCTTAACAGTTCCATGTCCATGAAGATTCAAAGCTTCCTGCACATATGAGGTGTGTCAAGGGGGCAGCGGGATGGTGTAACAGGCACATGTATGCATCACCATCTTAGAATCTCCTAGGTTAGACAGTAGAGTGTTTCTACTGGGGTTTTCTCAATGACCTGTTCTTGAGTAAAGATCACTGTGTGAGGCTTTTAGAGTGTATTGTATTTGGTATAGGGTAGAAGAGAGAAAAGAAGTTACAGAAGGAGTTATATTAATTCCATCCACTTTATAATTTTCCAGATGATTCACCTTTTCATTGTGAGTATCTGTTAAGCATGGATATAAGCATGGATTGTTAAGATTTCACTTTTTATTTTTTTAAGTAATGTTGTTTGTTTCTGAGGCTGGGTCACACAAACTTCTGAAGTAACCTTTCTTTAGCTACTCTGACTTTCCAAATTCCAAATCTGAACTCCACTGTGATATCAGGACCTGAGCCCAGTTTCATTCTTCAGTCCTTCAGAGGCCTGAGTCTTTGACACGCTCAGGAGCTGTACAATATAGGGGTGGCATTTTGGCACAGTATAGAAGGAAAAGCTTCCTGCACTATAGAGCCCTAGAGCAGATCACAGAAAAATTCAGGGGCAAAATCTGGGCAAACAGGAGGGCTCTGATATAAGGGGATGAGCTCTTCATATGGCTTCTTTGAACTTCGGCTACTGCTTGGAAGTCTTTTGCTAATGAAAGAGTGCATTGATTTCAAATTTCTTTGCTATTGATTGATGTAAATATGTACAATTTTTGGCTGGCATTACTTTGAGTCATTCTTAGATTTTAGCTTTCAACAAAATGCCTTCCTCAAGTTATTTGAGAATTGAAATAGATATCTAAATCTGGCAACTAATTTTACATACTGTACAAATATATTTCTTATTTAATTTGGCAGCTTGATGATATCATAGTTCCCATTTAAATGCTAAGCTCAAAACCTACACTCTCTCAAGCTTAAAGCACAATGGTAAGAATGGTACTAAGGGTATGTCTTAGCCCTTATAGCAGAATTCTGTACATTTAACCTAATCAAGTTTAATTCCTTTTATGCAGAATTATATACATAGTGCAGTACATTTAGAGATATCAGAAACCTAGGAGAAGACATGCTTTAAACATAGACAGTAAAATAACTGAGCTAAAAATTGAAATTTAGGTCTGTTCTATGTCGAAAGCGAGAAGCACTGATGCTGGCAGAAGGAGCATGATTTCAAAATATATGCTAAAAACTAATTTGTGTCATGGATATTTCATCCCTTCCTCCTCTCTCTCCCCTTAATCTTTTCTCACAGCATGCTCAAGCAGCAGAAGATAATAATTAAGCTCTTCTGCATTGTCTTTCATTGTCTTTTGGAATTTATGAAATGAGACAGAAGAATAGGTCTTCCAAAAACTCTTTCTAAATTGTGATATGATATTTATGTCTTGTGAATTTAAATAAAAGTGCCAGCATTCCTGACCAACTACATAGCTTTTAGTTTGAAATATCAAACCTAGGTTATAATCTCTCAAGGTAGCCAGGGTAGAGTTGAGTATTGATAATGCTCAGTTTTAGGAATTTACCTCCCATGGCTGGTCATGTGAACTTTTTTTTACACAAGAGAAAAGGGTCCTATTTTTATCTCAGGGTATTTCCAGAAAACCTTTCTAGCTTAGAAACACTGGGAAGTTTTGAATCGCTAGTGTTTATGTTAGTCCTATTGACAAATTTAAGTTTTAGATAGATTTTATAGAACAATGTTAATCTTACCAGTGTTGCAGATTCTGATCTTTCTTTGACAAATTTTGGCATTCTGTTTTCCAGAGAGTACAATCCTTTAAAGCCAAAGAATATGTCATAACTTTTGCATCATTATAGCCTTTTTTAAAAGAAGTGAGTAAAAGCATATCCATTCCTAGAGAAGAGCTCCAATGCCTCTGTCTCTAATTTGAGCAATCAATTGGTCTCATGAATCAACTCCAGGGTTTCAATTTTCCTTTGCATCCTTTATTGTTTTTATTGTATGTGATGATTTTTTGGTTGATGCAAACAAGTAACAATGACAACAGTTATCCAAAAATGTTATCTAACTAGAGTTGATGTGTGAACCTTCTGGAGAAATTGCGTAGGGTGCATGTGAGCTTGATGCCAAATATCAGGGAATTGGCTTAGCATTGAATATTTACTGAATTTTCTCCCATATAATGAGGGTTAGAAAGAGATGCTATATTCCTAGTAGAAATGGGTAGTTAATATTCAGAGTAAGCTAATAGAAAACATACAGAATGTGGTCATTGTTGCATGATAAACCATAACATTTTTTTTACCAATTCCCACCAACATAACACAGTAAACAAGTATTTACCATATATGTTCAAGGCTGTTTCCCTCCCCCCAAATAGCCTATCTAATAAAAGAGTAATATGCAAATTAACCATCACTCTGGTACACACACAAGCCATGCCCACCAGCCAATCAGGAACAAATATGCAAATAAACCCAACCAAGATGGCTACAGCCACAGAGAGCAGGAGGGAGGCTTGGGTTTCCCCGGCAATGGAGGAAGCCAAGCTTTCCTCCTGCCCTTGCCAGCCTAGGCCTCCACTCAAGGCTACAAAGTTTCAATGATAGAAGATACATAAACCCAAACAGAAATGGCAGCAGCCACGGAGCTGGAAAGAGCAGGAGGCTAGGGTTGCCTGTGGCAATGGAGGAAGCCAAGCTTTCCACACACCCTGGCCGGGCCAGGCCTCGCTTAAGGCTACAAAGTTTCAATTATAGAAGATACATAAATCCCAACAGAAATGGCTGCCGCCACAGAGCAAGCAGAAGGCTTGGCTCCGCTCCAGGCTACAAAGTTTCAATTACAGAAGATAAATAAACCCCATATACCAGGGCCTCCACTTGGGTTGCCAGGGGGTGTGGCCGGCCTACAAACCACCACAGGCCCCTTGCCCAGGCCGCCCCACGACCCAAGGGAACCCCTACCCTGATCCGGGACACTCTTCAGGGCAAACCAGCTGGCCCCCACCCGTGCACCAGGCCTCTATCCTATCTAATAAAGGAGTAATATGCAGATTGACCATCACTCCAACACACAAGATGGATGCCCCCATGTGGTCAAAGATCCTTCCCCCATGTGGACACAAGATGGCCACCACAAGATGGCCAGCAGGGGAGGGCAGTTGGGAGGAACCAGGCCTGCAAAGGAGGGCAGTTGTGGGTGATCAAGCCTGCAGGGGAGGGCAGTTAGGGGTGACCGGGCTGGCAGAAGAGGGAAGTTGGGGGTGACTGGGTCTGCAGGGAAGGGCAGTTGGGGGGGACCAGGCCTGCAGGGGAGGACAGTTAGTGGTGACCATGCCTGCAGGGGAGGGCAGTTAGGGGCAAACAGGCTGTCAGCGGAGCAGTTAGGCATCAATCAGGCTGGCAGGGGAGTGATTAGGGGGTGATCAGGCTGACAGGCAGAAGCAGTTAGGGGCAATCAGGAAGGCAGGCAGGTGAGCATTTGGGAGCCAGCAGTCCTGGATTGTGAGAGGGATGTACGACTGCCCTTTTAGGCCCGATCCCACCGGGATTGGGCTTAAACGGGCAGTTGGACATCCCTTGAGAGGTCCCAGAATGGAGAGGGTGCAGGCTGGGTTGAGGGACACACACCCCCGTGCACGAATTTCATGCACCAGGCCTCTAGTAACTGGAATAAAAGTAAAATGTACAAAAGGGAATGCATCCATTATTGCTCTAAGAAAAGTACAATGGGTATGGGTGGACTAGATACTTCAGCAAAATTGTTTAAGATAAGAAATCAAATGGGACATATTAATGGATTAACCAGAGAAGATAGAACCAGTCTCAAATCCCACTAAGTACAAGGGAGATATTCTTGGAAGAGCTCCAGTTTCATTGCTGCATGTATAGACAGAGTAGAGATGTTACCAGGATGGTTAATTAATAGGTTATTTGTAGGAGAGCTGTACAGGTCCTCTTTTACACTTGTTGCTTTCATTTCCCAATTCAAGCACCACTTGCATACACAAGAACAAACAGTATTCAAAATGCATTGGATAATCTGCCATGGAGGGCTCTGTTCCCGGTGGAGGGCTTGGCACTTCAGGGTAGATCAGTCCTTAGTCTGGCACTTGAGAGAGGGTCTCAGCCAATTTACCACTCTCCAAAGCAGCCAATTCAAACTGAAGCTTAATTAGCAATGCAAACGGAACCCATTTACAAAGTGCTTTGCCAAAGTGTCCCCATTTCTTACAAATTACCAGACCATCGGTAGAAATGGAGGGAGGGGGGAGGGCGGAGTGGAGTGTCAGCATTGTATATCAATAAAATAATTCTGTCCTGGCCTTTGTGGCTCAGTTGGTTGGGCATCATCCTGTGGACCAAAGCATTGTCAGTTCGATTCCTGATTGGAGTACATGCCTGGAGCTGCAGACTCCATGGTGGGAGGTGGGGGTGGGTGGAGGGAGTGGGGGGGCAGGGGGGGTGGAGGCGTGCAAGAGGCATATATTTTAATTCTGCATGTTGTAGTGTGAATACACATCTATTACCAAAACTTTGAGGGTAATAGACATCACAAGAGATAAGTATAAATACAAAAGAAAAATAAGTTACTGAATTCAGAAAAACTGTCACCAAAAAACCATTCAATTTAAAAAATTTTAACTTAATACCTCTTAGAAAACTTGAGTAACATAAACATACAATGAGTAAATTTAGGTTGCTCTAACAAAGTAACTAACTAGAGATTTTTAAAAATCATTAGATAAAAATATTTACAGTTACATACATTATAATTAAGATTTAAAAATAGTTTATATTATAAATTTAAGAATACTCATAAATTAGATCAAATTAAATGTATAAAATTGTTGGAAAAAGTTAGAAAGCAAAACTATTCAAGAATGGCAATATACAGTTTAAAGGATTTTTCAGGAATAGAATAAAGAAAATATGAGGGATGATAAAGCATTATGGCTATTATTTTACATTAAAATTACATTTTAAGTGCTGAAGAAATATGAGTCATCAGTATCCTGAAGGGCATACTCAGCAACAAGCAATTTGAATTAATGAATTACACTTAGAAGGCCAATGACAAAGGGAAGCTCCTAAAAGCTTCTCAGGAGGAAAGAAAGAAAAATTTACCTTCAAAAGAGCAAAAAGGAGCCTGAAAACATTGGCAATATTCATTCTTGAAGGCAAAGAAACATTATCTCAATTTCAGGAGGAGGGTCATTTTCAAGATGGAATTTCACATCAAACCAAATTATCACTCTTAAGAAACACAATTTCTGACATAAAAGGCTTAGAAAATGTATTCATTATTGAAAGTGGGATATTGAAGTCTCCTACTATTATTGTATTGCTTCCTATTTCTCCCTTCAGGTCTGTCAATGTTTGCTTGATAGATTTAGGTGCTCTAATGTTGGGTACATATATATTTAAAATTGTTGTATTTTTCTGTTGTATTGATGCTTTTATCATTACATAATATCCTTCCTTGTCTCTTAATGGATAGAACATCAAAACAGAAGATCAATAAAGAAACTGAGGACTTGAACACTATAGACCAAATAGACCCAGCAAATATGAAAGAATATTCCACTCACCAGCAGCAGAATATACATTTTCTCATGTGCATATAAAATTTTCCACTGTAAATCATGTGGTAGGTTAAAAAAAAGTCTTAACAAATTTTTACCACATTTGAATAAAAACTGAAATCAATTTGCATAAGGAAAACTGAAAAATTACAACTATGAGGAAATTAAACAACAGACACTTGAACAGCCATAAGGTCAGAGAGGAAACAAAAAAGCAAATCAGAAAAAAAAATCAATAAATTGAAAATGAAGACAGAACATACCAAACCTGACAGGATGCAGCAAAAGCAATGTTAAAAGGATTTTTTTTACCATAATGTGTCTACATTTAAAAAGAGGAAAAATCTATATATATATAAAAGCCAAAGTGACCAAACAACCGAACAACCAGTTGACCAGTCGCTATGATGCGCACTGACCACCAGGGGGCAGATGCTCAATGTAGAAGCTACCCCCTGGTGGTCAGTACACTCCCACAGTGGAAGTGCCGCTCAGCTGACTGACAGGTGCCAGACACCTGGCTCATGGCTGGTGAGCACAGCTGCAGCAGCGCGAGCCTCTCCCACCTCTTCAGCAGCACTACCTGTGGCCACGTAGTGGGGCCAGGATGAGCAGGAACAGCGTGGCACCCAGCCTGGGCTCAGGATCCTCCCTGGCTGCCTACCACTTCACGCACTACTACATCCCTCAGGAGATGTTGGACTGCCGGTTTCGGCCTGATTCCCACAGGCCAGGGAATTGGGCCAAAACCAGCAGTCCAACATCCCCCAAGGTGTCCTGGATTGTGAGAGGGCATAGGTCAAGTTGAGGGATTCCACCAATGCACGAATTTGTGCACTGGGCCTCTAGTATAAAATAAAACCTAAAATCACACCTTAAGGAACTATAATAATAAGACTAAATTAAGCCCAAAATTAGTAGAAGGAAGGAAATAACAAGCTAGAGTACATATAAAGAAAATAGAGAATAGGGAAAAAAAATCAACAAAACTGAGAGTTGATTTTTTGAAAAGATGCACAAAATTGGCAACCACTTAGCTGGAGCAACTAAGAAAAAAAAGACTTAAATAAATAAAATCATAAATTAAAGAGGAGCCATTACAAACAATGTCAAAGAAAAAGAAAAGATAATAAGAACCACTATATGCTAACAAACTGGATAATAAGAAGAAATAGATAAATTCTTAGAAATACACAATGTACCAAAATTGAATAATAAAAAATACAAAGTCTGAAAAGATCTACAACTAGTATGGAAAATTAATCAGTTATCAAAAACATCCTAAGAAAAAAAGTCCCATTACTACATGGCTTTATTGGTGACTTCTACCAAGATTATTTTTTTCACTTCCTCACTTTTCTTTATTTTTTAAATAATTCTTTATTGTTGAAAGTATTACATATGCCCCTCTTTTCCCTCCATTGACCCCCACCAGCCCACCTCCAGCCCCCACCCCAGGCCTTCAGCATCCTCTACTAAGATTTTAAAGAAGAATTAAGCAATCCTTCTCAAACTCTTCCCAAAAAAATGAGAAGAAACTCATTATAAGAAATCAGGATTACTTTATTCTAATTCCAAAGCCAGAATAGGACACTACAAGGAAAGAAAACTATAGGGCCAATATCGCTGATGAATAGAAATGCAAAAATCCTCACCTAAACACTAGCAAACTGAATCCAAGAGCACATTAAACGAATCACACACCACGATAATGTGGGATTTAATCCTATGATGTAAGGATAGTTCCACACATGCAAATCAATAAATGTGATTGACATACCTCATTAACAGAATGAAGAATAAAAATCAGGATTATCTCAATAGGTGCAGAAACGCATTTGACAAAATTTAACATGTTTTCATGATGAAAATTTGACAAATTGGGTACAGAAGGAAAGTATCTCTACATAGTAAAGACCACATATGAAAAGCCCAGAGTGAACATCAAACTCAACAGTGACAAATTTGCAAACTTTTCATCTGGAATCAGGAGAAAGGCAAGGAAGCACAACCTCACCACTTCTATTCAACATAGAAGCTCTAGCCAGTGCAATTAGGCAATTTTAAAAAGGCATCCAAATCAGAAAGGAAGAAGTGATACTGTCCCTATTTGCAGAGGGCATGATGTTACATATAGAAAACTACAAATACTCCATCCAAAACAGTCAGAACTAATTTTAAAAATTCAGGAAGTCTATGTAGTGGGAGAAAATATTAGCAAGCCATATATCTGATATGATGTTAATCTCCAAAATATACAAGGAACTCCTACAACTCATTAGAAACAAAACAAAAACTTCTAATAGCTAAGATCTGGAAAAAGTCCATCAGTAGATGAGTGGATAAAAAAGCTGTGGTACATTTACAGTATGGAATCCTATGCAGCAGTAAAAAAGAAGGATATCTTACCCTTTGATACAGTATGTAGGAACCTGGAGAGTATTGTGATAAGCAAAATAAATAAGCCAGTCAGAGAAAGACAAGTATGACATGATCTCATTCATATGTGAAATCTAAAGAAAAAAATAAACTGATGAACAAATAGATTCAGAGACATAGAAGCATGGAACAGGACATCAAAACTCAGAGGGAAGGTGTGGGTGGGTGAGTGGGAAGAGATCAATTAAAGAACTTGTAGCATATATGCATAACCTATGGACACAGACCATTGTGTGGTGAAGGCCTGGGGCAGGAGGTGGAAGTGTGGGTTGGGCTAGAAGGGGTCAATGGGGGAAAAAGAGGGCACATTAAAAAATTTAAAAAACAATTTCTAAATGGACTAATGACTTGAATAGACATTTCTTCAAAGAAAGCTTACAAATAGTCAATCTTCCTATTTAATAAAAGGGTGATATGCAAATTAACCATCACTCCGTCACAAAGATGGCAGCGCCCATTGTGGCCGGGGCACTGGACGCTGGTGGTTTCGCCCTGGCGATGGGCCCCAGTGTCCCGCGCACCCCAGCCCGCAGAGGCAGGGAGGCCAGCCGGGGTGCAGGATGCTGGCGTTGTTGCAGGCCAGGCTGAAGGACCCCTCCCCCCAGTGCATGGATTTCGTGCACCAGGCCTCTAGTATATAATAAAAGCCTCAAATGCTATGTGTCCGGTTGGCCATTCAACCAATCAAAGTGTAATATGCTAATGATATGCTAAGACCACTCAACTGCTCACTATGATGTGCACTGACCACCAGGGGGCAGACACTCAAACTGGTAGGTTAGCTTGCTGCTGGTGCCGGCTGAGTGGGATTGAGTGAGACTCCAGACAGGCCCTGGAGTCCTCCCATAGTTCCTCCCCAGCTGGCCAATCTCCTGTGTCACTCCCTGGCCCCGATCATGCACTGGTGGGGTCCCTTGGCCTGGCCTGCAACCTCTTGCAAACTGGGACCCCTCGGGATATGTTGGAGAGCCAATTTTGGCCAGGCTGAGGGACCCAGTGAATTCATGCACTGGGCCTCTAGTAGTATATATTTTTTAAAAATGCTCAACATCACTAATCATTGGGGAAATGCAACAAAAATACACAGTAAGATACCACCTAACATATGTTAGAAAGATTCAACAAGATTGTGAGGATGTGGAGAAAAAGAAACCATCATACATTGTTGGTGAAAATGCAAAATGGTGAAGTTACTATGGAAAACAGTATGGAGATTCTTTATTAGAAACTAGAGGCGCGGTGCACGAAATTCGTGCACGGGGGAGTGTGTCCCTCAGCCGAGCCTGCACCCTCTCCAATCTGGGACCCCTCGAGGGATGTCTGACTGCCCGTTTAGGCAGTCAGACATCCCTCTCATAATCCAAGACTGCTGGCACCCAACTGCTCGCCTGCCTGCCTTTTTTTTTTTTTTTTTTTTTTTTAAATATATTTTATTGATATTTTACAGAGAGGAAGGGATAGGGATAGAGAGCTAGAAACATCGATGAGAGAGAAACATCGATCAGCTGCCTCCTGCACACCCCCCACTGGGGATGTGCCCGCAACCCAGGTACATGCCCTTGACCGGAATCGAACCCGGGACCCCTCAGTCCGCAGGCCGACGCTCTATCCACTGAGCCAAACCGGTTTTGGCAGCCTTCTTGATTGCCCCTAACCGCTTCTGCCTGCCGGCCTGATCACCCCCAAACCACTCCCCTGCCAGCCTGATTGATGCCTAACTGTTCCCCTGCCAGCCTGTTTTCCCCTAACTGCCCTCCCCTGCAGGCCTGGTCACCCCTAACTGCCCTCCGCTGCAGGCCTGGGTCCCTCCCAACTGCCTTTCCCTGCAGGCCTGGGTCCCTCCCAACTGCCTTTCCCTGCAGGCCTGGTTGCCCCCCAACTTCCCTCTTCTGCCCGCTTGGTCACCCCTAACTGCCATCCCCTGCAGGCTTGATCGCCTCCGACTGCCCTCCCTTGCAGGCCTGGTCCCCCCCAACTACCCTCCCCTGCTGGCCATCTTGTGGTGGCCATCTTGTGTCCACATGGGGGCAGGATCTTTGACCACATGGGGGCAGCCACCTTGTGTGTTGGAGTGATGGTCAATCTCCATATTACCCTTTTATTAGATAGGATAGAGGCCTGGTGCACTGGTGGGGGCCAGCTGGTTTGCCCTGAATGGTGTCTCGGATCAGAGTGGGGGTTCCCTTGGGGTGTGGGGTGGCCTGGGCGAGGGGCCTATGGTGGTTTGCAGGCCGGCCACACTCCCTGGCGACCCAAGCGGAGGCCCTGGTATCTTGGGTTTATTTATCTTCTATAATTGAAACTTTGTAGCCTGGAGTGGGGCCAAGCCTTCTCCTTGCTCCGTGGCAGCAGCCATTTCTATTGGGATTTATCTAACTTCTCTCATTGAAACTTTGTAGCCTTAAGCAGAGGCCTGGGTCGGCCAGGGTGTGTGGAAAGCTTGGCTTTCTCCATCACCGGGGGCAACCCTAGCCTCCTGCTCTTTCCAGCTCCGTGGCTGCCGCCATTTCTGTTTGGGTTTATGTATCTTCTATCATTGAAACTTTGTAGCCTTGAGTGGAGGCCTAGGCCGGCAAGGGCAGGCGGAAAGCTTGGCTTCCTCCATTGCCGGGGAAACCCAAGCCTCCCTCCTGCTCTCTGTGGCTGTAGCCATCTTGGTTGGGTTTATTTGCATATTTGTTCCTGATTGGCTGGTGGGCGTGGCTGGTGGGCATGGCTTGTGGGTGTAGCAGAGTGATGGTTACTCTTTTATTAGATAGGATAGAATTACCATATGGCCCAGCAATCCCACTTCTGGGTATAAAAAAAATTGAAATCAAGATCTCAAAGAGATACCCTATTCCCATGTTCATTGTAACATTATTAGCCACAACTTAAATGTTCATCAATGGATGGATGTATAAACAAAATGTGGCATACACATATAATGAAATATTACAAAAACTTAGAAAGGAGGAAATTCTGCCTTTTGCAATAATGTGGATGAAGCTTGAGGACATTACGCTAAGTGAAATAAGCCAGTCCCAGAATGAGAAATACTGTGATTCCACTTATCTGAGATATCAAAAATAGTCAAGTTCATAGAGTCTAAGAGTGAAATGGTGGCTGTTAGGGGCTGTGAGGAGGGAAATGGAGAGTTGCTAAGTAAAAGGCATAAGGTTTAAATTACGTGATGTGAACAGGTTCTAGGAATTCTCTATACAACATTGTACATACAGTTCACAAAACTGTATTGTTCACTTAAAAAATTTTAGTGTATATCTCACAAAAGTGTACTTACCACAAAAAAAAGTAAAATTAAAAAAATTAAAATAATAAATGAATTTTACAAAAACTTTCCAGAAAGAACATTCAAAATATTGCTTGGAAGGATTAAAATTTTATTTAATACAGAAGAACACATGAGACTTGAGAGTTAGTGATTGAGCCATTCATCTGATAGTTATATTAACAAAATTAAAAAGTTATAAGTTCAGGATAAAACAAATAAATCTGTAAAACAAAGATGTACAAGATAAAAGATTAAATGTGAATTTCCTCAGTAAGAGTATAATGAATACAAATACTTTTAAACTTGACAAGTAATATTTCTTCAAACTTAGTGACACAAAATTGTATTCACTAGATGATAATTAATATTTAGGTAACTATATAATATTTCAAATATTGCTTATTGGATTTCTATTTTTTAAATCATCATATATGTACATTGAATGACTGGAAGTAGCCTGCATTCAGCCATCCTATCTAATAAAAGAGTAGTATGCAAATCGATCATACCTCCACTACACCCACAAGCCAAGCCCACCAGCCAATCAGGAGCGAGTATGTAAATTAACCCAACCAAGATGGCTGTGGCCATGGAGCTAGCAGGAGGCTTGGGTTTCCCTGGCAATGGAGGAAGCCAAGCTTTCCACCTGCCCTGGTGGGCCCAGGCCTCCACTCAAGGCTACAAAGTTTCAATTATAGAAGATAAATAAATCCCAACAAAAATGGCAGCAGCCATGGAGCTGGAGAGAGCAGGAGGCTTGAGTTGCCCCCAGAGATGGAGGAAGCCAAGCTTCCGCAGCCCTGGCCTGTCTTGGCCTCCCCTCAAGGCTATAAAGTTTCAATTATAGAAGATAAATAAATCCCAACAAAAATGGCTGCGGCCATGGTCAATGTTTCTCTCTCATTGATGTTTCTAACTCTCTATCCCTCTCCCTTCCTCTCTGTAAAAAAATCAATAAAATATATATTAAAAAAAAAAAGGCACAGAAAAACCCTCTATGCCCAAGGAGCAACTCAGCCAGTGTAAGAACATGGGTGCGAGGGAAATATGGGTGTAAAAGGGAGAGACGGAGTTTATGGATTTCATTTTTCACTTAGAACTCAATTTTATTTTATAAATTAAGTTTTATACACACATTTGTTTCATTTTGCATTTAAAAGAAGCAATCATCACAATAAGAAAATAGACCCATGATGGTTCCCTGAGGCCTTACCATTAGATTCCCTGATTCCTAAGATCCTCTAGTACCATCTGTCTCTGGCATGTTGTCAAGATCTTAGTGGGGAGAGAGAAGAGAATGAGGTATTTAAAAGGTCTCTGGGGACTTTTCTGAAAGATGGTAATATAGAAGCACTGCAAACCACTGTTTTATGAAACCAATGGTGATCCATGTTTGCAGTGGAGGGTTGAGGACCCAGTAAAGCAAGTTAACTAGTAAAATTTATTTAAAAAATAATATGAAGTCTTTGGAAATGTGCTCAAGGAGCCACTGTTCCCACCCCAGCTCAGATCAGTTGCTGGGAGATTTTGCCCAGGGAGAAGCAAATAGTAAGTACAGAGAACCCCAAAGCTCTCCACGAAGGAAGACTTTATTCAGAACAGAGTAGAAAACTAACCAAAAATATAATTTATCCTCACCTCTTTCCAAACCATAGCCTGTGCTAAGTGGGTAAAGTAATTCCTATGGACTGAATGTTTTTGTCCACAACAGTCATATGTTCAATCCCTAACACTTTTGGTGGCAGCATTAAAAGATCATTAGGACCTGCTGAAATCATGAGGGTGGCCCCCATGGGAGAATTAGCACTCATAAGAAGATTCATTTGGGAGCTTACTGTCTCTCTCTGCCATGTGAGGAGACAGGAAGGAGACAGTGTGCATCCCTGGAAGAAAGCTCTCATCAGAACCTGAGTATGAAGTACCTTAATCTCAGACTTCCAGCCTCCTGAGTATAAAAAATAAATGTCTGGTATTTAAGGCACCTAGTTTATGGTATTTTGTTACAGCAGCCCAAGCTGACTATTACACTTATATAAAGCAGGATAAAACTTAAAATATGAAAAGAATATTTTAATAGCATTAGGGAAATGTGAAAAATAAGAATCCATGAACATCATTTTGAAATAAATATTAATATTTGTTGAACTTTTCTCAATTCTTGTTGTATTTCTCTTTTGTCATTTGTATTTACAAAAGAGAAATACAACAAGGGAAGCTCCCAAAAGAGTAAGGAATTAAAAGATAATCTATCACAAAGAGCATGATGAAATATATTACTTAGTTTTAAAATATTTACATTTTAAAATGTAAACAGCATCTCTTTGAACTATCTTAGAAATGGAGGAAAGTACTGTGGGCTATAAGAAACAGGAAAGGATAAGGTAGCTACAAGAGCAAAAGAGGCAATGAAGAGATTTGATGCTCAAAAGAATAAAAGAAAAAAGATATGGCATTACTCAAAATGGCATTAAAGCTGAAAAGAGATTAATATGTATTGCAGAGACTCAAATCACTGATAGAAATATCTGCATTCAGGAATTTTTAGACTGGATAAAACAAAATAAAAAAAAATTAAATTAAAAAATGCATAAAGAAAACATTCTTGGATTGGAAAAGAACCTGAATCTATAAAAGCAAAAGACCTAAAAATTAGAGCTTGAACTTGGGGACCTAAATTTACCAGAAAATTACTCCCTTTCCAATACAAAATAAACCAGGAAATAAATACTTGCATACATACAGAAATACATTTTTTTTAAAAAAAGTTGTGCAGGTTATATATGTACAAAGAAGTTGTAACAAAAATCAATATATATAAAAGCCTAAGCAACCATTATGACCAGTCAGCTAAACGACCGATCAACCGGTCACTATGATGTGCACTGACCCCTGGTGGTCAGTGTGCTTCACAGCCAACCTGCCATGGCTGGCAAACCTCCCATGGTCCCTCCCCGCCACCAGCCAGCCAGCCCTAGGGTGCCCCAATCAGGACTGGGCGAGATGGCCCGAATCAGCCCTGATCACCAGCTAGGCCAAGGGACCCCACCCATTCAATAATTTGTGCACCACCAGGCCTCCCGTATTTTAAAAAACAATTGCTTCAATATTAAAATTGGAGTTAATCTTAATAAATTTTAAACTTACACATCCCCTTTGTACTGCAGGGATTTCAACTCTAAACAATTGATAGGTTACAACCATACCATTATAGTTAAACCCTGTCTTGATAGACATCTAGGTTTTGCTCAAGTTCCATGAATTTCCCATTCTTCTCACTACCAGGTCACCAGCACCACCTGCTCTATGCTTCCTTTCAACGTTGGGCACCCTTGGTGAGGATAAAGTACAAATCCACTCAAACGCAGCAGCTGTGTCCTGTGTGCAGCAGCTTTGTTCCCTGGTAATTGGGGCTGGTTCCAGATGGTTGTATTAATTACTGATTTCAATTGCATTTTGACTAATAGCAGTTCACTTTATACAAATCTCATTCTCTAATGAGTCGACAGACAAATATATTCAGTCCGCGTTATGCAATGGAACTCTCTAAATTACAGCCTGTGTTACCAACTAAGAGAGAAACTTCCTTTTCTCTCTATTACTTTAAGACTTTGGGATAATTACAAAAAATTTAAATTAAATTAAAAAATAAAAGTTGTTTTTAGTTTTTTTTTTCCAAATTGCTAGTTGACAGATATATACCATGAAATAAGATCAGTAGAATTATGAGGGAAATAATTGTAAATCCTGAATTATGGAAGCAATTCAGTTCATTACATGAATTAAAATAATGTTACACTTTATAAAATATAGTAAAAACTATAAAAACTATAAATGTGCTCATTTTATTCATAATATATTTTATACTATAACATATAGCATAAACTACACTTAAAACTATGTAAAAACTGTTTAAACTATATAGAATAATATAAAAGACTAGAGGCATGGTGCATGAAATTCATGCACAGAGGGGGAGTCCCTCAGCCCATCCTGCACCCTCTCGCAATCTGGTACCCCTCGGGGGATGTCTGACTGCCTGCAGGATCAGGCCTAAACTGGCAATCAGACATCCCTCTCGAAATCTGGGACCACAGCTCCTAACCACTTGCCTGCCTGCCTGCCTCATCACTCCTAACCACCCTGCCTGCCTTCCTCATCACCCCTAACCACTCTGCCTGCCTGCCTCATCACTCCTAACCACTCATCTGGCTGCCTGATTGCCCCTCACCATTCTGCCTGCCTGCCTGATTGCCTCTCACCACTCTGCCTGCCTGCCTAATCACCCCTAACCTCTCTGTCTGCCTTCCTGATTGCCCCTAACCACTTGCCTGCCTGCCTGATTGACCCAAACCACCTCTGCCTCGGCCCCCGCCGCAGTGGCTTCATCTGGAGGGACACCCAGAACATTGTTCTGCTGCCCAGTCTAATTAGCATATTATGCTTTTATTATAAATAATAGGCTACATCTGTATGCTATTTCTAGACTCATTCTGAAAAAACTATCTGAAGTTATACTACAGTTAGCTGAGGGATAAACCAGTTTTGTTGCTGTTCTTACTGTTGTTTTGTTAGTTGGTTGGTTGATTTTAGTGGCATTATGATACTAAATTTTGATGGCCAGCACTTTAAACAAACTCCAGATAAGTTGAGTAATAATATTTGTCAACATCTATTGAGTTTCTGCTTTGAGAAAGAACTTGTCCAAAGCATTTGATGAAGGTTAACTCATTTGCTCTTCAGACAACCTCTATATAACAATATTTGTAAAATAAAACAAAATATTTAATGCATAATGCCACCATGAACATTTAAGATGTTATTCACAATTAAGATCACTGAGGATAATCACATTACATATCAGCAGGCAGTAGGTAGGACATAAATATTAGCGTGAAAGTGTCTCCAAATTTTAAACAAATTCACTAGATACAGTTTTATTTCCCATATTAAAACTTGGAGTAATATAAATGTTAATGTACATTTATATTATTTGAATATCTAGGCATTAGCCTTTGAAATCCACTGAAGAAAAGAAAACACAAAGAATATATCAGACAAAAGAAAACAGCAAGAAGATATTAAAATAGAAAATATAAAATAAGCTTCCAAATTACAACAAAATATTGCTGGTATTACAATAGATGTAAGTGGATTGAACACACTTATTTCAAAAAAAATCTTAGATTTTTTTCTAGAAAAAAATTTAAAAAATATGGAGTACTATATTTCTATGTACTAGTAATGAACAAGGGGAAACCAATTTAAAAACATAATACCAATACAAATGCTCAAGAAAAATGAATATCTACACTAATAAAAGAGTAAGATGCAAATTGACCATACCTTCGCAACACCCACCAGCCAATCAGGAATGAGTATGCAAATTAACCCAACAAAGATGGTGGGTTAATTTGCATACACAGGGGCCGAGTGGCCAGGGGCCATTGCCATGGTGACGACGCAGGCATTCCGCACTACCCCAGCCGCTCTGGGCCTCTGGGCAGCGTGGGAAGACGGAAAGCCGGCTGTGGGCTGGAGCGAAAAGGCAGCTCGGGTCGAAGTGAAGGCGGTGCTGGCAGCCAGGGGAAGGAAGGCCCATTCTTGCATGAATCTTTGTGCATTGGATCTCTAGTTAATTATAAATCTAAGAAAACATGTTAAGAAATAATATGAAGAAAATTATAAATGCTTATGAAAGAAATTAAGGAATATCTCAATAAATGGAAAGGCTTATGACAACCATGGGTTAGAAGACTCAAAATAATAAAGATGCCAGTTCTTCCCCAATTGACATATAGTTTTAATGTAGTTCTATTAAATTGCAAGCAAAATGTTTATAGATATAGATAAGCTTATTCTAAAGATCATATGAAAAGAGAAAGGGACTCATATAGAAAAAAACACTTTCACAAAAGTGGAATAAAGCAGGAAGTTTCACAGCACTCAATTTTAAAACTCACAATTTTAAAACTGCACACTCAAGACATTTTTTTTTCATTAGCAGAGCAACAGCCACATAGATCATAAGAACATAACAAAGAACTCAAAAATAGACATATTCATTTATGGTCAACCATTTTTTTTTTCATTCAACTGATTTTTAGCAAATGTGCAAAAGTATTTCCATGAAGATAAAATAATAATTTTAACAAACAGTGCTAAAGCAATTGGACGTGCATACACTGAAAATGAGCATCAACCTTAACTCTAAAACTTAAAAAGTATTAAGTAACAACGGATCACAGATTTAATATTAAAACTTAAAATGTAAAACTCTGGGAAGAAAATATAGGAGGCAAGCTTAAGGATTTAGAAATAGCATTCTTAACCATAGCACCAAAAACATGATCCGTAAAAGAAAATATAAACCAATAAATTGGACTTCACCAAAATGAAAAAAAAAAGCTCTATAAAAGTTCTGATAAGATTAAATGACAATGAACAAAATGGGATAAACTACTTGCAAACCATAAAACTGACAAAGAACTCAACTCCAGAAAATGGGAACTCTCAAAATTCAATAGTAATAAACAAATGATAAATAATGGAAAATGGGCCCTAACCGGTTTGGCTCAGTGGATAGAGCATTGGCCTACGAACTGAAGGGTCCCAGGTTCGATTCTGGTCAAGGGCATGTACCTTGGTTGCGGGCACATCCCCAGTAGGGGGTTTGCAGGAGGCAGCTGATGGATGTTTCTCATCGATCTTTCTAACTCTCTATCCCTCTCCCTTCGTCTCTGTAAAAAAATCAATAAAATATATTTAAAAAATAATGGAAAATGGGTAAAAGGTATGAATTGACACTTCAGCAAGAGGGACATGTGGATTATACATGAGCAGACAAAAAGATGTATAACTTCATTAGCCATTAGAAAAATTCAGATGCAAAATAAAATTGGATTTTTCACACATTGTTATAAGAGTGTAAAATGGCATGGCCACTCTGGAAAATAGTTTCTTATATATTTGACATATATTTACCATATGATTAAGCAATCACACTCCTATGTATTTAACCTAGAGTAATGAAAACTTATGTTGACATAAAAATCAGTACACCTAAGTTCATATCA
Organism: Plecotus auritus; assembly: GCF_963455305.1. Lineage (NCBI taxonomy): Eukaryota > Metazoa > Chordata > Mammalia > Chiroptera > Vespertilionidae > Plecotus > Plecotus auritus. The sequence goes on from NC_137770.1 coordinate 164,456,707, forward strand.
GGTTTATTTTTATCAGATTCATATAAAACTAGAGACCCTGTGCACGAAATTCAGGTTAGGGTTAATCTTAACCCTCTGCCTCGGCCCCTGTGGCTTCGTCCAGAAGGAAGGACGCCCAGAAGGATGTCCAGTCTAATTAGCATATTATGCTTTTATTATTATAGATAAATTACATTCCCTTGGATTCCAATAGGTATAATCAAGTTAAGGTAGCTTTTTTTTTTCTCTTAGTTTACTAAAGAGTGGAATTTATTCCATTATTAAATTTCTTACCATAGACCATTTTTCACTTCCTGTCACATATTCTTTATATATACTGCTATTCAGTTGGCTATTGCTGTGCTTTGGATGCTCCATATTTCATTAAAAAGCAAAATTGGCACCTATACACAAATACATATAGTGTTTGCATGTGTGTGATCTACACATGAAGTATTGTTAGCAGTGTTATATAAGCCACTAAACCTAAATCTGCAAACTTTCCCTCTCTTTGTATACTATACATGCCTAAATAATGTAAGAATTATTTTCTTGAAATTTCATACAATTTAAACATAATCTCAGTCAAAGATCTCTTCATAAATTGTTATTGTCTTTCATAATTTTCTTTTTTTTAAATAAATCTTTATTGTTCAGATTATTACAATTGTTCCTCTTTTTCCCCCCATAGCTCCCCTCCACCTGGTTCCCACCCCACCCCACCCTTTGCCCTTATCCCTCCCCTCCCCCCACACTGTCCTCATCCATAGGTGTACGATTTTTGTCCAGTCTCTTCCCGCACCCCCCACACCTCTTTCCCCTTGAGAATTGTCAGTCCACTCCCTTTCTATGCCCCTGATTCTATTATATACACCAGTTTATTCTGTTCATCAGATTTTTTATTCACTTGATTTTTAGATTCACTTGTTGGTAGGTATGTATTTATTGTTCATAATTTTTATCTTTAACCTTTTCTTCTTCTTCCTCTTCTTAAAGAATACCTTTCAGCATTTCATATAATACTGGTTTGGCAGTGATGAACTCCTTTAGCTTTTTTTTATCTGTTAAGCTCTTGATCTGACCTTCAATTCTGAATGATAGCTTTGCTGGGTAGAGTAATCTTGGTTGTAGGTTCTTGCTATTCATCACTTTGAATATTTCTTGCCATTCCCGTCTGGCCTGCATAGTTTCTGTTGAGAAATCCACAGACAGTCGTATGGGTGCTCCCTTGTAGGTAACTAACTGTTTTTCTCTTGCTGCTTTTAATATTCTCTCTTTGTCTTTTGCTCTTGGCATTTTAATTATGATGTGTCTTGGTGTGGTCCTCTTTGGATTCCTTATGTTTGGGGTTCTCTGTACTTCCTGGACTTGTAAGTCTATTTCTTTCACCAGGTGGGGGAAGTTTTCTGTCATTATTTCTTCAAATAGGTTTTCAGTATCTTGCTCTCTCTCTTCTTCTGGCACCCCCATAATTCGGATGTTGGTACGGTTGAAGTTGTCCCAGAGGCTCCTTACACTATCTTCATATGTTTGAATTCTTTTTTCTTTTTGCTTTTCCAGTTGGGTGTTTTTTGCTTCTTTGTATTTCAAATCTTTGACTTAATTCTTGCGATCCTCTAGTCTGCTGTTGGATCTCTGTATATTATTTTTTATTTCAGTCAGTGTATGCTTAATTTCTAGTTGGTCCTTTTTCATATCCATAAGGGTCTCACTAAATTTATTGGCCTTTTTTAGAAAATTCCTGAAAAACCTTATAACCGTGGTTTTGAATTCTATATCCAGTAGTTTGCTTTCCTCCATTTCTTTCATTGTGTCCTATTTCTTTGTCTCTGCATTTTGGCTGCTTCCTTGAGTTGATAGAGTGGCTTTGTGTACTAGGTGTCCTATAGGGCCCAGTGGCTCAGCCTCTCCAGTTACCTGAGGTGGACACTCTTGGTGCACCCCTTTGTGGGCTGTGTGCACAGTCTTGTTGTAGTTAAGCTTTGATTGTTCTTGGTATCACTGGGAGGAATTGACCTCCAGGCCAGTTGGCTGTGAGGATTAGCTGTGTCTATGCTGGGAGAACTTCTGTGCTGGAGACACCCTTACAGGGCAAGACTTGCTTCAGTGGGGCTTTGGTGCTCACTGAGTCTGCCCCCTGAGTGTGTCCCTCATGGATCTGAGGAGTTGTAATCTGGATGGTACTACTCTGACCCCTGGGTATACTGGCTCTTGGATCTCTAAGGAAGTGCTAATTTAGCCTCTGCCTGAGGCCACCCAGCAGGAGCTATGGAGAGATCTGCAGATTCCTCTTCTTTGTTTGGGTTTTGGAGGTGCCCAGATGAGGCCCAGCTGTGAAGCAATGCAAGCTGCTGTGTGGCCTTGGGTCTTCTTTTGGATGTTCTGGGTCTCACTGACTCAGCTGCATTTTGTTGGGTAAGTTTAGATTTCAAAGAATCAGGCCATTCATATGCAAAAGCCTCTGCGCTCAGCTTGGATGGGGCAGAGTCTCAGGGTGGAGCAAACAGCAATGGCTTCGTGGGGTGGGATCTCAGGGCAGAGCAAACAACAATGGCTTCCCATCAGCCCTGCCCTAAGAGGCCCCTGGGTCTCAGTGTCCTGCGGTAATTGCTGCATGCACCTCTGAGAGAAAGCTGCCCTCGAGTTTTGCCTGCTGCCAGACAGTCCAGTTTCTCCCCGTATGAGTCTGGGTCCCCAGAGTCTCACCTGGAACTGTAGTTCAGAGCAGTCGGGAGCTTTTGTCTCCCTCCCGATTGAGAAAGCCAGCCGCATACTCAGTTGCCAGCCCTCTCCATGAGCGCGCCTCCATACCTCTGCACTTCCACAGCTCCTGTGAGTCTCAGTGTGTTTTTCTTTTTCCTTCTAGTTGTAGAATTTCCACTCAGCCAGCCTTCCTGTGGTTCTGGATGATGTCCGTTTTGTCTTTTAGCTATAGTTTTGAAATTGTTGTGTGAGGCAGAAGTTCAGGTGTTTACCTATGCCACCATCTTGGTTTCTCCCCCTGTCATTCATAATTTTCAGTGATTGTTAATTTATTCAACATGTATATTATACCAGAAGTAATTCTGATATTTAATTTTTGAAAAATGTTGTTCATTTTACTTAGATTTCCCAACATATTAGTGAAAATTTATCCACAGTAGTCTCTTATAATTTAAAATTTTTAAGTTTATGGCTACATATCCCAATATGTTATTATTAAAGTTTATTTCTATGTTCCTTCATTTCATGACAGATTGCCAGAGAACTGTGTATTTTATTACAAGAATAATCTCTTGATATTTTTAATGCTCTCATTCACACATGTATGCTTTTTCTCTTAAATTTCATTCCTTATATTTTGTTGCTGTTATTATTTTCTAAAAATCTTATATCTAATATTCTTCTTATTGCATATTCTGGTCTTTCATTGCTAGATTTTCTGCATTTTACTACCACTTCAAGGTTTCTAAAGTGAATTTTCTTAAAACAAATTCATGGTGTTTTGGGATTCATTGCTCTGATTTGTTCTTAAGATTTGGTTAGCTTAATTATTATTGAAGTGACTAGTAAGTTTATTTTCTATTTTCATTATTATTTATATTTTCTTAGGAGCCTCATATACAGCACATTTAAAAATTTTAATTGTATTTTATTACCTTCTAACATCTTTGGTGCTAATTTGATATTGTCATTAACCCTTATGTGTTTTAAAAGTATAACATCAATATAAAAAAGAAATACAGGGAAAATATTACAAAATCTCTTGAGTTTACAAATTAAAAAGCAAATTTTCTTATCCACAGTGAAAATTGTACTTCAACTATCCCAGAATTTATTGTATTTCATCTTCCATTTGCATTGTCCTATATTTTCAAAACAAAAGTAAAATCAGTGCTATAGAAAACATTTTTTTTTTACTCTCCCCCTTCCTCTCATGATTTTAGTGGCAATGCATTTAGCACAGCATTGTTCAAACAGTATTCCTTAAACCTCAAGTCACCAGAGATGTTACACAAGTAACTATTTAGTGACAATCTAGTTTGGATGTTTTTGTAACATCTTGCTTATTCTTTCATTACTGTTTCCTTTGCTTTCATGATATATATTATTTTCCCTATGGATTAGGCAAATATGCATCCCATTTTCCTTATCTCAAATTTCATATCTCAAATCATGATTCCTTTATCATTTGCTTGGATGACCTATCCAATACATTGGCTTCCCCATTTCTGGTTCAATTCACTTCTGAAATTCTCTATCATCCATTCAGACCTCATGCTAGAGTTGGCTGTTGTAAATCTTTAAGAACAGTTCAGAAGCTGGGCAGCCTCTGAGTCTAATGTAACCTAACTGGAGGAACTGGCTTTGTTTCTCTGCTTTTTCTGCCCCTCTGTTTGACTCTAGACTGCCTTTGTTCTTAGCCTGGTTTCAAGCCTAGTTTCTGACAGATGCAGCTCTCCTATAACCCCACTTTTCCTGTTTTCTGAGTATCGGAGCCCTCTCGGATTTGCTCAGTTACTGTTGCATTCACAGATTTACAGCAATGAAACAAACTAATAATCTTCTTCATATTTGCTCCTTTATCAGTTTCAGTGGATTCTTCTTTAGGTTTTTTTTAATTCAACATTAAGGATGTCTGACTATAAGATGGAAGGAACAGGAACCCTAGTACTATGATGTATATTTTATCAGTTTTTAATATTAATATTTTGAGTAATTTTCCATGAGTTATTTTATCTAAAATATCTCAGACACGCTTATAATATTTTATTTCCATTCTTTTAAAAATATGTTTTTATTTATTTCAGAGAGAAAGTGAGAGGGAGGGAGAGATAGAAACATCCATGATGAGAATCATAAATCAGCTGCCTCCTGCATGTCCCCTTTCCCCTACACTGGGGATCGAGCCCATAACCCGGGCATGTTCCCTGACCAAGAATCAAACTGTGACCTCCTGGTTCATGGGTCAATGCTCACCCACTGAGCCACACTGGTTGGGGTATTTCCATTTTTTTAGAATGTTTTAATTGGGAATTAAAGAACTGCTATTAGCTGTGCAAGTGGCCAAGATTTATAGTAAAATATATCCAACCATTTTTATTCAAAATACACAGCAAAAATGTATTATTTTAACCCATTTTTAAGTGTATAGTTCTGTGGCATTAAGTAAATCACACAGTTGTGTGACTAAAGCGTTTCCATCTTGAACTTGAATATAAGCAATAAGGCTGAAAATACTAATTAGATCACTTAATAAACTTTTCTTAGATAACTTGATGTTAAATATAATTGACTAATATTTTTCACCAGTAGTGACAAATAGCAAATTTGTCAAATTACTTCTTTTTCAAATTACTCTTAATTTGCCAGGACCATTAAGCTCTGATGCCATAGGAGAGAAAAAGTAAAATGAAAGGATGAGAAATTCATCATTAAGCTATCTTGATTTTTGTTTTGTTGTGTGTGGTTTTTTTTTTAATTTACAGAATAGAATTTTAGAATGTTGAGAGGATTCTTTCAGAGATCTTCCAGTATCAGTCCTCAACTTACAGTTAAGAGCCTCATAGCTCTGTTTTCTCTTTTTTTGTTGATATTTCTATTTCTCTGGAATAAAAACTTTCATGTGATTTATTTTAGGTTAAACATAGCAATAATATTCATAAATCAATAACAGAGAAAACCAGCTGTGTAGAAGATAATTGCCATCTTCAGGTTAATTATTAATCATAATTTATTATGATCTATTACCAAACTTAGACATTTCTTCACCCCATCACCTAGGTACTTCTTTGTTGTTACTTTTCCCCATCGTTTCAGGATTTTTTATAGTTTTTGAATTCTCAAATTGTGGTCTCTGGTCACCTACATTAAGTCATTTGGGGTGTTTTTACCAAGAGCAGATATATTGACCTCCCCAAACTCACAGGGATGAGAGAGCTACATACTAACAACTCCTTGGATCATGATTATGTATTATGTTTAATGAGAACTCCTGAACTAGTAAGTAAATGAGTTACTTCACTAATTAAACATTTGAAACTAAGTAAATCATTTAAAATCTTTGAAATTTGCAGTTTAAAAGGCATTTTCACTTGCACTGGTTTATGCAGTTTTCAGTATAGTCCATTGAGCAATGGGCTACCAATAATCTCAACTAGATAGAAAGACTAGCAATGGCTTCTCTAGACAAGAACAGAGAGTCATACGGATTAGTAAATTTGTCTAAGACTTCTCAACTACAACACTGTGAAAGAAAGGCTCACATATTCTTCAAGCAAGAGCATTTTCTATTCCCACTGTGCACAGTAAAGGAAATTAATGACCAAATACAACTGAGTGGAAAAGTAGGCCAAGCTTTCCATTTCCATCACACAGCTATCATCAACATCAACTTGATGACCATCACTGACTAACAGGTAATAGGCACTTACCCGGTGCCAGGCTCTGCACTGGAGATCTATTTGCATTCCCCCATTTTAACATAGGAGAGTGAGGGTTAGAACAGAAAAGAAGATATTTTAAAAATACACTTCTAGTAAATAAAAGAGTGGGGACTTGAACCCAGGTGTGTTTGCTTTCGCAATTTTTGTTCTTAACCTTTATGTTTAAACTATGGAGTCACAAATTAAAAGCAATTGCAAAATTAAAATAACAGTAAAATGATTTCATAATTATGTCTGATCATAAGCTCCAACCAATTTATCTGTTTAGAGATAGAGAGATTGAAACCAAAGATGATAAGATAGAGAAAAGCCAGGTAGATTACCAAAATACTAGTAAGTAAATGAGTTACTTCACTATTAAACGATATTAATTACCAAAGCATGTGCCATTCTGGAATGATTTTAGAATAAAAAACAAACAAGTAAAACTGTCTGAGGATGTTACTGAAGCTCTGTCTAAAAGCGGAAGAACCTTTCACTTTCTTGTATGTTCTCTTTACCTTCATCAGAAATGCACTTTGAATTGCAAGAGCTGAGCCAAGTTGTTGGTAGTGTTCGGCTTACTCTTCAAGTAAACAACCTCACCTGGCTGTGCAAGGGACAGGTGTTTGTCAATCTTTTGTTTATTGGGAAATAAAAGACCAGCGAATATTGTTTTGGTAATCTACCTGGCTTTTCTCTCCATTCTCCCAGATCTCTTAATTGGTTTTGGCACCAATTAAGAGGTCTGGGAGAATGGAGAGAAAAGCCAGGTAGATTACCAAAATACTAGTAAGTAAATGAGTTACTGCAAACATTTTACCAAAACAAAGCCACAGATTAAGCTATTTTAATTTTTCCATGTTTTATGATTATCAGAGAGTGTATTTCTTAATTTTGAAAGTACACTTATCTATAACAATTGAAAGCATTCTGACTGGGTGGATGTCTGGATTAACCAGCAGACCCTGAGCAATGGATGAATGATTACTCTGATACAGGTTTCTGTGAAAGAGAGGGCTAAGGGACTGCCTGGCTAAAGGAACCAGACAGCCCAATTTGCCTGCCTCCTTAGGCTTTTCTTGTAGCAACAGCTTGAACTAAAATTAACCTCTAGATACTATCAGCAGGGCAAGTATCCTTGAGAAAATACATGTACCTGCAGTGTCTTCTAAACAAGGACATTTAAAGAATAAACATAAAGATTCCAGCAAAACACCCTGGAGCTCAAACTTGTTTGAAAAAAGTCAAGGCAGGGTCTGCCACCTTCAGCAAGGTCCCCTAGAGGACTCCAAACTTTTAGAGAATCCTCCTTACAGACTTTCCAAACAAGTCCCATGCTTCCCCACAGGTGGGTATTTTACTCATCACCTGTGTGAGAATACAGGCATATCTCAAAAATCTTATGGGTTTGTATCCAGACCAGTCTCAATAAAGCAACTATCCCAATAAAAAAGGCCACATGAATTTTTTTGCTCCCCCGTGCATGTAAAAGTTATGTTTACATTATACTTTTGTGTATTGTGTGCATTATGCCCCCAAAATGTACAAACCTTAATTTAAAAATACTTCCCTGCTAAAAAATGCTAACCATCACCTGAGCATGTTGTAAAAATAGTGCCAATAGACCTGCTCAATGCAGGGCTGGCACAAACCTTCAATTTGTAAGAAACACGATACTGGCAAAGTGCAATAAAAAGCAAGGTGCAATAAAATGCGTGCACTACAAGAGACAAAATAAATTGCCACATAGCTTATTCTACACCACATAAAAGAGATATTTAAAAATCAAAATATGGGAGAATAGAATATCAGCTAACTAAAAAAACAAACAAAAAACGATAGAGTGGTAAAGGCCTGGGGCAGTATTTGGAGATGGGTTAGAAAGGGGATAATGGGGGGGGGGGAGAATAAGAGGACATATGTAATACTTCCAACAATAAGGATTTAAAAAATAAAAATTACCCACCCCCCTCAAAAAAAAAAAAAAATAAAGCAAGTGTTTCTGAAGTCAGCGAAACCTGAAACACGAATCCTTGGTTTTCTGACATTCTGAAATTGATGAGCATGATCCAGCATATAACTGAGTTGAAGCGTAAATAAAACCTAAGTCAGAAAGAGGGGAGTAAGAGAAAACTGGTGATTTAATCATTTGTAGAGACTTAAATTCTGAAAAGATCACAGACACTTCTAAAGGCAGGATGTGCCCATAGCAATGTTGTTCCATATTCTATTCTTTTTTTTACTCTCTTCTTAGAATGAATTAGAAATAAAGCCCCTATATATTTCTTCATGAAAATTAACTATATGAGAACATGTTTTTAACTCTAAATGACTGTAATTTTCATTATGACTTTACCATGTTGCTCATTTCTCTAATGGGAAATAGTCCTTCAAATTCCAAAAATCAAAATGGAAAAGCAGAATTATTGCATGTGTAAGTGCATGTGTATATTGAATAGATTTCAGATGAAATCATGGAGTTAATTTTGATACATGTTCAAAGATATTTCTTGATTCCACTATTAGCCTACGATGATTTATATACTGAGGAAGGATACACAGATGTATGTATATCCATATCCATATCCATATCCATATCCATATCTATATCCACAGCCATATAATCTTAAGTGCTTAAATAAAAATGTTACTAATGTGGCTATGTAATTTAAATGTTCTGGTTTTGGCACCAATTAAGAGGTCTGGAAGAAGCTTCTGTAGCTAAATATTGGACAGAAGGCTTCTGAAAAATCCAGGGATTGCTGTCGGAAAGCAATTAGGCAGAAGAAATTACATTAGCGAAGAGCAGATGCCATATTCAACACAGTCGCCTATTTTTCATGCAGTTGGGTTTCGCTGGTCTTTTATTTCCCAATAAACAAAAGATTGACAAACACCTGTCCCTTGCACAGCCAGGTGAGGTTGTTTACTTGAAGAGTAAGCCGAACACTACCAACAACTTGGCTCAGCTCTTGCAATTCAAAGTGCATTTCTGATGAAGGTAAAGAGAACATACAAGAAAGTGAAAGGTTCTTCCGCTTTTAGACAGAGCTTCAGTAACATCCTCAGACAGTTTTACTTGTTTGTTTTTTATTCTAAAATCATTCCAGAATGGCACATGCTTTGGTAATTAATATCGTTTAATAGTGACAACTGATTTTTCTAGATGACTTGTACCCCCTGTCAACATAACAAGCTGACTTTTATTCTGCTTTGAGTAAATCATAACATGAGAAAAACACTGAGCTTAATTAGAATTATATGTTTTAATGTATCATAGAAATAATATTTTTATTTAAAAAACATGTTTGGCTGAAGTAATTTTCTCATGTAATAAATCCCCATTGTAGCCAAAAGTTAGGTACATTTTAAAATATGTTGCATATTATCATCATCAACAGATTTCAGAATTTTTTATTGTTTATTTTTACTGTGACATGTATTTACTTTTCATATTTTTCATTCTTGTACCTCCTCTACACAAATGTGCAGATGACTTTATCTCCTCTTTGACACTTTAAAAATGCCTTTCTGTTTTTCAATTTAAGGATTCATTTCACCATATGGTCTGTTTAGCCTGATAAACCCTCCTGCACATTATGAAATAATTGTAGCTGTGGAAAACCATTCATACCTCTGTAGTTAAGGTTATGTGAGGGTTTTTTATGGGCACTGACCCCTTCTCCAATTCCAGGAATTTATCACTGAACAGTCAATTTGTTTAAACCTGCAAGCTGGCATATATGAACTCTTTGCCAATATGCATGTTGCCCAAGAGAGCATTTTGGGTCACAAATGTGATGGTTTTATTCAAATGCATTCTTTGGGGAAGTTGAAATGAAACAATCATCTATGTTACTTATTCATGCTGTCATAAGTAAAAGAACTGATATTCTCTCAAATTAAAACAGAATTAAGTATAAAATAAATATTCAAGGGCCTTACTAGTGTATAAATTAAATGCAATAATGCAGAGAGCAGATGCTAAAGTCAATGGGTGGGTAGGAACATCGTTGCCTACAAATAAAAGCATATTTTATTTTTGTGTGATTTAATTTCTACAGGAAATATGCCTTTAGCATTGCTAAATTTGCAGCCCTTATTGTATTTTGTTTTTATTCATATTCATGGGACTTAAGTCATAAATGCATACCATCTGAAATGTTGTACACACTGAAGAAAAATTTAAAAAAATGCTTTTGAAAATACTCTATTTTGCCAACTACCTCACTCTAAGTATCTAGGTCTAACTTTCTATTTCCTCTCTCCCTCTCTTTATCTCTCATGCACGCATACACACACACACACACACACACACACACACATATTTTGTATTATCCCTGCCAAACAATATCTTTGTCCTGCCACCTGGGATAGTCCCACCATCCCTTTTACCAATCCTATCTTTTTTTTAGAGCCCAGCTTTCTCATAAAGATAGATATATCCATGAATTATAATTAGCCACTTGCTCACTTGTCTACTAAAAATATATCGCACCTAGTATGTGCCAGACCCTTTTCTAGGTGATGAGGTTCCTTAAGAATTATGTTCCAGTGTTGAGAATAAGCAAATTTTAAAATAATAATTTATCTAAAGTATTTGTATTTAGTTCATTAAACACAATGACAAATAAAACATAAATTAGTATTTCCCACCTTAAGTAAAATTTGGAAGACTTTTATCCAATGTCCTGTTCTGATTTGAGAAGCAACATTATTCTATCCATGTTACATTATTTTCAGTAATTACTATACTTTATCATTATCTGAATTATTTATTTTTTGTGGCATTTTCTTTTTTGTAAATATATTTTTATTTATTTCAGAGTGGAAGGGAGAGGGAGAGAGAGAGATAGAAACATCAATGATGAGAGAGATCCCCTGCCGGGGATCAAGCCCGCAACCTGGACATGTGCCCCTGACTGGAATCGAACCCGGGACCCTTCAGTCCACAGGCCGACGCTCCACCCACTGAGCCAGACCAGATAGGGCTTTTGTGGCATTTTCTACATGATACTGAAATAAGTCAATAGGATGGGTGTTCTGAGATTTAACCCAAGAGCTCAAAATGTGCATTCAAGGAAACAAGGCATGTTTTGTGAAATCTTTAACATAAATACTCCTATACTTTAACAGTAAACAAATGTTTGGAATTAAAAAATTATTATCTCCAATTTAGATTATTTTCAAGTGTCCCACAGTATATGATAAATAGCTATTTGTGAGTCTGAATGGATATAACCTTTTGTGATTAGTTACCTTCTCTCACTATCCAGTGTCCACATTCCAATGGGACCCCTCTTGTTGACCATTCACATGTATGTCTCCTGGAGACACGATACCTTCCTGTGTGTGTGTGGAGGGGGGATGAAGGAGGAAGGAATGGCATAAAAAACTCAAATGCTAGTGATAGTGATGGAGGCAAAGACAATATCAAAGATTTAAGCAATGAGTGGTCCTTTGCCAAAATATAGAGACTTTTAATAAATTTAGGGACAGAATTTCAAATAACTCACTGGGGAATAGGTATCAATTCACTATGTACTTAGTATGATAAAAATAATTAGTAAAAAAAACTATTACTTTGTTATTATAAAACAAGTCACACTAGAAAGTTGAAAGGCAGTTCAGTGTAGGGTGAGAATGCATAAGAGACAGATGGAAACTTGCTTAGGGCAAACCAGAGGCACTCACAGGACTTCCCAGAAATAAAGTTTTAGAAAGAGACAGGGGCCCTAACCGGTTTGGCTCAGTGGATAGAGCGTCGGCCTGTGGACTGAAGGGTCCCAGGTTCGATTCTGGTCAAGGGCATGTGCCAGGGTTAGGGACTTAAACTCCAGTAGGGGGTATGCAGGAGGAAGCTAATCAATGATTCTCTCTCATCATTGATGTTTCTATCTCTCTTTCCCTCTCCCTACCTCTCTGAAATCAAATATATTTTTTAAAAAGAGAGAGAGAAGGGAAGCTACTGTTTGTTTGAAAATGCTGAGATATACTTTTCTTTGCATAATGAAGGTGTCGAACTAGCAATAACAATAAAAACAATAGCTTATAAGGGTAATAAGCATAATGATAGCAACACCTTGATATAGCACTTTTGTGTCAGCCACCATTCTAAGCTCCTCAGAGATGGATTTACAAAATTATTAATGACTACAGGCCCGATACACGAAATTCGTGCAAGGGGCTCGGCCCCTGCAGCCACAGCTTGCCCTGGCCCTCACAGCCCTGGCTTATCCCAGACCTCACAGCCCGGCTTCATCTGGAAGGTCATCTGGGAGGACGTCTGAAGGTCGTTCAGCCGTCTGGCCTAATTAGCATATTATGCTTTTATTATTATAGATTATTAAAATACTTATAATTTTATCTTAGCTCTAAATATCTAGGAAATTTTATATCTATAATAATAAAAGCATAATATGCAAATCGACCGAACAGTCGAACAGCAGAACGACTGTCTGGACGCCCTTCCAGACGACCTTCTGGATGACCTTCCAGACGAAGCTGGGGCTGTGAGTGCCGAGGCAGCCAGAGCTGCAAAGGCCTACTCTTGCACAAATTTCATGCATTGGGCCTCTAGTTTAATATAAGCTGCTACCATCAATGACTCTAGGCGTCACAGCTACTCTTTATTGAATCTCCATTATGTTTGTCATTTCACATGTGCTCCATCACCAGGTCCTATGACAATACTACAAAATACAAATCACAAAGGTAATGATGTCATGCATCATTAAATAATGATGGTAGAGATTTATATTGAGTACTTTATAAGTAATCCATACAATTAAGCTTTATAAAATAATGAAGAAAGTATAGATTAGAGAAACCTTAGACTAACTCAGGCCTCCTATTATTAATTTTTGTAGCACTCTACATCTTTAGAGCTCTCGTCAGAATTTTAATTACTTCCTTTTTAATTGTTCAATTTATTTCTCATGACCACTTTCTATGAGCTCCATAAAGAAAGGGAATGTGTTTGTCTTGTCATCACTAAGCCACCACAATCTAGTCAAGAATCAAACAGTTTTTCTTTTACTGTCTTAACCATTTTTAACTAAATTTATTGGGGTGACATTGTTAATGAGATTATAGAAGTTTCAAATGTATGATTCTATACTACATTATCTGTATGTTGCATTGTGTGCTCTTTATCCAAAGTCAAGTCTACTTCTGTTACTATGTATTTGAGCCCCTTTACCTTGTCCATCCTCCACCTAGACCCCTTTCCCTCTGGTAACCATCATACTGTTGTCCTTGTCTATAGGGTTTATTGTTTGTTCTGTTTGTATCTTTCTGTTTTATATCCCCATATAAGTGGAATCATATGGTTCTTGTCCTTTTGCATCTGGTTTATTTCACTTAGCACAATACTCTCAAGATTCATCCATGTTATCAAAAATGGCAGTACTTCATCTTTTCTTATGGCTAAGTAGTAATTCACTGTATATATGTACCACATCTTCTTTATCCAACAATCCACTGGAGGACACTTGGGTTGTTTTCAAAATCAAAACCACAATGAGATACTACCTCACACCTGCAGGAATGGCTATTATTAACAAGATAAGAAACAACAAGTGTTGGAGAAGATGTGGAGTAAAGGGGACCCTCATACACTGCAGATGGGATCATAAATTGGTGCAGTCTCAATGGAAAACAATGTGGAAGTTCCTCAAAAAATTAAAAATAGAGCCACCATATCCTCCTCTGAGTATCTATCTGAAAAATTTGAAAACATTTATTTGTAAAGATATATGTACCCCTATTTCATTGCACCATTATTCACCATCTTAACCATTTTTATCTGTAGAGTTCAGTAGTGTTAATACAGTCACATTGTTGTGCAAGAGCTCTCTAGAAATTTTTTATTTGGCAAAACTAAAACATTTGTTCATTAAATACTAACCTCCTAGCCCAGTGGTCGGCAAACTCATTAGTCAACAGAGCGGCAAACCGCAGCTCGCGAGCCGCATGTGGCTTGCGAGCCGCAGTTTGCCGACCACTGTCCTAGCCCATGGCAACTAGCTTAATACACTGTGTTTCTATGAATTAGATATGAGAGGAGAAAATCATACAGTATTTGGCCTTTTGTGACTGGCTTAGTTCACTTAGCATAATGTCCTCTAGGTTCATCTATGTTGTAGCATGTGTCAGGATTCCCTTGTTTTTAAGGTTGAATAATATTCCATTGTATGCATATATTCCCTTTCTTTATCCATTCACCTATAGGTGAACACTTGGGCTGTTTCTAATCTCTTGGCTATAGTGTATATTGTTGCTATGCACATGAATATGCAAATGTCTCTTTGAAATTTGGCTTCAAATTCCTTTGAATATATATCCAAAAGTGTAATTGTTGCAGCATATGGCAATTTTATTTCTAACTAGTGGCCTGGTGCATGAAATTCGTGCATGGGGGGGGGGTTTCTCTCAGCCCAGCCTGCACCCTCTCCAATTGGGGACCCCTTGGGGGGTGTCCAACTGCCGGTTTAGGCCCGATCCCTGTGGGACATCCCTCTCGCAATCTGGGACTGCTTGCTCCTAACCACTCACCTGCCTTCCTGCATGATCACCCCTAGCTGCCTCTACCTGCCTGCCTGATTGCCCCTAACCCTTCTGCCTGCCTGCCTGATTGCCCCTAACCCCTCTGCCTGCCTGTCTGATCACCCCTAACTGCCCTCCCCTGCCAGCCTGATCTCGCGCCTAACTGCTCTCCCCTGCTGGCCTGATTGCCCCTAACTGCCTCTGCCTGCCTGATCACCCCTAACTGCCCTCTCCTGCTGGCCTGATCTTACCCCCAACTTCCCTCCCCTGCAGGCCTGATCTCACCCCCAACTGCCTTCCCCTGCTGACTATTTGGTTTTGATTGGTCGGTTTCTATGCCAGTCAGCATCAAAAGCTCTGCCTCCTAGGCAGCCATTGGCTCCTCACAGTTCACCCAGATTTGCTTCTGATTGGTCAGTTTCTATACCAGTCAGCGTCTCCAGGCCTATCTCCGGGCCTGATCAGAGAGGCAGGGCTGATCAGCAGCCCCCGTGGAGGCCCGGAGAGAAACAGAGGCTGGCTGGTGAAGCCCGAAGAGAAAGAGAGAGGCAACAACTGATCAACAGCTGCCATGGAGGCTGCAGATCAGACCCTGCCTCTATCTCTAGGCCTCTCTCTGGGCCTGATCTGCAGCCCCCTCGGCAGTCAGTGCTGGGTCACCATTGCAACCCAGTACTGACTGCAGGACTGACTTCAGGTGTTCAGTCGTTATGGACCCTGAGTTTTTATATATTAGGATTATTTGAGTAATCTCCATGCTGCTATTCATATGGTTGCACCATTTTCCCTTGTTACTAGCAGTATATAAGGGTTCCAATTTCTATAAATCCTCACCAAAAGTTCTTTACCATACTTTTGATAATGGCCATCATGAGTGTGAGGTGATATTTCATTGTGGTTTTGGTTGGTGATTTTGAACATCTTTTCATTTGTCTGTTGACAATTTGTATATCTTCTTAGGAGAGATGTCTATTTAAGCATTTGCTCATTTCTTAATTTGGTATATTTCTTTTTGTTGTCATTGAGTTGTTCATTCTTTATATTTATGGATAATATCATTTCATCAGATACTGGAGGCCTGGTACACGAAATTTGTGCATGGTGGGGGGAGTTCCTCAGCCCGGCCTGCACTTTCTTGCAATCCGGGACCCCTTGGGGGATGTCCGACTGCCAGTTTAGGCCAGCGGGAATCGGGTCTAAACTGGCAGTCGGACATACCTCTCGCAATCCGGAACCACTGGTGCCTAACCGCTTGCCTGCCTGCCTGCCTGATCACCGCTAACCACTCACCTGTCTGCCTGATCATCCCTAACTGCTCACTTGCCTGCCTGACCACCCCTAACCATTCTGCCTGCCTGCCTGATCCCCCCCCAACTGCTCACCTGCCTGCCTGATCACTCCTAACCACCTCTGCCTCTGCCTCCGCTGTTGCAGCTTTGTCCAGAAGGACATCTAGAATGATGTCCAGAAGGTCGTTCAGCTGTCCGGTCTAATTAGCATATTACACTTTTATTATTATAGACTAGAGGTCCAGTGCATGAAATCGTGTGTGGGTAGGATCCCGAGGCCTAGCCTGCAATCGGGGCCATCTTCCACTTGCTTGCCAGTCCCCAGTCCCGCCCCACTGCCAACCACGCCAGTTCCCCGTGGTTCCCCATTGGCCATCCAGTGATAGGAGCCTGCGGGATGTTGGGAGGTACTGAGAGGTGGTCAATGCACCTCATAGCGACTGGTTGATCAGCCATTCTGGTCATTGTGGCATTATGGTCACTGGCATTTTATTATATAGAATGTTATTTGAAAATATTTTTTCCCATTCCACAGGTTGTCTTTTCACTTCTTGGTTGTTTCCTTTAACAAGAAGAATATTTTAAGTTTTATGTACCCAATTTACCTATTTTTATTTTGTTGACTATGCTTTTGTGGTCATATCCAAGAAATCACTGCCAAGACCAATGCCATGAAGCTCTTTCCCTAAGTTATCTTCTAGGTTTATAGGTTTAGGTTTTATTTTAAGTTATTAATCCATGTGAGTTAATTTTTACCTGTGGTATAAGGTAAGGGTCTGCCTTCATTCTTTTGCATCTGGATATCCAGTTTTCTTTTCTTTTACAGAAATTAGAACTTCTGGGTTTTCACTATAGGTCTGAGATTTCCTCGGACTTCAGTCCAGATCAACAAGATGTGTTGTATTGAGAAGTGATACATTGAATTTATGGATTATGTCCCTATAAAACAGCTGCTTGTTCTCATCTTTTTAGGTCCATTGTTTCATGGAACCATCCATATTCAGGATAAATCTCACTTTATCCAGAGGACAAACACAACTCATTAGGAGATAGCAAGGAACAAAGACAGGAAAAACCCATGGCTCTGAATTACATCATGGGTTGGGGGTGAAACCTGCTCTGAACAGCTCTCCTACATTCTTAAAGGGAAAAAAGTAAATTTACTATTTAGGGAGCAGGAGTATTAGCCTGTACCCCAAGTAATGCAGAAATTGGTATCTGGAAGTACTGTACTGACACTATAAAAACCTAAAGTATATGACATTGTCTTGGTTTTCAAAGCAGGGATAGAACAGACAATTCTTTAAAGAATTGAGTTTCCTAGTTAGGACATTCTTTTTTTAAAGTATAGACTGAAATGCATTGAAAGGCAAAATTCTTCTCTATTGAGCTTGCAGTTCTGGGGAAAATAGTAGAAACATCAAAATGCATTTTTGGTTTGCCCTTCATGATTATTTTGTCAAGATGAAGTAAGACAAGAATTAGCTGGTTTAGAAGTATGAATGGGATGAAAATAAAAATAAAGTTTTGCTAAATGAACTTCTCTCACCTTGTGGTCAGAAAATAAAAGAGAGATTTCATATACCCAGGGACTCTGGTAAGACCATATACTCACTGTGATTACTTTTTACTTCTGGAACAGAAAATCTACCAAAGTTTTGAAGAAATTCATTGCAAAAGACACTGCAGCAACCCCTCATACAATGGCCTATGACAGATTGATTCCTAAAGGCAACCTGCATACCCCAAATCCATAGCATCAGGAAACAGGTTGCTCAGAAAGTGCAGCCCAAGTGGAATCATTGTCTGCAACTTCTTTATAGGATGTGACTAAGGAGGGCAAGGAAGAAGATTTCTCTAGAAACCTCATTGATGGAGGGCCTGGAAAAAAGGTGTTTCCCCAGCAAATCCAACAGGATCTAGTGTAGGAATTCCTTGCATTCCCAAGAAGGGTGTCTTTGCAGTTCCAGTTTAAGACAATCCCATCACAACTCCATATTTCTCACATTTTCACCTTTGGGATCTACATGTTTATAGCACTTACCTCTTCTAACACTCCCATTTCATATTGGATTGAATAACTAAAATGGATTTCCTAGCTAGGTTTGGAATGATCTCCTTAGGTAAGAGGCTATTTAATTTCTGTATGTGTGAGGAGAGGGGTCTATGTGCAAACTTCAGTGGCCAAACAATAGTAGAGTAGAAACTAACTGTGTGCAAATACCCTTTCTTTTCTTCTTCCTTTTTGTGTTAGCTGCACACATGGGAAAATTCAACATCAGGGTGACAGAGCCACAAATGAAAGGAATCCAGGCTTCTTCATGATGTCACAAAATACAACTACCCTCCCTGGACTACTGGACTACGGACGCCCCAGAACTAAAATATTTTGTCACACATGAGTCACTGTATGTTGGGTCTTTTGGTGAGGCCAATCCCTTTATCCTATAAAAAGTTTTTTTAGGAACTATGTCTATTAGTGGAAATTAATATCTATTCCATTGATTTCTGTTTAATGTTCATGTGACATAAATATTTAAAAACTTATACTAGCTTGATTTTATATACATTTAAAATGTATTCAGATAATACTCTTAATTTTTAAATAATTGTCTCTTTACCGTATATTTACAAGTATATTTTTTTCTCATTAACCTGGAGCATATTTGTAAGGAAACATTATTATAAATTGTATTAGAATTATTTAGTTTTACAAAAGTATTTAGAAATTATTGAGATATTTTTGATATTCAACATTTTATGAATAGTATCTGTTTTTTATCTGTTCAAACACAACTGGTTTTATCTAATAATATAAATATTTTTTCTTTTATTACATGTTATATTGATGGTTTGTACAGATTAAATACATTTTATCTTATCATAAATTTTAATATATTGACATAAAACTTACTTATAACACCTACAATGCTTCCTTTTTTAAAAATGAGGCATTTATTTGCTTATGCTCTTTTTTAAAAATGAATTAATTTTACTAAGAGCTTTAGAAAGCCTATTGTATTTTCAGTATATGTAATTCTCTTTTAGTATATGTAATTTGTTAGCAACTCTTTCAACTCTTTTTTATACACTAGTTGTGCATACTCATTGCAAAAATAAAAAATTAAGACATGCCAGATAAGCCAAAAAAAAGTCACCTCTGATCAGGACATCTGGAGATAAAGTCTGTTAACATTTCTAGGTGTGAATGTAAGTGTTTATCTATGTGAAAAGTTTTTATTACCAGTAAAGATATTTCATGAATCTCATTTTAATAACTACTTAACATTTCATCATACAAATGATATTTAGGAGAATTATTTAATCCTATTTAGAGCAATTGAGTTGTCTGTAATTATTCGCACCTTTATATAATGCCATGACAAATACTCTCACAGACAAGCACAGATGAAATTTAAATAATTTTGCCAAGTTCTAAGAAAATAAGCCAATTTGAAATATTTTTATTGTTTAATTTAGTTGCAATTTAATTCAAACTACAGAGTACAATTGGAAGGAATTCCTACTCTGCACTATTGAATTTTCCTACCCTGAAAAGGAAGAAGAAAAGAAAGGGTATGTGCACACAGTATCTACACTACTACGGTATTTCCGACCCTCTTTTTTCAACAGGATTTTTTTTTTTTTTTTGTACAACTCCCCAGTCCTTAATGTCAGCAACTTTCTTTTGTTTCTTTTCTTTTTGTATTTTTGGTAACAAATTCAAGTGTATCATGTTACTTAGCAGATGTTATCCTATCTAATAAAAGAGTAATATGCAAATTGACCGTACCTCTGTTACACCCACAAGCCATGACCACCAGCCACGACCACCAGCCAATCAAGAGTGAGTATGCAAATAAACCCAACCAAGATGGCTGCAGCCACAGGGAGCAGGAGGGAGGCTTGGGTTTCCCTGGTAATGGAGGAAGCCAAGCCTTCTGCCTGCCCTTGCCGGCCTAGGCCTCCACTCAATGCTACAAAGTTTCAATTATAGAAGATAAATAAATTCTAACAGAAATGGCGGCAGCCACGGAGCTGGAGAGAGCAGGAGGCTAGGGTTGCCCATGGCGATGGAGGAAGCCAGCTTCTGCAGCCCTGGCCTGCTTTGGCCTCCAATTAAGGCTACAAAGTTTCAATTGTGGAAGATAAATAAATTCCAGATCCCAGGGCCTCTGCTTGAGTTGCCTGGGGGCATGGCTGGCCTGCAAACCACCACAGGCCCCTCACTCAGGCCACCCCACACCTCATGGGAACCCCCACCCTGATCCAGGACACCCTTCAGGGCAAACCAGCTGGCTCCCACCCATGCACCAGGCCTCTATCCTATCTAATAAAAGAGTAATATGCAGACTTACCATCACTCCAACACACAAGATGGATACCCCCATGTGGTCAAAGATCCTGCCCCCATGTGGACACAAGATGGCCACCACAAGATGGCCAGCAGGGGAGGGCAGTTGGGAGGAACCAGGCCTGCAAGGGAGGGCAGTTGTGGGCGATCAAGCCTGCTGGGGAGGGGAGTTAGGGGTGACCCAGCTGGCAGAGGAGGGAAGTTGGGGGTGACTGGGTCTGCAGGGAAGGGCAGTTGTGGGGGACCCAGGCCTGCAGGGGAGAGCAGTTGGGGGGTACGAGGCCTGCAGGGGAGGGCAGTTAGGGATGACCAGGCCTGCAGGGGAAGGCAGTTAGGGGCAAACAGGCTGGCAGGGGAGCAGTTAGGCATCAATCAGGCTGGCAGGGGAGTGGTTAGGGCAGCCGTGGGCAAACTACGGCCCGCGGGCTGGATCCAGCCCATTCGGCTGTTCTATCCGGCCCGCGGAGCTGAAAGAACAGAGGGTTCTCTTGCTCTCCCTTCCACTCCTTTACTTTGAATTGATATTAGTTCACACAAACACTCCATCCATGCTTTTGTTCTGGCCCTCCGGTCCAGTTTAAGAACCCATTGTGGCCCTCGAGTCAAAAAGTTTGCCCACCCCTGGGTTAGGGGGTGTTCAGGCTGGCAGGCAGAAGCAATTAGGGGCAATCAGGAAGGCAAGCAGGTGAGCAGTTCGGAGCCAGCAGTCCTGGATTCTGAGAGGGATGTCCGACTACCCGTTTAGGCCTGATCCTACCGAGATTGGGCCTAAACGGGCAGTCAGACATCCCTCAAGGGGTCCCAGATTGGAGAGAGTGCAGGCTGGGCTGAGGGACCCCCCCCCCACCCCGTGCACGAATTTCATGCACCGGGCCTCTAGTTCTCTATAATATTCAAACGATGTTGCAACAGAGTAGATTAACTGCATATAATATGACAGAAAATTACTAATTGATTATTTGTGTATCCAGTAGAAGAGAAATATCTTAAATAATACAATTAAGACAATAACCTATTACATTAGTGTCAAATGGGTCCATAGATATTAATGTGAATAAATGAAAATATTTTGTTGTCATTTCTATCCCTGACAATGCAGATGTATCTCTTAATTAATTTAGTTATTTTCTTTGTAATATAAGAACTAACATTTAGTCATTATTTATATGTGTATTTTCAATTTTTCTCCACTAAAATCTTCCCAATCTGTGAGACTTCTTCATAACATTCTTATTTTGGTGCTCTTTTAAATATTAAAATACATTATTTTTATCAGTACACTTGCTAACCTATTATTGTTTAAGTGAATGCTGTTCATTTTTTGTGTGTATTGATCTTGCATCTACAAAACATAATCTATCACCTTTATTTTCATGACTCATTTGTGAATTATATTTGCTTCCTTAGCTTTCTATCCTATATAATAAAAGGCTAATATGCAAATCGACTGAACGGCAGAATGACCGGTCGCTATGACGCACACTGACCACCAGGGGGCAGATGCCCAATGCAGGAGCTGCCCCCTGGTGGTCAGTGTGCCCCACAGGGGAAGCACCACTCAGCCAGAAGCCGGGCTCACGACTGGTGAGCACAGTGGCAGTGGCAGGTGCCTCTACCGCTTCCGCGGCAGTGCTAAGGATGTCCGACTGATGGCTTAGGCCACAGTTAGTGGGCCTAAGCTGTCAGTTGGACATCCCCTGAGTGCTCTCAGACTGCGAGAGGGTGAAGGCCAGGCTGAGGGACCCCCCTCCCGAGTGCACAAATTTCATGCACCAGGACTCTAGTAGAATATAAAGCCCTGGGTCAAACTGCAGAAAACCATTATAGTTTTCCATTTTTAGAGCTTTGCTACTGAAGCATTATTGGAGGTAACCCAACAATTCTGAAGGTCATTTCAGATTTTTGATCACATTTATTTTATATCTAGAAAACAGAGAATCTACAAAAGTAATTAAATATTAATTAATGCAAATGAGAAGCATCTTTCATGTACCTCCAACAGCATATACTCTGTGCTCCAAAAATAATCACTATCTTAATTTTGAATTCTCTAGTTTCATTTACATGTTTTAAAATGTTATATAAACAAAATTATATTATTTTTTCTGCCTGGATTTTCTAACTCAGCATTTTGGTGTTTAGATTATTCAACTTTTTTTGCATTAGTTATAGTTCTTTCATTTTTTTTTTTACTATATACTAGTGTCCCCTTATACAACACACCACAAATCATTTATCTACTCTACAGTGGATGGACACTTTTATAAATGCCATTGGTTCATATGTATGAGCATTTCTATTTGGAGCATTTCTAGAGTGGAAATTCTGGGTTCTGTTATGTGCATATATCCAATTAGTTATATTTCTACCAGCAGTGTACAAGACTTCCCTTTGTTTCACAGCAAACCAACACCAGGTTTTATAAGCCTTTTTGAAAACTATTTATTGTTGAGAGTATACAGATGTCCCCTGTTTGTCTCCATTACCTTCCTAACCCAGATCCTGCTCTTCCCCAGCACTTCAATACCCTATTGTCTGTGTCTGTAGGTAATGCATATCTATATATAAAAGCCTAAGTGACTGTCTGACTCTTTGACTGTTTCCCGGTAGCTATGACGTACACTGACCACCAAGGGGCAGACACTCAACTCAGGAATGGAAACCACAGGAATGGAAACAGGAACAGACTAATGAATCTCAGAGGGAAGTGGGGAGGGGAGAGGGTGGGAACAAATTAACCAAAGATCTTATATGCATACTAGAGGTCTGGTGCACAGATTCATGCACAAGTGTGGTCCCTTGGCCTGACTTGCGGGGATCAGGCCTAAGCCAGCAGTCAGACATTGCTCTCCCAGTCTGGGGCTCTCACGTCCAGAACTTCTTGCTCCTTACCGTTGCCTGCTTCAGAGGCGGGAGAGACTTGTCAGCCATGAGCCTGGCTTCTGGCTAAACAGTGCTCCCCCTGTGGGAGTGCACTGACCATCAGAGGGCAGCTCCTGTATTGAGCGTCTGCCCCCTGGTGGTCAGTGCACATCATAGTGATCGTTCATTCTGCCGTTTGGTCTATTTGCATATTACACTTTCATTATATAGGATATGTAGTGGTTTTATTGGTTCACCTTTTCTATTTAGGTTTAAAATTCACCCAGAATTATTTTTCATATATGGTATAGGTTAAGGTCAAGTTTTAATTTTTTAAATCTAGTTACCTCAACACTCTACATTGAATAGATCTTCTTCTCATGGCGTTACAATGCTACCTTAGTGTCCATATATGTGTGAGTTTATTTCTACAGTCTAAATTCTTTTTATATATGTCTCTAGCTGTACCAATGCTACTGTGTCATAATTATTGTAGAAATAAATATTCATATCAAGTGGTATAAGTCCTTTTACTTTGTTTTCTTCAAAATTTTCATGTTTCTTTTTGGTTATTTGCCTTTTAGCTTATCCAGTTACACACATGTGCTCATACATCTCACCATTGTGTTGGGATTTTGATTGAGATTTAATTGAATCAATAGATCAATGTTGGTAAAATTGAATATATTTACAATGTTGAGTCTTCCAACCTATAAACATGGAGTATCTCTTCCTTTATTTATTTAATTTGCCATTGTTTTCTTTCAAAAAGGTATGATAGTCCCTTTCTACATTACTCAGATCTTGTTTGGCTGTTTCCCTAGTTGTTGGACATATTTTCATGCTATTCTAAATGCTATCTGCTATCTCCTTAAATTTTTATTCTTACCTGTTGGTGCTGACACATAAAATTACAGTTGTTTAAAGTGACTGACCTTGTATTGAGCATACTTGATAAACTTCATTATAAATTTGAATGCCAATAGGTCCAAAAATGTCATGTCCATATCATACTATCTGCAAACAATGAGAGGTTTATTTTTCCTTCCACCCTTCTTGCCTTTTATTTCAACATCTAGTGGATACCATGGTTTTGCTCCTGTTATCAAACAAAAAACCCAAAACATTTCACCCACAAATATAATGCTCAATATTTGGAGGTATTCTTTCAGATAAAGGTGTTTCCTATTCATTCCTAATGTCCTGAGGATTATTGTAAATGTGATATACTTGAATAAATATATGATTTTACTTCTTTACTTGATCAATGTGGTGAATTATGATTTTCAATTAATCATACGATTTTCAAAAGTCTTGCATTAAGTGATGTCACTTGGGTCCTGGCCCATGTTCCTCAGTTGGTTGAGTGTCTGCCTGTGCACTGAAAGGTGGCCAGTTGGATTCCCAGTCAGGGAACATGCCCAGGTAGAGGGTTAGGTCCCTAATTGTGGTGCATGTGGGAGGCAGCCAAAAGATGATTCTCTCTCACATTTTCCCTCTTCCTTCTTCTCTCCAAAATAAATAAAACATGTTTTTTAAATTAAATATTTTCTTATTGATTTCAGAAAGGACGGGAGAGAGAGAGAGAGAGATAGAACATCAATGATGAGAAAGAATTATTGATCAGCTGCCTCCTGCTCACCCCTCATTGGGGATCGAGCCCCAACCCAGCATGTGCCCTTGACTGGAATCAAACCCTGGACCCTTCAGTCCGCAGGCTGACACTCTATCCACTGAGCCAAAACAGCTAGGGTTTTTAAAAAATGTTTTTTAAACTGATGCAACTTGGTCATAATGAAATATGATCTCTTAATATGATTTTATTAATTTTGTTAATATTTTGTTTACCTTTTTTGTATCTCAGTGTATGCGTGCTATTAATTTCCTTTTTCATGCTCTTCATGAAAGATTTTAGTGCCAAAAAATGTACTGGCCACATTAAATAAACTTTCAAGGCCATTAGTGTTATTTCCTTCCTTCTTTCTTTCCTCTTCAATCAGCTACTCAGCATGTACTTGTTCTGTTCGCAATGATTTTATGAAGTGACTAGAGGCCCAATGCACAAAATTCATGCAAGTGGGCTCGGCCTCTGCCGCTGCCATGGCCTTCTTGGCCCCGCCACCGCAGCTTCATCCGGAAGGTCATCCGAAAGCACGTCTGGTCTAATTAGCAAATTATGCTTTTATTATTATAGATTATTATAGATTCCTGTGTTTAGTGTTGTTTTAAAACATTATCTAACATTTTACAAATATAAAAAATCAATAGCTTTCCACACAGAGAAAATAATAAACTAAAATAAAACATGTAGGACACCCATTTATGCAAGAAACAACATGTTAACTAAGAATAACCTCAGTAGGCTATGTCAAGGAACAATGTAAAAATACTATAAAATTTGGCTTGCCAAAAGGTTTAAAATAATACTCAAATTAAGTATCATGAAAGATATTTCAATTTGGAAATATAAACTATTTGAAAAGAACAATTCCTCTGAAATTATACATATTTGAAAAAGAAGACCTTTCCTGACAACAAAATATAAAAACAAAATAAGAAAGTAAGAACAAAATAAGAAAATTTCAAAATCCTAACTATTATAATTCTAAAGCAGGCATAGCAGAGAAATAAATTGAGTAGAAAATATATAAAAATACAATCTTTTTATTATTGTTCTTCAATGCCTCATCTACACTAATAAAAGAGAAACATGCAAATTGACTGCACCTCTGCTATGCCCACCAGCCAATCAGGGGTGAGTATGCAAATTAAATCAACAAAGATGGCCGCCTGGAGCAAACAGGAGGCTTGGGTTGCCACTGGTGATGGAGGAAGCCAAGCTTCCCACCTGCCCTGGCCAGCCTTGGCCTCTGCTCAAGGCTACAAAGTTTCAATTATAGAAGATAAATAAATCCCAGATACCTGTTTCCATCCGGCCCTGGCCTCCGTTCAAGGAGGCGCTGAAAAAAAAAAAAGAAAAAGATAAAAAGGAGGGGCTGGGAGACTGGGTCGCCCAGGGGCATGACCATTCTGAAAACGGCCCTCAGCCCCTTATCCAGGCTGGCCACACCCCCATGGGGTGAGGGTCCCCACTGGGGAGCTTGGCCAGACTGCAAATAGCAATCAGCCCCTACCCAGGCTGTCCAGGCACCCCAGTGGGGACCCCCAACCTGAAGGGGGTGTGGCCAGCCTGAAAACAGCCCTCAGCCCCTCACCCAGGCTGGCCAGGCACCCCAGTGGGGACCCCCAACCTGAAGGGGGTGTGGCCAGTCTGAAAATAGCCCTCAGCCCCTTATCCAGGCTGACCACACCCCCATGGGGTGAGGGTCCCCACTGGGGGGCTTGGCCAGCCTGCATATAGCAATCGGCCCCTCACCCAGGCTGGCAAGGCATCCCAGTGGGGACCCCTAACCTGATGGGGGTGTGGCCAGTCTGAAAACAGGCCTCAGCCCCTAACCCAGGCTGGCTACACCCCCATGGGATGAGGGTCCCTGCTGGGGGGCTTGGCCAGCCTGCAAACAGCCATTAGCCCTTCACATAGGCTGGCCAGGCACTGCAGTGGGGACCCCCACCCTGAAGGGGGTGTAGCCATCTTGAAAACAGCCCTCAGCCCCTCACCCAGGCTGGCCATGCCCCCCCAGCGGGGACTCTCACCCCATGGGGGCATGGCTGGCCTGAAAACCACCATAGGCCCCTTGCCCAGGCTGCCCCACGCCCCAAGGGAACCCCCACCCTGATCCAGGACACCCTTCAGGGAAAACCAGCTGGCCCCCACCCATGCACCAGGCCTCTATCTATACTAATAAAAGGATAATATGCTAATTAGACTGGGAGACCTTCCAGGAGACCTTCCGGACGTTCTTCTGGACAAAGCCCTGGTGGCAGGGCTGAGGTAGAGGCAGTTAGAGGCCAAGAGGGGATGGCAGTTGTGAGGGATCAGGCTGGTGGGGGGCAGGGCAGTTGGGGTGAGCAGACCAGCAGGGGGGCCAGTTGGGGGTGAGGAGGACATCAGTGGGGGTCAGTTGGAGTTGATCAGGACAGCAGGGGGGGCAGTTTGGAGTGAGCAAGCCAGGAGGGTGGCAGTTGGGGGTGAGCAGGCCAGTGGAGAGGGGAGGTGGGGTGAGCAGGCCAGCAAGGGGGGTCAGTTGGGGGCAAGCACACTGGCATGGGGGGCAGTTGGTGGTAATCAGGCTGGCAGGGGGGAGAATTTTGGGGCAAGCAGGCTGGAGGCGGGGGGCAGTTGGGGGAAAGCAGGCTGGCAGGCAGAGTGGTTAGGTGCAATCAGGCAGGCAGGTGAGCGGTTAGGAGCCAGCAATCCTGAATTGCAAGAGGGATGTCCAACTGCCGGTTTAGGCCCAATCCCCGTAAACCGGCAGAAGGACATCCTTCAAGGGGTCCCAGATTGGAGAGGGTGCAGGCTGGGCTGAGGGACACGCCCCCATGCACGAATTTAGTGTGCCAGGCCACTAATCATCATAATAAAAGGCTAATATGCAAATGGTCATCACACTGTGATGCATAACAACTGATCAGCAGGGCCAAGAGGCTTCATGGTGCCTGCCTGGGCCAGGGGACCTCAGGCCACGCCCCCCACCTGGCAGGGCTTGACTGGGGACTTGAGGCTGCGCCCTCCATCTGGTGGGGCTTGACAGGGGTGGGGATGGCTGGGTCTGGGTCTCACCCAATGGGGGTGGGGCCAGTCAGGTCTGGGTGTCCTGCAATTTCGAAGCGCATGAGGGTGGGCGGCAACTTGACTCTGGGTCCCGTGGCGCGCCCCAGACTCTGACAGGAGGGAGATTTTCATATATACATTTTACTAATTTTCTTTCATCTCTGACACTTCTATTATAGAGAAAGGGAAAATTATTTTAAAATTTCCTCTAATTAATTCCCTTTTAATGTACATGAATTTTGTGCACCAAGCCACTAGTTTTATATAGAAACCTTACTTTAAAAATGTAAAATCCATTTTGTATGTAAAATGTGGCAGCCTAAAATAGTGCAGGGTTTGATTTATTTAATAAATGTGGCTAGAAAATTGGTTTTATGAGAAAATATGTACTCACACTATTCATAATCAAATTCTAGATGGGTTCAAGAGATAAAGAGAAAATCAAAGCATAGAAAGAGGAGGAAATGTTGATTAATATTTATCTGATTTCTAGGTGGGGAGAGCCTGCTGAGCATAAAGAAATGAAACCTGATTTAGAGCAGGATTTGGTCATAGATTATTTCCAGTGACTGTGGGCTGCTTGGAAAAGGCAGAACCTGAGATAGGTGGATGGCAGATGCATTCAGGCAGGCGCTCAACCCACAACTTTCAGAAGGACATACAGACCCCTCCCAAGTTATGTTTATTGAGCAAGGAAATGCACAATAAAACTTCATTAGGTATCACTACTTTTAAGTGGCAATTTAGCAAAGATTGGTTTTAAAAATGTACAATTCAGTGATGTTAAGAGGAATTTAGTATAACTTTTGGGTAAAGGAATTTTGATACACTTAACCCTGGAAATAAACAGATTCAAAAAACAATTTGTCACTATGTAGAAATTAGAAGGCCCTCTTAGACCCAACGAAGTATTTGAACTAAAATATAAGTATCTTGGGGCAGAGTGTTCTCTTTGTATAAGTCTGTTGAGGCTTTACATAGAATCTTTCATTATATCCAAAAGCTAATGAATAGAGGCCATGGATGGTAACTACCTCTGTTTCAGATTCAGAAGGATGGGTGGTAACCTCTTCCTGGTGCACAGTTGTCCCTGGACCCAGAGTTCTCAGGTGACTGACTACAAGTCTGTGTAAGTCCCCAGCACAGGTCTCCTATCCCAGGCCTGCCTTTCACCCATGCCACATGCTGAAATGCCCTAATTTTCTAGGCTTACTTGGTGAAAATCAGTAGCACCCAGTCAATACTGCAATACTGACCCACCTGCTTTTGCTGACCCATCACTGGCCCATCTGCTTTTGCTGACCCAATACTGACCCATCACTGGCCTTTGCTCAGCCAGGCCTGACCCCAGTTCACAACACATCAGCCTGCATCTTTTCAATGCTCCTTAAGTTGACCACGCCCCCCACCACACAACTTCTATCTTTCTGCATGTAATTGCTCTGTCTCCATAAAGCCGTGCCCACCCCTGAGCTAGCTCAGACTGCCTTTATACATTTTGTTACTGATTGAATGGTCTTATACCATTCCTGAATTTTTCCAGGTATCTTTGGTTTGTCTTGCCTTGAGAAAGGAGACTGTGTTACATGTGTATTCGGAATTATTTTCAGTATTAAACAGAATATAAAGCAAAGGCTCATTGGGCATGCATTCAGAATGGGCATCACATACCTTCCATGATTTAGGATTCTCTACCTTCCTCCACCCTTAGAAGCTCTCTCCCACACCACCTGCATTCATGGAGTTCATTTCTGTGAGTCTATTAACCGTCTCTGCCCCCTGAGCAGCTTCTGAACCAACCTTCCTTCTTCCCAATTCCCACCAAACCTCCCTGTAAATAATTTAATTTCACTCCTTCCATAGGTAATATACCTTCCTTCCCCCATTACATCTTAACTATTCTCAACTAGAGGGAGTTTTATGTGTCTTCATTATTTGGAAGCTCTTATATTTGTAAAAAGGAAAAGACTCACATTGTGAATCAGGTAATGTGTTCCCATAAAGGTGACTCTTGCCTCCCTGAAGTTTGTGAAGGCTCAACCCATTCCTGAAATCGAGTTGAATAAGTACAATGGTGTTTCCATTTAGGTTCCAAAGCAATCCATTCCGACTCTAAAGTGCTATAAAATGTTAGTGGTATAAATTTAATAACAATGAAACAGGCAGCATAGTGAAGGATGCTGCTGGGGTTTGAGTAAGATTAAATAAGAAAATAAAAATGAGGGGATTTCAAATAACTTAGCATATTGTTGGCACAATAAATACCTCTTCTCTTTCACGCAGTGATAATAATTATAATAATTGCATGCATCCTGAAAATACATGCAAGTATTTAACCTACGTATTTGCCTAAATAATAAAATATTTAAATGCAGAATGTTTAAGTAAATAAATTATGCATATGCTAACCATACATTGGTTGGAAACATTTATTTGTGATTTTTTTTCAAAGAAATAGATTAATGTTATAGCCAATTTCAAGTGAACTAAATCAAGCCTTATGTCATATATTAATTTCAAGCTCTAAATTTCCTCCTTTATGAAGTAGTATACCCTTAAATCTATAAATGAAATGCTTATAATGTTTTATTTTGACTTTCAAATAAAATTGAATAGTATGTAAAGTTCAAACTCTGAAATGTGAGAGTTAAGACTCACCATAGACAATATCTTTTTTTAGAGTAAAATAACTGTACAATTAAAATAAATGCTGTAAGATTTACCCAACTTAGAGTTTTATATGAGGTAATATTTATTACAGTAGTATTTATGCATTAGTGAATTTGAAGCTACCTATCTCCCTTAATATTAATAATAATTATTACAACTTGGAGCACACACTACTTATTTTTTTATTAAATGCAAAATATTAAAAGGGAAAGTGGCACCCTAAATGGTTTGGCTCAGTGGATGGAGCATTGGCCTGAGGACAGAAGGGTGCCAAGTTCGATTCCAGTCAAGGGCATGTACCTTGGTTGCGGACACATCCCCAGTAGGGGATGTGCAGGAGGCAGCTGATGGATGTTTCCCTCTCATCAATGTTTCTAACTCTCTATCCCTCTCCCTTCCTGTCTGTAAAAAATCAATAAAATATATTAAAAAATAAATAAAAATTAAAAGGGAAAGTGGCAAAGGATATCCTATCTAATAAAAGAGTAATATGCAAATTAACCATCACTCCGCTACACCCACAAGCCACGCCCACCAGCTAATCAGGAGGGAATATGCAAATAAACCCAACCAAGATGGCTATAGCCACAGAGAGCAGGAGGGAGGCTTGGGTTTCCCTGGCAATGGAGGAAGCCAAGCTTTCCACCTGCCCTTGCCGGCCCAGGCCTCCACTCAATGCTACAAAGTTTCAATGATAGAAGATACATAAATCCAAACAGAAATGGCGGCAGCCACGGAGCTGGAAAGAGCAGGAGGCTAGGGTTGCCCACAGCGATGGAGGAAGCCAAGCTTCTGCAGCCTTGGCCTGCTTTGGCCTCCGCTTAAGGCTACAAAGTTTCAATGATAGAAGATACATAAATCCCAACAGAAATGGCTGCTGCCACGGAGGGAGCAGAAGGCTTGGCTCCACTCCAGGCTACAAAGTTTCAATTATAGAAGATATATAAATCCAAGATCCCAGGGCCTCCGCTTGGGTCGCCGGGGGGCATGGCCGGCCTGCAAACCACCACAGGCCCCTTGCCCAGGCCATCCCACACCTCATGGGAACCCCCACCCTGATCCGGGACACCTTTCAGGGCAAACCAGCTGGCCCCCACCCATGCACCAGGCCTCTATTCTATCTAATAAAAGAGTAATATGCAGATTGACTATCACTCCAACACACAAGATGGCTGCCCCCATGTGGTCAAAGATCCTGCCCCCATGTGGACACAAGATAGCCACCACAAGATGGCCAGCAGGGGAGGGCAGTTGGGAGGAACCAGGCCTGCAAGGGCGGGCAGTTGTGGGTGATCAAGCCAGCAGGGGAGGGCAGTTGGGAGGGACAAGGCCTGCAAGGGAGGGCAGTTGGGGGCGATCAAGCCTGCTGGGGAGGGCAGTTAGGGGTGACCCGGCTGGCAGAGGAGGAAAGTTGGGGGTGACTCAGTCTGCAGGGAAGGGCAGTTGGGGGGGACCCAAGCCTGCAGGGGAGAGCAGTTGGGGGTACCAGGCCTGCAGGGGAGGGCAGTTAGGGGCAAACAGGCTGGCAGGGGAGCAATTAGGCATCAATCAGGCTGGCAGGGGAGTGGTTAGGGGGTGATCAGGCTGGCAGGCAGAAGCGGTTAGGGGCAATCAGGAAGGCAAGCAGGCGAGCAGTTGGGAGTCAACAGTCCTGGATTGTGAGAGGACAGTTGGCCATCCCTCAAGGGGTCACACACAGATTGGAGAGGGTGCAGGCTGGGCTGAGGGACAACCCCCTTTCCCCCGTGCATGAATTTCATGCACCGGGCCTCTAGTCTATATATATAAAAGCCTAAGTGACTGGCCGACCAGCTGACCATTCAACCATATGACTGGTAGCTGTGACACGCAATGACCACCAGGGGGCAGACGCTCTGACCAGTAGCTATGATGCGTAATTACCACCCAGGGCAGACGCTCAATGCAGGAGCTGCTGATCTGCTGTGACTTGGCAGCTGCAGTTCTCTGGTTATGCACCCAGAACCAGAGGGGAGGGTGCCCGATTCCAGGGTGTGTCACCTGAGAACCACCCTTTCACAATCCAGGACCTCTTGGGGGATGTCAGACAGCCAGTTTCAGCCCGATCCTCACAGGCCAGGCTGATGGACCCCACCAATGCATGAATCCGGTGGGGTCCTCATTAAATTTGCTCATTCCAGACCATACTGTTTTCCCCCAAATAGCAAACCAATGTTATAAAATCCAGGTATCAACACATCTTTTATAAGATATCTACTTGCTCTTATAAAGGCATGTTATTTTTAGTTTTCCTTTTTCTTTGGCATTTTTTAAATATCTTACAACATACAAATTTATTTCTGTAATTTAAAAAGCTTAATTTTCAAAACATTTTAAGAGGAATAGAATGTTAAAATAGCTGTAATGTAACTTCAGAGAACCAAGAGGCCAACTATGTGGGTTGTTCCATTTATATCTTGTGTTCCAGGATATAATAACCATTATTTAATGTTCTATGTGCTCTTGTAAGCTCTATTTATGTATAATTGAGAATTAAAATTTTAAGATATTTAAAATGTACCTCGTGGTGATTTGACATACATATACATGGTGAAAAGATTTCCCCCATGCCCAGCCAGCATGGCTCAGTGGTTGAGCATCGATGTATGAACCATGAGATCATGATTCAATTCAATTCCCAGTCAGGGCATATGCAAGGGTTGCGGGCTCATCCCCAGTGTAGAGCGTGCAGGAGGCAGCCAATCAATGATTCTCTCTCATCATTGATGTCTCTCTCTCCCTCTCTCTCTCTCTACCTTCCTCTCTGAAATCAATAATACTTAAGAAATAAAAATTTCCCCCATAGAGATAATTAATACATCCATCATCTCACATATTTACTTTTTTACTTTTGGTGAGAACATGTAAGTCCTACTCTCCCAGCAAATTCCAATTATATAATACAGTGTTATCAACTGTAGTCATCATGTTTCACATTAAACTCTAAGACCTATTAGTCTTGTAACTGAAAACTTGTGTCCTTTTACCGAACTCTCCCTATTTAATCCACCCCCTAATGCCATTAATCTTTTTTCTACTCTCTGTCCCTATTAGTTTAATTTTACTATTTTTAGATTCCACATATAAGTGATACCATGAAGTAGTTATTTTTCTCTGTCTTATTTCACTGATCATAATACCCTCAAAGTCCATCTATATTGTTGTAGATGCCAGGATATCTTTCTTTCTTAATGGCTGAGTAATATTCCATTGTACATATATAGCATGTTTTCTTCATTCATTTGTTGATGGACACTTAGATTGTCTTCATATCTTGGCTATTATGAATAACACTGCAATAATCATGGAAGTGTAGATATCTCTTCAAGATAATGGTTTTGTTTCCTTTGTGCATATACCCAGAAGTGAGGTGGCTGGATCATATGGTAGATTTATTTTTATTTTATTTAGGAATCTCTATATACTGTTTTCCATGATAGCTATAATAGTTACATTCTCATAAACAGTGCACAATGATTTTCTTTTCTTTACATCCTTGCAAGCATTTGTTATCTCTTGTCTTTTTTATAATAGACATCCTAACAGGTGGGAGGTGACATCACACTGGTTTTGATTTGCATTTTCCTGATGATTAGTGATGTTGAGCATCTTTTCATGTACCTATTGATATTCTGTATGTATTTTTGACCCAATTTTATTTATTTATTTATTTATTTATTTATTTATTTATTTATTTATTTTTGTTGCTAAGTTTCATAAGTTATTTGTATATTTTGGATTGTTAGCCCCTTAGCAAATACGTGCTTTGAAAATATTTTCTCCCTTTCAGTAGGTTGCCTTTTCATTTGTTGATAGTTTCCTGTGCTGTGCAGAAGTTTTTCAGTTGGGTGTAGTCCCACTTGTTTATATTTGCTTTTGTTGCCTCTCATTTGGTGTCAGATTTTCAAAATTTATCAAGATTAATATCAAGGAGCTTGCCTCTTACATTTTCTCCTAGGTGTTTTATGGTTTCAGGTACTACATTTAAGTTTTAATTCATTTAGAGTTTATTTTTGTATAAGGTAGTGGTTTAGTTTCATTCTTTTGCATGTGGCTGTCCAGTTTTCTCAATACCATTTATTGAAGAGATTGTCCTTTCCCCGTTGTATATTTTTTATTTCCTTTGTCATAGATTAATCAACCACACAATACCCAGGTCTATTTCTTAACTCTAGATTCTGTTCCACTCATACATGGGTCTTTCTTATTTTTTTAATTTTATTTTTAACGCTATTACAGAGGTCCCCATATCTAAAATTTATATGGAAACACAAAGGGCCAATAATAGCCAAAACAATCATGAGAAAGAAGAACAAACCTAGAGGAACCACACTTCTTGATGTCAAACTACACACCAAGCTATAGTAATAAAAACAGTATGGTGTTGGCATAATAGGGTATGTCAGGGGCTTGGTGGAGGGGGAGGGAAAGGGAGGGTAAGAATGGGCTATCTGTATTACTACCAACAATAAAAAAAAAAAACTTTAAAAAAATAAAATTTGATATGGGGGGATGAGGCCTCCAGCTTTGCTCTTCTTTCTTAAGATTGCTTCAGCTATTTATGGCCTTTTGTGTTTCCATATAATTTTTTTTCTATTTCTGTAAAAAATGTCCTTAGAATTTTGATAGGGATGGCATTTAGTTTATTGATTGCTTTGGGTGGTATGGACATTTTAACACTATCATTTATTCTAACCCAGGAACAGAGTATATATTTCTGTTTGAGTCTTCAGTTCCTTTCATCAATGACTTCTAGTTTCAGTGCACAGGTCTTTCACCTACTTGGTTAAATTTCACAGGTTTCTGGGAGGTCTGATGGCCAGGCACTCTGGCTTCTCGGATCAATGCCAGACACTCAGACCTGATGCTGGCTCCCTCCCAGTTTTTGAAGAGGCCCAGGCCTCTTGGCTAATATTTTCTCTCCACCCCTAGACCATTTGGTAGACCATAGCAACTTGTAAGAAAATGTCAGAATACCCCCACTATGATGTCTTAATGATATGTCTGAACCTTTTGCCTTATAAGGGTTACAAGATCTTTTTTAATTAGAGCACTAGACAGATGGCAAATGTATCTTTCCTGTGTCCAAATATCTTGAGACTGGCTGAGTGATATAACTACTCTGGACTTATACGTTACTTAGTTTTTCTAATACGAAGCACTGTGTTGAGGTAACATCTTCAGACTTTTCTAATATGGAGCACTGTGATGAGGTAATCATACATTTAAACCAGGTGGGTAAGATATTAGCTGAGGTGAATTTAGGTGAAGAGGACTCAGTGTGTCTCTTCTGTGTCAACCTCAGTCTTCTTCAACTGCAAACAATCATCAAGTCAAATTCACTCTCTTCCTATTAGATTCTCAAGATATTGGACAATGTTGGGTAAAGAACAGATAGGAGAAAGTTCTGCAAGGCACGGACTTGATTACTCTCCCTGCACAAGATAAAATTCCCCAATGATGCTGACTGCTTCAGAATCTCTGTCCACTCCTACAACAAATTTGTAATTGAATGATTTTTTTAAATTAATTTCTTGAACTATTGCTCTGATGGAACCTCTGTCAGTTGTCTTGGACACAGTGGTCCTCTTATAGATGTCATAACTGGTTCAGATTGGCCTAGCAAGGGGGGGTGGCATTTGCTTAAACATTTGTTCTGGTAGAAAATGGGACTTCTGTGTAGTAATGAGAAGGTCAAGTAACAACGGAAATGCTTAACTGACTAGAAAAATCAAGAGAAGAGAAACACATTGGCTATGAGACATAATTCTATTATGTAAGCATTTAAAATACTGTTCAGAGCATAAATAATGTAATTAATTCTAGAACTATTATCATTAAGAATTTAATCTGTGCTTACTTGCTATTCTAATGTTAAAACTCATTGACAGAGAGAAAAAAAATAATAGGGTTTACTATTATGCAATTAAAAAACATAGTGAAAATAATTTGAAGTGCCATTCTACTCAGAGTCCCAGAAATGGTCACTGCTTTCTCAGACAATAGATTGGCCTTCTCAAACTGCATGACGCTAACATATTAGCAAAAGTGCATTTATTACAGCTTCTTATCAACCTAGGTGACTCTGATTTAAAGTCATGCATTCTAATGTGTTTTGACAAGTAAATTGCTTGCCTTTTTTCCATGATAGCCAACCACATAAATAATGCATGCATGGTAATAGCAAGAGCAATAATGTAAAAGTCAAGCACAGGGCACCTGCAGCATGTTAATGCTAAAGGGGTTTCAGCCTTTGAAGAAGCAACCCAAAGAAAGCTGACGTACCTGAAGCCATACATTTTCCTGTGATATGGCTAAGGTTTCACTTCCTTCTCCCTCCGCCACATCTCCCCAGTTTAAGATATAAATACTATTTCTTAGAAAATATTAATATTCATGGTATCTTTTTGACTTTCATAAAATAACTGATTTTACTTGGAGTTATCTTGTGAATATTACAATATGGGACAGCATCCTAAAAATAATAATTAAGATAATTGTATAGCACAGAAGGTAATTTTATCCTAAATCTACTACAGTGGTCAATCCTTTTAGAAATCAAACCATACCATAAAGCAAAACAAAAGTTGTCAAAATTATTCTTCTTTATCTCCTGGGTAGAAAGAGGTCACATCTTTCTTCCTTATTTTCTCTACCATTGTCTTCAGTTCTATACATTTTTGGGTCTAATTTGAATTAATAGAATAATGTATACACCTACTCAAACCACTATAATTATCAACATCACCATCATCATCATCATCATCACCATATCATAATCATTACCATTGTTATCGCCATCATAAGAAAATCATATATAGATATAGATATAGATATAGATATAGAAAAAAGAAGATTAAAGAAAGAATAAGGTAAAAATGAATTATTTTATTTTTCTAATACTTAATTTGCTCTATGATAAAATTATGTTCAAAATAACAACAATTATGTATTTGATGATTATATCTTATAGATAAGTGAAATGAAGAACAGCAGTGGTAGAAGGAATGGGAGAGAGAAATTAGGAATACTTTGTTACAAAGGACTTACACTACTCATGAAACAATAAAATGTTATTTGAAAGTTTACTTGGATTAGTTGTATACACAAACTCTAGTGCAAACATCAATAAAGTAAAAATAGAAATTATAATTAATTGCTATAAATGGAAAGTGGAATAATACAAAACAATTAAAATCACAGAAGGCAGAAAATTAGTAGAAGATTAAAAAAAGAAAAAACAATGGCAACAAATAAAGACTAATAAATATGGTAGATATGACTCCAACTATATAAATAATTAGAGGCCTGGTGCACGAATCAATCAACTGGCTATAACTGACATCTATACATTATTTCATCCAACAATAGCAAAACACACATTTTTCTCAAGTTCACATTTAACATGGACTAAGACAGATCACATGTCCATAAAAAACATGTCAATAAATTAAAAATAACAGAAATCATACAATGTGTGCTTCAGACTCCAGTGGATTAAGCAGGAAATCAGCTACAGAAAGTAGCTGAAAAACCCAAAATGCTTGGAAATTAAATAACACACTTCTAAATATCACATGGATCAAAATGAAAACCTCAAGATAAACTTGAACTAATTAATTTTGAACTAAAATAAAATTAAAATATAACCTATCAAAATACGTGGGATGTAGCAAAAGCTGTGCTTAGAGGGATTTTAATGCATATTAGAAAACATAAAAAAAATATAAAAATCTAAAATCAAACAAGGTGAAATAATAGTTTAAATCAATAACAAGAACTTCTATAAATGCTTTATAATTTCAAGAGGTTTTATATAATATTTTGAGTTGCTTTTAATTTTTTTATTTTAAAACTATACATATAAATTTGTTTCAAAAAATAAAAATAAATGATATAAAATACTGTTTTAACAATAAAAAAAGGAAAGGAAACCCTGGCCAGTGTGGCTCAGTTGACTGGGCATTATCCCATGCACTAAGAGGTTGCCCCTTGGATTCCTGGTCAGGGCACATGCCCAGGTTGCAGGCTTGGTCCCCGGTAGGGGGCATGTAGGAGGCAGCCAATCCATGTTTCTTTTTCATTGAGGTTTCTCTCACTCCCTCTCCCTTCCTCTATCAAAAATCAATTAAAAGAAAAACCACAAAGAAAAGAAAGAAAAGAAAGAGGAAATTAAATCTAAAATAAACAGAAAAATAAATCATGAAATTGAATACAGGAGATGAATTGAGAACATGTCTTTGAGAATACCAGTAAAACTGATAAAACTTTAGCCAGGTAACTAATATCAAAAGAGAAAAGACACCAATTACTGGTATCAAAAATGAAAGAGAAAACAATCCCATTGACTTCATGGGCATTAAATGAATCAAAAAGAAATATAAATAACTATATGCCCACAAATTTGATAACCTAAATAGAATGAATCAATTCTTTGAAAGATATTATCTTCCCAAACTCAAACAAGAAGAAATACAATCAGATTAGGTCTATATGTATTAAAGAAATTGAATTCATAATTAATATTACCCCCCAAGCAGAACCCTTTATGACCAGATGAGTTTCCTGGTGAATTCTTAAAAATATTTAAATAAGAATTTATACAAATACTCAACATTGTGTTCCAGATGACAGAAGCAAAGGGAATATATAAAGCTAGAATTACCTAATATCAAAACCATACCAACATTTAAAAAAAGAAGAGTTATGGACTAATATCTCTTATGAACATAGATGTAAAGAACTTAACAAATATTAGCAAATCAAATCAAATTAGTAATGTTTAACCTCACCATGACCAAGTAAGATTTAACCTGGTACACAAGATTCATTCAATACTCAAATTTCAATTAATGTAATCTGTCACATCAATGGCATTTCACAAATTCAACACCCATCCTATATAATAAAAGGCAAATATGCAAATTGTCCCCATGGGTGGGAGTTCAACCGACCAGGAGTTAGACATGTGCTGATCACTGGGGGGCGGCACAGTACATGGAGGGCATTGGCAACTTGGCGCTGGCAGCGGGTAGCAGTGGAGCTGGCCCATATGGGCCTGGTGAGAGCACGACTATGGTGGGATGGTGGAGCAAGTGAGCGGCAGTGCCAGGCCAAGGCGGGTGAAAGCGGGGGCCCCAATCGCCCCGCTGATCGCCCCACAGGTTGGCCCTTATCGCCTGCCAGGCACAGGGACCCTAACCCATCTACGAATTTCGTGCACTGGGCCTCTAGTTTATCATAAAATCTCTCAGTAAGTTAGGAATAGAAGGAAACTTCAACTTGGTAAGAACTTCTAAAAAAAAAAAAACACCTACAACTAATGTCAAACTTTCTTTTTTAATTTGTTATTACATTTTTGGGTGGTAACATTGCTTGACAACATTATATAAATTTCAGGTGTGTAATACAAAATTTGTATACTCTTACTGTGTGCTTACCATCCAAAATCTAGGTGTTTTTTTTCTATCACCATGTATTTTACCCCCCTTTATCCTCTCATCCTCCCCCCACCCACCTTTCCCTCTGGTAACCACCATTCTGCTCTCTGTACCTATGTTTGTTTTTTGGTTTGTATGTTTGTTCATTTGTTGTTGTTTTTTTTTAATAGTGGGGAGTTAGATGCTTTAACACTGAGGTCAGGAGCAAGGAAAGCATGTCCCCTTCTTACAACTAATTTTCAACATTGTAATGGAACACCTAAGTCAATGAGGAAAAAGTGAAATAAAAGATACAGATTGAGACAAAAACAAAAACTTTTGTTAGCAGATGATATGATTATCTACATAGAAAACCCCAAAGAATCAATTTAAAACTCCTGAAACTAAAAAGCAATTTTAGCAATGTTTCAGAATACATGGTTAATCTAGTAAAGTCAATTAGTTTCCTGTATATGAGCAATAAACATTAGGAATTTAAAATTAAAAATATAATTCCATTTACATTAGCACCAAAAGAATGAATCTAAATCTAATAACATATATAAGAGCTATATGAAAGTAACTTAAACTCTGATGACAAAAAAATAAGAGAACTAAATAAATAGTTATTTGTCATTTATAGATAGGAAGGTCCAGTTTCTGCCAATTTGATCTATAGATTCAATGCAAATTCAATTAAAATCCCAGAAAGTTAGCTTGTGGTTATTGACAAATTGATTTAAAGTTTATATGGAGAGGTGAAAGACCCAGAATAGCCAACAAAATACTGAAAGAACAGAATTAAGTTGGGGGACTGACACTGCCCAACTTCATGACTTACCATAAGCTACACTAAGACAGCATGGTACTGGCAAAACAGGTGAGTGGATTAGAAAATAAACCAAAAAATAGACCCACATAAATATAACCAACCAATCTTTGACAAAGACAGTTCAATGGAGCAAAGACAGTCTTTTCAATAAATAGTACTAGAACAACTAATTATCACATGCAAAAAAAAAGGGGGGGGGCATCTAGACACAGATCTTACATTAACACAACATTAAGTTCTAGAAGATAACTAAAAGAAAATCTATATGACTTTATGAATATGGCAATGACTTTTAAAATACTCCACCAAAATCCAAAATCATAATCCATAAAATAAATATTTAAAATTGATAAACTGGATTGCATTCAAATTAAAAATTTTGCTCTGAGAAATACACTGTCAAGAGAATGGGAGGACAAGCTGCCACAGATTGCAAGAAATTATTTGCAAAAGACACACCTAATAAAGGACTGTCATCCAAAATGTACAAAGTAATCTTAAGATTTAACAATAAGAACATAAACACCGTAATTAAAAAAAAATTGAGTCAAAGACCTTAACAAACACTTAGACAAAGAAGACATGCAGATAGCAAATAAGTGCATGAAAAGATGCTTCACATCATAAGTCATCAGGGAAATGTCCATTAAAATGAGATACAACTATATATGTATTAGGAAGGCCAAAATCTGGAACACTGACAACACCAAATGCTGATGAGCATGTGAAGGAACAGGAACTCTCATTCATTGCCGGTGGGAATGAAAAATGGTTCAGCCGCTTTAGAACTTAGTCATTTCTTGCAGAACTAAACATATCATTACCATATGATCCAGCAATGTGATCCTTAATATTTACCCAAAGAGCTGAAATCTTACACCCACACAAAAACCTGCACCGGGATGTTTATAGGAGCCTTCCTTATTAATTGCCAAAACTTGGAAGCAACCAAGATGTCCTCTAATAAGTGAATGGATAAATAAACTGTGGTTCATCCAGACAATGGAATAGTATTCAGCTAAAAAGAAATGAGCTGTCAAGCCATGAAAAGTCATGGGGAAACTTTAAATGCATATTACTAAGTGAGAGAAGCCAATCTGAAAAGGCTTAATATTGCATGATTCCAACTCTATGATATTCCAGAAAAGACAAAATTATGGGGAGAGTAAAAAGGTCAGTGGTTTCCAAGGGTGTGGGAAAGGAAGGATGAACAGGTGGAGCACAGAGGATTTTTGGGGCAATAAAACTACTCTGTAGGATACTATAATGGTGGGTATGTGTCATTGTAAATTGCCCAAACACATAGAGTGTACAACACCAAAATGACCATAATGTATACTATGGATTGGGGATGATGAGGATGTGTCAATGTAGATTTACCAGTTGTAACAAACTTTCATCCTGACGTGGCATTTTGATAATGCGATGGCTGCATTGCCTGTGGGAGGGGTAGTGTACTTTCTGCTCACATAATCTGTGAATCTAAAACTTCTCTAAAAATTAAAGTCTACTAGGCATTCATTTAACACATAGAAATCTAAAGTAGAAATCTTTGGCAAATCTATATATTTTTATGTAATAAACAAAACATTTTTATTTACTAAAAATAAGATTATATTGATTTGTTAGGGAAGAAAAAAATTTTAATAACAGCTGTGTTTTTCAGAAACTGAAATGCCCTTTAAATAACTATCCAACTTCGATTTTCTTTCTTATTTTTCTAACATTTGTATGTCTTACAAGATTCAGCTTATGAGACTATGGTTTCCATCATTTGCACAGCATGTGATGCTATATTATGCAATGATACTGAGCCTAAATCTATCTACAATCTGTTGTCTTAATAACAAAAATGCATTAAGCAAATGGACTAAAATGGAATTACTGCCACAGATGCTGATTTCCTCAGCTTTCTGTTTTGTATTTTTAATATCAAGCTGCCAGCATTCTTCCCTGATCAAGTTTATCAATGAGTAATTAATTACAAGTGTGCATTTTAAATGTTCAAATCCTTCAACAAAGAAACACATTACTGCCTAAATTTCTCCATGTGGCTCTTTAAAACACTCAATAAATAAACCAACTCTTGCCCGGCTGGTGTGGCTCAATGGTTGAGTATTGACCTCTGAATCAGGAGGTCAC
This sequence comes from Plecotus auritus, assembly GCF_963455305.1. NCBI lineage: Eukaryota > Metazoa > Chordata > Mammalia > Chiroptera > Vespertilionidae > Plecotus > Plecotus auritus. The sequence continues at coordinate 164,499,898 of NC_137770.1, forward strand.
GATTCGATTCCTGGTCAGGGCACATGCCCAGGTTGCTGGCTTGATCCCCAATGTTGAGCATGCAGGAGGCATCCAATCAATGGTTCTCTCTCATCATTTATGCTTCTATCTCTCTCTCCCTCTCTGAAATCAATAAAAATAAACCAAATCTTCACTTAATCAGCAAAGTTCCCATTGTGATTGATGCTCTGTTTGATTCTTGCAAAATTACTCATGTGCAAACTTACTTCAACTATATCTGCTTGATCCAGCTTAAACATATGTGCCATTGGTGCTTTCTTCAGACTGACACACTGACATGCGGTCATGTATTTGTCCTTGATAAATGGTGTGATTCCACATAAGGTTAATATGGGTCTTCTAACAACCATCAACCCTATAACATTTACAGGCTGCTCACATTCTGAGTTTGGGGTGTGCTTCATAGAATCCAGAATCTGCATAAAAAGTAAAAGTAAAAAAAAAAATAGTGAAGGTAATACATGAGGCATAAGAAAAAAGGAAACTGAAATATCAGAGAAGAAAATAATATTAATGTAGTATTCCTCTGTTCAGATGATGGATGGTTTGATGCATATTATTCTCTATTCATTTAAATGTATGGTAAAATTTACATTTTATAAAAAGTAAGCTATATTTTTTCCATCTTATAATTTTCAACTACCAAACTATAAGGAGTCAATCTGCAGTTCTTAGACAAAGATTGCTTCCAGTTTTGCTCTATAGTAAATAATTACAAGCTGATTGGCCTTAAATATGTCCCTCTACCTCTGATTATCTCCTTAGGATGAATGTATAATCTACTGTAGGGAATCAGTTGAAACAAAAAAGCCAGCAGAATTAGAGGGAGGCGGGGGGCGGAGGGGACTTTAACCAAGGACCTCCTGGTTTGAGAAATAAATTTGTTTTCCATTTTCAGCCTCCCTAACTGGTGTAAGAATCTCAAAGTTAGAAATAGGCTGAAGGCAGAGATCAAATCCAAAATTCCAGCAGTAAAACGTGGCCTCAGAATCAAGAGATAGGCCCCAAAGGCAGTTATAAGACCCCTGTTAAGACCTCAGAAGGGTCAGAGTTGGGACCCCCTGTCTTTTCTTCTGGACCTGTGTTCTGTAGGACTCTCACACACCTCAGTGAGTACCACCCTGAAGAGACGAGCGGGTGTGTTCTGAGAAAGAGCCAGCCAAAATGAGTCTGGGCTCCAAACTTCTACAGGTAAAAAAAGCTACTCATGTTTTAAAAAGGCCATTTCCTCTGGAAAAAGAAGAAGGAATCCAGCTACAAAGCCAGAACCTCAGGTAAAAGAATCGAACTTGAAGAAAATATGCTCTCTGAGATTCTCAGGAGATTCTTATAGAGGAGGAGCAGGTGACTCTGTAGCCTGGGCTCAGCTGAAACCACCGAGGAGCAAGGACTCCTAGGACTGTCACTTTCCCTGTTCATCTTAGTCAACCATCCCCATTCTTCCAGATGGGGGCTGGGTGTGGCAGGCAGACAACTGGTCACTTTGATCACAGGTCTCTCTGCATCCTGGGACCTGTCCTGGAGAAGCCGCTGAAAAGGCCTTGCCCACACTCAGATCCCATCAATCTTGAGGTCACAAACCATGATGCTCAGCTTGGGAGGGGTCTTATGGAAAGAAGATAAACTGTATGCACTAAAATGGTCCCAAATTATTTTTCACTCTACCCATCTATAGGTGGAAGCTACATCCCTTACCTAGAATCTGATCTGGCTAATAACCTTGGTGAAAATTGCACTGTGTAATTTCAATGCTGGGTCTCTAAGATCAGCAAGTGAGTGAGCCTAGGGTGATTAGGACAGTGAAATAACTCTGTGTGATACTATAATAGTAGACACACACATGACATTGAACATTTGTTCAAACCCAGAGAATGCACAACACCAAGCTAATATAAACCATGGACTCTAGTAAATAATGTATTGATAGTGTTTCATCAATTGTAATAAGTGTATCATACTAATGCAAGATGTTAATATATACCAATATAATATATATAATACATTTTATATATAATTATTATATTGTATATAATAATGTTTTAGTGCATAGATGTTAATTATTTTGTGTATTCAGTGCTGAATAATCATCAAAGACATAACTACTACTGTATATCATATAGAAATAACAACTGAGGCAATGCTCGGGTGTGTTAAAGTATAAGATATTTCTACAACTTAGTTTCAAGAGCTGTTAATATTAAAAAAAAAAAATCTCTGACACCAGAAAATAATTTTCTTTAAAATACATTATTAAAAGAAGTAAGAATTATTCATCTAACTAGTGGGATCATTAGAACTTGCACATCATCAATTCACAAAATTCTGTTATAACTTATGATACAAACATCATCAAATTCAATTTCTGAAAGAATATGAGATAGGTAATTTTTCTATGAAAGATACATTTCAATATTGAATAGATAATGTTTAACGAGGATGAGCTAAAAGATAGTTGAAATGTCCATAATGAAAAAATAAGTTTGAAAATTAGACAAGATTTACTAAATTTCCCATTAGTAAGCTTTACCCTTTAATAATAATTTAATTCTCACATTAAGAGCTCTAAAGTCATAAAATAATTCCACTGTACTTATTTATTTATTCATCTAATAAACAACCATTATTGATATCATACTGTTATAAGCTGTGTACAAGGAAATAAGAATAGAAAGGCAGATATATTTATAATTTTTATTTACTTATCTATGCAGGATATGTATCTACTAGAGGCCCGGTGCATGAAATTTGTGCATGGGAATGTGTCCCTCAGCCCAGCCTGCACCCTCTCCAATCTGGGACCCCTCAAGGGATGTCCGACGGGCAGCCGGACATCCCTCTCACAATCCAGAACTGCTAGCTCCCAACTGCTCGCCTGCCTGCCTTCCTGAATGCCCCTAACTGCTTCTGCCTGCCAGCCTGATCACCCCCTAACCACTCCCCTGACAGCCTGATTGCCCCTAACTGCTCTCCCCTGTAGGCCTGGTCCCCCCCAACTGCTCTCCCCTGCAGGCCTGGGTCCCCCCCAACTGCCCTTCCCTGCAGGCCCGGTCACCCCCAACTTCTCTCCTCTGCCGGCCTGGTCACCCCTAACTGCCCTCCCCTGCAAGCTTGATCGCCCCCAACTGCCCTCCTCTGCAGGCCTGATCCCTCCCAACTTCCCTCCCCTGCTGGCCATCTTGTGGCAGCCATCTTATGTCCACATGAGGGCAACCATCTTTGACCACAAGGGGGCAGCCATCTTGTGTGTTGGCATGATGGTCAATTTGCATATTGCTCTTTTATTAGATAGGATACTAAGAGAAAATAGGGACACAATAGTGAAGAATAAAGTGAATTTAAAGTAATTATCAGAACTGGCAGAAAATTTGTCACTCACTTTTAACAATACCTTGACTATTTTGGGACTGTATATTAAGAAAACTTAGGAACATTTATCACACCTCCTACACACCTGGCACAAACAATTAGTCTGAAATGAGTGGCAGTGTACGCTCATATAAATAGAGGCCCTCATGCTTCATTTTTTAAAACTGCTACTATAATTTACAATGACATCATTTTAATTTTGACATCTTAATACTGTCTCCATAGGTTTGCTTTGACAATGTTTTGTTGTATTTTGACACTATTTGTAGTTTTATCCCAAAGCCTTCAAATTTTAATTCTTTGTTTCACATCAGAAGCACAATGAAACTCAAAGGAGATTTTGTCTTGGTTTTAGAATAGAGAGAACTCTGAGATCTGATTGATGATTTCATTCAGATCTGATTGATGATTTCATTGCCATGTGAGATAAATGCCATTTAAATACATGGCCCTAAGGGCTACTTTTTATTTCCATTTGGATGTAACTTAAAATCAAGAATGGAGAAAGTAACAGTGAAGCATACAGCTTCACTTTATGATTTAGATTTGGAGCAGTGAAGGTGGAACTTGGTGAATAATGGTTGTCTACTTTTCCAAAGATATGTGAACAAACTCTGACAGTGAACAAAGGACATTTTTGCAAGAGTTAAAAGTTACCATGTGCTTAAAAATAGAGTATTTGACATTGATCTAGTCCTAGAATCAGTGGCTATGCATGCTGATTGGTCAGCCGCTTTTAAACTATTAGCCATACGATGAAGCTCCCTCTCTGTGTAGTTAGATTATTGGTCCATGAAGTTGGGGTTTCCCACGAGTAAAGGGACTTTAGGAGTAATGTCTAACTCTGTGTCTGATAATGACTAGATCAGTGTTTAGATCTTACCTATGAAGAGCTCTCACCTCTGCTAAGGTGGCCAAGAGATTACACCTCATCTTCAGAACATGCTGAATGTATGTAGTAAAAGCTTTTTTCTCATCTGAGCTTATACATGTTGACTATAAATTATGCCACATGGAACCATGAAAAATAAAATCTATTAATGTTTTATGATACAATCTATGTGAGATAGCTCTCCTAGAATCCACACCTTCTCTTTGTTGTTCTTTCCTTTTTTTACATTAAATTTATTGGGATAATATTGGATAAGAATATGATATAAATTTAAGGTATACGACTTTATAACATGACATCTGTATACTCTAATGTATACTCTTATCAAAGCAAAATAATGCACAAATTTTTCAGTTCCTAGTGTGGTGTATGTTTTCATGGAATATGTTTGGGTCTACTCCCATCATTAAAGATATTCTCTGAACATTTTCTTCATGCCCTCACATTTTAATAGTTAAAAATGCCCAATGTTATATATACTTTTATAAACCATGACATATTAGTTGTGCCCTGGCTGGTGTGGCTCAGTTGGTTGGAGCATTGTCCTGTGCATCAAAAGGTGGCAGGTTCAATTCCCAATCAGGGTACATACCTGGGTTGTGGGTTCAGTCCTCAGTCAGGGCACATGCAGGGGTGGGGGGCAACTGAACAATGTTTCTCTCTCACATTTCTCTCTCCTCTCTCTCTCTCTCTCTCTCTCTCTCTCTCTCTCTCTCTCTTACTAGTCTAGTATAATGAGTATTCAGCTCACTATACTAAACTAGAGGCCCAGTTCATGGGATTCGTGCACTGGTGCGGGTTGTGGCCTGTGGGGATCGGCCCGCTGTGGGAGCGTCGCTCATCCTGGTCATCTGACCGAGTGGTGCTCCCACTGTGGGAGGGCACTGACCACCAGGGGGCAGCTCCTGCATTGAGCATCTGCCCCCTGGTGGTCAGTCTGCATCATAGCGACTGGTCCACCAGTCATTCTGCTCGTTCCGCTGTTTGGTCACTGGGCTTTTATTATATAGGATTAGTGAAACCTTTTGAACACTTAGTCTGCCACCCAGCATTTTCTCTAGTCCCTTTAATATAATGTTATGCACAGATTAAATAAGAATGTCTTCTATTCTTTAACCAAATATTTTAAAACATGATAAAGAGGAGGGGACCAAGAAGCCAAGAATGGTGGCTCTGTACCATCATATGCTGTGGCTGGACCCAAGTGGACATCAGCCTCCATCTGCTGGGTCACTGCTCAGCTCACTGCAAAGCCTTTCTGATAAGCCATCCTACAGCCTGTATTGCTCTATTTTAAATAATCTCAAATACTTTCCCACAATTTGTGATAATTAGTCTAACCTTTGGCTTTTATAATACTATTAAATAGCTTAACACACAAAGACTCACAAAGTTAGAAACATCTGACAAAATCACTCTCATTTATGCAGGAGGACAGGGATGAGTTCTAGCAGTCATGGGGTAAATGAGCTTGATGCGACTGAGAGAGATGCATAGACATTCAGTTACTTTACCCATCATACATTCTCTGTGTGATGGAAGCAGTCCTAAAGATATGTGAGTGTCTATGTCGGTGCAGGGTTTTAAATAACCTGTACTTGTTTTCCTCAGTTATACAAATGTTGTATTCACATAGTCTCAATGGAGCAAAATCAAACAAATCAAAATAGAGAGAATGTAATGTGAAAAATATTATTCACCCACGATCCCACCCTTTATCTTCTAGAAGTAAGCATTGTTAACTGGTTGCCGTGTTTCCTTACCTAACTTTGTGATGCATTCCCATTTATTTATAAAGATATATAATTGTGTAGTTTTTGCACATAAATGAGTTTTAAGGCTGTTTATATCATACTTCTTTTTTTAACAATGTAATTATTTTATGCCTTTAAAAATAATATTTTTGATACTTTAAAGCAGTGGTCAGCAAACTGCAGCTCATGAGCCACATGCGGCTCGCGAGCTGCGGTTTGCCGCTCTGTTGACTAATAAGTTTGCTGACCACTGGATTAGACTAAATGTTACCCTGTAGTTGAAAGCTGTGAGGATTAGGCAATTGTGGCATATTGTGTGCAAAGAGGTAAAGGGTAGTATAACAGTGGTCAGCAAACCCATTAGTCAATAGAGCGGCAAACCACGGCTCGCCAGCCGCATGTGGCTCGTGAGCCGCAGTTTGCCAACCACTGCTTTAAAGGATTCTTTGACAGCTAGGGGGTAGAAGTCTATGTGCAAGTAAACCATTATTGCAGAATAAAATGTGTTATTTTATAAAAGTTAATATTAATTAATAAATTAAGAAAATTAATGGTAATTAAAATGAATTTTAGTCATCTTAGGGTGAGCATATAAAGAAAGAAATTTTTATTTATAATTTTAAAACTACATATCCATATATTTTATTTTACGAAGCCATATTATTCAGTAGAGATATTTTATTTTACTTTTTTCAATATTTATTTATTTATTTATTTATTTATTTATTTATTTATTTATTTGATCCTCACCTGAGGATACATTTTTACTGATTTTAGAGGGAAATGAAAGAAGATAGAGAGAAAGAGAGAGAAACATTAATGTGAGAGAGAAATACCGATCAGTTGAATCCTGTATGCCCCGAGACTTGGATCTAACCCACAACCTAAGTACATGACCTGATTGGGAATGGAACCCTAAACCTTTTGGTGTATGGGACAATGCTCCAACCAACTGAGCAGGGGTTTTAATAAATTTATTGAAGTGATATTGGTTAATAAAATTGTGTAGGTTTAAGGTGTACAATTCTATAATACATCATCTGTATATTATATTGTATGTTCATCACCCCAAATAAAATCTTCTTCCATCACCATTCATCCCCTCTATACCCTCATCTACCTCCCCCACCTCCTTTTCCCTTTGGTAATCACCATACTGTTACCTGTGTCTATGAGCATGTTTTTTCTTAATCCCTTCAGCTTTTTCACCCAGCTCAACAACCCCCTTCCCTCTGACAGCTGTCAATCTGTTCTCTATCTACTAGGGGCCCAGTGCACAAATTTGTGCACCTTGAAAGGAAGTGTAGGCCACAAGGCTGTGGTGGGCACAAGGGTGGGTCTCAGCCCATCCTCTGCGCCCCTGCCCAGCCCCTTCCACTGCAGCCCCCAGTACCCTGTCTGCCAGCAGCCCCGCTCCCGCCACCGCAGCTCCCACACGCTGAAGGAGACTGCCCTGCTCACACCCACTGATGGCGTGGAGCAATTGGGGCTGGCGCCAGCAGTGGGTGGGAGCAGGGCCGGTGCTGTCAGTGGGTGCAAGCAGTGGCTGCTGCCCTGATCGCCCCTCAGGAGCAGGGGGAAGTGAAGAAACCCTCAGGGGTGATCGGGGCTGGCAGTTGTCACTTGCACCTGCTGACAGTGCTAAACAATCGGGACCGGTGCCAGGCGCCAGCAGCAGGTGCGAGCAGGTGTGAGCTCTGGGCGGGACCGCAGTGCATGGGAGCAAAGAATTTTCAGTAACCACCAGAGGCTTGCCCCAATGACGGCTACCAGCACCCTGCCTTCGTTTGGTGACCCTGTTCACCTGCTCCACCATCCCACCATGGTGACGCCCACCATGTTCCATGCTCTGCTACATGCTGTCAACATCTGCCATGTTCCACACGTGATCCCTGGTGGTCAGCATATGTCATAGCGACTGGTTGTTTAGTTTTTTGGTTGTTTTGCCATTCAGTCTATTTGCATATTAACCTTTTATTATATAGGATTATTATATAGGATAGTCTGTTTCCATTTTGCTTGTTGGCTCATTTTTCTCATTAAATTACACATATGAGTGAAATCATATGGTACTTGTCTTTCTCTGACTGGCTAATTCATTTAGCATAATGCTTTCTAGTTCCATCCATGTTGTCACAAATGGTAAAATTTTCATCTTTTACATGGCCAAGTTGTATCCCATCATGTAAACATACCATAGCTTTTTTATCTACTCATCTACTGATTGACACTTGGGTTGAGTCCAAATCTTGGCTATCCTATATAATAAAAGGGCAATATGCAAATTGACCAAACAGTGGAACCACCGGTCACTATGATGCACACTGACCACCAGAAGGCAAATGCTCAAAGCTGGGCTCACGGCTGGCAAGCGCAGTGACGGTAGTGGGAGTCTCTCTCACCTCCACAGCAGTGCTAAGGATGTCTGACTGATGGCTTAGGCCCACTTCCAGACTGTGAGAGGATGCAGGTCGGGCTGAGGGACCCCCGCCCCTTCCATGTGCACGAATTTTGTGCACTGGGCCTCTAGTTGTAAATAATTCTGCAATCAACATAGGGGTGCATATATTCTTTAGAATTAGTATTTCAGGTTTCTTCAGAAGTAGAATGGCTGGGTCATAAGGAAGCTTCATTTTTAATTTTTTGAGGTAACTCCATTATGCTTTCCACAGTGACTGCACCAATCTGCATTCCCGCCAATAGTGCATGAAGTGCACAAATTCGTGCACTGGGCCCCTTTTCTCCACATCCTCACCAACATTTGTTATTTGTTGGTTTATTGATGGCAGCTATTCTTACAGGTATGATGTGATATCTCATTGTGGCTTTAATTTCTCTGATGATTAGTGATGTTGAGCAACTTTTCATATGTCTATTGGCCATCTATGTGTCCTCATTGGAGAAGTGTCTATTCAGCTCCTTTGCCCATTTTTTAAATTGGGTTGTTTATCTTCTTTGTGTTGAGTTGCATGAGTTGAGTTATCTTTATATATTTTGGATATTAAGTCCTTACCAGAGTTATCGTTGGAGAATATGTTCTCTCATTCAATGGGACGTGTTTACATTTTGTTGATGGTTTCCTTTGCTGTGCAAAACTTTTTAGTCCAATGTAGTGCCAAATCAGTACTACAAGAAATGTTAAAGGGTCGGCTTTAAGAAAAAAATAAAAAAAAAAAAAGGAGAAGGAGGAGGAAGGAGAGGAAAAGAAGGAAATGGAAAACAGAGGAACATAGCTAAAAGGATAAAATGGCAATAAATATGTACCTACAAAGAATCACTGTAAATATAATTGCCTTAAATGGTCCAATCAAAATACATAGATTAGCAGAATGGACAAGAAAACAAGAACCATATATGCTGTCTACAAGAGACCCACCTCAGAATGAAAAATACACACAGACTAAAAGTAAAGGAATGGAAAAAGATATTTCCAGCAAATGGAAAGGAAAAAAAACAGCTGGGATAGCGATATTTATATTTGACAAAATAGACTTTAAACTTAAGATTTCAAAATAGTTGATAAAACCTTCCTCCAACCCTGAAGGAAGGCTCCTGGCTGTACAGAAATATTTAGTAGTCAAGTTCACCTATAAATATGCCACTGTGTCACAGACACACAGACATACACACACAGAGTTGGAGAGGTTTCAGGATGAAATTAAAATCAAGGAAAGGACAAATGCGTTAGTCTTTTTTAACAGTTCACAATAAAACTTTCCTGCATGTACAGCACACTACTTACATTCCTGTAATTTCTAGTAAATATTTTAAACAAATGAATGAAGTTATTTTTATTTGAGCCTGTTCAGACCCTATGAAATTCAATTTTTGGTGGGCCTATAAAATGCAATTTGCATAAAAATACTTTTTAATATAAACATGACCCTCAGTTTTCCTTAGATTATATGTTCAAATGTATTTTCATGGTTTGGAGTAATCTTTATGATGAAGTTTTAGAACATTTATGTCCTGGTTATTGGGCCTTCTATAATGTGTGCCTGTCCATGGACATGCACCATATCAGCCACCCCTACGACAGCACTTAGTACACGACAGGGATTCAACCCATGTTGGTAACACCCTGCCTCGGTCCAGGTTCTGCAATGGGCTTATCTTGTTTGTGGCCAAGAATATGTACAAATAATAACTCAGTATGTTTAATGGTTTAATATGACATTGCAATTATTCAGAGACACAATTCAACACAACTCCATATTATTATCTATTTTTGTCTAATCACTCAGCAAAGCTTGGCAGTTAGAATTACTGCGGGAAGTTGTGATAACGAGAATAACAATCCTTCAACATTATGCATTTGGCATTGGTTGTGATATGTGCACCTGCCAACAATTACTTTTCAGCCTAGAAAAAAGCTTCACTCTAATTACATGATCTACGGTTTGGAGACAGCTCGCTGCCATTCCTTCCTACCTCATCTGGATCAAACAGTTCCCAAAAGAGGTTCATGAATCTATGTTTGACCATAAGTTATACTACAATCGACAGTTTGCAGAGCCTCACCCATAGTAGGTGATTGGGAAAGAATTACTGAATTATTTCATTAGATTTTTATACACTGCTCTTGTCTCCTGCAAACATGCTCAGTTTATTATAATGAGGGAAAAAATCCTTGGAATACAAAGCAACTCAATTTTGTTGTAAACTCTTTGCTTTGCATTTCAGGATTCATTTTTTTTTTCTCCATATCAGCCTCTCTTTTCTACCCAATGTGTAGTGAGCTCTGCTTCCATCAGGGCCCAAACCCTTTTGAGGTCAGGAGGGATATAAGCAACCCTCCTAATACCAACCAGTTAAAATAACAACACCATGCTTTAGGTATTAGCCAGGTGCTATTTTTGCTGTGGTGTGGCGATGGCTTTCTTTCTAGTAAATATGATCTTCCCCTTTTTAACCATCAAACTGTTAATCTCCTGATCCACTGGGTACAATTCCCAGAAATGACTTGTTGGACTATGCTGGAAAGGAAACTCTACCATCAGCCGGAGGAAACCAGTTTCTACTGTTTGTGATCAGTAAATCCTGGACTATTAAGGCGATTTAGAGAGTGGCTAACTCCATCAGCAGAGGATGTTAGAGAAGGGTAGCAACCACTTAGTGTAGGAAGTAACTTAGTTCTTAACAGCTAAAAACATAGCCTTTCAATGTTTTCTTTTTTCTAATAAGTAATTTCATCCACACAACAGATGTATGTACAACCATGAGCACTGGCTGAATCCACAAATAAACTTTGCATGATAATTGCCTTGAATACAATTCTCATTAATTGATCCATCCCTTGAGAAGACTGTCAGGCTCATTGATAAGGGCTGAGGATATAAAGATGGATGAAATGACTTTCTTTCCTCAGGGAACCCTGTGTCTTGGTGGAGAGCCATATCTATATATATATAAAAAGCCAGAAACTGGAACTCTGTAATGACCAGAACAACTGGTCGCTATTATGCCCACTGTGGCCAGCGAACTGGCCTGATCGGGGGTGGGGCCAGCCAACCTCCTGCAGCCCCTCCCTCCACCTGGACCCCACCATGATTAGAGGCTGGGCCAGCAGGCCAATTGCCTGTGTCCCCTCCCCCTGGCCAGCCCCACCCATGATCGGTCCCCCCACCCCAGTGGTTGGCAAACTCGAGAGCCACAGTTTGCCACTCTGTTGACTAATGAGTTTGCCCACCACTGACCTAGACTCTCGATTCCAATAATTACAGGCTATTGTTGTTCCTTGTAATTAAGCCCCTATCCCAGTGGTCGGCAAACTGATTAATCAACCGAGTTTGCCGACCACTGCCCCACCCCATCAGCACACAGCCCTTTCACTGATGGGCCCCTCCCCGCAGCCAGCTTTGCTCCTGATCAGCCCCCACTCTGATCAGGGGCAGGGCTGGCCAGCCAACCATTCACAGGCCCTCCCCTGGCTGGCCTTGCCCCGATCAGTCCCTCTACCCCATTCAGGGGTGGGGCTGGCCGGCCCACTGCATACAGACCCTCCCCACAGTCAGCCCTACCCCCAATCAGCCCCCACTATCCTGACTGGCCTGTAGCCCCTACCCCAGGTCAGCTCTGCCCCCTATCGTCCCCCCTACTCCAATCAGGGGCAAAGTTGGTGGCTACCACCCATGGCTTCTCCCTACAGCTGACCCCACCCTCAATTGGCCCCCCACCCCAATCAGGGGTGGGGCCCACTGGCCAATCACCCATAGCCCCTCCCTCCCGGCCCAGCCCTGTTGGGCCCCAATCGGGGAGGGCCAACTGGCCAACCTCCTGCCATCTCCTTCTCCGGACAGGCCCAGCCCCAATCTGTCCTGATCGGGGCTGGGTTGGCCAGACCCCACCCGTGCACGAATTCATGCACTGGGCCTCTAGTATGTAAATAATTACAAACTCCTGCCATACGTAGTAGTATGGAATGCAAAATGCTTCAGGGAGCACATTCATTTGTTTATTCCACAATGATATCCTGAGCATCTACAATATGCCAGGTGCTCTTCTAGATGATGGAGAATAAAAGGCGCAGAGGTTGCCTGCTGTTGTGGAAACTGCTCCTAGCTGGATACCCAGGGAGAGCTGGCTGGTTCAGGGTTGGAGGTAACTTGAGTAAGATTTCCTGAACTCCTCTTTAAAGTAAAATGGGTTAGGTCACTTCCCACATGCATAGAACAGCACATGAACATGAGAAAAAAAAAATCCTGGTGCATTAGAATAAGCATCACTTAGGCATGACTGCACGTTAGAATAAGTGTATGAGCCTGGAGGTAGGATTTTTCTGGGGACCTTGGTGAGAAGCTAGGCTAGCACACAGCCTGCAGGAAAGGCTCTTGTTCAGGTTGGCTGAGCCAGGACTTCTGAGTAGAATGTGTAGTCTGGTATTAATGCATGAGTTTAGACGGAGGCTGTTCATAAGGAAGCCCTTACTTTATGTGGACAGTCCCCTTTACTCAGAGTATTTGAATGAATTATAAAATCCACAGGCACTCTGATTTCATTTTGAAGTTAATTCTATTTCCTTTTACAACAAAACATTTCACCAGACTGTTTAATAACATTGTGCAATGGGCACTTTGCCATCTGTCGCTATAGTAGACAGTTACTCAGTAGATGGTGGACAGGGGAGGTCTGTCCACAGGACAATCATAGCCAATTGCACTCCTGAGTTTAAATGGAGGGTGTTATTAACATTAAAAACCAGACGGACGCTGTAAAGCAGAGGCTGTATTGTTAAACAGACAAAACATGGTTCCACACCTTCCAGTGCTTCTCTTACCAATGGGGGCACTTGTCTCGGACTCCTCTGCAAAATCCTTTGTTTTGTGAGCTATGAACTTGAATTATGTTATTTTTCACAGCTTTAAATAATCAAAATTAGCCTGGAGGATTAAAATATGCTTGCACTTTAAGCAAGTTTCTGTTCACAAAACAAATGGCTCTGAAAAACCTGCAGGCTGCCACTTCATGCTGTGCATTGATTTTTGAAAATTATCTTAGGATTCTAAAAATATGTCTGATATATATGTTCTAAAGAGGTATTACTCTGTGAATAAATTGGCTAAAATCATCTTTATTGTTCACAGATCTTTCTAGCAGAATTCTCTGACTTAACTACTTTGATCAGACAAAAAATGAGAGATTGTCTTCCTCTGATAAGCACACACCATAAACCAACAGAATATTTTAATCTACTTAAAGTCTCAAGAATGTTAGAGTTCTATCCATTTTGAAGGTCATATTTTAACAAAATTAAAAAGTTATATTTTATATGTCAAATTAATGAAAAGAGTAAAAAATCTGTTTGAAAAGTAGTTGCCATAATAATTATTGTGCATGCATTATAAAAATGAGTTGTGACACTTCGCTAAACATAAATGATGAATCAATAAATATTATATTCTGGTAAAAACAATTTAAAAGTGGAATTTGAATTTCAAAAAACATTAAATTTTATGTTCTTTAGCTTGACTATACCAGTATTTTGTGAAATTCATATAGCCAGCATTTAAAGAGAATAGATGATTCTCTAACTGTATAGTGGTTAAAAACATAATCCACTCCCAGCAGATGAGGACCATCTCAAATGCCTGATTTGAACAGAAGCTTGTGAGGCAAGGCAGGTGAGGACATTAGCAGCGGACTTGCTGGTTCTGAGTAAATGGATCAGGAAGGAAAGGCTTTGCTCCTGACAGATCATCACCAATAACAAAGGGCAGCACAAACATGAGATGCTTAAACTGAGTCTTTGAAAACTGCACTGCTCCTAAATAATACAATGAGGAAGTAAAGAAATTGGTATAATATTATAAATTTTAAAAGGAGAAATTATGTTTCTTTGCAAGTGATATGAAGTAGAGAGTGTTCTCATGGCTCAGAGTAAGACCTCATTTCCAACAGGGCTCAAGACAAGGTGGCCAGGCTCAGAGTAATTTGCTCTGGGGGGTCAAGAAGGAATCCACACACCTAGTGTAAAACTGTCCCCCTGCAGGACTCCAGGCAGGAGCCTAGCACTGAGTATTCAGGTAAGACCATCCCCCAACCTTTGCCGCTCTTACCTGACCAGCATTGGGGCCATCAGGACAAACTGCCCTGGCTTCTATCACCCCCAAAATCCAGACTCATAGGCTCTCCTCCTGCCCTAGTCTAAACACTAGTCTTACCCTACCCTGTTCCCTTGTTGGTTGTCTGACCTGGTTTACCTCCTATCACCGTGGCACGGAGCTTCTGGAACGTGCGCATCCGCCCTTCCCTCTCAGCTCCAGGGCTCTGTAAATGCCAAACTGAGATCAACGCCCTCGGCAGCCCTCTCAGGTCAGGCTGTCTTCTCTCCCCTGGTTTGACAACTGGCCTGAGCGGAGGTCCAGGTCCTTACTTCCATCCGTCCTACCTAGAATCTCCTAGCTTTAGATCCCACATCATCAAATCACAGCAACACATGTGTCTCCTGGTGTGGTCCCATCTGACCTTGGGTTTGCCCAGCAGCAGACCGCAGACAAGGGTCATGCTGTAAGCAGTTTATTTGGGAGGAATGGAAAGTATAGGTGGGGAGGAAGGGGAGGAATAAATCAAGGCACCATGGTAATTTAGCTCCTCTAAGGGTGAGGAAGCTCTTAGCAGGGAAACTTAGGAAAATTGTATGGGCTCCTCTGTACTCTAGGACAGTGATAAATCAAGTCCTACTCTCTTGAGGGTGGCTATGTGCAAGGGAGGGAGGTGGTGTGGTACCTGGAGCAATCTCTTGGCATTGCTGTCCACTGGGTGAGGGGCAGAGTCACCTCAGTAACTAGAGAGAAAGCCCCCAGTTGAAGACCCTCAGGACTGAGCCTGATCAATTCTACTGGGCACACTAAGTCCCCTCTATTCTAATACTGCACATTCAGGGGAGGGCCACTCAGGTTAAAAAAAGAAGAGAAAAAATTAAAAAGAGGGTATGTTTCTGGTTCCCCTTCTGAAGTCCAAGTGAAAAATTCACAGCTTGCATACGCTGTAACTTGTTAATGAATCATCTGATTATCTGCACTCATTTTGCTTTGGGTAACAAAATGATTTAAGTGAGCTAAAATTAAATGTTACCTTACTTCTAATGCTGAAGTCCTTCTGATTATTTTAATAACATGTAAATTGCATCGTTACCAATCAAAGAGCATAATCACCTGAGAGTGTCAGTAAAAACTCGACTTATTAATTACATTAAAATTTATTCTATTAATTAAAGGTAAGTCATTGCAATTATAAACCTGCAAATAAGCTTCCGTTAGAAAAACAAAGCCAGGATTGGAAAGAGAAACACTTTAGTTGCTTTTATGTTCATTAGCTGTTAATATGCCCAGTGTGTTTCCTAAGATATCTTCCATGACTTATTAATGTGGGCTGATCTGAGTCAATTAACAACAAAGTGACCCAAAGGAAGTTGTCATAGGATTAAAAAAATAAAACTCCTCTCCACAATTGTTTGGTCTTCATTTGACGCTCTTATATTGGGGCAAAGCAGCAACAGGGTAATTGCCACTCAGGTGTCCAGAGTCAGGCATCTGAACAGGTGATCTGACCAGGAGGATACAGGTCAGAAATTCACCAGGTCAATATCAGAGGGGCACACAGTACTGGTATTTTGATTTTGTTAGTTTTTTCTGTGTCAACAGCTTTATATACACCTATAGGAAAAAGCATGACGGGATTATGATGTAGGAAGAAAACAAGAGTGCTCCAAAAGAATGTGCCTGATTGGAGAAAAAGTAATTTTCTCTAAATACTATAATTCCCCAACTTTTTTTTCACCAATTTATCTTCACTTGAATAGCCCCAAGTGTAATAATGGAATGGCTTAGCTCTCATCAAGACCACATATTCCAGCTATAAGGAAGACAACAGCAGAATTAGTAGCTTATTATTGTAGGGCATTTTAAAGTTTATAGAGTATTTCAATACGGTATATTTAATAGCTGAGTATTCAAGAGTCAGTAATTTATCAATAGTCACATAGATACTTTTAATTGAAATAAGGCATGTAAGTTTAGCTATAGACACAACATTCAGAAATAAAGTTCTGCATGTGTACCCCTTTGCAGATCAGGGCCAACACATTAACGATACGGCAAAACCAAGTTTATATAACATCCCGTATTAGAAATAGGGAATACAACACAGCAATAAAATATGCCCTGTGCTTCACCACTTACTATTCTAAATGATTAAGAAAAAGGAAGTAGGATCCAAAGAGAAATAAAAGCCAATGGAGACACATGGAAGATCTTTGTTCCTTAGAACTATAAGGACAGTCAGGTTAACCCTCGTTTCCTTTATGTGATCTCGCTTACATGCCCCTGCACACAGTGTGTAGCTGCTGGGAGAGATATTCACTGGTAATCTCAAGGGAAGCTTAAAGAGAAACCATGGGTTAAGCTGATGAAAGAGGAGACAGGAGCCTCTGGGGGCCCTAGGGGAGAAGTCCAGCTTGCTTCTTTTAGCTTCTGGTGGCTCCCGGCATTCCAGGACTTGTGGCTGCATCACTCTAATATCTGCCTCCATCTTCACATGGCCTGTGTGTCTCCCTGCATCTTCACATAGTCTCCCCTCTGTGCAGGTCTCTCTCTCTGTCCAAATTTCCCCTGTTATAATGATCCTCGTCACACTGGATTACGTGCTAGTCTAATGACTTCATTCTAACTTATTTACCTCTGTGAAGAGCGTATTTCCAGTAAGGTCACATTCTGAGTTTTTGGGCATTGGGAGTTCAGCATATGGGGGAGACATAATTTGTATTAGTTTTATTGGGCTGCTATAACAAAGTACCGCAGGCTGGGTGGTTAAAATATGGAAATGTATTTTCTCACAGTTCTGGAGACTGGTCTGAGATCACGGTATCAGCAGGTTGGTTTCTCCTGAAGTCTCTCTCCCTGGCTTGCAGATGGCTTCTCCCTGTGTGCTCACATGGCCTTTTCTCTGTGTGTGTTTTTGTCCTAATCTTCTCTTCTTATAGGACACCAGTCCTATTGGATAAGAACCTACCCCAATAACCCACTTTAACTTAATCCCCTCTGCAAAGGCCCCATCTCCAAACACAGGCCCATTCTGAGGTCCTGGGGGTTAGGACTTTACATATGAGTTTTAGGTGACTCAATTCAGCCCTTAACACAATTCAACCTATAACAGAGGCCATGCTGTCCAACACTACCCCAGATTCAATCCCAGATCAGCAATCTAAAACCTCAATTGGTGAAAATATGTAAATCAAGACAAAATGAGAGAATATCGCTTGCTGACCTTGACTTAAAACCAGAGGTGAATGTTCAGAATAGAATATATGCATTTCAATTCTCAAATAAAATTATGAGTTAACTGTGTAGACATCTTCCATAGGCCTTTTCTAAATTAATTTCTACAAGTCTTTTCTAATAAACAATTTAGGTTGAAAAACTTAATGTTTTTACTACATTTTTCTTTTTTTTTTACAATTTTTTTGAGCACTCTGAACTTTTATGCCTTCACACCTGGAAGACTACTTAAATACTTAGTAAGTCACATTAGATGACAACCTAACCAAACTCCATAATAAGTAGTTAAAATACCATGATCCTCTAAAAATGATAATTCTATATCATGTCATATTTATTCCTTTTCAGTAGCTTATTTCCTGCAAAAATCTGGTGGGATGCTTTCTCAAGGAAGGCAATGAATTTATTAGTTAGAGATATATGATACAATAACCATCTTTTTCCAGACATTCATATCTGGACAAAAGTCATATCACAGTAGTGGTGCTTTCCATCCAATCTGAAGTCAAAGCAATTACTACTATCTCTTTGAAGCAAAACATCAATATGTCAAAATTACATAACCAAAAAAACATATTTATGGCATATATTTCATCACTTTTCTTAAAGTGCTGTTTCAACCCTGTAGTAACCGTTGGCTTCCCTGGTCTTCATTTGAGTAGGAATTATTTTAATAGATTTTGCTTTTCAAACTGAGCTGCTGATCAGAGCATGCTAGTTTCAGCTTGGACCCCAGGCATTATGGACTTGTCATTTTCAAGTTCTACCTGTGCCCAAGACTGTTAAAACCAGTTTAGTTCTCTCTAAATTCTGCCACCTGTAATGGGGTATCTGATCTACCTGCAGATTTCCCCTCTAGCCACAAATACCAGCTTCTAAAAATGATGAGGAGGCAGCTTTTGAGGAGCCCTTCTCTAATCCCGCCAGCTCCCCCAAGACATGCCTCTTCCCAGGGCAGCCCACTCTGATGACTCATCCACGTGGGGTATCAAGGCAGACCCCCTTGCCTCCTAGCTTCAGAGCTCCCTGGAGGAATGGCTGGGGCCTTTCTTGACACTGCATCTCCCTTCAGCTTCTCCCTCTGCCAGCTCTGCTCCCTCCACATCACAGATGCCTTCACTCCCATAAACTCCTGCATTCAAATACTTGTCTCAGGATCTGCTTCTCAAAAACTAATCTGTGAGGATATTTCTGATTCTGGGAGTGCTGGGGATGAGAGTAGGTATAATGCTGAATTAGCAATCACATATGGCTTATTTTATAGGTAAGGAAAGGAAGATATTATTTGAAATACATTTCAGTCCTATTAGCATTTCTTTATGTTTGAGAAAGTTCTTGCTGAAATTCCCACAGATGAGAAACTGTTGTATAAGGAGGAAATAGAGATAGTTTCATAAAATGAAAGACATATTGTTGGAAATAATCACATTAAGATTGATATAATTTACCTGAGGGTTATGTTATCTCATCATCTTCCCAAATGCCTGGTTAATTCTACTGTACATAAAAAACTCTGAGTGCCAGGTATCGTTAAATTTTCCCCAGTTGTGACATTACAAACACTGCAGTTTCCATCTTGTCAAACAGAATGCATTGAACATTTTGCAGACATTAGAGCTTTCTCGTTGGAACTGAGCTGCCAAAAGTTCATTTGGATTTTCCTGTTTTATACTGCTTGTTTTGTTTTGTTTATTTGTTCAAACACCGAAACAGGATGGTTGTTTCCTGTTGTTCATCAAATAATGATCCTTACTCAAAAACTTTCACAGTAGTTGATCAATTTCAGGATTGATTGATTTTGATTAAGAACAGGAAAAACAAAATGCATATGATTAAAATCCATGGGATAGAGTTTAGCAGCATCAATGTAGCAGCAAAGCTCTATTTTTAAAATAATACGTATTTATCAGTAAAGACTGATACATGAATAACAGAACAGATTTAGCTCTGCACAATCCTGAGGCCTCCATGCTGTTGCTAGGAAGGATTAACTAATGCTCCTCCAACAAGTACACCAGCATTTTGGTTTGGTGCATTGTGGCTGGAATATGCGTGGAGGTTGACCTGAGTATGTGTATCCATCATTTATATAGGGGCAGAGGTACCATTTCAGACTATCATGCCCAATAGTGTAAGCTATTAGCCATATAAGAGTCTATTGAAATTTGAATTCATTAAACATAATGAAAATTATGTTAAATTAAAAACAAATATTAATTTAGTGCCTTGGTTGCCACATGTGAAATGCTCAAAAGCCACATGTGGCTGGCCAGTGACTGTTGTGGGAAGCACAGGTAAAGAAATATCCATCATCACAGAAGGCTCTGTCGGACCTGCTGTCTGAGGGGAATGAGAGTGGAGACTAGCTTACACCCAGACTCTGGTTGGAGGCTTGAATTTATCAAAACATGTTTGGGAAAACGAATGTCCCCAGCCAATATCAGATGTCAGGAAGGTAAATGAAGGTATTTTGGAAGAAAACTCATCTAGAGGGTGGGGAACCCTTGGGAAAAATGGTCTCATGGTGAAGGGGATGTACCTGAGACTTGAAGAGCTGCATCACTAAGTGTTGTCACCCACTTCCGTGCCTGAGAAACAAGTCACCCTGGGTCACAATGATGGGGGGACCTGGCAGCCGGGTTATAGACCACACTCTGGGATATCCAGACAAGGTCTGCATGGTGCACTAGGTTTCCAACTTGCCAGACTTCAGACTTGCCAGTCATTAGCCATGGGGCTGTCGGGGGCAGAAGAGATCAGCCATTTCTGAAAGTCAGTGTTTAAAAGTTATGGTGAAACATACAGCAATGTGGAGCTAAAATTACTGTCTGTGTTTAAATGAGCCAGGAAGAACTTACCATTACTTATGTCCTCAGACCCTCATAAGACCCCAGCAGAATGTGGTGTTGGTTCGTAAAAAAAAAAATGATGGTTATATATTCTCTAAATGACATATAAAACAGTAACTACCACTGTTAGCACAGGTTTTGACATTGAAATATTTAGTATACACACCATTATGAATTTTGATTTGTGTTCTTTCCCTAGGCTTCATAAATATTAGTGAGAACAACACAAAATTTTAATAAAATGGTGCTTTTTGACCATTTGTGGGAGAATAATTGAATTCAAGTAAAAGATTAAAATAGTTTCATATAAAAGCAATATTTTTTTTTCTTTTTTCTGTTTTTTGATGTTTCCTTCATGGTTTGTCTCCTCAGTCATTGTCCGCAGGACTCTGAGAAGTTGTAGGAATATGCAGGTGCAGATTCAAGGCCCGGCTTTCTCTCCAACATTGTGGAAAGGGACTGTACATGATGGGACAGAGCCCTATGCTCCCCTACGCCACCTGGACAGAGCCCGGGGAAAGTGACCTCCAGGGGTATCCATGTTGGGCAATGCAATTTTAATTATATTCAAGGATATATTAAACTCTCCTGGAAGATAACAGGATGTTACTACATAAAGAGATGATTATGAAGCTACATTAATAAATGGGCTTCACTGATAAATGGTAGGATGTGTATGAATAAGATATTGTCCAAATCACTTTATGTTTTGGCAGAAGAAGTTAAACTAGTTGTTTAAATCATCTGAAGAACCATTTGTAAAAAGTGGCGGTTTGAAACTGTTTGAACACCATCTGCAACAAAAAAAGACACACCTACCTGCCCACCTGCACTCGCACTCACTTAAGGCTTTATACTGGTTAACTCCTGTGATGCCACCCCACACGTCTCCAAAAACAAAAATAAAGCCCTCAGCCAGCGTCTGCAAACACAGCCTGTCAAGATGTCTGAAAACATAACATCAAAAAGGATGCGCAGATTTGACTCCCAAGTCTCCACCAGTACATATCACAACTCTGGAAAAACTCATATTTGTTTCCAAAATTAACTTTCTTTCCTATTTCCATTCAAAGCTTGAAAAAAATGAAAGCTTTTATTTTATCCATATGTTACCTCGAGCTAGCATTATTGGTTTGCATGTTTCTGTAAATGGAGACGTAAAATGAAATCGAACCTGCATGTTAAGACTCGGATTGCACAGGCATTTTCTCATTTCTGGTGTGTGTGTGTGCTTGACACATAAACGGATAATCTATGCTATCCACTTATTTTCCTACAATGTGCATGCCTACTATTCCCCACCACCACTACCACCAGGGGGAAAAGGTGAAAAAAGAAAAATCTTTCAAAGTCAAAATTTCAACAAATTTTTAATAAATCTAGAACAAGATAATATTTTGTTTCATTATCAAGATCTTTATTTGTATTCTTTATAATATGTTAGGGCCTGGAAACTATACATCTTTGGAAAATCTATGCCTGTTTATGCTGTTTCACAAACCTAATTAGAATCCTGACATCAAAATCCTATTTTTGAGCAAGTAGAAGGTGATGAATTAGAAGGAATAGCTCTCCCTGGAGAGTGTGTAATCTTTATGCTCATCTTAAAAGTGTGAAGGCCAAGTCCTTACCTGCACAGAATAATTTCTGAAATTTTTAACAGTTATAAATATAGACAACCTTTTGCAGCTTTTATCATTAGTCATTAACTGTTTTGAAAAGCCCTCAAGTATTTTCCTTTATGTCATATTTTTTTTGTTTTATTGTTTCTTTTGTTAGAGATCTGTGAAAATAAATCTTTCTTCAACCAAAATTTTTATACTAAGTTCACTCTTTGGCAATTTGCAACACACTAAAGTTTCTGGTAAGTCCTGCTTGGGGAAACACGTTTAAAATTAGTCTGGTGTGTCCCAGGCTCATGCCAGGACAGAGCTGTTTTCCATTACTCCAGAACCTACTTTGAGACATGATGGCAAAGGAAGATGGCGATCATACCAGTTTCTTACATAATTTTGCTATGTTTCAGGATTTGATAAGCAGAAACCACTTTTTAAAAAATATATTTTTATTGATTTCAGAGAGAGGAAGGGAGAGGGAGAGAGAGAAAGAAACATCAATGATGAGAGAGAACCATTGATCAGCTTCCTCCTGCATACCCCACACTGGGGATTGAGCCCACAACCCAGCATGTGCCCTGACCTGGAATTGAGCTGTGATCTCCTGATTCATAGGTCAATCACAGGCCCACACCGGCCCAGCCAGAAACCATTCTTGATCCAAGGAGATCAGCTAACAAAAAACAAACACAAACAAAAAACCATGCTCCTGTCTTCCCAGACCAGCTGACCCCATCGGAGCTGTTAACTGCTAAATTTCACAAAAGATGTGAAATATTGATCAGCGGCTTTCACTGAGGACGCTTGATGATGTTGCACAGAGAGTGGCAGGAAAATCCATGTTGACACCCATTTAGGAAACTCATTGAAAGTCTGACTCCAATTGGAAAGTGCTGATATTATCACAAGGAACAAAATATGATCTTTCCCAATGCTACAGACTATACACAAGGCAAAGTGGCAGAATTTTATCACTGGAGCAGCAACCCAGAAAATTAATTTAGGTCAAAAGGAGAAATTAAGCTAAAAACCCTACTGCAGTTTAGAAGCAAGATGTCATACTAAGGATTTAGCGAGAGAGGAAACAAATTTGAACCTAAGATCCAATATGCTAAGAATCAAAGTGTGAACGTTTTTGAAGATGAACACTAAATGAAAATGTGTGCATAAATGTCAATGCTGTGCCACAGATAATACTATTTGGGTGCCAAATACTGGGTCCCCACAGCAGCTAAAATTGTATTTCAGGGATAACAGGCATGCAGAATTTTGAATGATATAGAATATAGAGAAATTAGTAGTAGTAGTAGTAGTAGTAGTAGTGATAGTAGTAGTATTTTTAATCCTCACCTGAGGAATTATGCTACAACCAATTGAGCTATACCATCCAGAGTGAGAAATTTATTACTAACATACATGATCCCTCTTATTCCTTCAAATAGCTTCCTTGTATCAAATATCTGAGGTTGCATTTTAACATCTTTTCACTATGAAAATCAGTAAAACACAAGAGCAAGTGCTATAAATGGCAAGTGTTGCTCTTTCCTCTAGCTGCTTCTCACATGGGCAACTCTGGGATATTGTGTTGTAGAGAGGACAATAATAAAGAAAGTTAGTACATATTCTGCTGATGTTTGACACTATTGCAACTCTGTATTAATTATCACAATTATCAAAACTCCAATAATCATTATAAATCATTTCTATTAAGTTGTAGTTAACAATGATTACTCATACACTTAAGTAACAAGAGGCCATATTTATGGTAAAAATATATATATCCAGTGCATTCCAAATAATCTCCACACACTTAAAATCAAATTATAAATCAATTTCAACAACTTTGGTTTAGAATTCTTAAAACTAAATATACATTAATTTTAAGAGTTACATTTAAAGGGAAATGTGTGTATGTAGATACCATCTGAAAAAAAAGCTACACTTTTAAAGTTAAATGTTTCTGTTTTACTTAAAAACTTAGTGATTCAAATATTTTTGTGTTGAATGATTAATATATTTCTATTCAATAGCACATAATCCAGTTAAAATTACACAGATAAAATTCAGCAAATATTATGTTTGTTAAACTTTGTCTAACTCAGCTATCTCTCCCTTGAATATATTACTCTATTAATGATCAAATACAATACTGAATTTTATGTATCAACAAACCAACCCTTTACTACCCAAACTTTTTAATGTAATTTAATGAAATGCATATCAACCTATCGTAATGAAATGTTTTATAATTAGCACTAAAAATAAGATACAGCATTCTAACGTACATTTCCCTGAGCAAGACAGTTGGCATTGCTTTGATAACAGTTTGCATGGTAAACTCAGCTTTGTATTGTTTTCATTTTGGTCAGTAATGTGAGAGATGATTTTGGTAGAAGTAAATACTATATATGATTATTTTCCTAAAATGATTTATAGTGCCCTCTACCCAGTGTGTCCATAATTTAAGTATCAAGCACTAAAGATGAAAGAAAATTTTATATTAAAAATATTGCATTGGGAGTGTATGAAGAAATCATACACATAAAATATTACTAAATCCTTGGCATGCTCATTATCATTATTTGAGACTTGGGATCATCGCATATCTCCTCCATTTTCACTCTTTTAGCTTTTCGTGTAGAGGAAACTTAAAACATGTACTGGTGTTCACTGAGGGCATCCAGTCTTGTTCTGCACTGTTGAGCATGCATATTATCTCTAAAACTTCCTTCACTCTTTGGCACTCAGGAGGGTCAGCATCACTCAGCCAGACCTGAGACGCATACTTCCCTGCCCTCTGGTTGCTGCATGACCTGCTGAGCGCTGCTTGCCCTGCCCAACAGGAAGGAAAACTTGCATGTAGAGCCCCTTGTCATTCCTCTATGACATTTGCATTTTCTCCAGACAGCACTAACAAGAAAGGATACAGGGCTGATCCAGATGATTTGGATGGCGACCTTATAAAGGTGGCATGTAAGAGCCATAGGCTTCCAAAACCTAGCCAGACCTCATCTGGGACAGTAGCTGGACCATCACCATTCATCCAAGTACAGTTCTGTGAGGAGATTTGTGAGGGTTTCCATTCATCCCCAGCCTTCTATTTCCTGCTATGCTTTCTGAGAATACAGCCTTCATGTTTATTGCAGTAAACTTTTCTCTAGTGACATTTCTATGTAAACAGTCCCATGTAGTATCCAGTGTGCTTAGTCACGAATCCAAAAGTCTATCACTTTCAGTACATGCTCTGTCAATATTGGACGAAGAGAAAAATCCTCAAAATGTCTCCGGAGGCTCACTCTGACTCAAAATTGAGCTCAGCTTTTTGACAGTTTTAATAGCTTCCAATATGATCCCCTCAAGGAGTTAACAATGTATTTAAGAAGATGATTATAAAGCATGACACAGTGTGAGTATAAGACAGCTTGTAATTGAGTGCTAAATTGTGTGGGGCATTGCGACTACATACTGTCAAATTGGGAAGGAGACAAATTAGTGAGAGTGGAAGGAGTTAGGAACTGCAGTATATAGAAGGAACTGAGCTATAGCTAGAAAATAGAGTTTGGATGGATATTGTCAAAGACAGGGACTCCAGCCCCAGGTATAAAGAGACAAGAGAAATTCACTCCTCCCACAAGCTGACAAAGAGTCTATTCTCTGGAAAGTGCTTGTTCAGTCCTCAAGGAAATTCAAAGATAAATCAAGGGCAATGAGTATGACTGTCATGTCCTAGCTGATCATGCAGTACAAGTGATTCACAATGTGACCCATTTCCTTCTACTTGAAGTAGGTGCCGCTATTATCCCATTTTAGAGACAGGAACTTATGCATACAGACATTGAATAAATTGTCCAAGATCACTCAGCTGGGAGAAGGTGATGACAGGATTTAAATCCATATAAAGGCACATGATATATAAGGGTAAGGGTGAATAGAGTCAAAGCAGAGAACACAAGGTCAGGAATGAGGGGGACAGACAGGCTAATTCAAGCTGGGCCTTGTAAGATATTATGAGATTTTATGGGTAAAACTAAGGATCACTAAAAGGTAGAGTAAATATTTTAAATATGTACTTATGTAAAAAAACATCTACGGGACAAGAAAAAATATATTATGTATAAAATATAACAAGTCAATATAATATGTAATACTAGAGGCACGTTGCACAAAGAGATTTGTGCAATAGGCCTTCCTTCCCTTGGCTTCCAGCACCGGTTTTCCTCCGCCAGCCGGAACCCAGGCCTTCGCTCCAGCTGAAGTCTGCCTTCTTCGTCTTTGCTGCAGGCTCCGGCCAGAGTCTACTGTCTTTGCTGCAGACTCCAGCCAGAATCTGCCATCTTCATCTTCACTGCTTCACTGCAGACTCTGGCCAGAGTCTGCTTCTTCATCTTTGCTGCAGACTCCGGCCAGAGTCTGCTGTCTTCACTGAAGACTCCAGCCAGAGTCTGCCATCTTCATCTTTGCTGCAGACCCCAGCTAGAGTCTTCCATTTTGGTCTCACTGCAGACTCCGGAGTCTGCAGTCTTCGTCTTCACTGCACCGGAGTGTCACTCTAGTAGATCCCTTTGCCCCCCGCCCTCCCTCTCATAGCAGGCATCCTGACCTGCCCAGCCACTCCGCACCTGGAGCAGCTGGGCAACTGCCATTTTTATCCTTCTAATTTGCATATTCCCTCCTGATTGGCTGGTGGACGTAGCAGAGTGATGGTCAATTTGCATGTTTCTCTTTTATTAGTGTAGATAATACAGGTATATGATATAAATGTCTACATAACATGAATGTACAATTATATTAAATAATTATATAAATTATATATAGTATGTTGTTCTATCATTATAGTGAGTATAATATAACTATCCATATATATAAAAAGCCAGAGGCCCTCAAGACCAAAACAACCGGATGGACTACTGAACAGGCTGCATGGGGTGACCAGGCCAGTAAGGGGAGTTAGTGAGGGACGACCAAATGACTGAACAGCAGGCTGCGTGGGGCGACCATGCCAGCAGGGAGGTTAGTGAGGGGCAACCAAATGACTGAACAGCAGATTGTGTGGGGCAACCAGGCCAGCATGGGGGGGGGGGGGGTTAGTGAGGGGCTACCGAACAGCCAAACAGCAGGCTGCGTGGGGTGACCAGCAGGTGGGGGGGCCAGTTGGGGGCAACAAGGCTGGCGGGGGGGCAGTTGGGGTTGACCAGGCCAGCAGGGGGGGGCAGTTAGGGGTGATCAGGCTGGCAGGGGGGCAGTTGGGGTGACCAGGCTGGCAGGGGGGCAGTGAGGGGTGATCAGGCCAACAGGGGGGTCAATTGGGGGCAACCAGGCTGGTGGGGGGCAGTTGGGGGCGACCAAGCTGGCAGGGGGGGATGCTGGGGGCAACAAGGCCAGTGGGTGGGGGCAGTTGGGGGCAATCAGGTTGGCAGTCCGAGGCAGTTAGGTGTGATCAGGCCAGCAGGGGGGGCAGTTAAGGGCAACCAGGCAGGCAGGCAGGTGAGCAGTTAGGAGCCAGTGATCCAGGACTATGAAAGGGATGTCTGACTGCCAGTTTAGGCCCGATCCCTAAACCGGCAGTCGGACATCCCCCGAAGGGTCCTGGATTGGAGAGAGAGCAGGCTGGGCTGAGGGGACCCTCCCCCCCATGCACGAATTTTGTGCACCAGGCCTCTAGTATAATATAAATAAGTCCATATATCATGTACAATATGATACATAAAATGCAGTATGGTATAATATTCTATATAATAAAAACCTAATATGCTAAGTGTCCAGTCATCGGTTGAATCAATCAAAGCATAATATGCTAATGGTATGCTAAAGCTGCTCAACCACTTGCTATGACGTGCACTGACCACCAGGGGGAAGACAGTTGGTTGGTCAACCAGTTGCTATGACATGCACTGACCATCAGGGGGCAGACACTCCAACTGGTAGGTTAGCTTGCTGCTGGGGTCTGGCCAATTAGGACTGAGCGAGATGAGCCGGACACACCCTGGAGCCCTCCCTCAGTCCCTCCCCAACTGGCCAACCTCCTGTGTCCCTCTCTGGCCCCGATAGTGCACCAGTGGGGTCCCTTGGCCTGGCCTGTGCCCTCTCACAATCCAGGACCCCCTCAGGGGATGTCAGAGAGCTGGTTTCAGCCCAATGACAGACAAACAGTCGCTATGACACACACTGACCACCAAGGGGCAGACACTCAATGCAGGAGCTGTCCCCTGGTGGTCAGCGTGCTCCCACAGAGGGAGAGTCACTCAGCCAGAAGCCGGACTCATGGCTAGTGAGCACAGCGGCAATGGTGGGAGTGAGCACAGAGGCGGTGGTGGGAGCCTCTCCCGCCTCCGCGGCAGTGCTAAGGATGTCCGACTGCCGGCATAGGCCCAGAGTGGGCCTAAGCCGGCAGTCGGACATCCCCCAAGTGCTCCCGGACTGTAAGAGGGCACAGGCCTGGCTGAGGGACTCCCCCAAAGGCATGAATTTCATGCATCGGACCTCTAGTAATACAAATAAAAATTTAGAAACAATTTCCTGACATGAAATGCCCTTCAAATGCCTATGTTTGTGCTTATTTACTGCATAATTGTAAGTGATTTGACTTGCACATTAAATGAGAAACTTTTTTTTCAAAATTACCAACCTGGCAGCCATGCACCAGGACTCCAAGGTGAGGAAGAGGTGGAGAATATAACCTCCCAGGGACACCTGCAGGGCAGGGAACTGAGGGTGCTCTGGGAGCTCACTGTTCACAGCCAGGACCATGTCCTTCTGAAAAGTGCCCTGGCCTGCAGGACAACCGACCTGGGGACACCTGGGAGGTGTGCTCTCCTCCAGGTGACCACAGACTGGCATGGGGTGCCCACATCCAGGTGTCCCCTGTGCTCCAAATGAGAAGGATTCTGGGGCACCTTTCCTGCTCCAAGGCCTCCTGTGACCTTGGTGGAGGCCTCATTCTCCTCATCCCAGCCTCTTTCCCTCATTCCCATACATGGTGTCACCTCATAAAAATCGTTCTCTTAGGGTGTCTTTCTAGAAAACCCCACCTATGACAACAGTACACATTCAGAAAAAATAAGTTGCACAAATAGCAAACCTATATAACACATGCCACAGTTCACGAAATCTAAGGAATTTACAGAATGAAGAGGATTTACTCAGGATTTCCTTGGCCACAGCAATGACCAAGACTGGGCTTTGAAATGTGTGAAAGGCTAATTTAAGTGGGGAAAGACAGGAAGCTACTGCATGGGTTTAAATAAAACATTAATATTAACATAGCCTAGAAGATGCTAGTGAGGCAACCTCCAGTACCTAACTTGAAAAATGAGGTAGCATTGGGACATCATGAGACACAGCTTTGTGAAAAGTGGAAAAGCAGCTAGAGTCTTTAGGAACAAATGAAGCACGTCATTATTCCATTTCAGAATGGCTTGTTTAGCACTCATTATCTTTAATGGTTCACACGAACAGCTGAACAAAAACCTAAAGGGGTATATTTAAGATATCTTAAGTAATCACTTTTTCATCTGCCTGTTACATAAGAAGCATGACCTTCAAATCTCAATAGAGGTTTTTATCCTCATTAAGCTCTAGGGAGCAGCACATAAGTAATAGTGCAATAGTTATTCTTGGAATGAAGTAGTTCATCTATTCACAAAATTTACAGAGTATATTGTAAGAACTTTCAAAGATAAAGAATAGTTAGAATTTAATTATTTTCAAAAATTTACATTTGTAATCTTCATTCCACTGTTCCCCCTGCCCAAATGTGGACACTATACTTGAAGAGTTATGACAACCCACTTTATAAATTAGTTAACATTCTATAATTCCAGGACACCATAATCTTCTAAACATCCTGAAATAAAACTCGATGCCTCCCATATATGTTCTATCTCTAGCAATGAAATCCACAGGAATAACATGATTCACCACTAAATATATAGTTAGTCAGTTTCCCTAATATTGTAATGGTGGTATTTAAACACTTTAAACTCTAGTTTAAAAGTAAAAAACAAAACAAAACAAAACAAAAAACCCACGACACATTAAAAGTAACCCTAATCACAAACATGTTATTGAATACATAATATGAAAAGGTATAAATTGTAACATTAGTAATTTTAAATTTGAAGGGAGAAGTAAAAGTATTGAGTTCCTATATGCTATTGAAGTGAAGTTGTTCTTAGGTTAAATTATAATGTTATAACTATAAGATATTATATTTAAGGATAATCATAACCAGAAAGAAAAAAAAAACATGTAGAAGACACACAAAAGATTATAATAAAGGAATCAAAGTACATAATCACAAAAATGTCACCAATACACAAGGAAGACAGGAAAGAGGGAGAAAGTACAAAACAGAAAAAAATTTTTTAAATGGTAATAGTGATTTCCTATCAATAATTATTTTAAATTGAAATAGATCAAATTTCACAATAAGTAGATATAGAATGACTGAATGGTGAGTGTTGTGTGTTTTTTTTGTGTGTGTGTGTGTGTGTTTTTTAAGAAAAATCCAATAATAAACTGCCAACAAGAGACTCACTTTACCTTTAAGAAAATAGGCTAAAAGTAAAGGGATATAAAATGAGAAAGAACAAGGTGGCTTTACTTATATCAGAGAAAATAGATTTTAAGCTAAAAATATTCATGGACAACAAAGAAGGTCAGTACATAATGATAAAGAGGTCAATCCATTATAAAGATAAATTTATTCACCCAACGTCGGAGCATCTAAACATATAGAGCAAATACTAATAGAACTAAATGAAGAAATAAATACAATAGTATAGCAATATAATAGTAGTAGGGGACTTTAATTCACCACTTTCTACAAATGAGACATCATTCAGACAGAGAATCACTATGGAAAAAGTGGATTTAAACAATACTATATACCAAATGGACATAAAAGACATATTAGAACATTCCATCCAACAGCAGAGGAATGCACATTCTTCTCAAGCACATATGTAACATTCTCCAGGACAGATCATATACTAGGCCATGTGCAAGTCTGAAAAAAGAATATAGAAATTTTATCAAATATTGTTTCGAACTACAAAATTATAAAACTAGAAATCCATAACAGAAGGAAATCTGAAAAGTTCACTATTACATGGAAATTAAACAACACACTTAGGAACATCAATGGGTTAAAAGAAAAATAAAACATATTTTTTAGACTAAAAAGACAATAGAAAAGATCAACAAAACTAAGTTTTATCTTTGCTGTTAAAAAAAAAATCAAAGATAAAACTGAAAAATGTACAGCTAGGCTAATAAACTAAAGATAAGACTCAAATAAATCACAAACGAAAGAGGAAACATTAAAATTAATACTACAGAAATACAAATAGTTATAAAAGATTACTATAATTATACACCAAAATTTGGACAATCTAGAAAATATAAATAAATTCCTAGAAGCATTATAACCAACCAAGACTGAATCATGAAGAAATGAAAATGTTAATGGACTGATAATGAGTAGTTAGGACAGTGGTCGGCAAACCGCGGCTCGCGAGCCACATGCGGCTCATGAGCTGCGGTTTGCCGCTCTGTTGACTAATGAGTTTGCCGACCACTGAGTTAGGAGATTGAAGCTTTAATCAAAAACTTCCCAACAAAGAAAAGGTCCAGGGTCAGATGATTTCTCTAGTGAATTCTACCAATACTTAAAGAAGAATCAATGCAAATTTCCCAGAATTCTAAACTTTTCAAACTCTTCCAAAAAATTGAAGAGGAAGGGACACTCCCAAACTCATTTTATGAGGTCTGCATTACTCTAATACCAAAGCCAGACAAGGACACTATAAGAAAAGAAAATATAGGCCAATATCCCTGATGAATATACAAGCAAAAATTCTACCTAGACTGCTATTAAACCAAATTTAACAGCACATTAATGAAAAGAATCATAAACCCATGGACAACAGTGTGGTGATTACAGAGGTGGGGGGAGAAGGGAGGGTGGACATGGAAGAGAGAGGCCATAGAGGAGATAAATGGTGATGGAAAAAATGAAATGAAATTTAAAAATGCATTGATTTTTTTTAATATTGATTATATATGGGAACTATTTTTAGAAGCACCACAAACAATGATCAAGTGGAATTTATCCCTGGGATGCAAGGATGGGTCAATATATGCAAATTAATAAATCTGATATATCATATTAATGGGATAAAAAATAAAAACCATATGATCATTTCATCAATGCATAAAAAGCATCTGAAAAAATTCAACATCTTTTTTTTCCCTTTATTGGTTAAGGTATGACATATGTGTCCTTATCCCCCCATTGACCCCACCCCACTCCCATTCATGCTCTCACCCCCAGCTGTCTATGTCCATTGCATATGCTTATATGCATGCATACAAGTCTTTTGGTTGACCCCTAACCCTTACCCCCACCTTCCCATACCTTCCCTCTGAGGTTTGACAGTCTGATCGATGCTTCTCTGTCTCTGGATCTGTTTTTGTTCATCAGTTTATGTTGTTCATTAAATTCCATATATGAGTGAGATCATGTGATATTTATCTTTCTCTGACTGGCTTATTTTGCTTAGCATAATACTCTCCAGTTCCATCCATGCTGTTGGAAATGGTAGGAGTTCCTTCCTTTTTACAGCAGCATAGTATTCCATTGTGTAGATGTACCACAGTTTTTTAATCCACTCATCTGCTGATGGGCACTTAGGCTGTTTCCAAATCTTAGCTATGGTAAATTGTGCTGCTATTGTGAACAGAGGAGTGCATATAGTCTTTCTGATTGGTATTTCTAGTTTCTTGGGATATATTCCTAGAAATGGGATCACTGAGTCAAATGGAAGTTCTATTTTTAGTTTTTTGAGGAAACTCCATACTATTCTCCCCAGTGGCTGCACCAGTCTGCATTCCCCTGAGCAGTGCAAGAGGGTTCCTTTTTCCCTGCATCCTCACCAGCACTTGTCACTTGTTGATTTGTGATGATAGCCATTCTGACAGGTGTGAGATGGTACCTCATTGACGTTTTGATTTGCATCTCTTGGATGATTAATGACTTTTAGCATGTTTTCATATGCCTCTTGGCCTTCTATGTCTTCTTTCGAAAAGTATCTATTTAGGTCCGTTGCCCATTTTTTGATTGGGTTGTTTATCTTCCTTTCGTTAAGTTGTATGAGTTCCCTGTAAATGTTAAAGATTAAACCCTATCGGTGATAACATTGGCAAATATGTTCTCCCATGCAGTGGGCTTTCTTGTTGATGGTTTCTCTTGCTGTGCAGAGGCTTTTTATTTTGATGTAGTCCCATTTGTTCATTTTCTCTTTACTTTCCATTGCCCTAGGAGCTGTATCGGTGAAGATATTGCTTCGGCATATGTCTGAGATTTTGCTGCCTGTGGATTCGTCTATTATTTTTATGGTTTCCCATCTTATGTTTAAGTCCTTTATCCATTTTGAGTTTATTTTTGTGTATGGTGTAAGTTGGTGGTCTAGTTTCATTTTTTTTGCATGTATCTGACCAAATTTCCCAACACCGTTTATTGAAGAGACTGTCTTGACTCCATTGTATGTTCTTGCCTCCTTTGTCAAATATTAATTGAGCATAGTGGTTTGGGTGGGTGGATTTCTGGGTTCTCTATTCTATTCCATTGATCTATATGTCTGTTCTTGTGCCAGTACCAGGCAGTTTTGAGAACAGTGGCTTTGTACTACAGCTTGATATCTGGTGTTGAGATCCCTACTACTTTGTTCTTCTTTCTCAGAATTGCTGCAGCTATTCAGTCTTTTTTAATTCCAGATGAATTTTTGAAGAGTTCATTCTAGGTCTGGGAAATATGTCATTGGTATTTTAATGAGGAGTGCATTGAATCTATAGATTGTTTTGGGTAGTATGGACATTTTAATGATGTTGATTCTACCAAGCCATGAACACAGTATGTTCTTCCATCTGTTTATGTCTTCCTCTGTCTCTTTTTTTGATGTCCTGTAGTTTCCTGAGTAGAGGTCTTTTACCTCCTTAGTTTATTCCTAGGTATCTTTATTTTGTGTGTGTGTGTGTGCAATGGGATTGGTTTTTTTTTTTTTTAATTCTCTCTTTCTGTAAGTTCACTATTCGTATATAAAAATGCCATTGATTTCTTGGCATTAATTTTATATCCTGCTACATTGCCAAATTCATTAGCTAAGTCTAATAATTTTTTGATGGAGACTTTAGGGTTTTCTATGTACAGTATCCTGTCATCTGTGAATAATGACAATTTTACTTCTTCTTTTCCAATTTGGATGCCTTTTACTTCTTCTTCTTGTCTGATCGCTTTGACTAGCACTTCCAGTAGTATGTTGAACAGGAGTGGTGAAATAGGGCATCCTTGTGTTGTTCTTCTTCTTAAGGAAAATGGTTTTAGTTTTTGCCCATTGAGTATGATGTTGGCTGTAGGTTTGTCATATAAGGCTTTTATTATGTTGAGGTATTATCCTTCTATTCCCACTTTGTGTTTTTTATCAGAAAAGGGTGTTGGACTTTGTCAAATGCCTTTTCTGCATCAATTGATATGATTATGTGATTTTTCTCCCTCAATTTGTTTATGTGATGTATCACGTTTATTGATTTGTGCATATTGTACCAGCTTTGCATCTGTGGAATAAATCCCACTTGGTCATGGTGTATGATCTTGCTCATGTAATGCTGGATCCGGTTTGCTAGAATTTTGTTGAGGATTTTAGCATCTATGTTCATCAGGGATATTAGCCTATAATTCTCTTTCTTTATGGTGTCTTTATCTGGTTTTGGGGTTAGGATAATGCTAGCTTCATAGAAAGAGCTTGGAAGTGTTTCTTCCTCTTGAATTTTTTGGAATAGTCTGAGAAGGATTGGTTTTAGTTCTGCTTTTAATGTTCGGTAAAACTTCCCTGTGAAGCCATCAAGTCCAGGGTTTTTGTTTGCTGGAAGCTTTTTGATTACTGTTTCAATTTCATCAGTAGATATCAGCCTATTCAGGTTTTTTTAATCTTCCTGGTTGAGTTTTGGGAGTTTGTATTTTTCAAGGAATATGTCCATTTTGTTGAGGTTGTCCAATTTGTTGTAGTAGAGTTGTTCATAGTATTTTTTACAATCCTTTGTATATCAGTGGGGTCAGTTGTTACTTCATCTCTTTCATTTCTGATTTTGTTTATTTGGGTCCTCTCTTTGTTTCTTGGAATGGCTGGCTAGAGGTTCATCAATCTTATTGACCCTTTCAAAGAACCAGCTCTTGGTTTCATTGATCTGTTGTATTGTTTGTTTGTTTGTTTGTTTGTTTTTGGTCTCTATGTCATTTATTTCTGCGCTGATCTTTATTATCTCCTTCCTTCTAGAATCTAGATACTGTGGGCTTTTCTTGTTGCTCTCTTTCTAACTCTTTAAGTTGCAATGTTAGACAATTTATTGCCATTTTTCTTGTTTTTTGAGGTAGGCCTGTAGATCTATAAACTTCCCTCTCAGGACTGATTTCATTGTGTCCCATAGATTTTGGATTGTTCTGTTTTCATTGTCACTTGTTTCCAGGATGCTTTTTATTTCTTCTTTAATCTTTTTGGTATCCCACTCATTGTTTAATAGCATACTATTTAACCTCTAAGTGTTTGATTTTTTTTTCATTGTTTTTACTGTGGTTGATTTCCAGTTTTATGCCATTGTGATCTGAGAAGATGCTTGTTATGATTTTTATCCTCTTGAATTTGAAAACTTTGCCTATGTCCTAATATGTCCCATGTGTACTGGAGAAGAATGTATATTCTGTAGCTTTGGGGTGAAATATTTTGAAGATGTCAATTAATTCCATCTGACCTAGTGAGTCATTTAGGTTTGCTGTTTCTTTGCTGATTTTTTGTTTAGAGGATTTATCCAGTGGTGTCAGTGAGGTATTAAAGCCCCCAACTATGACTGTATTGCTATCGATCTCTCCCTTGAAATCTTCTAGAAGTTGTTTTATGTATTTGGGTACTCCTGTATTGGGTACATATATGATCTCCACAGTTATATCTTCTTGTTGAATTGCTCACTTTAGTATTATGTAGTGGCCTTCCTTATCTCTTGTTATGGCCTTTACTTTGAGATCTATTTTGTCAGATGTAAATATTGCAACCCCAACTTTTTTCTCATTTCCATTTGCCTGAAAAATTTTTCCATCCCTTCACTATCAGTCTTTTTTGAATCCTTTGTTCTGAGGTGGGTCTCTTGCAGACAGCAAATATATGAGTCATGTTTTCTTACCCATTCAGCTACCCTATGTCTTTTGATTGGAGCATTTAATCCATTTATGTTTAATGTTATTATTGATAGGTACTTGTTTGTCATCATCTTTATTCCTAATGTTTGTGTTTCTTCTTGCCTTTCTGTTTCTTCTTTTTACAGCAGTCCCTTTAGCATTTATTGCATTGCTGGCTTGGTGGTAATAAACTCTTTTAGCCCTTTTTGTCTGTGAAGCTTCTGATTCCACCTTCAGTTTTGAATGATAGCCTTGCTGGGTATAGTATTCTTGGATTCAGTCCCTTGCTTTGCATCACTTTGTATGTTTCATTCCATTCCCTTTTGGCCTGGTGTGTTTCTGTTGAGAAATCAGTTGATATTCTAATAGGAGATCCCTTGTAGGTAACTTTGTGTCTCTCTCTGGCAGCCTTTAATATTCTTACTTTGTTGTTGATGTTTGCCAATTTAATTATGATGTGTTTTCATGTTGGTCTATTTGGGTTCATCTTGTTTGGGACTCTATGTGCTTCTTGGACTTGCACAGTTTTGTTTTTTTTTCTTGCCAATATCAGGGAAGTTTTCTGTCATTATTTCTTCAACAAGTTTTCTATTCCTTGCTCCTCTTCCTCTCCTTCTGGTACCCCTATTATGCAGATTTTTTTTTTTGTTTTGTGTTGTCCCAAAGCTTCCTTAGGCTCTCCTCTTGCTTTTTAAATTTTATTTCCAGTTGTTGCTGTGTATGTGTGTTTTTTTCTACCTTGTGTTCTAATTCGCTGATGCGGTCTTCAGTCTACTGTTTAAGCCTTCCATTGTGTTCTTTATTGCAGCTATGTCATTCTTCATTTCCTCTTGGTTCCTTTTCATGTTGGTGACATTCTCATTCAGCTCCTTATAATTCTCATTGAGTTGTGTGTATTTGTCATTGAGTTGTGTATATTTGTCATCCAGCCATTTGAGCATCCTTATAACCATTACTCTGAATTCTTTCTCTTATATGTTACTTGCCTCCATTTCATTTAACTCCCTTTCTGGTGATTCCTCTTTTTCATTCCTTTGGGGATTGTTTTTTTGTCTTCACGTGTTTTGCTGTAACGTTTTAATTGTTTCTGTGTCCTAGATCCAACTGCTTTGCTACCCAGGTTCTATTGAGGATGTTGCTACTTGTGTGATCTGTCAGGTCTCCTGGGCTTGGTGATCTAGCGTAGCTCCCTACTTGTGCTATTTGGGTTCTCTTGATGCAGACTTCAGTGCTAGAAAGGCGCAACTGTGGTGTCCAGAAGTCAGCAGCTGGGGAGGGGGGTTGTCCCAATTTTTGCTGCCTTGCACCCTTGGTCGAAATTGTGTGTGCCCAGCAGGGGCCCACAGAGGCACCCAGGAGCTGTCTGCAGGGGTGGTGGGGCTCAGGGGGCCTGCGCTCTGGGAAGGCGCGAATGTGGTATCCAGAGTTCTGTAGCTGTGGGGTGGTAAGACTCAGTTTTTGCTGCTGCCACCATAGTTGGATACACTTTCACCCAGTGGTGGCTCACAGTGGTGCGAATGCTAGCATGGTGCACTGAAGTACTCTGAAGGGCCCTGGTTCTGAAGCCACACAGTTGAGGTGTCTGTGGGCAGGTACCCAGGAAGAGGGAATTCAGAATTTCTACTGCCGGGGCCGTGCGTCCTTGTTTGGATAAGAGCACACCCAGCGGGGCTCACAGTGGCACCCAAGAGCTGCCTGTGGAGCAGTGGGCTCAGGAGGCCTGCATGCTTGAAAAGCGTGACTGTAGTGTCCAGAGTTCTGCAGCTGTTAGGTGGGAAGACTCAGTTTTTGCTGCTGCTCTCGTGGTTGGATACACACACTCCCAGTTGCAGCTCCCAGTGGCACCCGCAGTACATTTGCCAGCACAGTGCACTGACACACTCTGAAGGGCCCTGGCACTGAAGCCACACGATTGAGGTGTCTGTGGGCTGCTATCCAGGAAGAGGGAATTCAGAATGTCTACTGTGTTGCAGTGCACCCTTGTTTGTATAAGATCGCACCCAGTGGGGGCTCACAGTGGCACCCAAGAGCGGCCTGTGGAGCAATGAGCACAGGAGGCCTGCACGCTGGAAACGTGTGACTGTGGCACGAAGCTCTCTCGACATCTTTTATGATAAAAATTCTCAACAAATGGGGTAGTAGAAATGTACTTCAATGTAATATAGGTTATAGAAGACAAGCCCACAGGTAGAATCATACTCAACAATGAAAGGTTGGAACTTTACTTGTAAGACAAGGTTGCCTACTCTCATCACTCCTATTTACCATAGTACTGAAAGTCCTGGCCAAAGCAATTAGGCAAGAAAAAAAAAAAGGCATCTGATTTGTAAATAATGTAACAAAATTGTCTCCTTCAAAAACAGAATAAATTCAGTAAAGTTCTAGCATACAAAACCAACACACAAAAATTAGTAGTTTTCTTATACCCTAACAATTAATTAGCTTAAAAAAAAAGAAAAAGATCCCATTTGTAATAGCATGAAAAACCATAACATACCAAGGAAAAAATTCAATCAAGGTGGTAAAATATGTCTACACTGAAAACTATAAGATATTGATGAAAGAAATTGAAAAAGACATATATATAAAGGCTTACCATTTACAACAGCATTGGATGAAACTGGAAAGCATTATGCTAAGTGAAATAAGCCAGTCAGAGAAAGATAAATATCACATGATCTCACTCATTTGTGGAATATAATAAACAGCATAAACTGATTAACAAAAATAGATGCAAAGACATAGAAGCATCGAACAGAACATCCAGCCTCAAGGGAAGGGGGGAAAGTTGGGGCAGGGAAGGGAGGGAGAGATCAACCAAAGGACTTGTATGCATGCATATAAGCATAACCCATGGACACAGTCAGTAGCAGAGTTGAGGGCATGTGCTTGATGGGGTGGGGATGAGCAGGGAGAGTTCAATGGGGCGGGGGGAAGGATTCACATGTAATACTTTTCAACAATAAAGAATTAAAAAAAGAAAGGTATTCCATGTTCCTGGATCAGAAGAATTAATATTATTAAAATGCCTATACTACTCAAAGTCATCTGTAGATTCATTCAATCCATATCAAAGTTTCAATGCCTTTTTTCACAGAAATAGAAAAAAAAACCAATTTGCAAAGATATATAAAACCACAAAAGAACCCAAATAACTAAAGAAACTTGATAAGTAAAAATAAAGTAGGAGGCATCACACTGATTTCAAACTATATTAAATTGTGTATTTGAAAGTTTCTAAGTAAGTTGATTTTAAAAGTTATCATCACAAGAAAAAATTTAACTATATAGATGTGATGAATATGTGCCCTAATTATTGTAGAAATCATTTTGCAATATGTTCATATCTGAAATGATTGTGTTGCACACCTTAAACTTATGCAATGTTTATGTCAATTTCATGTGACTAAAGCTGGAAAAACAAAAGCTATAGTAATCAAAACAGTATAGTCCTGTCATAAACACAGACATGTAGACAAATCAACAGAATAAAGAGCCCAGAAATAAATGCCAGCATATATGGTAAACTAGTATTTGACAAGGGAGCCAAGAATACTCATGGGGAAATAAATAATATCTTCAATAAATGATGCTGGGAAAACTGGATATTCACACCTATATAAATGGTATTGGATCCTTATTTTACACCACTTACAAAAATTACCTCTAATTAAATTATATTCAAATG
Source organism: Plecotus auritus (assembly GCF_963455305.1). NCBI lineage: Eukaryota > Metazoa > Chordata > Mammalia > Chiroptera > Vespertilionidae > Plecotus > Plecotus auritus. The sequence goes on from NC_137770.1 coordinate 164,540,082, forward strand.
TAATAGCTGAAACTATAAAACTCCTAGAAGAAGAAAATACAGGATAAAATAGCCTTGATATTTGTTTTGACAATTATTTCTTTGGAAGGGGGTGGAGGGGATATAACACCAAAAGTACCAGCAGCAAAAACAAAAAATAAAAAAAGTAAATAAAAAATAAATGTGGAATTACTAAAAATATTCCTCATAGTAAAAGACTATACCACAGAATTAAATAAAAGTAATCTATAGAATGAAAGAAAATATTTAAAATTTATATATTTTACAAGGGATTAATATGCTAAATATATAAGGAAATCATTCAACTCAACAGCAAAACCCACAAATAATATGATTAAAAATAGAAAAAGACATAAGTAGATACTCTTCAAAAGAAGAATATGAGTGGCCATATAGTTCTCTCCAAGTCTCAAGCCACTCCCATAACATTTGGCTAGAATATTGATTTTTAATATAGATGTTTATTGTATTTGTAGGGTATTGATTTGTACTCTTTGTGTATGTAGAGAACAGCCTTTATATATAAACTCTAAAGATTCCTTCCAGCATCAGAAAAAGAGAATCTATTGAAAACAAAAGAAAATAAATATCAAAAATTAACAACTCTATCAAATAAGAGGATTACTTATTTCATAGAGGGATTACGTTTATCACTACTTATACACACATATTTTCTGTGCTTAATTCCCATGTAAATAATTGATAAAATTTAAGTAGCATTCTAGAATTAAAATCAAGAAAATTTATAAATTAAAAAAATATTTTTGAAATTCTAGAATTGAAAAAATATTATCTAAAATTATAAATTGAATTAATTTAATCGGGTTGGTAGCTGATTAAACATTGGAAAAGACAAGATTTTTGAACTGAAAAAGAGAAAAAAATAAAATATACAAACTAAAGGTTGGAAGAAGAAAAAGAAATATATGGGAAAAAAAGTAGAAATATTATTAGAACATGATAAAAAGCCTTTAACATATGTATAATTAGGATCCCAGAAAGAAAAATAAATCAAATGGGAGAGGAAAAATATTTAAAGAGTTAATGGCCAAGAACATTCCAACATAGATAAAAAACATCAATACACACTTTTAAGCAGTGGTTAGTCAGATTTATTCTTATTATTATTCTTTTGAATGTAGGTGTATGTATGTCTAGGGGGGGGGGTACTATTATTTCCTGGATTCATTTTAAGATTTTTCTCTTTGTTTTTGGTTGTCAGCACTTTTCCTTTCCATTCTTATATGTGGTTTATTTTTCAAATTGTCCTGTTTGGGATGATCTGTCCCCGGGAGTTTCTCTGTATACCAGGTGTACCAGTTAATAATGCGGATTTTTTCAATAGATGGAGTTACCCATATGTTGATATACATGCGATTTGATATGTATGCTATTTTGTTGTATTGACAGCTTTATCATTAGCTCACACCTATAATCAACTAGGGGAAAAATGGCCAGAAATTATCAGACTACTTAGAAATATTATTTCTGCCTGTGTGATTTCAATATATTTAGTTCTCACTTTACAGCTCTCAAATAGCTATAAAATAGAAGTTTTGAAATTCTACTTGTTTAGTAGGTATGTTCACCTACTTGGTCCACTGCATTCTATTTGGATGTTTCTATTCTAAACCTACTCAAGGAAATGAGACTGTATCTGTCTATCTCATACCCAGCCTCATCTAAGGTGTGTTGGAACTGGGAAAGTATGATCCTATGGTAGGTTCTAGAGGCCCGGTGCATGAAATTCGTGCATGGGGGGTGGGGTAGTGTGTCCCTCAGCCCAGCCTGCACCCTCTCCAATCTGGGACCCCTTGAGGGATGTCCAACTGCCCGTTTAGGCACAATCCTACTGGGAGGATCGGGCCTAAACAGGCAGTCGACATCCCTCTCACAATCCAGGACTGCTGGCTCCCAACTGCTCGCCTGCCTACCTTCCTGATTGCCTCTAACCACTTCTGCCTGCTAGCCTGATCACCCCCTAACCACTCTCCTGCCAGCCTGATTGATGCCTAACTGCTCCCCTGCCAGCCTGTTTGCCCCTAACTGCCCTCCCCTACAGGCCTGGTCACCCCTAACTGCCCTCCCTTGCAGGCCTGGTCCCTCCCAACTGCCCTCCCCTGCTGGCCATCTTGTGGTGGCCATCTTGTGTCCACATGGGGGCATCCATCTTTGACCACATGGGGGCAGCCATCTTTTGCATTGGAGTGACGGTCAATTTGCATATTACTCTTTTATTAGATAGGATAGAAGCCTGGTGCACGGGTGAGGGCAAGCTGGTTTGCCCTGAAGTGTGTCCCAGATCAGGGCAGGGGTTCCCTTGGGGCATGGGGTGGCCTGGGTGAGGGGCCTTGTGGTGGTTTGCAGGCTGGCCATGCCCCCCGGCAACCCAAGTGGAGGCCCTGGTATCTGGGATTTATTTATCTTCTATAATTGAACCTTTGTAGCCTTCAGCGGAGCCAAGCCTCCTGCTCGCTCCAGGGCTGCAGCCATTTTTGTTGAGATTTATTTATCTTCTATAATTAAAACTTTATAGCCTTAAGCGGAGGCCAAGGCAGGCCAGGGCAGACAGAAAGCTTGGCTTTCTCCATTGCCGGGGAAACCCAAGCCACTTGCTCTCTCTGTGTCTGCAGCCATCTTGGTTGCAGTTAATTTGTATATTCGCTCCTGATTGGCTGGTGGGCGTGGCTTGTGGGTGTAGTGGAGGTACGGTCAATTTGCATATTATTCTTTATAAGATAGGATGGTGGTGTTTGTCAGAGATGTGGGCGCTTTTGTTTCAGTGAACACTTTGATTCCTGCCCATATTTGAAAACCGGAGCTTAAGCCAAGGATTTTATTTTAGGCATGCTTTATACAATTTTGTTTCGATCTCTATCTGAAGTGTGGAGACTTAGAAAATGAGTAGCAAAGTGTGCAGAACATGACAAATGAGCAGGATAGCATTGGGAAGTTGAAAGTTCAGGAAAATTTTTTTAAATAATGCACAAAAGTGCTCCCTTCTTCTGCACCCTCCCAATATACCTAATGGCAACATCCTTTTCATTCATTCACACAAGAAACAACACTTATGGGGTGATGTTTCTGTATCAGACACTGTTCTAGAAACCTGGAATTGAGCAGTAAAATAATTTCAAAATTGGCAGAAAATATACACTGAGTGGCCAGATTATTATGATCTCTGAATGCATAATAATCTGGCCACTCAGTGTATATCCTATATAATAAAAGGCCAATATGCAAATTGTCCCCTTCAACCAGGAGTTCGACCAGCAGGCAGGCCGGCCAACCTCCCATGTCCCCTCCCCCTAGCCAGGCTGGCCGGACCCCACCCATGCACGAATTCATGCACCGGGCCTCTAATACACACACACACACACACACACACACACACACACACACACACACACTCTGAGTGGTCAGATTATTATGCGTTCAAAGATCATAATAATCTGGCCACTCAGTGTATATAGCAGAGACTGAGTTTCAGAATACACCCCTAAGGTGAAGCTAGCCCGAAACCCAGGCTTTCAGGGCAGTGAGATAAGAGGAGTGGGAGGAAGAGGGCCACAGTAACAGGGGCTTTGTGCTTTGTGGTTTAGTGCACATCATGAAGGCTATTATAGAGGATTTGGACTTACTCTGAGTGAAATGGAGACTTTTCTGCAGGGTTTTGATCAAGAAGTCACATACCATGACTTAAATGTTAAAAGATCCTTCCATGTTTGAAGTAGGTGAGGGCAGTGGCAGTAGGAAGTGGTGTTGAGGACAGGCCTGCAGAAACGCATGAGAGAGAGAAGGTTGGTGTGGGTGACCTTGTTCACCTGTGGCAGCAAGAAGGCTCAGATTCATACAAGTTCAAGGCAAAGCCAGAGTGACATCTTAATAGGCTGAGAATATTATTAACAGTAGCAGGAACAAGAAATAGATATACACTTAAGTGACTAAGAAGGAAATAAAAAGTGAAAATTCAGTAGCGAGCAGTGTTGTTATTCTTTGGCAAGCAGTAATTGTAACAACATGTTATTCCCAAATTACTCATTCCTCAGATTTAAAAGAACAAGTTATTTGGTTTTTAAATGTTTTCACAGGGATATTGGCAGTAACAGCTTTTTTCTATTCACACATACCCACATGCACAGAATTTAACAGATTGCACAGAGCAAGGAGTTCAATTGGCATCAGCGTTCTTTTATTGGCTGAGTTGAGCATATGTTACAAAATAATGTTTCTGGCATGCCAGGTACGTGTGGTCTCTCAGCCTGATTATTTAGAGTCGATACTTCCTCTCCAGTTTCATTTATCTCTTTAGGGTTTTATATATTTTAAAACCCTTTAGTTTCATTTTAGTAGGTTTTCAGAAGGGAACAGAGGTAAATGTGTGAACAGGGGATTTTAAACATCTACTCCCTTCTTCCTGTGTAACTTTCTTCTCTCTTTTCTTCTGAGACACCACACCCTCCATCTTTCTTTATTTATGGTGATTATGGAGCACTTTCAATCAACCATTTTTAATCTATGAATTTAAAACATAATTGTTAGCCCTGACCAGCATTGCTCAATGGTTAGAACATCAGCCCTTGCACGAAAGGGTTGCAGGTTTGATCCCTGGCCCCAGTTGGAGTGCATATGGGAAGCAACCAATCAATGTGTCCCTCTCTCATCAACGTTTCTCTCTCATGCATACTTTCTTTCCTTTCTCTCCCTTCCTCTGCCCCCTCCCTTTCACTCTAAATATCAATGAAAAATATATTAATAAAAATATTATATATAATTGTTATATGATAGCATAGTATGTTATAATATTTTAACTAAGTCTTTATTATTGAAAATATTATATATGTCCCCTTTTCCCCCCAGTAACTCCTTCTAGCCCACCCTGTGCCCCACCCCAGGCTTTTGTCTGTGTTCATGGTTTATGTATATATGCATACAAATTCTTTGATTGATCACTTCCCACCCACCCACCCTCCCCCACCTTCTCTTTGAGATTCCACAGTCTTTTCTATGCTTCTATGTCTCTGGATATACTTTTTCCATCAGTTTATTTTGTTTATTAGATTCCACATATGAGTGAGATCATGTGATACTTGTCTTTCTCTGACTGGCATATTTTGCTTAACATAATACTCTCCAGATCCCTCCATGCTATAATATTTGTTTGCATTCCAGTATTATAGAAGATGACTTCTTGTCTTTTGATAATTCTTTTAGCAATTCTTTATTATTAATTAAATACTTGTGATACAGTTTTGGTGGATGGTACCTATTTTGTTTTTTTGATATGTTTCTTTTTGTCCTCCAGGACATAAGAGTTCTATCAAGGGAGCTCCCATTAGGACTGTCAGCTGATTTCTCAACAGAAACTTTGCATGTGAGAAGGGACTGGTAAAAATATTCAAAGTGATGAAAAACAAGGGCCTACAACCATGATTCTCTACCCAGCAAATCTATCATTAAGAATTGAAAGACAGATAAAGAGCTTCCCAGTCAAGTACAAGATAAAGGACTTAATCACCATCAAAGCAGTATTACATGAAATATTAAAGATCTTCTAGAAGGAAGAAGAAAAAGAAGAAGAAGAAGAAGAAGAAGAAGAAGAAGAGGAGGAGGAGGAGGAGGAGGAGGAGGAGGAGGAGGAGGAGGAGGAGGAGGAGGAGGAAAGGAGGAGGAGAACTATAAAATGGCAATAAATAATATCTATCAAAATGAATCTAAAAAAAGCAAAATAAATGAAGAATCAGACTCATAACTAAAGAGAACATTTTGATGTTGCCAGATTGGGGTTGTGGTGGGGGCGGGGGGTAGGGGTTAAAAATGTGAAGGGATTAAGAAGTACAAATTGGTTGTTACAGAATATCATAGAGATATAAAATACGGCATAGGGAATATAGTGAAAAATATTCTAATGACTATGTATTATGTCAGATGAATACTAGAATTTATTGGGATGATTACTTAGTAAGTTATATAATATCTAGTCACTGGGGTGTACTCCTGAAACTAATATAATATTGTTAACTGTAATTGAAAAATAAAAAATGATTTAAATTTTAAAAAGATAATAGGAGAGCCTGAATATAAATTAACTATAGGATAAACTCAAAAACAGAAGGAAAGAAATAATGAAGATCAGAAATTAAAAACAACAACAACACAGAAAATGAGGTGTCATAAGAGGATCAACAAAATTACCTAATTTTTTTTAGCTGTGTAATAACTATTATTAAGATGGAGACAATACAAGTTCTTTTCACAAGTGATCCATTAGAAAAAGGTATGGTGTCTCTGGAGAGTTTCCCTTTGAGTGGGTGGAAGAAAGTCTCTCCTGCATCCAGGTAGACAGAAGAGGATTTTGATAGCTGAGAGAGGACATCAATTAGAGAAAGCCACTGTGCTTTCTTTGGCATTGTTTGTTTTTGCTCAGAAAGCTACATTTAGTCCACTGTAATATTTACAGATTCAATACATTCTTTTTTAAGAAATTGTGGTAAAAACAAAAAACACCTAACATAAACTTTAGTTTCATGTGAGACTAGTTTAAGATAGTATTAATTTTCATTCAGTAATGTACTATTCTAAAACTGTGGCCCTCAACATTACCAAGATGGCTTATTAAAAGCATAGACTCCTGGATCCAATCCCTAGTTTCTGATTTAATAGGTCTGAAATAGGACCTGAGAATTGCAAGTTCCCTGGTGATGCTGATGCTACTGGTTCTGGCACTATTCTTTGAGAACCACTGATTTAAGACACTGTCCACAAGTTATAGAAGTAGAAAAAGCATGGTGGGCTGCCCAGAGGTTAGTCAACAAAGTAATGACAGGCATCCCAGAAAGTTATGGGAACCTTTGGTGCAACAAATCTTAAGACAGAAGGATTAGTAATATAAAATAAAATAAAAATTTACAAGGCAAAATTTGTGATGCATTAAACATGACATAAATTCTTAGGCCAAAGAATCCCACCAAGGTGGGTTCTATTTTCACTTCTCTTTGAATGTGTACTGGTCTGTGACTTCTTTGACCAATGAAGTATGGTGATGCTGTGCAGGTGCTGGCTCTAGTCTTCAAAAAGATTGGCAGTGTAATAGTCCCCTCCTATCCGCCAGGGATATGTTCCAAGACCCCCAGTGAATGCCTGAAACCACAGAGTATCGAACCCCATATTTTTTTTCAATACGTACATACCTGTGATAAAGTTTAATTTATAAATCAGGTATAGTAAAGATTAATAATAACAATAAAATAGAACTATAATATATATACTGTAAAATTATGTGACTATGATCTCTCTTTCAAAATATTTTATTGTATTGTACTCCCTTTACACTTAAAGAGAGCATTCTACGAACTCTCGTTGGCATATCTAGATCACCAGCATCACTACTCTTGTGTCTGGGGACATTATTAAGTAAAATAAAGACGTCTTGAACACAAGCACAGCAATACAGCAACAATCAATCCGATAACCGAGACTGCTACCAAATTATTAAGGGGTGGGTAGCACCTACAGTGTGGAGACCTGGACAAAGGGATGATCCCTGTCCTGGGCAGGATTGAGCTACTCAGAACTGCACAATTTAAAACTTAAGAACTGTTTATACCTAGAATTTTCCATTTAATATTTTTGGACCACCACTGACGGTGGGTAACTGAAACTGTGAAAAGTGAAACTGCAGATAAAGAGAGACTACTGTATAAGCCCATGCAAGATGCCCAATAACCTTGCTGAAGAGATCATATGGACAGGCCCTAAGACTCATGGAGAGGAAGAGGGGTCCAGCTGAATCCAGCTTATCAGCTATCCCAGTCAAGGCACCAGGCTTGTGAATGAAGCTGTCTTAGATTCTCCAGACCAGCTCAGCACATCTACCAGCTAAATATCAAGTGACTCTTTTATACACCATATGGAGCAAAATTATTCAGTTCAGTTTTTCCCAAAAACTCTGGGTTTTCATCTTCAATATATTCCTTAGTTTATTTCTGTTTTTACTTTCATATGCATGAACTCTGTATAAATGTTACTTGAACGTGTTGCATATAGGCACTTGGTTGTGTTGCAAGTTTCCTTCTTTACACCGTGTGAACAATGTATGTCTCACAGATACTATGAATATCATTGCCCATTCTTTCACTTACCATGACATTCTTATCTTTTCAACATCCAGTAACTCAAAATCACATTAAGTTTTCTACATTCCTTTCAGGATGTGAGGACACAAATATTTTAGTAAGCATCTGTACACAGCAGGGGTCAAAGGAAGAGCACCCCACACATTTTTCTCTTGGCCCTGCTCTAAGTTTGATGGGGATTGTGCTTTGCTTTGCACTACATATAATTTCCATATACATTACAACACATCCAAGCCCCAGATCTTCTGACTGTAAAATTTAGGAGGAAAACATGAGAAATCAGCTTTCCATAATTTTATGAAGGGTTTTATGAAGAGTGTACAGCAACATATGTGAAACAGATTATGTTGTCAAAGCCACCAAGAAAATATGAATAATCATTTTATATTTTTCCTTAGCCTGAATTTGTTAAATACTGCTTCTACATTACAGTGTTTCTACATTATTTGTGGAGAATGTATGTCTGACATGAATGGACTCTCAAGAACTCTGGAGACTTTCTCATCCTTATAGTCTACTGTAATATTACTGTGTATAATAGCAGTTATATTAATTTAAATATTTATAATTTAAATATTTGTTGTTTAATTTCTGTAACAATTTCATGAGGTACTCCTTCATTTTATAATTGGGGAAATCAAGACAGACATTCTGATCAGTATCTCCAGCTTCCATATCTGGTGAGTGACAAAACAGAGACGTGAGCCCAATCATGAGTTCCATTGGTTGTTTCCATGTATCTCTATTAAAAAATATAAGATGACTGCCCAGCTGGTGTGGCTCAGTGGTTCAGCATCAACCCATGAACCAGAAGGTCTTGGTTTGATTCCCAGTCAGGGCATATGCCCTGGTTATGGGCTCCATCTCCCATAGGAGGCAGCTGATCAATGATTCTCTCTCATCATTGATGTTTCTATCCATCTTTCCCTCTCCCTTCCTCTCTCTGAAATCAATAAAAACATATTAAGAAAAAATATAAGATGACCTATGCAAAGGAAATTTCACAGATCTTTGAAGAGAAGCAGTGCTATCAATATATTATTATTACCAAAAACAACGGTAAGATACCTTACTTTTTAACTACATCAAACATTATAATAAAACACATTAGAAACATTGTCTTAAAAATGGTACTCACAACTGATTAATAGAAATTCTAAATATGATTTTTAAACACTGCTTCTCCAATATGCTAATCTTCATTTGAGAGAGCTTATTGGTTGGAATTATTGGCTGATAATAATTTTTTTTCCAAAATAAAAAGTAAAATAAGACACAAAACTGACTTCACATTTTACAAACTTAAAGTTTCTGACTTCATTCTTTTGTGACTATTCGCTGAAAAGTAATTCCTTAAATTAACTATAATTTTAGGTAAGAAAAAGTATTGAAAAAATATTGAATATATTTTAATCTAATGCAAAAACTAAAATGTTATTCTGTCTGCATTTGTGGGCAGACTGGCCACTCACAGAAAAGGACAGCAAGAATTTGGCCACTGTTCCTGAGCCAACTGTCCTGCATATGACATAAAGAGGTTTAAAAATCCCAGGCAAGTGTGAGGATTTCTATTCTCATTTATTCACTCACTGATATCAGAGACACTTGTTACAAGTTTGAGGCTATCCTGTGGTCTTCCCTGTTCATGTGGAATCTCCTTGCTGATGGTGCCAACAATGTTCCTGGGCTCCACAGCCTCTGGAAGGATCACTGGTAAGGGAATAATCCTGGTTGGCATACAGATACTTCTTCACTAGGTAGAATCTAGAAGCTACCAAATTGGGCTTGTCCTGAGTATCAGATCTGCAACATTAAGAGTGGGCATTTCTCCGCAGCACATAAAGCTTCCTTTGCACCTAAATGCCCCATCAGGAGGTATAGGCACCTCAGAAAGACACTCCCAGCCGAAACCGGTTTGGCTCAGTGGATAGAGCATCGGCCTGCGGACTCAAGGGTCCCGGGTTCGATTCCGGTCAAGGGCATGTACCTTGGTTGTGGGCACATCCCCAGTGGAAGGTGTGCAAGAGGCAGTTGATCGATGTTTCTCTCTCATCAATGTTTCTAGCTTCTCTATCCCTCTCCCTTCCTCTCTGTAAAATATCAATAAAATATATTTAAAAAAACAAAAGAAAGAAAGACACTCCCATTGCAAGTGAGGAGCAATGCTGCACTCCAGTTCCTCCTCCCAGTGTCCACTCTTGTTCATTTGTGTCTCAGATGCTGAGGAAGAATGTTCCTACATCTGGAGGTATAATAATCACTACAGACCATTCATGTTAATATTTTGCTGTGCAAAGCATGGTCCCAAACATTTTACATGTCTTAACTCATTTATCCCTACAGTAGTACACTAAAGCATATATTATGCCATGAAAAAGCTGAGGAAAGTAAGACAAAATACAGATTAAGTAACAAGCCCAAGACTAACTAAATTGGGAGGTATTTTCAAATACAAGTGATGGCTCCACACACTGTGTTCCTGGATCTTTTGCCATAGAAATGAAGCATCATTAAAAGTGAAAAGGTTTGAAATGGTCTATAAAATAATTAACACCAAAAAATCTATGGCATTTCTATACACCAATAGTGAACGTACAGAAAGAGAGACTAAAAAAAAATCTTATTTACCATCGCTTCAAAAAAATTAAGATACCTAGGAATAAACTTAACTAAGGAGGTAAAACACCTCTACTCGGAAAACTACAGGAAAATGAAAAAAGAGATAGAGGAAGACATAAACAGATGGAAGAACATACCATGTTCATAGATTGGTAGAACATCATTAAAATGTCCATACTACCCAAAGCAATTTATAGATTCAATGCACTCCCCATTAAAATACCAATGGCATATTTCCCAGACCTAAAACAAACTCTCCAAAGACCCTGAATAGCTGCAGCAATCCTGAGAAAGAAGAACAAAGTAGGAGGGATCTCAACACCAAATATCAAGCCGTATTACAAAGTCACTGTTCTCAAAACTGCCTGGTACTGGCACAAGAACAGACATATAGATCAATGGAATAGAATAGAGAACCCAGAAATCCACCCACCCAAACCACTATGCTCAATTAATATTTGACAAAGGAGGCAAGAACATACAATGGAGTCAAGACAGTCTCTTCAATAAACGGTGTTGGGAAAATTGGATAGATACATGCAAGAAAAAATGAAACTAGACCACCAACTTACACCATACACAAAAATAAACTCAAAATGGATAAAGGACTTAAACATAAGATGGGAAACCATAAAAAATAATAGACGAATCCACAGGCAGCAAAATCTCAGACATATGCCGAAGCAATATCTTCACCGATACAGCTCCTAGGGCAATGGAAAGTAAAGAGAAAATGAACAAATGGGACTACATCAAAATAAAAAGCCTCTGCACAGCAAGAGAAACCATCAACAAGAAAGCCCACTGCATGGTAGAACATATTTGCCAATGTTATCACCGATAAGGGTTTAATCTTCAACATTTACAGGGAACTCATACAACTTAATAAAAGGAAGATAAAAAACCCAATCAAAAAATGGGCAATGGACCTAAATAGATACTTTTTGAAAGAAGACATAAGGAAGGCCAAAAGACATATGAAAACATGCTTAAAGTCACTAATCATCCAAGAGATGCAAATCAAAACCTCAATGAGGTACCATCTCACACCTGTCAGAATGGCTATCATCAACAAATCAACAAATGACAAGTGCTGGTGAGGATGCAGGGAAAAAGGAACCCTCTTGCACTGCTCAGGGGAATGCAGACTGGTGTAGCCACTGTGGAGAACACAAAAAACTAAAAATGGAACTCCCATTTGACCCAGTGATTCCACTCGGAGATTCCTCAAAAAACTAAAAATGGAGTTTCCTCAAAAAACTAAAAATGGAACTCCCATTTGACCCAGTGATCCCACTTCTAGGAATATATCCCAAGAAACTAGAAACACCAATCAAAGAGGATATATGTACCGCTATGTTCATAGCGGCACAATTTACCATAGCTAAGATTTGGAAACAGCCTAAGTGCCCATCAGCAGATGAGTGGATTAAAAAACTTTGGTACATCTACAAAATGGAATACTATGCTGTGGTAAAAAAGAAGGAATTCTTATCATTTGCAACAGCATGGATGGAACTGGAGAGTATTATGCTAAGCGAAATAAGCCAGTCAGAGAAAAATAAATATCACATGATCTCACTCATTTATGAAATTTAATGAACAACATAAACTGATGAACAAAAACAGATCCAGAGACAGAGAAGCATTGATCAGACTGTCACACCTCAAAGGGAATGTAGGGGAGGGCGGGGGTAAGGGGAAGAGATCAACCAAAGGACTTCTATGCATCCATATAAGCCTAACCAATGGACACAGAGAACAGGGGCGTGAGGGCATGAGTTGAAGGCGGGAGGAAGCAATGGGGCGATAAGGACACATATGTAATACCTTAACCAATAAAGAAAAAAAAAAACAATTCTAATGGCTATCCATCACTGAATAACATATTACTACAAATGTGTGGCTGAAAACAACACACATTTACTATGTCAGCATTTCTGTGGGTCAGAAATCTAGGGATGAAGGATCTGGATGCTTTGCTCTAGAGTCTTCATAAGCTGCAATGAGGTGTTGACCTTGACTGGGTCCCATATGATGGCTCAACAAGGGATGGACTTTATACTGCACACTGGTTGTTGGCAGGATTCAGTTTCATGAAGACTGTTAGACTGAGGGCCTGAGTCCCTAGTTGGTTTGTGACCAGAGTCCATCCCTAATTCCTTGTCACTTAGACCTCTCCAATGTGACTGCTTGTCCTACCAAAGGATGTAAGTTGAGAAGGCAATAGAGAGACATTGCTAGTGACTCAGAAGTTGCAATCTGACGTAACCCAGTTGTGGAAGTGACATCTCATTACCTTTGCCATATTCTAGGGCTGGAAGCAATCAAATAAGGCGGCCATGACCTTATGATGGACCTTGGTGAGACACACCCTCCCCTAATACCCTTCCTCAAGGGAGGCCATCAAACCAAGGCATGGGTATCAGGGGAGGGTCTGTCTCATCAGGGTCTCATCAAGGTCTGTCTGCAACAATGACCAAGTTTCTCGCTTGGTGGATGAAGACACTGAGGACTAACATGTGAAGGCTATAAATACCTAGTTAATTAATCCCAATATTAGATGGAGAATCCATGCCTCTTTATTTGTGTTGATTTTTTTGACAAATAATTTAATGGGTTACTTCATGCAATCTATCAAAACTTTGTTGGAGATCAAACTTTTATTAAAAGCTGTAAGACTAGGTGATAGTTGTACTCACACTGTTAAATGTAGACAGCACCGACATTTGATTCTGCCATCACGCAGTGGTTCTATTTTTCCCACTGCAGGCAGTTTTCTAATGTGATCCTCAGGGCATGTTTCTGTCTTATCCTGTTGGCCATAAGAATTCATTTCCGTTACTCTGAAGTGCACTTTATGGTGTGTACTTTACCCAAACCATTTACTCTTGTAGAACTCCAACTAAATACGAGCATGTATAAATGTACTTATAGTAGCACTGCCTCACCTTTTAGCTCCAAAAAAAAAAAAAAAAAAAATACAATCACGACTTCAGGAAAAAGAGGATTCTCTGTGCATTGGCTTCTCACGATATAATAATATGTTAGTCCATCATTGCTGTTTCAAATGCACGCATAGAAAGGTTTATAGAAAAAAATTAGATACATTTATTTCAACATTAAAAACTTAAAAATTACAAACAATGTATTACAGATGTGCCTTCCAAACTGTGTGACCTGGGAAGGAGTGTGTGCATTCACCAGGAAGATGAAAAAAGCTCTCAGGACAGTCTGCCTGCGATCTGACTTGTCAGTCACCTTCCAGCACTGAAGGCTCGGGCTCATTTTTATTAAAGGCCTTGTTATTTGAAAGAGGGAAAAAAATCACATAGACTTTCTAGGCTTAAAAGAAGGCTGTAGGAAGGGGAGTGTTTATGGATTAATGCGCCCTTCTGGCTTATAAAAGCACAATACCCAATCCAGTTAAAAGGAGCAGCAAGAGTCACTGTCCTCCGCTTGTGATAAACAAATTCGCTTCTTTTAAACTCATCCATTGGGGCTCAGATTAAAACAGATATGAACCAACAGGCTTGGTCCAATTTATTTTCAGATTATAAGAACAGCTCCACCTGTTATAGATCTGCCAGAGAAACCCTGCTGATAGTTTTTAACCACAATCTACAATAAACATCAACCGGCATATGGTATAAAGACGGAAATGTTTAAAGGGAAAGAGAATCTGTAGAAGCACAGAGTTGGGGAGAAAGGCAGAGGAGCGTTTTGAATGCATTCTATGTATTCCAGGTATTTCTCTCAGTATTGAGTAAGAGGTGGGATAGTGAATTGCTTTATACAGAGCGAATTCACGGTAGGTTTTTCCCGTGGTCTGTAAATTCATATTTACAACAAGAGTCAAAGCGGTGGGAGCACTTGGGCATTAAGCCATGCTGTGAGACAGTATCAGGTCCTGCCTGATACTGTCTCACAGCATGGCTTAATAAACAGATAAACTAATTATTGCATTCAGTTTCCATACATAAGAAGAAATTTGAAGAAGTGGCTTGATTTTGATATGAGCACATACTTAGAAATATTCAGAATAATGGCATATGAACTGCAGCATTATCAAATCATTCAATCTTTCCCCCCCAAAGTTTAATTTACTAATATACAAGATAATCAAGTGACATAGGGTCTCTTCAACCAAAAAGAATGGCATTAATACATACATCACATTAATACATATAATGAGGAATATTAGTTTTCATTTGTAATGCTAACAGCAAGACACCCATGAAAAGCACATATGGTGTCTAAATAAGACAAAGGAAAATCGTTTGGGCAAAAATAAAAAGGATCCCAAATCAATTATATAGAAAAGATTCCTTTATTAACTTTTGGCTGAGAATATGTTTGTCTGTTTTCAGAAAACAACTCCAAGACCATGTGGATTCCTACAACAGAGAGGAATTGACAGTTCTGCTCCAACCATGAAGACAAGAGGAGAAACAGTCCAGAGATGGAAGATGCTGATGACGCCTTGCCACGCTAGCAGTCAGCAGCTGTGTGTCCCAGCAGGTTGCCTAGGACCAAACCAGAGAGGGTCGGACCTGCATTGCCACCATGTGCCCACCATCCAGATATCATTGCTGACATGTACACTTAAGGAACTGTTTGACATTGAAACGGGGACTTAGAACTGTTGGACATTGAAATTAGAACTCAAACATTTTTTGTTATTATATGTTTATTTCCAGTCTGCAGAGGCAAGAATTTTTAAAGGAAAGAAATGGGGGGAAAATAGATACAGAGGCAAAGAAGCACTGAACAGACTGTCAAACTACAGTGGGAAGGTAGAGGAGGTTTGGGGGGGGGGTCGCGCTGTAAGAGATCAACCGAAGGACTTGTACGCATGCATATAAGCATAACCAATGGATAAAAGACACTGGGGGGGGGCAGGTAAAGGCATGTACTGGGGGGAAGGGGAGGCCGGGGGGGAGGTCAATGGGGAAAAAAAAAAGGATACATATGTACTACTATTTGTAATACTTCAAACAATTAAAAATAAATAAATAAATTAATTAATTAATAATAATATAAGTGAAATACAACCACTTTTGAATATCAAAATATAGTATATATTGCCAGGTCAATGTGGCTCAGTGGTTGAATGTCGACCTATGAACCAGGAGGTCATGATTTGATTCCCAGTCAGGGCATATGCCCAGGTTGTGGACTTGATCCCTAGTGAAGGGTGGGGTGCAGGAGGCAGCTGATCAATGATTCTCTCTCATTATTGATGTTTCTTTCTCTCCCTTCCTCTCTGAAATCAATAAAAATATATTTTTTAAAATGTATATATTGTAATAGGTAATCTATAATAATAAAAGCATAATATGCTAATTAGACCAGACAGCCAAACAAACTTCTGGACATCCTTCTGGACAAACTTCCAGACGAAGCCGGGGCTGCAAGGACTGAGGCAAGATACCAAGGCTGCAAGGGCCAAGCCTCTTGCACGAATTTCATGCATCAGGCCTCTAGTATCTTTGATAAAGGTTTTGAGAAGATAAATAAAACAAGCAACAACAAAAAACAGCTCCATGATTCCATCTGATTAGGAAAATATTGTAATATTTTAAAATACAATTACATTTGCTTTGTCCACCCCATGGCATCTAGGAACAAATACAATTTCATTACATTAACTCATTAATTAATCACTTTATGTATTGATTTATTATTCACTTGTATATTTATAATATTCAATGAATGCCTATTGTTTGCCAATCACTGGTTTGGTGATAGGCTTAAAAGTCAGTAAGAGAAATCTAGTCTGTGTTGACAATAAAAAATAAGCAATAATAAGAATATAAGCTCCATGACAAGGAATCTGTGTGTTTGTAAAGTGGAATGAATGTGTTGTTTGCATGTATGCACACACAAACTTTCATATAGATAGAGAGGACAGACCTTCCATATGTATAAAAACAAGCTTAAAAATCTTTAAAATACTTCTCTCAGTGTATTTCAGTCAGCTGCTTTAGGAACAGTCACCCCTCAATGTCACTTTCAGACCCACTTAACACCCCCATGTATCTTTCTTATTTCCTAGAGTCCACAGGAATCTTTTTATTTTTGGTCCCATGTCCATCCTCATCCCCAGTGTCACCACCAACTCAGTTTTAAGATCCACCTGCTCCATCAGACAATTCAAAGCTTAAGTTCTACTTAAAATAATTTATTATAACTCAATAGTCATAAATATGTGCAATTATTTTTAAAGGATATGGATCTTATAAGCTACAATGTCAAGTGGGCATAGCACGGTGTGTGTTTTTTATACTGAATGGAGCATGCATATTAACTTCCAACATTCCTGTCTTATGGATTTTAATCTTAATTAATTCAGAGATGCCCACACCAATTTGTGGTTATCCCACTTTGGAATTATTATCCCACCTCATTTCTCTTGGAGTTTACATACTAGTTTTGTCCTTAAAATAGTTCCATTTCTCTAACTAGCTAATTACTTTGTTCAATCCCTCAGTGGAAAATTTGATTTGATTAGACTTATGATCCATTTTTGTTCATTTGTTTTTTTATGGCTTTCTACCAATGGTGTGTTTTTTGTTTGATTGTTTTTGTCTCTTCTTGAAGGATATTTTGTGGTTTCCATTACACAATAACTATCTTTGTTTCTGGCCTAGGTCAAAACTCCGACATTGAAAGTGTAAAATCAGAAATTTGAATTTTTGAGGCTCAATTCCTTTTCTTTCTTCCAATTAACTCTTCTGGGAATTTTGGAATTCAAGTCTGAAACTCAAAAGATTAACATTGAGCCCTCTCTCTTTTTCTCTTTTGTTGTTCTGCTGTGGATTCCATCCCTACATCCACAGACTGAAATAGGATCAAGGCAATGAAACCAACAAAACTACACAAATTAGTGGGAACACATTAATTAATATCCAAATATTACCCTTTCACAAATATTATTTAGAGCATAGGTGGTATAAATCCCACAGAAGGGGAATGGCTGAGTGAATTGCGGCACAAACTGAAAAGGGAACACTTTGCCCTGCATAAAAATTATTGTGGAGGCCAATTTTGTGAGTTTAGAAATGCTCATTACAAATCATTAATTAAAAATCAATTAAAAAACTGAATGAACCAATGGATTGTAATAACGGAGGTACACTAACATTGATAGTATTTATACCTGAGTTATGTTTTGCTGACTATATGGAATTTCTTTTGTTAATATTTCCTTTTTTCCAGTTATGTATAGTTGTTTTATAATATTTAGTCATTAAGTATACCAAACATCATTTTCACCTCATAATCTTATTGTACAGAAAACTAATACCACCTAACATTCTATTGCAATTGTGGGATTCCTTTTCCAGAGAGCTGGGAAAACCTCTTAGTTGATATCTTGAATTTCCAACAAACACACAGGGTAGGAAAGAAATCCTATTTTTCCATTAAAAAAAGTAACAGTTTGTAAAGAACCTAAGAAAGCAAAATCAATAAGAAAGTAAAGGGATAAAGGTTTCACAATTATATAAAAGAGAATTCACCTTTTAACTATTTTGGACCTATCTTTACATTTTTTAGCTCAACACTTCTGCACATCATCAGTTCTATATTTAGTTAAACCATGTAATTATGAAATATATTTTGGTACAGAAAGCATTCACTATGATTTGCCATGCTTTGTAATGTGGTGCATTTTAAATTGCATCTTTCCAATGCTAGGTTTCTCTTTGCTTCACCTGGAACTAGAGTTATGATTAGCAGACATAAGTGCTGCCAAAGATGGTTGCCATTTTGAGTGCCTGGTTCCTGAGATTAGGATATGTCTCAGAGGGGAGAGATGCATAGAAATTAGGAAGGCTGCTTGACTTGAATGCGTCTTTCAGAGAGTCACAATTCTGCAGTTCAGCCAGTTCCATTTTGCAAATTGTATCCACATTTTCAGAATGTGGTTACAGAAAAGCTGTATGTCCTGTTCATGGAAATGAAGCTCTTTAAATCTAAATTGGAACTCCTTTTGCAACTTTTCCAGTGAATCCACACATGTTTCGTTTGGGAATGCAACCAATGGTTTTTCTGCTAACAGATTTTGAGTTCTGGGGAGATGGCAGAAATTTTCCTCCTTCACTTGTTTGATGAGGAGGCCTAATTTTACTTCAAATGTTTTCACATGTGATTGCATATCACAGATGAGCTTCCCCTTTCCTTGAAGTTGCACATTGAAACTGTTGAGAAGCTCTGTTACATCTGTCAGAAAGACAAGGTGCCATTTCCATTCTGCATCATTGAGCTCTGGTACTTCTTTGTTTTTTGAAAGCAGAAAAGCTGTAATCTGTGGAAGTAAGTCATAGAAATGTTTCAAAACTCTCCCTCGACTCAGCCAATGGACTTCTGTGTGGTACAGAGCATCTTCATAGGCAACATTTAGCTCAGACAGAAATTCCTGAAATTGTCTGTGGTTTAGTGCATTAGCTCTAATGAAGTTAACACAAGATACCACAATTTTCATAACAGTCCCACTTCAGTGATTTACTACACAGCGCTTGTTGGTGGATGAGGCAGTGTATGGCTATTGGATGAGAATGGTTATGTTTGTCCATCTCTTGGTTAATGCGAGCAATTACTCCTTTCTTAGACCCCACCATGCTAGGAGCACCATCAGTTGTCACACTGGCTAGTTTAGCCCAGTCCAGCTCCAAACCATTCACAGTTTGGCAAACCTTTTCATAGATATCCTCTCCTGCAGTTGTTCCTTTGATGCTTTGCAGTGCAGCAAGCTCTTCTGTGACTTCGAAATAGTCATTCGTCCCACGAATAAAGATTAGAAGTTGTGCAGAATCATGAACATCATTACTTTCGTCAAGTGCCAAGGAAAAATAGCAAAGTTTTTTTGTGGAGTTTTGCAAATGCTGATGCAAATTGTCTCCCATTTCTTCAATCCTTCGTGTAATTGTGGGTCCTGAAAGACTCAATGTACTAAATAAATCAGCCTTCTCTGGACACATCTCTTTGGCAACAGAAAGAAGGCATTCTTTAACAAATTCTCCCTCCACGAATGGTCTGCCAGTGCATGCTATTAGCTTGGCAACTTGAAAACTTGCTCGCAGTGATGAAATACTTAGCTGCTTCTGCTTCACAAAAGTATTTTGCTGAGTTGTCAATGTATTTTTCAGTTTTAATATTTTATCTTTTCTCACTTCTCTGACCAAACAATCATATTTATCTTTATGTTGAGTTTGATAGTGTCGACGCAAATTGTATTCTTTGAACACAGACACTATATTCTGGCATATCAAACACACAGCTCTTTCCTTGTACTGCATGAAAAAGTAATCATAAGTCCACTGTTCTTTGGATATCCTACACTCCGAGTCAATTTTTCTCTTTCTTGATATCATTGTTTCCTAGGGATTCCAAATTGCTATTAGTAAAATACATATATATATATATATAGCGCTACAAAAACAATATACCAGCAATAACTTTGCCCACACAGAGACATATAGACTGCACTGCCCATGAATGCAGTCTGATCAGTGCCCATCAATGCAGTCTGATCAGTGTCCATCAATGCAGCCTTGCCAGTCCACATCATTTCAGCCTCACCAGTGCCCATATCGGTGGAACTCTGCTTTTACCTCAGGCTCACACTGGTGCGGTGCGGGAACCGGCACGATTACAGAGCTGGTTCCTCCACCACCTTTCCAGTTCACACTACCCTGTGCGAACCGCACTGCGATCTGTGAACTCACACAGGAATCTGATCACATGGGTGAGAAGACCCATGCAATCAGATTCGACTGCAGGAAAAAAGAAGGCACGTATGCCTTTTTCTTCCGAATCTAATGCGAGTTCAGCCATACAAGCATATTGCTGAACCCGCACTGCTCAGAGATTGCAACAGTGTGACCCGGGGCTTACACAGCACACAACATACAACATCATACACAACTGAATAGCAATCAAAATATAAATGCACTTACTGTCAATTAAATTGGGTTTCCTACTCCTCGGCTGTCTGCAGAGCCAGATTAACTTCCCGTGGGGCCCTAGGCAGATTACCAGTTTGGGGCCCCCATGCGATAACACTGAGCACTGACCATTTGCATTACCTCTGAGTACTGACAATTTGCATTAGCACTGAGCGCTGACCATTTGCATTACCTCTGAGCACTGACAATTTGCATTATCACTGAGCGCTGACTATTTGCGTTATCACTGTGATGCAACCCCCCTAGAAACCACCCCCAACCAACTAACTAACTTTAAAAAAAAAGGCTCTCCTAACTTCAAAAAAGAGGCCCCCCTTAACCGCAAAAAAAAGGCCCTACTAACTGCAAAATAAAAATAAAAAAATAGACCTCCTAACTTCAAAAAAAATAAATAAATCCTAACTTATTCTTACCTCGGTCCTCAGGCAGCAGCAGGCTCTGCACAGGCAAGCTCGTGACTCGTCCGATCACATCCGAGACTGAGAGGAGGAGTCGAGAGACAGAGAGAAGGAGGGGAGTCAGAGAGTGTGGGGCACATTCCACACATGCGCACTGTGGGCCTGGGACAAGTCGGCTGCTAAGCAGGACAGGCAGCGGTGGCAAAAACAACCGGCAGGCTGGATAAATGCCCTCGGCGGGCCGCATGTGGCCTGCGGGCCGTAGTTTGAGGACCCCTGGATCAGACCATCAAACCTCAGAGAGAAGGTAGGGGAGGGTGGGGGTAAAGGGGAAGAGATCAACCAAAGGACTTATATGCATGCATATAAGCCTAACCAATGGACGCAGACACCAGGGGGGTGAGGGCATGAGTGGGGCTGTGGGGAGTTAAATGGGGCGATAAGGACACATATGTAATACCTTAATCAATAAAGAAAAAAAGAATAAGGCAGGTCAGTATACCACAGCATGAAATGGTACCCACAATTTATTACTAAGTAAAACAATACAATATAGCAAAGTATACAATGTGGAGTCACTATGTCACATATATTTTAAAATATATTAAAATATATTTTATTGATTTTTAAAATATATTTTATTGATTTTTTTACAGAGAGGAGGGGAGAGGGATAGAGAGTTAGAAACATTGATGAGACAGAAACATTGATCAGCTGCCTCCTGCACACCCCCTACTGGGGATGTACCCACAATCAAGGTACATGCCTTTGACCGGAATCGAACCTGAGACCCTTCAGTCCGCAGGCTGACACTCTATCCACTGAGCCAAACCGGTTAGGACATCACATATCTTATTGAATGTTAAAAAGGGACACACACTCATATATGTATATAAACTGCACCCAAGGTTACAATATAAAACCTGGTAAATGTCATTTTCTCTGAGAATGGAAACTGAGAGATTGGAGATAACTGGGGGAGAATGAACTACATGTAATAACAAAGTAGGCATATTACCTCTTATCCAGGGGTTTGCTTCTATGGTTTCAGTCAGTTACCTGAAATCAACCATGGTCCAAAAATATTAAATGAAATCTACCTTTAAGTATTCCTGGACCCACGGGTGTCAGTTCCTGTTCTCTAAGCCTGCTGTGGTGAAAAAGCTTGAGAAATACTGTAGAGTGACACAACAGATGGCTAATGAATGGGTCAAGAAGTCTCCTCATGCTGTCAGTAAGAATGTCAACATCTAGCAAGAAGAATGCATATTCTCATGCCATCAAAGTTACTTTCCTCCTGGTACCTCGGTTTATTTCCTTATTGTAAGCTTCAGTATTATGTCTTTTTATCATTAAGAGTTAATTTTAGAGCAGTTTTAGGTCACAGGAAAATTAAGAGTAAGGTATAGGGAGAGTTCACACACACACACACACACACACACACACACACACACACACACCCCTACACAGCCCCTCTTCTCCCATTATCAACATCCCCCATCAGATGAGCGCATTTATTTGTTACAACTGATGAACCTACACTGTCATTATCACTCAAAGTCCATAGTTTACATTGGGATCACTCTTGGTGTCGTATACAGTATTCTATGGTTTTGGACAAATGTCTAATGACATGAACCCACCATTACAATATCAGACAGAGTGGTTTCACTGCCCCAAATCCTCTATACTCTGCCTTTTTATCCCTGCCTCCTTCAACCCCTATATCCATAGTTTTGTCTTTTCTAGAATGTCAGAGAGTTGGAATCATCCAGTATATGAACTCTTCAGATTGGCTTCTTTCACCTTTCCCTTAGTGATATGTCTTTTCATGGCTGGATAGGTTGTTTGTTTGTTTGTTTGTTTAGTGATAAATAATATTCTGTTATCTGGTTATATATTTTTCCAATATTTGCTATTATATAGGGAACCAAATACAAATGCAGTTTTACATAAGTTTACAAGTATAACATATACAAATAAAGAATGAAAGAATAATGATTTTGTCACCCCTTATATTACATATTATCTACAACATGTTGAAGAAAGTATACGAAAACTCAGTTCATGCTACCTCCCAAATAGCATTCTTGAAATATCTTCCCCAGAGGACTGTAAATTGCTTGAGAAAAAATATGATGCCTGATAAGATCCTCTGTTGGGAGTCATGTCCATAATCTGTCTCTAAATAGTTGGGTGACTGTGGTCAGATATAGATTATACAGAGTGTAATGTCCCCATGAGAATTAAAATACTGCCCATTATTCTCTTCCACCCTTTATGCCCTTGTCTCATCAAGATGTCTTTAATAATAAAAGTAAAAGAGTGCATCAATAGGCTGATTTATGTGACTTTCCACAGGCATTGTCTATATCTAATAAACAATTACCACTTTCTGTAGAAGGGTTCTGGCCAATTTTAAGTGAGTTTCAGGAAATTGGCAGAAATATAAAAGTGATAGAGCATTATTAGACCCATTTCATCAATCAGCAGGCAATAAACAAGATATGGCTTAAGTGTGATAAGGAAAGCATATTGTTTTACAATAGCTGAATCTCTGCATTGTCATGGAGGCTGTGGGCAGAGAGAATGCCAAATGGGAAAATCTTTCTGGATCCAGTTGTTAGTCTATTGATTGCATTGAAAGAAATTAACATTTAGGTATAGAATTATGGTTTTACTAGAGACCTGGTGCATGAAATTGGTGCAAGAGTAGACCTTCCTTCCCCTGGCTGGGGGCACTGGCTTCCCTCCAGCACCTGGGACCCAGATTTCCCTCTGGTCGCCAGCACCCAGGACCTGGGCTTCCCTCACAGAGGGAGGCCCCACCCACCCGCTGCAGCCCACCGGTTGGTGGCCTGGGCCTCCCTCTGTGGGGCAATCATGGGGTGATGGCTGGGCCCCCAACCAATTGCATCGCACCTGTCTTGGCTGGCCTGGCACCAGTGGGTATCATAGCGTGGTCCTAGAAGGTTGTCCGGATGGTCGTCCGGATGCTCGTTCTGCTGTTCGGCCATTCATTTGCATATTATGCTTTTATTATATAGTATAATCACAAGTCTTTCTAAAATGAAGCTTACATACAGAGATTATTATGTGAGAGTGGAAGCCAAGTAGGGGTGACAAGTCTTCAAAACCACTTTCCTGCCTGTCCAGCATGGCTTAGTGGTTGAACATTGACCTAGGAACCAGGAGGTGATGGTTTGATTCCCAGTCAGGGCACATGCCCAGGTTGTAAGCTCATTCCCCAGTGTGAGGCATGCAGGAGGGAATTGGTCAATGATTCCCTCTCATCATTGATGTCTATCTCTCTCTACAATCTCTTCCTTCTTCTCTGAAATCAATCTTACATAATAAAAGGGTAATATGCAAATTGACCCTAACAGCGGAATGGCTGGGAACAACTGGTCACTATGATGAGCACTGACCACCAGAGGGCAGATGCTCAAAGCAGGAGATGCCCCCTGGTGGTAAGTGTGCTCCCACAGGGGGAGCTCCACTCAGCCACAAGTTGGGCTGACAGCTGCCAGCACAGTGGCAATGGCGGGAGCCTCTCCCACCTTCTCCGCAGCCCTAAGGATGTCCAACTGGTTGGCAGGTGGACATCCCCTGAGGGCTTCCAGGCTGCCAGAGGAATGTCTGCCAGGTTAGGCCTGAGCCCCCGGGGAGAGGGCCTAAGCCAGCAGGTGGATATCCTCTGAGGGGTCACGGACTGCTAGAGGGCGCAGCTTGGGCTGAGGAACCTCCCAGAGTGCACGAATTTTTGTGCACCTGGCCTCTAGTAAAAATATATTTAAAAAAACAAACACACCATTGTCCTGTGGATGATGTCTCCTGGCCTTGAACCACTGCTGCATTAATGAATGTGAAAAAATAAATAAGTAAGTAAGTAAATAAATAAATAAATAAATAGTGCTTTTCCTTGCTTAAAAAAGACATTTAAATAATGTTCTGTAATGTAAGATATTTACTAAATTCTGAAAATCAGAGGTTATTTCATGACAAGATAAAAATATTTATATTATGTATATATGCTAGATAGATGATAGAAAAATTGATTTTACCTTAGTGTCAAGAAATAACCCCTGATTTTCAGAATTTAGTAATTATATATCATAAAAGTGCATATAAATTTTATACATATTATATATTTATATCCATTATATATTCTATTTGTGTGGCTCTAATAAAACAGATCTTGCAACTCAGCCATAGTAGAGACTGAAAGTTACTTTTCCATCTACCTTAGTGGCCTCCAGACTCCACTAGTGTCCAAATTTGTGCAGTAATGCTCTAAACATCTCCAGTCCACCATGTAATTAAATGTTAGGGTAGAAGATTCTCTTCTGAAACCCCCATTGTGATGGTGAGCTTAAGGCTATCAGAACTGATGCACTGCTTGCCCACACAATAGCTTCAAGTAGAGAGAGAAAGAGCTGGAGATGCAAAAGGCTGAGATCCAAGTCTCTAGACCAGCCATGGGCAAAGTACAGCCTGTGGGCCAGATCCGGCCCGTTCAGCTGTTCTATCCGGCCCGCGGAGCCGAAAGAGCGGAGGGTTCTCTTGCTCTCCCCTCCACTCCTTTACTTTGAATTTATATTAGTTCACACAAACACTCCATCCATGCTTTTGTTCCGGCCCTCCGGTCCAGTTTAAGAACCCATTGTGGCCCTCGAGTCAAAAAGTTTGCCCACCCCTGCTCTAGACTGTGCCTTTCATTGAGCAATGTCTTGGGCAAGTCACTGTGGACATCAGCCACCTTGCTTATGAAGTGGGAAAGTTGAAACAGATGATTCCTAACAGCGTTTGTAGCTCAAAATTGTGTGTCTCCCTGAGTTTGTTCGTCTGCTTTTTTCAGAGGACCATATTTTAAATAGCAATTCTTTTTTTTAATATATTTTATTGATTTTTTACAGAGAGGAAGGGAGAAGGATAGAGAGTTAGAAACATTGATGAGAGAGAAACATCAATCAGCTGCCTCCTGCACACCCCCTACTGGGGATGTGCCTGCAACCAAGGTACATGCCCTTGACTGGAATAGAACCTGGGATATTTCAGTCTGCAGGCCGAAGCTCTATCCACTGAGCCAAACCGGTTAGGGCTTAAATAGCAATTCTTATGTTTAGACACAAGAGGTAAATATGAGGAAGTCATGTTTTATTCATGGTCCTGATGGTGGAAATTGCAATACTAAGGAGTTAATTTGAATCTTAGGTCAGATTTTCTGGAGCAGAGCTCAAGTGTGGGTGACTCAGGAGAAACTCAGCAGGGGATGGAGCAGGAGAGAAAGGGGAAGGAATCTGAGACAAAGTCCCATGAAAAATAACTCTCCTTGGATCTTGCAGGCCACTGATGGAAAGATATGGGCTATCACAGGCCTCCCCAGCCACTGGCTCAGGGCTGCCCTAGGCTCCAGACCTGCAGGCATTCCTGGGTTCTGCAGACAAAGCTCCAGGACCAAGCAGAAGGTGAAGTTAGAAATACACAGACACCAGGGAGTGAGGGCATGAGTGGGGAGGGGGGGAGGGCTATGGGAGGTATAAGGACACATATGTAATACCTTAATCAATAAATCAATAAAGAAAAAAAAAAAGAAATAACAGACCAGCTCTGGGGGGTCAGGGCTGAACAACCATAGTAGCTCCTGCATGCTCTTTATCCAAAGTAATTTGCTCAAATGATTCAGCATTAGAAGAGGAGCAAGAGAGAAACATCAACTCCATGGCGATCTCAGCCCAGCACTTTTTCATGGGACTTGGACATCATGTCTCCACTAAGAGAAAGGTTTTAAAAGTCGTGTACAAATGTTTTAATAGGGTATATCATGTGAAGGTCCCCAGACAAATGTTGCACAAGATCAAAAGCATCATTAACCACTAATATTGTCTTCTCTGTTTTTTGCTTTTTCCCATTTCCCTCTTTTTATTGTAATTACATTAAACCCACTACCCAATTCTATGACACTGCTTCAAAATAATCTGAATTCTAAAGAAATAAATGTTAAAAGATTTCAAACAAAAGGCATACATTTTAACCAAGTTTGTATGAGCTGCATGAGCATTATAAATGAGAAAGTATTGTGGAACAGAAATTCATTAACCTGAAGAAAATCTACAGCTTGCCTTGCTTAGAAAAAAAACATGTTTTTTTATGTAAAAAAAAAAAAAATCTGAACAACAAATCTGCCACTGAACTGAACAATTCACTGTTTTCAGTTGCAGAAATGAAGATCATTCAACACAAGTAGAATAGCACTATTAGGTTTTATTTCACTTGATCACCATCTGAAAGTCAAATTGATATTTATTCAGTAGGTTTGAGAACACAATGAAAACCACTCACCTATTATTTCCCTTACAAATGTGACCTACCGCCGTTTCCACACTCTAACGAGATAGGGTGACACTGAGCCAGCTCTGTGCTGCTTTCCTTCCAGTGTGATTGAAGAAGCAGTCTCATGCCAAATGGGACAGCTTCTTACTGAGCCAACTAATACTGGGAGATGTGCTAAATTATTATCTGTTGCCATCACTGGCACTCAGGAGGTAGAAGGACTTTAGAAATTATTCATGGTCCTGTTTTAATAACTATCCTGTAGATTTGCTGATGTATGGTCATTAAAATTTTTACAGGGAGAGATTAAAGTGGAAGTGGATTTTTTAAATAGATATGGGACTTATAAAGCTGTCTTTTCTTAAAAGATACTTGGAAAATCTTTTCCCAAATTGTAATTTGACCCACACAACATAGAAAAACTGCCCAGGTTCCATTTATAAAGTCAACAAAAGGGGTGATAAAATGAGGAAGAGCCAGGGCAGTGAATTCACATGAGAAGGTGAGAGAGAATTCCTCTCTTTATGGATCCAGTATCCTTGGGAATAAGTCAAAGTCACATGAGGAAATAGAAGTGTCAAAAGAAATAATGTAAGCAGGAAAATTATAAACCTCAAATCTAATAAATATGAGAATAAATACTGAAAATTGGGTTGAGAAATGTTCAATTTTTTATTATAGGTGGGTTTTCAGAATTTGGGATGAAAACTTAATTAGCTAACCTTAGATATACGTCTGGGCAGAAAGAGTAACTTGACAAGTCTTTGCTGGGTTTTCAAACAGCTATCTGACCTTGGGATAGTCCTTGTCTATTCTGGGTGCAGGTGGAATGTGAGATGCAGCTTATTGCTGTGGTGTGAGCTCCCCTTCGACCCCCACTGTCTGTATGTGTGCTCTGACCCAGGGTGTCTCCAGGACTGTCAATTCAGCAAGCTACTTACGCTCTTGGTGCTTCCTTTTCCTCATCTACAAAATGCAAATAACAATACCTGCTTCATAGGTTGTTTTAAAAACTGAATTAAAATAATAGTATAAAATGTACTGTAAATAGTACAAAATGCCCTTCTAGTATCATTATTAATTGTTCTGGACACAATTATTTGTCTACAAAAGGGGAGACTGCTTGAGTTGTGACTGGTATCTTATAACACTGAGTGATACATAGTGAATTGCCTGGAAATGCCAAGTTATAAGTGAAATGGTGTACACTGTTTTTCATGGCAGAATAACTACACACTAAATGCCAACTTCATGCTCCTTTGGACAAACTTACTCTGTTCCAACATGGAATTTTCAACAGTCATATATAATAAAAGTGTAGTATGTAAATTGTCCCCTCGACCAGGAGTTGTCTGGGAGTTCGACCATAGGGCAGGGCTGGCCAGGGGAATGGAGGGAGGCTCTGATTGATGGTGGTGACAGGAGGCCCCAGCCGGCAGCCACTAGGGACACTAACAGCGCACAAATTTCATGCACTGGGCCTCTAGTATGCTTATATAATCTTATCAATTGCATGTGCCTTGCCTATCTCTTGACTATGCCATAATGTAAATTTCATTCTAGAGTGGCTTATGGGGAAATTTGCCATAAGCTAAATATTCCCATTGATGAAATAAGTAGATGTTACATTGTTCAGAATATACAACTTTTTGCATTTTCCCCAAGTATATCTACTACTATTTTGGTATAAGCTGCTTATCTTGAGTAAACAATGTAAAGGATGCTTGGGGCCCCCATTTATCATAATTAATAGTGCAGAAGCCAAAAGTGTTTTCCATAACTCCACCATTGACAAAATTCATTCCCCGCAGAATCACTCTGAAATTGCACCCTCCACAGAGCTGCACATGATCACAATCTTATACTTTCATCGCCCCCCCCCCCCAAGAACACCAGCCTCTTCTGAAATTGTAAAGATAATAATAAGATGTTTATTTGTGGACTCATAAAAATTAACATAGCAAAATGCAGCCAATGACTGACCAAATATTTAAAGCAGGCGGGGTTTGTGTCAGTGTTAAGTGGAGGACAAATGTAACTGGGTTGATCCACGGTTCCATTTCAGGGGGACTGTGTGCATTAGGCATGTTAAAAGCATTTTCTACTTGCCCCAAAGATGAAGCAGAAAACAATCATTTAGAGATCAGGACATGATGAGATTTCCAATAAAATAAGCTTATAGAGTGAAAAGACTGGCTTCCCAATGATTTCCTTAGGATAGATTTACCCCAAAGTAAAAGTAACAGACTAGTGCCAGAAAACTACTTGGGATAATAAGAAAGTTTGAAAAATAAAGACATGAGATCATGCAGGTTAACAGTCAGAATTAAGGATAGTCTACTTTATAAGTTACTGTATATTACTAGTTCTGAAAATCACACTAGTACAACTAGAAATAATGTTGAATTATCATGTGCTCAGTCCCTCTTTTTTTTTAACTTAGTAGAATCTCTGGTCACTCTCAGATTGAAGATAATCAAATATATCTTTATCTAAAAGTGAAATTAACTCTTTAAAACTAAAACTTGTTCTGATAAGTTATAATATATATAAATTCCCCCTATAGCAGAAGAGTTTTCACAACTTTCTGGTATGAACTTTTTTCTTTCAAAACACACTTTCCATAACAAACATACTTTCATTCATTTCTAGGCTGCCTCATTTTCTTATTCACTTCTTTGAATATTTTCCATTTTGTCAAACTATTCACAGATTTGTTTTTACACTTTACAATTGCTGGACTTTCACAGGGTCTACAGTCTCTAATATGCACATGAAGTACCTCATTGCTCTCGAGGTCTTCTTAAATCTTCATTGCTATACAGTATTTGATGCAGCCTCACTGCAGAAGCAAAGTTTAATTCCAGTGGTTCTTCAAACCTACCTCCAACTGTTCTTACTTCTCTTTTCTGTTCTGCACAAATTTAACAACTAGAGGCCCAGTGAATGAATTCATGCATGGGTGGGGTCCAGCCAGCCCGCCATGATTGGGGCCTGCAGGCTGGGCCGGCCGGGGGGAGGGGACACGGACGGTTAGCTGGCTGGCCCTGTCCCCCAGTCAAACTCCTGGTTGAACTCCCTGTCAAGGAGACAATTTGCATATTAAGCTTTTATTATCCTATATTACAAATGCCTGTAGTCATGATGCCCTAACAGCGTCATGAACAAATAACCAGTCAGAGCCGCATGGCAGAGGCAGGGCCCGTGGCTCCACGCAGCGCAGAGGCAGGCCTGGCAGCTCCACATAGTGTGACCTGGGGTCCCACGGCTCCGTGCAGAGAGGCCTGGGTTCCCACTGGTGCAGCGGGTCTGGGTCTCACACGATTTTGCAAGCTGGGCCTCTACTATGGGATAAACTGGCCATTCTTTGCACTACTATATCTGAGCCTAGAAGAATAAAAATCCTTTTGAATTCTCTTTTTCTGTGTCTAAGATAGTAGTTACTTTACATTTCAATCCCTCAGAACCTGATTATCACTATACTAGTAGCCTGGTGCATGAAATTTGTGCACATTAAAAGGTAATTAATTACAGGAAATATTATAATATTGCTATTTGCCCTTTCTCTATAATAGAAGTGTCAGAGCTGAAATAAAATTAGTAAAATGTGAAAACAATATATAAATGTATTAATAAATAAATAATAACAGTGTCATGTCCCCCAGCCAGCGCTGGGTGGGGGACGCAGCCTCATGTCCCCTGGCCTCACCACGCATGCAGCCCCACACACCTGTGCCTGCCACACACACAGCCTCCTGCTGATCAATCGTTACAGTGTGAGGACCTCACAACCATTTGCATATTACCCTTTTTATTAGTATAGATGAAAACAATATAGAAAAGATATTTTAAATTTTTAAGTAAAATTCAGACAAAGACAACTTAGTTTTAACTATGTCCTTCACTTTGAGCCCTAGTCCATTCTCTGAGTAAAGAGCATCAACTTGTCTGTGTTGTTCTGGAAGTGATTCACGTAGGATCTCCTAGCACCTCATCGATCTGCTGGAACAACCCTGGCACCAGGGCCTTATGCTAAGCAGACAGGGAGTCTACCTGAGCTCTGCAACCTCTATCCAGGCCCTCCAGCCTAGTTTGCTGTGGACCTATTACAATGTAGCCATCACAAACCCTCAAACAATGAGAGTTGAGTTTATTCATAAATACTAGCATCCTAGACACACAACCTTCCAGAATTATCACTGAAATTTATTAGGATTCTGCCAAGACACAGTAAAGTGAGCCCTGTCTCTTTTATAGTGCATACACACAGACACACACACACACACACACACACACACACACACACACGCTTAAATCTTAATTTTCACTGACACCCTGGAATTTCCTACACATTCTTTTTCTGTGCTTTTGGGGTTTCTTCTCCCTGGATGCCTCCTTCTTCTGTTTTCCCAGCCTTCAGAATAAAAAAAAAATGCCTACAACTTTGTTTTAACAAAATATTTTATCTATTTTTGCTCCTTAAAATAAGTTTTTCTCCCCATAATGCACTTATTCCCCAAAGCCCACTTTCAGGATACAGGCCCATACTCTCAAGCCTGTATACCCAGACCTACTGTCAGGAGGATCATACCCTCAAGTCCCCAACATGACCTCCAACCCCCTTTGCAAACCATGCATTGAGACATTCACCTTCTAGCTGAAACAACCCCAATTTGCCCCATCAAACTTCTAGAGCTCATTGAAGATCTGGTCCCTGTAGTAGGTACCCTGCACAATCTTTAAGAACTTCAACTTTGCTCCATTTTAGACATCAGGACCCAGGGGCAGCCTTGGGTTCTGCCATCACCCACAGCTCTTCTCCGACAGAAACATTAAGTTTCAATAGCCCAGTTTTGACAACACCCTCTGAGGGGTTGGTTTTTTTCTTTAATTTATTTCAACATCTCTAATATTCTATTTCAATCATGCACACATCATCTCCATAGTGATCTACCAGAATAGCAATTGTCAATGCTGCTCCCATATTTCAACTCCACCGTGGCTTTCTGATGACATGAAGAGGTCAGTCTCTTCTCCTAAGCATATCCAGAGTCCTTTGACCTCCACTCCTGTTTTTCTGGTGCTTCCAGTGTCTCCAGTTTGCACCAATTATTTGCATTTTTTAAACTCACCCAAATTTTCACTGTGCCAATTACTCTGCTAATTGAATAAATGAATGAAGGGGAAAAGGACAAATTCACACACATTCCAAAATGTATTAAAGAACACATAATGATGAGGGAAAAAGACTATTCCACTGAGATTTTATTTGTATTACTATAAAAGGTAGCATTATGGTCTCATATAATGTTTTTTAAAGGAAGATATCATATAATTAATGTTTTCAAATATCTGCCAGTTTATTATGTAAAAATGAAATTTTATTGTTTCAATTTACCATTTTTGATTGTTAGTGAGGCTGTATATATCTTCACATGTTTAGAAATAATTTTTCCTTGTTCTATGTAAATTATCTTTTCATATGTTATTCCTATTTTCATGAAATGAATTAGAAACTTGTACATAATTTTATATGTCCCCATACAATTTATAATTACCAGAAAATTACCTGTCTCTGATCATTTTACAGTAATCATCCCACATATCTGCTAACAAAATATTTTTAACTGATTGGGGAAAATGCTTTAAGTATTTTATCTCCTAATGTAATTTTTGTTTACATATAGATGGTTTACTGAACTTTAGTGATATTTTAGGACAATGAAATGGATAGGGGTTTGGATTCACATGGAAAGTGTTGTAATTTAACATTTAAAGCAATAGGCAAAAGCCTCTCAGCATTTCCATGCAGAATGTTTGGTTTTAAGAAATAAATGCAGGTGCTATAATAATAGGAAATTGATTTCCAGAAGACATAGCTTCATTATTATTATTACTAGTGACCCCGTGCACGGATTCATGCACATTGAAAGGAAATTAATTAGAAGGTGGCCGGCAGAGCAGGACTGGGTGAGACTGGCCGGACATGCCCTGGAGCCAGCCTCCCATGGTCCCTCCCCAGCTGGCTGCCCCTGGGGCAGCGCCACAGCTCAAAGGTCATCTGCAGAGTGAGCAGGTTCCCTCTGGCAGGTGGGGTCCCTTGGCCTGGCCTGTGGGGATGGGCCGAAACTGGCTCTCCAACTTCCCCTGAGGGGTCCCAGAGTGTGAGAGGACACTCTGCAAAGTTGCTGTCTTAGAGGACGTGGAACGCAAACACAAGTGTGCAGTAAACCAGATTCAGAGCTGACAGTGCCCCAGCAACAACATAACCCATGGCCAAATGTGGAATCAAGCAGCCTGCGAGGAATTGGGCTCCCTTCTCTCTGGTTTCGGGGTGCTGGGCCAGCTGGACAACTGCCTGTGGCCCCTCCCCCAGCTGGCCCCGCCCCTGGTCAAACTCTCGGGGTTGAACTCTTGGTGGAACTCCCGGTCGAGGGGACAATTTGCATATTATCCTTGTATTATATAGGATTGTTGTTGATAATTTGACCCAGCTCCAAAAGTGACATTATTCTTCTCAGACACCTTCTTTTGGTCAGGTGATTATTTCTAGGTGTTTCAAATGTCTCCTCTTAAAGTAAGACTCTCAGACTCACACCTCCTTCTCCCCAGTTTCAGTGGAATCCAAGGCTTAGCACTCGGTTCTTCTTCATATCAGATGTCTTGGAATGTCCATCTGTTATAAAAAGTTACCTGCAGGCAGTTTACACCTATTTCTGATTTCATTTACTGCTCTGATTTGGGCTGACATTTATTTAGTCACATTATATGCAGCAGTGAGTGATTGTCAAAGGTCTTCTTTTTAGAATGCTTATTCTGCCCTGTTGCTAGGAATGGAAATCTCTCCTAATTAAGTTTTAAAACCAATATAGCAGTGTTATTGCCTTCATTTTCACTTCACCCGTTATAATCCTCTCTCTCCATTCTGCATTAGGCAATACATGCCTCTTATGCTTATTCTTCAGTAAAATTTTAATTCCAAGCTGGTGGTTAAAATTTCCAATATATTTGACTAGAGCTGGGATTATAAAGTCCAGGCATCATCTTCCATCAGTAATGTGCATGATGCTCACATTGCTTCCCTCATTCCATCACGTTCAAGTTGCTCCCATGCTTTTTGGAGGATCATTTCTTTGTTTGTGATACTTTTTCCTTCAGCAGCTCTCAAATTCCAGCAACACAGCAACTCCCCCTCCAACTCCAGGCTCATCATTGCTAGTTGAAAACGTATTTTTAATAACTCTCCAGAGTACAACGTTTATTTTCCAAAATTATGATTGTCAGGTAATGTTTCTTTCAGGAGAATAAGTGATAAAATTCAATAAATATGTATTAAGCACCGCTTGATATCCAATGCTCTGCTAATTTCTCTGAATGCTAGATAATAATTTCAGGGCAAGGTTTGCCCTTGAAGAGCTAATAGATTTAAAGGAATATTTTAGTGCATCATTTATATACAGTCCTTCATAGAAAAATAAATGAAATCTGTAATTTTTAAAGATGGTTGAGATAACATGGGTCAAATCTTATTTTTTAAATAAAATTCTGTATATCAGATATCTTTATGAAATTTTACTTGAGGAATGTATTTTCTATGTTTTTCTTTTTGTTCTTTTGTATCCTGTTGTTCAAGGACCACATTATTTGAGGACACTCTGTAGAATTTCTGTAAGAAGCATTCTGTGTTAAACAACACCAGTGCTGCAGATGTTCATGCCACATTAGCAGTGAATACATAATGTGAATCCAGCTTTATAATGTTCCTCAGTCTCTACCAAAGAGCATAGAGACAAGAACATTCCACAGCTTCTAAATACCAACAAAACCTCATCACCAAGTAACAGCCCTAGCCTCTAGGAACATGTGGTGAGTCAAAATGGAGCC
This sequence comes from Plecotus auritus, assembly GCF_963455305.1. Taxonomy (NCBI): domain Eukaryota; kingdom Metazoa; phylum Chordata; class Mammalia; order Chiroptera; family Vespertilionidae; genus Plecotus; species Plecotus auritus. Next base: position 164,575,422 of record NC_137770.1, read on the forward strand.
AACTTACAGGCAACCTCTCTCAGTGAAGCTGGAAATCCTGCTCAGTCCTTCAAAGTTGATGTTTCTTCCCTTAAGGAACAATTCTTTAGTTGTCAAATATTACCGTCATTCAAGTATTCTCTTCATAAAATCCCCTAGTTTAGTTATTTGCTGAGTGGCTGTGCTCCTTGTGTAGGCCATGTGCTCTTCAGTCCGGACCGAGAACGTACCTTCAGGGGGAACACCTACCGGATTCAGACAGCCACACAGGTCTTGATTTGAATGTTGAAAATGAAGAGAAACTACTAGGCATTGCCTGTGTTATAGTCAATCAGTCAAAACTGACAATTCAAACTGAAGGGAAAAAAATTAAATATGATGTTGATTATTCAAAACAGCCATAATAACAACAATAGAAATTCTTGATAAGAACTTAATAAACAGTGTTAATACATTTAGAGATCCCTGGTTGGCATGGGGAAGCTTTTGAGATTATGAGATTATTTTATTTATTTATTTATTTACTATCTGGATTTTGAGGCACCACATAGGTCATGAGTATTCCACATTCAGGCCATGTCCAGGGGATTTTTATACATCGTGCAATACACATTCTAACTTTTCCCCTTCTTGAATAGCATGCTGCATATCAAGGTTAACCATTCTTCTTGCCACCTTCAAAAATTACATTCTCAGAGGAACTGCACAACCAAGTCAGATACTGTGGGCACACTTAATTAACTAAATGTCAGAGACCATAGTTGTTACAAATGACATAACAGGGAAAACAGGATAGGGCATAACCTTGAGATACTTGTTGCTACTAAGTGTTTTTAAAGAACTGTTCACTTGGGCATCATGCTTGTGGTCCCAAGAACAGTTTTAAAAATTAATGAATATTTCTATAAATGCTTTCAGTCTTCTAAAATTATTTTATGTTGACACATTATAAAAGGTTTAAAAACATGAAGAGGGAGGTTGTTACGATCTTTTTCTGCCTCCATTTTCCTCTCAACTATAAAGTTGTGTATTTAGCTGATCCTACCTTCAGGAAAATCACTTTATCAATCAGCATCTAGGTATGAATAGTCAGCATATTGAGAACCTATAAACAAGGTGTCTTTACTTCCTATTGCAGCATGACCGTGTAGACCTCCGCTGCTACTTGAGCTAGGAGACTGGAAATATTTCCAATGTCTTGAATTAAAATGAGGCCATATTGGAACAGAATCCACTATGGCTGGTGTCCTCTTTAGAAGCAGCCATACAAAGACAGACTTACCGTGAGAACGCCATGGGACGATGATGGCAAGGCGAGGAAACGCAAACATTGCCAGAAAACCACCAAAAGCTCAGGAGAGGCAAGGATGGATTCCCCTACAGGTTTCAGGAGAAGTCTGGCCTTGCTGACACCTTGACTTCCAGCTTGCCTCCTCCAAAAGTGGGAGACAATATACCATACCCCCATTGCTTTAAGCCACCCAGTCCATGATACCTTGTTAAAGCAGTCCTAGGAAACTAATCTGCCACCCAAACAAAGAAAAGAGTGACAGAAATTAATATAGGTCAAATTCAACACTGTTAATTAATTAATTAATTAATCTTGGAGCTAGTACCTTCTATACTGGCTTCCCTGCTATTTCCAACTGTTAAAAAAATTAAATTTCTGCTTTTTATAATTCATTCAACTTAGTTATAATCTCTCTAGAAAACAAGAAGGATGAACAAAATATGCACTATGTAAATTGTGCCCCATTTATTGGTCTTATCTGCCCCTAACCTTTTCATTCCTCCTACCTGGGATAAGGTATGTCAACAGAACAGCTTACTAAGGGAGATGCATCCTGTGAGAATACAATTCTTTTATTGACTAGAATTTTTATTTCTCCATGTGCAAACTAACATATCATAGGACTCAGCTGTATCATTAGAAAGAGCCTTGTGATTGTCATCCAGGATGGTGGAAAAATGATTTTTGGTTTACCTAACAGAAGAAAAAAAAAAAGCTGGAGTAACTAAGGGGGTGGGAGGAATCTGCCATTTGACAAATTTGGAAAAAAATGTCTTACCACCAATACCATAAATATCTTGTACCTTAAGTTATGGGTATCATTTCCTTATACTCACTTCACATAAAAATGAGTGAACATTTATAGTTATGTTAAAATGCATTTGGATTTACTGAGGAAAAAGGTATTATTGTTTACTTTTTCTAGTCTAATAATGTCTTCATTTTGCCAGGGGCTTGTAAGAACAGCTTACAAGAGGCACTTAAGCATGTCAACAAGCAGAGTACATTTATACCCTTTTAACAACGGTTCAGGATATAAGCAAGTGAAACAAAAGCTGCAGTCGGATTAAAGGAATAATTAAACTTTACAAATAGAACTGCAAGTAGGTGTGGAATTGCAGTAAGCACAAAAAATAGTGTCTTCAGCACTCACTTGTTTCTCACAAAAATGTGAATTAACTCCTTAAAGCGAAGTAGAAGTAATATATCCAGGAATGGGGAGAGAACAAAGAACTATGAAGTCTCAGTAAGTAGCAGGTACTGTGAAGTACAGACATGTGCAAACACTCAACGACAGTTACTACATACAGCCAACACTTAGGATAATCTGACAAAATGAAGATAATTGAGCTGGAAAAAAATGGATAGTTAACCTTTTAGGAAGAAAGGTTTTTATATAATGGAGATGCATGTGACCGAAATCCAGAAGCCCTCAAAACCAAAGCAAAACAAACAAACAAAGAAGGAATGTTTTGCATAGTGCCAATAAGGTTATGGGATAAAACTGCAATAATTGCTCTCTTCGGAAATGTGCCTTAAGGAAACAATGTATTAGTATTACCTGTACCAAAAAGCTACCCTGAAAGGATGGGGCTGAAGATATATTTCCTATTGCTATTAGTGTTTCCTGGAAGAGAGAGAGTCCTGGTATATATGTACTGTCTTTCACCTGTGGCTTAAAAAGTGCATCCTGAAAAAGCATGCCAGGGAGCCAACATCCTTTCATCCCTCTCGGGAGGTGTTTTGTTTCCTTCACTTTACAAGGCTGTTAACTGGGACACAATATAAACAATTCTGCCCTCCTCTCCTCCCTGGAGATGTGATGTAAGCAGAGCTGACTCTGCAGACACTGGAAGCTGTAATTTGGGTCAGTGAGTTGGAGATGAGAGATGGACTTCACATTGGAAGAGGGTCTCTCAAACTGATACAATGACCTTATGAAGAGAAAGGAAATTTAAAAAACCAACATTCTCTAATTCCAACCACCCACCAGAGTTGACCTACATTATTTAATTTTACATAATACTCTCTAATAATTTAAGGTAAGGTATACAATGTATAGTGATCAATTTTTTGATATTGCTATCTGACATAATACATAATACACTACACACATGGACAAGGAGATCCTCCTTGGATGTTTTCTACTAGGTTTAATGCTAATGAACTGTTACCATCGGGTCTGTTCAAAGATGAGCCCATCAAAGGAAGAATGTCACTTGCAGCAAAAACATCATTCTCTGGGTACAGCTTGCTCTTTGGGTTCCACATGAGAGTCCTGAGCTATTGCTGACTCAATTCTTACTTTCCTTAACTCTGTTTGAATTCATTTGAAATCTTTATTCCATAACATGCTTTGACAATGCTTTGGTTTTCTCCAGGACCTGAGAGTCTTTTTCATGTTCATTCCCTTCTGTTCTCTTTCATCGTCCCTTGACAATGAAGTTACTTCTCCTCTGTACTAAGGCACTTTCTTATTATATAGAAACAACATTCTATTTTAAAAACATATTTATTATTGAAATTATTACATATGTCCCCCATTCACCCCTTCTAGGCAATGTGCTACCTTTAAATAGCATTGCAATACATGTGTTGTACAGTTATAACAGCAAGAGAATAAAAACTGAACATAATACATAATATAGAATTAATGTATAATTTTCATGGATTCTCATCAGGTAGGTTTGATGCATGAAAATGTTAGGGTTCACTCGCCTCTGCATCTGACTTGGGGTGTGATGAGGACCAAGGCTTTGCCCAAGTCCCTCCCACATTCCTAATTACATAAGCTAACTTGACTAAGGATCAAGGCATTCTCATCAGGAAATAAAAGTAGACTCAGCATTCTGACCAGCCTTGCATGTCCAGTGGTCAGTCATGATGTCCTCGCAAGCCTTGCTTATAGGAAAGGACAGCATACAAGTCATTGCCATAGGCAAACAGACATCTGCACAGGATTTGATGCAACACCATCAAGATCTCAGGTGAAGGGGTGATTCCAGGTACAGTGTATCGTTGAGAGTAAAAATTAGCCTGCCCTATTTTCCATGTCAAAGGGAGAGTCTAGTGAAATGGGTATATACAGATGTGTTTTATTTATTTATTGGGTTTGGAAAGCCCAGCTTTGGGTCTCTCTTTGAGTGAGTATACATAGTCAGGAACCATTCTCCTCCTCACATGAAAAGTGATTTTCAGAAAGGTAAACCTTGGAGTTAAGGAGATGATGGATTGGCAGGAACTTTCTGTGGTGACCAGTCTCAGGACCCATTGTAGGAACTGAATTGATAAATTTCAGGCTCTCCCTAGAGACAATAAACACAACCAGGAGTGAACCACACATTCACCAAAGGATAAGCATGGAAGTTAGTTCTGAATAGAAATGGCTGGAGTTTAATCAAGAAAGAAGAAATGGGGAAATAGTGATGTTTAGAGAATGAATAAAAATTAAAACATATAATAACATATTTGTATTCATTGGATGATGGGACACCTCATTTATATCACAAATGTTCTTTAGCTAATCTCTGACACCAGCTTGAAGCTAGAATGCAGTGAGGCCTATAAAAACTGGAACATTTACTGGGGCTGGAGCATGTGCACTCTGAGTGTTTTTGTCCATTTTTCAGCATATACTACTACTCTCCCTATTCATTAAACTTGAGAAACTTCAATGGCACCAGACATACAGGTTTCCCCTGAGGCAGTGATTTCATCATTTGTCATTCTTAGTGATATAAAGGACACGTTAAGTACACGTATCAAAATACCACTGCACAGTGGGCAGAAGACTATTAGCTCCTCACTGCGCTATTCATTGCCATACAAAGCAAGTAAATAAATGTTTAATAAGAGACCCTTCTGCATTTAAAAAATAATAGGTCACACTGAACTCTAAAGATCAACTTGAATAAGTTCAGCAAAAGCCATAATCATTAGTCACAAGAGAAATTAATCACCAATGTCCCTGTAGTTGCATAATAAACACATAGTGTTTGGAGATAAATTTTCTCTTAACTTGGAATTTGCTCCTCTCTTACCAGTCTGAGAGCTCCGCTAAGACTGAACTGTTTCTCTGATGCCTTCCTGATTCAGAGGGTCCCCTGTGTTAGTGAGAACTCAGAGAATCAAGATGGCTCTACAGTGATCTGGGTTGGGAGATCCAGCAGATGATGTTGAAATTGTTTTAAGCACAACTTTGTTGATTGCTTATCACCTCTGATTAGATAAAATTAACATGTTCATGCATCCTGTTGTGCCACAAGCATAGATACAAGGTAAAACTAAGTTTATGTGAAATATGCATGGATTAAGATGCCTACAGACACCTGGCCTCTGGTTTAATGAAAACCACAACGAACCTATCACCTCTCCTCTGTTAGGATGGCTAGTATCAGAAAGACAAAAAGTAACAATTATTGGCGAAGATGTGGAGAAAAGGGAAGCCTCATGCACTGCTGATGGGAATTTAACTTGGTGCAGCCACAACGGAAATCCGAATGGAGGTTCCTAAAAAAATTAAAAATGCTACAGTATGACCCAGTAATACCACTTCTGGATTTTTATCCAAAATAAATCCAAAACACTAATTCAGAGAGATAATGCACCCTATGTCCATTGATGTGGTATTTATAATGGCCTCCAGTTTTGTGTATTCTTTGCAGCTCAGAAAATTCTGAAGGCATACACAGAACTTAAGGCCTGGATCTAAGTGGATCTCCTAAATTTGATGATTATAATTTTACTAGAGGTCTGGTGCATGAATTCGTGCATGGGTGGGGTCCAGCCGGCCTGCCCCGATGGGAGCCAGTTGGGCAAGGCTGGCGGGGAGGGAGGGACTGCGGGAGGTTGGCCAGCAGGCCCCCCCAATTGGGGTTGAGGGGGGGCAATCAGGGGGAAGGTCTGCCCCCAGATCAGGCCAGTTGGCCAGTCGCAGTGCACTTCATAGCGACCGGTTGTTCCAGTCGTTCAAGTCATTCCAGTCATTCCAGCTTTCCGGTCCCTTGGCTTTTATATATATAGATGATTATAATATCTAACACTAATGAACTATTATAGGTGTCCTTTTATTGGGGAAATCATCTTGCTTCATTAGAGGTGGCCACCTAATCTCTGTCAGTTAATGGATATGTCACTATGTCTTCTAATGAGGCCCTTAGCATGACCCTCCCCTTGCTTAATCATTAGTACTATAAAGAAAATGTGTACTCTGACCAAAGGAACCAAATGTATCCATATGTAATCAATATAGGCATTGATACTTAATGCCAAGAAATATTGAGTAGATAGGAGAAAAGGCTTGTTTTTCTATATTGTTCTTCTTTTCAGTGTTAAAGCTATGATAATAAGAATTGCCACTTCACTCTTCATCTGTGATTTGCCTCTGCATTATCCCTGATTTCTCTGCATAAATGCAATTATTTCTGGATTAGGGGAGGAGCACGAAGTCAGTGGAAAGGTAGGTGGTAGAGAAACAAAAACAAAAAGTGAAATTAAAGTGTTTTCACCAAACTCTTCTTGTCCTTTGATTCCTTCATCAAGCATCAGTTAACTTTCGGCTCTTTTCAGAAGTAAACATTTCATACACTTCAAAAGTATGTTTCAGAAGGTCCACTCCTACTTATAGAAGGTTCTTTACTTATGTTTACTTGCTTTTAGTCCTTTTAGTATGTGTTAGCTCTACAGAGGTTTTGGCCTTCAGAGAAGGAGGATATTCTACCCTGGTGTTAGTTGCTATTGTGGTGGCTTTTATCAAGCAGTCAGTGAGCACCAGGCACTAATATTTATAAAAAAATTATTACTTGGAAGGTATGTTTCCTAGTCACTGCCTTGGGAGGTGAAAGAACCTAAAAGTAAATGTGATGATGTATCTTATGCTGCATATTCCATATTGTAAAGGAAATGAGACAGGAAGCTCATATTAAGAAAAAAAATTAATGTGGGAATTATAGGATTAGTTAAGATTTAAAGTCATACTTTTGGGTCTATTCTAATTTTTATAGCTTTGAGTCAAATATTAGAATATTGGTCACACACAAATAAGAATATACTGATGTAGAGGGCATTGATTAGAAGACAGGAGTGTTACTTTCAATTTTCTGGGATTATGAGTTACCTTGTGGTTTAAATACTGACAGTGGCATTTAATTTGGATTCCAAAGGCTCTGATAATGCATCTTTAAAATCAACCTCTTATAAACCTAATTTTCAATAGATTCCATGGGAAATTTCTGAGTGCACTCAACTTTTTAGGGAAATTATCTGAATTCTCTGTCCAATGTGCTTTCTGGAGAGCTATTCTCAAAGTTAAATGTTCTAATGTCTGGACTGACATAGCTTGCCCCCACTCCCCAGAACCCCACTGCTGGCTTCAACACACCTGTGCACTGGGCTCTTCCCACCCTTTCCTTGCCCCACCCCCAAAGAATGGTCTTAAAGCATTTTATAATCAAGACAGTGAAGCTGGCTGGACAGACTAGTAGCAAGAACAAGACCTTAAATGTACCTTTGTGTCCCCCTCAAATAGTGTGGCACTGCAACATATCCATTGGAGTAATTCTGTTACCTCATTCTTTCAAGCCTTTCTCCATTTTTAAATCCTTTCCTCCTAAAATTATAATTAAAGAGGGATCAGAAACCAATGTTATTACAATGTGTTTTAAGTGTGAATACGGAAGTATAATATTGTGTCTTGTTTCTAAACCAAGCACAGGGGTGTAACTTGGAAGAGAAAATAAAATTTAGTGGGTGGGCCAGAAAAATACCAAAATTAAAATAAAATAAAATGAGCTGCATATGGCTGTGGTGGTAGTTGGTGCCAATAACTGATTCATCCCCATATGCACTCATTATGTGTTGAAGTGCTTCTCTTTGCAGGCTGCTTAATTAATATGTAAAACCCCAACTATGCAAGCCTGGGAACAGCAATAAAGAGGCCACAGAACAGGACATTCAGGGGACTAAGGCTCTGGTTTGCACTCACTCTAAAAAAAATTATTTGATGAGGTACATTAATCTCTCTACATAGTTTGTAATTAGGATGCCCTTACATTTCCACCTTACTAAGTGTTTTTAAAGGCTTTCAAATTTAGGTTATAAGTTTGATTATGGGCATATTATTAAACTGGAACTACTGCTACACAGAGCTTAATGTAAATAACTCCCAGTGGAGCTGGCTTCTGTCTATCTAGCCTGGTGCTTTGCTGCTGGCATAACCTAGTAGGAGAGTTTTTGAAGGAATGAAAATTTGCTGCAAAGTTATACTCCTTTTCTCTGTATTTAAAAACAGGGCTAATGTAGAAGTACTTATTTTGTAGACTTACAGCCATGAACCCTCTCTGGGTCCTTCTAGCTGCTAGCCAATTGTGTTAAAATCCTGGGTCCATTCATTCTCCCAACCTCTAGATGAGTACTTTACCTCTTACACTTCCTCCAAACCTCCAACATCCTCTCCCCGTTTTCCCTCTTAGCTGATATCTTTGCTTCCTGCTTCAATTCGGAGTTATCAGATGAAATACCACCCAGATCACCAAGAGCCCATCAACTCCTTGGACTGCCTCCCCACTTGTTATGAAAGAAATGGCTATGATTCTACAGAAAGCCCTGCCTATCATTTGTGTATCAGATCATGTCCCTCTTGACGGCTAAAAGATATCATCCAGCAATTCTCCTAAAACATCAACTATCTATCTAATCTATCTATCTCTCTATCTATCCATCTATCTATCTCTCTATCTATCCATCTATCTATCTATCTATCTATCTATCTATCTATCTATCTATCATCTATCTATCTATCATCTTTATAGTTTACTCGAGGCCCAGTGCACAAATTCGTGCACTAGTGGAGTCCCTTAGCTTGGTCTGTGGGATCAGGCTGAAACAGGCTCTCCAACATCCCCCAAGGGGTCCCAGATTGTGAGAGGGCACAGGCCAGGCCAAGGGACCCCACAGGTGCATGATCAGGGCCTGGAGGGACACGAGAGGTTGGCCAGCCAGGGAGCGATGGAGGGAGAGCTCCAGGGCATGTCCAGCCCTCTTGCTCAGTCCTGATCAGCTGGACTCCAGCAGCAAACTAACCTACCGGTTGGAGCATCTGCTCCCGGTGGTCAGTGTACATCATAGTGAGCAGTTGAGCGGCCTTAACATGTCATTAGCATATTATGCTTTGATTGGCTGAATGGACAAATGGACGAATGGGCATTTGCATATTAGGCTTTTTTACATAGGATTCCTATCAACTTTTAAAATTTTGCCATTTCTCCCTTCTTTAAAAATAAAAAGTCTGATTTCTTTTCCCTGGTTAATTATTACCCAATTTCCTTACTCTTTTTTTTGTTTTGTTTTATAGAACTTCTTCACGGTATTGTCTCTACTTCTCTCCCTCTTCCTCTCCTACAGAGTGAAAAATCCACTTCACTCTGTATTTTTCAACCCCCAACAATTCCATTGATCCTGTTGTTATCCATTTTACCAATGTCCTCTACACTGATGATAACTACTCAACCATCTTACTTATCAGCATCATATGGCATCATTGGTCATTTTCCTTTCCTTAAATCATTTAATTTACCTTTACTTACTTGTTTCCAGGTCACTAAAATTCTTATATTTCTTGCAATACCTGTCCTTTCACAGTACTGCCAGGTTGGGACACAAGAGATATTTGATGTCAGACTGGAGAGGAAGCAACAAAGCAGCAGTCATATCCTTTTTATGTTCAGAAGGTTGGTGTTGCAGTACAAGTCTCTGTTGTTGACGACCTGCCCGTGCACCTTGTTGTTAAGGGGCTCAAGGAAAGTAAGCCTGCAACACCTCTGTCTCTTTCCAGAGCTGCTTCATCAGCTTCTCTCACTCCTAGGATAGGTCCAGCAATAGTGACAGCCACGTGTAAACTGTTTAAACAGCTCCCAAGATTATAAACAGCTCCCATCCTATATAATAAAGAGGTAATATGCAAATTGACCATCACTCCAACACACAAGATGGTCAGCAGAGGAGGGCAGTTGGGAGGGACCAGGCCTGCAAGGGAGGGCAGTTGTGGGGGGACCAGACCCACAGGGGAGGGCAGTTGGGGGGGAACCAGGCTGGCAGGGGAGGACAGTTGGGTGGGACCCAGGCCTGTAGGGGAGGGAAGTTTGGAGGGACAAGGCCTGAAGGGGAGGGCAGTTGGGCGGGACCAGGACTGCAGGGGAGGGCAGTTGGGGGGGACCAGGCCTGCATGGGAGGGCAGTTGGGGGGGACCAGGCCTGTAGGGGAGGGCAGTTTGGGGGGGACCAGGCCTGTAGGGGAGAGCAGTTAAGGGCAATCAGGCTGGCAGGGCAGCAGTTAGGCATTGATCAGGCTGGCAGGGGAGTGGTTAGGGGGTGATCAGGCTAGCAGGCAGAAGCGGTAGGGGCAGTCAGGCAGGCAGACAGGTGAGTGGTTGGGAGCCAGCAGTCCTGGATTGTGAGAGGGATGTCCCAGATTGGAGATGGTGCAGGCTGGGCTGAGGGACACACACACACACACACACACACCCTGGGCACGAATTTCATGCACTGGGTCTCTAGTGATTATATAAGGCCAATTCCCTATAATAAATCCCCATCTAGACCAATACTATGGTTCTTCTTTCTGATCACATCCTGACAGGTACATCCTTCTATCCACTAGTTATTCTTTTTGTCCTTTTTCTAGTTCTTCCTCTTATCATTGATGTCATAATGTTGGTATGCCTCAACTCCAGAATTTGGTCCTCTTTTCTTCTGTCTATCCCCTACTTTCTTCTTTCAGTCTCATAGCTTTAGATGACATCTATAACTCAACATATGGATAGATTACATCTCAATGTAGATACTGACCAAGATACAAGTCCAGAGCTAGAGGAGCTGAAGGAAAAAGGAAGGAGGGAGAGAGAGAGAGAGAGAGGAGAGAGAATAGTCTAATAGTGTAAGAAATCTTTTGGCAATGCCTTCCCTGTAAAAGCAAAACTTGTACAATGGCATAAAATGCTTCACATCATCTGACTCCTAATTTCCAACTCTGTTTTCTGTTGCTCCTCACTCCAGCAACACTAGCTTCCCAGCTGTTCTTCAACATCCAGATACATTCTCCCTTTGGGCACCTTCCTCTAACAGTTTCCTCCACCTGGAATGCTCCCCTTCATTGTTCTCTTGACCAAACCACTTATCTTCTTCAAATCCCATTTAGGTAACTAAATTTAATAAAGTCCAACTTGACTGCTATTTAATACTATAAATTATCCATTATGCCCTTTGCCCTGCTTGCAATTACTTTTATTTCCATAACAATGTCCATCTTCTGACATCCTACATAATTTACTTATATATTTATTGTTCAAAGACTCTCCCCACAATCATTATAGTTCTATTGACCTAGAACCTTTGTCCAATGATGTATTCCAAAAGCATGGAGCAGAGCCTGCCTTGTAGCAGTAGTAGTAGGCATTGAACAATTATTTGTCAAATGAATGAATGAACACAGGAGATGAATTTTTATTTCTTCACAATGAATGGTGGACAATTTTGGCTCATCTTAGACTCCATGTGCTGGCATTAAGTAATTTCTAATGGCACTTGTCTTCTTTCTCATCCAGAATACATTCCCTACCTTTAATCTTTTTTCTAACCCCTTCCCTCACAAATGTCCTTGTTCCCACCTATGTACTCCATGTCCTTTCTCATTTTTATATCTCTATCAACATGGCACTATGGGGTCTCCTTTGTAGCAAAACCACTAAGCATCTGGTATTCATGACTTTTAACTTGTCTTCCCTTTCATTATTAAATTAATTCAACAGGTAACATGTCATCATATACTATGTGTCCTGGGAAATAGAACAATGACCAGCAATATTCACCACCCTTTATTTATTAAATAGAAACACACTTATTAACTCACATAAAACAACTAATCCCTCTGTCATACCTATGGGGGTGATAATTGGGAAAAAGTTGTTAATGATATTTCAGAACTTTTAGAGTCTTAGAGGGACTCCAGAATAGTCATCATATTCACCAAACTTTCTGGAATCAGGGGCAAGGTGGGAGGTGATTACACTATGAGAACTTCGCATGTGGATATTAGCATTCTGCATAGGTTACATGGTAGTTAACAGGCTGATATTTTAATAATAGAAATAGTTACTTTTAAAAATACATATAAGCTAGCATTTCTCAAAATTGCATAGCAGGAACAGAGACTGACTTACACAATTGTCAAAATATTCCTTCTATTCTCATTATTAGTTCTAATATCTCCTAATAGCCTTTCCTTAATATTTTATTCATGTTCTGTTTTCCTATGTTCCCCAAGAATAGAACTGCATTAAAATAGTATCCATTCTATTTTGAACCATATACTAATATTGTTTAGATTAATACTGAAAACACCTTAAGTTTAAGTAAAACTTTGATAATTTTTAAAGCAGTTGAAGACTATCTAATGGTGATAGATATTGTAATAACAATGCTCATGTAGTATAATACTCACATGTGAAAAAGTTAAAGTCATAAAAGAACATATATACTATAAATATAATTATAATGTATTTTATTGTAATGGAGAAAAAATATTTGGACAATTGTGTACCAAACTGACAACATATCTAATGCCTATTGTTTACTTTGCTAATTTTAATGGCATATATGTAAACTACTTCTATTTCTTTCCTTTCTGTCCTCAAAAATGATTTCTGGTAAGGGGAGAAGTGATCACAGAACATTTCAATTTTTGTACCATTTTCACTTCAATAAAAATAATATATAATTGTATAATTATAAAAATATAGAGAAAAAATATTTAATTCATCTAGAAACACTGAAAATATATCTCAATCTTTATCCCCTTTAATTTGAACATTGCTTTTTTTGGTTGGTTTATTTTGTACTAAAGAATTGTTTATTATACTTTAACTTAAAAAATAATGAAGTAGTTTATTTATACATCATCCTCTTAAGCCCTTTAATTTTATATGTAGATATTTATAATTACAGAATGCATAACCACTTGTCCAAGGAAAGGAGAACAGGCCTAACATTTTTGGTCATTCCTCTCATTGCAAAAGTTGTATTTACTACAAAGGTACTCAGAAAAAATACACACATAAATTACATATTACTGAAGTGTCTGCTCCTACTAATACTAATTTTATGAGTATTATGCTATTAGAATAAAAAATAGTGACTGACTTTACAACCTTTCCTCAGATTTAAAGTATTGTAAAAATGTTGTACATGTTATATTATCAACTAAAATTACTTCAGACTCTAGGGAAATTTTTCCATTTTTAATACAAACTTTCTTTATTAGAAAGTATTTCCTTCAATACAGTGGAAGCTTACAATTATTTTACAGAAAAAAATTACATGTGGACTTGATTACAATAAGTCACAACACTTCAATGTTCCAACAATTGCGTCCCATAGTCAGATAAACAATGTGTGAGAAAGTAAAGGTACCCATTTTTGAAATAAAATCAGTGGTTGCCAAGAGATGCTGTGCTTGCTCACAAAGAACATCTCATCATATCTTCAGTCTCATTAGTAATAAATGTCATCATTAGTTCAAACAACCTCAAACCTGTGTTCAAATATTTCTTAGGTTTCTAATTTCCTTTCCTGTGGCTGGCACTTCAAGTGTCTATACAAGACTTTTATTGGGCACTTAAAATGAATAGTAGACTCTTGTCTAGAGCCAATTCTTCCTCCATTCCAGCATAAAAGGGAAAACAGTAACTATATCAATTCTCGGTGAGGAGCAAAAAACATTTACTTTTAAATGGGAAAAATCGCCACTCCAAGTGCAAAGCAAATTATGCTGGCTGGTTTTCTTCTCAAATTCTCTGGTTTAACCCCTGACAAAAGTTAATACAGGCAAGGGTCTTCATTGTTTTCCTACTCATGGACGTCTTCCCAGAATATCCTTATAGAAATCTGAAAGAACCACGGGGCTTCATGGAGCTTTCTACCACACACAAGGAGCACCAGACTGAGAAATCTGGCACCATCATCCTCTCTCCACCACTGAGCAGGTCGTGGGCAAAACAAAACAAGCATTGTGAGACAAAGCAAAAATCACATTTCACTCCCATCTTTGCTGGACTTGTAAATGAAAAGATCTTGAAATAACATATGGCTTAAAACTAAAATTGTAGCCCTAACCGGTTTGGCTCAGTGGATAGAGCGTCAGCCTGCAGACTGAAGGGTCCCAGGTTTGATTCCGGTCAAGGGCATGTACCTGGGTTGCGGGCACATCCCCAGTAGGGGGCGTGCAGGAGGCAGCTGATCGATGTCTCTCTCTCATCGATGTTTCTAACTTTCTATCCCTCTCTCTTCCTCTCTGTAAAAAATCAATAAAATATATTAAAAAAAACAACTAAAATTGTATTAAAGGATGACTAATAAACAGACTTGTTTACTGCACAATCACACAACTCACCCATAGTACAACCCAAGACAACTCTTTCAAATACATGATATTCATAATCCTTCTTGTTTTAGGTTGTTCTGGAAGTTGCCTGCATCTTTCTAAATAATCAAGAGACTGCCATTTCTTGATTATCTGCTTCAAACATTACTAATTATCATTGTATATGACGATCTCATTTACTCATACTCCTCACCACCCCCACCTGTCCACTCTCAGTATATCTAATGCCTATTGGTTACTTCGCTCATTTTAATGGTATATACATAAACTACTTCTATCTCTTTCCTCTTCTATCCTCAAAAGTGAAGCCTTCATCTTGATTCTGCATTTTACAAAATGATGTGAGTGTCCCTAACCTATGTTCCCCTCTCCTTTCTCCTTTGACTTTATCTTCAGTGCTTTTACAATGCCGAGTTTGGTCACATTTACATCACAATCTAAAACCTCACTCTCTCCTGTTTTATCCACCCTTTGATTCCAATTGGTGAAAATGCATTATGTATAAGTATTGTTCACAGTTTAGAATAATGATTACATGGACTCCTAGGATGAAATTTCTTCCCTTGAAAAATTTGCAAAAATGTTCCTTGATTTTCAAATTTACATGATTTTCCTTCGAAAGGGCGTCCTTTCATTCTTCACTTTTTTCATATAGTTAATTTCTTCTGACATACTGTCTGATCTCTGGAATCCTCTCTCCACACAGAGATCTTTTTACCGATCTTTTCCTTCCTTTGCTGCAATAGAAAATACTTGTTCTCTGTTTGTGGCACTGACATTTGAGATGTGCTATGCATCATGCATATGAGTGGGAACCAGTAATTCTTAAATCCCAGTTTTCCTTTTGCTTGGTTTAGCACCTGTCTTATTGGAGACTAACCTCAAGTCTAGTCTTCAGAATATCTGTTGTGGGGAAAGAGAGGAGTGTATACAATGTGCTCTTCATATTTTGGATGGGGTGTAAAAGTGTCAGAATAATTTCCTGAAAATATGTTAATGAAATTGTTTCATTGTATACATTCACATGATATTGCTGTGTGAAATGGAACACTAACCAGTTTGCTCTTCATTTCCAGTTAAGATTATTTTATTTTTCTCTGTAGGGATTTTTATGTTTTCTTTATCCCTAGAGTTCTAAAAGTCCACAATGCTAAGTATGTGGGGTTCTTTTTTTAATGCTGTCTAATAATGTACTCTTTTGTCTTTTCTCTTAGAATATCCATAGATCTCTGAAGAATCTCTTCTGCTTTTTTTTTTTGGATAATTTTCCTTATTTTCTTTATGTTATTTTTGTTGAAATCCTAGTAATCAGATATTGGATGCCCTCAATTGGTTTCTTTCTCTTAATTATTTTCTCTCCTGAGCATTGCATTCAAATGTTATATTTTGTGAAAACTCTATTTTCCAAGGTCTTTTCTTTTTTAAAAACTCCTGATCATTTTCTAATTGTTTTCTTATTCTTACAATCCAGTTCTCTAATATGGATACAATATCTTCTTGAATCCTTCTGAGTGTACCAATTAGAAGTTCTGCCCCTTTGTTTTATCTATGAACAATTTTGTTTCTTTCTTTTTAAATCTTTATTATTGAAAGTATTACACAGGTCCTCCTTTCCCACCCATTAACCTCTTCCAGCCCTCTCCTGTCCCCCTCTCTCCCAAGCCCTCAATACCCCATTTTCTGTATTTTCAATTTCATGTTAAAGATGTCATCAAGCATACATTTATACTGGGTCTTTCATTTAAATTTTAAGGTGACGTAATAGGAAGGCTGATGGATGACTCTGTGCATGTGAACTAAGCCATTTCTGGACTAGACTATTTGTGGAGGGGGCCACCTCATGTGCCAGATGTGGCTTGAATCTAAGTCACCAACACCCACTCTAGCTTCCCCAGAGTTTGTCCCAGAAGCTGTGATTAATATCTCTGTTAATAAGCCTCCAGTTGCTGCCTGGGGTTGGAATGTGAGGTGTGTGTGCTTTGCTGGCAGCGTATTATTTGTAAAGTTGGAATAGTGGAGTGGAAAGGTTGACAGTTCTATATATATACACTGTGAAGTGACTGCATCTCCTGTATTTTGCAGCACATCTCACTCTGACCTTGCAATTTCAGAGGTCAGGGCTCTGTGTTGTTGTGCTGGGGGTCAGCTCCCTGCTATACTCCTGAATACATATTTATCCATAGCTTTCTCAACTCTCTTTAGCCTGTCAATGCTGACACATTGACTTTCCTTAATTCAGAAAGATGTTAAAATATTCTTCAAGCTGATGAATTTATTATGCCATGGTTTTGTAATTCACCTAGTATGATTTAAGCAGAGTCACATAAGTAAAAGAATATAGATGTCTCCTCTTTGTCCATCTTGAAATAGACATGCACTGCCTAATAAAAAAAAAACACACAGTTTAAGTGACATGCTCAAGCAAGAGACTTTATAGATAGTAAAACAGTGTTATTATTTCTAAAAAAGATTCCCCTTAGATATCCTCTTTTGAATCATTAGATATATATTTTTTAACATATCCATTCATAAACATTTAGGCAAAAAATGTGGAGTTATATCACTTGTAAAAGTCTTAAAACAAAACAGAAACAAACACAAATATAGAGAACAAATGTATAGAGATGATCACCAAATGGCGGGAGGGTTGGAGCGATGGGTGAAAAAGGTGAAGGTATTAAGAAGGACAAATAGGAAGTTACAAAATAGTTATGGCATGTATGGCACAACATATGGAATATAGTCAATAATATTATGATAACTATGTATGGTCCCAGGTGGGTACTTGAATTATCGGGGGATCCCTTTTTATATTATATAACTACTAGAGGCCCGGTGCACAAAATTCGTTTAAAGGGGGGGAGCTAGTGTGTGTCCCTCAGACCAGCCTGCACCCTCTCCAATCTGGGACCCCTCGAGGGATGTCTGACTGCCTGATTAGGCCCAATCCCACTGGGGAACAGGCCTAAACAGCCAGTTGGACATCCCTCTTACAATCCAGGACTGCTGGCTCCCAAAGGCTCACCTGCCTGCCTGCCTGATTGCCCCTAACCACTTCTGCCTGCCAGCCTGATCCCCCCTAACCACTCCCCTGTCAGCCAGATTGATACCTAACTGCTCCCCTGCCAGCCTGTTTGCCCCTAACTGCCCTCCCCTGAAGGCCTGGTCACCCCTAATTGCCCTCCCCTGAAGGCCTGGTCACCCCTAATTGCCCTCCCTTGCTGGCCTGATCACCCACAACTGCCCTCCCTTGCAGGCCTGGTCCCTCCCAACTGCCTTCCCCTGCTGGCCATCTTGTGGCGGCTATCTTGTGTCCACATGGGGGCAGACATCTTTGACCACATGGGGGCAGCCATCTTGTGTGTTGGAGTGATGGTCAATTTGCATATTACTCTTTTATTAGATAGGATAGGATTGCATTACATGGAAAATGATAATATTTGTGCCCAGCCATTATGGCTCAGTAGTTGGATGTTGAACAATGAACCAGGAGGTCATGGTTTGATTCCCAGTCAGGGCACATGTCCAGGTTGTGGGCTCCATCCCCAGTATGGGTTGTGTAGGAGGAAACTGATGGATGATTCCCTCTCATCATTAATGTTTTTATCTCTCTCCATCTCCCTTACTATCTCTGAAATCATTAAAAAACATATATATATGATAATATTTGTTACATATAAATACCCATTTTCAATTAATTTTATTATCAAATGGTTTAAGAGCAACTAGTCTTCTGTTGAGCTCACAATATAATATACAGATGATGTATTAAAAAATGGTACACCTGAAACATATATAATTTTATTAACTAATGTCACCCCAATAAATTCAATCATTTAAAAAAACAACAACTAGTATTTAAATAAAAAATAATTACCATAATTTTTGCTCATTTAAATTTCTATTTGTTTTTTTTTTTTTTTTTTTTTTTTTTTTTTTTTTTTTTCAAATTTTTATTAAGGTATTATATGTGTACATATCTTATCATTGCCCCCGACCCCCACCCCACTCCCATATATGCCCTCACCCCCCAATGTTTTGCATCCGTTGGTTACTCTTATATACATGCATATAAGTCCTTCAGTTGATCTCTTATTTCCCCCACCTCTCCCTAACCTTACCCCTGTAATTTGACAGTCTGTTTGATGCTTTACTGCCTCTGTAACTATCTTTTTGTTCATCAGTTTATAATGTTTTTCATTATCCCCAAATGAGTGGGATCATGTGGTATTTTTCTTTCATTGACTGGCTTATTTCACTTAGCATAATGTTCTCTAATTCCATCCAAGTGCCTACAAATGGTAGTAATTCCTTCTTTTTTACGGCAGCATAGTATTCCATTGTGTAGATGTACCATAGTTTTCTGATCCAGTCATCTGTTGATGGGCATTTAGGCTGTTTCCAAATCTTAGCTATTGTAAATTGTGCTGCTATGAACATAGGGGTGCATATATCCTTTCTGATTGGTGTTTCTGGTTTCTTAGGATATATTCCTAGGAGTGGGATTACTGGGTCAAATGGGAGTTCCATTTTCAGTTTTTTGAGGAAACTCCATACTGTTCTCCACAGTGGCTGCACCAGTCTGCATTCCCACCAGCAGTGCACGAGGGTTCCTTTTTCTCCGCATCCTCGCCAACACTTGTCGTTTGTTGGTTTGTTGATGATAGCCATTCTGACAGGTGTGAGATGGTATCGCATTGTTGTTTTGATTTGCATCTCTCGGATAATTAGTGACTTTGAGCATGTTTTCATGTGTCTCTTGGCCTTCCTTCTGTCTTCTTTCGAAAAGCTTCTATTTAGGTCCGTTGCCCATTTTTTTATTGGATCATTTATCTTCCTTTTATTAAGTTGTATAAGCTGCCTGTAGATGTTGGAAATTAAACCTTTATCAGTGATACCATTTGCAAATATGTTCTCCCATACAGTGGGGTTTCTTGTTGTTTTGTTGATGGTTTCTTTTGCTGTGCAAAAGCTTTTTATTTTGATGTAGTCCCATTTGTTTATTTTCTGTTTGGCTTCCATTGCCCTAGGGGCAGTATCACTGAAAAAGTTCTTTTGGCATATGTCTGAGATTTTGCTGCCTGTGGATTCCTCTAGTATTTTTATGGTTTCCCGTCTTATATTTAAGTCCTGTACCCATTTTGAGTTTATTTTTGTGTATGGTGTAAGTTGGTGATCTAGTTTCATTTTTTTGCATGTATCTGTCCAATTTTCCCAACACCATTTATTAAAGAGACTGTCTTGACTCCATTGTATGCTCATGCCTCCTTTGTCAAATATTAAATGCGCATATTGGTTTGGGTCGATATCTGGATTCTCTATTCTGTTCCATTGATCTATATGTCTGTTCTTGTGCCAGTACCAGGCTGTTTTGAGGACAGTGGCTTTGTAATACAGCTTGAAATCTGGTATTGAGATCCCTCCTACTTTATTCTTCTTTCTCAGGATTGCTGTGGCTATTCGGGGTCTTTTTTTATTCCAGATGAATTTTTGGAGAGTTCTTTCTAGGTCTGTGAAATACGCCGTTGGTATTTTAATGGGGAGTGCATTGAATCTATAGATTGCTTTGGGTAGTATGGACATTTTAATGATGTTGATTCTACCAATCCATGAACATGGTATGTTCTTCCATCTGTTTACATCTTCCTCTATCTCTTTTTTCAGTGTCCTGTAGTTTTCCGCATATAGGTCTTTTACCTCCTTGGTTAGGTTTATTCCTAAATATCTTAATTTTTTTGGTGCGATGGAAAATGGGATTGCTTTTTTAGTCTCTCTTTCTGTAAGTTCATTGTTGGTGTATAGAAATGCCATAGATTTCTTGGTGTTAATTTTGTATCCTGCTACATTGCCGAATTCATTTATTAAGTCTGTTAGTTTTTTGATGGAGTCTTTCGGGTTTTTTATGTACAATATCATGTCATCTGCAAATAAGGACAGCTTTACTTCTTCTTTTCCAATTTGGATGCCTTTTATTTCTTCTTCTTGTCTAATTGCAGTGGCTAATACTTCCAGTACTATGTCAAACAGGAGTGGTGAGAGTGGGCATCCCTGTCTTGTTCCTGTTCTTAGGGGAAATGGTTTTAGTTTTTGCCCATTGAGTATGATGTTAGCTGTGGGTTTATCATATATAGCTTTTATGATGTTGAGGTATGATCCTTCTATTCCCACCTTGTTGAGAGTTTTTATCAAGAAAGGGTGCTGGATTTTGTCAAATGCTTTTTCTGCATCAATTGATATGACTATGTGATTTTTATCTCTCAATTTGTTTATGTGATGTATCACATTTATTGATTTGCGGATATTGAACCATCCTTGCATTCCTGGGATAAATCCTACTTGGTCATGGTGTATGATCTTTCTGATGTACTGCTGGATCCTATTTGCTAGAATTTTATTGAGGATTTTGGCATCTACATTCATGAGGGATATTGGCCTGTAATTCTCCTTCATTGTGTTGTCTTTATCTGGTTTTTGTATTAGGGTGATGCTGGCTTCATAGAAGGAGCTGGGAAGTGTTCCTTCCTCTTGAATTTTTTGGAATAGTCTGAGGAGGATAGGTTTTAGTTCTTCCTTGAATGTTTGGTAGAACTCTCCTGTGAAGCCGTCTGGCCCCGGGCTTTTGTTTGCCGGAAGCTCTTTGATGACTGCTTCAATTTCTTCCATAGTTACTGGCATGTTGAGCTGTTTAGATTCTTCCTGATTGAGTTTTGGAAGGTTATATTTTTCTAGGAATATGTCCATTTCCTCCAGGTTGTCCAGTTTGTTGGAATAGAGTTGTTCGTAGTATTTTTTAACAATCCTTTGTATTTCGGCGGGATCTGTTGTTATTTCACCTCTTTCATTTCTGATCTTGTTTATTTGGGTCCTCTCTCTTTGCTTCTTGGTGAGCCTGGCTAGAGGTTCATCAATCTTGTTTATCCTTTCAAAGAACCAGCTCTTGGTTTTGTTGATCTTTTGTATTGTTTCTTTGGTCTCTATGTCGTTTATCTGTGCTCTGATCTTTATTATTTCCTTCCTTCTGCTTACACTGGGCTTTTCTTGTTGCTCTTTTTCTAACTCTTTGAGTTGTTGGGTTAGGTAATTTATTACCCCTGTTTCTTGTTTTTTGCAGTAGGCTTGTAGAGCTATGAACTTCCCTCTCAAGACTGCTTTCGCTGTGTCCCATAGATTTTGGATTGTAGTGTTTTCATTGTCATTTGTTGTCATGATGTTTTTTATTTCTTCTTTGATCTCTCTGGTAACCCAGTCATGGTTTAATAGCATGCTGTTTAGTCTCCATGTGTTTGATTTCTTTGGGTTGTTTTTATTGTAGTTGATTTCCAGTTTTATGCCACTGTGGTCTGAGAAGATGCTTGATATGATTTCTATCTTCTTGAATTTGAAGAGACTTTGCCTATGTCCCAACATATGGTCTATCTTTGAAAATGACCCATGTGCGCTTGAGAAGAATGTATATTCTGTGGCTTTGGGGTGAAATGTTCTGAAGATGTCAATGAATTCCATCTGGTCTAGTGAGTCATTTAGGATTGATGTTTCTTTGCTGATGTTTTGTTTAGAGGATTTGTCCAATGGTGATAGTGGGGTATTAAAGTCTCCTACTATGATTGTATTGCTGTCAATGTCTCCCTTAATATCCTCCAGGAGTTTTTTTATGTATTTGGGTGCTCCTGTATTGGGTGCATATATGTTTACCAGAGTTATTTCTTCTTGTTGGATTGCTCCCTTTAGTATTATGAAATGGCCTTCCTTATCTCTTGTTATGTCCTTCAGTTTGAGATCTAATTTGTCAGAAATAAGTATTGCTACCCCAGCTTTTTTTTCAGTTCCATTTGCCTGGAAAACCTTTTTCCATCCCTTCACCCTCAGTCTGTGTGCGTCTTTTTTTCTGAGGTGGGTTTCTTGTAGACAGCAGATATATGGGTCGTGTTTTCTTATCCAATCTGTTACCCTATGTCTTTTGATTGGGGCATTTAATCCATTTACATTTAAAGTTATTATTGATAGGTACTTATTTGTCGCCATTCCTATTCTTTACCCCTGTGTTACTTCTTCGCTTCCTGTTTCTTTCTTTCTTTTTTTTTTTTTTTTTTACAGTAGACCCTTTAGCATTTCTTGCATTGCTGGTTTGGTGGTAATAAATTCCCTTAGTCCTTTTTTGTCTGTGAAGCTCCTGATTTCACCTTCAATTTTGATTGACAGCCTTGCTGGGTACAGTATTCTTGGATTCAGCCCCTTCCTTTGCATGACTTTGTATATTTCATTCCATTCCCTTCTGGCCTGATGAGTTTCTGTTGAGAAATCAGTTGCTAGTCTGATGGGGGTTCCTTTGTATGTAACTTTCTGTCTCTCTCTTGCTGCTTTTAAGATTCTTACTTTGTCGTTGGTGTTTGCCAATTTAATTATAATGTGCCTTGGCGTCGGTCTTTTGGGGTTCATTTTGCTTGGGACTCTGTGAGCTTCTTGGATTTGTGTGGGTTTTTTCTTCCCTATATCTGGGAAATTTTCTGTCATTATTTCTTCAAAGAGGTTTTCTATTCCTTGCTCAGCTTCCTTTCCTTCTGGAACCCCTATTATGCGGATGTTGTTTTGTTTCGTGTTGTCCCAAAGTTCCCTTAGACTCTCCTCCTGCCTTTTAATTTTTTTTTCTAGAAGTTGCTTTTCTTGGGTATTTTTTTCCATCTTGTCTTCTAGCTCACTGATGCGGTCCTCTGCTTCTTCTAGTCTACTCTTGATGCTTTCTATTGAGTTCTTTACAGCAGCGATGTCATTTTTCATTTCTTCTTGGTTCTTCTTCATTTCCTCTTGGTTCTTGCTCATATTGTCGAATTTGTCTTCCATTCTTTTCAGCCACCTTATGACCATTTCTCTGAATTCTTTTTCTGGAAGGTTGCTTGCCTCCATTTCGTTTACTTCCTTTTCTGGTGATGCTTGCTTTTCTTTCATATGCGGGCTGCTTCTTTGTCTCCCCATGGTCTCTCTTCTCTGGGTGTCTGGTTATGTAGTTCTCTCTCTCCTTTCCGTGGTGGAGTGTAGAGCTCCTCTGAACCCGTGTGCTTGCGCCAGTTGGGGAGCGTTGTTCTGGGGCTCGCAGCTGTTCTTGGGGTGCCACAGTTGTGGATTCTCAGGCTTCAGATAAGCTCCACTTTCCGGATCAAGATGGCGCAGACTCCGCGTCCAAGCCTGCAGCTCCGGGAGGGGACCCAGCCGCAGTTGGTGCTGCCAGGTCAGGGGAAACCCGTTCAGCAGTCCCCCACCTCCTTCTGGAATTCAGCTGTCTCCCAACCAGCCAACAAACACTCCTTGTGCGTCCCTCAGCTGCTCTTTCTTTCTGCTCCGGGACAAGGCTCGGAACACGTCTGTCTATTCCGCCGCCATTATTCCCTCCTCTAAATTTCTATTTGTTTCCTTAAAAATTCTCTCTAACTTTCTTATCAATTAAACTTTGTTTCCATGAATTTTTACAACATCCTGAAAATGATAAAGGTGGTTTCAAATTTTTATAGAATATTAGTGTGAACTCTTTCAGAGTGACTAATGACAGAAATAATACAATATGCAAATGGGAATCTTTAGATTTGAAAATGAAACAACAGATCATCAAACCAAACCACTTAATAATAAGAAAAATAATCAGGAAGATTTTAGGAGAATGCCACAAGTAAATAGAAAAGAAGTGGAAAACACTACTTTAAAATCTCATTAGGAGGTTCCATTTCCAGAATAGCAGTGCTGAGAACTGAGGACCCAATGCCACAGAAAAGCAGCTGTAAATGGAGCAATGAAACAGCACAACCAACAGGATCTGACTTTATTAAACACTTCACGCTATTAGAGCAAACACACATTTGTTCAAGCATCCATGTAACAAACACCACAACAGATTATATATTGATTCATGATTCATAAAATACCTCAGGTGCTTAAAACATTAAAATCATACAAAGTATGTTCTCTGATACCAATGAAGTCAATTAAAAATTAATGACAGAAAGAAAATAGGAAATTATGCAATCACTTAAATATTAAACAACACACTTCTATATAATCCATAAATCAAGGAAGCCTCAGTGTTTTAAAATACATAGAACTATGCCCAGCTGGCCTGGCTCAGTGGTTGAGCATTAACCTATGAACTAGGAGGTGACTATTAGATTCCCAGTCAGGGCACATGCCCGGGTTGTAGGCTCAATCCCCAGTATGGGGTATGCAGGAGGCAACCGATTAACAATTCTCTTTCACTATTGATGTTTCTAGATCTCTCTCCCTCTCTCTTCCTCTCTGTAATCAATAAAAATATATTTTAAAAATAAATAAAATAAAATACATGGAACTAAATGAAAATATAAATTAAAAATAAAAATAAGTCCAAGACATCTAAAATACTATTGATAGAAGTTTAAAACAATAAAAATGTATAATAATATATGAGGCCTCAAATCAATAATATAACTCAAAAAATTAGAAAAATATAGCAAACTTTCTGCCATAAAGAGAAATTTATAAGCAACTAAAATTCAGAAATCAACTAAAATTAAAATAGGTAAACAATTGAGAAAATCAACAAAACAAGATTTGCTTATAAAAAAATCAGTAAAGTCATACATCACTAACTATAGAAATTAAACAGAGAATACTATATCAGATTCTGCAGAAAATTACAAGGAACATAAGAGAATACTACAAACAAAATCATGTTCATGAATTGACAACTTTGAAGAAATGAATCAATTTTTGAAAGATATAACTACAATTACTCAACAAAGATAAATGAAGCAACCAAACTACACTATTACTAGAACCATTAAAGATATTGAATTTGAAAATTAAAAGTCCTGAAAATAAAACAAACGAACAAAGAGAAAACAAGATACTCCACCTCACAGCCAGATGGTTTCACTAAAAATTCTACAAAACATTAAAAAAAAAAAAAAGTTTACACAATTTATTCCAAAAAATAGAGCAGGAAAAATGCTTCCCAAATTATTTTATGTAATTAGTATTACTGCAATACCAAAACTAGACAGAGAAGGTAATTAAGAAAAAAGGAAGGAGAATGAGGAGAAATACAGACTATTATCTATCATGAACTTTGATGCAAAATTACTCAACAAAATATACCAAATCAGCAAGATGTAAAAAATAATTATACATTATGTTCAAGTGGGGTTTTTTTTGCATATTAACTTCTTTATTGTTTAAGGTATTACATATTTGTCCTCATCCCCCCATTACCTTCCCAAACCACCCCCCACTCATGCCCTCAACCCCTTGTTGTCTGTGTCCACTGGTTAGGCTTATATGCATTCATACAAGTCCTTTGGTTGACCTCTCCCCCTTAACCCCACCCTCCCCTACCTTCCCTCTGAGGTTTGACAGTCTGATTGGTGCTTCCCTATCTCTGGATCTTTTTTTGATCATTAGTTTATGTTGTTCATTATTTCCCATAGAGGAGTGAGATCATGTGATATTTATCTTGCTCTGACTGGCTTATTTCACTTAGCATAATGCTCTCCAGTTCATCAATGTTGTTGCAAATGCTAGGAATTCCTTCTTTTTAAGCACAGCATAATATTCCATTGTGTAGATGTACCAGTTTTTTAATCCACTCATCTGCTGACGGGCACTTAGGCTGTTTCCAAATATTAGCTATGGTAAATTGTGCTGCTATGAACATAAGGGTGCATATATCCTTTCTGATTGAAGTTTCTAGCTTCTTGGGATATATTCCTAGAAGTAGTATTACTGGGTCAAATGGGAGTTCCATTTTTAGTTTTTTGAGGAAAATCCATACTGTTCTCCACAGTGGCTGCACCAATCTGAATTCCCACCAGCAGTGCACAAGGATTCCTTTTTCTCCGCATCTTCTCCAACATTTGTCGTTTATTGATTTGTTGATGATAGCCATTCTGACAGGTGTGAGATGATACCACATTGTCGTTTCGATTTGCATCTCTCGGATAATTAGTGATTTTGAGCATGTTTTCATATGTTTCTTGGCCTTCCTTCTGTCTTCTTTCGAAAAGATTCTATTTAGGTCCCTTGCCCATTTCTTGATTGGATTGTTTATCTTCCTTTTGTTGAGTTGTATGAGTTCCCTGTAGATGTTGGAGATTAAACCCTTATCAGTGATAACATTGGCAAATATGTTCTCCCATGAAGTGGTCTTTCTTGTTGTTTTGTTGATGGTTTCTTTTGCTGTACAAAAGCTTTTTATTTTGATGTAGTCCCATTTGTTTATTTTCTCTTTAGCTTCCATTGCCCTAGGAGCGGTATCGGTGAAGAAATTGGTTCGGCATATGTCTGAGATTTCTCTGCCTGTGGATTCCTCTAGTATTTTTATGGTTTCCCGTCTTAAGTTTAAGTCCTGTATCCATTTTGAGTTTATTTTTGTGTATGGTGTAAGTTGGTGGTCTAGTTTCATTTTTTTTTTTTGCATATATCTGTCCAATTTTCCCAACACCATTTATTGAAGAGACTGTCTTGACTCCATTGTATGTTCTTGCCGCTGTCAAATATTAATTGAGCATAGTGGTTTGGGTGGATTTCTCAGTTCTCTATTCTATTCTGTTGATCTATATGTCTGTTCTTGTGCCAGTACCAGGCTGTTTTGAGAACAGTGGCTTTGTAATACAGCGTGATATCTGGTATTGAGATCCCACCTACTTTGTTCTTCTTTCTCAGGATTGCTGCAACTATTCAGGGTCTTTTTTTATTCAACATGAATTTTTGAAGAGTTCATTCTAAGTCTGTGAAATATGCCGTTGGTATTTTAATGGGGAGTGCATTGAATCTATAGATTGTTTTGGGTAGTATGGACATTTTGATGATGTTGATTCTACCAATCCATGAACATGGTATGTTCTTCCATCTTTTTATATCTTCCTCTATCTCTTTTTTCAGTGTCCTGTAGGTTTTTTTACATATAGGTCTTTTACCACTTTAGTAAAGTTTATTCCTAGGTATCTTAATTTTTTTGGTACGATGGTAAATGGGATTGCTTTTTTAATCTCTCTTTCTGTAAGTTCACTATTGGTGTATAGAAATGCCATAGATTTCTTGGCATTAACTTTGTATCCTGCTACATTGCCAAATTCATTTACTAAGTCTAATAATTTTTTCATGGAGTCTTTAGGTTTTTCTATGTACAGTATCATGTTGTCTGCGAAAAAGGACAGTTTTACTTCTTCTTTTCCAATTTGGATGCCTTTTATTTCTTCTCCTTCTCTGATAGCAATGGCTAGTACTTCCAGAACTATGTCGAACAGGAGTGGTGAGAGAGTGCATCCCTGTCTTGTTCCTGTTTTAGGGGAAATGGCTTTAGTTTTTGTCCATTGAGTGTGATGCTGGCTGTGGGTTTGTCATATATGGCTTTTATGATGTTGAGGTATGATCCTTCTATTCCCACCTTGCTAAGAGTTTTTCTCAAGAAAGGGTATTGGATTTTGTCAAATGCTTTTTCTGCATCAATTGATATGACTATGTGATTTTTCTCCCTCAACTCGTTTATGTGATGTATCACATTTATTGATTTGTGGATATTGTACCATCCTTGCACCCCTGGGATAAATCCTGCTTGGTCATGGTGTATGATCTTTCTGACGTACTGCTGGATCCGATTTGCTAGAATTTTGTTGAGGATTTTGGAATCTATGTTCATGAGGGATATTGGCCTGTAATTCTCTTTCATTGTGTTGTCTTTATCTGGTTTTGGTATTAGGGTGATGCTGGCTTCATAGAAGGAGCTTGGAAGTGTTCCTTCCTCTTGAATTTTTTGGAATAGTCTGAGGAGGATAGGTTTTAGTTCTTCCTTGAATGTTTGTTAAAACTCCCCTGTGAAGCCATCTGGCCCTGGGCTTTTGTTTGCTGGAAGCTTTTTGATGACTACTTCAATTTCTTCCATAGTTATTGGCCTATTGAGATTTTTAGAATCTTCCTGATTGAGTTTTGGAAGGTTGTATTTTTCTAGGATTATGTCCATTTCCTCCAGGTTGTCTAGTTTGTTGGAATAAAGTTGTTCATACTATTTTTAACAATCCTTTTTTTTTTCTGTGGGGTCTGTTGTTATTTCGCCTCTCTCATTTCTGATTTTGTTTATTTGAGTCCTCTCTCTTTGCTTCTTGGTGAGCCTGGCTAGAGGTTCTTCAATCTTGTTTATCCTTTCAAAGAACCACCTCTTGGTTTCATTGTATTGTTTTTTGTTTTTGTTTTTGTTTTTTTGGTCTCTATGTCATTTATTTTTGCTCTAATCTTTATTATCTCCTTCCTTCTGCTCACTCTGGGCTTTTCTTGTTGCTCTCTTTCTAATTCTTTGAGTTGTAGCATTAGATGATTTACTACCATTTTTTCTTGTTTTTTGAGGTAGGCCTGGAGAGCTATAAACTTCCCTCTCAGTACTGCTTTCATTGTGTCCCATAGGTTTTAGATTGTTGTGTTTTTATTGTCATTAGTTTCCAGAACGTTTTTAATTTCTTCTTTGATCTCATTGGTAACCCAATCAATATTTAATAACATGCTATTCAGCTTCCAAGTGTTTGAGTGTTTTGGATTGTTTTTATTTTAGTTTATTTTTAATATTATGCCATTGTGGTCTGAAAAGATGCTTGGTATGATTTCAATCTTCTTGAATTTGAGGAGACTTTGCTTGTGACCCAGTATGTGGTCTATTTTTGAAAATGTCCCATGTGCACTTGAGAAGAACGTATATTCTGAAGCTTTGGGGTGAAATGTTCTGTAGATGTCAATTAAGTCCATCTGATCTAATGAGTCATTTAGGATTGTTGTTTCTTTGCTGATTTTTGTCTAGAGGATTTTTCCAGTGATGTCTGTGGTGTATTAAAGTCCCCTACTATGATTGTATTGTTGTCGATCTCTCTCTTGATATCTTCTAGGAGATTTTTTATGTATTTGGGTGCTCCTGCATTGGGTGCATATATGTTTACAAGGGTTATATCCTCTTGTTGTATCAATACCTTTAGTATTATGGAGTGGCCTTCCTTATCTCTTGTTATGGCCTTCACTTTGAGGTCTATTTTGTCAGATATAAGTATTGCTACCCCAGCTTTTTTTTCATTTCCATTTGCCTCAAAGGTATTTTTCCATCCTTCACTTTCAGTCTGTGTGAGTCCCTTGTTCTGAGGTGGGTCTCTTGTAGACAGCATATATATGGGTGATTTTTTTTTTATCCATTCAGCCACTCGATGTCTTTTGATTCGAGCATTTAGTCCATTTATGTTTAAAGTTATTATTGAAAGGTACTTGTTTGTAGCCATTTTTATTTTTTGAGGCTGTGTTCCTTCTTACCTTTTTGTTTCTTCTTTTTAAAGCATTCCCTTTAGCATTTCTTGCATTGCTGGCTTGGTAGTGATAAATTCCCTTAGCCATTTTTGTCTGTGAAGCTCCTGATTTCCCCTTCAATTTTGATTGATAGTCTTGCTGGATAGAGTATTCTTGGATTCAGTCCCTTGCTTTGCATCACTTTCTATATATCCTTCCATTCCCTTCTAGTTTGATCTGTTTCTGTTGAGAAATCATTTGATAATCTGATGGGGGATCCTTTGTAGGTAACTTTCTGTCTCTCTCTTGCAGCCTTTAAGATTTTCTCTTTGTCAATAACATTTGCCATTGTAATTATGGTGTGTCTTGGTGTGGGTCTTTTGGGATTCATCTTGCTTGGGACTCTCTGTACTTGAGTAACTTTTTTCTTCCCCATATCAGGAAAGTTTTCTGTCATTATTTCTTCAAATAAATTTTCTAATCCTTGCTGCTCTTCTTGTCCTTCTGGCAACCCTATTATACGTATGTTATGTCGTTTTGCATTGTCCCAAAGCTCCCTTAGGCTCTCCTCCTGCTTTTTAATTTTTTTCTCTACTTGCTGTTCAGATTGGGCTTGTTTCTGTACTTGATATTCTAACTCACTAATTCGGTCCTCTGCTTCTTCTAGTCTACTCTTGAATTTCTTCCATGTGTTTTTGATTGTAGCTATATCATTTTTTATTTCTTCCTGATTTTTGCATAGGTTGTTGATTTTTTCATCCATCCAGTGTATGAACTGTAGGACCATTACTCTGAATTCTTTTTCTGTCATGTTGCATGCTTCCATTTCACTTATTTCCTTTCTTGGCGATTCCTCCTTTTCTCTCCTCTGGGGATTGCTTCCTTGTCTCCCCATTCTGACTATCACAAGAAGGTTCAGATGTCAAGTTGCGGGGGGGGCTGGACCGTGTGCAGTGGGAGTTTTGCACCCCCCAAGTGTCACTGAAGAGCTCTGATACCAAGACGTGCGGTTGCTGTGGGTTGGTGGGAGCCATGCTCGCCCTGAGTCAGAGTCACAGACACTTAGTGTGGCCTCGTGTGTGCACTTAGAATCAGGGACTTAGTTTGGCCTGCGCCACATTGAAACAGAGGACCCACTGGCATGTGCCAAAAATCAAAGTACCCTATTGCATGTCAGGAGTCAGAGGCTCCCTGTGTCCATGCCGAGAATTAAGTATCAGAGTCTCTGTTGCTTGGTGCTACCTCACACTAAGGATCAGGGTCCCTGTGTGCACATGCGCCAACAATTGGAGTCACTGGCTCTTAGTGTGAATGTACTGGGAATCAGGGATCCCAGGCGCACGCAATGAGGAACAGAGTCTAGTCACTGGTGCTCATTGCTGTCTCTTGCGTGGAGATTCAGGGTCCCCGTTCTACTTGGGAGACCGGGTTGCTCAGTCGCACTGTGTTGGCAGGAGGTCCACTTCTGCCCTGTGGTAAACAGCCTTCTGTATGCGCTTGCCCTGAATCAAAGTCAGGTGGCACTGCCACTTAGTGTGGGTGTGGGGTCTGGTCACACAGGTGTGCACAGTGGAAAACGAACTCCCCGTGTCCATGTACCCAGACTCAAATTCAGCACTGCCTCCCTGTGTGGGCACAGGGTCTGGTCTTGGGGAATAAACTCCCCGAATTTGCACATCCAGGTTCAAATTCAGCGCAGCCTCTCTGCTAAGGTGCAGGGTCTCATCATGGGAAACAAACTCCCTGGGTTTACACCCCCAGGCCCAAATTCAGCACTGTCTCCCTGCATGGGTGCAGGTTCTGGTCGCAGAAAACAATCTCCCCAAGGTTGTGCACCTATGCTCAAATTCAGGACTGCCTCCCTGCCTGGGTGTGGAGACAAGTTGCAGGAAACAAATTCCCAGAGTTTGCAAGTTTGGGCTCAAGTTCAGCGCTGTCTCCCTGCCTTGCATGGGTGCGGGATCTGGTCACAGAAAACTACCTCCCTAAGGATGAGCAGCTAGGCTCAAATTCAGTTCAGTCTCCCTGCCTGGGCACGGAGATGAGTCGCGGGAAACAAACTTCCCATGTCCAACACCAAGGCTCAAAGTCAGGCAGAGTCACCACTGCTATATGTGTGCAGAAAGCCTTATTGTGCAGCTAGGGTCTGGTGATTTCTATTTCGCTGCCGTGAGGGCGGCAGAGGAGGGATATTGGCTTTGTGACTCACAGAAATCTGCAGCTGTGGTGCCTGGAGTCTTGGTGTCCCTGGGTCTGCAGTAGTGATCGCAGGTCTTTTACCAGTGTGGCTGTAGGGTCCTGGAATGCTTCTGAGACCAGACTGGGTGTTGGCAAGGCTAGGATTCTAGTCTCAAGCAGTTCTGTTCTTCAAGATGGCGTGGTCTCTGTGCCACTGGTGTCCTCCCCGGAGTGTTTGCGGTGGCAGCGGGGTTTTGCCCTCTAAGACTGCCCAGATTGGCAGCCCTCTGGAAGAACTGCAGGGTCTAACTGTCCCTATTTCGCTCACACACACACCCACACATGTCCACACACACCTCTATCACTCCCTCACTCTCTCACACACTCTCCCTCCCTACCTTCCTGCCGGTTGCCATGTTTCCTCTATGTTCAAGTGGGTTTTACTGTAGACATGTAAGGCTGGTTCAATGTTAAGAAGTAATCAAAATAATTCATCATACCTACTGACTAAGATAGAACAACCATGATTTTATGGGTGTGAAAATTAAAATGAAACATGGTATGATGTCATAACTTTAATAGGAAATTCTTCAAGAAAGCATTATGGAAAAACTAGAGGCCCAGTGCACAAAATCACGTGAGACACAGACCCACCGCATCGGCAGGACTTCAGGTTACTCTGTGCAGAGCCGTGGGACCTCAGGCCGCACCGCACGGAGCCACGGGACTGGCCACTGTCACACAGCTTTGACTGGTTGTTTGGTTGTTCTATGTTATGACGTCACAACCACAGGCTTTTTATGATATAGGATGTATAATGTTTGGGACTTAAAAGTCCTGAGTGACCTTATAAAGCTTTTGCCTTCGAAACCATTCACTCTTAGTCAACAGGTGAAAATGCTTTGACATATAATACAAGAAGTGAAAAGTGATGCCATGCCATCTCACTTCAAGTATTACCATGTCATGGCCATAGCTGCACTCTCTGTGAAGGCCACAGAGCTGGTCCACTACCTGTGCTCTTATAGGTTACCAAGAAAATAGGAATGATGCTTTTTAAAATCTGCTTCATGATGGTTAAGAAACCTTGGTCTCTCTTTAGAAGATCATCCAAAAACACATAACTCTTAATAGAGATCATGTCATATGATTCATTTATAGAGCCACTGAGATCTGAAAGATGCTTTTTTTAAAAAAATCTCCATATTTCTAAGCAGTCAAAACCCTGGGAAACATGGAAATATTTTACTTTTTTTCACTCATGCATTTCTTTTTTTTTTCATTGCAAGCCCACTTATGAATATTTTGAAGAGATGTCATATATTAACTACTAAGGGGGGACAGGCCACTTGGTAAATTCTAGAAATAAAACCAGGTAAGAGACATATCCTCAACCCTCCAATTATCTTTAATTAACTGAGGAATAATGACCATTTAAAAATAAATATGATGGGAAAAGCTATATATGTAGTTGCCCCAATGTATTGACTGAAAAAAATATGGTTTACCTGACCTCAATGACTGATGACATTTTAAAAGTAAAAGCAGGGTTCAGACACACAGAGAAGGGTGCTTGGCATGGGAGAAATAGAAGTTTAAGAAGCTGGTGCCTAATGCAGGCAATGAACTCAGAGTAGTTTCTTTATCAATGGGCATAAATCTTCTAAGGAGGAAGTAGTTATTTGATTTGATATATTAGAGAAAGAATTTAAATCCCAAAGACACCAGGGAATATATAACCAGTCAATTATATAACTTTGCTGCAATTTATAATTTTAAGTTCAGAACTATAAACATAAATTTATCTTATCTTTATTGATGCTCCAGGACTAAAGATGAAACTGTAAAATATTCACTAATTTGAGCAATTGTTGTAGTTAATTCTGAAATCTTGCCACCATTTCATGTGTAAGATAGATGAGAATTTCTGTGTTCATGCATAAATTCTTATACTCAGGCATATAAATTTCATATACATGTATATAATGGACAAGAGTAACTTAATTAAATTACTGTCTTAGCAAAATAATCAATTTTTTTGTTTAGTCTATATAGATCTTTTCAGTATCTTAAAGTGCTAAATGAATGTTTCCCTTATCGCTGTGCTCTTTTATAGATAAACTAGAGGCCTGGTGCACAAAATTCATGCATGGGGGGGGGTCCCTCAGCCCAGTCTGCACCCTCTCAAAATTCGGGACATCCTTCTCACAATCTGGGACTGCTGGACCCTAACCACTTGCCTGATCATTCCTAACTGCCTCTGCCTGCCTACCTGATTGCCCCTAACTGCCTCTGCCTGCCTGATCTCCCCTAACCACTCTGCCTGCCTGATAGCCCCTAACCACTCTGTCTGCCTCCGTCATCACCCATAACTGCTTGCTTGCCTGCCTGATTGCCCCTAACTACTTGCTGCAGGGTGGCCGGCCGGGGTGAGGGGCATGGTTGTTCTGGTCTCTGGTTGTTCTGCCATTTTGGTTGTTGGGCTTTTATTATATAGGATTGGAAGACTATGGTTTTTATCCAGCAGACACTTTGTTTTGGAAATGGAGCAAATGACATGATTATCAAATTGAGAGTTTATTCAATACATATATCCTGTGGAATTGGTAGTAAGAAGAACAGGCAAAATGGACTTTGACAACCAGAGCACAATTTTAAAAAGTACTAACTACATGTATAATTTTATTAAACAACAGTGTCAAGCTGCTGGATTAAGGCAGGCTAAAAGGTTATTGTCTATAAAAAGTCAATTAGCATTTAATAAAATTGATTTGGTAGGATGTCTACATTTTAAGGAAGGTCACATTTTACTTACCTTATTAAAATGATTCTAATATTGTCAAGTTTATGAATTTTGATGAAAGCATTTATTGTACAAATGAATCATCAGTTTGAAGACGAATCACTAAAATTTCATCCTCCCTAATATTCATTTTCCTTCAGGCAGTAACAAGTTGGGGAAGGTGTGAACTGTATGCTGGCTTTCAGTCACTACCTAACTTTTCATTTTTTTATGTTGCATTTATAGTCACTGATAAATTTGTTATCTCTCTAAACATGGCAACTTTAATTTTGACTACTGCATCCACCGTGAATGTCTTGATGATGTAGTCTAAGAATTTGAACATATTCATTGAGTCTCAACATGTTGAAACTTAAAGTTTTCTTTAGTATCAGCAGTTCCCAATGTTTAATTTGCTAAATGCTTGGCTCGTGTCCCCTAACAGTCCCAAACCACAGGACCAGTGTACTCACCCAACTGTAATTACCATTCATAAATCATCTTTTGTAGAACCTGATCAAGAGACTTTGCAAAATAATTTTCAGAAATGAAATTTTTATTATCTTCTTTACTATCCATCAAAATAATTTATAACTGTCGTTTTAAAGCTTTAATTTCCTGGTGGATATTGCATTATTGTGCATCCAGGATAAAGGATTAGGAAAAGCCACATCCTTTAGCGCAAACGTTCCGGCAGACAGACATTTGCTTTTCAGAGCGTTGCTCACTAAGCTGATCTTTCTCAATCCCATGCCATCCAAAAGCTAATTTCCACACCCTCTTTCTCATGCCCATCTAGAAAGAGATGCAAGAGCTTAAAACTAGGAAATCACCTTAAGTGAATTTCCATATAATTTAACTCTTGACTGCTTTGCTGTCCTTGTGGTTTTCATAAATATTGAAAGGTCAGTAATTTAAATAAAATAAAGGTATATGCACAAAATATCCAATACCAACCTGCCTTTTTGCACTTTTCACAACCTAATTACCCTGATTGACATCCTTACATATAGTGGAACCACCTATATTTTTTTCAAAATTTTAAGAAATATGAAACACAAAATTATATTGAGACTTATGATGTCTGGGTCTTTTTCTATAAAAATAAAACATGTTTATTAAAGAATTTTTTGGAAAAAGGAAAATAACACAAATAAAAAGCAGCTATTATCCTACCACACAAAGACCATCATTATTGACATTATGATGCATTTCCTTCTATACATTTATAAATATAACAGTTTTTATTTTATAAAATTGTCATTACCTGGACATTTTTGTATTGATCTCATATTTTATTTTTTAACTTTATTTTATTGTTGACACTATTATAGATGTTCCCATTACCCCCACTTTGCCCACCTCCACCCAACCTCCAATCCCCTTTCCCTCAACCATTACCTCACTGATCATATATTTGAGTGAAAGAAATTTTAGGGAGTGGGTTTTGGAGACAATCTAGTGACCTCTGACCAATTGTCTGTGTCTTTCATTTTTTTACCATATCCAATCAATCCTTGCCTTGAGGTATGCAATATATGCACAAGTCTCTAATCCCAGTCACGATAAATGAAAAGTTTTATATGCTTATAGAAGGAGGGCCACAGTGGAAAACCTGCAGTGGGAGTAACACGTGATACACTTTCCTAATATTGTGAGAGGGCAGAAGAGATGGATAACTCTGGGGACCTGAGGCGGGACCTCTCTTTTGATTCCAAATACACTTGTTGAGCAAGTACCAGGTACTAAAATTGTTGGTGGGTTTTATAAGGATGTAAAGATATCAACTGATATTCTCACCTGTTATAAAAAAAAAATACCTAAAGGAAAAAGACCAAAATATGTTCAACAGTCAGAAAAATTTTAAACAACATATATAATCAGAGTATGATTTCAAACTAGACATTTTATAATATCAATACTAGTAGAAATGTAAACAAAATTTTAATTCAACTTCTCTTAGTTCACAATTAACCAAAAAGAAATTCAACTTCATAAATAATATCTTGGCTATTAAACCAAGTGGAAAGCAAATGGAAGAATCTGAGTCTTACTAATTTTAGACATTGATCTGGACAAAATAATAATTAAGCTAGAGATAATTACATCAAACAGAAATTCACCTGCAACATTTATTTAAAAACTAGAGGCCCGGTGCATAAAATTCACGCACAGGGGTTTGTGTTCCTCAGCTCAGCCTGCACCCTCTCCAATCTGAGACCCCTCGAGGGATGTCCGACGGTCCTGGTAGGATCAGGCCTAAACGGGAAGTCGGACATCCCTCTCACAATCCAGGACTGCTGACTCCCAACTGCTCGCCTGCCTACCTTTCTGATTGCCCCTAACTGCTTCTGCCTGCCAGTCTGATCACCCCCTAACCACTCCCCTGCCAGCCTGTTTGCCCCTAACTGCCCACCCCTGCAGGCCTGGTCACCCCTAACTGCCCCCCCCCCTGCAGGCCTGGTCACCTTTAACTGCCCTCCCCTGCAGGCCTTGTCCCCCCCAACTGCTCTACCCTGCAGGCTTGGGTCTCCCCCAACTGCCCTTCCCTGCAGACTTGGGTATCCCCCAACTGCCCTCCCTGCAGGCCTGGTCACCCCTAACTGCCCTCCCCTGCAGGCCTGGTCCCCCCGAACTGCTCTTCCCTGCAGGCTTGGGTATCCCCCAACTGCCCTTCCCTACAGGCCCGGTCACCCCCAACTTCCCTCTTCTGCAGGCCTGGTCACTCCCAACTGCCCTCCCTGCTGGCCTGATCACCCACAATTGCCCTCCCTTGCAGGCCTGGTCCCTCCCAACTGCCCTCCCCTACTGACCATCTTGTGGTGGCCATCTTGTGTCCACATGGGGGCAGCCGTCTTTGACCACATGGTGGCAGCCATCTTGTGTGTTGGAGTGACAGTCAATTTGCATATTACTCTTTTATTAGATAGGATAGAGTTCTGGTGCATGGGTGGGGTTGGGGGCCAGCTGGTTTGCCCTGAAGGCTGTCCCAGATCAGGGTGGGGGTTTCCTTGGGGCATGGAGCAGCCTGTGGTGGTTTGCAGGCTGGCCATGCCCCCGGCAACCCAAGTGGAGGCCCTGGGATCTGGGATTTATTTATCTTCTATAATTGAAACTTTGTAGCAAAGGCCAAGGTAGGCCAGGGTTGCAGGAGCTTGGCTTCCTCCATCACCAGGGGCAACCCAAGCCTCCTGCTCTCTCCAGCTCTGTGGCTGCCACCATTTTTGTTGGGATTTATTTATCTTCTATAATTGAAACTTTGTAGCCTTGAGTGAAGGCCTGGACCCACCAGGGCAGGCGGAAAGCTTGGCTTCTTCCATTGCTGGGGAAACCCAAGACTCCTGCTCACTCCCTGGCTGCAGCCATGTTGGTTGGGTTAATTTGCATACAAGTTCCTGATTGGCTGGTGGGCATGGCTTGTGGGTGTAGTGGAGTGATGGTTAATTTACATATTACTCTTTTATTACATAGGATAGAAAATGATTGGAAAATATTATAATGACTTCATAAATAAGTTTTAACACTATAACCATTAAAATTTAGTAAATGATTTTATTGATGACTTAGAGAGGGGGTGATGATAGATAAATAGAGAAAAAGAATTTGGAGAAAAGAGAAAAAATATCTTTTTTTGAAATGTCTTTTTATATAACACCAATGAGAAAAATAGAAAAAAAAGAAGAAATATAGAAAATAGAAAATATATATATATATTTCCATTGATCTTTTTAGAAAGAGTGGAAGGGAAAGAGTAAGGAGGAGAGAGAGAAAAAAAAAATCTGATGTGAGAGAGACACATCAATTGGTTCCTTCACATGCCCCAACTGTGGTTGGGGATTGAACCTACAGTCCAGGTGTATGTTCCTAACCATTGTGCAACACCAGCCAGGGCATAAGAATCATATTTTACAAAATAGTCCATGGAAGCTATTGATACTAAAATTGTTTTACTGGTTCATTTGGTAATTTTTTTTTTCTTTAAAAGCCACCTGTGTTCTAAGACTGTGTTTTTATCATTAGAAAATGAATGGTATTTAAAAATATATATGTGAGCCTCTATAATTTACAGTATAGTGCATTACAGAAACTTTAAATAATTATACAAAGAATGTACATTTAAAAACTATGTGGTCTAGGAAGCAAAATGATTCTGTGACATCAAATAATAAATTAATATGGTCTGGGAAGGTTTGGAACAATTTCCCTGAGGAAGTGATACTGGAGTTCTTATGTTTCTAATAATCAAAGTAAAGAAAGAAAAGTATCTCTCATTTGTCCAATTTAACATAAGAATCAGATAAGCATATTAGTTCTTTGGGAAAAAAATTCCATGCAAGTTCTAACATGGAATTATTTTTATGTTTTTTTATTTTTTATTTATTTATTTTTTTTTTAAATATATTTTATTGATTTTTTTACAGAGAGGAAGGGAGAGGGATAGAGAGTTAGAAACATCGATGGGAGAGAAACATCGATCAGCTGCCTCCTGCACACCTCCCACTGGGGACATGCCCGCAACCAAGGTACATGCCCTTGACCGGAATCGAACCTGGGACCTTTCAGTCCGCAGGCCGACGCTCTATCCACTGAGCCAAACCGGTTTCGGCTATTTTTATGTTTTTTTTAAATGTTTGTGTTGATTTGGAGAGAGGAAGGGAGAGGAATAGATAGAAACATCGATGAGAGAGAAATATTGATCAGCTGCCTCCTGCATGCCCCCTACTGGGGATTGAGCCTGAAACCTGGGCATGTATCCTGACTGGGAATCAAACCCAGGACCTTATAGTTCATAGATCAACACTCAATCAGTGAGCCACACCAGCCTGGCAAGGGAATTTTTTAACGTGTATTCATTTTTAGAGAAGTGTTATTGATCAACATAGTGGATGATGCCATCAATAACTAGTTTCTTTATTCAACTGAACTCATCAAAAAGGGGCAAAAAAAAAGGATAATTATGTGACAAGATAGAGGTGTTAGCTAATGCTACCATGGTAAGCTTATTGCAATATATAAATATATCACATCAATACCTTGTAAGCTCTAAACTCACATAATGTTATATGTTAATTATAGGTCAACTAGTGGCCCAGTGCATGAAATTTGTGCATGGACGGGGGGTTCCCTCAGTCCAGCCTGCACCCTCTCCAATCGGGGACCTCTTGGGGGATCTCTGACTGCCAGTTTAGGCCCAGTCCCGGAATTGGGTCTAAACTGGCAGTCGGACAGCCCTCTCGCAATCTAGGACCACTGGCTCCTAACTGCTCACCTGCCTGCCTGCCTGATTTCCCATAACTGCCTCTGCCTGCCTGCCTGATTGCCCCTAACCCCTCTGCCTGCCTGCCTGATCGCTTCTAACTGCCCTCCCCTGCTGGCCTGATCTTGCCCCCAACTGCCTCTGCCTGCCTGATCTTGTACCCAACTGCCCTCCCCTACCTGCCTAATCTCGTCCCCAACTGCCCTCCCCTGCTAGCCTGATCTTGCCCCTAACGGCCCTCACCTCCTGGCCTGATTTTGCCCCCAATGGCCCTCCTCTGCTGGCCAATTTGGTTCTGATTGGTCGGTTTCTATGCCAGTCAGCGTCAAATGCTCTGCCTCCTAGGCAGCCATTGGCTCCTCACAGTTGACCCAGATTTGGTTCTGATTGGTCGGTTTCTATGCCAGTCAGCGTCTCTGGGCCTATCAACGGGGCCTGATCAGAAAGGTGGGGCTAATCAGCAGCCCCAGAGGAGGCCTGGAGAGAAATGGAGGCCAGGCTGCTTACCATATTAGGAGATAAAGAGAGAGTCAAGTCCTGATCAAAAGCTGCCACAGAGGCAATGGGTCAGTCCCTGCTTCTCTCTTCAGGGCTCTCTCTGGCCCTGATTCGCAGCCCCCTCAGCAGTCAGTTTTGGGACACCGCACCTGCAGCGAAGCAGTCAGTGCTGGGTTGCCACGGCAACCCAGTGCTGACTGCAGGACTGACTTCCAGTTGGTGGAGCCTCGGCCATTACTGGATGTTACGACCCAGGG
Source organism: Plecotus auritus (assembly GCF_963455305.1). Lineage (NCBI taxonomy): Eukaryota > Metazoa > Chordata > Mammalia > Chiroptera > Vespertilionidae > Plecotus > Plecotus auritus. The sequence continues at coordinate 164,616,368 of NC_137770.1, forward strand.
TTTTTATGTATTAAGATAAAAAGGATTTTTTAAAAGGCAATTTAAAAAAATCAGATTTCACAGAAGCTACACATGCTTCAGCTATCCAGTATGTAAAGAAAAATTATGGTTTTAATGATAAATTTACTTGTAGTGACTAACTGACATGTCATTCTTTCGATAAAGCTGCAGCCCTTTTAATTGTATGCCACCACTGAATTCCAAAGGGTCCAAATGTATTGATAGGTATTATTAATTATTTAATAAACAAACCAAGTGTTTGAACATGAGGTAATTCAAGTCTAAGACTCACAAGTCCCGGGGCACCATTATTCAAGGCATATTTCTCAGAGAAAAATCAAAGAAAATGAGGATGGGAATTAAGGAAAATCATGCAGAGAAGCCATGCCATCTTCTGAATCCATTTGGGTAAGTCTGGGGGAAAGAAGTTCTCCAAACAGATTTACTCCAGTTGTTGGATATTGTACATATGAGAAAATACTTTTCACAGTCACCCACATTTTTTAAAAGAATGAAAAGTAAATAACCTATGAAACAGTGTGAAACTCTTTGGGGTTTTATATCCTATCTAATAAAGAGGGAATATGCTAATTGACCATCATGCCCTCACAAAGATGGTGGTGCCCACAGCCAATAAGGAGGGAATATTCTAATTGACTGTCACACCCTCAAAGATGGCAATGCCCACAGCCACAAGATGGTGGCACCCAGTCCCCTTAGCCCTGCCAGGCGGCAGGTGTGTGGCACAGCTGGGCCCACCCCCAGGCACGTCAGGCCACTCTGCGTGCCTGCCTCTGGAGTCCCCTAGTCCCCTCAGCCCCCCAGCCACCCAGAACCAGCCCAAGGCACAGGAAAGCCTTGGATGGCAGCTGCCCAGCTGCCCAGGGCTGGCCCGAGGTGTAGGCAAGCCTTGGATGGTGGCTGTCCAGCCTCCCAGGGCCACCCAAGTCTCAGGTAACCAGGGTTGGCCGAGGCTTGCGCTGCCGGCAGTGGCAACAGCAGAGATGTGATGGGGGTGTCACCTTCCCATGATCACCAGGTCACCTCCTACCCCTGAGGGCTCCCGGACTGTGAGAGGGGGCAGGCGGGCTGAGGGAACCCCCTCTCCAGTGTATGAATTTTCATGCAGTGGGCCTCTAGTTTAAACATAATTAAGTATTCTACCTGGAAATAGCTTTAACTTATCCCAATGTTGAAGGCTAAACTATTTAAGGAATGTTGTGTCTCTGGATAGTTTTTAATTATTTTATGATTCTGTTATTATTATGAGTGTCAGTATTTGTGTTTCCTCTTACATTTTGTAGGAACACTTACCCTGTTTCCCCAAAAATAAGACAGTGTCTTATATTAATTTTTGCCCCCAAAGACACGCTAGGTCTTATTTTCAGGGGATGTCTTATTTTTCCATGAAGAAGAATACGGTACACATTTATTGTTAAATAAAAATAAAGGAAATTTATTACCTGTTTACGGTACGGTAGTACGGTAGTTGTCAACACAAACCAGACAAACTGTGAATCCTACAGTATCAAGAATTTACTCATTTATTCAATAACAATCATGTCATCATCTTCTGGAACATCATCATAACAATCCAATTCCTGACTTTCCTGGTGAATTTCTTGTGACTCCATTTCTTTCAGAATCAGTGGACCAAATCTCTCATGTTTAGCAATAGCACTGTCTTTAAATGAGTACTTCTTGTCAAGGTAGCCTGCTCGCAGTGCATTTTCAATGCAACTGTCAGTGATTTTCTCCCATGAATTCTTCACCCAAGTCACAACTTCTTGCAGTTTAGGTTTCACAAAGTTTCCACGCTGATTTCTCTCCATTCTATTTTCAATGTAGTCATTAATTTCCATGCACAAACTGTCTTTGAATGGCTTGTTTATTGCAATATCAAGAGTCTGGAGATAGGCCGTCATTCCTGCGGGAATCATTATCTGATCTATTTTTCTTTCGTGAAGAAATGTCTTTATGTCTTTAGCGCGGTGAGTGCTGGCTGCATCCCAGACCAGCAGACCTCTTTGGCTCCCTCGCATAACAAGCGGCAGCATTAAATCGACCCACTTCCTTATAACTGCTTGTGTGGCCCAGGCTTTTTCAGTTTCAGGAATAAAAACGCCCAAAACACGTTCAATCTTTTCCTTCTTGCCCTTAGAAATGATTAAAGGTGGGATTTTAGTGCCATCCAGACGAATTGCCAAAATACAGGAAACATGTGCACTTTCGTGAGCAGTGGAGGGAATTATGTTAAGGAGGCACCCCGCTGTTCAATTGTTGTTTGAGATGATTGGCCCATAAACACTGCAGTTTCATCCATAGCAATCATGTTGGAAAGATTGTAGTTAGAGAAGTCAGCATCATCAATAAAGGACTTGAATGCAAGTGCTCGATTAATAACTTGAGTATCTTCCAACCTAAACAATGTTGTAGATCTTCTTAAAGACAGTTCACTTCGCTGAAGGAAATTATCCAGCCAGTGTTGTGATGCTTTGAAGTCTTTGGGGGCTATGTCAAACTGTGGTGCGATTGCAAGGGCAAATTCTTGAATCTGAGCCCTATTCACAACCAAAGCCTTTGCTCTCCTGTCAACAACCCATTCACAGATCAGGTCTTCCAGCTTGGAAAATAATGGTTGCCGACCTGATCCACAATTGCGCTTTTTAGCATTTCCCTTGTCCACTTGTTCAATGAGGTTACCATACTCTGCTCGCCATTTTTGGACCAATCGGATACTCAACATCTTCTCTTTGCAGAAAGCAGTAAGATTTTGGCCCCAAGAGTCTTCCACGATTCCTTTCTTGTACTCCACAGAGTAGCTTTTTCTTTTTGCGCTCATTTCTAGGGGTAAAAAAAAAAAAAAGAATTGGGGTATCAAGGTGGGGGGAGGGGGATCACTCAAAATGACACAGGGGCGATCAGAGGGGGAAATCAAAATGGCACAGGAGAATCAGAGGGGGGATTACCATTTTAGTAACCCCTTTTGATCCTCCTGTGTCATTTTGATTGTCCCCTCTGACCCTCCTATGTCATTTTGATTGTCCCCTCTGATCCTCCTGTGTCATTTTAAGTGATCCCCCTTCCCCCACTCCTGTGCCACTGAACACCTTCACCAGACATCCCCCCGCCCCCTTTATCAGACATTTACCCCCTGGGGCCTGCCTGGGGACTGTCACTGGGCTTGCTGGGGCCTGGATCTGGGCTGGAGCAGGGTCTGCCACTGACTGAGAACCTTCAGTCATCATGAAGGCGGCCGCAAGCATCAGGTAGTGTCACCAGAGACAGACCAGCACTCACCACCTTCACCGCATCCCGTCCGCTCTAATGCTCCTGTTCTACACGCATCTGCGAAAGTCTCCTCCTCTCTCCCGCCCAGCGCTCACCACTCACTCCGACCTCCACTCCGCCTCCACACAGCAGTGACGTCAGGACTCCGCGTAACATCACTGGTTGCTAGACGCCAGTCGGGGCGGCCCTAGCGACCAGTTTACGGTAAATTAATTTTCATTCTGAGACAGAGCCTGGGGCCTTATTTTCGGGGGATGCCTTATATTTCACTCAGAAGGAAACCTGTACGTAGGTCATATTTTCGGAGGATGTTTTATTTTCGGGGAAACACGGTATCAGAGCATTTTTTCCTAGATAACAAAAAAGGATCTGCAGAATAGATTTGCATAGCACCTTTTCTTTTCTATCATGACATATAATTAATGCATGAGTACCAGATAGAGAGGGTCCAGGCCCCCCAGGTCCTACTGTGGCCTCCTAATACTGTGGAATTTGTAGGATAGACTCTCACGTTTTGAAATGTGATAGAACTGTACACATTTTGTAAACTGATGAGGAGTGTCCATTAGGAAGCATGAACCATAGGCACTTTTTTGTTATTGTTGTTATTTGTGTACCAGATTAATATCATCAAATATTCACCAAGGTGGGGGACAAAGAGATAGAGGCAACAAATGACAGTCTGCAAACCCCTTCAAAACACCAGTCTCACTGCAGTTCATGCGGACAGAAACTCAGGGGCTGTGCAGTCTCCATCAACATAGCTGCGTGTAAGAGCCCAGGAATATGTATTACCACCTACAACATGTGATGACTATAATTTACAATGCATGGACCTCACTTGGAGCAGTATAGGTGTTCATAAAAAGGTATAGGACCTATACTATAGGTGATATTTTGGGGAAGTAAAAAATTCCATCATTTTTTTAATCCATTGACTTTAGCTAAATTAGTGCTATTCTTTCTCAAGTTTATCAGAAAAAAAGGATGTCAGTTAAATATATATATATATATATATATATACACACACACACACACACACACACACACACACACACACTAGAGGTCCTGTGCATGAAATTCGTGCACTCAGTGGGTCCCTCAGACTGTCCTGCATCCTCTCGCAGTCTGGGAACCCTCGGGGGATGTCTGAATGCTGCTGAGGCGGGAGAGGCTCCTACCACCACCGCTGCATTTGCCAGCCATGAGCCTGGCTTCTCGCTGAGCAGTGCTCCCCCTGTGGGAGCGCACTGACCACCAGGGGACAGCTCCTGCATTGAGCATCTGACCCTGGTGGTCAGTGCGCATCACAGCGACCAGTCGTTCTGCAGTTCGGTTGATTTGCATATTAGCCTTTTATTGTATAGGATATATATACACATATATATGTATAATTTGGCTACATATCTAATAATGCAAATGCTATTGGTGCCTATCTTATAGATGGTACATCATGTTTTGTTTGTTTTTCTTTCCTTTGTTATTAATTTGAAATGTGGCAATGGTTTTCAGACCTTATAAACACACAACTTGAAGTCAGAAAAAGAAAGACTTGAAGTAATTAGCTATTACCCTGATCCACACTTTCTCAGAGAATCTGATTATATTCTGTTCCTGTCACTGTTTGCTCCTATATGGAAAAAAAAATTGATTTTGTCCTATTGTTCAAGCTTGGGTAAGTCAGAAAAAAAATTAAGAAAAGGTATAATAAGTAAATATTATAAAGGACCAAAGGCTATGGAAAAATCTTTTATTGCAAGTAGAACTCACCCCCGCCTCTCCTGTAGAAATGACTAGTGTTCTTGACTACTTGAATAAATATCTGATAACGTAGATGCAGACCCAGAGCCATGCCACAGCAAAATATATAGTCTTATAATGCTTTTTAATATAGGAATGTTTGATTCTGCTAATTACTGGATTTTTTAAAACCTGAATGGCCAGAGCTAACTTACCCTATATAACACTGGAAAATTTAAATGCCATGTGAAATAAAGAGAAAGAGAAAGAAGTAAGGCCATTGGTAACTGAAGAGTAATGTTAGGGACAATCAGAGATGTTTAAAGAGAGTAAGAGTAAGCCCTCCCTGTTTGGTGCAAGGCAATCTTCTCTTTTTTCTGTGTTGCCATGAAGTTTTCAGTACAAGATTCATCTCTGACAAATGCATGATAAAATTTCATCTATTTTGGGAGTTGTGACAAAGTAGTGAGCATATTTTCACAAACTAAGAGCCCAAGAAACCCTACGGAGACCCACAATATGTGGAGTAAATCTGAGCTAACAAATTGGAATCTGTGCCCCCCTTTTACTCAAATATTCATGTTCCTGCTGTCCCTTGCAAAATCCTTAGAAAAAAATGCCAAAAAAATTAAAGAAACAAAATACCTAGATCATTGGGTTTTTGTATTTATACAAAAGATTGTTTATAAGGTATAAAATAATTTATATAAAGAAGAAATGACTTATTTTTCATAATATATAGAAATAAGAAAAATAACCTAATTATATCATGATTCATTTTTGACTAGTTCACCACATAGAACATAGAGGGCTAGCTAATCATAAATGGTATCACTTTGTGTCCACTTTCTTTCCTGCTTTCCCTCTCTTTGCTTAGACTCCTGAACTGTGAGACTTCATGATCATATCTCTTAAATTGCCTCTCACTATCACATTTTCATCCCTGCCCTCCTCATTGCTTAGAAAGGGTCAAGAATAACCCATTGCCTACCAAGTTTCTCTAAGTTATTTATCAGGAATAAAGGGATCCATGTTTACTTTAACATAGTAAAATCCAATTAAAACAAAAGAACATATTCTACAAACTCCATGAGTGATTCTCTACACTTTAAAAAAAAATATGTTTTATTGATTTGAGAGAGAGAGAGAGGAAGGGAGAGGGAGAGAAAGAAAATTGATATGAAATTGAAACATCTCTAGGATGCCTCCTCCACTCTCCCTACTGGGGATCGAGCCCAATACCTGGGCCTGTGCCCTGACAAGGAATCAAACTGGCAACCTTTCTGCACACGGGACAATGCCCAACCAACTGAGCTACCAATCACCAATCAATCATCAGTGGGGGCGATTTTCTACTTTTTAAAAGTATAACATGCTGGATCTATTTAAAAGACATAGACTATGTCTGTACAACAAATTCCAAGTAGTTCAGCCTTGCTTGAATATATGTATTTTTTCCTTCCTTACAGGGAAAAAAAATAGATTTCAGCCATTTATAAAATATTGTGCATTTATTTGTGCATACTCACAAATTTTATATTTAACCAAACTATAAATAATATTTTACTTTACCACTCACAATTTTTCACAGTTGTTCATTATTTAATGTGTGTATTATACATAAGAATTATCGCATGACCTGATATTACTTTGTCTATTTTTCCACATTTTTGTATTGCCCAGTTATATGACTAAGGAGAAATAATAAGAATAATAATAGCAATCCCCTTTCACAGGGGTTATTTTATGCAATTCTCACAATAACCTTATGTACTAATTGCCCTGAGCTACAAGGTCAGAAAAGGAAATGCAACCCAAGTCTATCATAATATAAAACCCATGTTCTTAACCACTTGCAATAAACATTTGAAGTAAATATTGTACACAGTTTTCTAGCTAAGGATCACTTTTATAATGTCACTTCTAGTGAAGTAAGTAGATTGAAGCTGATGGAAACTTAGATTGGAGCCAAAAAAATCCCAAAGGATTCCCCATCCCCTATATGCAAAAACTAATTTTCAGATGCATTAAATAACTTCCCATAATCACAGAGCTATTTTCTCAAATTCCATACCTCTGAGTTCCCAAATTCCAAACGTGATGCTAGAGACTCTTCCAGATTTCATTATTTCTCTGTTTCAGTGCGGGGGAAAGGAGGGGTGCAGGACAGATTGAGAAATAAAGGGAAGGATAGTCTCAGCCATGAAACTGTATAGCAGGTATTATGCTCTCTACAAAGATGACAGCAGGTCTTCAAAGAAACAGTACCATTACATATACATTAGAATTGCAGAACATGCTGAATACTGACATAAAAATGAAAGTGCATGCCAGCCAAGCAGTCTCTATGCAAAGTTAGTGACAACTTTTAATTCAGAAAGCATAGGGTCCCATCGCTGCTCGGTCACTTGCCAACTAAGTCACTTCTCTCAAGCTACTTTATTGACTAGACCAGCCTTGGGCAAACTACAGCCCGCGGGCCGGATCCGGCTGTTCTATCCAGTTCTCTTGCTCTCCCCTCTGCTCCTTTACTTTGAATTTATATTAGTTCACACAAACACTCCATCCATGCTTTTGTTCTGGCCCTCCGGTCCAGTTTAAGAACCCATTGTGGCCCTCGAGTCAAAAAGTTTGCCCACCCTTGGACTAGACCTAAGTCGTCACCTAAGTACATCTCTGTTATCAGAGTTAAATGTTACAGTCCATGTGAAGGGATTAATACACTGTGTTGTACATATCTTATCTAATAAAAGAGTAATATGCAAATTGACCATACCTCTGCCACACCCACAGGCCACGCCCACCAGCCAATCAGGAGCGAGTATGCAAATTAACCCAACCAAAATGGCTGCAGCCATGGAGTGAGCAGGAGGCTTGGGTTTTCCCAGCAATGGAGGAAGCCAAACTTCCTGGCCTGTCCTGGCCTGTGCTCAAGGCTACAAAGTTTCAATTATAGAAGATAAATAAATCCCAGATACCAGGGCCTCCGCTTGGGTCGCCGGGGGGCATGGCCGGCCTGCAAACCACCACAGGCCCCTTGCCCAGGCCACCCCACACTCCAAGGGCACCCCCACCCTGATCCGGGACACCCTTCAGGGCAAACCAGCTGGCTCCCACCCATGCACCAGGCCTCTATCCTATCTAATAAAAGAGTAATATGCAGATTGACCATCACTCCAACACACAAGATGGCTGCCCCCATGTGGACACAAAATGGCCACCACAAGATGGCCAGCAGGGGAGGGCAGTTGGGAGGGACCAGGCCTGCAAGGGAGGGCAGTTGTGAGCGATCAGGCCAGCAGGAGAGGGCAGTTGGGGGTGACCAGGCCTGCAAGGGAGGACAGTTGGGAGGGACCAGGCCTTCAAGGGAGGGCAGTTGGGGGTGACCAGGCCTGTAAGGGAGGGCAGTTAGGGGTGACCAGGCCAGCAGAGGAGGGACGTTCGGTGTGACCAGGCCTGCAGGGAAAGGCAGCTGGGGGCAATCGGGCTGGCAGGGGAGCAGTTAGGCATCAATCAGGCTGGCAGAGGAGTGGTTAGGGGGTGATCAGGCTGGCAGGCAGAAGCGATTAGGGGCAATCAGGAAGGCAGGCAGGTGAGCAGTTGGGAGCCAGCAGTCCTGGATTGTGAAAGGGATGTCTGATTGCCCAGTTAGGCCCGATCCTACCGGGATCAGGCCTATACAGGCAGTCGAACATCCTTCGAGGGGGTCCCAGATTGGGGAGGGTGCAGGCTGTGCTGAGGGACACACCCCCTGTGCACGAATTTTGTGCACCGAGCCTCTAGTTAACTACATAATATTTGTTAGCTTCTACGCTGGCATTGTAGCTGAATATGTTTTTACTTTAATTATTATTAAGCAGAGGAAATCATCACATCTGGTTTTCTAAATAAGGGGTTTAGTAAATCGTAAAAGAGAACATTTCTCTGACTTAACCACCACTGAAATGCTATCTATTTTGCTGACTCATGTGTAACATTATATACCTCACAGAAGAAATGTGATATACATCTATAAAGACACATTTATAACTCATGATAACAAACCAAGGAAGCGGTGTAGCATAGATACTTATTGGCTTAAAAGTGATAGAATACATTTGTAATTTCTCTTCCTCAACTTGGACATTACCCCACAGTAACAAGAAAAACCAGAAATGGAAAATCTTGATTTAATAAAAGTTAAAGACAACCCCATCTGCAATATCTGAGTATAAGCTGCAAAGCTCAGCAAAGACAAGAGAGAAAAGTCATCCAGTGAGTCTAACCAAGAGGAGTAACAATTGGTCTGACCTCATATTTCGCCAGAGCAAAATTAAATTCTAGGAGACAGAGATTCTCCAATGCAAAGTATGCAAAAAAGAAAGCGTGAACCAAGAATTTTATAAACAGCCAAACTGTAAATCAAGTTAAAGGCAATAAAGTGAAAAAAAGTAATGACCTATTAGTCCTAAAAAAAAAAAAAAACTACTAAAGAACAAATTCAACTAACCAAAAGATGAATGAAAATTACTGTCAACAAAATGGCAATATAGTTTATTTTATTTTACTGCAAGGAAAACTAAAACAAATATGTTATTTGTGGGTAAAGAAGAGAATGTTTATGTCATAAGCTTTAACAATGCAGAAATCACACAAAAGTTTTGAGGAAAGACATAAGAAAAATGAAAAACAGTGCAAACACACTGATTTTATCACTTTTTTTACTGGAAGAAGATAAATGATAAGAATTAAAGATGATAAATTAGGAAACTCTAAATATTAGCATACAAATATAGAGAAAGTGTTTTAGATAAGCAGAAATCAGGCAGTAAGATTAAGAGAGGAATATAGAAGGAATAGAAATATATTTAGTGTATTCTTGCTTATAGCATGAAATCAATTGATATTACTGTACTTAAAATATGGAATTGTGGATAAAGTATAAAATTATAGTTATTTCTGTACAGAAATGCAAAGGAACAAGAACTTTCAAGGACATTTTAAAGTAGAATAACAAACCTAAAAGACTTAAAACTATCACATACCAAGACTTGTTATCTATATATAGTTATCCTATATAATAAAAGGCTAATATGCAAATCGACCAAACGGTGGAACGACCGGTTGCTATGACATGCACTGACCACCAGGGGGCAGATGCTCAATGCAGGAGCTGCCCCGGGTGGTCAGTGCGCTCCCACAGGGGGAGCACCGCTCAGCCAGAAGCTGGACTCACGGCTGGTGAGTGCAGCAGTGGTGGTGGGACCCTCTCCCACCTCTGCGGCAGCGCTAAGGATGTTTGACTGACGGCTTAGGGGAGCGGGCCTAAGCTATGAGTTGGACATGCCCTGAGGGCTCCCGGACTGCAAGAGGGCACAGGCTGGGCTGAGCCCCGCCCCCCCAGTGCACAAATTTCATGCACCAGGCCTCTAGTCTATATATATATAAAAGGCTAGGTGACCGTCCAACCAGCCAACCAGGCAGTACATATGACGTGCACTTAACACCAGGGGGCAGATGCTCAATGCAGGAGCTGCTGAGCTGTGGTGAGAAGGGGCAGCAGCAGTTTTCAGGTGACGCATACCAGAACCAGAGAGGAAGGAGCCTGATTCCTCACAAGGCCATGTGATTCCACTTTCAGCCGTGGGTTATGTTGTTATTGGGGCACTGTCAGCCCCGAATCTGGTTTACTGCCGAGCTGTGGTAATTAATTTGTGCTTTCAGTGTGCACAAATCCAGGCACCGGGCCACCAGTATGAAGATAATGTGGTATCAGCACCAGCACTGACTCACTAATCAATAGCACTCAATGGTGAATCCTAAAACAGACACATTTTTGTGTGGCTAATGGACAAGATGGAGCTACAATGCCTTCGGGAATTCGTGTATTTTTCAGTGTTTTTGTATCAACTGGTACATTGGTTTTGGGGGAACCCTAAGAACATATCACATATTAGTGTCTTAAAACAATCTAAATGTATTAGTCACCATTTCTGTGGATACAGGTTCAGGTGAGCTGCCCTCTGCTCAGGGCCTCATTGGAGATGCTGGTCATAGGTGGAGGCTCAGGGTCCTCTTCTAGGTACATGGTTGTTGTTGGAACTCATTTATTGTGCTTGTTGGACTCGGACCTCAACTGACGAGACCAGCTGCTGTTCCTTCACATATGGGCCCATCTCCAAAATGGCCCTTCAGTCTTTCAAAGCCAACAGAATAGTTTCTCTCATGCTTTGAACTTCTCCCTTCAACAAAAGCCAAGTCCCTCCGAAGGGCTCATCTGATTATATTAGACCCACTTAGCATAACCTCCCACTTAATTAAATCAAAATAAACTCAACTAGGGCCTTAATGACATTTGAAAAATTGCATTACCTTTGTTCTATTGCATAACCTAATCAATAGTAAAATCCATCACACTTATAAGTCTTCATATACTCTGGGGGAGGAGATTGTACTAGATACCAGGGGCAGATAGCTCAGAGGACATCTCAGAATTCTCTCACCATAGTGGGGTATCCATAAAAACAAAGCTAAGTCCCTACCTTACCCTATACACAAAACTCAACTAATTCTCACCTGACTCTATAAACAAAAAATCAATGGATTTCAGGTATAAATGTCAAAGAAAAAAATAATGCTTTAACAAAAATGCAGGACAATATCTTAGTGGTCTTGATTTAGGCAAATATCTCTTAAAGTGGAAAAATACCAACAAAGCAAAATGATAAAGTGGACTCTTTCAAAATTAAGAACTTTTGTTTATTAAAACATAGAAAAATAATATAAAGGCAAACACAAAGTGTGAGAGGACATTTTACAACCAACAAAGTCTCGACTATAGATAAAGAACTGCTGCAAATCACCATGGGAAACAGACAATTCAGTAGTGCACGGGGCAAAAGACTTCAAAAAGCAACTGAAAGATATATGCAAATGGCAAATAGGCACATGAAAGGTGTTCAAGTTGATTAGCAATCAGAGGAATGTAAATGACAAACCCAATAATATATAACAGTACTCACCAGAGCGGCTAACGTTCAGAAAAATAAAAAATAAACAAATGCTATGTATTATATAGCATACGAATGAACTGGAAACACACACTGCTGGAAATATATGCACCATAAGACAGACCAGAATGTTCCTAGCAGCACTGCACTTAATATCCATAAAATGTAACTTACTCAAGCACCTTTCAATACAAGCCTGGATGAATTGTGGTATATTTATGTAACAGAATAATACTCATAATGAAAATAAATTATGCACAACAACACACGAGATAAACAGCCCAAATATAAGTTGAGCAAAATAAGTCACAAAAGAAAACACAGAGTGATTATATTAGTTATAATCAGCCCAAAATAACAGTCAAAACTAGTTTATTCTATTAGAAGTCAAGATAAAGGTCACCTTTAATAGGGGAGACAATTGAAAGGAAAATGGGAGCAGATTTTTTAGGTTTGGGCAGTGTTCCATTCCTTGAGCTGGGTGCTACTTACAAAATATATCAAGATTGTAAAAGTTCTTTAAGATGTACACATCTATGATATTTGCACTTCTGTGTATATTATACTGTGATTTTTTTTTTTTTTTTTTTTTTTTTTTTTACAAATAAAAAGGATATCTCCAATTTCGGTTAATTTCCAAGTTCAAAATTAAAATGAAATAAAATAATGATTAAACATATTACAAGATATTGCAATAACAAAAAGCCAGGATATCAAGCAAACTTTTATTTAGGAACAGAAAGAGAAAATGAGTGAGGGAGGGAGAAAGGTGAATACCTTTATAAGGAAGAAGCTTAAAATACACAGTGACTAACAATTTTCATATATATGGGAAAATGACATAAGCTGATGATCCATGGAAATGAGAGTATAATGACTTCTGAAAGTTTGTACCTACATAAAGCAACAATAAATGGCAAAATTTTTCATAATCAATGTTTTCAGAATTCTGAAAATTAATAAAAGTCTGGCTATAGTAATAAAAATGGTATGATAATGGCATAAGAATAGACATTTTATTCTAAAGGAGTAGAATTGAGAAATTAAAAATAAACCCATTATGCTAAGCAAAATAAGCCAGTCAGAGAAAGATAAGCATCACATGATCTCACTCATATGTGGAATCAAATGAACAAAATAAACTGATGAACAAAATAGATCCAGAGACATAGAAACATGGAACAGACTGATGAATTTCAGAGGGAAGGTCGGGATGGAGGGAGGGGGGACAAACTAAATAGTCTCTTTAATAAATGGTGCTAGGACAAGTGGCTATGCACATGCAAAAGAATGAAGGCATACCCCTACTTCAACCATATACAAAAATTAGCTCAAAATGGATTAATTACCTAGATATAAGAGTTATAACTATTGAACTTTTAGAAGAAAACTTAGGAGCAAATCTTCATAATCTTGTATTTAGCAATAGATTCTTAGATATGACATCCAAAATCCAAACCATGAGTAACAAAAGAAAAAAAGATAAATTGGATTTCAAAATTAAAAACATTTATGGTTTAAAGAACATGATCAGAAAAATTAAAAAACAATTATAGAATGGGAGAAGTTTTTGCAAATAATATATTTTTGAAGTGCTTGTATTCAAAAAATATAAAAAACTCTTACAATCCAATTAAAAAAAAAACATAACCCAATTAAGTATGGGAAGTGACTTTAATAAACATTTATCCAAAGATATGCAAGTGGCTAATAAATACATGAAAAGATGCTCACTGTAATTAGCCATTAGAGAAGTGCAATTCAAAGCCACAATGATGTATTACTTCACACTCATGAAGACAGTTACAAGAATAACAACAACAAAAAGAGAAATAACTGTATAATACAATTGTTGGTTAGGATGTGGAGATATTAGAACCCTCACACATGGCAGGTGGGAAGGTAAAATGGTGCCCTCATTGTGGAAAACAGTTTGGCAGCTCCTCAAAAAGTTAAACTTAGAATTACCATATGGCTGAGAAATCCCACTACTTCCAGGGGTGGGCAAACTTTTTGACTCGAGGGCCACAATGGGTTCTTAAACTGTACCGGAGGGCCGGAACAAAAGCATGGATGGAGTGTTTGTGTGAACTAATATAAATTCAATGTAAAGGAGACGAGGGGAGAGCAAGAGAACCGGATAGAACAGCCGGATCCGGCCCGTGGGCCATAGTTTGACCACGGCTGGATAGACCCAAAATAATGGGAAGCAGAGACTCAAACAGATAAGTCCGTGGAAAATAATCAACAATTCAATAAATGTGGTTGTATAGCCAACTGAAAAAAATAATAAATTTGGATAATACTTCATATCTTAAATGAAAATAATTTTGAGTTGAAAAAGTATAAGGTAAATGAACAACATAATAAAACAACTAGTAGAAAAGGCGACTCGATCTCAAAGTGGAGACAGCCTTCTGAAGCATACCACACTGCATATCCGACAAGACAGCGGAAAGCTGGATAAATAGACTCCCGGAATCCTCCCACCTGGGTAAATTAAGGTGCTGCGGTTCCTGTTCAAGATGGGGACACCCAGGGACCCCGAGCTTGCCTCCTCCCAGGACACACTGAATCCACAGCCATGCAAGGAACAACCTCCTCACAAAACCTGTCACCTGGCCCCGCAGCTCCTGGACCCCTGGGCCTGGGACAGGGAGGCCACGTGGAAGCAGGTAGGAGAGGGGCCCCCACCTAGTCAGGAACCCCAGTGCACTTCGCCCAACCTGAGGAGGGCTGGAACCCACAAGGCACCCCCCCTTTTAAGACCTGCATCTGAGGAACAGAACATCTAGTAGCTTTGAACCACTGGGAACAGTGTCCCCTGGAGCCCCAGGCCCCTTGGCCTGGGACAGGGGAGGACTCACCTCGTGGGCACAGCCTTGGTGTCCAGCGTCTGCAGGTCAGAACGTCGCCCCAGAGGTGGCGTCTGGGTTGGTGCACACTGGCAGGGCCTGCGCTCCCTGTAGGACAGGGACACTGGCATCACTGGCCTCCAGCTTCCCAGCCGCCATCCAGAGCTGGAGTCTGGGCAGGAACTCTTCCGGCGTCTGGGCTTGAGTTTTGCGGCTGCCACCAGGGCCACCTCTCATGGCCGCTCTGGTGGCCAGCAGGGCTGCTGCGTGGTCCCCGGGACTGTAACCAAGGCAGAAAGAGTTCTCAAAGGACCACCTCCTCCCGGGCACAGCTAGGGACACCAGCCCCAGAGCCAGGCTCCCTGGGAAAGAGGCCTCTTAGCTCAGGGTCTTGTCTACAGCCAGAGGGCGGCTTCTGACCCACGCTCAGCTGGGGCCACTTGAGTCTTTCCAGGGGCGGGGCGGCGCCCTCTCCCGCTTATAGCTGGCCCTGCTTCCATGCAGTTGTGTGCGTGTGTATACTCACTGTCCGGATTAAACAGAAATATAATATAATTGTATGTGTTTGTATATATATATAGGGGTAGGCAAAAGTAGGTTTACAGCTGTGAGCACCCGAAACTGAATTTATTCTTCTATTATTTATTGTATTGTTTTCCATAGGAACAACTGTGTGTATATTTACTGCGTGTAAGACATATAGATATATATAATTTATATATATATATAATTGTATGTGCATATATATTTACAATGTTAAGCATATATAATTGTATTTGCATATATTACTGTCAGAGTTAAACATATATAATTTACATATATAATTGAATATGTATATATACATATATTTACTAGTACTCTGTGTTAAACATATCATTTTATATACAATTGTATGTGTGTATACATATATTTACCATGTGTTAAAATACATATTTAATAGAAAAAAATTATCATTTCTTAAACATAGAAAAAAGATGCTCAAACTCCCTTTTAATAATGGAAATAAAATTTCAAAGTTAGTTGAGAAACAACTTTTGCCTAGTTAAGTGGTAAAGATAATAAATGATGGGTGGATAGATAGATGGATGGATGAATAGATAGCCAGATAAATAGACAGACAGACATCCCACCAGAGCATAGAAAAACAAACTGTTTCATATTGTTTATAAATGATACATTGGTAGAACTCAATAAAAGGTAATTTTATTATATATATATATATATATATATATATATGCAAACAAATATGATGTAGCAAATATCTGTTCTTAGCATTTATTTTGTAGAAGCAGGTATGTTCAAAGTATTATACATGGTTTATACAAACACAAACTGGATAAGAAAAAAGTGCCCATTAATGAGACTTGTTAAAGTATGTACATCAGTAAAAGAGAGTATCAAGTAGGGAACACATAAGAGAAAGAGGCAGCTGTATATATCTATAATAATAAAAGCATAATATGCTAATTAGACTGGACGTCCTTAAGGACAAAGCTGGGACTATGAGGGAAGCCCGGATCCCAGGAGCCAGAGAGAAGCCGGTGCCAGCAGCTGGGGGAAGGAAGGCCTACTCTTGCACAAATTTTGTGCATTGGGCCTCGAGTACTTAAATAGAAAGACAGCCAAGAAATATTGAGGAGAAATAAGTGAAACTCTGTCTATGAATATGTTCATTTCAAAATGAAAATAAATGTGAAGTTAGTAAAATTTGTACTTCTGAGGAAGAACATTGGAAAGATAGGGGTCAAGAGATACTCACTTTTCACCTTATTTTGTAACTTTGTATATATTCATGTATTATCTATTTCACAAAATAAATATCAAATAAACAAACACCCAAATGAATGACAACAAAACTCTGTACAGAAACGCTGTAGCTGTGAGCTCTAGTCTAATCTCTAACATTCCTCTAACAACTGTGCCTTTAGATCAGTTCCTCAGCACTGGGGGCATCTCTGTTCTTAACAGTTAAATGAAGAAGGAATTTATAAAGAGCAAGTGCAGGTCTGTTCGGTCTCCTTTCACCTATCAGCTATTAACATAAAATAAATGCAACAAGGGCCAGTGAGTTTTTTGGAGTTTTGTTTTTTTTATTTTTTTTTGTGTTGTTTTGTTTGTTTGTTTGTTTGGGGGTTTGCTTTTTTAGCCTGACACAGAAAAGAGATGCTTTGCACAACAACCTCTGTTATTTTTTTCATCATATAAATAAGTTGCCATGTAGACACTGCTTTCAGTTTCTTCTGTCTCCCAATAGAAGAACAATGGTCTGATCAGGTTATCCCTCCCCATTATGTAATTTGTCTATCAAAAGCATGGCAGGCATTTAGCTTCTGGCTTGATCTGTTTGCTGCTTCATGCATATGTGCTATAATTGCATTCAAATTGACACCTTCAGAAAAACACTCACAGACTTTGGTAGCTTCTCAAAGTGTGTATACCCCCTAAATAAAGTTCTGTGATTTTAAAAATGAATTCATTTTCCACAAATTGTTGCTAGGAAAAGAGCCATTTAAAGGAAATTGCAGATGCACAGATTTGAGTGAACTACTGTTCATCATTTTCCAATTAGTCCTCGTCTCAGTGTGTGTATGCGTGTGTGTGTGTTCATTCTTTAAAGCTTTTACCTTTCTCTCCTCTTTTTGTGTATATTTAGTGGTAAGTTCACCTCCTGGCCTCCTAACAGCTGATGAGAAATGTATGACTTATTATGATTTGGATGAGAGTCTATTGGCCCCACTCGGAAATCTTCTGTTGAAAACAGACCATCTTGTGTACTAAATTTAAATTATAAAGTGTGGAGTAGGGCCTATGAGTGGGAATGGCCATGGTTTAACCACTAAGATGCATGGCAAATGAGATTTGAATGAGAAATTGATGAGTGCTGAAAGCAGACAGGAAGCAGAGAACTTCAGAGATTGCTTGACTGCGGTGCAGCATGAAAAGCTGGGGAGGCTTGGGAAACAGGCATTCCGAGGTCATCTACAGTTGTGTATTTGCTTCCAGAACACAAAATACTTCTTTTATCCCAAACAGGATGTTTTCTGATTCAAGAGCTGCTTACGTGACTCAAGTGACTGAATCACTTCCAAAATGTTGTCAAACATAATAATGTTTTGATTTATTTTTAAAAGCATAGGATTTTCACCCTATTGCCTATACATCACAGATCCCAATAAAAGCAGAAAGTGTCAATCATGAGTCCAGAAAAATGCCAGAAAATTAAAAATTTCATTTGATCCATCTCAACACATATCCATTATTTTACATGTAAATTAACCATTATTTGTGTGGATTATTTCAAATATTCTATGAAGATTGAAATTAGGTATTATCGCTGACAATGAATTAAAAACCTGGATTATTTAAGAGTCCTGTCATCCTCTTTTAACTCTTTATGACAAGCTCTTCTGCCATCGCTAGATCATTAGGATGAGTAAGCAGTGTTTCACGAGCACACAGCCTAGAAAGATGATGCGAAGCCACTTCCACTACAAATTTCCTTTTGTCAGTCTTTTTTTATGCCAGGATCTTTGACAAAGCAAGCATTCCTCTTTTACCTGAATTTCAGTTAGAACAGAAATGAGTCAGAAAATTCTAGTAGTTTTAGAAATAAAAGAAACTTCAAAGTTTGTATCAGTTGCTTTATTTCACAGATGAAGTAACTGATATCTGTCTAGAATTCATTAGGGTATTTCCCAATTGGGTATAGAGTTACAATAGAAATATCAGTACATTTAACTAAATTGAAAAGGAATTAAAACTACATAGCGAGGACACCGCATACATTTAACTAATTTATAAAAACAATGAACACATTTTGTTGAACATACAAAAGAAAAAAGTTTAGTGTTGTTAACTCATAAATTGTACAATAAGGAATATTATGCCAATATAAAAATGGTTAAGTCATATAGACAGTAAGTTTTCAAAATGAGAAATAAGTATATCAAAAAGTTTATCCTCACTAATAATGAAGTTACTGTTATTTTTAATATTTCAAAGTGGCAATGAATTTTTATATTCCAGGTGTGCAAGACTGGTTCAACATTCAAAAATCAATTAATATAATCTATCAAATCAAAGGAAAATATCACAGAATAGTGTCAATATATAAGGAAAAATATCTGGCAAAATTCAACACTCATTCAAGGTAAATTCTTGGCAAAATAGTAAAAGAGGTGCACTTCCTCAATTTTATAAAGAATATCTACAGAAAAGCCTATAGCTAATATCATCCTTACTGGTGAGAAACTTGAAGCTTTCCCATAAAAATCAGAAATAAGGCAGGGATGTCCCCTCTCACCACTTCTTTTCAACATCATGCTAATGCAAGAAGACAAGAGAAAGAATGCAAATTAAGAAGTAAGAAATAAAAAACTATCTTTGCAGATGATATTTTTCTATGTAGAAAATCTGAAAAAAAAATGACAAAGAACTCGTAGAATTAATAAGCAATTATTGCAAGGCTATAGGATACAAGGTTAATAAGCAAAAATAAACCTACATACCAGCCATAAACTAGTGGAATTTAAAATAAAAAAAAATGTAGTAACAATTACTTTAGCACAAAAAAAAGAGTATAAAACTAATTATATATGTGTGATTTATATAACTACAAAACACTGATGCAAAAATTTAAAAAGATAAATGAAAAGATTTTCCATGCTTATTTATAGGAAGCTTTAATATAGTTTAAGATGTCAGTTTTTCCCAATTTAATCCATAGATTCAAAGGAACCTCAATCAAAATCCCAGGAAGTTATTTTGAGGATATTGACAAACCGATTCTAAAAATTATATGGAGGGTCAAAAGTCCCATAATACCCAGCATGATACTGAAAAATAACAAAGTCAAAAGACTGTCAAAATCCAACCTCAAAATTTGCTATAATGCTACACAATCAAAACAGCAAGCTACTTCCTTCTTGTGGTATGCAGTGTGGATAAACCTGGAGACATTAATGTAAGTGAAATGAGCCATCTAAGAAGGACTTTGTCCTGTGTGATCTCACTTAGATATGAAATCTAAGATAGTCAAACAAACAGAAGCAGAGAGTAGAAAGATGGTTGCCCAGGCTGAGACAAAATAGGGAGTTGTTGTTCAATGGGTATAAAGTTTCAGCTAAGCAAGATGAATAAGTTGTAAAGATCTGCTGTGCAATAGACAGCCTATAGTTAGCATACGATATTGTGCACTGAAAACATTTGTTGATAGGGCAGACTTCAGAGTAAGTGTTCTTATTACAAAAAGGGCGGAAACTTTCAGAGGTGATAGATATTTTTATTACCTTGATTGTGGTGATGGTTTCACAGATTTATACTTAAGTTCAAACTAATCAAATTGATACATGCTATGTATGTGCAGTTATTTGTATATCAATAATACCTTCATAAAGCAATTTCTCAAAAGACAGTATAGTATTGGTAAAACACATAGATCAATGGAAATAAATAGAGTCTAGAAATAGAAGCACAAAAATATATCTAACTTATCTTTGACAAAGGAGTAAAAATAATACAATGGAGTATGGATAATCTCTTCAACAAATGGTGCTGGAACAACTGGATATCCACATGCAAAACAAATTAGTCTATTTTGATCTTGCATAATTTCACAAAATTTAACTTAAAATGGATCATAGATCTAAATGTAAAACACAAAAACCATAAAACTCCTAGAGATAACATAAGAGATATTCTAGCCAAGCCTGGATTTGGTGATGACTTTTAGATAAGATACTGAAAGCACATTAGTGAAAAAAAAAATGGCAAGTTGGACTTAATTAAATGTAAAAATTCTGTTCTGCAAAAGATACTATTAAGAGAATGAAAATACAATCCATGAACTGAGAGGAAACATTTTCAAAAGACATGTCTGATAAATGACGGGTATGCAACATATATAAATAACTTGAAATTCAATAGTAAGAACACCAACAACCAATTAGAAAATAAGCAAAAGACCTAAGAAGACTCCTCTCCAAAAAAATATGTACAGCTCCAAATAAGCACATGAAAAGATGCTACCTATCATATCTCATCAGAAAAATGTAAATTAAAACAACATTGAGATACAGTACACATGTATTAAAATAACTAAAATTCAAAATACTGACAACACCAAATGCTGGCAAGGATGTAGAACAACAGGAACTCTCATTGATTGACTGTGGAAATGCAAAATAGGGCAACTACTTTGCTGGGTTCTTATAAAACTACTAGTGGCTCGATGCACAAAATTCATGCACATTAAAAGGGAATTAATTACAGGAAATATTTTAATATTGCTATTTGCCCTTCTCTATAACAGAAGTGTCAGAGATGAAAGAAAATTAGTAAAATGTATATGAAAATAATATATAAATTTATTAATAAATAAACAATCACAACATGATATAACAACAACAAAGACATGATATAAAAACAACAAAAACATGATGTAAAAACAACACTGATACAAACAATGACTGATAAATTCATTAAACTTATTCTAATATATCCCTGTATACCACATTAAGAGTGAAAACACTTTAGTCAAGAGTGCTTGACTAATTTCCCTTGTGATGAAGTATTTACAACTTTAACATCACACGCTCTTTGAACTCGAGAGAAAGCAACATATAACTGACCATGGGCAAAAATGGGTTCAGGTAGGAATATTCCTACTCTGTCTAGAGTTTTTCCTTGTGATTTATTAATAATCATCGCAGCCTGGCTGGCATGGCTCAGCAGTTGAGCATCGACCTATGAACCAGGAGATCATGGTTCAATTCCTGGTCAGGGCACATGCCCAGGTTGTGGCCTCAATCCCTAGTAGGGGTTGTGCAGGAGCCAGCCAATCGATGATTCTCTCTCATCATTGATGTTTCTCTCTCTCTCTCTCTCTCTCTCTCTCTCTCTCTCTCTCTCTCTCTCTCCCTTCCTCTCTGAAATCGATAAAGATATGTTAAAAAGATAATAATCGTTGCAAATGCTGGCATCAAGGGAAACTATCTTAAAATTAATTTAAATGGTAGGCCAGTGTCAGATGGGGACAAATCAATTCTTGGAATCAGAACAACCTCTCCCTCTGTAGAGCCTGTTAATACTTCAGCTTTGATAATGTTAGGTTGTAATCTTTTGATAATAAATCTAGTACCATTACAAAGACCATATTTTCTATTAAGATTTCTCAGTAGCATGAAGATGGCATCCACTTACAATTTTAATTTATGACACAGCATTTCTGGAGTAATACTATTAAGAAATTTGATGGGAAAATTTTCCTTTTCAGCATCATCCATTGAATCAATAGAATCATCACTCAAATATGTGTGAAAATCTCCATCGAGTATGGGGCTCCCTCCTCCCTCCTGTCAGGGTCCGGGGTGCAGGTGAATGGGATTCCTGGCTGGCTGGCCACTGACAGCAAGGTGTCCAATGGCCAATTCTGCAAGGAATGGGGCTCCCTCCTCCCTACTGTCAGGGTCCGCGGTGCAGGTGAATGGGATTCCTGGTGTTTGGTTGTCCCTCTGGTCATTTTGGACGTGAGGGGCCCTGGCTCTTTAGATAGATAGATAGATAGATAGATAGATAGATAGATAGATAGATAGATAGATAGATATAGATAGATATAGATAGATATAGATAGAGATATAGATAGAGATATAGACAGAGACATAGACATAGACATAGACATAGACATAGACATAGACATAGACATAGATATAGATATAGATATAGATATAGATATAGATATAGATATAGATAGATAGATACTCTTGTCAAATGATCAAGCAATTGTGCTTGTTGGTATTTACCCAAAGGAATTGAAAATTTGTGTCCACATAAAAACTTGCACTCTACTTTTATAGCAGTTTTATTCATGATAACTAAAACTTGGAAGCAACCAATATATCCTTCAGTGAGTGAACAGATAAATAAACTGTGGTTAATTCATACAATAAAATCTTATTCAGTACTAAAAAAGAAATAAGCTATCAAGCCATGAAAAGATATGGAGGAAACTTAAATGCATATTTCTAAGTGAAAGAATTCAATCTGAAAAGACTACATATAGCTGATTTCAATTATATGACATTCTGGAGAAGGCAAAACTATGGAAACAATAAAAAGATCAGTGGTTGCCAGGAGTTGGGGTAGGGCAGTGGTCGGCAAACCGCGGCTCGCAAGCCACATGCGGCTCGCAAGCCGCTGTTTGCCGCTCTGTTGACTAATGAGTTTGCCGACCACTGGACTAGACTAAATATTACCATGTAGTTGGAAGCTGTGAGGATTAGGCAATTGTGGCATATTGTGTGCAAAGAGGTAAAGGGTAGTATATGACAGTGGTTGGCAAATTCATTAGTCAACTGAGTGGCAAACCGCTGCTCATGAGCCGCGGTTTGCCGACCACTGGGGTAGGGGAATGAATAGGCAGAGTTCAGAGGATGTTTAGGGCAGTGAAACTACTTTGTATGACACTACAATGTTTAATACATCTCATTATACATTTGTCCAAACCCACAGAATGTATAACAACAAGAGTGACTCTAATGTAAACTATGGATGATGCTGACATGTCAAGGTTGGTTCACTGATTGCTTCACTGTACCATCTGGTAGGGTTGTTAATACTGAGGGAGGCTGTGGGAAGGGGGTGTCTGGGAACTTTCTGTGATTTATTTGCAATATTGTAGCTACTCTAAGAAACAAATCTATATTAAAACAAACAAGGAAAAAACAAAGTATGAGTGTGAGAAAATATTACTAATATAATTATAAATTGCTAGAACATTTCTGGAAGTCATGTATAATCTGGATCAAAATTTTAAATGTCACCGGGCCTGTGTAGCTCAGTGGGTTGAGTGTCATCCCAGGTACCAGGAGATCACTAGTTCCATTCCTGGTCAAGACACATGCCCAGGTTGTGGGCTTGATCCCCAGTAGTGGTCATGAAGGAGGCAGATGATTGATGTTTCTCTCTCATCAATGTTTCTATCTCTCTCTTTCTCTCCTCTCCTCTCTCTGAAATCAATAAAAACATATGTTTTTTTAAAAATTTTAAATGTCATTTCTTTCAGACCTGTAATTTCCTATTAAGGTTGTCTTCCAAAGAAAATAATCATGAATGTCATCTTTTATTAATTAATTAAATATATCTTAGTTATATATACACTGAGTGGCCAGATTATTATGATGTCTGAATGCATAATAATCTGGACACTCAGTGTATATCCTATATAATAAAAGGCTAATATGCAAATTGTCCCCTCGACCAAGAGTTTGACCAGCAGGCAGGCCGGCCAACCACTCATGTCCTCTCCCCCTGGCCAGGCTGGCCAGACCCTACCCATGCACGAATTCATGCACTGGGCCATATATATATATATATATATATATATATATATATATATATATATATATGTATATGTATATACACACACTGAGTCATGCACCAGCCTCTAGTGTGGCTGTAAAAAGGTATCTCTTACCTTTTGCAACAGCATGGATGGACCTGGAGATTATTATACCAAGTGAAATAAGCCAGTCAGAGAAAGATAAATATCACATGATCTCACTCATTTGTGGAATCTAATGAACAACATAAACTGATGAACAAAAATAGATACAGAGACATAGAATCATGGAACAGACCATCAAATGTCAGAGGGAAGGCAGAGGAGGGTGAGAGGAGAGGGTAAAAGATAAACCAAAGGACTTGTATGTATGCATATAAACATAACCAATGGACACAGATGGTAGAGGGGTGAAGACATGTGCTGGGGGGTGGGAGCAGGTTGGGAGAGGTCACTGGGGGAAAAGGGAGACATATGTAATACTTTCAACAATAAAGAATTAAAAATAAATAGCAATAAATAAAAAATAAAAGTAAATAAATAAAAAAATAAATCCCAAATGTTTCATAATTTCCATCAATTAATTCTGATACTTCCATACAATGTATATAGCAATACACTTTAGAAATAAGTCATGCATTATAGAATACTAGAGGCCCAGTGCACAAAATCCATGCACGGGGGGGGGGGGTGTCCCTCAGCCCAGGCTGCACCCTCTCCAAGCTGTGACCCCTCAAGGGATGTCCGACTGCCCGTTTAGGCCTGATCCACATAGGATTGGGCCTAAACGGGGAGTCGGACATCCCTCTCACAATCCAGGACTGCTGGCTCCCAACTGCTTGCCTGCTTGCCTTCCTGATTGTCCCTAACTGCTTCTGCCTGCCAGCCTGATCACCCCCTAACCACTCCCCTGACAGCCTGATTGATGCCTAACTGCTTCCCTGTAGGCCTGGTCACCCCTAACTGCCCTCCCCTGAAGGCATGATCACCCTTAACTGCCCTTCCCTGCAGGCCTGGTCCCCTCCAACTGCCCTCCCTTGCAGGCCTGGGTCCCCCCCAACTACCCTTCCCTGCAGGCCCGGTTGCTCCCAACTTCCCTCCTCTGCCAGCCTAGTCACCCCTAACTGCCCTCCCTTGCAGGCCTGGTCCCTCCCAACTGCCCTCCCCTGCTGGCCTGATCACCCACAGCTGCCCTCCCTTGCAGGCCTGGTCCCTCCCAACTGCCCTCCCCTGCTGGCCATCTTGTGGTGGCCATCTTGAGTCCACATGGGGGCAGCCATCTTGGACCACATGGGGGCAGCCATCTTTTGTGTTGGAGTGATGGTCAATTTGCATATTACTCTTTTATTAGATAGGATTGTCACAATATAGTGGGAAGGGGAAATACTTTGAAATATTGTGTATAATACAAAACTATCAATAAGCATATATATTTCATTTCTATTTAATACATTTAATGAATAATACATGTAATTTTAAACTCAAATAGATGATAATGAACAATGATTATGACTGCTGTTAATCTGATGTTTCCAAACTTTTGCTTTTGCCCTCCCTGATTCTTCTATCCTGGTCTCTGGGCTTTTTCCTTTCCTTTTTGATTTTGATTTCATCCAGCCCTGGACTAAATGACTATTTTCTTCCTCTCGTGCATGTACCCAGAGGGTAAGTTTACAAAAGGAATGCATTCATCCAGCTCCTTCTCTTATTTCTTCTGTTCCTGAATCCCCAGCAGTTCAGCTGACACAAAGCTCACCTCTTTATCTGAAATGTTTTGCCAAATGTTTGGCAAATCTTAATATGATTTGCCAAAAATCAATGTGCATCTCTGCTTCCCATACTACAAAACTTTCCTATTGGAGTGTATGCTGCAGTGATGCCAGAAAAGTGAATTAAATATTATGGGCGGTTTCTTGGGTGGCTTCCGCTTCTTCAGCTATAAGACATTCTGTGTCCCTTGTCTTGCCCTGAGCCCACCATCTTTGTTCTTGAGCCCCGATCTGTCCATCAAGGTATCACTGATGATCTCTGTCTATAAGCTGTGACTTTTGTTTGCTTTTCTTACTTTATTGAAGTCAGGTTTTACTTCCTCTTGTTCAAGTTCCTCCAAGACAACACTTGAGACTTCTCTGGTTATTTCGTTATTTCTAAACACATCTTTGTGTGTGTGTGTGTGTGTGTGTGTGTGTGTGTGTGTGTGTGTGTTTGTCTTCTTTCAGAAAGTCTAGAAGTCTTAGGTTCTTCCTCAACAACTCTCTTCATTTCAAAAAGTTCTGCTAAGATGTGTAACATTCCCTTTATAGCCAGGCCCAGATATCTGATTTAAAAGCATTACTCAAATTTAACCTTGCATTAAAGTCTTCTAAATAAAAAATAATAATAAAAGTAGAGTTCATATGATCCACAGTTATCTCAAATAGAGTATGTGATTATATATTTGAGAACAATAGATGCAGAAAAACTGGAGTGTAAGACCCTAAAGAGAATTATATTTTAATTGAGGGAACAGAGACCAGAAAGTTAAAAGCAACTTTTGCAAACAAGTTGGTGGCCATAGCCTGACCATTGGTCTCCATAATTTTCTAAGTCTTCTACCCACTGAGATATTTGCTGTGCATTTATATCGATTGAAGTATTTTAACATAAGTTAGATTTATTTCACATGTTCATTGTGGGCATGGAATGAGATCACATCTGTGAAACTGTCCTGTATATGTATAATGCACACAAAAAATCCTATCTAATAAAGAGGGAATATGCTAATTAACCATCACTCCATCACAAAGATGGCTACACCCACAGCTGAAGCCAAGTTCCCATAAGGAGCCTTAATGAGCAATCAGCAGGGACCTGAGGCTGTGCCCTCCCCCACCCTCATGGGGCTTGACAGGGGACCTCAGGCCATGTCCCCCACTCGGCAGGGCTTGACAGGGCACCTCAAGGTGTGCTTCCTGTCCTGGTGCTGGGCTAGGGGACCTCAGACTGCACCTCCCGCCCAGCAGGACTTGACAGGGGACCTCAGGCCACGCCTTCCGCCTTGGCACCAGGCTGGGGGACCTCAGGCCACGACCCCCACCCAGTGGGGCTTGATGGGGACCTCAGGCCGTGCCCCCCGCCCCAGCGCCAGGCCAGGGGACCTGAGGCCATGCCCCCCACCTGGCGGGGCTTGATGGGGGACCTTAAGGTGTGCTTCCCATCCTGGTGCTGGGCTAGGGGACCTCAGGCTGCTCCCCCCACCCCAGCGCCAGGCCGGGGGACCTCAGGCCAGGCTCCCCACCAGGTGGGGCTTGACAGGGGACTTCAGGCCGTGCCCCCCACCCTGGCATTAGGCCGGGGAACCTCAGGCTGCAGCCCCTGCCCCAGCACTGGGCCAGGGGACCTGAGGCTGCGCCCTCCTGCCTGGGGGGGGCTTGACAGGGGACCTCAGGCCATGCTCCCCACCCAGCAGGGCTTGACGGGGGACCTCAAGGTGAACCCCCAGTGCTGGGTCGGGGGAACTCAGGCCATGCCCCCCCCCCGCCCAGCGGGGCTTGACGGGGGACCTGAGGCTGCACCCCCCTGCCAGTGGGGCTTGACAGGGGACCTGAGGCTGTGCCCCCCTCCCGGTGCCGGGCTGGGGGATCTGAGGCTGCGCACCCCCGCCTGGTGGGGCTTGACAGGGGACCTCAGGCTATGCCCCCCACCTGGCAGGGCTTGACGGGAGACCTCAAGGCACGCCCCCCGTCCTGGTCTGGGCTGGCGGACCTCAGGCCATGCCCCCCATCCTGGCGCCAGGCCAAGGAACCTGAGGCTACGTCCTCTGCCCGGTGGGGCTTGACAAGAGTGGGAATGGCTGGGTCTGGATCTAGCCTAATGGGGGGGTGGGCATCCAGGTCTGGATCTCACGTGATTTTGAGGTGAATGTGGGTGAGCGGGGACTTGACTATGGGTCCTGTGGTGTGCCCCAGACTCTGACAGGAGGAAGGTTTTCATATACATTTTACTAATTTTCTTTCATCTCTGATACTTCTATTATAGAGAAAGGGCAAATAGCAATATTAAATTATTTCCCCTAATTAATCCCCTTTTAATGTGCACGAATTTCGTGCACCGGGCCACTAGTACTGGATAAATTGTAAGCAAATTGATCCTGATAAGATTGAGAATCTCCACAAAGAGAAGGCTATCTACGGATTGGAAACATTAGGGGTTTTCATTATTCTACAGTGAGGGCAAACAGCATGTGGGCATGTTTTTTGAGACTGTTTGGGGAGAGTAGTGAACTGCCAGATGTTGCTTTGTGAGTGCATACCTGCTCTTGTTTCTGCTCCAGCAATGCACCGTGCTGGGTGCTGTGATCCTGCTATTCCACCATAACTTGATCAATGGCACACAGCTATGGAACTGATTGTACATCAGGCAGCATAGAGATCTTTGATTAATCTCCTCCTGGTAGTCTGAAAAGATGGAAAACCCCCTAAGGGTCCCCGTTCGCTCTCCTTCTTTGCAGAGATCAGAGACAAATAGTTTCTTCCTGTGTTATTCTTGTCTGTGTAAAGAGGATTTGTACAAGGCAGTCTCTGGTGTGAAACAGTATTGAAAAATTGTTCTAAAGGATTAAAGTCCCTCTAATGATATGACCCTAGGAGTGAGCCTTCTTGCAGCTGCATTGATGAAATCAGGCATAGGCTGCTCAAAATGTTACTCAGCAACTGACATGAAAAAGGGAAAAAAACAACAACAGATGCAATAATAAAATCAGGCTTTTCTTTAATATTTTAATATAAATATGAAGAAATAGTAGCCTTAAGAGATAAGGATATATATATTAGGTGTACCAGTTAATAATGAGGAGTTTTTTCAATAGATGGAGTTACACATATGTTGATATATATGCAATTTGATATGTATGCTATTTTGTTGTATTGACAGCAAGCTTCAAAACTTCATATGTCAAATTTGCCGAAGGTGTTAACATCATAGATATTTTTACGCTTAAAAATGTCAAATTTCAGGCCAAAAAAAGAGCATTTGTGGGAAGTTTTAATTCATTACTTTATTTTGAAAAAAAAAGTTATCATATACTTTAGGAAGCTTATGGTGAACATGCTCCATCTCAAGATACTTGTGAACGCTGTTTTCAAGACTTTAAAAGTGATGATTTCGATGTGAAAGACAAAGAACTTCTAGGTCAACCGAAAAAGTTTGAAGACCAACAATTACAAACATTATTGGATGAAGATATGTGTCAAACTCAAAAACAACTTGCAGAAACATTAAACGTTGCTCAGCAAACAATTTCTGATCATTTACAAGCAATGGAAAAGATTTTAAAGGAAGGAAAATGGGTGCCACATCAAGTGAATGAAAGACAAATGGAAAACCGCAAAATCATCAGTAAAATGTTGCTTCAACGGCACAAAAGAAAGTCTTTTTTGCATGGAATTGTGACTGGCAATGAAAAGTGGATTTATTTTGAGAATCCCAAATGCACAAAACCATGGGTTGATCCAGGTCAACCATCAACATCGACTGTAAGGCCAAATTGCTTCAGAAAAAAAGACAATGCTCTGCGTTTGGTGGGATCAGGAAGGTGTGGTGTATTATGAGCTTCTAAAACCAGGTGAAACCATTAATACTGATCGCTACCGACAACAAATAATCAATTTGAACCACACTTTGATCATGAAACGACCAGAATGTGCCAGAAGACACGGCAAAGTAATTTTGCTTCATGATGACGCACCATCACACACTTCAAAACCAGTTAAAGAAACTTTAAAAGATCTTGCCTGGGAAGTACTAACCCACCCGCTGTAGTCACCAGATCTTGCTCCTTCAGATTACCACTTGTTCCGATTGATAGCACATGCACTTTCTGAGCAGCACTTCAAAACGTACAAAGAATTGGAAAATTGGGTCTCTGAATGGTTTGCCTCAAAACAAGAAAAATTCTATTGGGATGGTATCGACAAATTACCTAAAAGATGGGGGAAATGTGTAGCTAGCGATGGACATTACTGTGAATAAAGCACTTTTGATGTTTCTCTTGAAATTATCCTGTTTTCTTTGATTACCAAATCCACCGTTATTAACCGGTACACCTAGTATATATATATATATACAATATATATATATATATACAATAGATGAGCTGAAATTAGAGATAAAATATGTTTTTGTGGGCTCAGTGGGCATATTGAGGTAGAAAAATGGGACTGCTAGAACAGAGAATACCAAACGAAAGAGAAATCAAGTATCAATGCAATGAAATAATAACATTGACATTTGAAAACACTTTCCCATGCATTACTTTACAGCTTGTGGCAACAGGATGTTTTTCCTGCCACATCAAAAAGTACTTCATTGTAACTTCTCATTCCCCAAACAGGAAATTTCAGTTGACTGTCATAACAATCTCTTTGGATCAGTGAACATAACAATTTAATTCAACAAAGCTCTGCTTTTATTTCCAGGCCCAGATTGGTAAAGTATGTGGGAGTCTTAAACTGGGACTCACGGGCAGCCTTCGAATGCACTGACAATGAGCTAAAGATTACAGATAAAGCTAAAGAGGTTTCACATTCTATAATATGCTAGTGTTTATTGTGAATCTGCAAAAGGATTGCAGTCTACATGTGTGTGCTCTAAGCTTCTGATTGCTACCTTCATCTATGTTGGAGAGTACTCACTCCTTCATCCTGCTCACTGCGCCAATTGTGGGAATACTTACTCCTTTATTCTGCCCGACTACACCAACTGTTGGGTTTGAGCCCCTCTGCCAGGACTGAACCTCCTTGAATGCTGGGTATAGGGCAGAGAAGACATGAGAAGTAGTGGGTATATAAGAGAGTCTTTATTGCAGTCCAAGTAGCTATAGCTGCTAAGTAGCCATCAGACAAAGCAGTTCTTCAAAGGAGCCTCACACAGTAGCCACTGCTAACATGGCAGCCATTGCAAAATACAGCAGCAAACACAGGAGCCATACCAAGCAGCCGTGCACCGGCTGATCAATAACATACTTTATACTAACTTTGACAAAAGAGGCTTCTTGCCAAATAGTGACATCAATTTTGGGTTATAGAAGGGCACGCCTGTGGAGTACAGTAAGATTGCTGTGTCCTTGCTTTGGCACCTGCCTCTGGGAAATTGTCTTTGGCCTTCAACATCCTGTGTTCTCTAGACAGGGCCCCCACAATCTATATCACATGATTATTAAATGCTTAAGGTGGGTTTATTTTTGGATGTCAGTTGTTCAACAGAGCTTTAACTATTATGTTTTGTCACCATATATATTTTGCAACATGGCTCAAAGGCCTTGAGTGACTCGTGAGCCCTTTGCACAAAAAAGCTACCTAACTTTGTTGGGACCAGTGAGTCCTAAGCCACGCAGTGAGGAGGGGGAATCATTTATTTTCCTCCCTTTCTCTCTAGTTGTACTCACAATGGGATAAAAACTTATATTCCATGTGTCCTGCTGACTTTTCTAACTAAGCTGTCAAAATCAGCAGCATCATACAGATTTCTACCTAATTGTCAGAATATATTTTTAGAACACATTCAGCTAAGGACTTTACCGTGTTTTTGACATTTAGGCAATATTTTACATCAATAAGAAGACACAAAAAATCAAGGACATTTTTTTCTTTTCTTATTTTTAAAATATATTTTTATTGATTTTAGAGAGGAAGGGAGAGAGAGAGAGAGATAGAAACATCAATGATGAGAGAGAATCATTGATCAGTTGCCTCCTGCACACCCCCTACTGGGGATCGAGCCTACAACCCAGGCATATGCCTTTGCCCTGAATTGAACCAGGGACCTTTCAGTCCGCAGGCCAACTTTCTATCTACTGAACCAAACCAGCTAGTGCATGGAATATTTTTTTAGATATGCCTATGGAAGGGTTAACAGGAGAATTTTGAGGTAGCATCTTTGAATTCTAGAAAAATCATTTTCTTCACTCAGTTTCATAAAGAATAGAAATGACACCATTATTTTTATCAGTTATTTTTATTGCCCTTTTGGTGTTTGTGTTTATCTTTTCAATCTCCCCATGTGTTAGGGGGTTGATGGCAATATTGTCCCCCCAAAAAAGTAATTTCTTTACACTTGGGTCTGTATCTGCTGCGCTTATTATAACTGAAAAAAAAAAAAAAAGTTTTAGTGAGAACATGGACATTCCTCCTGCTGCAGACCTCCTCTGAGTATTCAAGCAGCTTCCCACTGAACAACATCATATATATATATATATATATATATATATATATATATATATATAGAGAGAGAGAGAGAGAGAGAGAGAGAGAGAGAGGTAATATGCAAATTAGCCGGAACGCCATAACATCACAACCACTCAGGAGGAGGCTGTGCACGCAGGTGGGTGGGAGGGGAGAGGGGACTCCGTGCGCGGTGAGGCAAGCCACAGATGGCCAGGCATGGAGAGAACAGTGCCTGCCAACTGCCATGGTGGTGAGCAGGCCCTGTGAGCAGGCCCGCAGAGAACAGGGCCAGCCAGCCTCGTGTGCCGGCAGTCCCGCCTTTGTACATGAGCTGCAGAGGAAACACTTTTTCTGACCGCTCATTGGCTAAGCTCCCTGTATGCCACGCACAGTGTTCTTGGTAACTTGTGTAATAAGAATCCAAGAAGGTGATCTAGGGTTTTTCCACCTCACTCCTGGAGGAAAAAACAAAGGTCTGCTATTGGAGAGGCTAAGAAATGTCATATTCTGCCCTAGCTGGTTTGGCTTAGTGGATAGAGCCTCAGCCTGCCAACCACAGAGTCCAGGTTTGATTCTGGTCAAAAGCATGTACCTAGGTTGCAGGCTTCTCCCTGGCCAGGGCCCAGGTCAGGCCTCATGCAGGAGGCAACCAATCGAAGTGTCCCTTTCACATTGATGTTTCTCTCTGTCTTCCCTCTCTCTTCCACACACTCTAAAAATCAATGGAAAAAATATCCTCAGATGAGGACAAGAAAGAAAGAAAGAAAGAAAAAAAGAAAGAAAGAAAGAAAGAAAGAAAGAAAGAAAGAAAGAAAGAAAGAAGAAAGAAAGAAAGAAAGGTCATATCCTATGAAAGAGACATCTTGAAAATGCCTAAAGAAAGTTGTCATTTTTTCGTGGTGAAGGGACTGGAGTTCGTGTTGATGAAAACACCTTGGTGGCTGCAGCTGCCAGCAGTGGCAGCAGCAGCAGGGTTATGGGGGTGGTGCCTTCCCTCAATCAGAGGGATCCCAGATTGGAGAGGGTGCAGGTCAGGCTCAGGGACCCCGCCCCCCCACGCACAAATTTCATGCACCGGGCTTCTAGTCAGAAATAAAAATGTAGCTAATCTATAAAAACTGGAGGAAAGACTTGAATAAATGCATCACTATATATCTGTATTAAGCAAATAAAAATTGTTCAGTTTCATTAATCATCAGAAAATTTCAAATTAAAACCATAAGGTACCACTATGTATACCCTATAGACTTAAAGTTAAAAATATATTGAAAATCCATTTTTATGTGTTCAAGGACCTTCTAAAACATTAATGAATATTTTATAATTTTTGGAGAAAACATGGGAAATGTTTGTCTTACCTGACATGCAACATTGTCATATAATATTTCAAGATTGTAAGTTATAATGCTATCTGCCCTATATTCTTTCCTTGGAATTTTATATTTAATTCTCATACTTCGGTGCTTAGCAAGTATTTTTCTTTATGAGTATCTTGCTCACTATATTCAGAGATTGTAGACAGAAATGCAATCCAAGTCAGAATTTCACCGCAATTTGCAGTATCTAATGCCTCCATGTGCAGTTGCTAGAAAGAAGTTGTACCCCAGCTTAGATTTATGTTCCTTCTTCTGTAAGAGATTGCAGGGGCACCACTGTGCCCACCTAACCTCAGACTAATTGTACAATTAGTACAGCAATACAAGGTCTCTGAGCCAACAGGAGTTCCCTCTGGACATGATTAACTCTAGGGATTCTGGGCAACAAGAACAAATCACAAAGTGCAAATTAATTAATGTCAGAGAACAAGAAGGACAAGGAGGTCAAGCAGCTGGCCAAGTACAATGGAAAGAAAAGTTTAGCTAAAACTGTAGAAAAATTTAGCTAAAGCCTAACTGAATTTTGTGAATTTCTTTCCACTTCTTATTATTTTTCTCTTGACTTTGTGTATATAAAGTAGTAGAGTGTACAGGAACAAAAAGAAATTGATATAATCATGCAAACACTAAGAAAACACTGAGTGAGAATAACAGTATTTTGAAATTTATAGTAGACTAGAGGCCTGGTGCACAAAAATTGTGCACGGGGGGAGGGGAGGATGTGTCCCTCAGCCCAACCTGCATCATCTCCAATCCTGGAGCCCTCAGGGGATGTCCTACTGATGGCTTAGACCTGCTCCCCATGGGGAATGGGCCTAAGCTGCAGTCTGGCCTCCCTCTGCAGGAAGCAACCAGGCTGATCAGGGGAAGGTACCGCCCCTATCACCCTGCCACTGCCAGATGCCGCAGCCACTAAGGTGTTTTCATCATTGATTTTTAGAGAGTGTGGAAGAGAGAGGGAAAGGCAGAGAGAAACATCAATGTGAGAGGGACACTTCGATTGGTTGCCTCCTGCATGAGGCCTGACCTGGGCACCAGCCAGGGAGAAGCCTGCAACCTAGGTACATGCCATTGACCAGAATTGAACCTGGACCCTGCGGTCGGCAGGCCGAGGCTCTATCCACTGAACTAAAATGGCTAGGGCAGGATATGAGATTTCTTAGCTCCTCCAACAGCAGACCTTCATTTTTTCCTCCAGGAGTGTGGTGGAAAAACCCTAGATCACCTTCTTGGAGTCTTATTACACAAGTTACCAAGAACACTAAGTGTAGCATATGGGGAGCTTAGCCAATGAGCGGATGAGCGGTCAGAAAAGGTGTTTCCTCTGTAGCTCATGTGCAGAGGTGGTGCTGCCGGCATGCGCGGCTGGCAGGCCCTGTTCTCTGTGGGCCTGCTCACCACCACCATGGCAGGCCCTGTTCTCTGTGGGCCTGTGCCATCTGTGGCTTGCCTCACTGCGCAGGCAGTCCCCTCCCGCCAACCTGCATGCACAGCCTCCTCCTGAGCGGTCGTGATGTTACAGCATCCCAGCTAATTTGCATATTCTCTCTCCCCCTCTCTCTCTCTCTATATATATATATATTTATATATAAACATATATAAATATATATATATATATTTAGTGTAGATTCTTTCCAACATATATATATATATATATATATATAT
The DNA here is from genome assembly GCF_963455305.1 of Plecotus auritus. Lineage (NCBI taxonomy): Eukaryota > Metazoa > Chordata > Mammalia > Chiroptera > Vespertilionidae > Plecotus > Plecotus auritus. The sequence goes on from NC_137770.1 coordinate 164,651,822, forward strand.
ATATATATATATATATATTAGTAGCATTTCATAATATGTCATGGATGAGACCCATTAACAGATATATCTACTGTGATATTTGTGGTTTGCAATTCCACTTCACACAGTTCTTTTGATGAGCAGAAATGTTTAAGTGTGATCCAGTTAAATTTACTTTTTCTGCTTGTACATGCCCCATGCTTTTGTTATCTGTTCTGTTTATTAAAAATGTTTGTGCCAAACTAACTGTTGTGAAGGTATTTTCCAGTATTTTCTTCTAGATTTATAGCTTGAGGTATTTACATTTTTGGTTGTCTATGTGGTAGGAGTCAAAGTTAATTTTTTCCCCAGATTAATATCCTGTTATTTTAGCAATAATATCTTGTAAGGACTAAACATTAGCTATTGAATTGTTTTTGGAGTCTTTGTTATAAATCAGAAGGCAAAATTAGCATGATTATGTTTTGGTACTCTGTATTCATTTCATTCACTTAATCTTCTATCTCTACAATGTATGTTCTCTCATTTTATTTTTATTTAAGCTTGTCTTGGCTATTCTAGGTGCTTTGAATTTCCACATAAATTTTAGAATCAGCTTGTAAATTTCTGAAAAATCAAGCATAGTAGAATTTTGATTTATAGCGCATCATATGTACTAATTAATTGGTGGGGAATAACATCTTAACAATGTTGAGTCTTCCAACTCATTAGCATAATATAATTCTCCAATATTTAAATTATTTTATTTATTTTTGTACATTTATTTAAATTTTTTAAATTGACTTTAGAGAGAGGAAGTGAGAGAGAGAGAAACACCCATGTGAAAGAGAAATATTGATTGGCTGCCTCCTACATGTACACCAGCTGAAGATGGTACCCAAAACCTGGGTATGTACCTGACTGGGAATCAAACCCATCACCTTTTGGTGTATAAGATGATGCTCCAACCAACTGAGCTATACCAGCCAGGGCTTAAGTTCTTTTAAATTTCTCTTTAACAAATGTTATAGTATTTTTCAATGTAATATGCTTTGCCTTTTCTTAGAGTTTTCCTTAAGAATTTGGTGGCTTTACTACTATTTTAAATGCTATTTGTATTGGGATTTTCATATTATTCATAGCTAACAGTGATAAATGCAATTAATCTTTGTATAGTGACCTTGTATCTGAATCTTTGCTAAATTCACTTATTACATCTAGTAGTTTTTAAAATTTTCTTGCGTATACAGTTCAGTAATGTGCAAATAAAGTTACTTCTTCCTTTCCAACCTTTATAAATATTATTAATCACTAGATGCCTGTTGAACGAAGATTAGTGCAATAGGCCTTCCTTCGCCTGGCTGCTGGCACCAGTTTTCCTCCAGCACCCGGGACCCAGGCCTTCGCTCCGGCTGCAGTGGAGAAGCCAAGCCTCTTCAGTCTTCAGTCTTCAGTCATCTTCAGTCTTGTCTTTAGTTGTCTTCAGTCTTCAGTCTTCAGGCTTCAGTCTTCAAACTTTGCTTGGGCGGGAGCCTTCAGGCTTCACACTGGCCTGCATATGCAAATTACCCGCCATCTTCATTGGGTTAATTTGCATACTCACTCCTGATTGGCTGGTGGGTGTCACGGAGGTATGGTCAATTTGCATATTTCTGGTTTGTGGTGTTTTTTTTTTTTTTTTTTAGTGTAGATTCTTGATATATTGCATTGCCTAGAAACTTCTTTCCAATACTAAATTGAAGTAATGGTAATTGACTTCCATACCCTGTACCATAGTTTATGAGAAGTGTATCTCTGCATGATAACTGTAAGTTACTCATAGATATCATTTATCAGGTTGAAGCAATAATATTCTATTTCTAGTTTGTTGAAAAGTTTTATCATGAATGAGTTTGATTTTCTCAAATGACTTTTATGCAACTGTTGAGAAAATCATGTAGATCTTCTTTAAGTGTTTATTAATATGTAAATTACATTCAGTGATTTTTCAAATGCTAAATCAAAATTGCATTTCTCTAATTAACTTTCTCATAATGTATAATGATATTTGTATATTGTTGGATTTGATCATCTAACTCTTTTTCAGGATTTTTATGTCTATATTCATGAAAATATTGGCAAGTAGGTTTCTTGTAATATGTACAAGTGTGAATTTGGTATCAGAGTAATGCTGGCCTCCTTAAAGGAATTTTATTAATATTTCAAACTGTATTTCTGGAAAAGATTGTGTTAAATGACAACATTTTCTTTATCTATTTGGAAAGATCTATCAGTAAAGCAATTGGGACTGAAACATTATTTGTGGAAAATTTTTTAATGATGAATTTGATTTAAGTAATAGTAGAACAATTCAAATCATTTTTTGAGTAATCTTTCATAGTTTGTTTTTTTATCCAAGCAGACAATCTCTTCCTACTAAATGTTTAGTTGAATCTGATGTAATTTTCAGAAGAATTGCATTTAAATATACTATATTGCTCTGTGTTTTTTATTTATCTTATTAATCACTGTTTATTCTTCCTGGCCTGTTTTTCATGAAGGTGAGTGTTTTTAGGATTTAATCTGCCTCTCTGAATGGCTTAAACAGCTATCCCTCTCTGAATTTAGTGGTAGCTCTTGAGTTTACAGAATATAACTTTAACTCATCTCAGATGTCCCTCACATATAGTGCAGGAACATTTCAACAGCATACTACCATTTGCCATGCCTGTTCTGCTATTGCTGTCAGACATTTTAAATCTAGATACATTGTAGACTCAACAATGCATTGCTGTCATATTTTCATTAAAGCATCTATAATCACTTAAAACAGTGAAAAAGTAAGTAAAAGTGCCTTTCATATGTGTTCCCATATTTACAATTTCTGGTGCTTTTTTTTCTTTCTAATGATACAAGTTTCCATCTGGTATAATTTTTCTTCTGCATGAATAACTTAGTTTAGCATTTCTTGCAGTGCACGATTTCTGGCAATATTTTCTCTCACCTTCTGTTTTTCTGACAAAGTTTTTATTTCTATTCACTTTTATATCAGCTTTATTTGGGTATACTTAAAATAAAATAATCAATTTTACATTTAGAATTTGATGAGTTTTGACAACATATCCAGCCATGTAACCACCAATACAATTATAGTATAGCACATTTTAATTGCCCACAAATTTCCATCTTATTTCTTTGCACTTAATCTTTTCCATCCCACCCATCCCTAAGCAACCATTTATCTGCTTTTTGTCACCATAATTTAGTTCAGCACAAAATTTTACATACAAGAAATCATATAATAGATAGACTTTTATGTCTGACCCTTTCATTTAGCATAATACTTTTGAAACTCCTTTAATTGTACCATGTATGAGTAGTTCATTTTATTTTTTCTGTGGGTCTATGGTAAAAAACACAATTTATTCATCCATTTACCAGTTTGATAGATTTCTTTACAAATTTTGGCTACTAGGAATAAAGTTGTCATGAAAACTCAAATTTAATAGCCCACTAGAATTTTAATTGAAATTACATTGAATATATTAATTTGTGGAGAATTTAACATATTAATGTGTTGAGGCTTCTAATCCATGAATATGATATACTCTAATTATATTTGGATCTTCTTTAATTTCTCTCCATGGTGTTTGATGTTTCTCAGTATGCACATGTTGCACAAGTTTTGATAGAATTACCCCTATTTCAACTGTTGGATGTTTTTAAAAATGCTTTTGCTTGCTGAACTTCAATTTTCATTATTTCATAACAAGTATATTGGAATACAGTTCATTTATGATATCGGTCTTTTTCCCTATAACACTGCCAAGCTTGATTACTGGTTCTGGATGTTTATAGTAGTAGTAGTAGTAGTAGTAGTACTGGAAGAATCTTGGGGATGTTTTCATTATCATGTCATCTGCAAATTAAATCAGGTTTATTCCTTTCTACATTTTTCTCCTGCCTTACCATACTTTCTAAAGCATCTAGTACAATGAATAGAACTGATGAGAACAGATATCTTTGTCCTGATCAAAGGGGGCTATTATTCAGTCTTTCACCACTTACTATGATATAGCTGTAGGTTTTTGAGGCTAACAAGGTTTCCTCATATTTCAAATTTTCTAAGAGAATTTTTAATCAATGAAGATTGAATTGTGTTAATATTCTTTCTTTACAGGGGCTTGGCAAAAGTAGGTTTACAGTTATGAGTTTATGCTTATACTAGAGGCCCGATGCACGAAGATTCATGCAAGAATGGGCCTTCTTTCCTCTGGCTGCCAGCACCACCTTCGCTCTGGCCAGAGCTGCCTTTTTGCTCTGGCCGGGAGCCACCTTTCCACCTTCCCACACTGCCCAGAGGTCCAGAGTTGTCACCATGGTGATGACACAAGTGTTCCGCCCCGCCCCCAGCTGCTCAGCACTAGCGTATGCAAATTAACCTTCCATCTTTGTTGGGTTAATTTGCATACTCACTCCTGATTGGCTGGTGGGCATCACGAAGGTACAGTTAATTTGCATCTCACTCTTTTATTAGTGTAGATTATTATTTATCTTTTAAGAACAATCATAACCTCCAATTGGTCAGAATGTATTTTACATTGAGTGGCCAGATTATTATGATCTCTGAATGCATATTAATCTGGCCACTCAGTATACTTCTCTTGAGTACCTCATTTATTTGATATCAAAGATACTATAAATCATGCACCTGATCATTTTTCCCATTTGCACTGGCTGATAGAAAGCTCAGGGCAAATAGGTGGTTGATCTCCAGCAAAAGTCTAGAATACTTTTGGTACCCATTTGAGATACAAATACACTGAGTGACCAGATTATTATGCATTCAGAGATCATAATAATCTGGCCACTCAGTGTATATATTGCTGGATTCAAGATGCTAGTGTTTTCTCAAAAAATTGTCCCATCTAAGATAAATAAACTGTGATACATCCAAACAGTGGGATACTATTTAGCACTAAAAATAAATGAACTATCAATCCATGAAAGGGAGGAAACTTAAATTCATATTATTAAGTAAAGGACTCCAATCTGAAAAGACTACCAACTGTATGATTCAATATATGTGACATTTTGGAAAGGCTATGGAGACAGTAAATCAGTGGTCCCCAGCGTTAGTGGGAAGCGGGGGATGAATTGGCGATTAGAAAAGCACTGAGGAACTGGGGGGCAGTGGAACTCCTCTGTATGATACTATAAAGGTGGATACATTTGTCCAAACACAAGGAATGTTCAAAACCAAGAGGGGCTCTAATGTAAACTATGGACTTTGGATGGTGATGGATCAATGTAGTTTCATCAATTATAACAAATGTACCATCTGGAGGGAATGTTGTGTTTGAGACAGGGTGTGGATGTGTGCGTGGAAGGGGTATGTGGGGGGTGGGGCAAGGGATCTGTACCTACTTCTCATTTTTTTTTGAACCTAAAACTGCTCTAAAAAATAAAATCTATTAAAAATTATAGTCTACGTTGATGAAGGGTAATTCTCTATGATTTCACCTTCTTAAATGTGTTTTCATGGTTTAATATCAGGCAAAGTCTAGCATTATAAAATAAAGGGTATGGGGAGAATTGATATTATTTCTTTCTTATATGTTTGATAGAATTCACCACTGAAATTGTAGGTCAAGATATACTTTGTGGGGAATATATTAACTAAAAGTTTAATTTCTTTAATAGCTATATGGTTATGCATGCCTTTCTTTTCTTAAATGAGCTTTGGTAATTTGAGTCTTCTAAGGAATTTGTGTTTCCTCTATTGCAGTGGTTCTCAACCTTTCTAATGTGGTGACCCTTTAATACAGTTCCTCATGTTGTGGTGACCCCAACCATAAAATTATTTTCATTGCTACTTCATAACTGTAATTTTGCTACTGTTATGAATCGTAATGTAAATTTTTTTTTTTCCAATTGTCTTTGGCTCTACAGCAGCGGTTCTCAACCTGTGGGTCATGACCCACAGCTTGAGAACTGCTAGCAGGGTCACCTAAGACCATCGGAAAACACAAATATTTACATTAGAATTCACAACAATAGCAAAATTACAGTTATGAAGTAGCAACGAAAATAATTTTATGGTTGGGGTCACCACAACATGAGGAACTGTATTAAAGGGTCATGGCATTAGAAAGGTTGAGAACCACGGCTCTATTGGTATAGAATTATTTCCCCCTTATTATTATTTTACTAGAGGCCTGGTGCATGAATTTCATGCACTGGGGTGTGTGTCACTCAGCCCAGCCTACACCGTCTCCAATCTGGGACCCCTCTCACAATCCAGGACTATTGGCTCCCAACTGCTCGCCTGCCTGCCTTCCTGATTGCCCCTAACTGCTTCTGCCTGAAAGCCTGATCACCCCCTAACCACTCCCCTGCCAGCCCGATTGCCCCTAAGTGCCCTCCCCTGAAGGCCTGGGTCCCCGCTAACTGCCCTCCCCTGCAAGCTTGATCACCCCCTACTGCCCTCCTCTGCAGGCCTGATCCCTCCCAATTGCCCTTCCCTGCTGGCCATCTTGTGTCCACATGGGGGAAGCCATCTTTGACCACATGGGAGCAGCCATCTTGTGTGTTGGAGTGATAGTCAATTTGCATATTACTCTTTTATTAGATAGGATAGAGGCCTGGTGCATGGGTCAGGGCCAGCTGGTTTGCCCTGAAAGGTATCCCAGATCAGGGTGAGGGTTCCCTTGGGGCATGGGGCAGCCTGGGCAAGGGGCCTGTGGTGGTTTGCAGGCCAGCCATGCCCCCCGGCAACCCAAGCGGAAGCCCTAGTATCTGTGATTTATTTATCTTCTATAATTGAAACTTTGTAGCCTTGAGCAGAGGCCAGGCAGGCCAGCGCGGGTGGAAAGCTTGGCTTCTTCCATTGCCAGGGAAACCTAAGCCTCCTGCTCGCTCTGTGGCCACAGCCATCTTGGTTGGGTTAATTTGCATACTTGTTCCTGATTGGCTGGTGGGTGTGGCTGGTGGGCGTAGCAGAGGTATGGTCAATTTGCATATTTCTCTTTTATTAGATAGGACTAGTGGCCCGGTGCATGAATTCGTGGGCACTGAAAGAAAATTAATTAGAAGAAATATTTTAATATTGCTATTTGCCCTTTCTCTATAATAGAAGTGTCAACCAAATTCACGATCGACAATGACAGATCGAAACACTCACGTGTTATTGGCACCAGCAAGAGCTTTATATGTATCGTGCATGTGTATGTCAACTTAGCCTTTTATATATATATAGAATAAGCTTGCTTAATTAGACCTGCTTTCTGATTTAGCTAAACATTCTCCAGCCCAGTGAAGCACCCCAACTTCTCTTTCAGGTAATTGTCAGCAACACAAGCAGTAAATATCAACATGAAGCAGATTATTCTTGTAGATCACACAGGGAGAACAAAGGGTAAAATATTTAACTGCAGCAGTGTTTGATAATATTCTGTGCAGTGAGAAAACCTGAAGTCATTTTCAAGGTCCACCATTTCTTACTTCTTTTCAGTTGGGTCAAGTTTCTAAACTTTCTAAATCTCCATTTTCTAGCTAATAAAAAGAAAATAGGATTCCACTGAGTCTCCTATCTATCTACTCCAGGACTTCTGTGAGGATCAAATGAGATGAAGCACAGAAAAATGCTTCACAGACATTTGGTTAAAGTGTAAATGTTTGTACCTGGCTATAAAGCAAGTCGTGTTCCTGGGCTGAAGAAATTGCAAGGAGGCTAGTCATTGCTAGGGAGAGGAAGCTGGCCATTGCTATGTGACATCATTACCTGGTGCCCACAGCGACTGTTTCTGGGCTGGCCATCAGCATTGGCTGCAGTTTGGTGGGCTGTCGCTTTGGGGTGGTGGCGGGACCTGTGTCCCACTTGGGGTAGCTGAATGTTGCTTTGTGGTTGCCAGGTCATGGTGCCATTTCTCTGTAAATGGCCAGTACTCATCACTGCAGCTCCTGCATTGAGCATCTGCCCCCTGGTGGTCAGTGTACATCATAGCGACTGGTCTGACTGGTGGAGGGACACTTAGCATATTAGCCTTTTATATATATAGATTGGCCATGGTATCTGATGCCCATACTCTCATTCCCAGTATTAATATTTTTTTCTTTTCTTAGTTTATTCATTATTTCAGATTCAGATTTATCAGTTTCTTGCATCATTTTAAAGAACCAGCTTTTGGATTCTGTTATTTACTTGTTGTTTTTCTTATTTTAATTGAGTTGATTTCTTCCTTTATCTTTATTATTTCCTGCCTCATATTTACCTCACACTTATTCTGCTCTTCTTGGTCTAGTTTATTAAGGCATGAGTTTTCTCATTGACATCAGAACTTCCCTTTTTTCTAATATAAGCATTTGTTGCTATAAGTTTCCCTCTAAAATCTACTTTAGCATATTTTACTGTGCTCTGTTTTTACTTTTATTCAGTTATACATCAGTTCTATTTTGTCACCTCCCCACAAGCAGCTGCCTGGCATGGGACAGGGGCTGTATAATGGGCAGTATTGTCATGTATTATCTTTCTATGGCATTTCTTGTTCCAACTCGTTGAACAGATATTTAATGAGATATTGAGTTTTCTCTGCTCTGGTTGCACTAAAACTCCAATAGACTTTACCCAACTTCACCTTCAGTATCTCCATCACAGAGCAACTGTTTTTGTGGATATGATTTGCTGTCACTTGCCCTGAGCATAAGAAGCTAGTCCACAGCTCAGGACTCTGTGTCCCGCTCTATGCAGCTCCTTGTCCTCAAGATTCAAGCCTCTCACCTGCCCCAAACTCTGAGCTCTGCCTCTCGGCTCAGCAAGATCTCAGCTCAGCAGGATCTCAGCTCAGTGGGATCAGAGCATTCTGCTTGGACTCCAAATTTTGTCCTGTGGTAGAGAATTGTCCCCAGACCAAAAACCAGTGTAATTGTCACACTCATCCCAGGAGCTTCTCTTTTTTTAAAAACAAATGCCATCAAACAGGTGGCAGTCTTGGTCTGTCTTTGTCCAAAGCCTGCAAACAATGGCCCCATATACTGTGTGCAGTTTCATGGTTGTCAAGTGGGGTGGAGCTAGCCATGTGCCAGTTACTTCGTCATAGCTGGCACCAAAGTCAAAATCTCCCTTGTATACATTTATAATAAAGGTATACTTTATAAAAGGAATGCTATTTTCTTCCAGCAAGTGTAATGTGATTTTAAAAAATGTACTAGCACATCTGTCTTTTGCAGTGTAGCTTTCACAGTTCATGTGGGGAAGAGTCCCAGGAACATCTGCTGCTGTAATCTCTCTGCCAGACACTGACAGCTCCAGAGCCCGAGCCAGGGCCAGTCAGGAAGCCTGTGAACACTTCAAGTTACACACCGCAGGGCTATCTCCAGCTAGGACCATCCGCAGCACACACTTCCCTGTTTCCGGAATGACAGCAATAACAACAGAATGGTAGCATTTAGAGGACCAACAATGAAAAGGCATGATGCCAGGTGATGTAAGGTGTGTCCACCTGGAAGGGAACATAGCTAAATGGGTCTGATTCTCATTGTCAGAGTACTGCTCAGTGATTTCACCATCTAAATGTTCCCAGAATCTGGGAGTCAGAGCATTAATAATAACACTGGGTTATAAATATCTGGTCACACTGTGGAAGAAAAAGGGGTTCTACAGATAGTAACTGTACAGGGTGGTGATCTAATCATAAATTCCTAACTGGGCAGGTTACAGTGAGTAGTCACACCCCAGGCCTGTAACTTCTTTAGTAAAAGACTTATCTTCACCTTAAGCATGCCCTCTCCATTGTTTCTGGGCATCTATGTTAACACACCTTTGAAATACCTCTTTTTAGACCCCAGCTTCTAAAGTGGACCTCCCTCCAGAGAGCACATAAGCTTAACTATCTTCTTAATCCATTCCCCACCTTCATGAAATCTTCCTTACCTTCCCTCCTTAATATTAAGTGCATAAAATATACTGCAAACTGTTATTCTCTGGAGCATTTGAGATCTTGCTTCCCAGCAATTTTAATCAGTTTTGGCTCAAATAATCTCTTATAAAAATTCTCTACAGGTTTGGACATTCTTACATCCACAACACTTATACTAATATATCAGCAAATACAATAAACAGCGCATTTTACTCAAACATATAGATTTTGTCTCCATGTAAATAAGGATAAAGAAATATTGCAATATTCAACAAGAATTGGAACAGAATTAAAGTAAATCCTATTTTTAACACATGCCACAATGAAGAAACTGTCATATGAGAATTCTGACTAAGGGGTACTAATAGGCACATTTTTTCAATTCTCTATTTGGTTATCATACACATCAATGACATCTTTACCAAAACAAGTTCTGGATACAAAGAGAAGGAACAGTATGTCTCACCAAATTAAAAACATATTTTTTAAAAAATCCTCACCCAAGGATATTTTTTCATTGCTTCTTCTTTTCAGAGAGAGAGTGGAAGGGAGGAAGAAGGTGGGGAGAGAGAAAGAGAGAACTGTCCACATGAGAGGGACACAGAAATTGGTAGCCTCCCGCACTTGCCCCAACCGGGGTGAGGATTGAACCAAAACCAAGGTCTGTGCTCTTAACAGGGAATCAAACCTGAGACCCTCAGGTCTGTGGGCTGATGCTCTAACCACTGAGAAAACCGACCAAGGCAGTACATTTATTTTTGAGCAATAAGTTTAAAGAAATCATCTAAGACATGGAAATCTTGAAATAATCCAGAACATTTTACTCTAAAGTTCTGTTCTTGACACAGAATATATTTTGCTCATGGCACTGAGGTAGCATTTGTTTGCCTGTGAGACCTCTTCCACATGTTTGTGACCTCTTCCTCATGTTTGCTGTCGTCTGAAATGATGGGAGGGACCAACCCATGGGTTTTCCATCATCAATCATTCCATGATCAGCAAAGAGCAAGTCCCACTGTAAAAGCAACTTTTTAATGGCCAAACCCTGACTCACAATGGGTCACATCAGGAGAGGATTGAACAAGTGGAGACCATTACAGCAACAACCAATTATGATTCACTCTCTTGCCCCAGTGATCTGGATCTGTCCCTATTATAAAACTCACTTCCCCCACCAAAGGAAGGTCCCAATGCTTTGTCCAAGCTTTGTCCAACCATGGCTTCAAGCTCAAGGTTCAGGATCTTGTCATCCACATCAAGTCCACATGCAGCTCCTTGAATGCAACCCTTCTTCCCTTCTTATTCAGAGACTTAGATTTATTTTTATTTATTGGTGAGAGAGAGAGAGAGAGGTTTGTTGTTCCACTTATTCATGCATTCATTGGTTGATTCTTGTATGTGCCCTGACCAGGGATCAAACCTGCAACCTTGGCGCCTCGGGACGGCACTATCACCAACTGAGCTACCGCTCCAGGGCAAGAGACCTAGGATTTAAAAGATTATTTATCTGTTCTTTGCACACCCAGAAAACAGTAGGGTATGGGGACACTTGCAAAAGATGCTCTCACTTAAGTAAAAGAGAAATGAAGACACAATATAGTTCCTGGCCCACTATAACTGTGAAATCCTGCCAATGCATAGTGCCCACATTCCCCTGGTTCTGCTCCCTGGAAGAGACCTTGAAGTTATCATTCTTCAGGAAGCCCCATCTCAGTGTTCCCTTCCACTCCTGGGAGGGCCCCCCTTGTCTGTCACTCTTCTGACTCTTGGTTTCACCCACTGGGCTCTTAAAGGCACCCTCCAGGACAGCCTTCCTGTTCCCTAGAAATGTCTGTGTTGGTAGATAAGCACCTTTCTCAACTTGCTTCCTGCCCATAGGAAACTGAGGGCCAGAGGCCACACTGCAGTTTCATAAACCTCAGTCTCTTGTAGTTCAAGCTAGCATCACATTTTCATGTGCAACTCTCTTAAAATTGTGGCAGCTTTTTATATCTTACAAGTTAATCCTCTTCAGTCAAATGGAGTTGCACCCTCAAAGACTTGTAGACATGTCTTTCTCAGTATATTCTTACAACTATTTTGTGATTGAGCTTTTGGGAGACTGAACTCTGAAGAACGTTGGAAGCCCCAACCACCTTCAACATTTCAGAAGTCTGAACAAAGGCTCCCACAACTTACACTTGACTTGAGCTTTACCTCCAGGTCTTATTTTACTTTAAGAATCTATTGCCGCCCTGACTGGTTTGGCTCAGTGGATAGAGCGTCGGCCTGTGGACTGAAAGGTCCCAGGTTCGATTCTGGTCAAGGGCATGTACCTTGGTTGCGGGCACATCCCCAGTGGGAGGTGTGCAGGAGGCAGCTGATCGATGTTTCTCTCTCATCGATGTTTCTAACTCTCTATCCCTCTCCCTTCCTCTCTGTAAAAAATCAATAAAATATATTTTAAAAAAAAAAGAATCTATTGCCAACTGTGGATTCTGAGAATGAGGAATTGTTTTATTTTCCAAACCAGCAAGCTTCACTTATTGTATATTCCCTCAGAAGCCCATGTGCAAGCTGAATAAGGTTTTTTTTAGTCCATCTCACTCTTCCTGTGTCTTATCATAGAGAGCTTAAAGAAGCCGATGTACACTGCGGACATTTTGCCAGGACATCACTTGGCAAGGTCCACAAGTTCCTGAGGTACATTTTCTTTCATGCTGGTTATCAGAGAACACATTTTCCCTGTTGTTTTGCTTCTGCATAACATGGGCCACCATTTCTCCAGGTTTGTATATCACTTATTCAACCAGCCTCAACTAGTAAATTGCTCATAATTTTCCAACCTTTGGCCCCAACCTCCACTCAACAACTTTCCCCAAATTCAATGCCAGGTGTTTTAGTTTTTTTGTTTGTTTGTTTTGTTTTGTTTTGTTTTGATCATCCTACTTCTCCATCAGTTCATTTTTGCTATATAAGAAACTACATCAAAACTGAGTGGTTTAGAACAACTATGCATTCAGTTTAATTTGGGCTACTATGGACACTCTATCTCATTGCCAATCAGTAATGTGTCTGTGGACAACTTGAAAATTGGCTAGTTGGCTTCTTATTCACTGGCAGAGTGGACAGTCTTTTCTAGTTGATGGCATAGTTTTAGGTACAAGAGAAAAAATGTCACAGCTCTTGAGGGCTAGACTGAGAACTCGGGGCAACACCTCCACCACATTTGATGGGTCAAGACAAAGGCCAGCCCAGATTCATGGGGTGAAGAAAAGACCCCACTTCTTTATGGCAGAAGTTACAAAGCATTTGTCCACTTTTGTAATCTACAATTGAATTCAGGACTGATGTTGGTGGGCTATATAGACATGAGTCAGAAAAAAGAAAAAATACTGACAGAAACGAGACAATTTCTTTGTCGTTATGTTTCTGAAACACCTTTGAACGGTCGCCGTCATGTCTTTCTGCATCTTTCTTGGCATTTAGCTTTCCTTTCTTCTTTATTTCTACTTCTCACATCATCAACACAGATGGTAAAAACTTGAAAAATTGACACGGTCAGAGTTGTAGGAGGAGAACAGAAATTTTAAGCAGCTTGTTTCTCCCACCTTAAGCCATAGGAAAATCTCAACTTTATCATCTATAGAAGATTATCATAACTTAGGAAAATGATGCATTTATTTTAAAATGACACCTGTCCAAACAATAGATACTTTAAAATGTCACCCAACTCACAGTAACATTTATACTTCAGTTGAAAATCAGAACATAAATTCCTGGCTTGAACAAATTTCTGTAAGATGCATGTGTTTTTCCCCAAAGTCAACTTATGTAAGATAATAAAAGGTGATATGCTAACCTCTGAATGAAGTGATTGAGAATTGGTTGCCTGGTTACAGAGTCAGTATGTTTAATGTTTTTTTCAGAGAAGTTCACATCTCCATGTATTTTCACTCTGCGTCGGGTGAAAATATTAACTTGATATTAAAATAGTTTTATTTTTAATGGCTGTCAAAATATAATAACATGACACAATTTAGCTCAAAACTAAGAACTGCCTTTGGGGCACAAAGCTTTCAGGCATGTTTTGAGCATATTTGAGTGGATAAATGGGACAGTTTGATAGAGTTGAATCAGCCACGTGCTTAATTTCCTCTTGCCCATCTTTCAAGCATTCTTTTTTATACACTTTTCCTGTTTCTTTACCAACTTTTGCTCCAATTCAGGCTCAGTGGGCAAAAATAGTGTTGGGTGCTGAGTACATATCTGGCCTGCTGGCATTAACTCCAATTAAACTCTATCAGTGTTGACTATGAGGAGGGACATGTCCTAAAACAGCTTTTTTCCCCCTCCTTCATACTATTCTGTTATTTGAAATCTTGCTAATAAATTTTTGTGACTGATCAGGTAGCAAAGAGGAATAGCTTTTAAATATGCAACACTTTATAACTAGACAGCTAAAACCATAAAAGTACTATGCAGCAATATGCTTATTTTTTACTTTTAGAGCACTAAAAGTGCACCAGTTTAGTGACATAAAAAAAATGTACTATGAATACATTAAATGTGACAAAAAAATAAAAAGTAAAACTTCTGTAAGTAAATTTTCATGAATAATTTCTACAAAGTCTTTAGGTTAACTCATTTGGTTTTACATAGTAAACAACTCAATGTTTGAATATCAAGCTAATGCTGACTTGGGTTTTACTGAACTACTAAGAACATCAGATGGAACAAGCTGATGACAATAGAATGAAGAAAAAGAAACAAAACGATTCTAAAAGCCATACTAAAAATAATAAAATTTAACAAAATAACATAGATTAAGATAAGAAAGAAGGCTGAATCCTATTTTAATTTAAGAGAAGTAGCCTGGGCAGTCAATGTTATTTTTTTCTATCTACATGTATCGTTTCTGAATCATTTCAAGAAAACCAGTGTTCTGACCGCCATCCTGTCCCCATGGCCCTCAGAACATTTGCCTTGGTTACTCCATATACCTCTATGACCTGCCTTTGATCATAGCCATCAATATAATTTGTCTTGTTTTAAGAGACAGATTGTGGGGCAGATCTGGGTGCTTCTCACTGGTCTTCATAGGTCCTAAGTCACAATCTTGGTTGCATTCCTGCCAGGCTCTAACCTAGTAATGTCACCAGGCACAGTACAAAGTAACATAGTAATCCACACATTGGGGCTTTGAAGTCACATTGTGCATGAATTGTTTCCATTAAAAGGTAAGCATTGCTGTAATCTTCTTGCAAATCTATTAGGAAATAGATGTTTTCAAAATGTATTGTTGTTATCAGTAGTCCCTTTCCAAACAAATTATTTATTCCTGTTGTCAAAGACACTTAGTTTCAGGTACTGACAATGACATTTAAATACCTATATCTTACTTCTGCTGAGAAAATTCAGAACTTCAATCAATCCTAATATACAAAAACCCTGGGTCCATCACATCCACAATTACCAGAGGCTTGACCAACCGGAAGTCAGTCCTGCAGTCAGCGCTAGGTTGCCGTGGTGACCCAGCACTGACTGCTACGGCTGCAGGCACCTTGACCCAGCACTGACTGCTGAGGGGGCTGCAAATCAGGCCTGGAGAGAGGCCTGAAGAGAGAAGCAGGGTCTAATCCGTAGCCTCCATGGCAACTGTTGATCAGCACTTGCCTCTCTCTTTCTCTCCAGGCCTGGCCAGAAGCTGCACCTCCATTTCTCTCCAGGCCTCCACCAGGGCTGCTGATCAGCCCCGCCTTTCTGATAAGGCCCCATTGATAGGCACAGAGACACTGACTGGCATAGAAACTGACCAATCAAAACCAAATCTGGGTCAACTGTTAGGAGCCAATGGCTGCCTAGGAGGTGAAGCTTTTGACACTGACTGGCATAGAAACTGACCAATCAGAACCAAATTGGCCGGCACAGGATGGCATTTGGGGGTGAGATCAGGCCTGCAGGGGAGGGCAGTTAGGGGTGATCAGGCAGGCAAAGGCAGTTAGGGGTGATCAGGCTGGCAGGGAAGGGCAGTTGGGGGGGACCAGGCTTGCAGGGGAGGGCAGTTGGGGACGATCGGGCCAGCAGGGGAGCAGTTAGGTGTTAATCAGGCCAGCAGGGGAGCGATTAGGGGGTGATCAGGCTGGCAGGCAGGCGAGCAGTTAGGAGCCAGCAGTCCCAGATTGTGAGAGGGATGTCTGACTTATGGTTTAAACCAGCAGTCAGACATCCCCTGAGGCATCCCAGATTGGAAAGGGTGCAGGCTGGGTTGAGGGACCCCCCCACCCCCAGTCCACAAATTTCATGCACTGGGCCTTTAGTACATCATAATGATACATCCTTCCAGGAATGAAAACAGGTGTGTTTCTTAGACAATCGCAGTTTTACTTGATCGTTCTCTTTTGTTAAAAGAGACTCTCGTATGTATATCAAGAATTCTCTTCAGGGAAAAAAATGTGCAACAGAGAATGATAATTGATCACTATCACATCCTTCATAGGCATGTGCTCAGAAATAGTTATATTACTAGTACAGAAGCCCAAATAAGTCTGAAGCGATTGAATTTAAAATCACTCTATAGAATTCATTAAGGGGATGTGAAGTTTTAAATAATAATTTCCATTTACAGATCTTCCATTTGCATCTTTGCAAGCTATCTCAGTCCATTTGGGCTGACATAATAGAATACTGTAGACAGGGGTTCTAGCTGGAAGTCAGAGGCCAGGTGCCAGCATGGCTGGGTTCTGGTGAGCCCTCTCCCTGGTTTGCAGATGACCATGTTTTCACTGTCCTCACATGGCAGAGAGAGAGTGAGTTCTCTGGTGTCTCTTTTTGTAATGACATTAATCCCATTATGGGAGCTGCCCCCTCATGACCTCATATAAACCTAATTATCTCCGAATGACCCATCTCCAAATACCAGCACCTTGGAGGATAGGACTTCAAAATATTAATTGGGATAGGGTAAATTCAAACTATAACACAAGTTAAAAAGAAAAAAATAGTCAATTCAATATTGTCAAGTCATCAGTTCTTCCCAACTTGACCTATAGGTTCAATGTAATCCCAATAAAAATATTAGTCAGGTATTGTATGGATATCCCAAATGGATTCCAAAGTTTATATAAAGTGGCAGAATAACCAACACAATATTGAAAGAGCAGAACAAAGTCAGAGTACTGATACATCCTGACTTCAAGACTGATTATGAAGCTACCATGATTAAGACAGTGTGCTATTGGCAAAAAAATAAAAATAAAAAAATAGACAAATAGTTCAATGAAACAGAATGGATAGCCTAGAAACATACACAGAAAAATATAATCAACTGATCTTTGCTAAAAAAGCAAAGGCAATTCAATGAACCAAAGATAATCTCTCCAATAAATGTTGCTGGAGCAAGTTGATATTCACATGCAAAAAAATAACAATAATCTAGTCCCTGAGCTTACATCTTCTTCAAAAACTGATTCAAAATAGATCATAGATCTAGCCATAAAACACTATAATAAAATGGCTAGAAAACAATACCAGAGAAAACCTAAATGACCTTGGGTATAGCAATGACTTTTTACATACAACACTGAAAGTACAATTCGTAAAGAAATAATTTATTACATGGAAATTATTCAAATTCAAATCTTATGTTCTGCAAAACCACTTTTATGAGAAGGAAAAGAAAAATCACAAACTGTGAAAAGGTGCTCAACATTATGTCATCAGAGTTAAATTAATAACACAATACTACTGTACACTTTTTAAAAGAGCTAAAATCTGAAACACTGAACATATCAAATGCTGCTGAGGATGTGGGGCAATGGGGACTCTCATTGCTGGTGGGAATGCAAAATGGCACAGCCACTTTGGAAGACAGTTTGTCAGTTTTCTTACAAAATTATTAATATATGAACCAGCCGTCATGATCCTTCATATTCACCCAATGAATTAAAAACATAGCCACACAAAAATCTGCACATGAATGTTTATAGGAGCTTTCTTCATAATCGCCAAAACTTGAAAGCAACCATGATGTCCTTCAGTAGATGAATGGATAAATAAACTGTGATACATCCAGACAATGGAATATTAATCAGTACTAAAAAGAAATAAGCTATCAAGCCACGAAAATACTTGGTGTAAACTTAAATGCACATTAATAAGTGGGGATAAAAAGCCAATTTGAAAAGGCTACAAACTGTAGGATTCCAACTCTATGACCTTCTGGAAAAGGCACAATTATGGAAACAATGAAAAGTCCAGTGGTTGCCAGGGATCAGGAGCGAGGAGGGATGGGGCAGTGAAACTACTTTGTAGGATGGACTATAATGATTGACACATGTCATTATACATTTGTCCAAATTCATAGAATGTGCAACACCAAGAATGAAACCTAATGTGGACAGTGAACTTTAGTTAATAATACTGTATTAATATTGGCTGATGAAATGTATACAGCAATGAAAAATTTAATAATAAGGGAAACTCAGAGGGCCTTGAAGGAATTAATGTATAGTAACTTTGTATTTTCCCCTCAATTTTTCTGAAAACCTAAAACTGCCTAAAAAAAATAAGTGTACTAATTTGAAAAAAAAGAGAAAAAATAGGCAATATTAATTCTTACATTAAGCAATGCTGCCCTCCATTCCTAAGGTTTACAAACTGCCAGTGCTTCTTCCTATCTTCCCCTCCCTCCACTGGACCCTGTGGTCAGGAGAAGGTCTGACCATGGCTGTGTGTCAGATGGGGCAAGCGTCCCCTCACCCCTGACCCTGTGGTCAATCTCCTTCTTTATCTGTGCATTACTTCAATTCCATAAATATGGCCTGAACAGAGATAAGGGAAAGAAAACAAACCCAACTACTCATTGTTGCCTGAGAAAAAGTTCACCGGGAGTGTTCCGCTGGGAGATATCATGTTGGTCAGACATGGCCACTTAAGCACCTGACAAATCATTCCATCAGTCAGGCCTCCTCCTCTGCCCACATCCCATGGAGGTAGCAACATGAAATGCTCTGCGGGTGGAGTCCTATCACCTCTATAACTGACTTGAGTGCAATGATCGCCAAAGTTAAAGGGGACTATCATTAGAAACAATAGCTCCCTAATGGCCAGGATGATGACCTTCCACTTAGATAGTTCCACTCAGCGGGAATGGTTCCACGCTTATTATGTACTGAAAATAATGTACCTTATCCATCACTAAAATGTCAGTGCTTCTGGAGGAGAAAGCGCTGCTCCATTACAGTGCGCAACGCCACTGGGCAGTGTGAGTGAAGAGCAAAGGAAAACCTGATCTTTTCAGGATGGCTCTTTTCTCTTCAGTAATGAGTTTTACTCACAATTAGCTGTACCTTTTTATTTCTTTTTAAATTTTTTATAAATATGTTTTTATTGAATTCAGATTGGAAGGGAGAGGGAGGGAGAGAGTTAGAAACATCCATGATGAGAGAGAATCATGGATCAGCTGCCTCCTGCACATCCCTTAGTGGAAATTGAGCCCACAACCTGGTCATGTGCCCTGACTGGGAATCAAATCGGTGACCTCCTGGTTCATAGGTTGACACTCAACCACTGAGCCACACCAGCTGGGCAGCTGTCCTTTTTTATATATAATACTTATATATTTTACATATTTATATTTTATATATTTGTATTTCATATCTTTATATATAATTAGCATATATATATATATATATATATATCTTACCTAATAATAGACAAACATGTAAATTGACCATACCTCCGCTACATCACCAGCCAATCAGGAGTGATATGCAAATTAACCCAACAAAGATGGAAGTTAATTTGCATACACAGGTGCCGAGTGATGGGGGTGGGATGCTTGTGTCGATGACACAGGCGTTCTGCCCCACCCCCGGTCTCTCAAGGCCTCTGGGCAGCGTGGGAAGGCGGGGATGGAGCGGAAAGAGGCGGCTCCCGGAGCGGAAAGAGGTGGTTCCGGGGCCTGAGCAGAAAGGGGCTGGGCCAGAGTGGGAAGGCGGTGCTGGCAGCCAGGGAAAGAAAAGCCCATTCTAGCACGAATCTTCGTGCATCAGGCTTCTAACATATATATATATATATGTTAATGATTTAATTGTTTTCCTAAGAATTCCAAATACAGACCTCTGTTTACAGCTCAGCTTCTTCCACAACACATAAATAAAAAGCATTTAAGTTTTCTCTAAATTGTAATGTTATACTGCCCACATTTTTTAAGGAAATATATTTTGGAGAAAAATAACTCCCTTAGCTATAATAATTTAAAGATTGTAAAATGATCCATGTAGCTTTTTTTTTTCTTTTTACAATTCTACACACTCAGGTTTGCTCATTTGTGTTCACCATTTTTTTGGCGCGTGGCTGAGAGAAGGTTTCTGTGCCTCATGGGCTGTTTTTGAAGGTGTTCCTTTCATCAAATGCTGTTCCCACAAGGATGACTGCCTTGGAAACAGCCCTGGGTGAGGCTGGTAGCATCACGCTAGCCTATAAACATTCTGGTTCTGCTATCTCTTGAGAATACAGTGACCTGGGAGAGCCAGGTTTCCTGTAACCCATTTCTTTCAGAATAAGCTTAAGAGTGGGTTTCTCACATCTCTGACCTCATGGAAATGCTCTGACTGCTTCATTCCAAAGTCATATCAGTCACCCTCCATTCTTGCAGCACTTTCCCATATAGTTAACTCCTCACGTGTCCTATGATACTAGTTTCCTACCTGTCCTGTCACATGTTTCGGTTTTCACACTTAGGCCCTGAGTTCCATTGGGGCTGAGGTCCTCTCCTTATCCTGACTCCCCACAGCATCCTTCCCACTGTTGAGCTAAGATGGTTGCCCAACAAATGTTGGCTGAATGTGGCCATGACCCTAATGGATGGACAATGTCCTCTCCATCCACACCCCACACCCCACTAAACTTGTCACAGCTCTTAGCTTTTTTCTGGGACAGAATCTCAGTAGAAATTCCTCAGTACTTGTGCATTTAAAATGATGTGGAAATCACTTTTGTCACAGTGAATCAAACAATATAAATCATAATTAGCCAATGAGCATGAGCTGAGTGACCAATAGTTGGAGTACTTGAAACCTTGTGGTGAATATTCTCTCTGCTTTCTTTCTTTCCTCCTTCCATCCACCCCTTCTTCCCTTACTTTCTTCTTTCCTTCCCTCCAAACCCTTACATTCAGACTTATTGTAAATTAGGCAACATAGGCTGCATTTCAGGACCTCTGCCTGGTAGGATCTATGATGCTGTGCAGAGTGAAGGTATACCACGGACATTATCACTTTGGCTCCCTCATCATTTACCCTGGTTATGAACTGCAGATGCTAATGTGTATTTGGCTTCTGAGCTGTAAATCAGGAACAATAATAATATCAAGGCTGAAGGGAAACAACAAATTGAGATCAATCCTACAGGAGAGAGCAAACCAATAACATCACTGTCTCAGCAGAAAATTAGAAATGATATTTTTATCACAGGAGAGTGTCCCCAATGTTATGACAAAACAATTTCCACTCTAACCCTAGGGCACAGTCCTCACGGGAAGAGATCCAGGTCCATTTCATTTACATGCAGGTCAAACATCTGATTGACTTTTAACTGTCCATTTTATTCTTGGTCAATAAAAAGAGAGAAAATCCAATTTTAAAGGATTGGTCCCCCTAGGCCCACTCTTCAGAACACAAATACCTGCTGTTTAGCCTCAGTGATGCATTTCTACGTCTTTGGACCACCTGGGTTTAGCTATTTTGGCAAAAGTCGCTGGGGCTGAGACTGGTGGAAGAAGTCTGAACCAGATATCATCAGGAGCCATAAAAGGCCCTTTTACCTTCTGTACTGCTGAAAATTTCAGTTTGTTCACTCCCTGGTATTACAAGAGTAGTAGCAAGTTTTAATAAGTCATCAGCCACTTGTACCTGAGCATGAACTGGGTTTCTCAGATTAACAGATACCTTCTAGCAGACTTGGGAAGATGGTGGAAGGGCTCAAAAGCAACAGAGAAATATCGAAAACATGCTTCTCAACTTTTAGAACAATAGCTCAGAATCACCTGGAGATGTGTCATTGTTGCAGAGTACTAGGTACTGTGCCCAGAAATATGCATATACAAATTATCTCCAACTGTGCTATTGTTCCATAATATTGTGCTTTCCCTTAAAATATCAAAACCTAGTTGGGCTTGGTTGGGAAGAACACTTAGATACCCACAGCATGGCATGAAGTGGGAGACAAGCATGGACATGAAGGAGGAGCCAGGCAAGGTAGGGATGCCTTAGCTGCCCCAGGAGGATGGTGCTGTCAATACCAGCATGCAGTGTGAGACACCACAAAGATTTTCCACTCAGAAAGGTGTGGAAATTGGCCCAGCCAGCCTGTCTCAGTGGTTGAGCATGGACCTATGAACCAGGGGGTCACGGTTCGATTCCTGGTTGGGCCATAAGCCTGTGTTGTAGTCTTCATCCCTGGTGTGGGTCATGCAGGAGGCAACCAATCAATGATTCACTCTCATTGTTGATGTTTCTATCTCTCTCTTCTCTTCCTTCCTCTCTGAAATCAATAAAATATATTTTAAAATATATCTTTTTTAAAAAGATGTGGAAATCCCAACATTGTGCTGATCCCCTTAATTCAGAGTAATTCAGCTCTTCTAAGTGAGCTCTCCTTTATAAACAACGACCAAAATGAGGTCTGTCTGTTAGGAAAGGTGATTGCCTTTGGCCAGATGACTGCTGTTAGTAGAGGTCCACTGGAAACCAAGGAAGAGGAACTGAAAAACTCCCTAACCAAGCGAGACAATGCTGGTTGAAGCCTTAGAGCCTTGATAGCAACTTTTTCTGGGTGTAATGTGACTAAACCTCCCTTATGGGGTGGGGAAGTCTGGTGCCCAATCCCAGCACCACCTTTTAATTTAATTCAACCTCAATCAAGTTATTATGCAGCTTCAAGCTTTGCTTCCTTAACATTTAAAACGAAGATCATAGTAGTACCTGTGCCGCGACCCTTTAATACAGTTCCTTATGTTGTGGTGACCCCCAACCATAAAATTATTTTCGTTGCTACTTCATAACTGTAATTTTGCTACTGTTAATGAATAGTAATGTAAATATCTGTGTTTTCCAATGGTCTTAGGCTTTACAGTTGCGACCCACAGGTTGAGAACCGCTAGCAGGGTCGCCTAAGACCATCGGAAAACACAGATATTTATATTACGATTCATAACAATAGCAAAATTACAGTTATGAAGTAGCAACGAAAATAATTTTATGGTTGGGGGTCACT
The DNA here is from genome assembly GCF_963455305.1 of Plecotus auritus. Lineage (NCBI taxonomy): Eukaryota > Metazoa > Chordata > Mammalia > Chiroptera > Vespertilionidae > Plecotus > Plecotus auritus. Next base: position 164,674,933 of record NC_137770.1, read on the forward strand.
GCAACATGAGGAACTGTATTAAAGGGTTGCGGCATTAGAAAGGTTGAGAACCACTGTGTTAGGGTAAGGAGTAGATAAGGGAATCCACATAAAACTGCATACACACTCACAACACTCAATAAAGTGCCACAATTCTGAGCAAGGCTATTTTCTGATGGCCTCCTACAAGCCCAAACATGTTCCAGGTAGTCTGCTACCCCAGCGAGTCCCAACCATCCCTTGAAATTGGAGTGATCTTCTCTACAGTAAAAATAATGAGATTCAGGATAATTAAAGCCAAACGAAAGAAAGAGAGAGAGAGAGAGAGAGAGAGAGAGAGAGAGAGAGAGAGAGAGAGAAAAGAAGAAAGAAAGAAAGAGGAAGGAAGGAAGGAAGGAAGGAAGGAAGGAAGGAAGGAAGGAAGGAAGGAAGGAAGGAAGGAAGGGAAAATCTCAATTTGCATGCCTAGAAAATCACCTTTGGCCCAAACCTGCATCACCCTTGGTGCTATCTTTGAGATATCCCACTCCCTCACCTGTGAGATGATTATGTCAAAGTCCCCACCCTGTTAAACTGCAGCATGTACATATTGCATTGCTTCCACCTATGGAACTGTGAGTGGAAGCAGCAGGAACCTTTCACACCTGTGCAGGCTTCCTCATGTCAACTTGGGGCCCAGAGTGAGGGCAGGAAGGAGTGGGCAGATGTTGCTGAAACTGATCAAGAAGTTGGGGCTATTTTCTGTCCCAGCACCTCTGATCCAGACCCAAAGGGTCTGCTCCTTCTTCCAAAGCAATCTCCCCTCAGATGGAATCAGACTGAAATCCTGTTGTCTTCATTATTTAGTACAAGAAATGAATAGTCCGTCATGTCCAGTTACCAATAACCCTCAGCTTATTTATTTTACAGAGTATTCTACATTTCATAACTAGTGATTAGGAGGAAATGAAGTTTCTATATAACTTGTTAGTTGTATTGCTAAAGTTTGAGTAAATTTTCTTCCTTAGAAAATGAAGAGTGAATAAAACTAAAGGTGCATTTGATTATTTGGATAAGACATGATTTCTCAGGCCAGATTACCTTAGATTTAGCATTAGAAACTAGAGAATTTTGTTTTTATGATTATATATTTGGGATGAATTTGTTTTTGAGTCTTTACTTTCCAAAAATCCAAACTTGGAAGTGAAATTGAATCTGGATAATTCAGTTCCAGTTAGTGGAAGTTTTAACTTAACTGAATCATGACAGTGAAATCTATCTGGTAAAGGTATTAGAATATTACAGGATAAACTAATCAGTAATCCAAAAATCTCATAAAAAAATCCTAGGAAGAATTCAATAATTAAAGGATGGAGACACTATATGTAATTATTAAAGGTATCAGGTCAGAAGAAAATTATACATACAAAATGAGTAGCTATATGCAAAATTTTTATTCATTCATTATGATGTACAAATTTCCAATTATAAAAATGGTCACAGATTTGTAAAGTACAACACAGGCAATATAGTCAATAATACTGTGATAACTATTGTGATGTCAGATGGTTACTAGACTTATGGTGATCACTTTGTAAGGTATATAAATATCTTATCACTATGTTGTACACCAGAAACTAATATAATATTGTATGTTAACAATAACTGAATTTTTGAATTTTTAAAGCATCATCTATTTTTTATTTGTTTTATTTTGCATAATGAATTTCTTTGTTTTTCCACTACTACTTCTGTATGGAGCATGTGGAAGCAATGACATAACAGGAAAGTAGAAAAAGCAGAGAAAAAAATCCATTTTGTTCAGCAATACCAAAAATGAAACAATAGAAACATTTTTAAATATAAGCAAAGAAGTCTGTTATAAACCCAAGCACATGCATTCTGAAATACACGCACCAATGTTTCAATGCAAAGTGACTTAGCAGTGCTGTAAAGATATGTGCAAAACTGTCAAATATAAGGCTCATGTTATTTTTAATTTGATGTCACAGAAATGGAATTTACCTTGAAAAGAGAAGCAAGAACCATACTGTTACAGCAAGATCCTCAAAAAGGTGAGTGAAACTGTTAACTGTTCTTTGAAATGGAGGAGATTAAGGAAATGGTGCATTGAGAAGAATTCTTTACCTGAAACAGAGGGCTGCAGTTGAGGCTGCAAAGCTATTTAAGCAAAAGTCATAGCACTTGAGATAAGAAAGAGATGAGCAGGAAAGGAATCACGGCGTCTCTCCTTCTGAATAAAATTCCATGGAAATGTATTCTCCTGTGGCCAGACTATAATTCCTGAGACCTTTCAATTCAGGAGTCTAAAATAATGACTTGGGATCGAGGGGAAAAAAATGATGGCGGAATAGACATATGTGTCCCGAGCCTTGTCCCAGAGCAGATAGAAAGAGCAGCCGAGGGTCGCACGGGGAGTGTTTTCTGGAGAGTTAAAGGACAGCTATACTCCAGGAGAAGGTGAGGGACTGCTGGACGGGGCTCCCCTGACCGGGCAGCCCCCACTGCTGCTGGGTCCCCTCCGGGAGCCACCAGCTCGGACGTGGAGACCGTGCCATCTTGAAGGGGAAAGTGGATGTTATTGGAAGCCTGAAAATCTGCAACTATGGCATCCACCGAACAGCTGCGAACCCCAGAACACAGGTCCCCAATTGGCGCAAACATGCAGATTCAGAGGAGCTCTACACTTCACCACAGAGGAGGGTCAGATTACACCTGGGATAAGGTGAGGTGTCTGGTCCCAGCAGGACAGAGAAGAGTGCACATTGCAGGAGCTGGAGGACCGGGGGAAGTCTGCACCTAGAAGAATCCATGGCTGTTGGGGCTGGCATGATCCGTGAATGTGGAAGGGGGTCCTCAGAGCTGCTAACAGAGGGGATCTCTAAAAAGGAACCCATTTTGATCTGACACAGAAGGTCAGCCTAAAAATTTTGGGAGTGTGCTGGCTGCTTGGACACAAGGGGGAAAAGGGGATTGCGCAGGCTTGCGCGCAGACCCAGAGTTCGTACACTCGCGCTTGCTCCTCTTCAAATCCTTGCTTCTGATTACTGAGCCCAATACATAGGATCACCCAGTTGGGGACACCCTAGGAGACTGCAGGGGAAAGTTGTTTTTCTGGAACCTGGGGATCAGAGCGGGAAGTGACTGTCAGAGAACCAGCTCTGGGGCAGCCCACTCCCACAAACCAGTATTGAGTGCCACAGGGAAAGCAGGATCTAAGCAAAGGCTAGAGAGAACTTATAGACCTGGAAGTCAACCCAGAAACACTGCCACCCAGGGGCTGAAATACAAATTGACTCTTGTGTAATCATAAATGAAGGAATACAAGAAAGTAAGACACACCGCCTGCTTAAAAATCAGGACTGGCTTACAACACTGAGGAGCAGTGGAACGCAGGGAACTGCAATACTGTCCTGACTGGGAAACAGGCTTGCCAAAGAGAACAATAGAGGAAGTGAATGACCTTCACTGCTGCACTTTTTTTTTTCATCTTTTACTTAAGAAACTAATTTTTTTTCTTTATTCCTCACTTGATTTTGCCTTTTTAATTATTACATTTTTATTTTCAATCAGTATTATTACTACTACTATTTTACCTTTTTTTTAAGTGTCATTTTATTTTCTCTTTATTTTACTTTGGGATTAGTGTTCTACATTTGATTTTCATCTTTCCTTCAGCATCATTTCACTCTATTTCAACTCTACCTTTATGCCATCACTCTCTTCCTAACTTTTCCCCATTTGTTGTCCTGTTTCTCTTACCCATTTCCTGCTTTAGATTTCCCCTATTCTTTCTTTTTACCCTCTGTTAAAATTTCACCTTACTTATATATCTAATTTCCAATCCCCTACTCCAAGACCATACACACCTCTCTCTTCTCTGTCTTCACTATCCAAAAATTGTTTTTCTCTCTGTACTTTTGCTGTTGTTTGCTTGAATGTTGATTATGTCATTTTTTATGCTTGTTTGTGAGATTGTTTTGCTTATTCTTTTTTGTTTTTTTGTTTGTTTTGTTTTTGTTTGTTTTTTGCTTCTGTTTTCCCTCACCTGGCTTCATATTAGTTGATGTTTGTAGTTTGTATTCATCTCCAGGTACTTGTTGCTGGCATTTATTGGGATTAGTGGCTGTTCTATTGGAGTTTTCTCCTCATATATATAGTTTGTTCTCCCTTTCTTTCTTATTCTCTTTCTTTTCTCTCTTACTTTGTTTTTCCTTTTCCAAATTTCATTCTTGCACTCCTTTTTTTTCCTCTTCTTCTTTCTCTCCTATCCTCTAATTTGCCTTTCTCTGGTGGTCACCTTTATTTGGGGTTATTAATATCGTGAATACATTTCTGTTCAGTGCCTTGTGCATTGTACCTGGTTGTGTTGTATTTTGTGCCTTTAAATCAACGTAGGAGAGAGAGAACCACATAACCAGACAGCCAGAGAAGAGACACCATGGGGAGACAATGAGACAACCTGCATATGAAAGAAAAGCAGGCATCACCAGAAAAGGAAGTAAACAAAATGGAGGCAAGCAACCTGCCAGAGAAAGAATTCAGAGAAATGGTCATAAGGTGGCTGAAAAGAATGGAAGAAATTCGACAATATGAGTAAGAACCAAGAGAAAATGAAGAAGAACCAAGAAGAAATGAAAAATGACATCGCTGCTGTAATAGAAAGCATCAAGAGTAGACTAGAAGAAGAGTAGAACTCAATAGAAAGCATCAAGAGTAGACTAGAAGAAGCAGAGGACTGCAGTGAGCTAGAAGACTAGGTAGGAAAAAATACCCAAGTAGAGCAGCTTCTAGAAAAAAAAATTAAAAAGCAGGAGGAGAGCCTAAGGGGACTTTGGGACAACACGAAACAAAACAACATCCGCATAATAGGAGTTCCCGAAGGAGAGGAAACTGAGCAAGGAATAGAAAACCTGTTTGAAGAAATAATGACAGAAAACTTCCCTGATATAGGGAAGATAAAACCCACACAAATCCAAGAAGATCACAGCCTGCTAAGCAAAATGAACCCCAAAAGACCGACGCCAAGGCACATTATAATTAAATTGGCAAACACCAACGACAAAGTAAGAATCTTAAAAGCGGCAAGAGAGAGACAGAAAGTTACCTACAAAGGAACCCCCATCAGCCTAGCAACTGATTTCTCAACAGAAACTCATCAGGCCAGAAGGGAATGGAATGAAATATACAAAGTCATGCAAAGGAAGGGTCTGAATCCAAGAATACTGTACCCAGCAAGGCTATCAATCATAATTGAAGGTGAAATCAGGAGCTTCACAGACAAAAAAGGACTAAGAAAATTTATTACCACCAAACCAACAATCCAAGAAATGCTAAAGGGTCTGCTGTAAAAAAAAAGAAATAGGAAGTGAATAAGGAACACAGGGGTAAAGAATAAAAATGGAGACAAATAAGTACCTATCGATAATAACTTTAAATGTAAATGGATTAAATGTCCCAATCAAAAGACAAAGGGTAACGGATAGGATAAGAAAACACGACCCATATATCTTCTGTCTACAAGAAACCCACCTCAGAAAAAAAGACACACACAGACTGAGGGTGAAGGGATGGAAAAAGTTTTTTCAGGCGAATGGAAATGAAAAAAAGCTGGTGTAGCAATACTTATATCTGACAAATTAGATCTCGAAGTGAAGGACATAATAAAAGATAAGGAAGGCCACTTCATAATACTAAAGGGAGCAATCCAACAAGAAGAAATAACTCTAGTAACAGGAGCACCCAAATACATAAAAAAAAAACTCCTGGAGGATATCAAAGGAGAGATTGACAGCAATAAAATCATAGTAGGATACTTTAATACTCCACTATCACCATTGGACAAATCCTCTAAACAAAAAATCAGCAAAGAAACATCAATCCTAAATGACTCACTAGACCAGATGAAATTAATTGACATTTTCAGAACATTTCACCCCAAAGCCACAGAATATACATTCTTCTCAAGTGCACATGGGTCATTTTCAAAGATAGACCATATATTGGATCACAGGCAAAGTCTCTTCAAATTCAAGAAAATAGAAATCATATCAAGGATCTTCTCAGATCACAGTGGCATAAAACTGGAAATCAACTACAATAAAAACAATCCAAAGAAATCAAACACATGGAGACTAAACAGCATGCTATTAAACAATGACTGGGTTACCAGAGAGATCAAGGATGAAATACAAAACATCATGGCAACAAATGACAATGAAAACACAACAATCCAAAATCTATGGGACACAGCGAAAGCAGTCTTGAGAGGGAAGTTCATAGCTCTGCAAGCCTACTGCAAAAAAACAAGAAACAATGGTAAAAAATTACCTAACCCTACAACTCAAAGTGTTAGAAAGAGAGCAACAAGAAAAGCCCAGTGTAAGCAGAAGGAAGGAAATAATAAAGAACAGAGTGGAGATAAACAACATTGAGACCAAAAAAACAATATAAAAGATCAACAAAACCAAGAGCTGGTTCTTTGAAAGGATAAACAAGATTGAAGAACCTCTAGCCAGGCTCACCAAGAAGCAAAGAGAGAGGACTCAAATAAACAAAATCATAAATGATACAGGCAAAATAACAACAGACCCCACAGAAATACAAAGGATTGTTAAAAAATATTATGAAAAACTTTATTCCAACAAACTGGACAACCTGGAGGAAATGGACATATTCCTAGAAAAATATAACCTTCCAAAACTCAATAAGGAAGAATCTAAACATCTCAATAGGCCAATAACTATGGAAGAAATTGAAGCAGTCATCAAAAAGCTTCCAGCAAACAAAAGCCCAGGGCCAGATGGCTTCACAGGGGAGTTTTAACAAACATTCAAGGAAGAACTAAAACCTATCCTCCTCAGACTATTCCAAAAAATTCAAGAGGAAGGAACACTTCCAAGCCCCTTCTATGAAGCCAGCACCACCTTAATACCAAAACCAGATAAAGACAACACAATGAAAGAGAATTACAGGCCAATATCCCTCATGAACATAGATGCCAAAATCCTCAACAAAATTCTAGCAAATCGGATCCAGCAGTACATCAGAAAGATCATACACCATGACCAAGTAGGATTTATCCCTGGAATGCAAGGATGGTACAATATCCGCAAATCAATAAACGTGATACATCACATAAACAAATTGAGAGAGAAAAACCTCATAGTCATATCAATTGATGCAGAAAAAACATTTGACAAAATCCAACACCCTTTCTTGATAAAAACTCTCAACAAGGTGGGAATAGAAGGATCATACTTCAACATAATTAAAGCTATATATGATAAACCCACAGCTAACATCATACTCAATGGGCAAAAACTAAAACCATTTCCCCTAAGAACAGGAACAAGACTGTGATGCCCTCTCTCACCACTCCTGTTTGACATAGTACTGGAAGTATTAGCCATTGCAATTAGACAAGAAGAAGAAATAAAAGGCATCCAAGTTGGAAAAGAAGTAAAGCTGTCCTTATTTGCAGATGACTTGATGTTGTACATAAAAAACCCGAAAGACTCCATCAAAAAACTATTAGACTTAATAAATGAATTCAGCAATGTAACAGGATACAAAATTAATGCCAAGAAATCTATGGCATTTCTATACACCAATAGTGAACTTACAGAAAGAGAGTAAAAAAGCAATCCCCATTTACCATCGCACCAAAAAAATTAAGATGCCTAGGAAAAAACTTAACTAAGGTGGTAAAAGACCTATACGCAGAAAACTACAGGACACTGAAAAAAAGAGGTAGAGGAAGACATAAACAGATGGAAGAACATTCCATGTTCATGGATTGGGAGAATCAAGATCATTAAAATGTCCATACTACCCAAAGCAATCTATAGATTCAATGCACTCCCCATTAAAATACCAATGGCATATTTCACAGACCTAGAAAGAACTTTCCAGAAATTCATCTGGAATAAAAAAAAAAAAACCGAATAGCCACAGCAATCCTGAGAAAGAAGAACAAAGTAGGTGGGATCTCAATACCAGTTTTCAAGCTGTACTACAAAGCCACTGTTCTCAAAACAGCCTGGTACTGGCATAAGAACAGACATATAATAGATGGAATAGAAGAGAGAATCCAGATATCGACCCAAACTATTATACTCAATTAATATTTGACAGCGGCATGAACATACATGGAGTCAAGACAGTCTCTTCAATAAATGGTGTTGGGAAAATTAGACAGATATATGCAAAAAAAAATGAAACTAGACCACCAACTTACACCATACACAAAAATAAACTCAAAATGGATACAGGACTTAAACTTAAGACGGGAAACCATAAAAATACTAGAGGAATCCACAGGCAGAGAAATCTCAGACATATGCCGAAACAATTTCTTTACCAATACCGCTCCTAGGGCAATGGAAGCTAAAGAGGAAATAAACAAATAGGACTACATCAAAATAAAAAGCTTTTGTACAGCAAATAAACCATCAACAAAACAACAAGAAAGCCCACTGTATGGGAGAACATATTTGCAAATATTATCACTGATAAAGGTTTAATCTCCAACATCTACAGGCAACTTATACAACTCAATAAATGGAAGACAAATGATCCAATAAAAAAATGGGCAATGGACGAAAATAGAATCTTTTTGAAAGAAGACATTTGGAAGGCCAAGAAACATATGAAAACATGCTCAAAGTCACTAATTATCCAAGAGATGCAAATCAAAATGACAATACGGTACCATCTCACACCTGTCAGAATGGCAATCATCAACAAATCAACAAAGGACAAGTGCTGGCATGGATGTGGAGAAAAAGGAACCCTCGTGCACTGCTGGTGGGAATGCAGACTGGTGCAGCCACTGTGGAGAACAGTATGGAGTTTCCTCAAAAAACTAAAAATGGAGCTCCCATTTGACCCAGTAATCCCACTTCTAGGATTATATCCCAAGAAAGTAGAGACACCAATCACAAAGGATATATGCACCCCTATGTTCATAGCAGCACAAGTTACCATAGCTAAGATTTGGAAACAGCCTAAATGCCCATCAGCAGGTGAGTGGATTAGAAAACTGTGGTACATCTACACAATGGAATACTACGCTGCTATAAAAAAGAAGGAATTCCTACCATTTGCAGCAGTATGGATGGACCTGGAGAGCATTATGTTAAGTGAAATAAGCCAGGCAATGAAAGAAAAATACCACATGATCTCACTCATTTATGGAAAATAAAGAACATTATAGCCTGATGAATTAAAAGATAGATTCAGAGGCAGTAAAGCACTGAACAGACTTTCAAATTATAGCAGGAAGGCTGTGGGAGTGTTGGGGAGGGAGGGAAATAGATTAACCAAAGGACTTGTATGCATGCATATAAGCACACCAATGGACACAAGACACTGGGGGGTGGGATGAGGGCATGCGACAGAGGGTAAGGGAGGCTGGGGGAAGGTCAATGGGGAAAAAAAAAGGAGATATATATACTAATATATGTAATACTTTAAACAATTAAAAAAAAAAAGAAAAGATAATAATGACTTGGGGTCACATGTCATTTGCCCCATAGTAGTTCTAGTTATCCAGCATTCCCCTCTTCATTCAATCAAGTATTTAATGAATAGCCGTCATCTTCAGGGGACAGTGAGATGCTGTGCAGGACAGAGAGATGGAGATGTCTGTGCCCCACAGGGTCCCAGAGGCAGAGAAGAGCTGCTAAAAGTAAGGTAGGAAATCCAACTGTCACAGGTGGGTTTGACTGAGGTGCCACCTACTTCACACAGTGCTGTTGGCTTTCCAGACACTTTCTCCACACACACTATTGTCTGAAAAGAACTGTGTGAGGGGGTTATGAGTACGTCCATTTATTCAGTTTTTACCAATGACTAAAGGGATTTGGGATTTTAGGGACTTGACCCTCCTTCCTAAGGGACTTAACTCCAGATCTAAGCAAATTAAGTACAGTTCTTGATAACCTTTTCATTACATGTCCCCTGGGTATATGTAATTCCAGACTTTCTTCTGGAGGTGGTAGAAATTTAAAACATTTGAAGTGTTTTAATGTGGAACATCTCAATGACCAAGTCAATTTCATTCTCTGATCCAGGTCATCTCGATACAGCCAATAAATATGTGTAAAGTCCATTAATATAGATAGATGGTAGATCAATGACAGATAGATAGATAGATGTGAGACACAGAAAGAATTCATAGTTTACATATGAATTAAAGAAAATTTCCTTTGTTTTTGCAGGTGTCCTACAATTATACTGAGAATTCTAATTTAATCTATGACATTTGATATCTTGTATTAAAACTATAAGATAAATATGAGATAATATTAACTGTCATTTCTGGGGGAAGATATTCAGCTGTTTATGGTATTATCCTTTTCACTTTTTTTGCAGTTATATACATCTCCCAATTTTTAAACATATCTAATGATTTTTCCAAAACAATTTAGCTTTTTCATAGTTACGTGCAATTTGAATGTGCCACATTTAAGGACAAGCTTTTCTAGGGAGAATGATTCTAAAGAGTCTTACTGCCCTGTCATATCTGTTCCACCAGAAAGCTCTTTGCATCACACATTTTGAAGAGAAAATACTCAACCACAGGGAACAATATGGATAAGGATCCCAATGAGACTCAGTTAAGAGAAACAGTTACCTTAACAGCACTTGCATAACTTCTGGGGGTTAAACATATGAACAGTGTATGTTCATACTAGTATACTAGTACATATCTATAATAAAAAAGTGTAATATACTAATTAGACCGGACATCCTTCCAGACATCCTTCTGGATGACCTTCTGAATGAAGCCGGGGCTGCGAGGGAAGCCCGGGTCCTGGGTGCCAGAGGGAAGCCAGTGTCAGCAGCTGGGGGAAGGAAGGCCTACTCTTGCACAAATTTTGTGCATCGGGCCTCTAGTATAACATATAAACATCATATACTTATGTAAACACATTGGAAACAAAGAGTTATAATGAGACCATTCCAAAGGGTCAGGCTAAGACCAGAGTGTGAATGGGGTGTGTTACCTAGAAAATGATGGGACAGAACTCCTTCCCCATGAGGATCAGTGGGTGTGGTCATCTCCAGAAAAGAATCTTGGGAATGGAGATCAGGTCAAATTTTAATGTGATAACTTAATGGAATTGATACATATGAGGAACAGGCAATGGGCAGACTCTGTTTCTACCAAATGTTTTGAGGTAAAAGCTACTCTGAGAAAGAGACAAACCCCCATGTCTAGCATGTAATTCTGAAGTCTGCATGAGCGTGGAGAGCACCACTTCAATCCCTTCACGCACCTTCAAGAAAGGAGAAACCCAAAGCCCAGCTCTCTACTGCTGGCAACTTCTTGGCTCACTGGTTCTTTAGTCGCCCAGACCTCCGACGGTGGCCCTTCTTTTCTTCTTTTGCCATGACCACCTGTTTGGGTCCCTGCGTGGGTCTGTGCCCTGGAGGACTAGGTGATAAGCAGACAAGGGCCTGGAGGGGCTTGCAGGAACCAGGGCTTTAACTCACTAGAATGTTTTCGGTGTTTCATGAGTTTTATTGTTTTGAAAACATTTATGTCAGACTGGCTCAGAGTTCTGAGTCTGCAGGTGCCAATTTTATGAAACCGATAAATTTTACATGTTAGCTGCAGTTGCATCCATTTTCTCTCAAAGACACTGTGGCTTCCAGCATTTCTGTAAACATGGCACATTAGAGAATCAGGTTCTGTGGGAACCTAGCCAAGTGGTTTAACCCAACAGTGAGCACTGCTGTGCACGGGTGCACTCGTTGCCAATGTGCCAGCCATTGTGGAATCTGCATTCTTTGTATGTTCCATTTCGTGTTACTATTTAGCTATTGCTAAGAAATCCAGGGCTACTTCTATCAGTAAGCCTGGATCACAAAGAGATAAGGAGTTCCAGAATCAGGTGTGGCTCCCAATGTATACTATCTATAAAATAAGCAGGGTAATGTTCTCTACCTAAATGTGGTCATTGTTGCCTGATACAGAGTCATCAAACCCTGATATATGTTAACCTTTGGGTATGATGGCAGCAGCAAAAAAAAGGTTGTGCAAGCAGGGGTGCTACTTACTGTGTGCGAGTGAAGAGAAAGTTACATTGTGAAGGAGTATTGAAATGGTCAGGTAGAAGCTCTCAGGGGAATAAGCCACCATCATGGGAATGAATACCCCTCAGTCTGCCTATAGAAACATGTCATTAGCCCAACCCCCCAAAAATGGCCTTTGTGAAAACTCAAGGTAGTCATTATAATAAAATCAGAGAAAATAAAACCATGTGATTTGTATTGATGAGGAAGCATTCACAGATCTGATAATCAGGCAAATTCATGACACTAAGTGTGTCTGGGGGAGAAAAGGCTTGAATTTTTAATTTATACCTGCTTTTAACTATACCTGCTTCTTTCTCCTCGATATAGAATATTAAGAAAGAGTCATTTAGAAACACCTTTGAGTTAAGATGCTTCCTTTTCAAAACTTTGCAAAATTTCAACCATTTTCAAAAAAATAACAAAGTGGCACACAGTACTCTTACTTAAGATTTGATAATTCAGATCTGCAGATGCCACTGTCTATGTGAGTTCCTAGTGAGAGGAGCTCAGTGCCCATTATATCTGCCTCTTGACTAAATAGCTTTTCAGAGGGTGCTGCCATTGAAGACAGTACTAACACATATTTAGCACTGCAGAGAGCATGTCATTTTTATTTCAAAATAACTTTCAAAAAGGAAGAGCCACAACCTTCTAAGATGCCACCATCCAAGCTAAATCATCCAAAATTACTCAGTGTTGTATTCTACTTCCTTTCCAAAGGATGACCCCATTCTACACTGACAAAGAGGTCTTCCTTGGGTTGGTGCACTGGCCAATTTTTTTTTTTCCTTTTTAACCATTGGAGGGAGGATGTTCTTGCTGTGCCAATGATGGCATCCAGAACTGTAATTTTTCCAAATCACTGGTTTTGTTTAGCACAATGGAGTTGGCTGTCCATAGTAGTCCCTGACAATACTGCGTGGGATGTTTAGATGTGCAAAGCAATTAAGACATGCTCAGAGGTGCCAAAACCGGTTTGGCTCAGTGGATAGAGCGTCAGCCTGCGGACTGAAAGGTCCCAGGTTCGATTCCGGTCAAGGGCATGTAACTTGGTTGCGGGCACATCCCCAGTAGGAGGTGTGCAAGAGGCAGCTTATCGATGTTTCTCTCTCATCGATGTTTCTGACTATCTATCACTCTTCCTTCCTCTCTGTAAAAAATCAATAAAAAAATATATTTAAAAAAAAAAAAAAAAAAAAAAAAGACATGCTCAGAGGAAATCCCACACCAAAGCCAAGCCTGTATCTCAGAAGGAGGACACATGAAAACGCTTTTCAGCTTTCAGCTTGGATCTGCCTTCTTGTTTGATCGTGGGGGGCCAGGGTATGCAGAGTGGTTCCCTGGCCCAGTGCCATTGGCCCTGACCTTGGTCTGAGGAGAGGATATAGCCAGCACCCTGGTGTGCCTTATTAGGGCCTTGGCCCAGCAGAAGTCAGTGGTTTCATTCTGGCACAAGCAGCTTCCTCTATATAGATCAACCCTCTTTAACTTGTTAAATTCCTGCTGACTCTTCAAGATGCAATTCAGATATTACCTAAGTTACAAAGTTACCCAAATTCCCCCAACGAGGCTTCTGATCACATATTTCCATTACGTGTAGCAAATGCCTCCCCATAACACATCACTCACTCTACATGTTGATTTATATTTCTGATGATCCCATTTAAGTGGGTAATTTCTCAGGCACAGATGCAATGTCTTACAAGGAGGTGCCTATTAACCTAAAATCTCACATGGCAGCCCCTATTCAACTCACACATAAGTTTGTAATAAATGAATGGATGAATCAACATGCTTAAAGTTGCTTTATGTTTGGGATTTCATCAATGTGCCTGTTATTTCTTCTCCAAAAATCTTAGGCTTGATATCTCATTCATGAAGATGTATATTGGCATGAAATATACTCCATACAACTTTTGAAAAATTCCTGAATATCTTCTCCTTTTGCAAAACAAACAAACAAACAAACAAAACCATAACAGGAAAAAGCTTCACTCCAGTTATGGAACTCTTTCTTGCTTGACTGAGGATTAAAAATCTTCCATGTGCTAGTTGTAGGTATGTTCAGATGTCTATACGGATACTATTGCTTACATAAAAATCCACCAAGTGAAAGAGAGAAGCCCTGGGCATTTTCCTAATTTCTTATTGACAATCTGTGTCATTTTTTAAAAATTTGTTTTTATTGATTTTAGAGAGAGAGGGAGAGAAAGAGAGAGAGAGGAAAACATGGATCAGCTGCCTCCTGCATACCACCTACTTGGGATCGAGTCGGCAGCTTTGTCATGTGCCCTAACTGGGACTGGAACCTGTGACCTCTCGGTGCATGGGAAGACATTCAACCAACTGAGCTATACAGGCCAAGGCCAATCATTTTTACAGAGGATCTAAAGGACCAAATTTTCCACCAGATTTTGACCAACTTTAGAAGTCACACCAATTGTTTAGTCATGAGACTCACCTGGAATGTGATTGTGCTCTTTGCTTTCTTCACCCTGGCCACATGAGAAGCAATAAGAAAGCAGGAGGTATTTGTGTCTCCTGCTGATGAAAAAAAAAAGTAGGACTGATTTGTTTTCCAATGATTTTGTGACATTTAGTAGTAGCACAAAAATATATTTTTAAAAAGATGTAGAATGATTTTTTTGCACATCTTTATATCCTCAATTTTTGAAAATTCTCAGGACTAAGTTTGCTATAGTCTGTATTCTGTCTCCTCCCAATTCATATGCTGAAACCTAACCCCCAGTGTGATCCTGTTAGGAGGTAGGACCTTTGAGAGGTGATGACGTAATGAGGGTGTGTCCCACATGATGGGATTAGTGCCCTTACATAAGAGACCCCAGGGAGCTCCCTCAACCCTTTTTCCATGTGAGAAGAGACTGTCTACAAACCAGACTCTGAACCTGCTGGTGCCTTGACCTTGGACTTCCAGCCTCCAGAACTCTGAGAAACAAGTTAACATTATTATTGATGAGCCACCCAGGCTGTGATAATTTGTTATAGGCCCAGAGGACAAAGATATAGGTCATACTTCATTATTTCAACTTAGTATTATCTAAAGAAATGCTAGCTTTTAATGATAGAGACTCATGTTTTCTAATATTTCAAGAGGTTATAACATGATCTTCATCAGAAGAAAGCACTGGCAGCTAGAAAAAAATGGAAAACACATTAGTCTGAGCAAAGCAACCGCCCACCCATTTCTGATAACCAGTCCTTTTCTAGTCTCTCCCGGCAGATGAAGAAACCGTGGATATGGCCAAGAGACATGTTGTGGACACAGGTAAGTGTCCACACTTAAGACCTTACCAGTTCATTAATATTTCTCAGATTACTGAAGGGATAAAGGAACAATACCTGAATAAAGTCTATACTGTCTTTCTGGCCTCCCTCAAACAAAGAATAGTAATGAATTGTCTAGTATGATTCTCCCATCAAAAATTTGCATTACCTTTTTTCTTACTGTTACATTTGTTAAGCTCTGATAAATGTCACTTAAGCAAATATTATTTTAAAGAATTCACAAATATGACAAACAGCAGTAGCTACTACTATTTAATATCTTCTACTTGTGAACCACTGTGCTAGGAACTTGAAAGATATTCTCTCAAATCTCACAATAGCCCTATATGATCATTATTATTGTGCTTGATTTTATTGAAAAGCAGTCCAAGGGTCATCTATTAAGTGAAGTGATAAAAATTTAAACCTGCTTCTTCTGGGTTTAAAGCAAAATTCTCAGGACCACATCACACCTAAGATAAATTTCTTAACATATTTCAGGAAGAAGAGTTAACTGCAAGAGAAGAAATATAAACTCCCAAAGAGGAAGCCATCCGTGCACCCAGTGGGCTTCACCAGGACCATGGAAGTCCAACTGCAAGGCTGCTTCTTTGGCCTTGCACTGGTGAGGGGCCACTGGCCTTCTGATCATTGTCTTTCAAATGGTTGGGCAGAATGATACTCTGCAAATGTGGAATGTGTGTCTGCATGTGTGAATTCTAATATAGCAAGGCAAAGGTGGGGGCAGCATTCTCTCACTTTGCCCAAATTTGAGAAACTATACCCATGTGGATTTGTATCCATAGCGGTTATCTCCTGGGCTGGCCTGGGCCCACTGCTCATGCTCTGATTCATTAGAAGAGCTGTGTTTTACTTAAAGAGATATGATGTTATTCATAAATAATTCAGGGCTACTGGAAGGGTGAAAGCCATTGTGAGAATATTAAATATCCATTAGACTTTAAGTACAACCAACTGTCAAAGATTCTACTGTGTATTGGATGCAGCTCGGTGTTAGGGTGGGCAAAAGTCATCAGTGTGGGGTGTTAAATTGTTGTTGAAGAAGAAGTTGGAAATTTAAGATTTCAAGGTATTCAGGGATTACACAAGTGAATAAAACAATCTCAATGAAAGATACTGGCTCATGAAAACTATGTTATGCAAAAGGACTTTGAGTTATGCTGGTTTGGCCTTTTCAGAATGACCTGTAACTAGTATCATATACCTGCAGCCCTCAGAGTCTGGTCTCCTTAACTCAAGTCGTGTTTTTTGTATTTATTGGTGCTGTTGTATAAAGACCTAAGTTTCATGCTGCGTCTTATCCCACTGCATGGATGGACCATAATCTGTTTACCTATTCAAAAGGTATATTTTGGTGATGTGATTTAAGCAGTGCTAAACATTCATGGGCAGGCATGCGTCCTTATGTTTTCATTTCACTTGAGTAAAAACACCTACAGTGCAACTGCTAGACCTTATGATACATACATGGTTAATTCTATAGGAAATTGCCAAACTTTTCAAAATGGGTTGTTCCTTTTTGCATTGACATCAACAACGTATAATAGTACCCATTGCTCTTCATCCTGACACACATGGGTGCTGTCAGTTTTCTGTCTACATCATTCTAGTAGAAGAGAAGTGACATCTCACTGTGGTTTTTGCATTTCATTAGTTACTAATATCTGTCCAGTGTGCTTATTGAATATCTATATTTTTTATAAAGTGTTCAAATATTTTTCCATTACATATTGGATTATTTGTCTTTTTACCATGGAGTTTGGAAAATTTTTATATATTTTTGTTAATAGTCCTTTATTAGATATGTGTTTTTCAAATATTTTCTCCCAACCTGTGTCTTGTTTTTTCATTTACTTCACAGTATCTTTCAAAAAGCAATAGTTTTACATTTAAGGAAGTTTAATTTTTCAGTGTTTCTTTTATGATTTTATGTGTAACTTATGAATCAGAGTTTATTTTTGTACATATCGATGCCCTATTGTTCCAGCATTGATCATTGAAAAGATTACCCTTTTTCATTGAACTGCCTTGAAGCTATTGTCAAAGATCAAAGAGGGTTTTTCTATTATGTTCCACTGATTCATCAGTCATTATGCCAATATACATTGTCTTTACTATATCTTTACAGAAAGTCTTGAAATCAACCCATTTTGAAAACAGTTTGGCAATTTCTTATAGAATTAATCATATACTTATCATAAGGCCCAGCAGTTGCACTGTAGGTAGTGGTCTTTTTCAAAATTGTTTTGCCTATTATAGGTCAGTTGTTTCCCATGTACATTTGAGAAAACATGAATTTGAACACAAATACATAAGTTGTTGCCATTTTTATTGTATTGAATATATTAATCAATTTTGGGAGAATGGACCACTTTATGAGTTTTATATCTAAAAGCATGGCATATATTTCTTCTTTATAAATTTTATTTAGAGTTTAATTTTTCTCAGCAACATGCTATAGTTTTCAGCAGAGAAATTTTACACATATATTTTGTTTTTCTCCCTGTATGCATCATAGTTTTGAGACTATTGCTAATGTATTTTTATTTTCATATCCATTTTTATTAGCAATTATTTTTAAAAAGTTGGTTTCTGAATTTCAAGCCTATTCTTGATAATTTACTAACTCATCTATTCTAGTTGTGTTTTTTAGTCTCTGGGATTCTCTTTGAAAATTATTTTATCCTCAAATACAGAAAATTTTAGGTGGCCTTTTCAATATCTAGCCTTTAAAAATACTTATCTTGCCTTATTATTTTGGTTATATGTACAAATATGAATAACAAAAGTGAGAGGCCTTCCTTGCCTTGTTCCTAATCTTAGAGTGGATTCTTTCACTATTAAGTATGATTTCTATTATTTGATAAAGTTCTATTATCAGGTTAGAATAAGTCTCCTTCTCTTCCTATTTTACTGAGATATTTTCTTTATCAGAAATGGGTTTGGTCTAAAATCATATAATCAGATATTTTTCCTGTTTAATCTATTGTTGAAGGAAATTATAGTGATTGATTTTCAAATGTTGACATGACTTTACATTCCTGGGATGAATTTCAGTGGGTCATCATACATTTTTCTCATACTGCTGGATTTGGTTTTCCAAAATGTTTTAAATGATTATTATGTTCATGTTCATGTGGACTACTGTTCTATAGTATTTTTTTCTTGTAATATTTTCATATGGTCTTACTTCAGAGTGGCTCTGGTCTCATCTAATGCATTCAAATTTGTCCTCTCCCATTTCTTCTGGAAGACTTGGAGTTGAATTGCTATTATTTCTTGCATAAATTCTTTGGTAGGTTTTACCGGGGAAGACATCTTACAGGGGCTCCTTTGCCTAGTCTATCAGGGCTCTAGGGAGAGCTATGCTGGTGTTTTGACGCAGGTTTGATGACATACTAGTACCTGGAACTCGTTGGAATAACATGAACTCCAGGACAGAGCAGACCTTCAGAATCTAGGAACTCAGCTGCTAGGATGGAAAGAAACTAGAAAGCATAGGGCACAAAAGAAGAAGGAAGATAAACTGCTGACAGTGCATGGATTTGCCTCAGGGCTTTCCTGCATAAACCAATCTGGTTCTTATCAGAGCCTGCCTGCCAGGAAACAGCTTCAAACCACAGTGCCATCTGAAAATTGGGAAGGCCTTAAGGATGACCTGGTCTAATTTCCCCTCTGATGTTTAAATTCAAGCACCACATCTATGGTGCCCAAGCTCTGTCTGTGCTCCATTCCTGGAACTTACCGCAGCCCATGGCAGTGTTTTTATCCTTAGATAGTTCTGAAGATGAGCACTGAGCCCAAACTGCCTGCTTTGAACTTCACATATTGGTTTTAGTTGACAACAGAGGTCCAGTGGAATGAATCGCCCACCTCTTCCATACGTTAGCTGTTCAGGTACTTGGGAGAACTTACTGGGTCTCCACCAGCTTTCCAGCTTCCCACTAGCATTCCAAGTTCTTTCAATAATTTCTCAAAAGACAACTCAACATTCTGCCCACCATTTTTAAAAAATCCTACTCTGTCCATTAATGTATTAATCTGATAACTAAACCTACTTCTGATATTGTCTGAAAAAGACAGAAAAAAGGAAATGGGTCTTTTCCCAAATTATGCTCCCAGAAATATAGCATTAATGTTTGCTCACGGGTCATGGAACATCATCACGTCAGACGAGGTGATCAACATGAAGACTCCCTGTATTTCCAGAATTCCTGAGACCGAACCTTTCATCTGCTTCAAAAAGATTACATACACAGAGGAGGAAGAAAATGGTCTAAAAGAAGAACACCATTTTATTTTCAAAATCTTACATTTGACGTTTAAGAAAATAAGGTTTCTTCAACTTTCAAAGGAAGTAGATTAAAAAAAATTATCAGAACTTGTTGGCCCAAATTTATGAATGAATTATTTCTTTGCTTTAGAAAAGATTTTTAAAACCACATATCCAAATGTATATTGTGAGTGCTTGACAGGATTTTTCTTCTTGTTACGCATTCATATATTAACAGGAACTTTCATTGAATGCTGTATCCATTGAACTCTTATCTTCATTAAATCTGAGAAATGTGAAAGTCCAAATCCTTGAATAGGTCATTATTTCAAGAAACCTGAATTCTGCCAAATGTTGGTATTTTAAATAATATCATCTGATACAATCAATGTTCTTTCATTTCTCTGCATAATGTGCCTTCTACCACCAAACCAATAATTATATCAAGGTATGGAAGAAGGTAGTGCTGAGTAATAATGGGAAGAATTTTGCATAGCATAAAGTTTCTCCAAGTTCTGGAGTTATACAGAATTGCCTCAGAATTGCAGCTCCTCCATTTAGTAGTTGTACAAAATTGGGAAAATTACTAGCACCTCTAGGACTCAGTTTTCTTATGTCAGACATGGGCAATGTAAAGGATTGCTGTAATGATGTAGGAAAGTGCCCAGTAAGAGATTCTTTCACGGTAGCTACTGTAATTTTCTATAATGAAGACAATGAGCTAAATTCCCATCCTCTGAGCCTATGTCCATGTGACTCACCCATAAAGTAAATTAAGAAACACTGACACATTCAACTTTTTGTCATTCCTACATCCCCATTTCATATGCACCAGAATCTGGGGTACTGTCCATCCTGTGTGTTTACCTTTGTTAAAAACGCCTTTCTCTCTCTAACTAAACTATATTTCTTTTTCCAAGGCCAATCTAGGAGTAGAAGCCAGGATGGGCAAACGTGGGGTGCAGCCTAAGCCATACCCTGGCCACTCCAAGTGCAGCTCAGGATCAGAAAACATCAGCTTTGCCTGGTACTCATCAGGAGTACAAACTCTCCATCTCCAATATCATACCTACCCAGTTAGAATCAGCATTTTAATGTGTTCATTCCCATGTGAGCCATGCACACACCCAGTAAGGGCAACACCACTCCTCAGACCATCACAGAAGGAATGAAGAAGAGGATGATAGAACAAGCATGTAATGAGGACTCTCGGAGTGTTGGAAGTGACAAGAGCATCGTAAGACTGATTAAACCCCTTCATGAGGAAACTTTTAAAAAATAAAAAAGTTATCTTTCACAAATTCTAATCCTTGAGAGTGAAAACGGGATCCCAATGCTGCTTCTGTAGCATCATTCTGCCTACCTTTGAGGGCCACAAGAAACAGAGATCATAGAAACAAAATTAGAGGATCAGTAACTTGTTTTTAAATCACCATTGTTTACTTTATGTTATAAACTGAACATAAATGAGGTAGAATTTCTAAGCCTAACTGTCTTAAAAATAGTGTTGGATGAATGGATGGATGGATGGATGGATGGATGGATGGATGGATGGATGGATGGATGAACCAGAGCCTAGTAACAGGAAACAAAGAAACCTTGTTGCACATCAGGTGATATATGAGATTGCTTTCAGCTCCTATGAGTGATCTGCGGAAGTTTGCTGGTAGAAAGAACACGAAGACTTTTGCAAACTGATTAATTGAACATTTAACAGCTTGTTTTCATGTACAGTTTACTCAATTTATATAAGCAATTACCGAATTTGCATGTACAAATGGATGCAGCTGCAAAGCCTAAGGTATTTATTTTTATTAGATCTACTAAATTTGAATCAGAAAATAGGTTTAAAAGTCGTGTTTGGCATAGCGCTCTCTGCTAATGATAAACACGGTCCAATATGCTGTATTTGAAAGGGCATTGGGAAGGTCACTTTTACCAAATAAACTAATAGGATTTGAAATGCATGAAATCCTGTTTTACAGTTAAAGTGCAAGATGAGACAAATCTTAATCACTTCCTACCTTGATCAAGTCCTGATGCTTCAACTGTTTTAATTAGTTATGTAGAAAAACATGCTGGAGGAGGAGTTCATCTAGCAATGTAGTGGAATGTGTTCACAATGATGATATTAAAACACATTTCAAGTTATGCAACGTTGATGCCATTTTTGTCAAAATATTATTTTCTTTCTTTCACATAGAATTTAAAGGATGGATATGTCATTTTAATATTGTGGTAGGTAACGCCATCAAAATTTGACTTAGATTCATAATGAGACTTTTTGACTGTATCTCCCTGGTTTTCCTTAATTCTCTTTCTGGTACCTGCATTTTGAACAGTGCAAAACTGACTTCATGTGTAAATAAGAAAAAGATGTTTTTGAGTACTTATTGCTTTAAAGAAAAGATAATTTCATGACACATTTGTTTAATTACCTCCAAAATCTTGACCAGATATTGATTATATTAGAAGGTTATTAGTAAAGCCATTTTCTTGGGAGTTTTCTTCATGTGTTAAATAGTAAACAAATTCAAAAAGGATCTATCTAATAATTTTAAAAATTATTTGTACACAGACAAAAGTGGTGATTTGGGTTTTAACTTTAGGTTTTCAAAATCAAACAGATGTCTAACATTTATGCTCTTTAAATCATCTTAGTCCTAGTCAAACTGAAGGACTTGCACCTCCCTGGTTATAAATCTAATGTCTTTCCATCCCAGATATTTCTAACCTTTTCATCTTCATTAAAGTGTATGAGAGAGGTGAGGTGACACTCTAAGACTTTTCAACCCATAAAACAATAGGACATTGTTTGAGGCATTCCCACGGAACCCAAACTACCCTTCTGAGAATTTATATTGGTGATTTGTTCCTGCAAGCTAACATGGAGCTTCTAGTTTAGTGTTTCTTCTGATTTATAAACTGCCTTGAAAATTTTTTACCATGGAGTTCTATTACCTTACCCTTAGGACTCCACGAGTTCCAAGTTTTGCATTCTATGTTTAGTGGAATTCAGTGATAACCTACATATACAGGCTGATTTGATATTTCCATATAGTATCACTATAAATACCATAACACAGTATATGTAAGGCTAAATTGAATTAATTATAGAATCAGACACTCATATAGTGTGTGTATGTATTAGTATTTCAGTTACATTATTCAGATTTCTCACTGCCATTATTTTTTACTAGAGGCCCGGTGTATGAAAATTCATGCCCTGAAATGGGGGGTTCTCACCCAGGACTGCCCCCTCTCAGTCTGGGAGCCCTCAGAGGCGGTAGGTGACCTGGCGATCAGGGGAAGGTGATGCACCCATCACACCTCTGCTACTGCCACTGCCAGCAGCACAAGCTTCAGCTGGCCCTGGTTACCTGAGCCTCAGGCGACCCTGGGCGGCTGAGCAGCCACCATCTGAGGCTTGCCTGTGCCTCAGGCTGGCCCTGGGTGGCTGGGCAGCCACCATCCGAGGCTTGCCTGCACCTCCGGCTGGCCCTGGGTGGCTGGGTGGCTGAGGGGACTGGCGGCGGGCCCGGCTGTGCAGCACACCTGTTGCCCCGGCAGGACTGAGCAGACTGGGTGCCGCCATCTTGTGGCTGTGGGAGCTGCCATCTTTGAGGGCATGGCAGTCAATTAGAATATTCCCTCCTTATTGGCTGTGGGCGCCTCCATCTTTGTGAGGGTGTGACAGTCAATTAGCATATTCCCTCTTTATTAGATAGGATAATAATAGCTAATGGTTGATGAGCCCTCAGGATGTGTCTGATACTCTGCAAACTGGTTTGCCTGTACTCATATAATCTGCAACAGGACCCTATGATATAGAAATTATTATTATCCCACCCTGGTTGATGTGGCTCAGTTGGTTGAGCATCATCCTGTATACCGAGAAGTTGCTGGTTTGATTCCTAGTCAGGTCACATGCCTGGGTTGTGGGTTTGATCCCTGGTGCAGAAGGCAGCTGATTGATGTTATGCTCTCACATTGATGTTTCTTCTTCTCCCTTCCTCTCTCTATAAAAAACCAATGAACTATTCTTTTTAAAAAGAAATTATTATTATTCCCATACTACAGATGAGAAAATGTTGAGGCCAGGAGAAGGACCCCACATCTAATCAATGGTCAACTGACAATCTAGTGAATAAGTTTTAATGGTAGACCTAAAAACATCCAGGGATTACACTCAGAATTGCTGGGTGTCAGGTCCAACTATTATCATTAGTAAGGTTTCTGGTCTTGAGTTCTGGTATTTACAATTTCTCACATATTAATATTCAAGTTGGATTTTTAACTAATGAGGTGTGTTCCAACTGAAAAATTGTAATCTAATTTTAAAATGCACTTTTTTAAAAAACAGTTATTTTGAGCCTTTAGGTTATCATTTTGAATTTTAAATCTCACTTTAAACTAAATAGATTAAAATATTTAAAAGATTGGCTTGTATGGGACCCGAAGTCCTCCAAATTCTCTGAAAGTTATCTTAGCTTTAAAAATATTCTAGGTTTTAATGTGTCTTAACAAAAGAGCCTCAATTCCATTATTCACAATTAAAATCATCAGTTGGATTCTCAAGTGCAGTAATAGTACCTGGATTCCAAGTATGTATTTTAAAGTCCTCAGCTTGTCCTCACAGTACCTCTGTGTAATAAAAGTTGCATCCCATGCCCTAACTGGTTTGGCTCAGTGGACAGAGCATCGGCCTGCAAACTGAAAGGTCCCAGGTTCAATTCCAGTCAAGGGTATGTACCTTGGTTGCAGGCACATCCCCAGTAGGAGGTGTGCAAGAGGCAGCTGATCAATGTTTCTCTCTCATTGATGTTTCTAGCTTTCTATCCCTCTCCCTTCCTCTCTGTAAAAAATCAATAAAATATGTTTTTTTTTAAAAAAAAGCTGCATCCCAAGGCCCCAGGCACTAAGCACCAGTCAGCAGCCGGGATGGATACAGGAGGCTGTGGCCTGCAAATCCCATACAAGGCAGCTCCTGATCTTAGACACAATGTGGTCAGTCCCAAGAACTACATCACAAAGTGTGCTTTTAAAAATCTTTGTTAAGGCACAACTGCTCTCATCTATTCATAACTAGGTTGACATCACCGATTGCACTAGGAAGGTCAGTAAAAAAATGATAGGGCATAATTTGGAACTAAGCAATGTGAGGATTGTTTGAAGATAACCACTTTCGATTCCATCTTACTTGTTTCTTCCCAGGAAACTATGGGCTCGCTCTGGCCCTAACTCAGCCTGATGTCTGACTCAAAGTCATGACTTCTCCCTGCTCCCTGTGGCCACCAAGGTGGTTTGCTCAGATTACCGCACAGATCACACTGTCTCTGCTAACTGACACTGCCCAATAATGACTCATAAATGGTTAAGTCCCTGGGAATCAAAACAAGATTGCCCATGATCCTCCTGATCTTTCAAACTAAAGTTCCCTTGGAAGCAACTTCACCCACTGTCACTATGATGAGTGTGTGCAGAAATGAGCCAGACCAAGCTTTGTGAATCCAATCCATTAACTCAGGCTTTGAGCAGATAGAGTCATTTCCTCTATATCGTCTGCAATAGAATATACTCGAGCACCTCATATTTCATTATAATTATCAGCAAAATGATTTTCATTGAATTTCATTTCTTCTCTTAATAAAAAGAGCCTTCAAAATGAATAACACAAAATTTCCCACTCATTTTTTATACTTATAATCCACAATGCATTTACCAGAAAAGAAATGACCCCCAAAATGAATCATAAAGGTCATTCACTATAGGGTTAAGATACTTTTCATTTCTACAAAGGTTTATGAATTCTTCTATGGATTAAAATATTCAGACCCCCACAAACGGTTAGTCAATGCATGAAATGTGATATAAGGTTTTATTTTTTTATTGTTTACAGACTTTCGTGCTTCCTTTTGAAGTGCAATTTGGAAATCTCCAGCATATTTTGTTCATTCACTTATAAAAAGTCTTAAAAGTCATTTCAAGAAGCTTTGTATAAATTGCCAAGTTCATGTTTTCAAAAGCAGTTTAGAGAAGTGAAAGCTGTGACAGATTATTTTAATGGGATATGGTCTGTGCATTTATTCAAATTAGATCTGTGAAAGAAAGATTTAAATAATCTCAGAAATATACGTACATGCTGTGTGTGTATATTCGTATGTGCATGTGCATACAAAGAAAGAAACCCGATTTTAGCCGTCCCGGTATGAAATTCATATTTATATTTTGAAATGATAAGCTTAATGCTCTCTCACTTTCTTTCAACAAAACACCAGCTTTTTCAGTGAGTGCACTCCTAGGGTTTCTTCCCAAATAGTATCTGGCCTGTGGAGATGCTGTCTTTCACTTTCTGCTCACTGTGACTGCCAGTTACTGAGGTCCTGGGGACCCAAAGAGACTGAAGACTAAGTGTATTTCATCATTTGGTTAAGTGCTTAACCCATCAAGATTTAGTATACTTTATTATTTTATAATTGTAGTTATTATTAACAATATCCTATCTAATAAAAGAGTAATATGCAAATTGATCATCACTCCAACACACAAGATGGCTGCCCCCATGTGGTCAAAGATAGCTGTCCCCATGTGAACATAAGATGGCCACCACAAGGTGGCCAACAGGGGAGGGCAGGTGGGAGGGATCAGGCCAGCAGGGGAGGGCAGTTGGGAGGGACCAGGCCTGCAGGGGAGGGCAGTTAGGGGTGACCAGGCTGCAGAGGAGGGCAGTTAGGGCAAACAGGCTGGCAGGGGAGCAGTTAAGGGTCCATCAGGCTGGCAGGGGAGTGGTTAGGGGGTGATCAGGCTGGCAGGCAGAAGCAGTTAGGGGCAATCAGGAAGGCAGGCAGGAGAGCAGTTGGGATCCAGCAGTCCTGGATTGTGAGAGGGATGTCCGACTGCCCGTTTAGGCCTGATCCTACTGGGATTAGCCCTAAACGGGCAGTCGGACATCCCTCGAGGGGTCCCAGATTGGAGAGGGTGCAGGCTGGACTGAGGGACACACACCCCCATGCACGAATTTTGTGCACCGGGCCTCTAGTGTGTACATATGCTTTGATAGTCCATATAAAGAATTCACTAACCTGGGAATTTTGCTTTCTTTTCCACTCACATAAAACATCAGGCTGCACAGTAAAATTGACTGGATTCTAATGAGACTCCAGCCCTACTATTCTAGAAACCTGGAGAATGCATGTACCCCTCTGGGCCTCAAATTCCATGCATAAACAAGGATATCAATAGCACCTGCCTGCTTACTTTGAAAAAGATAGATAGGTAGATGATAGATAGATAGATAGATAGATAGATAGATAGATAGATGATAGATAGATAATAGATAGAGAGATAGATAAATGATAGAGAGATACTGATGATAAAGATAGATAGATATAGAGATACATTATGCTAAATTACACCAAAGCCATCCATAAATACTAGCTATTGTTATTGTTTCTATTACCATCATTATTACTATAATCATTTAATTCCAGATATTATGCCCTAAATTTGAAGAATGTATCTCAGATCAACTATACAAATACATGTGTATGTTGTGTTTTATTTATATGTACTGTATCTGTAACCGGTTTTCATACCATAGTTTACGTATGTATTTATACATATAGAAGTTTAATTGAATTTCCCAGGCCCCTCATTCCTAGGGAAATCTTTCACCAGTATTTGCAAAGCATATGCCCCCTCACTACCTGCCATTCTGATGATCACCTCTGAGAATGGCACCTCCAAGTTGGCACTCTGTCTGCTTGCCACCATGGTAATGTTACAATATAAACTAAGGACACCATTCCCCAATACTCCTAACCCTGAAAATGTCTCAGAGTGTAAGCATGGCTTTATGTCCACCACAAACCTGTCCTATTTAGTCATTGTGGTTGACAGCCAAGGATACTTAATTTTAGGTGTAATTCTCTACCAATAAATACATCATATCCAGCAATATATACATTATTTAGAACTAGAGGCCCCGGTGCACAAAATTCATGCATGGGGGAGGGGGATTCCTCAGCCCAGCCTGTACCCTCTCGCAATCCAGGACCCCTAGGGGGATGTCTGACTGCCTGCAGGATTGGGCCTAAACCGGCAGTTGGACATCCCTCTTGCAATCCAGGCCTGCTGGCTCCTAATCACTCACCTGCCTGCCTGCCTGATAGCCCCTAACCACTCTCCTGCCTGCCTCATCGCCCCTAACCACTTGCCTACCTGCCTGATCATTCCTAACTGCTCGCCTGCCTGCCTGATCATCCCTAACCACCTCTGCCTTGGCCCCCACTGCCACGGCTTCCTCGGAAAGGACATCCGGAATCACGTCCAGAAGGTCGTTTGGCTATCTGGTCTAATTAGCATATTACGCTTTTATTATTATAGATCATTCAGCCAATTAACAAATATTTATCTAGGTCATGATGTGTCAGGCACTGTTCTAATCTAGTTTGGGTTTGTTTTTGTTTTTTTTATGTTTGTGAAACCAAGTCCTTTGGTTAACATAATTTTTGGATTAACTGAGATTTACCTAGAAATCTCTATATGACTTTTATTAAACTTGACTAGAGTGCAGTGAGTTTTCCATAATGAGCTGTGGAAAGACCAGGAGGTGTTTCCCGTAGGTGGGCCTGGAATCCGGAACCTAGGACTCTGGGCTTTGTTCCTGCTTCTTCCTGTGATGAGCTTCTTCCTCTGAGCCCAATCATTAGATGAGAGGGGAGCTGGCACTGAAAACCCTGGGCTCCTAATCTTGAGACCTTGGGAGCATAAGACTCTTTCCCCACTTCCAGTTTAAAAGAAATCAGCTTCAAAGAAAACTGGGTGGAATGGGTTTCCTAAATGCTAAAATCTCCCATGCTAATTATGCAGCCAAAGCAAAGAAAAGAACATTTACCTGAAGGATGGAGGTGCTAATTTTCAAAAAAGGAAATGGCAAGGGTTAAAATAAAAATGTAACTTAAATGTCACTAAACTTTTCATTTGTAGTTGAAAATACTGTGCCACAGATATTTCAGGGCTATCTCCTGAGTTTATAGTGGCCTTGTTGCAAAGCTAAGATTAGAATCTAGAGGTCTCCTTGCTCCAAGGAAAATGCATGTGCCCTTGACGAAAATATTGCTAAACATTCTGATTCCCATGAAAAAGATTTAATACACGTTTGATGACTGGATGATCATATGTCACCTGGAGAGTCATTGTGTAATCACTTTACATTGGCGCATATATTAAAGTATCAAGTTCTTCATTAATTGAGTATGACACAATCCTTGACATTTAATAACCGTAAATACCCATATTTAATGGCGTTGTTTTTCTAACATTTCATCTTTTCTGCAAAATAATCAGTAGGGGGGAAAAATCAGTTTAATTGGGGATTCCAGTTAAACATTTAAAAATTTTTTTGAAGATATGGACACCTTGTTTGCACTTGGAAGCTCTTTTTAAACCAGAAAGTAACATGTTATCCAATTAATAAACATCATCATTTTTCGGCTATTCAGCCTTTGATAATTTTCTCCTTGTATAAAGATGAAGAACAAGGATAAATAAACTTCTAGTGAAAAAAATGTGTTCTTGGATGAGTTGATTTGTGTCATGATCTCCTTTTTAAAGTGATATTTTTAAGAAGCTAAA
Organism: Plecotus auritus; assembly: GCF_963455305.1. NCBI lineage: Eukaryota > Metazoa > Chordata > Mammalia > Chiroptera > Vespertilionidae > Plecotus > Plecotus auritus. Next base: position 164,704,214 of record NC_137770.1, read on the forward strand.
AAATGTTTATAAATGTAATATTAAACATAATATACACAAATCACTTTCATCTGGTGAATATCACACCTCAGTCTTTGAAATGCTAATTATTGGTTCTAAAAAGTAGTTGAGGAGAATGTACAAAAAGCACCCTAACATATGGGATCTAACTTGAAGTATGTGTGCAAAGGCATGTTTGTGCTCAGCTGCTCCAGGGACCCTGGATGGAAGCCGCTGTCTTATACCTGGGCATTTCATTCTGTGTCTCTTATTCTTAGCCTTTCTGTCCATATCAATTAAGTGTTCTTGTCTCATGCTCCTTAATTACAGCTCTGAGTTGAAACCAGCTTTAAGGATAAACTGTGATCTATATGTCTATAGTAATTTTAGATATTAACAGTGATCTGTTCGTGTCAGCAGCACTCACTGCACCATGGGGAGATGACTGAAATCTCCCTTCTCCCATCTCCTCTCACAGGCCAGACCCTGGAGCTCTGGGAACTGGCATCCTGAGGCCTGGCTGGAACAAAAACACATCACACTATCTTAAAACATCTCTTATACTTGATGCATAAAGGCAACATAGAAGTTATGGAAATTTCTAGTATTTTTCAAGAGTCCTCTGAGTAATAGCATATCCTTCAATGTGTACTGTGGATACCACACTCACCTCAAGGGTGGAATGTAGAATGAGGACACCTGTGTAACCTGCAACACCAATCAAGTGATAAGCTGGGCATTGCTTCAAAAATAATGAACATCGAACTGCATCATCTGAAAAAAGGGACTATTCTATAAAGAGTGTTGATCCTTTTAATTGCAATCAGATTTGGCAATACCATTTTGAACAATTTATAGAAGTCACTATAAGGTGGTTGCATGTCAACCACATGAGAAATCATTTTCACAAACCCTGATTTTGTCATTGATTTTTTTTTTCCTCTCTGGAATACTCCATCAGAACTTGTAAATGTGCCCAGCCCTCTGAAATTCTCTCCAAGGTTTCCACATACAGCTGCAGACATCTGGCTCCAGAAAGAAGTGTGACTGAAACATCTACAATATTTTTAGGAGCCACTAGAACAGCCTGTTTGGATCATATTTAAGGCCAAAGTTCTTTATAAAATGCCCCTTTCTTCTAGGCTTACCACATTCTACCAAATATTGCAATCCAGCCAGGAAAGTTTGCCAATAATCACTGACATGGACTGCAGCCTGCTCTTGTTTGCCTCTCATACCTACAGTGGGAAAAGCAAGGACTCAGAATCAGACAAAGGTCACAGTTCCCTTCTTCCATTAGATAGTTTTGCAACCATATTAAAGTTATTCAGTCTTTCTGTGTCTCCATTTTCTGAACTTTAATGCCCAGCTGGCGTGGCTCAGTGTTTGAGCATGAACCTATGTACCAGGAGGTCACGGTTTGATTCCCGATCAGAGCACATGCCTGGGTGGCGGGCTCGATCCCCAGTGTGGGGAGGTCAGGAGGCAGCCAATCAATGATTCTCTATCATCATTGATGTTTCTATCTCTCTCTCCCTCTTCCTTCCTCTCTGAAATCAATAAAACAAATAATTAAAATTTATGTCATAGTGCATGGGACAAGAAAGACTCTAGTAGTTTGTCTAAAGCTGGACACCCATCCCATCTAGGTGTTCCATAGACATCAGCTGGTTGCCCTGCACCTGCTTCCTGTCATATCTTCAGGACCCTTCTCCTTCAGGCTTCGTGACAATGACAGTTGACTTCCAGAAAAGGGAGGTGCAAGTGAGAGATGGGGGACATGAGGGGAAAACCCCAGCTTCTGCAGGGAAGCCGGTCCTGGGCTCTGTGCTGCCCCATCTCCCTCTGTCCTCAACCTCAGTGTGGAAGCCACTCTCTGCATCCTTGAGGTACAGTTACATCCACATTTATGTCTGCCTGTCTCCCTGTTCCATCAACTGCTTAACTCATTTCCTGCTAAATTATCTCCAGGATAAAGACTCAAAGTTGTTTCTGTTTGCTTGGCCCATCACGTTCTGTTTATTATTGCAACATATAATTAACATTTGCAGATGGGCCACCAGCTTCCTGGATACATTGGGTGGCCCAGTTCAAGCACCCCTGACCCCAGATGGTCCCTGATCTTTCTGGACATAATGGCATCTTGCCCTGGCCTTGCCTCCTGGAGCACTTCTTATCTCCACCACACATGTGACATTCAATTCTAGACTGCCCAGGCTGTGTCATTTACTTTATTTTAGTCTTTTTTTCTCAAAAACAATTGCTACAGGACATGAACCATGTTTTATGTTTTTTCCCCCTCAAAACTACCTCACATACCTTAATTCAATGTCAATGCTTAGCATTGAGGAAAATGTCTCAGTGGCTTGTGTTTTAATTGCTCAGATGTTGGGCCTTAAAAAGATAGGTGGGACAAACATAAAATATTCTGGCTGAAAGAGGCTCTATAGACATTATTATTTAATTTCTAAAATATGTATATGGAAAAATGGAGATCAAGAAAGGGTAATGAGCTTGTTTAGCTGACACAAAGTCTAAGAGGAGAATTCATACATCCTAATCCAGCACACATTCTAATTAACAAAAGTGGTGCTTGTCTGGGATTTATGACAACACTGGACATGCAAAAGAAATGGTATTTAGTCATGTGTTTTCATTCTAAAAACTGTTTTTTATTTATTAATTACAGAAAAACAAGCTGATAGAGCATTAAAATCATCTTAGTTAAACATAATTTCAAAATAACTAAATATCATAGTTTCTAAAAAATGATTCAGACATTTTGAGATGTATGATGATTTTGGCCCCTCTGTTCTATTTTTTAATATTTATATATTTCCAAGAAGTAATGTTGCTGTGTATCATATACATAATAAGCTGCCACTATCATTGAAATAGTGGTTATTCCAGACAAAGTTTCATGATTAGAAATGGGAAAAGATAAAAACAAAATAATTATGACTTGTTGGCATCCTGGCTATGAGCCGGCTGCAGGGCAGGCTCAGAGCAGGAGGAGTTCTCTAATTCCACTGTTCAGCACCATTTTTGGGGGTTCTGGGAGATACATGGATTGAGTTGAAGAGGCCTAATATTAATTTCCAAGTTATAATGATCCCAGACTGAAGTTAGGTACTGGCATTTTAGAGAAGCTACAGCAATCTCAGAAATATTGTTGAGTATTGATGTATTTGACAAGTAGGTACTTACGCACTTGAAGTGTAGCAGACACTGTACACTGTCCTGGGCTCAGAAAATCAATGCAAACAAGATGTTTCTCTCTTGGACCTCAGATCCGCAAAGAGAGAGAGGAGAACAGCACCACCTATGCCATGTGTCTTCAGTCTGTCACACATGAAGGGAGGGAGAGAGGAGACATGGAGATGCCGGAGTTTGCTCCATGTCACATGCCTTCAGGTGAAGCAGAGCCATGCTTAGGGCAAACAGATGCTCCCACTAGGGGCCAGACCACTGAGAGACAACAGTGTACTGTCAGGTTGCCAGTCAAGACTAGACAAAGGTGGCCTCCGCCTTTCTTCTGGAATGCCTCCTCCTGTGTAAAAGAGTGAATTTACACAGAAACCTATTTAATCATTAAAAAATAAAAAAGAGGCAGTTGCAGCTGCATCATTTCAAATCATGAATAAACTCATACGTATCCCCACCAGAAAGCCTCGAGGACAGGCTGCAGCCCAGAACATCAAGTGAGGTGGAAAACTCCCTTCTTCTCACATGCATGGTGACCCCCCGTGGCCCTTAACACAACTTATTCATGCATTTACTTCACTAGGGAAGAAGTGGGACCTGGTCTCTCGTGTTGCATTTTAGGAAAAATGTTAAAATGATCAACTCTACAATTGAAAGGGAAACAAAACATGACTCTGGCCTTTTAATTTCTAGTGAGGACTCTGAAGACATGAAGCAGCATTATCGCAAAGCAAAATAAAAAAGTGTTAAATGAAACCAGCATGGAGAAGTTTGTGGAGTTGACAGTTTGACAGGTTTGGAAATCACTCTTTAATTAGCTGTTGCAATCAGATACCATTGAAACAACTGTTATCAGTGCTCAAAATGGATATTTATTTAACAGTCCACAAACAATATAATACCAACATGCTATGGTGTAATATAAACAATAAAAGGAATTCTCAGAAAATACCAGGGAAACATGAAAATTAAAGAAAAGAAAGAATTTTACCCATAGAGTATATAGGTTTACTCTGCAAGGACCCTACATAAGAAAGACCTTAGAAAAGGAGATTAATAAATGTATGAACTGAAAACATTTAAAGAAGGGACACAGTAAATTATACATAAAAACTCATCCTGTGTTTTCTCTCTCAGTTACACATGGGTTAGGGTTACGGTTAGGTTAGGGTTAGGGTTAGGGTTAGGGTTAGGGTTAGGGTTAGGAATTGAGTGTGCAGAGTAAACCCATCCAAGATGGTTTTATCCATCCTTTCAACACAGGTACCAAGACATGTTCAAACTCATCAGCTCTTGGCTCCCTCTGCCAACACTGTCATTACACCCACCTCACTGGGGCCACAGCTGCAGGGCAGGACCCCATCCCCTTTCCATAGTTCTGAATTCCTCAAAACTCAAATACTCAAAGTTGAATGTACACTTAAAACTCCTATTGTAGTAAAATGTGACCTAAACGAAAACAAAACTCTTTCTAGTCTTTTGGCCACCACTGTGATTCTGTTGTTGTCATGAATGGCAGGGTGCTGTCACACTGTAATTTTATTACACCATGGGGTATATAATAACCAAAATATGCAGCGTGTTGTTTTTCTAATTTGTTGTTAAATAAGACTCAAATTAGAAAACTGCCTTTGCAAAAACGAATTAACTCTCTAAACATCTGGGAAAATTTGCATTGTGAAACACCTGGCTCTCCAGCGTGTCCAGTAAGTGAGTAGGGCTTGCTCTAAAGGTGGCCCACAGAGCCCTCAGATGACTCTCTCACCTTAAGTCCTTGCCGGCTTTGTTCCTCCTTGGGGATTTGTTCCTGTTCCTACAATAATCCAGACACCCCTCTCTCTGCCGTGGGGATTTTGCACTGCCATTTCCTCTGCTGGAAAACCTTTTTACTAGATATTCATATCACTCCCTTCCTCACCACCTCAGGAGTCCACAAAAATCCAGCTTTCTCAGTGAAGACTCCCCTTGATCATACAGGGACCAACATATGGTGAAGGAAGATGATTTGACTTTGGATGGTGGACACACAGTGCAATATACAGATCTTGTATTGTAGAAATGTACACATGAAACCTGTATGATCCTAGTAACCAAGGTCACCCCAATAAATTTAATAAATATTAATATTAAAAACACATTTTAAATTTTTTTATTTTTCTCTATAATGTTTATCATTGCTTCAAATAATATCCATTTTACTTTTATTTATTTTCTCCCACAGTAAATCTAAATTACATGAGTATGAGTATTTTTATGGTTTGTCTCATGATAGGAGTTTAATAAATACCTGAGTAATTTCTATGTATTATGCCTGTGTGTGTGTATGTGTGTGTGTGTGTGTTTTGGTATGTGTTTCCCTTGAATTTCTTGCAAATCTATAATGATAAAAGAGTAATATGATAATTAGACCGGACATCCTTCCAGATATCCTTCTGGACGAAGCTGGGGCTGCGAGGGAAGCCCAGGTCCCGGGTGCCAGAGGAAAGCCATTGACGGCAGCCGGGGGAAGAAAGGCCTACTCTTGCACGAATTTCGTGCATTGGGCCTCTAGTATTATATATACTGGTAAGTAATAGTTTCAGGCATTCTGAACACAACTTTTAGGAAAAAGTTATTGCATGACTTGGATAAGCAAGCTAATAATTTTTCCTTCTAACTCTCACATTCAGAGGTGAAAATTTGATTCTTATATAGAATCAACTTTTCTCTAGGACACAAGGATATCAAATAGAAATTTTTCATTTTTCTTTGTGATGTTTTTCTGTTTGTTTTGGGGGATGGAGCTGTAAAAGGCCTCTGATTCCCAGTAAAGTCCAGAACTTTCAATAGGTCTTCTCTCAAACCCAATCACTTGGGATTTTATGGACACATGCAAAGAGTAAAAGAGTCCCAGGGGTCTTGTTAAATAGCTCAACAACATTTTTTTCTTTGTAAACACAATTTGACAAATATTTATTCAGCTTTGTGCATAAGGTTGAAAATATAACAGTGGGCATGGCAGAAGTAATATCTCCTCATGAAAGTGCAGTCCATGGGGGTGAAAATGAAAAGAACAATCACAAGTTCTTACAAAAACAATGAAGTAATGCAGAGTGTGTTGGTGCAGGGAATGGTCAGCAGGAGCCCGTGTGCACACGATCATGAAGCAGACCTGGAGGATGAGAGGTCTCTCCTAAGCCATGAACCACCATAAACCTTGACAAACCCCATAACTCTATTCCTGCCATATCTGTTCTTGCTTAAGCCTTTGCTTCATTCAGGTGTTCAGATGCCTTCAATGTGAAGCCTGCTGTACAAGGACCAATCAATCTTCTTCAGAAATGTAAAAACTTCTTTGAAACTCCAGGACAGAAAGGGGACCTGAGTGTGGGACTATCTAGTGGCCCATCTACCAGTGTGGATGCCCACGTGTTTCTCCTAATGTGTACCTGTGTGCCAGGGCATCAGATTTGGAATCTCCTTGCCCACATTCATAATCTGGTTTCCACCCATTAAAGTTTTCATTCTCTACCAGACCTGTAGTTCATTTATGGCCTTTCCAAGAGCCTCTGTCCCTTCCAAAAAAAAGCTGAGTAATTTTCAGATTCCTGTCTCCCAGTCTAGGCCATTACAAAGCTTCAAGAGGAGTATAGAAGAGCTGGCCTATTAAACAGGTGATGGGCAAAACATGGTGCTAGTGAAATGGCCTGTGATATGCACTCATCCCTTTTCTAAGGTCATGTATACTTGGAAATTGTCTTAGTAATTAATTAAGCTGTGCTCCTATTATCGTGTTATCTATGCACAACATATGTAATCTTGCATCTGTATAACTTAGCCCAGTCACTTGCTATGTGCCCGGTAACTAGCAAAGACACAGAAACCCTGGGATTATAAATGAATGAATTAATTTGACACCAAGTGCTCTGTGAATTCTTCCCTCATTATTCCATTTCAAATTCTATACTTATAAACACTTCCCTGTTATGGCTGCCTGTAGATGTACCTTCTATCTTCAGCTAGACTTTAAATTCTTTGAAAGTAACATATGCGTTTGCATTTATGTGATACCTTTAATGTTACTCGTCCTTCCCAGAATAGAGTAACAATGAAAATTTACTTCTTTTCATTGAATGAGTGGTTGACATCTCAGCTTTTTACTATTACAAGTGGTTGGGTTTATTCTTCCCTATATAACTAGTGCATGGCAAGTCATTGCTCCTCAGCTGTATGAACTGCATGTGGCCATGTATAATTAAATTTAAATTCATTAAAATGAAACAAAATTTAAAATTGAACTTCTCAGTCACACTTACACATTTCAATGGCACAAAAGATGTCTGTAACTATCAGCTACCATATTGGGTGGTGCTGGGAACATTTATATAGTCACATAGGGTTCTACTAGGCAGCACTTCAGGAGTATCTGAAGGAAAACTCTTAAAAATGTTCTCTCCACTTGTAAACAGACAAAAGATGCTGTTTGTCCATATATTTTTATTAAAATTTTTAGAGAGAAAAAGCAGGAGGGATAGAGAGATAGAAACATCAACGATGAGAGAGAATCATTGATCAGCTGCCTTCTGCATGACCCCTACTGAGGACTGAGACCCCCAACCTGGGCATGTGCCCTGACCAGGAATCGAACTGGTCAAATGTCAACCACTGAGCCACACTGTCTTGGTTGTTAGTCCATATTTTTAGACCACTTTTTTAGTATATGCTTCTGGTTGCTCTTCTCTTTTCTAATCCTAAACTCCAATTTCACATGTAAAACAAGTAACATGTTTAGAAACTAACCAGCTTACAAGAAGTGTATGAAATTCCTAAAGGATAAAAGACAAGAAGAGCTATGTTCCCAAACTACATAACCCACAATACCCCCGTTTAAACTGATTTCATTGAGAGGCTGAAGCTACATATGGGACTTGGATGCAAATAAAATTAAGAAGTCAGAGCAAGGGACAGGCATTGCTCAGATACAAAGGCCAGAATGCACAGCTTATATGGGCTCCATGTGGGTAAATTGTTCTTCTGGATCTGGTGTTTTGTATGAGGAATGGTGAAAGCTAAATCTGGGCAGGGAGCTAGGGCCAGATCCGTAAATAATAATAGCAGCTGAAACTGTTAGTAACTAACAGTAAGCTTAAACAGTGAAGTCATGGAGTGTCCACAGTGCTTCTTGAAACAATGCACAAGATGAATAGAGTGGGAGCATGTGCAGGTGGAGAAGGCTTTGAGGAAACAAGGCCCAAACATGGTATGAGTGTCACCTTCTCTGCACCCCCAAGAGCTTCTCTTCTGTTCAGGTGTTGTGAAAAGACATGATCACCCTGCGCCTATGTGTTCATGCATGTGTGTGTCTTTGTGTGTATCATGTGTATATGCTCGTGTGTATGTGTGCTTATGTATGGATGTATGTTTATGGATGTATTAATGTATGTGTGAATTGTGTTTTGTATTTGTGAATTGTAAGTGTTTATGTGTGCGGTGTATATATGTGCACGTTTGTGTATGTCGCTGTGTTTTTATGCATGTGCATATTTGTCCATGTGTGTATCTGTGTATGCATGTGTGTGAGGCATGTATTATGGGTGTATTTATTTGTTTATCTCATCTACTAATCCGTAAGCTCTCTGAAGCCTGGGAATGATGTCTACTTCTCTATATATCCAGAAAAGTGCCTAGCTCCATGCACACATGCAGTGCATGCTGACTGGTGAATGCATCTGCTATTATTGAAGTAGTCCATGCTTAGAGTAATGAAAATCTCATCTCTGGAAATGGAAATGGGGGAAAAAGATGCAAGAAGCTTTATAGAGGAAACCTTGAGTTAGACAGATGTCTTATGGGCCTTTGATGAATAATTTAGAGATAGGAAATATTCAATGGGTAAAAATGCCATATAACAAGTGAAACACAGAAAATTAAAAAAAAATCAACCAGAATACTGATCATTAAGGAATTTAGTTCTCTATGACCTTCTCGATATCCTAATTTTGAAATCACACATAAAAAAATTTTATGAAAATGAAATATCACATATTTCAAAGACTATAAGATAATTTTGAGAGAAGGCTAATGGTCACATCTAAAACAATACAGCTACATTTCTGTCAGCATATCTTTTCATTTGTAAACATGTGTAGGCAATGATTATTTGTGCCATAGCTGTGCAAGCTATCATTGCCACCCTAACAGAAAGCATTTTGGTGGTGAACACAATGTCAATCGTGGAAGAAGTACTTCATTTCCCTCAAGTGTTCAAAATATCCTTTTCTTGAAAATCAAGAGCATTTTCAGACAAGTATTGATGTGTATGTACATCATCTTTGGACACATTTTTTATTTTCTACATTTCAAATTCTTAGTGCAAAGAGGCAAAGTTATTTTTTTCCATATCACTCACACTTACTTTCATGTTCATTCACTGCACCCTCATTTATAAAAAAAAGAATGTAACTTTTTTAATAAACAAAATTATAAAATGATATCACTTACTGTCTGGCTCCCACTTATGTACTAATTATAATGCTGCTTATGCAAATAAAAAATAGTTTTACTGTTTTATGGCAAGCAAAAGACATAACTTTCTATTCTCTATTGAGTTAACAGTGTATTTATTACCTAAGAAATGTCTGCTTGTTTTCTTATGAGAGTCTTAGTATAAATTGAATCATCAGAATTCAATTTGAGATGGAACAATTTATTTCTTTCCAAGCTCTTCACGAAACGTTAACACTCAAGGGATTACACAATCAGTGTAGGCACTATGTGGCATAGTCCAGTACTAATTTGTACTGAAAGAGAAGATTTTCAATAATCTCTTCCCTAATCCTTATTTAGAATTGGCAGTGTACACTGGAGTATTCAATTTTTTTATATCAGCCAAGACCAACAATTCAAAAAGTTCAAACTTGGAGATAAGTGAGGCCTCATAGGAGAAGTATATTTCTTTTGCTATCACATGCATTTTTGCCAAAAGGGGTCCGCTATGCTAACTTTATTTTTTTTTATGTATTGTCTAAAGTTTTACGTATGTGCTAACTTTAAATCAGTTATGAATTGAGTGACACATTTCCAAAGGATTCATTAAAGTATATTATGTTATGCCCAGCTGGTGTGGCTCAGTGGTTGAGCATCAACCTTTGAACTAAAATGCCATGGTTCAGTTCCCAGCCAGGGCACATGCCTGGGTTGCAGGTTTGATCCCCAGTGGGGAATGTGCAGGAGGCAGCCAATCAATGATTCTCCCATTGCTGTTTCTGTCTCTCTCCCTTTTCCTTCCTCTCTGCAATCAATAAAAAATATATTTTCTAAAAAAATATATTATGTGAATAAACCAATAGCTAGCCATTAAGTTCACACACATGTGCTCATTCAAGTTGTGGATTGCTGGTGCTGATGCTAGGACTGACTATAAATAGGTGATGAATTAATGTCAGCATGATCTAGTGGCTAAGAGCACACATATACTGTGAGAAGTCTTAGTGTCTACTCCAGACCCCACCACTTACCCGCTGTGTGATCACAGGCAGTTATCCAATGCCTCTATTCTTCAGTTTCTTCATGTATACCAACAGGCATAATAATTATATTTTACATCATAGAGTTCTTGTGAAAATTATAGAGATGATACTTTAAGCGCTTAGCATAGTCCCCAGCACGTATTAAGTACTACTTAAGTATTAGCTATTGTTATTGGTGATTAACTCAGCCAAAACTATTGCTAATCATTGTTGTCATTCCAAAAAGAATCATATAGTATGTATCTATAATTATACAGGAGGTGAGAGCATGACAAAGCATTTATAATTTTTTTAGTATCTGAAGACCTAACATGGAATATGTAATTCCTGAGAGTGTTTAGATTATTTTCTTTGAATTAATTGTATTTGGAAGTCTATCATATTCACAGAGGGGCCATGTAATTTTACAAGTAATCAACCCAAGAGGAATGATTTTGGCTCCATGGTGGCCTTCTCATTCCCTCCTTCACCTCTGCACCTGAATTATCTCCTGACCACTTATGTCCTGGGGCCCTGCAGAGCAGTTCTGGACTCTTGGGGCTTCTGGCATGACCTAGAAAAGACATAGTCAAGCCTATCTTGAGTCACTATAGACACTTTCATATGCTAATGAAATAACTATATACCACAGAAAGGACATTTAAAGAAAATGAGGAAGAGACTCATTGTGAACTAGGAATGGAGCTCTGAAAAATGTCTTCTCAAGATGTGGAAGGAACAGAAAATCTGCTTTCCATCAGAAGTCCAAAGCCACATTTTCTCTTCCACATTTATGGGGCAAAGTTCTCTAGGCATCAACATGCAAGACTTTCTGGAAATGAGACCTGGATATGGCACTGATGACCAAGTTGAGAGAAGACTGCTTTCATAAACGGGTGCCTGGACCTTCAATACACAGAAGACGAGGGTCTCTAAGACTCTGAGGGTGGCAGAAAATGTTATCATTTTTGTTTAAATGTTAAATCTCTTCAGATGTGATGCTTATCAACAGGGATTGTTAAAAATATGTCCCTAGTGGACTTCCTGGTTGAAGAGTGTCCTCAACTGCATGGCAATCCAAGCCTATCAACGCCTTGATTGCTGTTCAAATTCCAACTCAAATGCCCTATTTCCATAATAGAATGTGAGCAGACTGTGATTCTGACTTCAGTGTGGAGTCTTCCGGCAACAGTGCCAACCACGTGGTGCTTATTACATTCCGTTGGGTGATAAGAGCATTTGTATTCATGTATGCAATGCATGTCTTAAGTTCTGTGGTGGACAGCTAACTGCTTGAGAGCAGAAATGTCTGACTTGTAGAGGTATAGTTCCCAACTCCAAGTGCAGCATCTTCATAGACACTGGGTAAGGTTATGTAAATGCCCCTGTCAGAAATAGGATAGATATTACTAATTCCCTGAATCTCATCTGAAGGTGAAGCTCCAGGTTGTTTATAAGAGAGAAATAGTTGATGCCTAATGTTTAGCTGATGATATGACCAAGTAACAATTTCAGCTGAAATAGATAAATTGATACAAAGTAGACAAAAGTGAAGATGAACTGATATGGAAGATGAGGCTGATGAGAATAAAGTAAGAGATTCATTGCTGGAAGACTTTCAACTCAATTGATGGTAGGTGAGCTCCGGCTTGTGAGCGTGAACAAATACCCGGCACGAAATAAAGAATTGGAGTTAACCCAGCAGTACGCTAACAAGCCCGGAAAAACGATGTGCAGTGCTTGAGGGGATAATAGGATTTGAAAAGAGAAACGTAAAGAGAAAGTGAATGAGGCGGTGAGGAGCTGTATAAATATTTTATCCGCAAGAGTTTAAGAGGCACCTTTTGTAGGTAGGCAAGGCAAAAATAGTACACTATTAAGACAGAACGATATAAACAATCATACGAACTTGGCTTAAACTTTAAAAGGCATATTCATATATTCCAATGTCTCTTTAGGGTTGCATTTTGGGATCTGCACTCTTGGGCAAAGACCAGATGTGCAACATCTGAATAGGAGGCATGTGGTTGTTTGATTTACCTTTTCTAGGAAGGCAGAACTGTCACACAGGTTCAGGGTTCTGGGTCCAAAACAGACCTTTTTTTTAATGAGAAACCAGTGTAAAAAGACCAGAGATTACCAATTTCATTTGAAGTCTTGACATTTCCCAAAGTTTCTGGACTTTTAATTACTGAGTATTCCCATATTTCTCTGTATACTTAAGTGCAGGTGGGGTTGCCCTCGTCCTCCCACATTGCCCCCTGTCATCACCCCACTGCCCTGCCAGGCACCTACTGGGACCCGACATTCTCAGCCCACATTGTGCTCTGAGCACTCAGGTTTTCACACACTAGATCTAAATACAAAACTGTCTCTATTTGTGAAGATGCTCCTTTCTTTTTTCAGACTTGAGTCACCTCATACACAAACTTCTGTGTAGACATGCAGATCTTCCTGCTCCGCCTCAAGCCAATTGCGTTACACTTCTCTTTACTGTGCCTTAAGAATCACCTTGAAGTCACCTTGTCCTAACCTGCTCCCCAGTCAGTCCAGTTATACACAAACCGCTCAGGGGTAAGTTAATAAATTCAGGACAAGTGCAATCCATAACTGCTCAGAGGCTCTCGGATCTCCTGGCTGGTTGGATTGATTTGTGGAGACCGCATAGGGGGCACGTGACACCACAGCTCATTGGGTTGGCAGCTGCTGTCATCTAATTGCTGTGGCACAATGGAGCTGTTAATTTCTGACGTTCCCACAGCCCTCTAAATGGTGCAGGTACTAGAAATCCTACGGGATATTTCACTTGAGCTGCCTGGAATTCTCTTCACATCTTCTCTCAGGACACAAAATCTCAGAACTAACTTGCTACCTGTGAATAAACACACATTTGCCTTTAATTGTGATTTTTCCAAGTGCAAAGTCTATTGATAAGAGGCCAACAAGGATGCTATATTTTATTATTCAGAAAAGTCTATAAAATACCTGTGTGTGAGACACTGATTAGGTGATGTGGGAAAGAAAAAGATAAATACCTACAGCCCCATCCCACAGATAAAACCCTCCTTCTGAGCGAGATGAGGTGGTCAGCGACCTCAGAGTGCAATCTTTCTTTTTTATATAATTACTCTATTTAGTGGTTTGTTTTGTTGGTGCTGTTTTACTGAAAAACAGGATTTTGAGTTATCAGTTTGACCTGATTTTTTCTCCCTTATTAATGTCTGCTCATGTTCACAATAATTCCTTTCCTGTGCTAATTCATTAATGATAGTCTGTACTCCAGTTGGTCCCATAGAGTACAAGCTTCCTGTGGCAGCTCAAATTCCTAAATCACAGGCTGGGCAGCTTAAAAGCCTGACATCAAAGTGTAAGCTGGAAGGCAATCGTTCCAAAGGGTCCAGGGGACAATCCTTTTTGCCTCTTCCTACTTTATTTTTTTTTATTTTTTTTATTTTTTGTTATTTTTATTTTTTTTTAATTATTTGAAGTATTACAAATAGTAGTACATATGTCTCCTTTTTTTTTTTTTTCCCATTGACCTCCCCCCGGCCTCCCCTTCCCCCCAGCACATGCCTTTACCTGCCCCCACCCCCCAGTGTCTTGTATCCATTGGTTATGCTTATATGCATGCGTACAAGTCCTTTGGTTGATCTCTTACAGCCCACCCCCAACCTCCCCTGCCTTCCCGCTGTAGTTTCACAGTCTGTTCAATGCTTCTTTGCCTCTGTATCTATTTTTTCCCCCATTTCTTTCCTTTAAAAAATCTTGTCTCTGCAGACTAGAAATAAACATATAATAACAAAAATGTTTGAGTCCCAATTTTAATGTCCAACAGTTCTGAGTCCCCGTTTCAATGTCAAACAGTTCCTTATGTGTACATGTCAGCAATGATATCTGGATGGTGGGCACATGGTGGCAATGCAGGTCCGACCCTCACTGGTTTGGTCCTAGGCAACCTGCTGCGATGCACAGCTGCTGACCGCTAGCGTGGCAAGGCGTCATCAGCATCTTCCATCTCTGGACTGTTTCTCCTCTTGTCTTCGTGGTTGGAGCAGACCTGTCAATTCCTCTCTGTTGCAGGAATCCACATGGTCTTGGCATTGTTTTCTGAAAATATACAAACATATTCTCAACCAAAAGTTAATAAAGGAATCTTTTCTATATAATTGATTTGGGATCCTTTTTATTTTTGCCCAAATGATTTTCCTTTGTCTTATTTAGACACCATATGTGTTTTTCATGGGTGTCTTGTTGTTAGCATTACAAATGAAAATTAATTTTGTAAAGTAAAAATTTTCTAGATGTAATTTACTTATAGGATATTTTTTCTTACATGATATTACCCTACTATCCCCCCTTTTTTGATTAATGGAGGCTTTTGTAAATTTTATAATGCAGTCTTTATAACTTTAAATTTTAATTTTTTGCACAAAAATATGACTGCTTTAGTTTCATTGCATGTTCAGGAATTTTACCATGAGATGAACTACCCATAGAAATTTTAGTTACCACTTTAGGAACAGCTTTTTGTCCGGTACAATTAAATTTTCTTGAATATTCACTTATTTCAATTAGCCTATTTAAATTAATCTGAAAACTTGATTATTATTTTACTCTCAAATTTAATACTCTACCAACAATCTTAGTTTACCCTGTAAATATTAGTGGAAAGGATTATTTGCATTCTTGAGTAGGCCCTGAGCATTCCTGGTGCTAAGCTAGATTTAGATATAGGGCAGCTGCTGTCGGCCAAGTCTCTGTCTGTTACCTGGGTCCTAATTTGAGCTGGGCCAAGTCACTGTCTGTCACCTGTGTCCCGATCTGAGCTGGGCATGGGAAGCAAAGCAGCCATGGGGGCAGGAGACCTCCCTCAGACAGGGTGAGGGTTCAGGCCCCTGCAAGGTTGAGGGGGTGAGGGTCTGTGCCCCACCTCTGTTGATCCCCAAGTTCTCTCCTGATGGCCCCTCTGCGACTGTGCCTGTCTTAGGTTGTTCCTTCCCTGAGGAATCTTACCCATCTCTGGCTAACCAGTCATCCTCCAGGGCCAAGCAGGGTGATGTGAGGTTCAGTTCTGTCTTCTTGGTAGCCTATGCCCCCATGGCCTCCATGCCCAGCACCTGCCTTGGGATCCCCTGGCCTGCTGGCAGGGCCCCAGCACTGATCACATATCTCAGGTTTCTTCTCCAGGGAGGGCCCAGCTCACACAATTGGGCGAGAGACAGATCCATGGTACCAGCCACCACGAGGGAGGCTTCAAGCTCAGCATGAACAGAAAGTTCAGGCAACAGCTGAGGGCAACTGGATTGTGAAAAAAGGGTCCCTCTTGGCACAAAAGGCAAGAGGAGCCAATATAGAATGCTCAAATGCCTTCCCGGTGCCTTAATTCCTTCTGAAAGGGATTACTTCCTTTCATGTCCTTTTTTTAAAAAAATTGCTGCCAAACATTCCAAGAATTAGTTTGTAAGTTTGTTTGGGATAATTGTACAATATGCTGTTGTAAATATCTAAAATTATGATGACATTGTAGAATAATATCATGTAAGGATATTCTTTGCTCTAGGCCATGGCAAGATGGAGAGTATTATGTTAAGTGAAATAAGCCAGGCAGAGAAAGATAAATATCACATGATCTCACGCATTTGTGGAATTTAATGAACTGCATAGACTGATGAACAAGAACAGATCCAGAGACTGAGAAACTTCGAACAGCACGTCATACCTCAGGGAAGGTAGGGGAGGGTGGGGGTAAGGGGGAGAGATCAACCAAGGGATTTGTGTGCATGCATATGAGCCTAATCAATGGACACAGACAACAAGGGGGTGGGGCATAAGTGGGGGGTGGGGTGTTATGGGGGGATAAGGACACACATGTAAAAAATAACAATTTAAAAAAATTTTTTTAATTATAAAAAAATTAAATTAAAATAAAATATTAAATCTAATCCATACTAGTGGTCACCATAACCTTAAGAGAAACTGTTTCATGTGACAAAGATTTTTAAATGAAACTCTATTTAGCTCGAAAATTATTTTGGAAGGAAACAAAGAGAAGTTTCCTTCAAAAGTCATAAGGATTGTAATTGAAAGTCAATATATTTGGCCTGTTGAACTAAAGTAAGCAATTTGTGTTTTTGCCTCCCTGACAAAGTTTATATAAAGTTACAAAAAGAAATTGACAGCCAGTTTGAAATTGAATTGCCATGGCCTAGAGCAAAGAATATATCCTCTTCCTACTTTCAGTGGCCCCAGGTCACATCACTCGAATTCTGCCTCCGTCTTCACGTGGCTTCTCCTCTGTATGTCTACCCTCCACCTTCCTCTCTCACACAAGCATTTAGACAATCCAGGGTGATTTCATCTCAAAAGCCTTTACTTAATTACATCTTCAAAGACTCTTTCCAAATAAGGTAACATTTTATGTTCCAGGGATTAAGATTTAGACATATCTTTTTGGGAGGAAAAAGGTGATGAGACATATCTTTTCTTCAACCTACCACACAGTCTGTTTATTTAAATTTCTCCCATATTTACAAGTATCTTTCTCATCTTCATTTTTGGAATCCTAGAACTACCTTCTAGAAGTAATTTTCTTTTTCCTAGAGAATATTCTCTATTCACTGTTTTAATGTAAGTGGTCACTTCTCTCAGATTTAAACCTCTTGACTTTCCCAACAGCATTGAGTCATTTATCACTACAAATAGAATTACAGGTTGACAATGTCTTTTGCCATATATTGTGGTCTGTTGTCAGTCTTACTAGTAGAACCCCATTCTTTGACATTCTGAAGTTTCAACACACTGGTTAAGTGTAGTTTCTTTTCATTTATCCTATTTTTGTTTCCTTGTGATTCTTATATTTGAGGACTTTTTCACTCATTCTTTCTAGAAAAATAATCATCTCTCATCCTCCATCTTATTAATTTCCCCATTCTTATACTATTATTTAAAGAATATTGAAACCTATTATTTTGTTCTCATTATGCTTAATTTATGTTGAATATTTTTCATTTTGTCATCTCATTTAACCAATGCTGATAAATTTATATAATTCCCCAAAATTGCAAACAAGTAACCTAAAATTCCAGTTTAAGAAACAAGAAAAAAGAAAGGCAAAGTAAACCCAAAACAATAAGGAGGAAAAATAAATATTAGAGGGAAATAAGGAACTAGAAAATAGAAAAACAATAGAGAATCAATGAAACTTAATGTTAGCTCTTTGAAAATATCAATAAAATTGACAAAACTGTAAATATATTGACCAAGAAAAAACTAAAATTCCTAAAACCAGTAACAAAAGAGAGTACATTACTACCAATTTTACAGAAACACGAAGAATTATATAGGAGTATTATTAACAATTGGTTGCCAACTTATTAGATAACTTAGATGAAATGAAAAAACTACTGAACCTAATAGAAGAAGAAATTTTAAAATCACATTTGACCTATAATACCCAAGATTAAAATAATAATAATAAAAGCTACCCACAAAGGAAAACCTATTCCCAGTTGGCTTCTCTGGTGAATTCTACCAACACTTAATGAAGAATTACTACTAATTTTTCTCAACCTCTTCCAAAAGAAAGAGGAGAGATGATGTCACAACTCCTTCTTTGATGTCATATTATGCTGGTTCCAAAGTCAGATAAAGACATCACTACAAAACTACAGATCATTATTCCTTTTGAATGTGGATGAAAAACTTCTTGGAAAAAAAATGGGTACACCAAATACAGCAGCATATAGAAAGGATCACACACTATGATGCTATGCCACTATTGCAAAGTAAGGCCCACATCTGAAAATCAATCACTAATATACCACATTAATACAATAAAGTAAAAAAAGTCAACACTATCATTTCAGTGGATGAAGAACAAGCATTTGATAAAATTAACACCCCTTTATGACAAAACACTCAACAAACTAGAAATAAAGGTCGCTTTCTCAGTCTGTTAAAATTGCTTCTATGAAAATCTTACAGTTCATGTCAGACTTCATGGTACAGGACTGAAAACTTTCTCCCTAAGAAGAGTAGCAAGAGTAACCGTATGTGTGCTTTCATTTCATATATCCAACATTACATTGGAAATACCAGCAACTAGGGGAAAAAATTAATGAAAGGAATCCAGGCCCTGGCCAGGTAGCTCAGTTGGCTAGGGTGTCATCCTGATACACAAAGGTTGCAGGTTATGGTCGGGGCACATATAAGAATCAACCAATAAATGCATAAGCAAGTGGAACAGCAGATCTATGTTTCTATCAAAATAAATAAGTAAATAAATAAATAAATAAATAAAACGAACACAAATTTTTTAAAAGAAATAAAAGGAGTCCAGATTGAAAAGGAAGAATAAAAATAATCTTATTTACAACACTGATGATTTGTTATACAGAAAACCCTACATATAAAAATAATTAGAGTTAACAAGTAAGTCAGGAATGTTACAGGAAACAAGATCAATCAGTAAAAATGTGTTACATATTTTATACACCAACAATAAGCAGTCTTATTCCTTACCTTTAATAACACTGAGTAGGACTTCAGCGATCTACTTGGGGGCCACTTTAAAAAGCAAATCACTAAGAAAAAGTTCAAAAATACAAAAGATATGGCACTAAGTAGACTGTGAAAAGGACATTTGCAAACATGGGAGCTGAAATAAGACACAGAATGCTGCCTTGTTCAGCTTGGATGAGGATGTGAGTTTGGGTGACTCAAATTTTTTGCACCTTTCTTTATATCCACAAGTTACCACAAAATCTCTGCTAGCATTGATTTGAGGTTTACAAATAAAATTTAGTGAGTAGGGAAATTCACGACTATGAAATGTACAAGTAATGATAAGCAACTGTATATCCATACAATCTATACTAATAAAAGGGTAATATGCTAATTAGACCAGGAGACCGGATGTCTTCTGACTTCTTCCAGACTTCCGACTTCCTCCCTCACAAAGCCATGGTGGCAGGGGCTGAGGCAGAGACAGTTAGGCACAGTGGTGGGGGCCGAGGCAGAGGTGGTTAGGGTCAATTAGGCCAGCAGGGGAGCAAGCAGTTAGGGGTGCTATAAGGCCAGCATTGAGGGCAAGCAGTTAAGGGGGAAATCAGGCCAGCACAGGATAGCAAGCAGTAGGGAGGAGCCTGCACAGGGGAGCAAGCAGTTAGGGATGAGATTGGGCCTGTGTGGGGGGAGCAAGCAGTTAAGGGTGAGATCAGGCAAGATCAGGTTGGCGCAGGGCAGCAAGCAGTAGGGAGGGGCCTGTGCAGGGGAGCAAGCAGTTAGGGGCAAGATCAGGGCTGAGGAACCCACCCCCCCAAGTGCACAAATTTCGTGCACCTGGCCTCTAGTCCTATATAATAAAAGCCTAATATGCTAAGTGTTAATGAAGAATTGATACTGTGTCCAGTCCACTGGTCAGTCATTCAACCAATCAAAGCGTAATATGTTAATGATATGCTAAGGCCACTCAACCGCTCACTATGATGTTCACTGACCACCAGGGGGCAGATGCTCCAACCTGTAGGGTCCGGCTGATCAGGACTGAGCAAGATGGGCCAGACATGACCTGGAGCCCTCCCGAGGTCCCTCCCCAGCCCCAATCATGCACTGGTGAGGTCCCTCAGCCTGTCCTGCACGTTCTCACAATCTGGGACACCTCAGAGGATGTCAGAGAGTCAGTTTTGGCTCAACCCTGCAGGCCAGGCCGAGGGGCCCCACTGGTGCACGAATTTGTGCACTAGGCCTCTAGTTCAGTGGTCAGCAAACTCATTAGTCAACAGAGCCAAATATCAACAGTACAACGATTGAAATTTCTTTTGAGAGCCAAATTTTTTAAACTTAAACTTCTTCTAACGCCACTTCTTCAAAATAGACTCGCCCAGGCCATGGTATTTTGTGGAAGAGCCACACTCAAGGGGCCAAAGAGCTGCATGTGGCTCAAGAGTTTGCCGACCACTGCTCTAGTTAAATAATATTTGGCCATGAAAAGGATTGAAATGCTATCACATGCTACAACATGGATGAACCTTGAAAACATTATAATAAGTGCAAGAATCCAGACACAAAAAGACAAATATTGTATGATTTCACTTATATATGAGATATTCAGAATAGGCAAATCCTTTTTAGAGTATTTTATAGATGACATTTATCAGTTCCAGATAATCCCCTTCCATTACTGTTTTATTAAGTGTTTTATTATCATGAAGCATGTTGAATTTTGATGAATTTTTTTTCTGTGTCTATTGAGACGACATGAATTTTTTTTATCTTTTATTCTGTTGATATGTATACTACATTAATTGATTTCAGGATGCTAATCTAATCTTGCATGCTGGGATAAATCCTTCTTGGGCATGTTAAGTAATCCATTTATATGCCTCTAGTTGTTTTGTTTGCTAAATATTTTGTTAAGGATTTTTGCATCTATGCTCATAAGGTATATTGGTCTGTGGTTTTATTCTCTTATTATGTCTTTTGTATTTGTGAGTACAGTAATACTGGCTTCATAATGAATTGTAAAGTATTCCTTCTCTTTTATTTATGGTAAAGTTTGAGAAAAAAATGTATTCTTTATTAAATATTTAGTACAGTTTATCAATTAAGTCAACTGGGTCTGGGTGTTTTTTTTAGGAGGGGTAATTTTTTATTACCAAATCAATTTCTGTTTTATGTCTATTTAGGCTTCCTATTTTTTAAGCCAGTTTTAGTAGTTTGTGCCTTTCTTGACACTTGTTCATTTTATCTAAGTTATCTAATTTGTTGGCATACAGTTGTTCAAAGTATTCCCCTATAATACACCTTATTTCTCAAGGTCAGCATTAAGGTCTCCTCTTTCACTCCTGATTTTAGTAATGAGCTTTATTTATTTATTTATTTATTTATTTATTTATTATTCAATTTAGCTTAAATCTGTCAATTTTGTTACTCTTTTAAAAATTAACTTTTGTTTTTGTTGATTTTCTCTATTCTCTATTTTGTCAATTTAAAACTTTAATCTCTTAAATTGATTGAGGCTGATTTTATGTCTTCTTGTGGCCTAGCCTTGAGGATAATGCAGATTCTGCAGCTATTGAGTGGAGATTTCTATAGATATCTATTAGGTAGAATTGATATTGAGTAAATTACTAATTAATCATTAAGGTCTTATGTGTCTCTGGGGGATAACGATTGTGAAGGCTGCACTTATTCAAACAATTTATAATTTAACTGAATAAGTTAGACACATGAGAAAGTGATAGGGTTTATGTTATAGGTTATGAATAGAGAAAATAATTGTTCAGAAATGTCTGATGAATTGAGAAATATGACACTTTTACCAGGAAAGATTTTTTAATTTTTTATTTTTCAATTACAGCTGGTATTTAGTAATATATTAATTTCAGGTATATAGCATAGTGGTTAGGCAATTTTATAACTTACAAAGTGATCCCCTGATGAGTCTAGTATATAACTGGCACCATACACAGTTATTACAATACTAGAGGCCCGGTGCACAAAATTCATGCACAGGGAAGGGGGGAGTTCCCTCAGCCCAGCCTGCACCATCTCCAATCTGGGACTCCTCGAGGGATGTCTGACTGCCCATTTAGGCCCGATCCAGGCAGTCGGACATCCCTCTCACAATCCAGGACTGCTGGCTCCCAACTGCTCACCTGCCTGCCTTCCTGATTGCCCCTTACTGCTTCTGCCTTCCAGCCTGATCACCCCCTAACCACTTCCCTGCCAACCTCATTGATGCCTAACTGCTCCCCTGCCAGCTTGTTTGCCCCTAACTGCCCTCCCCTACAGGCCTGGTCACCCTTAACTGCCCTCCCCTGCAGGCCCGGTCGCACCCAACTTCCCTCCTCTGCCAGCCTGGTCCCTCCCAACTGCCCTCCCCTGCTGGCCTGATTGCCCACAATTGCCCTCCCTTGCAGACCTGGTCCCTCCCAACACCCCTCCCCTGCTGGCTATCTTGTGGCAGCCATCTTGTGTCCACATGTGGGCAGTCATCTTTGACCACATGGGGGCAGCCATCTTGTGTGTTGAAGTGACAGTCAATTTGCATATTATTCTTTGATTAGATAGGATAGAGGTCTGGTGCACAGGTGGGTGCCGGCTGGTTTGCCCTGAAGGGTGTCCCAGATCAGGGTGGGGTTCCCTTGGGGTTTGGGGTGGCCTGGGTGAGGGGCCTGTGGTGGTTTGCAGGCCAGCCATGCCCCCCGGCAATCCAAGTGGAGGCCCTGGTATCTGGGATTTATTTATCTTCTATAATTGAAACTTTGTAGCTTTGAGCGGAGCCAAGCCTCCTGCTCTGTGGCCACAGCCATTTATGTTGGGATTTATTTATCTTCTATAATTGAAACTTTGTAGCCTTGAGCGGAGGCCAAGGCAGGCCAGAGCAGGCAAAAACCTTGGCTTCCTCCATCGCTGAGCACAGCTCAAGCCTCCTGCTCTCTCCATGGCTGCAGCCTCTTGGTTGGGTTAATTTGCATACTTGCTCCTGATTGGCTGGTGGGTGTGGCTTGTCCGTGTAGCAGAGGTGTACTCAATTTGCATATTACTCTTTTATTAGATAGGATTGTTGACTATATTTTCTATGCTATACTTGACATCCCTGTGACTATTTTGTAACTACCAATTTGTACTTATTAATCCCTTCACCTTTTTCACCCAGGCTCCCATCTGACAACCATCAGGGAAGATTTTAAGAAGAGGGGCTTGATTTGGGGGCATGAAAGATGGATAGGATTTTCCTGACATATAATCAAAGAAGGGATTGGATAAAAGATGGTAATAATAACAGGGCTTAGAAACTGTATGGTTATTACAAATCAAACAAGAATTACAGACTAAAAGAGTTCACTGTTGAAATGAGAATAAAAATAAAAGATAAAAGTGATGGAAAAGGGTGAGCAGATAATTTGGAAAGAGACTAAAAATTGTGTAAAAGTGACTACTAATTCAATAATTTAATGAATCTACATTTCTACTAATCACTTTTTGCTTTGTGGTGGCACATTTTGGTTTATATCTTCTCTCTCATGCCCTCATTTACATCTATTTGAATAATGCTCAATTTATTGCATAAAATATATGAGCACAAATATTACCTTCCTATCCTAAAAAAAAGTTATCTGCTTTTAAATGATGCTGAAGTCCCCACCTCTGGTCTGAGCAAAGTCTGCATACTTTCTAATATTCCCTTAAATCCATTGACACTGATTCTGTTGAACAGCTATGTCAGTGGAACATAAAGGAAACCAGCAATAATTGATGATTTTTGACATGCAAACCTGTTAATTTCACATGAAAGAACTGAATATGTCCCTTTCTTCAATGATTCCAAAACAGAAAGCTCTGATATGTTTATCTTTTTTGGAGTCTGAGCCCTTCCCTGCATTACTTTACTCATTAGATGGGGGCTGCTGAAACCGTGTCCATATGAACTGTGTAATTTTATTAGTTAAAGGAAATAAAGGCCACCAAATCTTGGGTTCTCCTTTTCATCCACATGCCCTGATTTACATAAAAGATTCATTCCAAATTGTTCCTATTTGTCTCTCCACACAGCATGCCCCATATGGAGGCTTAATGAACAAATTAACAGAACCTGTGGTGATCCATTTGTAAAGGACAAATTGGTTCCTTGCTGAAAAATCATTTCACACATTTGTCTACAACTTTAGATGGGCACAGTCCTATGGATAAATATAGGCCTTCCCCATTACAGACAGATTGAATGTCTTTGAATACAAATTAAGATTTTATTTTTCCTTTGATTTTGAATTTACTTACACTTGACATAAAGAAGAAAAGCTGTTTCTAAACTGTTAATTACATTTGTTTTGTGAACCCAATCAATTCTAGATGTATAGGATCCTTTTATGCTGTTATATACAACATATAATTAATTTATATTATTATATATGTTAAATGCATTATAATTTATATCTTATACTATACATAATATTTTACATATACAAAATAGTTCCTATTACTTATGTTTCCTCCTTTTGTGTACTGTAAAAAAATTTTATCTGTGCATTTCAACGTGTGCATAGCTACATTTAAATGAATATGTTATCAAAACAGGATACTGACATGGAAATGTGTTTTAATGATGTTCTAACATAAACTCTTTCTGAAATGACAAGCTAGACAAATCATTTGGCTGGCTTTTGAATTTCTATGTACTGAAACTGATAATACCCTTCTAACTTACAAAACCATTCTGATTACCTAGTATTAAGGGGAAAACATGAAAACCAGGTTTTAAGTCACTCAAAACTAGAGAAATACAACTGTCTTTTGCTTATGACAAAGTTGTCTCATATTTTAAAAAGTATTTTGCCTCTGTATTATGGATACATATTAGTTAAATTTTTTTCTACTCAAGTTTCTTTGAATGAGTCTAAAAACACATTTTTTGTGTAATTTAAGAAGTATAACTGTGAAAGGTTAATGAATCTCCAACTTTTACAGAGCTGATCAGTAATAGAACTGTATCTAGAATTTTAGGGGGCTGTACACAATTTTCTATCTATATTTATATTTATCCATATGTATTTATATCTATATCTATCCATATCTATATCTATCTATATATACACATGCAAATAAATGGATAATTTTATGTATCTACTTGACTGGGCCATGGGGTACCCAGGCATTTGGTCACACATAATTCTGGGTATGTCTATGAGGATGCTTCTAGATGAGATTAATATGTGAATCTGTAGGCTGTTGAACCAGTGGGGTGGCCTCATCCAATCTTTTGGAGGCCTGAAAGAATAAAAGGGTTAAATGAGAAAGAATTATCTCTCTGTCTGTCTTTGAGCTGGGTCTTCTCCTGCTTTTGAACTCAGACATAGACTTAAACTAAACCATCAGCTTTTCTGGGTCTCCAGCTTGCAGACTGCAAATCCTGGTGGGACTTCTCAATCTCCAAGACCATGCAAGCTAATTCCTTATAATATCTCTATTTATATATACACTTTACATGTGTATGTGTACATAGTAGCTATGTATAAGTGTGTACATACATATATAAACATTCACATTGCACACACCCAATTGAGACCCTGGAAGTGGTTTAGGACACAGCTCTCGCCAATCCTTGCTGGTTTGAGAAGGATAACTGTTGACAGTTTTCAATAGAGACCGGGATGACGAAATGTGATGGTGAAATTGTATCAGCCAACCCTAGAATGTGACACATGTACTGCTTGCTGGTTTGGGCCTTTGAGAAAAAAAATCTTCTATTTTTTTTTCCTTAAAAAAAATTCAGCAGTTATAACACTCATTTAAGCAGTGTTTTCTCTTCACTGCTGTCATAAATTCTGCCACTCTTCCTAAGTCCTGTCTCTAGCTGTGTTGCTAGGCAACTCATGGCATGGCTGGATTAAAATAAACACTGGCCACGCGCATGTAACCACATTCCTCCAGAAAAGCTAGCAGCCAGCCACCCACCTCTGACTCCTCATGCAACTCGTAGCAGTAAGACCCTTCTATATTCCATACAAGTTACTCTGGCATATTGGGAGAAGTTACTTTAAAGAATTAAATATAGAAATGGTGATAAGATTTAAACATGTAAAACGTGAAAATACATATTTCTTTTTAAAAATTGGAATTCAGCAAGTAGATCATATCCTCCCCAAATTATAATGATGAATCTGTTAAAATTTCTTTACATTTACTTTTTCTATAAAACTGATGTCATTACCTTTCATGGGTATTCATTTATTTTACTCATATTTCATGGTTATAAAATTTCTAATAGTGAATAATAATTTATTTGGATCTTAGAATTGATTATTCAAAAAATATTTACTAGACCACCAGGTAACACCATACACAAGAATAAACTCAAAATGGATTAAGACTTAAATGTAAAACTCAAAACCATAAAACTCCTAGAATATGCCCTAGCTGGTTTGGCTCAGTGTATAGAGTAGTAGCCTGCAGACTGAAGGGTCCCAGGTTCAATTCCGGTCAAGGGCATGTACCTTGGTTGCGGGCACGTACCCAGTAGGAGGTGTGCAGGAGGCAGCTGATCGATGTTTCTCTCTCATTGATGTTTCTAACTCTCTATCCCTCTCCCTTCCTCTCTGTAAAAAATCAATAAAATATATTTTTTTAAAAAACTCCTAGAATAAAACACAGGCTCTAAAATCTCTGACATTTCTCTTAGCAATATTTTTTTCTGATATATCTCCTCAGGCAAGGGAAACAAAAGAAAAATAAACATGCTATCACTTCTTGATTTTGTTAAAATGTGGCCTGAATCTGTATCTACATTAGTGAATGTTTTCTTCTCCCTTTGCCCTTAGGCCACAAGCCACATTCATAGAAGAGGTCAGTGTGTCAGTGGTCACCTAATCCCCTAACAATCTTATGCTTGAAGTTTGCCGTGGATAGTTACAGTGCTAGAACTCTGCATGAAATACAAGCTCTTTGCCCCATTATTGTCCTGGGAATGGATTTAGTGACAGCTACCCTATCTGGCAAAGAGTATTCCATTAATATGGAAATATTGCTGGTTACAAGTCCATTCATGTCAACTGAGGGAAACAATGAGGGGAAAAAAGGCTGATTATGAAAACCATGGGGCCCACATAATATCTTGGTGCCATAACCACCCTGTGTTGTGTTCTTCATAAATGGTTGATATTACTCAGATGATGTAGAACCCTCAGAAATGTGAAGCACATGAAAACCTCCACTGTTTTTCAAAGCAAAGTTGAGGGCAAACACGGAAAGGGTGGAGGATATTCTAAAGTTCGAGGAGGTGACAAATGTGTCTCTCAGAACACATTGTAGTTCTCTTTGGGATTAGGGCTCATGTGATGACTTGTACAGGTCTCCCCCAGTTCCAAAGGTAGAACATTGTCTAAAGTCAAATTAATGTAATGATGAATAATGTCAAATAAAAACTCATATTTGAAAATGTTTTTCTGTACATTATGTTGTTGAAACACAGCAGCCTCTGGAATTGGAACACTGAGTGTTATTACCCACATTTGTAGATACAAGGAAGGATACAGTAGGGCAAGGAGTGGAGGTCAGCACCTTCCTGCTGCTTAGGTGGCAAGGCCTACTTCTGGTCTTGCTCCCCTGTGTGGTGTTATCACAGGACACGGTGCTCCACATGTGCTGGCCTCAAGATATCTTTGATGACGGAGGGACAAACCAAATGAACATGATATGATAAACTTCAAGACATGAAATAGATTCAGTCCCACCCACCCTCCTTCCCACCTCCATGACCCATATCCTCCAATCTCTCTGTACATGTAAAATATGACAGGGACATAGAAACACTGGCATCTGTGGATTTTCATGAGTAGATGAAATAAACTTAAAGATGGTAGAGGTGTGCTGTGCCCTGGTTATGTCTGTGATGTCACAGATCACCCACAATTACAAACAACTCCCTTCTACTAATCTTGGATGGGGGTGAGACTATGTCACACAGCACAGAGGAAAATTCCCTTCTTGGTGGCTGAAGGGACTCACCTGTTCTCCATGCTCCTGAGTGTGTCCAGCACCATAAACTTAGTAATCACAGCAAAGTTGGAACATCATAGAAACAAAATATTGCTTATGACCAGAAATGGTTCACTCAAGTCCATTGGAGCAAAGGAGGGTCTTAGAAAAATGGGTAGTTATTAGAATGAAGGTCAATTGGAAATATTTTAATCATAAATTTAAGCCATTTTTTTCTTCTTTTGGTTTGTTGTTTCCAAAACGTGTGCAACAAATTTACTTGTAACTTATGGAACATTTCCCAAATCATATTTTATGTAAATTGTAGTCATCCCATATGTTGTTTGGCTGGTTTAGGAAGTTTAAGAGTAACTATTTAGAAAAATGAATGCCTAATGGAATATGAAAAAAAAACTTATGCTTTTAAAGAGAAGCCCATATGTCACTGCTAACAGATACATTTTTTCAAGATGTAGGTGCTCTCCATAAGTAATTTTTCCTCCATAAATTAATTCTTTTTACTCACCTGGGCTTTGGTTTTATATTAAAACAGCAAGATAGTTCATCTTTTAAAATAGGAGTTACATGGAATAGTACATTTGATTATTCTTTCCTTTCCAATGTTTGTGGCAAGAAAAGTCTTTCAATTATTTTTACCCATGTTTATCATTAGTTTTGCTGACATAAGAAATGTTATGATGTTTTTAAAAATAACTGCCTATTTTTTATGCAGCTACATAATTTCACTAAAAGATAAATATAAGTTGACATCCGTGTGCCCATTGCACACCAAATATGTACCTGCTCTAAGAAACATAGTAAGACACCCAGGACCCCATCGTCTTCCCAAGATAAAGTATACTTTTTCATAAATTCTTATGTTCTAGAGTTGGCAACCTGGCAGAAAGACCACAGGAGCCCCCATCTGTTCAAATCCATTCATCTGTGAGCCTGTGGGAGTGTTGGGCTGTTTTAAATCAGGAGCAGGTTGGAGCTGATGTCAGAGAGACTCAGCAATTCAAAACTTGCATGGCAGAAAAAGTGTTTTTTGGGATGCAGAAACAGGCATTGTCACGGGCTTAATTATATCCCTCTAAGTTCTAATCACTAGGACCTCAGAATGTGACTCAGATAGGATCTTTAAAGAGGCTATTAAGGTAAAAAAAAAAATAAGGTCATTGGGTGGGCCTTAATCCAATATGACTAGTGTACTTTTTAGAAGAGGCAATTAGGACACAGACACATGCAGAGGGACGACCATGTGAGGACACAGCCATCTGCACACCAAGGAGAGAGGCCTCAGGAGAAACCAGCCCTGCTGACACCTTGATCTGAGACTTCCAGAGAAAATACACCCTGTTGTTTTAGCCGCCTGGTCCGTGGTATTTGTTACCGCCTCCCAAGATGACCATAATAGGCAGTGAGAAGATTCAGTGGGTTCAGACAGATTCGCGTGGGAACACAGTCCTAGATGGAGGGTGTTGATGCAGAACAGCTTCCTGGTGGGCAATCCACATCTGGCTTCCAGAGTGGAGCAGCATCTTTCTCTCCTGACTTCAGAGAAAGGTTGGCAAAAGTGCATGGAGCCAAAGCGGGAAGTCCCACCTAATTTTACGACTTAGATGGAGCTTCACTACCCACTAAGCCATGAGAGGTTGTTTGTTAAGCATCCACAAGAACAGGAGACAGAAATCCTGAGTGGACAGAACTACATAACTTGTCTTCCCAGAAAGTCTTGGCACAATCCCACTCACACCAGAGTACTCACTTAAAAATATATCTTTTTCAAAAAAAAATAATAATAATAATAAAATAAAAATAAATTAATTAAAATATATATTTTTCATGTGGATCAGGGGATTTGTTGTGGCTATGAGCCAGAAAATATAAATAAATAAACAAATTAGGATTACTATGGGGGTAAATTTTAAAAAATTAGTTTTAATCATCACCCAATGATATGTTACTGATGAGAGAGAGAGAGAGAGAGAGAACATCAATCAGTTGCTTCCCATACACGCCCTGTCCTGTGGTCGAACCGAGTATATACCCTGACTGGGAATCCAAACCCACAACTTTTGGTGCATGGGGAGATGCTCCAAACAACTGAGCTACCTGGTCAGGGCGAGGGGGTAAATTTTATGTATATTTTCCTATGTTGACATCCAGCAAACTAATTTATTCCATCACAAGTTTTAAAAAGGCCTTTTGGGATGTCAACAAGAAGACAAGATTTTATTCTCAGATATGAATAAAAATTGCTCCAGTGAGGCATTCCTGACTCATGTCACAAATATTTTCTAGGTATAAAAATTAATCTCTACAATTCTAGATAGCATATTTAAGAGCTACTGTAGATGAAAGACAAAAAGATAGGTATTTACCTTCAAATATATGTCTACAAAATATGAATTTTTGGCCCTGATTTTTATTTTATTTTAGTGATGGTGACAGCGAAGTATTGGTTTAAACAGTAAATGAGGATATTCAGCCATGGAATTTTTTATACAAATTAGTAAGTAAAGCAATAACATAGAGTTTTCAAAATACTTCAAAACAAGTATGTTATTTTATATAGGTGAGTAACAAATTAGCAAAACCCTGACAGCTAAAAACAGCACATACTTATTATCTCAAATTGTCCGTGGTCAGGCATCTGGACAGGTCTGCTCTGGATTTTGCAGACAGCAACTGAGCGGTCACCTGCAGCTCAGGGTTTTCCTGGAGGCTCACGAGGCTGTAGGCAGAATTCAGATCCTTACCGTTGTAGATACTGAGGTCCCTTGTTTTGGTTGGTTGTCATTGGGGAAGCTCTCAGCGATAGAGGCACCCACAGTTTCCACCACATGGCCCCTCACCACCTGGTTGCTAACCTCTTCAAGGCCAGCAGCAGAACCTCCCTCTTCGGTTCACCACAATGGGGACATGCCTCCCTTCAGCACATTCCCACCTGCACTCAAGGGGAAGGGACTCCATGAGGGGGTGACTCCTCGGGCATCACCATGGTGTCATCACAAGAAGGGAAAGGCAATTGTGAAGACCAGTGAAAACATATAATAGAACTAAAGATGAATTGAGGGGACCTTTAGAAAAAAGGGGAGCAGTTCTTAACTGGACATAACAAGTCGTGGTCTCTATAAACTAAAGGTCAGGAACCTCCATGAGGGAAATGCTGATGATTCAGGTGATAGAAAGGAGAGGAAGCAGAACTCAGGGAGAAGAGGACCAGGAAACAAAAACCTTAAAAATGCAAGAACAACTACAATCACTTTGAAATTCATTAAGATGCAAAATTGAAAGACCAGAAAATTGAATATGTGTCATGGAAAACCATCTTAGAAGAGGAAAAGTGCAAAGAAAATAAAGTATCATGATGAGATCATAAAAATGAATGGTAGGGAAAAGATCTAAGTTGAATATTTATTAGGCATACCTGAGAAGAACATGGAAAAAGTATAACAAAAGCCAAGACTAAGGACACAAAATAAAAATGGAATCCAAAAGTGAAAAAAGACCACAGTGCACAGATTATTTTTTATTTAAATAAATTACAGAAAAACAGGGCAAATTTCAACTACAAAAATTAAAGAAAACATTTTATGGGCTTATTAATAACAAAAATATGTGTTTCAAAGAACAAATAAAAGTCAGGTTAACCTTATAATTCTCTCTGCCCCTGATTTCCAAAGGACAGAGTAATTCTAGTAAAAATGAAAACCTGAGAATTTTATAACCAGCCAAGTATTGACATATGATGGCACCAACAATAAAAGAATCAGAAATAATGACATATACATTATAAATTATTCTCTTGTCCTTCTTGGGGAGAAAAATTTAAACACAACTTTAACTATGACTTCATTGGACAGTAAGCAACTCAAAAGTAAACTCAGGTAATTTAGAGCTAAACTAGGACTAAAAATATGGAACACATTGATTAATGATGAACATTGAAAAGCATAAACCTGGCTCAAATATTCTAAATATGGTACATAGGGGTCAATAAATGTTAAATTAAATGACCTTGTCAATAAATTTGTTACAAGACTAGGTATTTGTCAGTATGGAGTTAAAGAGTGGCTTGAGTAATAAATGTGTCCCTTACCTTATAGAATCCAAAATAAGGTTTAATTATCAGTTTGATAATTACATAAGTAAAACAAATAATTAAAAGGAATAGTTTTGTATTAATTCCTTTCAAATTACTGGCATAGATATACAGAGAAACAAGCAACAAAAAGATCAGGAAAAAGGAAAAAATGAAATGAAAACATAGTGGAAGAAAAAAGAAATTCCTAAAAGACAATGGCTCTCACATTGGGTTTTAAAAACATTTGAAACAATATCACCAAAATATATGAAACAGTTGTTAAAACATAGAAAAAATGACCAAAATCTGAGTGCATTATTTAGAACCACATCAGCCTTGATATAAAAATAGACATAAAAGAGCTTAAGACACATAAAATTAACATGTGATTAATAAAAATATGAAGATCTATAATTGTATTATGTACTGAAAACAGACTAATTTTTGAGAACCCATATTTGAAATGAACCCTATACAAGGTCAATCACACATCAAGTGTAGAAAATAGAGGAGCTGTATTTGCTCAACATAATATGACACAAGAGCAGAATTTTAAATATTTCCATTTCCTATGTGTGTTTTCTTAAATGATAAGTGTGGCTTTGAACATTTGTTTTGGGATTTAACTTTGATTCAAAAATTCATATCTAACTCACTCAACTGATTAGCTCATTGCATCCACATCCATGTTCAGTTCTGCTGCTGCAGCTCAGCCAGGTGTTCATCAAATTCTGCTCATGGTCAAGCTCTTTAAAAATAAACAAGATAAAGAATGGCCACGATCTGTTCAGTGTGCTGGACATAGGGAGTTCATCTGCAGAGTCAATCATGGATTTATTCTCCAAAGTTAATAGTATATGCCTATGGACAACACCAAAGTTCTGCTCCTTTAGAGAATAAAATAACGATCAAAGCAGGCATGCAGAGAACCCCAGCTCTCTCAGGCAGGCATTGTTAAACACCAATGAAACATTTCCTTAAGAATTAGACAGAACAGCTGTTAAGAAGTTCCCTATAATGCAAACTCTGCCAGGTTCTTCCAGAAGTTCAACCTGTCCTCTCCCACAGATATTGGTTTTACATGCTCTCTACTGAGGAGAAACATTTACTCCTGACTCCAGCTCAGCTACAGTCCTTCTACAAGACATCTGCCTCATCCCTCCACCCCCTGCTCCTTTCCTATCCCACATGTTTCCATTTCCAGCAGTGCCCCCCCTTTGCACCCAGCCAGCGTGTCAGTCCTGGCAGACAGCTGCAAGAGGCACTGGGGCTGCATGTTCAGTCCCAAACAGCACCCTAAAGATAGCTGGGAAAGGTGGTGCCATGTTGTACAGGGAGAACATTTTATTTTACCAATTCTGCCCAAAGAAATGAATTTGTCAATACAGATGATGTCTATACTAGTTTTCTTTGTGGCTTTTATTTCCTGTACAACCCCAACTCTTCAGTGTGTTTGTTTAGAATAAGGAGAGGGTATGTATAAATTTATACATTCATATACAAGCTTCAAACACAAGAAGAAAAGCTGTATCATGCCAAATAATCATTTGGGTTTATATCACATTTTGTACTTAAATATGGAAGAAAATGTTAACCATTTAATTGATTCTGTCTATAATGAGATAACATTGGATTTGAGCATA
Organism: Plecotus auritus; assembly: GCF_963455305.1. Lineage (NCBI taxonomy): Eukaryota > Metazoa > Chordata > Mammalia > Chiroptera > Vespertilionidae > Plecotus > Plecotus auritus. Next base: position 164,738,092 of record NC_137770.1, read on the forward strand.
ACACTGGAGTGCTTTCACCATTTTACACTCAGAAATGCCCAAATTAACCAAGGATAAAGCTATCTCTCCACCCAAACAGATTTTTAAGGGGCCATTTTCCATTGCTCTGTGTTTAAAGAGTTTGCACAGAAAACACAGAAGCAGACTCCTTCATTCATTAAAACAGGTATTGACTGAGCTAACTGAGGGAGGAGCTGTACTAGGATCTGAAGCCAGAGCAGTAAATGAAGAAGGAGAAATCCCTCCTCCAGGGAGCACCTCTTTAGATAAAAGCCTCAAAAGGTGTACACAGGTGACAGGTATGATGGAGAGAAATGCCTCAGGAAAGGGTGGCCGACTCACAAACAGGTTGGTCTCAAATGGCCTTGCCAAGAGGCGGCCTTCGGGAAGACCTCGGAGGTGAGGAAGTTGTGCCTGGACCTGGGGATGTTCCAGGTGGATCTGACAGGGTTCCAGAGGCTGAAACGTGTGTGTTGGGGGAGGGAGGGAAGTATAGAGGTTACTACAAGGAGAAGTGGTGAACCCATATCAGGAGATTTTGAGATTTTAGGAGCAGCAGAGATGAAACGGTATGTACACACAGTGCTGGGAAGGACAGAGGGAGGAATAAGACCCCGAGGGAGCCCTGCAGATGCATTTTTCCATCAGCCTGGGAGAGAAAGTGAAAAATAGGGCCGGGGAAGGGAGAATGTGCTGAAGTTTGACTTGCAGTCCTGGAGGCCAATGTGTCAGGGTTTTAGTAATTGAGGAGAAATGTGAATTGGGTTCTGGAAAGGGGTTGATAAGAGTGTGGGAGGAGGCCGGGCCTCGGGTCCTGGTTACTTAGTTTTCAGGATCCTAAATGACAACACAGTCACTGATTGTTGATTATTACTGTTGTTTATTACAACTATGTGTATATCCACAGCAGACCCTTTAGTTTATCTATATCCCTTCCCACTAGAAATCAAACCCACTTCCTTCTTTTACTTTCAATTTTGACAAAGAAATCGTCTCCTCTTCTTCCCCATGGTTTTACAATACTCTTTATATGTTAACTGGAAACCTATTCTACCCTTTTCTAGTTCCTGTATATGGGTGCCTTGTGTCTCTTCTGAGCTCATCAGTATCCTCCATGAAGATGCCATGGGGCCTTTCTTATGGACAGAATTCATTGAATTGGTTAAATCTTGATACTAAAACCTGTCATGTGTTTAAACAAAATAATATCCTGACTATTCAGTTACCATGAAAATATAACTTGAACTTAGGTTGTCCCCTGCAATTTATAATGATTGCCTGGATTCCTCACTTCTCAGCCATGGAAACCCAAGCCCCCCTGCCCCAGGCCCTAGTTCCACACATGCTCTCCATGATTCACAGTGAGTCCAGATCAGCCTCATGTGGTTCACAGATCATGGAGTTGAGCTGCAGAACGTGTTTGCCTCGGAGGAGTACACTGACAGCCATTAGATCGTGATAGTGATTTCTACAAGTAATGTGATCATATTGACCACTCCCCCTTTCTCCTTGCCTGCCCTCAGGCAGTATCTCATCACATTTCTTGCTGGTTTCATGACCTACCACCATCTCTCTCTTGCTCATGTATTCTTTCTTTCTGCAGAGCAGTGAGTACATTCAAGTACATTCGCTGACACCCTGAGAGACACCAACACCAAAGTCTTACCTTGATGTGCACTTAGGGTAGAAAGTAATTTTTCAAACAATAATTTTTCCACTAACATGAATTCTGATGCCTGATGTGGAACCAATAATGTGTCATCCAATTCACAAATAAGTGTGCAAGTTGGAGAATGCCAAATCGTTGCCATCAGTGTTCATATTTTTAGTTTAAAGGTGTGATGTAATCCTTGGCATTTGAATGGTGCCTACACTAAGAAAAAATAACGGAAAATGGAAAACGCAATTCTCTCAGATTTTCTGAACTCAGAATTCCAAATTAACTTGCATACTTGCATGATTTTTTACTGATTGATAAAATGTGTAAGTTACTCAGGTATCATATAGAGCCAACATAGGGCATTCATCTCGATTTTCTTATTTCTTCAGGTACCATTCCCTAATAAATATATGCACACCATAAAATCTGTCATAAATATAGACAGGTGACTCAGAGTGCTAACTAACAGGATTTCAGTCCTTTCTGCTAAGAATGTACAAAGAAATTCAGCTCCAATCCAAGTGGGAAAAAATCTGTGAAATTTATATTTTTAGCCAGCATCTTACTTCATTATATAAGAATGCCGAGAAAAAGTATAACCCATACATGGTTCAGAGAAGCCACCCAGAGGGCATGCCTGACCCTTCCTTCCCCAAGTGCCATGGTTATTCTCAGGCTCTCAGAGAATTCCTAAAATATCAGTCGCAATCAATCGACAAACCATTATTGAGACTGTTTTGTACAGAGCCCTGTACTTGATGCCCTGAGACAAATAATGAGACATAAGACATGGTCTCACACAAAATTACCTATGGTTGTTGCAGTCCTAAAATTGATATTAGCTTCATGGTGAGCTGTGAGATTTAAAGTGGTTTTCAGCAGACTGCATTGCAGAAACTCAGAAAGAGATGGAATCGTGACAGTGTGTGTTCATCGAGAAAGTAGAGCACATGTGTACGTGTGTGCATGTGTGTGTGTTCTGTGCACACGTGAGGACCAAAAGTCTTCGAGGAAGAAGGAATGCAATATGTGCACATCATCCACTCCAGGAAGCTCATGAAATGGTCATAATAAAGGGCAATGAGTTTATGGGAATTTTACATTGATTCCTAATGGATGATTGAGCTACAAGAGTGATGTGAGATCAATTTGCTGTCACAGGTGGTGATGCTTCTGGCAAGGACTAAAGTCTCACACACATAAGTTTGTGACTAGTCTGGCTTCTGCATCAGTGGAGTGAATGCAGCAAAATGAAGATAGGGCCGTTGAATCTTGCCTTGATGACTTATTCATCAGAGCAATGCTTTTTCCTATAATCTCCACTTGCAGGCCCCACGATTGAAAACATCTTCCTTCCCTTCATTCTCCTTTGGAAGGGCAATCTTTCTGTGGCCTTAATTCCTAGTGTTTAGTACACATTAAGTTGATGGCATATTGTAATGCTGATCACAGAATGGTGACATCAGAGCTGAGCTTCAGACTTTCACCTTCTCAAGGGGCTTCCACTGTGGCTGACTCCCCGCCAATACATGGGACAAAAAGCCACCCCTCCCAGGAAAGCACATGGAATGGAGTCCTAACAAGCACCTGCCACACACAGGGGAGACCGCTAGGAAAACTACACTGTGACCCCAGTTGTTATGAGAGCTCATATACATCATACTGACTGACTTCCTTAAACTTTTACTCATGAATAAAACTGTGTAACAGGAGCCTTAGACAGAGTATCAAGTTTGCTAAAATGTTGTGCAACTAAAGATAAGTATATATTAATATGACTCTGAAAACATATCTTCTCTACACGCTCAAGGTATATATCAGTCAGTCAAACAAGCAATACAATAGAGTAAGAAAATTCAAAAGAAGAAAACATAAATAGAAGAAATAGTGGTAACCATTAATTCTAGTAAAATTCAGAGTTAGGTCAAAATAATTGTTGATGATGTGTTTTATAAACAATTATGAAATGGTTTAAATTTTTCTTAAAATTTAAGATGCTTAATGCAAATTTAAAGATAAATATGTTTAATGAAAAGTTAAGGATGCTTAATGTCAAAAACAAAACTAAAATTCAAACAAAACTAAAATTAAAGGTCATTAAAAGAATAAACAGATATTTATGGGTAGTTAGAGTAAACACAGGAGATAAATAAAAGGATGTTTATATCAGTGGACCCCACAAAATTTTTTTCTATTCTATAGATGTAGATAAAGTCATAAAAGTTAAAATGCATTTATACAAATTCAGAACAAATCAGTTGTACTATTAGGAATGTGATGTGAGAAGCAAAACATTTCATCATTGACATCATAAAGCAATGAGAAATAAGAAAACAATAAAAATAAATAATAAGGAGAAAATTATATATATAGCTGCATTAATATAAAGGATTTCCATGTGGGGCACCCGCCTGCCAGCTCTGTGAGGAAAGAGCTCAGCAAAGGAACAATGGCCTCTGCCAGCACTTCTGTCTCAGAGGAAGCTGCTTCTCCAGCCCTCACTCTGAAGCCAGAAAATGCAGTTCCTTCCCCTGTGTCCCTGGTGCCTTTTGAGCTGCTGTCTCATCGCTGGAGCTCAAAGAGAGTGAGTTCCCAAGGAATGGCAACAATTGAAACCTGCTCAGAGGAACTTGTATGGGGACATGATGGTGGAGAACCACAACAACCTGTTAATAGTAGACTGGGAACATCTACAATGGTGTCAACATTAAAAATCCTATATAATAAAAGCCTAATATGCAAATTGTCCACCAGGCGGTTGTTCTACCAAGAGTTCAACTGGGAGACCGGGAGTTTGACCACTCGGTATGATGTGCGCTGACCACCAGGGGGCAGTGTGGACCATGGTGGGTGTCGGCAACATGGCGCTGGCAGCGGGAGGCAGTGGAGGTGCTACCAGCCCCCTGACAAGAGCAGGACCACAGCAGGATGGTGGAGCAGGTGAGCAAGTGGCACCAGTTCAAGGCAGATGCTAGCAGGGGCCCGATCGCCCTATCAATCACCCCACAGATGGCACCCAGTGGCAGCGGCGGGGGGTAGGGCTGGTGGAAGGAGGATGGGGAGAGCGGGGCTACCACCACAGATGGTGACCAGAGGCAGTGGCGGGGGCCGGCCCAGACGGATTGCCCCACAGATGGAGACTGGTGGCAGAGAGAGGGGGGACGGGGCCACTGCCTAGCTCCCAGGTGCTGAGGGAGCCAGGTGGGGGGCCTGACCCCAAACGATCACCCCACAGGTGGGATGGTGGAGCAGGTGAGGGGGCACCACCAGGCCAAGGTGGGGTGCCAGGTGGGGCTGCTGGGCTGCAAGGCTGGGGCATGAGCTGGGGCTACAAGGCTGAGGGTGCAAGCTGGGGCCCGATCTCTGAAGGCCACCCAGAGGGACCCCACCCATGCACAAATTCGTGCACCAGGCCTCTAGTATTTAATAAAAATAAAAGACTGGGAAGTTGGTGAGCAGATGAAAACAGAACAGCAAAGATTTGTGAAAGGAGATGCAACCATACTTAGGAAAGCCTTGACTGAGGAGATAGACATTTTGCTAAGATTGGAAAAAAAAAATGTCTCTTGCAAATTCAGACATTACTAGTAATTTTACAATGAAATACCTCTATAAATGAAATGACTCTTCAGGAAAGGGTCTGAGACATTATTTCAGCTGATTTAATCATGGAAGAAACTGTATAAAGACAAAATATCGTGAATGCAATAAGCCTAGAAAATCTTGCCATAGGTCATCCTCGATTGCAATAGCTACCTTTAAGTGTGCTTAATGTGGAAAAGGGCTTCATTCAGGAATTGTATCTCATCAGACATCTGAGAATTTATACTGTAGAAAAACCTTATGAACTTTATGTTTGTGGAAAAGCCTTTGAATGCTTTGAGTCAGAAAATCTAATAGAAATTCATATCTCATAGTTTATCTAAAAATTTATTCTACAGAAAAACACTATGAAAATGTAAAAGCCTTTAAAAAGAATTCAAAATTTATGAAACACAAATAAATTCACAATGAAGGAAAAGACCATTGATGTAGTGAAAAGCCTGAACGCAGAAAAACTGCAGCAAACATTGTACTTAATGAAACTTAGAAGCATAACCATTAATAATATAAGAAATAAGTTGTGAATGCCTGCTATCACAATGTGTTAAGAATAGTACTGAATGAACTGGTCAATGAGAAAAATCAATGTTGGAAAGAAAATAAAGATTAAGATCATGATTTGAAAAAAAGAACGAATTTCCATCTTGACAATAAATATAATGGGTTAAAGTCTGTTGAAGTAATCTCAGAATAATTTTAAAAGCATCTGTTGATTATGTACTCCTTCAAATACAAACCTATTTTTAAAGACACCACAATTTTAAAATAAAAAAATAGTTATGCTTTCCTACGTTACAAAGAAATGTTTTTAAATAAGTAGAAATATAGATAATTAAGTTACAAAGATATATGAATACATGGTGGAGGGACTGAATTATGTCAAGGACAAGCACCAATGGACAAAAGAAAAAGGAAGAGAAAAGAAGCAATTTATCAGTAAAACTAGCTAGGAAACAAAGAATGTCTATAATCAAAGTTAGAATTCAATAGAGATGTTTGAGTGTAGCCAATAAGCAAGAATGGAACCAAACATATGTTTCTTCTTACATTTCTATATTTTTAACTTCAATAAATATTGCCAATTTTTCACTCAATACAGAAAACTTTACTTCATAGCAAGTCATATTATAATAATTATTTTCACCATCAACAAAATAGAATTCAAATGATCTATCTTCACTAGAAAACTCTCACAATATGGAGGAATATAAATGCTTACTCATACATAGTAAGCATTGCATCTCTGACTTCAAATATTATATAAATCTAAGTCTTCTCATTTTATTAAGAACTAGAGGCCCGGTGCATGAAAATTCATGCACTGGAGGGGGGGGGGGCGTCCCTCAGCCCAGCCTGTCCCCTCTCACAGTTCGGGAGCCCTTAGGGGCAGGAGGCAACCCGGTAATCAGGGGAAGGCGATGCCCCATCATACCTCTGCTGCTGCCACTGCCAGCAGAGCAAGCCTCAGCCAGCCCTGGTTACCTGAGCCTCGGGAGGCCCTGGGCAGCGGGGCAGCCACCATCCAAGGCTTGCCTGTGCCTCAGGCTGGCCCTGGGTGGCTGGGGGGCTGAGGGGACTGGAGGACTCCAGAGGCAGGCGCCCTGGCGGGACTGAAGGGACTGGGCGCCACCATCTTGTGGCTGTGGAGGCCGCCATCTTTTAGGGTGGGGCAGTCAATTAGCATATTCCCTCCTTATTGGCTGTGGACGCTGCCATCTTTGCAATGGCACGAGGGTCAATTAGCATATTCCCTCTTTATTAGATAGAAGTGAACTCATATATATTCAATGCTGCTATAGAATTTCCAGTCGCTGAATAATTAGAAAAAACCAAGATTAGGAATAGTTTTCAGAATGTTTCTTGTATTTATAATGGGAATTTAATAGATCCCAAATGAGAAGACTGATTGTTACAAGAGGAGGTCATTAAAAGGAGGTCTTGCTTCTATTTAATCAAGTAAGAAGCTTTCTGACTTGTCTCTTCTCATTGACTGTGTGTGTTTCCCTCAATACATTGCTTCTTTTTCACCCTTTACTTTCACATGGACTTCTGCTTTTTATCTTCTCTGCTTCCACATTGTTCTTCATGTCTGAGTTCACATTTCTATAACTGTCTAGAATGGTTTTCACACCAACCTTTGATACTGCTGATACTTAAATGGAGAACTTGGAATTATAAGTAAGTGGATATAGTAAAGAGTGATTCAGGGCTATCAGCTACAATTTGGGGAGAAATAACATTGATTTTAGTGTTTTATAACCAACTGAGTCAGTTGGTTATAAAGTACCAGGCTTGAGAAAGTATCTGGAAAAATTCAACCCAGCAGAATAATTAGTTGCCAAGAAACTAGGTAATTAATCCAGAATCCACTCTTTGATAATTGATCCTAACTATATGCACCTAAGATGAGAGCATGAGGAGATTTTGATAAAAAGTCAACCTATTTATAATTAAAATTGGATTATTAGTCCAAATTGTTATAAACCATTGAGACTGTTCTGATAGGAAGAAAAAACAATATTTAAGAAAATTATAAATGATCAAATTAGAAAAACATAACAGAAATTGTTACCTAAGGATAAGAGGGTGTAAAAAGAGGTAAGTTTGGAGGGTGATCTATGTTTTCATCACCTTGATGTGGTGATAGTATCTTGGGTATATAGATATATTGAAACTCATCAAATTCCTCCATTTAAAATGTGTAGATAATTAAATGTGAATCATACCTCAATAAAGCTGTAAAAAAATGACAGATATTGTATTTTCACAATTCCCAACTAATGAGTGTGTGTGTGTGTGTGTATACCTTTTTTGCCAATAAAGACAGTATCTTTTATTTTATGTTGTGTTACTCTAGTGAATAGCTAGAATCTAACAATTTAAGACCAAAATCCCACAAGTTTAAATAAGATATAAATTTTCCTCAGAAGACAAACTTATTTAAATTATTACATTGTTGAGTTTGCCTCTTTGCAAGCACTTAATTTTTTATCGTTGAATGAAATCAACGATACATTATTATGCAAACTTTGGCTCCACCTAAATGCTAAAACAGAACATACAGAAATGTTACAGAGCTAAATGAAATTTGTATGTTTAATCTATGTCTTATAGGTTTTTATTATTGCTCTTCTATACATGGCCAACAAAGTGATGTAACTGATCTTCACTGAGCAATCTCTCTTTAACCTTTTGTCCAGATTATCAAACAGGTGCTCCCATTCTCAATGATACACAAATGTGATTTCCTAATTCTTTTTGTAATTTGTCTTTATTATTGAAAGTATTACAGATGTCCCATTTTCCCCCATTGACGTGCCCCCACCCCTCCCCAGTATATTTTGATGAATAATCTTTAAAGTAACCTACCCAAAAGGGGTAAGATGTGAACCTAGTGAATGGAAGATGTATAATGAAAGAGAGTATTAAATTTCATGTCCCATTACCAATAATAAAGAGGAAAAAATAACTTTATTCAATGAGCTATTCACATGTGGGTTCCAGCAACGAATGAAAGAGCCACTTGGTTATTTCCCCGTAGAAACTGAGTACTCAACTCCTAAACTACCCTTACCTCATGAGAGCTCTTACTCTCTAGTGAATCCTCCTTCATCAATCTCTCTTCAGGAAAAGACACCAATTCAGAATGGATTCTGCCTCCTTTAGATATTGTCATATCCCCTAACTTAAAAATGGCACCACCACCCCTCTTCTTGTTGAGATGTACCATGGTTCCTTCATATCAAGAAATGTGACTATAAGTATGTTCCTAATTGTCACAGAAGAGGTAAATGTTTAGGTTATAAGCTTAAAACAGATGTCCACATTGCCAAAAACAGGCCCTGGGCCAAAAGAATATATTTTCTCAGTTATTTGTATTATATCAGTAGAAATTATCATATTGTTTTAAACCAATGCTCTACTGATCATCTGATGCATACCTTCTCCATAGGAAGCATCCCTTTTCTCCTTGGTACATTGACTGCTATACTGAAAATGGCTCCACCTGGCTGCTCATCAAAATCACTGACATCCACAAAAATTGCATCACAAAGAAAGTTGTTTACTAACAGTAATGCTTTCTTATTCATTATCTTCATTCTAATTCTGTCACATGAACCATATGAATATATTGCATAGCTTTAAATACATATTTGCATGAAAACTATAGGACACCTCATAAATTTCTGAATCCTAGACACACAGAGAAATCTTATCATTGCACATTTGAAAGAGATCTAAGGGATTGTGCTTCCCAAATGCCTTCATCATGCAGATCACATCACAGAGACTCAGAAAGGTTAACCCAGTGGTCGGCAAACTCATTAGTCAACAGAGCAGCAAACCACGGCTCGCAAGCCACATGTGGCTCGCGAGCCGCAGTTTGCTGACCACTGGGTTAACCATTTATTCCAGGACACCCTAAGCAAGGACTGGACACAGAACACTGGGCTTTCGATTGAGGACCTATCTATGACATGTCTGATATCTTACATTGGAAGACTTAAGTGAATCATAAAGATTGTTTCAGAATTCATTAAAGGTAAAATCATCCTATATAATAAAGAGGTAATATGCAAGTTGACACTCACACCCTCGTGTCACAAGATTGCCGCCCCCACGTTGTCACAAGATGGCTGCCCCCATGTCACCACAAGATGGCCACCCCCATGTTGTCACAATATGGCTGCCCCCACGACATCACAAGATGGCTGACCCCACATTGTCATAAGATGGCCAGCAGGGGAGGGCAATTGTAGCAACCAGGCCTACAGGGGAGGGCAGTTGGGGGAGACCAGGCCTGCAGGAGAGGGCAGTTGGGGGCAATCAGGCCGGCAGTGGAGCAGTTAGGTGTCAATCAGGCAGCTAGGCAGGTGAGTGGTTAGGAGCCAGCAGTCCCAGATTGTGAGAGAGATGTCCAACTGCCGTTTTAGGTGTGATCCCGTAGAGGATCGGCAGTCGACATCCCCCGAGGGGTCCCAGATTGGAGAGGGTGCAGGCTGGGCTGAGGGACAACCCCCCCCCCAGTGCATTAATTTCATGAACTGGGCCTCTAGTATAATACAAACATGAAGTTGTAGTTTTGAGCATGATTCACAGGTAGTAACAATGTTTGAAAAGTTCTATACTAAATATACCTAGTCTCTATTATGTAATTATCAGGAAGCATAATATTATAAGCATAGAAAGATACAGTTTCTTTTGTATTCTTATTAATTAGAACGTTTCTTACAGTTAACATATCTATCACATTGCCTATAAATTTTTAATGTAAGATTTTTCTAATTATCCATTCTAGACATATAGCGAAATCACAGAACTTTAGACACTGGTAAAAGGTAACACTAAAGGGTCATTTTAATTTTCATTATTATTAAATTGAAAAAAATATATGTCTGTTTCAGTCCAACCAATATGAAGAAAAAGGGCTAGAAGTTCATCTATTCAACTGTTATCTTGTTGAACCCAGTTGTGACTTAGTGAGAAGCTTTGTCATTCATAATACAAATTAATTTTTGAGCACAAATTAAATATTAAGAAAATGAAAACTTTAAGCAGATGGCTAAAGCTTATCATATGAAAGAATCATAGTAGAATGTCTCTAGGTTTTCACAAAACATTAATTTATATTTTACCAACTGAGGAATTCCTCTAAGACTTACTAGTAAGTGTGAAAATTGCAGTGAGTGAATTTCTCTTTAATTTCCAAATGGCAATTACATTGTCAAGTCCATCCCATTCAATTATTCATGTTGGGAAATATCTCTGTGTATTCATTTCCCTCTAGATGTATCTACACAAATGGTAGTTCTGTCTTCTTTCAAACACTAATCTACACACCTTCTCATGTGACCAGGGAAACTTTTGAAAAAAGACTCCCCGAGTCTCTGTGTGGTGGCCATCCCTTCCCTGGAGTCTTCTTTCTTACAGCTTTCCTCAGGAACACACACACACACACACACACACACACACACACACACACACACACACACACACGTATACACTCTCACACTTGAACATTCACACGGTTGTGCATGTACACATCCAAAAACAGCTGTGCACACCAACATGCATGTTCACAAACTCCAGTTCTCTGAGTCCTCAGCTTCCTTGGCAGTATGCTGTGTGGTCCTTACATTGCTTCATGGTTGCTCAGTGCTCCTGAATTTCTCAGAGAGAATGCAGATTCCTTTGGAAATAGAAGTAAAACAAACAAGTGACAACATGAGCTGACAGATTTACAAAGTTCTGTTAAAATAAAATTTCATGCCATAATGTTTCCTTCCTAAACATCTCTTTGATAGGTGCATTTTATAAATTGGTTTTGTCAGTGAATCATTCTACACAATTAAAAAATAAAGGATTGATGCAATCATTGTCTTTTTGTAGCATGATAAGAAATACCTACATTGACTCTTTCTATTTTTATTTTTAATATATTTTTATTGAATTCAGAGAGGAAAGGAGAAGGAAAGAGATAGAAATATCAATGATGAGAGAGAATCATCAAATGTCTACCTCTTGCATGCCCCACATGGGGAATTGAGCCTGAAACCCAGGCATATGCCCTGAGAGGAATTGAACTGTGACCTACTGGTGCATAGGTGAATGCTCCACAACTGAGCCATGCTGTCAGGGCTTTAATACAATTTTAGATATAGGTAAATGTCTATAAAACATTTCTTTTACCTGTAACCATTGATGGCCCTTAATTAAATAGCCAATATCTAAAGCCTGAAATATTGGGTAAATATGACAAAATTATCCACTCTGAATAAGTAGGGCTAATTGAACATTGGCCTCTGTATAATTCAATTAGGAAACTAAGCAAAGATGAGCAAATTCTATTAAACCTCTCTCTCTTGATCTCTATGTCTCTGTGTGTGTGTGTGTGTGTGTGTGTGTATCTCTCATTTCGTCTCTCAGAAACAAATTCAGAAACGTATTTGCATCAAGAATTACAGAGATAATAACCTTAATATATTAAGATTCTTACAAATAAATAATAAAATATGAACACAAAATAGAAATAAATGCAAATATTGAAAAAAGCTCAATAAATATATAAAATGGGGTTAATGTCACTAATAAGCAACAAAATGCAACAATGCCATAATTTACATAGCAAGAGACATAAAATATATCTAAGTAAAAATTCTAAATTTAGGCAAAAGCAAAAAGCTGCTTATGGGAATGTAGATGTTATAATACTACTAGAGGCCCAGAGCATGATATTCATGCACTGTGGGGGATCCCTCAGCCTGGCCTGTGCCCCCTCGCAATCCAGGACCCCTCTGAGGATATCCATCTGCAGGGAGCAAGCCTAAGCTGGAAGTTGGCAGTCAAACATCCCCCGAGGGATCCTTAGCACTGCAGCGGAGGCAGGAGAGGCTCCCGCCACCACGGCTGCCCTGGCCAGCCATGATCCCGGCATCTGGATGAGCAGTACTCCCCCGGTGGGAGCGCATTGACCACCAAGGGCAAGTTCCTGCATTGAGCATCTGCCCCCTGGTGATCAGTGTGTGTCATAGCAACCAGTCATTCCGCCGTTCAGTCGATTTGCATATTAGGGTTTTATTATATAGGTTAAATTGCTTGGGATTGTCTAACAAAGGTCTTTTAAAACTCAAATATATTTACTCAATTTTTCTGTATTAGGAATTAACTTCACCTTCTTAACCAGAAATTCATAAAAAAGATAAATATGTGCAAGTATCTTTATGATGTCACCATTTATAAGCATGTAAATTGGAAACAGTCTAAATATGCAGCAGTAGGGAAGTCTTAACTGAGTTATGGTATGTCCTAAGAATCAATGTCCTAACATATGATGGCTAATAGACACATGAAAAAGTGCTCAACATCACTAATCATCAGAGAGAGGAAAATTAAAACCACAATGAGATATCATCTCACACCTGCAAGAATGGCTATCATCAATAAATCAACAAAAACCAAGTTCTGGCAAGGATGTGGAGAAAAGGGAACCCTGTGCACTGCTGGTGGGAATGCAGACTGGTGAAGCCACTATGGGAAACAGTGTGGAGTTTCCTCAAAAAATTAAAAACGGAACTGCTGTTTGACCTAGTGATCCCATTTCTGGGAATATATCCCAAGAAACTAAAACACCAATCAGAAAGAATATATGCACCCCTATGTTCATAGCAGCGTAATTAATAATAGCTAAGATCTGGAAACAGCCCAAGTGCCCATCAGTAGATGAGTGGGTAAAAAAAGCTGTGGTACATTGAACTGACTAGGTGACTCAATTGATTGGATCACTGTCCAGTACACCAAAAAGGTTGTAGGTTCAATTCCCCATCAGGGCACAAATCTAAGTTGGGTGTTCCATAAGGGAGGCAATCAATTGATGTTTCTCTCCCTCCCCCTTCCTCTCTCTAACATCAGTAAAAATATATCCTCAGTTGAGGATTAACAAAACAAAACAACACAAAAAGTTGTGATACATTTACACAATGGAATACTATGCAGCCATAAAAAGGAAGGAAATCTTACCTTTTGCAACAGCCTGGATGGATGTAGAGATTATTATGCTAAGTGAAATAAGCCAGTCAGAGAAAGACAAATATCATATAATCTCACTTATGTGTGGAATCTAATGAGCAAAATAAACTGATGAGCAAAATAGAAACAGAATCATGGATACATGAAACAGACTGACAGCTGTCAGAGCGGAGAAGGGCAGGAGAACTGAATGAAAGAAGGTGTAGGGATTATCAAAAAATGTAAATACATAACACATAGAGACAGACAATAGTGTGGTGATAGCCAGAGGGAAAGGGGGGCCTGGGGTAGGTAGGGATGGGCAAAGTTTTTTTTTTTTTTTGGGGGGGGGGAATTGGGACAGAAAGAGACTTTGCTTTGGGTGATGGGTTCATGAAGCAGCATGCAGATGGTGTTTTATTGAAATCTGTATAACTTTGTGACCCAAAGTCACCACAATAATTTTTAAAAAATAAATAAATATACAATAAAAATAAATTTATGTGCCTCACTGCTTTAGTAAATTATGCTAATATTCCCCTTAAATTTTCCTTTCTGTGGGAAGCAGATGAAATAGACTATAAACATTGTCTATATATCTTAAATTTCACCAAGTTGTGTATGTCATTTTAATAACATATAGATTGTACTGTGTAACAAAAGAAGTTTTTCCCTTGCTTAAAGTCCCTTTGTTTGAGGACTAGGTATGCTTGATATACATGCTGCTGGTTGAAAATTTCAAAAGCTTCTGTTCAAGTTTTTGATGATTAGTGGTAGAAAGGTAGATGCCAGAACAAAATTTACCAAAATAAGAAGAAATTTCATACATAAACTTGAATAAACAATAAAAAAATTAACCTTCCCCCAATACCTCAACCTTTCATGTTAGTTTCATTGGAATTAGAAACTGACTATACACATTTTAAAGTTCTTCCCAGACTTTATGAACTTTCTATGATGTTCAACATCTTCATGAATGGTAGAAATGCAGCAACCTTCATTTTTCTTACTGTAAGAGAGACAAAGCCATAGTTCATATTTTTAAAGTGCTGAGGCAAGCATAAGAATCTGTAAGTTTAACCAGATACTCAGGGTGTATTTTTTTTGTTTTTCTCTTATTACATATAAAAACTATAGTTATAAATTATTTTATTTAAACTTTTAAATAAATGTCAAATAATGGAAGTTCTTTCTCTAATTATAACTCTCTCAGATTTCACTACAAATTAGTACATTTCCTTACAACAGAAGTTGTTCACTCTGTTATGCAAGACCCATAGATGCTATCTTACACCAGGTGCTGAATTAATTAAATATATCATATATTTCATATGTATTTATAATATATATGTATGTATGGGAAAACAAGAAGCTTTTCCACTGACAAACAAATATTAACTTAGGTAAAATGTTCTTTTCTCCCTGCTATGTAGCATAAATATTTATAATATGTGTGCGTCGTGTGTGTGTTGCCTTAATTTTTTATTTGGTTGATCTCATAATTGTGAGAACTTCCCATTATGATAGTGAAATTGTCAATTTCTACATTTCTCCTCATGATTCCTTCAAGGTTTGCTTTATGTGGTTTAAGGCTACTTACTAAGTGTATATAAGTTTAAAACTTTTATCTTCCTTTTTATCTGACACCCTTGATATTTTAGTAATTATCTAAATTATTATTACTGCCTTCTATCTTAAAGTCTATTTCATCTGACATTAATATCAGGTTTTGGATTTGTTATGGTGGTTAATTTTGCCTTTCTATCTACTCACTTTCCATATTCTGGGTTGTCATGTTACAGGTTTTCCTCTTCTAAATATGATAAATCTGAATTTTTTAATTCAAACAAACATTTTTTTTATTAACTGAATAATTTTGTGCATTCATATTTGCTGGGATTACTGATAAAGACTTTTTCCTACATCTTATCTTTTGCTTTCATTTTATCCTATTTTTGTTATTTTTCTTCCTTTTTAGTGCATTTTATTGTGGGTTTTGTTTTTCTTTTATTTGCATTTTAAATGAATTTATAATTTATTCACATATTTCTATTCTTTTTGTGGTTTATATTGAAATTTTGTATGTATGATTAACTTCACAATGTACATTGTCTCTCCTGCCCCCTACACCCCCAAAAAAGGATATAGGAACATTTTAGCTTTAATATGATCCCCCTAACAACCCTACTATTTTTATTCCATATTTTAGTTCTATTCTTTCTTTTTCATTCTACAAAATGAGGCATTACTATTTTATAAATATAGTTCAGACTATAGTTTGACATTTCTTTGTGCATCTCCGACCTTCCTCTGAATATGATTTTATTTGTTCTGACACCCATTTGTTAGAAGTTCTATGTAGACCTGCTGGAGGAAAGCTCAGGATCTGTTCCTGAAGATGCCTTTATTTACCCTTCCTCGTTAAAGATGGTTTTGCTAGGTACACTAACCTGAATGTAGTGTATTTTCTTTCTGCACTTTGAGGACATTTCCCTCTGTCTTCTGAGTTCCACTTTTGTAGTTGAGAAGTTGTCCATCAAGAGCATTATGCTAAGTGAAATAAGCCAGTCAGAGTAAGATAAATATCACATGATCTCACTCATTTATGGAATATAATGAACAACATAAACTGCTGAACAAAAACAGATCCAGAGACAAAGAAACATCGATCAGACCATCAAACCTCAGAGGGATGGTAGGGGAGGGTGGGGATAAGGGGGAGAGATCAACCAAAGGACTTGTATGCATGCATATAAGCCTAACCAATGGACACAGACAATAGGGGGGTGAGGGCATGAGTCCGGAAGATGGGGGGGAATGAGGGGATAAGGACACATATGTAACACCTTAAAATCAATAAAGAAATTTAAAAAAATAAAAAAAGAAGTTGTCCATTAGTCAAATAGCTGTTCTTTCCAGGACAGTATGCCTTTCTGGCTGTATTTAAGATCCTTGCTTGTTCTTTATTCAGCAGTATCATTATAGCATTGTGCTGTCTACTTACCATCATTGATCTCCTTGGTAGTTCAGGAACTTTCTGTATGGTGATGGTGTCCCTCTGCAGTTCAAAGGGCACTTTTGCCCTCTTGGGTTCATTACTCCTATTGGTCATTTTCTTGATGTTTATGTTAAAGCTCCTTACTGAATCCTCCAAATCCTTTCTCTACAATTTTCTCTCTGTCACATTCTGCATAATTTCTTTGGATTTATCTTGTATCTCATGAATTCTTCTTTCATGCAAATCAAATATGATTTTTAATTTGTTCATTGACTCTTTTAATTAAATTATAATAATTTTCATTTTTATACATTTTATTTGTTTTTAAACCTGCCTGATTTCCCTTCATCATCTCTAGCTGCTTACTCACTTTTGCTATGGCAATGTTTATTTCTTTAAATATTTCATATTTAGTTATTTTATATTCTAAATTTAATAATTCCCATTTCTGAAATCTTTAGGTGTATAAATCCATCACCTAATTGCAACCTTTCAAGATATAAAACATTGTTGTTGGCCCAGAACTTTTCTTCCCAAATTCATCATACCTCCTTATCTCCACAACCACCACCAACATAAACATTGTTCAGATTTTGTTTTCAATATTGAAGATATTTGTTGCAATATGTAATCCAAAATTAAGGCATATTTCACTACGTTTATCTGTTTTTGAGATTCCTCAGTGTTATTGCATGTATCACTTTTTATAATTGCTATTTGGTATTCCATTGTATGCATATATCACAGTTCCTTCATATATTCTGCTGTTGACAGTCACCTAAGCTGTTTCCAGGTTTTGTTTATTACAAATAGAGCTACTATGAATAACTTGCACAACTGTTTTTGTGAACTTATGTTTTCACTTCTTGAGTAAATACCCAGAAGTGGAATCACTAGGTCATACAGTAGTTGCATGTTTTTTTTGTTTTTTTTGTTTGTTTGTTTAAAGTATTACACGACTCCTTTTTCCCAATTGACCACACCCCCGGTCACCCCCACCGCCCCAGTGTCTTTGTCCATTGGTTATGCTAATATGCAGGCATCAAGTCCTTTGGTTGATCTCTAACACACACCCCCCAGTCCCCACCTTCTCTCTGACATTGAACGGCCTGTTCAGTACTACCTTGCTATTTTTCCATCCATGCTGTTGCAAATAGTAAAAGTTCCTCCTTTTTAATAGCAGTGTACTATTCCATTGTGTAGATGTACAACAGTTCTTTAATCCACTCATCTGCTAATGGGCACTTAGGCTATTTCCAAATCTTAGCTATGGTAAATTGTGCTGCTATGACAATAGGGCTGCATATATCCTTTCTGATTGGTGTTTCTGGTTTCTTGGGATATAGTCCTAGAAGTGGGATTACTGGGCCAAGTGGGAGTTCCATTTTTAACTTTTTGAGGAAACGCCATACTGTTTTTCACAGTGGCTGCACCAGTCTGCATTCCCACCAGCAGTGCACAAGGGTTCCTTTTTCTCCACATCCTCACCAGCACTTATCATTTGTTGATGATAGCCATTCTGACAGGTGTGAGATGATACCTCATTGTTGTTTTGATTTGCATCTCTCAATAATAAGTGATTTTGAGCATGTTTTCATATGTCTCTCGGCCTTCTATAAGTCCTCTTCCAAAACGTGTCTATTTAGGTCCTTTGTCCATTTCTTGATTGGATTGTTTATCTTCTTTTGTTAAGTTGTATGAGTCCCCTATAAATTTTGGAGATTAAACCATTATCTGAAATAGTATTGGCAAATATGTTCTCCCATGAAGTGGGCTTTTTTGTTGTTTTGTTGATGGTTTCTTTTGCTGTGCAGAAGCTTTTTATTTTGATGTAGTCCCATTTGTTTATTTTCTCCTTAGTTTCCATTGCCCTAGAAGCTGTATCGGTAAAGATATTGCTATGACACATGTCTGATATTTTGCTACATATGGAGTCTTCTATTATTTTTACAGTTTCCCACCTAACATTTAAGTCCTTTAACCATTTTGAATTTGTTTTTGTGTATGGTATAAGTTGGTGGTCTAGTTTCATTATTTTTGCATGTATCCGACCATATTTCCCAGCATCATTTATTGAAGAGACTGTCTTGACTCCATTGTATGCTCTTGCCTCCTTTGTCAAATACTAATTGAGCATAATGGCTTAGGTCTATTTCTGTGTTCTCTGTTCTGTTCCATTGGTCTATATGTCTGTTCTTGTGCCAGTACCAGGCAGTTTTGAGAACCATGGCTTTGTAATATAGCTTGATATCTGGTATTGTGATCCTTCCAACTTTTTTCTTCTTTCTCAGGATTGCTGCAGCTATTCGGAGTCTTTTTTTAATATAGATGAATTTTTGGAGAGTTTGTTCTACGTCTGTGAAATATGCCATTAGTATTTCAATGGGTAGTGCATTATCTATAAAGTGCTTTGGGTACTATGGACATTTTAATGATGTTGATTCTACCAATCCATGAACACAGTATGTTCTTCTATTTATTTATATCTTCCGCTATCTCTTTTTTAATGTCCTGTAGTTTTCTAAGTATGGATCTTTTACTTCCTTAGTTAAGTTTATTCCTAGGTATCTTAAATTGTTTTTGGTGCAAAGGTAAACAGGATTTTTTTTTTCAGTTTTTCTTTCTATGAGTTTATTATTGGTGTATAAAAAAGCCATAGATTTTGGGGTGTTAATTTTGTATCTGGCTACTTTGCCAAATTCATTTATAAAGTCTAGTAGTTTTTTTTTGGTGGAGTCTTTGGGGTTTTCTATGTACAGTATCATGTCATCTGCAAATGACAGTTTTACTTCTTCTTTTCCAATTTGGATGCCTTTTATTTCTTCTTCTTGTCTGATCGCTATGGCTAGCACTTCCAGTACTATATCAAACAGGAGAGGTGAAAGTGGGCATCCCTGTCTTGTTTCTGTTCTTAGGGGAAATGAATTTAGTTTTTGCTCATTGAGTATGATGTTGGCTGTAGGTTTGTCATAGAAGGCTTTTATTATGTTGAGGTATGATCCCTATATTCCCACTTCGCTGAGAGTTTTTATCAAGAAAGGGTGTTGGATTTTGTCAAATGCTTTTTCTGCATCAACTGATATGATTATGTGATTTTTGTCTCTCAATTTATTAATGTGATGTATCATATTTATTGATTTTCAGTTATTGTACCATCCTTGCATCCCTGGAAATAAATCACACTTGGTCATGGTGCATAATATTTCTAATGTAATGCTGGATCTGAATTGCTAGAATTTTGTTGAGGATTTTAGCATCTATGTTCATCAGGGATATTGGACTGTAGTTCTCTTTCCTGTGGTGTCTCTATCTGGTTTTGGAATTAGGGTAATGCTGGCTCCATAGAAAGAGCTTGGAAGTGTGCCTTCCTCTTGAATTTTTTTTTAATAGTCTGAGGAGGTTATAGGTTTTAGTTCTTCTTTGAATGCTTGGTAGAACTCCCCTGTGAAGCCATCCGGTCCAGGGCTTTTGTTTGCTGGAAGCTTTTTGATCGCTGTTTCAGTTTCTTCAGATGTTATCAGTCTATTCTGGTTTTTGGATTATTCTTGGTTGAGTTTTGGAAACTTGTATTTTTCTAAGAATATGTCCATTTTGTTTAGATTGTCCAGTTTGTTGGAATAGAGTTATTCATAGTATTTTTTCATAATCCTTTGTATTTCGTAGGGTCAGTTGTTACTTCACCCTTTTCATTTCTGATTTTGTTTATTTGGGTCCTCTCTCTTTGATTCTTGGTGAGCCTGGCTAGAGGTTCATCAATCTTGTTTATGCTTTCAAAGAACCAGCTCTTGGTTTTATTGATGTTTAGTTTTTGGTTTGTTTGTTTTTTTGTGTTTTTTTTTTTTGTCTCTATGTCTTTTATTTCTGGTCTGATCTTTATTTTTTCCTTCCATCTGCTTACTCTGGACTTTTCTTGTTGCTCTCTTTCTAATTCTTTGAGTTGTAGGGTTCAATAGTTTATTACCATTTTTCTTTTTTTTTTGAGGTAGGCTTGTAGAGCCATGAACTTCCCTCTCAAGAGTGCTTTCACTGTGTCCCATAGATTTTGGATTGTTGTGTTTTCATTGTCATTTGTTACCAGGATGCTTTTTATTTCTTCTTTGATCTCTTTGGTAACCAGGTCATTGTTTAATAGCATACTATTTAGCCTCCAAGTGTTTGATTTTTTTCATTGTTTTATTGTAGTTGATTTCTAATTTTATGCTAGTGTGATCTGAGAAGATGCTTGATATGATTTCTATCTTCTTGAATTTGAAAAGACTTTGCCTGTGTCCCAATATGTGGTCTATCTTAGAAAATGACCCATGTGCACTTGAGAAGAATGTATACTCTGTGGCTTTGGGGTGAAATGTTCTAAAGATGTCAATTAAGTCCATCTGATCTAATGAGTCATTTAGGATTAATGTTTCTTTGCTGATTTTTTGTTTAGAGGATTTATCCAGTGGTGTCAATAGGGGTATTAAAGTCCACTACTATTACTGTATTCCAGTCAATCCCTTGATATCATCCAGATGTTTTTTGTTTTGTTTTTTTTAATGTATTTGGGTGCTCCTGTATTAAATGCATATATGTTTATCAGTGTTATATCCTCTTGTTGAATTGCTCCCTTTAGTATTATGGAGTGGCCTTCCTTATATCTTGTTATGGCCTTCACTTTGAGGTCTAATTTGTTAGATATAAGTATTGCTACTCCAACTTTTTTTTTTTTTTCATTTCCATTTGCCTGAATTTTTTTTTTTTTCATCCCTTCACTATCAGTCTGTGTGAATTCTTTGTTCTGAGGTGGGTCTCTTGTAGACAGCATATATTTGGGTCATGTTTTTTTATCCATTCAGCTACCCTTTGTCTTTTGATTGGAGCATTTAACCCATTTACATTTAAGGTTATTATTGATAGGTACTTGTTTGTTGGCATTTTTATTCTTTATGCCTGTGTTCCTTCTTCCCTTCCTATTTCTTCTTTTTACAGCAGTCCCTTTAGCATGTCTTGCATTGCTGGTTTGGTGGTAATAAACTTTCTTAGCCCTTTTTTGTCTGTGAAGCTCCTGATTTCACCTTTAATTTTAAATGATAGCCTTGCTGGGTACAGTATTCTTGGATTCAGTCCCTTGCTTTGTATCACTTTGTATATTTCATTCCATTCCCTTCTGGCCTGGTGTGTTTCTGTTGAGAAATCAGTTGATAGTCCAATGGGAGATCCCTTTTAGGTAACTTTCTGTCCATCTCTGGCAGCCTTTAAGATTCTTACTTTGTCATTCGTGATTGCCAATTTAATTATGATGTGTCTTAGAGTCGATCTTTTTGGGTTCATCTTGCTTTGGACTCTGTGAGCTTCTTGGACTTGTGTGAGTTTTTTCTTCCCAATATCAGGGAAGTTTTCTATCATTATTTCTTCAAACAGGTTTTCTATTCCTTGCTCAGTTTCCTCTCCTTCTGTCCCCCTAATATGTGGATGTTATTTCATTTCTTGTTGTCCCAAAGCTCTCTTAGGCTCTCCTCCTGTTTTTTTTTTTGTTTGTTTTTTTTTTGTTTTTGTTTTTTGTGTTTTTTGTTTTTTGTTTTTTGTTTTTTCCCAGTTGTTGATCTGCTTGTGTGGTTTTTTTCTACCTTGTCTTATAACTCACTGATGTGGTCCTCAGTTTCTTCTAGTCTACTGTTGATGTTTTCTATTGTGTTCTTTATTGCAGCTATGTCATTCTTCACTTCTTCTTGGTTCTTCTTCATTTCTTCTTGATTGTTACACAAGTTGTTGAACTTGTCTTCCATCCTTTTCAGCATCCTTATGATCATTGCTATGAATTCTTTCTCTGCCAAATCCCTTGCCTCCATTTCATTTACTTCCTTTTCTGGTGATTCCTCCTTTTCTTTTGTATGGGAGCTGGCTCTTGTCTCCCTATTTTCACTCATCTCAGGGTGTCTGGTTATGTGGCTTACTCTCTACCACACTGACCAAAAGGCACAAAATACAACTCTACAAGACACGATACAGAGGGAACAAAACACAAATGCATTTATGACACCGATAACTCCAAATAAAGGTGACCACCAGAGAAAAGAGAATTAAGGGAGAGAAAAGAGTGCAAAAAAATGATATTGCAAAAAGAATAAAAGGTGAGAGAGAAAAGAAAAATAAGAAAAAGAATGGGAAAAAATATATACATACATGGGGGAAAAACTCCACAAAACTAACAACTAAACCAAAAAATGCGAACAGCAAACACCCAGAAAAAAAGGAGGGGAGCTGAATCTGAAGAGGCAGAGCTTATTTCTAGAAGGTAAGGTAAAAGAATTGAATGAATGGGGAAATAGCCATGATTCAGTATAGAGAAGGTAGAAAGAGAAAGAGTATATAAGAAGAAAAGTAAAAAACAAAATACTCAATAAGAAAATAATAATAATAAATAATAATAATTTAAAAATAATAATAATTAAATATATATTAATATATATAAGATTTTATATATATAACAATAATTTTTTTAAAAAATCCCCTTTCTTTAACCTATCTATTTATATAGTCGTTTATTTTTGTAAAAGGAAAATAGAGTAGGGAGCAGATAGGCCTGACTTTGGTGAGTGAAACTAATTAAGCTATTAGTAAAAGAAGAGAACAAACGAGAATAGGAAAAACAAAGGCATAAAATTAAAAATAAAAACAAAAAACAAACTAACTAACTAACAATCAAACAACAACAACAAGAAGAAAAAAAAATGGCTAAAGAAGGGTTCATGGGCTTGGAGCAAGGGAGAGGAAATTAGATATATGAGTAAGCCAACAGAGACAACTATAGTAGTAATGCATCAATAGAGCAGATAAAGAAGATCAATTTTAACAAGGAGTAAAAAGAAAGGAGAGAGAAAAACTAATGCAGGAACAGGAGAAGAGAAACAGGATAAAAAAGGGGGAAGTGAGGAAGAAAGGATTGGCATAAAGGAAAAAATGAGATAGAGTAAAATAATGGTTAAATAAATAAATAAAATAAAAATAATAAAATTAGCCGAAACCGGTTTGGCTCAGTGGATAGAGCGTCGGCCTGCGGACTGAGGGTCCCAGGTTCGATTCTGGTCAAGGGCACGTACCTTGGTTGTGGGCACATCCCCAGTGGGAGGTGTGCAGGAGGCAGCTGATCAATGTTTCTCTCTCATCGATGTTTCTGGCTCTCTATCCCTCTCCCTTCCTCTTTGTAGAAAATCAATAAAATATATTTAAAAAATAATAATAATAAAAATAGAATGTAGAGCACTAATCCAAAAAAAAGTTTAAAAAAAAGAAAGGTTAAATAATAATAAATAAAAATAATAAAAAAAATAAAATAAAGGAAAGAAAAAAAATTAGTTTCTTAAGTAAAAGTTAAAAGAAAAAAAAAACAGTAAGTGAAGTAGTGAAGTTTATTCACATCAGCTGAGTATTTAATGTCCCATGGGTGCTGGTCTAAGACCCCTCTCCACTGTTCTGTCTGCCACATCTCAGCTAGATAGTCAGCCCTGTGTTGAAGCTCCCAGCATGGCTCCTCTGTGTCAGATGCCACAGCCTTGATTTAAGCCAGGCGGGACCAATCTGCCTGCTTCATTTTTCTGCCTGCTTTCAGTCGTATTTACAAAAGCGTCTATTTCTAACACAATCTCTAGGTGGCGGTGTTTCTGTATTAGTTTCCGGAACCAAATGGCCCCTCAACCCAGTCCCGAGGGTTCCCTGGGGTTATTTCTAATCTCTGTTTCCCTGCCGAGCTCAAGGCTGGGTGCGGCTGTGCTGCTAGGAGGGGCCTGATCTTCAGTAGAAAAATGTCTGTTCAGGGTTGGAGGTATCGGACTGTTCCAGAGCTGACTTCCTGATTGCCTCATCCTACTTTGTTCCCCAGCTTCCACAAAGCCACCTTCCCCTGCACCACAGCCTTGGTGAGTGTTTGTAATTGAAAGATCCTGGATTTAGCAAGTGAAAGCAAGGAAATTATAAAGACAAAGCAACTGAGCCCGTCCCCTCCCCTCCCCGGCACTGCACGGCCAATGCAGAACTTCAGGCTGCCTTTCTGGGTGCAGCTTCCATGGCTGTGGGCTTAGATCTAGAGTCCCCCACTGCCAGCAGCCCTGTGGACACCCTTCCACAGTCGAGGGCTACATGTGTCCCCAGTGTACCCAGCCTTGGTGAAGCGCAGTCTCTCTCTGATACTCTAGTCCAGTGGCTGGCAAACTGCGGCTCTCGAGCCACATGCGGCTTGCGAGCCGCGGTTTGCCGCTCTGTTGACTAATGAGTTTGCTGACCACTGCTCTAGTCCCAGCTGCGTACCTTTCTCCCTCCAGCCCAGATCCCTGATCCCACTGGTCTGGCTACCTCTGACCTTCCTGACAATGGATTGTCTCTCCAGCTGTGTTTAATTTGCCAATTCTAGGTAGATATTATTCGATTCAGCTGTTTCTTCTATCTGTTCCTTGAGAAGGTGCCAGACCCGTTGGCCTATTCAGCCTCCATTTTGTCTCCTCCTGGACAAACTTTTTAGGAGCCCATGGCTGGGAGGCTGGTGTCTCAGTGTTCCTGGGTACACAGCTGAGGCAGCTGATCCCTGGCTGGTGTGCCTGTAGGGTCCCAGGTAATGTCCGAAGTCTACCGGGGTGGAGGTGAGGCTGGTCTCTCAGTCACAGCTGCTTTCCCCCTCAAGATGGCACAGAGTCAGTGGTAGAGCCGGCCTCCCTGGGTGAGATTTCAGCAGTAGTAGAGGCTGCCCGGCCAGGGGAGCCTGGTCCACCAGCCCCCAACAGTCCTGCAGGATATAACTGTGCCTCACTCACACATACACACACGCCCCACACGTCCACGCACTACCCTGTTGCTCTTTCACTCACTCACACTCTCTCCCTCACTGCTATCCTGTCGGCTGCCATCTTGGATCTCCCTGCATGTTTATTTTTATAAAAAACTACTGTATGTTGTTCCAAAATGGTTGTAACATTTTACACTCCCACCAAAATATATGAGATTTCTGGGTGCTTCTCATGCACACCAATATTTGGTATTTTCAGGCTTTTCAAGTGCAGCTGTTTAGTTAGTGTAAGAAGTAGCTCGTTTTCATGTGCTCACTCTCTGTGTATCTTCCTTTGTGTGGTGTCTCATCACACCTTTTACCCAGGTTTATTGGTTTGCTTGTAATTTTGTTATTGAGTTGTAGGAGACTTTTTAAATTCTGAATACCAGTTCTTTTTCAAATATGTGCTCTATGAACATTTATTCCCAGTATGTACTTTACTTTTCAGTTTCTTAATGATGTTTTTGAAAGAGATTTTACAATTTTGGTGAAAACTAATTCATCAATCATCTCTTTTATGAGTGTTGTGTTAGATAATCTGTCCAGGGAATATATGCCCACCCCTAACCATAAAGTTATTCCCTTCCTGAAGACTTAGAGTTTTGCATTTTATGTTTACATGCATAATGCATCCCCAATTGGTTTCTGTATACAGTAGGGAGTCTAGAAGGTGAAATCTATTTTGAGGTCAATGAGGATAGCATTGTTTCAGCACCAATGATTGAGAAGACTGTCTACTGCATGGTTTAGTGCCTTTGTTGAATAAATGTCTGTTCAAGTACAGGTCTGTTTCTGAGCTCTTGGTTCTGTTACTTTATCCATTAGCTAATATTGATGCTGGTACTTCTCTCTCTCTCTCTCTCTCTCTCTCTCTCTCTCTCTCTCTCTCTCTCTCTTTAACTTTTCTATTGAATTTATTGGGGTATCATTGGTTGATAAAAGTATATAAGTTATATAGGTTTCAGGTATACAATTCGATAATACATCATCTTTTTATTGTATTGTGAATTCACCATCACAAACCAAGTGTCCTCCCATCACTGTTTATTACCCCTGTACCCTCTTCTACCTCCCCCACCCACCTTTTTCTCTGGCAGTCACCATACTGTTGTCTGTGTCTATGAGGTTTTTTTAGTTAATCCCTTCACACTGTCTTGATTACAGTACCTTGAGGTGAGTCTGACACTAGGTAGCATAAATACTCCAAGTTTGTTGTTATTTTTCATGATTGCTCTGAATAGTCTTTACCCTTTACTTATTCATATAAATTTTATTATCTATTTATTCATTCTTCAAAAACATCTTATGTGATTTTGATTTGAAATGCATAGAAACCATCTATCAATATATGGAGAGCTGCCATCTAAATATTTACTCCAATTAATTCATGAAATGGAAAATCCACCGTTTATTTAGGTCTTCTTAATTTATCTCATTAATATTTTATAATTTTTGTATAAAGATCTTGTGTACTTTTTGTTAAATTTATTGCCAAGTATTTTACCTTTATAGAAAATATTTTAAACGGGATTTTAAAAATCTTATTTGTCAATATTTTGCTGCTCATATAGAAATACAATTGGCTTTTTTATACTGAACTTGCATCCTGAAATCTTCTGAATTCAGTTATGTATGGTTTTTTTGTAGATAATTTAGGATTTTCTATCTTCATTAAAAAATACTCTGAAAATTGTATTATTACTTCTTTTTAAATAGATATAGCACTTATGGTGTATTTTAATGTATTTTTTTTATTGATTTCAGAGAGAAAGGGAGAGGGAGAGATAGAAACATCAGTGATCAGAGAGAAACATTGATCAGGCTGCTTCCTGCATGCCCCCTACTGGGGATCGAGCCCGCAACCAGGGCATGTGCCCTTGACGGAATTAAATACAGGACCCTTCAGTCCACAGGCCAATGCTCTATCCACTGAGCCAAACCAGCTAGGGCTGGGGTTTTTTTAAATCCTCATCCAAAGAGATGCTTAGAGAAAGGAAGGGAAAAGGAGGGAGGGAAGGAGAGAGAGAGAGAGAGAGAGAGAGAGAGAGAGAGAAATAACACTGTGAGAGAGAGACATAAGTTGCCTTCTGCACGAGCCTTGACCAGGGATCAAACCCACAACCCAGATATGTGTCCTGACCAGGAACAGAACCGGCAACCTTTCAGTGTGTAGGAGGACACTCAAACCAACTGAGCCACTCTGGCTAGGCCGTATTTTATATTATTTATAGCAATACTATCTAGGACCTCTGGTACAATTATTAATATATATAGATTCAATATTTCAGCATTAAATGTGAGATTAGCTATAGATTTTTCATAGATAACCTTTAGCAGGTTAATAAATTTCCTGAGAATTTTGCTGAGCCTTTTTTTTTTTTTTTAACATTAAAGGGTGTTGTTTTGTCAAATGCTTTTCTGCATCTATTCAAATTATTATGTGGCTTTTCTTTCTTATTCTTTTAATTGAGCTTGGTAATAAGTCATTAATGATAGTTGCATCTATGCTCATAAGTGATTTTTGTTTTTAGGTTGAAATTCATGAGAAAATATACTTCTTAAACTTTTTTCCTTCTTTTTTTTCTGATTGGGAAGTGTTTCCTTCTGCTCTAAATTTTTGAAATATGTGGTATAAGATTTGTGCTGTTCCTCTCTTACATATTTGGGAGACTTTACAGTGAAACCACGTGGGCTTGGAGCTTTCCCTGTGAGAAGGTTTTTGATAATTAATTAAATTTCTTTACTGGCTATAGGGCTATTAATACTTGCTGTTTCATCTTGATTCAGTTTTGGTTAATTTTATTTCTTGATGAATGTGCCACTTTTATATAAGTTGCTCAGTCTGTTGCCATTAACTTATTCGGAATATTTTCTCCCTTCATGTTTAATAAACTTGTAATAAAATTCTCTCTTTTATTTCTGGTATTTGTGATACATCATGCTTACACAGGAAACACCAATGAACAACAGTATTCTAGAGAGATTAAAGGGGAAAAATGAATATAGCAGTGCCTGACAAATGGAAATGAAACCTAAGCAGGTGTCACAACTTTGTGTTTGACGAACACTGGCAAGAAAGCAGAGAAACTCAGAAGGTAAAGCATTTAATGAGAAAACAAAGGAAACTTCACAACTCTGAAGGCTGATTAACAATGGAGATCTAGGAGTCATTAACACACATCTATATATATATATATATATATGAAAGATAGAGAAATATGCTAATTAACTGGGACGCCGTAACGGGTCAACCGGACAGGAGGAGGATGCGCATGCAGCGTCGGGGGCGGGGCAGCAGGGGCCTCTGCGCACCTGTGCTGGGGGAGGGCCTGGTCAGCAGTTGCTGAGGCTGCTTCAAGGGCTGGAGAGGGAGCCAGGGCCGGACCTGCAGTGGCCGCGGCTGCTGCGGGGCCTGGGGAGCCAGGCAGGGCTGGACCGGCAACTCCAGGGTGTGCAGCACAGGGGCAGGTCCAGCCACACAGCTTGACAGCAGACAGTAGGGCCTGCTTGGCCATCATCCTGGTATGGAGCGGGCAGGCCCCACAGAGAGTAGAGAACCATGGGGAGCAGGCCTAAGCTATCAGTAGGGCACCCCCTGAGGGCTCCCGGATTGGAGATGGTGCAGGTTGGGGTGAGGGACCCCCCTCCCGTGCACGAATTTCATGCATTGGGCCTTTAGTATAATGATAAAATAGTAACAATGTTTGTAATGCAGAAACTACAGGCAATACAAAGTTAGAGACAGAGACATTGTACCAATAACAGACTTTCATATGTTTCTCTCAACCTAGAATACAGCAAGTAGACAAAAGGAATGGAAAAGGCATCAACAATAAATCATACTCTAAACCTAACCAAATAGTGAATTGTATTTTAAGACCATCTATGTGGCCTGGCCAGCATGACTCAGTAGTTGAGCACTGACCTCTGAACCAGGAGGTCATGGCTCAATTCCTGGTCAGGGCCCAAGCCCAAGTTCTGGGCTCAATCCCCGATAGGGAGAGTGCAGGAGGTGGCCGATCAATGATTCTCTCTCATCATTGTTGTTTCACTCTCTCTCTCCCTCTCCCTTCCTCTCTGAAATCAATGAAAATATACACATATATTTTTTAAAAGAACATTTATGTGCATGTGGAACATTCTCTGTCCCAGAAGAGCATCTAGGGGGTGTCAAGCCTGAGTCCTCAGCACATGTGTGACATGAATGCCTCTCTCCAAGATTACCTGCCACAAACTACAAACACCCAGTTCTCCTCAAGACCCAGGTCCCTCTGTGAGGAATTCCACACTCTCTCCACTCATCTTCCCTCCATCTACCTTTTATCTTTCCCATTGCATGTATTTCAATTTTGGTCATTTTCTAACATCTGTCTTTTCATTTCATGAGTTCAGA
This sequence comes from Plecotus auritus, assembly GCF_963455305.1. Taxonomy (NCBI): domain Eukaryota; kingdom Metazoa; phylum Chordata; class Mammalia; order Chiroptera; family Vespertilionidae; genus Plecotus; species Plecotus auritus. The sequence goes on from NC_137770.1 coordinate 164,768,045, forward strand.
TAAATCCTTTTTCACATCTTCATTACTCGTGCCTAGTATTAAAAAAAAATCACACCTTGTTCCCAGGAGTGGAATATTCTCCAAGCTGGTCTAATCAAGAAGAGGTCTTGAGCAGAGAGAAGGTGGTTAGACCAGTGCATTTGCCTGCAGTGTTCTTGGGAAGGAGTCATTCTGGGCTGCTATGATGTCCCACAAGGTGTCCTGGTTGAAATCATTCCTCAAGAATGATGTTCAGCTCTTCCTTTCATTCTGAGATGCACCCGGCATCCGTCCAGCACATGCCCTTTGCCAGTTCACAGTACAGGACATTTCACTATTTGAAGCTCAATGATGTAGTTTTATTATCTTTTCTCACTTTTTTATGTTAAACATAAAAGTGAGGAAAATAGCATAGTAAAACTTATAGACCTAACCGGCTTCAACAGTGTGCAAAAGTCTTACTGTGTCCAAGCACAAAGTAATTGTCAGCTTCAGCAGACAAAAACATGGGTGCATTTTGCTATTGTTATGGTCCTGTCAGTGCTTGTTTCTTGGTTAGCTTTTTGTTAGCAATTTGGTCAATAGCAGGACCACTGGTTACTGGATGCAGCCACAGATCCTACCTGTGAATCTTCTGTTCAAAGTTTTACCAGTCAAAGGGTGTTGGAGAGTAATTTCCTTCTGGAACATCAGAAGCACCAGAAGATGAAGCCCTTTGTGTTCTTGCCTCCCTGCCCAGAGGAGAGGGAGCTCATTACGTGTGTAAGTGTGGTGCTCACTGGGTAGAACAGAAACACAGTTTGTTTTTCTCTGGCATTCAACTCCCAGTAACATCACCAAGAATCTGCCCTGATTAACCACTTAGGAGAAAATCACCAAATACATGTCTTATGCAAGTTTGCTCTATTTGAAAACTCACCCTTCCATTACCATGGAAACCACAAAAATTCTGCCATAACAGTTTAAGATTTTTTTTTCACTTGTCTGGTTGTGGATAATTAACTTTTGCTGTATCAGATGTTTGGACACTACGGAGAAGGCTGCTGTGGTCCCTGCAGGAACACTCTCCAGCCCACCTGTGTGCTCTGTTGTCCAAGCTGTGAGCCCTGCCAGAGTCGCCCAGAGTTCCTGTCCTCCCTCTAGTGCAGGGAGTTAGTAGCTGTGTGACTTTATAAAACATACTTTTTCTCGGCCTAAGTATCTTCAGACACATGGTGCCTGGAGGGTGGGAGTTGGGGTGTGGAAGAATTATTTGAAGTCCTTCCCAGCCGAAAATTGCTGGGATTCTATAATTCCTTCCCTTTTGGATTATAAAAAAAGGCAATATTAACATCTGAGCACTTTGAGGGAAGGGATCTCACCTCATTAACTTAAATACTCTTTCCCATTAGGTTAACATGATATTCTAACCAGGGAAGATTAAAGGAGGTTCTAAAGTAGCTCAGGTTAGACCAACAGACAAACCAAAGTCAACAACATTCAACCTATTACCAAGTATAATGATAATAATGATGATGATGACAACAGTAATAATGATAATAATAAACATTGCTATCACTTATTAATATTCATGTGAGCCGGGCACTGAGAAAATAATCCGTAAAATGTAATTATTACTATCCATTCTCACAAGGAAAGTGAAGTTCAAAAAATTAAATAGCCAGCCCACCATCCAGTGTCCACAAATGGCAGAGCCAGGTCTAAATTCATGTCTCTAAAACCTTCACCCTGCTACTGCCTGTGGTGTCTTTTTCACTATGTATTTGCCACAAAGCAGTCATGCTTTGGTTCAGCTGACATTTGCCAAAATTATTGCCCCACAATTTTCAGATAACCATAACTAAATACAGCCATTTAATTTCCAACCAATAAATTAAAAATGATATTGAAAACTTACATTTCCAACTTCTTCTCAGTCATTACTCATAGCAAAAAAAAAAAAAAAAAAAAATCCAAAATAAGATATCTCCCTTGAAAAATGCTCTACAAAATGCCAAGTTTTGTCTGGGCAATATGGCAATATGGCAATATAACAAAATATCAAAGGTGTCAAAAATGCTAAGAGTAAAATAACTCTTTCTATGTAAGTATGTGTGTACCTATACATACTCCTACATATGTGAATCTTTTTATATTCATATATATATATATATATATATATATATATATATATATATATATATAGGTTTCGTTTTTAATTTTATTTCTCTTCCATAATCTAATGGTCCTGGAAATTTTTTCATTATAATATTTCAGATTGTTTATAATTTTGTGTTGATTAATATAATACTCAAAGGCAATTCCATTAACAATGAATTTTGTAGTTTGAATGCAACAGAAAAAAAATAGCCACTGATGGGAAACCATGATGGCTTTAAATATCCACACATATAGCCCAGAAGAAATTGGTAGGCTTTGGCTTTAGTTTGAAAGGTAATCACAGGCCCTAACTGGTTTGGCTCAGTGGATAGAGCGTCGGCCTGCGGACTGAAGGGTCCCGGGTTCGATTCCAGTCAAGGGCATGTACCTTGGTTGCGGGCACATACCCAGTAGGTAGTGTGCAGGAGGCAGCTGATCGGTGTTTCTCTCTCATCGATGTTTCTAGCTCTCTATCCCTCTCCTTTCCTCTTTGTAAAAAATCAATAAAATATATTTTTTTTAAAAAAGGTAATCACAGATGACCTGGTTTTCTTTTTTATTATACTTTTTTGAGTTAAAATTTTAGCTGAGCATCAGTTGGTGATCCTGTCCTTTGAGATTTGAGTAAAATTGGACCATGCCTTCCATACAAGGTGACTGGGAGGTATGATGTCCCATCCAGGAGTCCTAACACCCCTCCCTAACTCATCCCTGCTGACTTTTTCTTCCACCTCACTCACACCTGATCTTTCCCTTTTGTTGGCATTGATGCTGTGATAAGGGACATGAGCCACTTTTACACAATTTGGTGTAAATGCCAAGCACATGGGGGCATTGCAAAGTTTAATTATGTTTTGGAAGAGGGAAGGCAGGTGGCATCACATAGCAAACAATGTAAAGTCCACAGAAAATAATGACGACCCTGTTAACAAGATGAACCCAAAGAGGCCCATATCAAGACACATCATCATTAAAATGCAAAAGATTAAAGACCTTGGGAATTTCCTATTGGCTGACCCCATGTCTCATTCCTTGGGTTCTTGTTTGTCCTTCATGGCCTCCAGGGTCCTCTTAGCTCTCTGGGGCTCTGGACATTACCCAAGCACCAATTTCTATTCCTTTGCCATAAGGAGCTTCTTAGCAATTTTTAAATTAGTTTTGTTGTGGTTTACTCAACTCTCTGTCTTTATAAGTTGTCATCCAAAGTGTGGTTGCCATTATGTTGCTTTAAAAAAAATAAGACAATTTTGGCCAAGAATGCCTTAGGTACAGGATCAGCTAGAATCATTTGTACTTTCCAATAGCACCTTTTCTCTCTCTCTCCCTCTCTCTCTCTCTCTCTCTCTCTCTCTCTCTCTGCTCTGAGCTTTCTTGACCAAGCACATTTATTTATATTTCACTGGTAGCAGTCTGCCATCTTCTGAATGGACTCATATGCAGGAAGTTATGAATTGCATAGCATTCTAGTATCTTGGGAGTGTTCATAGACATCTGAGTAAGATTGTCTAAAACTAACTTTTACTCAGTACTATGTTCCAGCACTATCCAGGCATACATGAACACATAAAGGCCACCCAAATGAGAGCAAGCAAAGGCTACTCACCAAGAGCTGTGGTAGCAGGGACCAGCCACCATACAGAGACTTGAAGGCAGGCAAAGAGGGGAGAGCTTTCCTGGGGCAGGAGTGGGACCCAGGTGTGCCCTGCTGGAAGCAGCCAACTAGAAAAAGGTGTCCTGTGTGACTGCTTAGGGAAGCACATTTGGCTTTCTCTGGTTGTTTCTAAGTTGGAAGCCAGAGCAAAATTTAGGAGATCTGCCAGTTATTGGTTGCTTCCTGGCCTTTGGGGGTCCATTGCTGAAGAGGTTGTGGTTGGCCTCTCTGGCTGGTGGCTAAAGACAGCGGGTCAGAGTTTTATTGTCTTTGTGGTCTGGTCATCATCCATTTGTGTGTTCAGTCTCTCCCGGGGATAAAGGTCCTATTTCTGTTCCCATGTGAGGAAACGGAGGCAGCAAGAGATCCAGTAATTGCTCTGAGGTCACTCAGCCAACAAAGGGCAGAATCAGGATTTGAACACAAGCAGCCTCACTCCAGAGCCAGTCCTTCCAGCTGATTCCACTAAACATAATCTTGAAACTATGGGAGATGGGGCAAAAAAAAAAAAGATATCCAATAGAGATTCATCAAATCAACACATTTCAGGAGTTCCCTTCAAGGCTTCAAAGACCTTTAAATTACCTTTGTTATAACCAGCTCCCACTTTTTCCTCTGTCTCCCAAAGCCAGCAACCGGGTTTCCTACACACCTAAATTTTGGAACAAAGAATTGTGACCCTCACACTCCCCACCCAAAGCCACTCATCACAGGGGCAGTCCAGGGACAATTCTGGTTTATCACTGCCATCAAAAGGCTAAATACCAGGTCTCTCTGTCACCTGTCCACAGGCCCTGCCAATCTGCTTCCTGACGTCCTATCTTTTTGTTATTATGACTTCCATTTATCTCTCAGAATGCTGTGGGTTTCTCTGTTCCTGTCTCTCCCTGATAAGCATTCTGCTAAATGAAATACAATGAGGCTATTGGTGCAAATTACCGAGTAGATAATGTTGCCTGACATTGGGGTCAGTGGTGTTGTTAGCAATGGGAAGGTACTTACAGTTAAACAAAAGATTGTTCAAATGAGGAAGCCTGCAAGTTGCAGGCTGGTCACAGAGGGTAAAATTATAAATATGCTAATATGTCTTGCTATCATAATATGTCTTTGTTGTTAATAAAATATTGAAAAAAATATAATTACATTTAAATATGGTTAGACACAGCGTGGTTGAAATTCTTATCTGATATTTGACCATATTTTAAACTTTTATTCTGATAGCCATAGTATAGAAAAAAAAAATCTACCCAAAGATGGCCATTACTGCTGTCATTTTTAGAGTTAAAAAAAAAAAATGCCTCCTTTTTTTATTTGGGATATTTAGGAAAAAAAACTTTTTTAATTCAACTCATGATGAAAATTATTCTAGGGTCAGCATGAGCTTTTCCTGTTCGTTTTTTCTTTTTGTACTTGATTTTTACTGTAAAAATGTACATCCAATTTACAAAGAGGGGGAAGTCCCTATTTAAGGCATTCATACATAGGTAGACACAATATAACTTACAAACTAACTTGCGTTGGTTAAAAATGATTATTATTCTTAAAATAAAATCACTTTTTTGTGGGGGTTTGTGTGGTTTTTTTGGTTTTTTGCTTAATGTCTATAATTCACAGATGCAACCCATTACATATCCTTTTATTTTCTTTAATATATTTTAATTGATTTCAGAGAGGAAGGAAGAGGGAGAGAGAAATAGAAACATCAATGATGAGAGAGAATCACTGATCAGCTGCCTTCTACATGCCCCACACTGGGGATGGAGCCCACAACCTAGACATGTGCCCTGACCAGGAATCAAACTGTGACCTCCTAGTTTATAGGTTGACGTTCAACCACTGAGCCATGCCAGCTGAGCTATTTTTTTAAAGAGGCTTAGAATTAAAATCCTCAGAGGATCTTAGTGGTCTGTTGTTTCTTAGTGGGTCACCAGGCAAAGGAAAGAGTCACATGTACCAGTAGTTCACATTACAGGCATAGCGCCTGGAGACAGCCATCCCTTCAGCAGAAATTACTTCCTCTCAGACTGCCAAGAAAATTTAACAAAGGGCCAGTGTGATATGCAAGGATTACAACTTCCAAATATTTATAATTGAAGTGGGGGGCAGGGATTATCACACTTGGAACAACCAACCACCACCTATGATTCAGTGCTAAGTTTTGTGACCATGTTGTGGTAAGTCATGTGAGTTCATAAGAGTAGGATCTGAGGGGACACCTGAACACCTGGTCTGAAGAACAGGTGCACTCTGGATAGACATGAAATAGGCATTGTGGTTAAGGAAATGATAGGAATAACAGCGATGATAGCCACTGTGTATCAGGCACCTGTCATGTGGGAGATGCTGTGCTTACACATGTCAACCGATTTAATTCTCACAGCCATTTCTAGTCCCTCTTTCAGGTGGGATGTTAGCTAACTTGCTGGTTGTCTAGCAGTGATGCCAGAGTAGGGGTTTACACCACTGTCAGTCTGACGCCAATTCCCCTTCCAAAATGGGTGTGGCTTACACACACACACACAAAGGAAAAAAGCAGATATGGAAAATGATTTGGGACATAAACTGAATGTTTTACTGATTTATAAATGTGTCTTCTCCTGGTGTCCAAATGACCCAATACAATATCCATTCAGAAACACTTAAGTGTTCTGTCTCTATGGTCTGTTGTAATGTTTATTTTTTCATCTAGTTGGAATTAACTGCCTAATTAGAGAAATCCAAGTAGTATAATGTTGATTCAACCCAAATATCGCTGATAACATGTTTTCCAATGACAGACACTGGGGAAGATTGATCCCAGTCATCTTGCTAGAAGGAGCCCTATTCAGATACCTTTATCTGGGCAAGTGAGCTTATTTCCCTGATGCTCTGAGTGTGAGGTGGTAATGGCACTCCTGCCCACTTCTAGGAATGCCTTTGACTAACAAAGCCACCTCTTCAGGGGTGGCCACAGACAGGGAGGTCTCATTAGGAGAGAAAATAACAGCCCCCGTCTTCCTAAGATAGCTCTGCAGTTCCTAACATTCCAGGGCCCTTCCTTGTGACTAAGGTCAAAGCTGAACCCCTCCTGAGACACTCCCCCCTGCCGCCATAGTGCCTAGATTCCATGAAGGTTTTCCCCATGGGCAGCCCCCCTAACACTGTGCACCACACCCCTGTCGAGTTCTAGTACCCCACACCTCCAAGAGGTGCGCACATGCTCAGGGTTGTCCTGGCACCAGGACAAAGCTTGGGCTTCATAGAAGTAGATCAAGGGTTCTCACTAAATCTCTACTGTTATTGTTAACTTGACCTGAGCCCTGTAGTCCTAGACAACAGCCACAGTTAAAAGCCCCCACCTTATAAGATTTGTGGATAACTCCATCTGTACCTGGGACCGAGGGAATATCCTCCCCAGATCTCACTCTTTGCCCCATCAATGAATGATCAGCTGAGCTGCTCAGCCCATGGATCAATCTGGACAAAATGCCCAACAATTTGACTTGTCCAAACCTCAGCCAGGCTTCTCTCTCCCTGGACCTTGGTTTTGACCCTGACCTTTGAGCTTGAGCTATATCAGAACACCGAAGAATGCTCCCAATAGCCCATCTGAGAATCAGCTGACCTCAGAGGAAAGCCTTGGTTGCTCCCCATGTGATGACACCCTCGTTGGTGCCAACACCGCATACTTGCTAGCCATACACCCTCCTCCCTGTAATAGAAAATTCTGCTCTGCCTGGCCTTTGAAATCCTCATAGATGCTAAGGTCAGACCCTGCTCTTGATTGTAATACCCCTACCCTACCTTCATTGCAATAGTCTTTTCAAATAAAGTTGCATTTTGCCTGGGTCCTAGTTTGTTTTTTATTTGACACTAATATTCCTGTTAAAGTCAAACGTAAGGAAAAAGGATAGGGCCCCATACAGTGTCCGCACTCATTTTGGGATTAGCCAGACAGCTGAAATCCTCTTAGGATTCCTTCCTGCCTCATATATCATCAGTAAATGTATATCATCTCTAAGGTTCAGCAAACACTCACCACACAGTGCATGTCTCCACTTCCTTCCCAGAAATCTTCCTTGAGAGCTGATGCCCTTAATTAAGAAAGACTTATACTGCATACCAAAATTGGTTTCTATGAATGTGTGAACATTAATCTCAGTCCATTTTCGAGCTACATGGAGCGAAGTTCCACAGCTATCTTGAAACATAGATGCCAATACTTGAAAGCTGATTTTAGGACTCTCCTTCATGTCCTCTTTATGCAAAACCAGACAGAGCTACCTCTGCCCCTCTCAGTGGATCAAGCACAATAGGATTGACAGTGGTAGTTATTGATAGATTAATGATCTGGATCGTCCTGATCATTCTTCTCTGGATAGACTATAAGTTATCAATGTCACTTTCTTAAAACATTCAAACCTCACAGTACTGGCTCATATTAAACTAATTGTCAACTAAAACTTCCAACTCTTGTGTGTGGATGTTTGGTTCCAAGAAGGCTCTCCAAACCTGGACTTCAGCAATTGACTTTTTGTTGTTTTCTCTGTGAGTCCTGAGAAAAAAAGCCTGTTACGCCCTGTTACATTACCTTTCCTTGGTCTTGATCTAGCATTATAGCCTGTCAGAATTCCTGAGGTCGGGAAGAAAGGAAGATTACAGCACAAAAAATAAGGTGAGGGCTATAAAGAAATCCAGGTGAAATACTGCAAAATGAAGAGGTCTCAAAATAAATGTGGAGGAAGCATTATTTTCAGGGACAAGGTCAAGAGTAAAAGTCACATAAAACTAAACAATTGCTGGGATAAGTGGGGGATGGGGGGCGCGGAGATGCAGAGATACATTCCCCTTGGGTTTGTCCAGTTGTAAGATGGGCAACATGCCATTGAAATACTCATTGTCAAAAGCGAAATATCACTCACCAGAACCATTCATTGTACAAAGCAGAATCTCTCTTGGCAAAGCCATTTGTCTCTTTCATGCCTCCAATATGGATTTTTCAGTCGCTTTATATATGCCAGTCAAGTAGAAGGGAACATAAAAATAAACTGATCTTAACTGTGTTCTCTGTCCCATAAAACTGAGTTATATTTCCACATATTCCCAGCTGGCCGATAATCACTTTCAAGCCTTTTATTTATGAGATGCATCTAGGAAAAGAGTACAAAATACATAAAATTCTTAAGCAGAAGTAAATAGACTAAAAATTATTAGATTTTGTATCATTATTATTACTATAAATTTTTATGTTTCTATTTTAAATTTTCACAGAAGTTAAGGGGATTTTTTAAAATATATTTTTATTGATTTTTAGAGAGGAAGGGAGAGGGAGAGAGAGAGACAGAAACATCAATGATGAGAATCATTGATCGGCTGCCTCCTGCATACCCCCGCAGTGGGGATGGAGCCCACATCTCGGGCATGTGCCCTTGACCAGAATCAAACCCAGAACCCTTCAGTCTGCAGGCCTATGCTCTATCCACTGAGCCAAACCAGCTAGGGCAAGGAGATGTTTTATTTAATGATTGTTCATGTCCAATAAAGTAATAGCAAAAAAAAAAAAATCACTCCAATACATGAATAGAGTTTTCTTTCCAGGCACAATTTGAATAAGCTTGGAGCATCCCTGCACTAAATACATGTATACAGGCCACCCTTTTTATCTGCAGAAACAGCCCGACACTCAGGAACTATGATCTGAAAACAGGTCTTGGGTTTACTTTCCTTCACTGTCATTTTCTTTTCTTATTGGTTTACTCAGTTCATATTTTTAAGTACAGCTTTAATTTATGGTTCCAAATCATCCCCCAAAAGGGAGAAGTTAAGAAGTAGATGAATTCTGGTATTCTCTTATTGCATCTCCATCTGTGATAGGAACAAAGCCCTCCTGTGAAATACAGGGATGGAAGACTATCACACACAAGTCCTGGCCGGTAAGCATACACAATAATTCCATCTCTGACTATAAGTCAAATGTCAGTGCAATTAGTGCAGCCAGCTTCTAAACACTGTGTCCAAAATGTCCTGATTTATGGGCAGAAAGTGCATGTTTATTGAGTGCTCTAAGTTCTATAAATTTGCATCCCAGTGATTGGACAAACACCAATGACTACTTTCTAAGACCTGTCAAGTTATTAAATTCATTGCAAAAATCAATATTGTCTTGGCATTAATACACTTGAATAAAACAAGAATTTTTAGTAGAAATCACATTAAATACTCCCTAGTTTCCTTCTTCTGAATCATTAAACAGAAATGTGTTAAAGTTCATCTACCTGGCACAGGTTTTTCTATTTAGAATTATCAGAACTGGCTCCAGTTCAATTTGCACATGAAAACACCAAGATCTAGAGATGATAAGGATTTTATCTAGAAGAAATGAGTATCCTCCTGTGCTACATTTCAAAGCACTTTTGTGTTTGATACAAAACCTATCTGAAGTAACTTCCTGCCCATTCCCTTGATACAGACAAGACTAGAAACTCTGTGCTTTTACTTTTGGCAATTAGAACTTTATTTTCCTAACTCAGAGTCCTTGCACATTTGTTAGTTTATATCTTTGGTTAGGAGAGTGTTTTAACTGCAACAAATATCTGTCGTCTGATTTTGATTGTCATCCTTGGGCATCTCTCCCAGAGCTGTGAGTTTGTTAGTGAGATTAACTGCCTAAAAAGTAAAGAATCACTCCGAGTCCAGGGTTTATGAGAAGGCACGTTTCCTTGAGGGGGACATGAAGAACTCTCAGATGAAACAGCAGAATTCAAGAGCAGTGGTCCTATTTAGGACCCTGTTTCCAGGTCTAACCCTTGAGCTTAACTTAACATCTCTCAGAGACTAAGGGTCTTTATCTATAAAATGAAGGCTTGGGACATGTTCCCTTAAATGTCCCTGACAGTCCTAACACTCTACAGACTTAACCTGAGAAGTGACTTCACTCTTAGCTTCAACACAGCCATGGATTTGCCCCAAGAAGGAGCAGATGGGAGACAGACACAGCCTGGCACCACTTCTCACGTAGGATATGAGGCAATCCTGTAACAATATGGCATATGGGTGAAGCCAAACGATTAATAAGGCTTAGGAAAGATAATGGAGAGCTATGATGTGGGCAATAAATGGAATAACCACAAAAATCTAGTTCATTTAAATCCATCCATATCATTTTATTAAAAACTAGTGACTCAGTGCATGGATTCATGCACATTGAAAGGAAATTACTTAGAAGGTGGCCTGTGGGGTGGGACTAGGCAGGGCGGACCAAACACACCCTGGAGCTAACCTCTCTCGGTCCCTCCCTGGCCGGCCACACCTGGGGTGGTGCTGTGGCTCAAAGAGCATCTTTAGATTGAGCGGGGTCCCTCTGGCCAAAACCAGCTCTCCAACATCTCCCAGCATCCCGGAGTGCAAGAGGGCACTCTACAAAGTTCCTGTGGTACAAGGTGTGGACTGCAAACGCAAGTGTGCAGTAAACCAGATTCAGGGCTGACAGTGACCCAGCAACAACATAACCCATGGCAAAAGGTGGAATTGTGCAGCCCCGAGAGGAATTGGTGTCCCTCCTCTCTGGTTTCCCGATGCATCACCCAAGAACCACCACTGCCAAGTCACTGCAGCTTGGCAGCTCCTGCATTGAGCATCTGCCCCCTGGTGGTCAGTGCGCATCATAGCTACCAGTTGGACAGATGCTTAGCATATTAACCTTTTATATATATAGACTAGAGGTCCGGTACACAAAATTCGTGCATGAGGGGGGTCCCTCAGCCCGGCCTGCAACGACACCAGCATCCCACGCCCTGACCTCTGGCCAGAGGCCCCTCCCTCCCTCCACATGGCCGGGGCACAGGACGCTGGGCTCACGTCACCAGGGTAATGCCAGCCCAGCGTCCTGTCCTGGCAGCTATGGGCGCCGCCATCTTTGTGACAGAGGGATGGTTAATTTGCATATTACCCTTTTATTAGATAGGATATCTATTTTGCCCATGTTCTTGCTGAATGAAGAGAGGTAATTAGGAGCAAATTAGATAGTGGAACTAATAGGCAATCACTCAATACACAGAATATATGCACAGTCAGAAGGAAATTGAACCCAGTAAAATACAGTCTAACTTGATGACATGAGCATATAAGCATAGAATATATCTGACTTAAGCCATCTTAATGAAGAAACAGGATATGAATTACCATGGTATATCTATGGGGAATGAATGCATTGGTGGCATAAAAACCTAACTTATTTATTATATTAATACAAAAAAAGTATTTTGAAACACTTCATTTCCACCCATAAGAACTATCCAAATTAACCAAAATGTAGCTCAGGTAGGTATATGTGAGCATAGCCTTCAGTGACTGCCCAAGGGGGAGTTTCACCCTCAGCATTGGGGTGAGGTAGGAGCAAGAATGAGCTCCTGTTCCAATTGTAAATCATGAGATGCTAAAAAAATCACATTGGTCCTTTCCTTGGTTTTATAAGGGACATTATTACATTTACCCTTATTGCTTCTCAATATTGTTATAGTCTTTGATACCTTAAGTATTTATAACATTGAGGTAAAAATCCAACTGCAGACAGCAACTGGTATTTCTAGGTATTTGTCTAAACCAGGGGTGGGGAACATCCAGCCTGCAGGCTATATAATGCCAGTGAAATCATTTGGTCTGGCCCTGCCAAGGTAACCGCAGGTAGGAATCCAAATTCAATAAATATAGGAGCTTTTTTCATAGCAACATAAATTTATATTAAGTGAATGATGTTATTTCTGCCAAATGGCCCTTGGCAGAAAAGAGGTTCCTCACCCCTGGCTCTAAAAAGTCTCCCTATACATTATCCCAACCCAACCCTCATTCCCTGTGTCCTGGATTACTTCCTGTGTCCTAAAGAATGGGTGTTTTTAATACTGATAAAGCCTAATTCATTAATGTTTTTGTCTCTATTGTTTGGCCTTTTTTGTTTTTGTTTTAGTTTTGGTTTTCTTTAGCCTTTTCTGTCCTATTTAATAAGTTTTTGTTAACCCATATTTACAAATCTTTCTCTCAGAAGTTTATAGTTTTCTATAAACTTGGTCTATGTTGATTTTTTTATGTGTGCCAGTTTGGGGCCAAGGTTCACTTTTGTGCACCTGGATCTCCAACTGCTTCAGGACCATTTGGCATCACTGTTGAGAATCAACTGCACATGCATGTTTGGGTCAATTTCTGGACTCTTCATGCTATTCCCCTGATCCATACCTCTATCCTTGATTCAGAACCACTCTGTCTTAATTACTATATTAGTTTTATTAGAAAACTTTAAATCTGAGCATCTGAAACATCCAACATGTTTCTTCTTTTCAAAATTGTTTTGGCTGTTCTTGGTCATTTATAAATTTCCAGAATAAAAGATCCTGCTAGGATTTTGATTGATTTTGTTATTCTATAGATCAATTGGGGGGAAATTGATGTAACAATATCAAGTCTTTCAATGTATGAGTGTAGTATGTCTCTCCATTTGTTCAAGTGATCTTTAATTTGTCTCATCAAAGTTTTGTATTTTTCAGTATACAAAACTTGCTTCTATTTAACATTACTTCACAATTTTAGTAAATGGCATTTTTTTTTCTATTTACAAGTGCTCATGGCTAGCATTGATTTTTGAACATTGACCTCTCTCTGCAATCTTGCTAGACTTACTTAATAGTTATAGTAGTTTTCTTATAGAGGCTTTGGTATTGCCTACACAGTATATCATGTGATGTGTAAGTATAAGCATAGTTTTATTTATTATTTCAAATATGTTAGCCCTTTATTTTATTTTCTTGCTTTATTATACTGGTATGAATTTCTATGTCAACTTTCCCAGGTAACATTGCCCAGCTATTCAATTAAATATTCACCTAGATATTGCTATGAAGGTATTTTGTAGGTGTAGTTAGCATTTAAAATTACTTTAAGTAAAGGAGATTGCTCTCAATAATATGGGTGGTCTTTATCTAATCAGTTGAGAATTATAAGAACAGCACTGAGATTTTCTGGAAAAGAAAACAACCAAAATCTCAGGCACAGACCACAGTACAGTGATTACCAGAGGGAAAAGAGGATGAGGGGGGAGTAGTAAAGGGTAAAGGGGGTCAAATATATGGTGATGGGAGGAGATTTGACTCTGGGTGCTAAACACACAATACAATAAACAAATGATGTATTATAGAATTGCACACTTAAAAGATATATATTTTATTAATCAATGTTATCCAATAAATTTAATTTAAAATTAAAAATAAATAAATAAATGCCAACAAACAAAAAATGGCAGCATTAAATCCTTCCCTAGAGTTTCCATTGCTGACCTGACCTACAGATTTCAGTCTTGCTCAGCAGACTGCATATCACGTAGCCTGTTCCTGTAAATACACTGATAGGACTGGCTAGAATCTCCTGTACAATGCTAAATACAAGTTCTCATATTCTAAAGCAGTCTGTCCTTCAACATTAAGGAATAATGGGATAATATTTGTGTGCTGATTTGCCCAAGGATGCTGCCCAAGAGACAGATCTTACTATTGGAATAATCAGGATCTCTCAATAGGCTTCACCCTCCTACACTTTGAAGTGACAGAAGGACCAGCTGATGCCAGCTGGCCCCTCACACATAACAGGGGGTGAAGATTCATTGAATGCGCATAAGGGAGAGTGAAGAGGGCTGCTCATTTAATGTATTGTTAGGGACAAGAGGAGAAAGATTAATTACCTTAGGTCTCACTGCCCTGGAGGGACTGAGAGAAATGCATGTATTTCTTCTCTGATAAGAAATAGTATTTGTTGCCCTAGCTGGTATTGGTCAAGTGTCATCCCAGGCACTGAGAGGTCACCAGTTCCATTCCAGATCAGGGCACATGCCTGAGTTGTGAGCTCTCTCTCCATCTCCCTTCTCTCTCTCTAAAATCAATAAAAACATTTTTTAAAGAAATAGTATTTGTTCCAGGCATTCATCAAATAAAAGCCACTCAATAATTATTCATTAAGATGTTTTAAAAAGGTTAGTGCCATACCAAAAATAAATAGGCCTGGAGACTGTCCATGAGAACACTCTGTCTGGGCAGAGCTAGACATACAATCAAATACATAGTCAATGATAGAGCTATTTATATAAAGGTAAGTTATATTACAAAGTCAGGCACACATTTCCCCCCAATTAGAATTCACATTTCTTTTAGGCTGTGAGTTAGACTTCAATCGTGACAGATTTAAGTGGAAATCTGTTATAGTATGAGATGACATGAAATGTATTTATTGACATTTCAAATTACACCATTTTCAATGAGAAAGGTATCTAATTTTGAGCTACTAAAACAGCATGCTATAGTCATATATTTCTTGCTGAATAGTAATCATTCAGAGAAACATGATTCTTATTTATAGCAGCATCTAAGACAGGAGTGCCATGTACCAAAAAAATGATGTTAAATAGACAAAAATTTGCCATCCTGATTATTAACATGCTGCACTTCTGGATTAAAATGCTAAAAAATCCGATGATAGTTCTGCATTTAATAATTGTGCCAGCTCAATAAAAAAAATACAAAATCATTATCTCCTGACATTAATGAAGTCAACTTTTCAAGCACAATTTGAATAGGCAATTGAACAACGGGACTCAAAAATGCATTAAAACCAGGTCAGCTGCTCAGTATTTCCAACAATATGTCCACAATTCCATGAAGGGTAATCTTAAACCATTTTTCAGAACAGCCTGTACATCTTTATCTTAAAATTCCAAATGTTTCAACAATAGACAATTGTTAAGAGCTAGACAATTATTTTCAGCACCCATTGATTAATGACTTAGTCTGTGACACAGGGAGAAACTGTAGAACAAAGGAGTCCATTATAATAATGCACAGGCATTAAACCGTCTTCATTAATAGAATCTTCTGAATTCCGTTTAGCATAAAACCAAGCATGCCATAAAGAAAGTGGAGAGGTGAGAATTTTAAATATATTCTGAAAACTTGCTCGATGAAAAAGAAGATTAAATAATGTTACTGCCCTCTATTAAAATTCTTTCTCTCTCACAAATACACACACAATTAACCAATAAAATTTATCAACTGCATTTTTAACACCACAAGATATTGATAATACTCTTAAATTTATATGCTCACAGTGGTTATATTGGCATTCAGGAGACCAGTATTTTGTGTAATTACAATCTCTTGAATAACAAATGCAACCATAACAATCCTGATTTTGCCTATCTCATTTCAGAAACCTTGTGCATTGGGTAATTTATGTAATCAGAGGCGGGAAGACGTGGTTTCAGAAAACAAGATGGTTTTTCAAATGTTGTTTAGTCAATAAAATTGCAGTTCATGACAGAACTGTTGCAAAAGCTATGATGATTATCGTATCATTTAACTTTTCCCAGAGCCTCATTAGTTCAATAGCTCGGTTCACCATCAAATTTACTTGTTCACAGGCCAGTAGCTTTGCTTCTCTCACAGTGACTATAAGGACCACGTTTCTGGGGAAGCCAAACAGAGCAGCTTCAGTACTCTTTGTACCTAACATTTGGGGGACTCCCTGGGGCTGGCCCCTTTCCCTGATTCCATTCTGTTTTCACACTGGGGCCATATTACAGGCGAAGACACCAAGGATCAAAGAACTTAAAGTTGTCCCAGGCCAGGGCTTTTTATGTGGCTGCTCCAAAGTTTGAAAGTCTCTAAGTGGCTTATATATGTAACTTGTTACTTTCCTATTAAGTGGCACTGGTCCAGGCCATGGCAATTTTGAGTTTCCCTATCATCATTGTATTCATTTGGGTCAGGTGTCTTAATGCTTCAAGTGATTTCATCTTAGTTGCAACTAAGATCTTCTGGGGAGCGTGGCAGGTCCTCAAAAATTCCACTTCCTGTACCAGCTGCAGCCAAGGGCACTGGTGGCAGACGGCAGGAGTTATGGACTGTCTCCTCAGAGGGTAACACTGAGGTCAGAGGACAGGCTTTCTTGCCACAGTCTTTGTTCTCTCCACCTCGTCAGGCTGACTCTCAGGAAGGCACTGAGCCTTTCAGTTCATTTTTTGTCACCTACAAAAGGCACAAAAGTATTTCCTATGATGAGTCAATTAGAGATGCACTCAGCTGCAAGAAACAATACTTACATGAGTAAAATATATTGAAATTTTATATAGATGAGAAATGAAAACTCTTCATTGTTATAGGTGACAAAAGGACTGGAGATCTGCACTGCTCAGGGTGCTGGCATCTCACTGAGTCATGGGAACCTGTCTTTTACATCTTTCTGCCCTACTGTTCTTATTGCTGGCTCTCTGTCCTCCTGCTAATATCATCTTAGGGCTGTCAGACTCCTTGGGCTGAAGCAAGGAAGCTGGGGTCCCGGCAGCATGGCAATCTATCCTTTTGTCCCTTTTCTTAGGAAGCAAACAGCCCTTCCTGGAACCCCTCTCCCCGTCCCCCAGCAGAATTTGGATAAAATTGAGATAAGGAACCTCATTTTATTTCCAAGGAGGCTCTCCTGTTCTCAAGGAATTTCTTCAAGGGGCAGGGGTGGCTGTGGACCTGTGTGCCCCAGAAAGCATTTAAAAATGTCTGGTGCTGACTTTAAAACTATGTGATGATGCCACAGATTTTATACGTTGGCAGGAGAGGTTTTTTTTGTTTGTTTTTTTTGTTGTTGTTGTTGTTTTTTAAATATATTTTATTGATATTTTTACAGAGAGGAAGGGAGAGGGATAGAAAGCCAGAAACATCGATGAGAGAGAAACATCGATCAGCTGCCCCCTGCACACCCCCCACTGGGGATGCGCTCGCAGCCAAGGTACATGCCCCTGACCGGAATCGAACCCGGGACCCTTCAGTCCGCAGGCCGACGCTGTATCCACTGAGCCAAACCGGCTTCGGCTGGCAGGAGAGTTTTGAGGAAGTTTGGACAAGGAATTTTCAGGTGTCTGTGCAGCCACAACATATAAGTAAACACCTCTGTATTGTGGAAGCCTGTGTAGGCACTTACGATGGAAACACCTTACACTGAGACACCTCTGAGGTTGTAGGTGAGGTACAGGGTTATGGATGGACAGAAAATAGCGGGGGCTGGGCTCATTTATAAGGAGAGTTTGAGGAGGAAAGGATCGAAGAGAAAACGCATACTCAGCACCAGCTCAGGCTATGGAGCCTGCTCTTAGAAAGCACAGTGTAACTTTGCAACTCCCTTCGCTTGTCCAGACTCAGAACAGTTCGTGAGGCTTCCACCAGCAGCACACACACACAGCCACATGCTACTTTGGAGCCAACATCCCGTCTGCCTGTCCAAGGGGCTCCACGTCCCAGCGTGAACAGGAGCCAGTCAGGCTGTTGTACTCGCAAGTGAAGTTAGGTTAGCTCATCACAGACCCAGAAGTGACCATGTGCACAGAAAGGCAGTCTCTGAGCATAGGGTGTGACACAGGAAAACCAGGCCAATTGCAGTGGACTCTGAGGTCAGCCAGTGAGATTCAAACTTTACATAAAGAATTGGCAGTTTTAGGGTTTTGTGACAGCACACATGCATTGATTTACTGGACATGTACAAACATTTGCAGCTTATTCTGTTGTCTAACAAACAAACCAATGCAAGAGCAACCAAAGAATCTTGGCAAGGCAGAAAATTGAACTTCTGAAAGTAACTCCATAAGTAGAGGTCGCAAACATGTGTGTGTACAAATATATATAAATGCAGATATTCATACATATATATAAACATATAGATATGAAGCAATTTCTAAATAAGTCAGGTCTGCAGATGGTTTTAAAGTCCTCAGGTTTTGAGAGGTAATGTTGCTGCAATGTCTGTTTTCCCATCGTATTCTGGGCCACTTTTTACATATTTCAATCTTTTGGATATCAGCTTCTACTCAAGCTCACCTGCTCTGACCTTGAGGTTAATGATACAGAATGCATTCCTATATAATAAAGAGGTAATATGCAAATTAACCTTCACACCCTCAAAAGATGGCTGCCTATGACTAGGCCGGCAGGGGGGTTAGGGAGTGACGACCAACCACTAAACAAGCAGGCTGCGTGGGGTGACCAGGCCGGCAGGTGGGTTAGTGAGGGATGATTGAACGACTGAACAGCAGGCTGCGTGGGGCCACCAGGCCAGCAGGGGGGGCAGTTGGGGGTGACCAGGCTGGCAGGGAGGGGACAGTTGGGGGTGACCTGGCCAGCAGTGGGGAGCAGTTATGGGCGATCAGGCCGGCACGCAGAGGCAGTGAGAGGTGATCAGGCTGGCAGGGGAGGCGCAGTTAGAGGCAACCAGACAGGCAGGCAGGTGAGTGATTAGGAGCCAGCAGTCCAGGATTGTGAGAGGGATGTTCGACTGCTGGTTTAGGCCCAATCCCCGGGATCAGGCCTAAACCGGCAGTCGGACATCCCCCAAGGGGTCCCGGATTGGAGCGGGTGCAGGCTGGGCTGAGGGGACCCTCCCCCCATGCACAAATTTCATGCCCTGGGCCTCTAGTTAATTCATAAGGTTTTCTAGACTTGAAAGCCTGTTGGACACAAGGCTGCCTTTGTTGGTCTGTTTAAGACAACACTCCAGTCCTAGTTCTCTGGGCAAAAGGAACTAAGACTCCCAAGCAGGCCTGGCCAAGGAGAAGCCATTTACTGTCCTCTGTGAAATACAGGAAACAATGTTCAATGAAAATATGCAGGGTAAAAAGTGGGGGTGGAAGGGGGACAGGGAATGGAGGAAAGCAGGAAAGTGAGGCAAATATATCAGGTTTCAGATGAAAAGTTACATGCATCTTAACCCCTGGCGCCAGCAAAGCCCTGAGTGAAGGATTTTTTTATTCTAATTATTGTTTAAAGTATTACAAATAGTAATACATATGTCTCCTTTTTCCCCCATTTACCTCCCCTGACCTCCCCACCTCCACACCCCAGCATATGCCCTCACCCCCCCAGTGTCTGTGTCCGTTGGTTATGCTCATATGCATGCATACAAGTCCTTTGGTTGATCTCTTAAACGCCCCCCTCCAAACCCTCCCCTGCCTTCCCACTGAAGTTTGATAGTCTGTTTCATGCTTCTTTGTCTCTGTATCTATTTTTGTTCATAGGTTTATGATGTTCTTTATATTCCACAAATGAGTGAGATCATCTGATACTTATCTTTCTCTGACTGGCTTATTTCGCTTAGCATAATGCTCTCCAGTTCCATCCATACTGTTGCAAAAGGTAAGAATTCCTTCTTTCTTACAGCAGCGTAGTATTCCATTGTGTAGATGTACCACAGTTTTCTAATCCTCTCATCTGCTGATGGGCACTTAGGCTGTTTCCAAATCTTAGCTATTGTGCTGCTATGAACATAGGGGTCCATATATCCTTTCTGATTGGTGTTTCTGATTTCTTGGGATATATTCCTAGAAGTGGGATTACTGGGCCAAATGGAAGTTCCATTTTTAAATTTCTGAGGAAACGCCATACTGTTTTTCACAGTGGCTGCACCAGTCTGCATTTCCACCAGTAGCGCACAAGGGTTCCTTTCTCTCCACATCCTCTCCAGCACTTGTTGTTTGTTGATTTGTTGATGATAGCCATCCTGACAGGTGTGAGATGGTACCTCATTGTTGTTTTGATTTGCATCTCTCCGATGATTAGTGTCTTTGAGAATGTTTTCATATGTCTCTCGGCTTTCTGTATGTCCTCTTTCAAAAAGTGTCTATTTAGGACCTTTGTCCATTTTTTGATTGGATTGTTTATCTTCCTTTTGTTAAGTTGTAGGAGTTTCCTATAAATTTTGGAGATTAAACTTTTATCAGAGATAACATTGGCAAATATGTTCTCCCATGCAGTGGGCTTTCTTGTTTCGCTGATGGTTTCTTTTGCTGTGCAGAAGCTTTTTATTTTGATGTAGTCCCATTTGTTTATTTTCTCCTTAGTTTCCATTGCTCTAGGAGCTGTATCAGTAAAGATATTGCTACGACATATGTCTACTATTTTGTTATTTATGGTTTCTTCTAAGATTTTATTATTTCTCATCTTACATTTAAGTCCTTTAGCCATTTTGAGTTTGTTTTTGTCTATGGTGTAAGTTAGTGGTCTAGATTCATGTTTTTGCATGTATCTGTCCAATTTTCCCAACACCATTTATTGAAGAGACTGTCTTGACTCCATTGTATTCTCTTGCCTCCTTTGTCAAATATTAATTGAATATAATGGCTTGGGTTGATTTCTGGGTTCTCTGTTATGTTCCACTGGTCTATATGTCTGTTCTTGTGCCAGTATCAGGCAGTTTTGAGAACAGTGACTTTGTAGTATAGCTTGATATCTGGTATTGTGGTCTCTCCAACTCTGTTCTTCTTTCTCAAGATTGCTGCAGCCATTTAGGGTCTGTTGTAGGTCTTTGAAGTATGCCGTTGGTATTTTAATGGGGATTGCATTGAATTTATAGATTGCTTTGGGTAGTATGGACACTTTAATGATGTTGATTCTACCAATCCATGAACATGCATATTCTTCCATTTGTTTATGTCATCCTCTATCTCTTTTTTCAGTGTCCTGTAATTTTCTGAATACAGGTCCTTTACCTCCTTAGTTAAATTTCTTCCTAGGTATATTAATTTTTTTGTTGCAATAGTAAATAAGATTTTTTTTTTAGTTTCTCTTTCTGTGAGTTCATTATTGGTGAAGGATGTTTTTGCAAGTTGCTCTGTCTCTGCTGGCTCATCTCTAAACAAGGACAGCGGTGGCCCACACCTCCCTCCAGCAAGTGTGTGTTCTATTAGCAACACTACAAAGGCTCTGTTTCTCTCGCCTTGGGGCTTTTCAATAAAACACCTCCTTATTTGTGGGTTCCCTTTGCCACCCCATCCACTCACTGCAATATTGCACAGAGTTGTCACTTGCTTTAGAAATGTCTCTCAAAAGAAGATGTCACCCTGCCCTAGCCGATTTGGCTCAGTGGATAGAGCAGCAACCCAAGGACTTAGGGGTCTCAGGTTCAATTCCGGTCAAGGGCATGTACCTCGGTTGAAGGCTCAATCCCCGACTATGATCAGAGCGCATGCAGAAGGCACCCCCAATCAATGTGTCTCTCTCACATCAATGTTTCTCTTGGTGTGTTTCTCCCCTTCTTTCCACTGTCTCTAAAAATCAGTGGAAAAATATCCTCAGGTAAGGATTAACAAAATAAACAAACAGAAGACATCACCTTGTTTTGTGCATGTTTAGATTGCTCCACCACTTAGGATCTATGATGTCACTGGAAGGTGATGAATCATCTCACCGAGTGTGTGATGCTGGCTTCACTGGCCACACAGAGAGGACAGGTCTGCGTCTGTCTATGGTGCCCACTGCAACCTCACCACCGAGCGCTACTCAAAGGAGGGGAGCTAATTTAGAGTGTTGTGCAGATTGAATAAAGTTGACTCAAGGTAGCTGTGTTCTAAAAGTTGGTCACAAACACTGAATTTGCCAGTACTGAGCCATTGTTCCCAGGGAAAATACAGCCTTAGGTTCCTGTGAGCTTCTGGTCACATTCTCATCAACCAATACATTTCTCACTTTGCTCTATGTGTGTTTCCATTTAAAGGTACTTTTCTTCAATACGTATCATTGAGCCATTCACATTGTACTTACTGCTGACAGCACTGTAACTCATGCTTGAACAAAACTTACTTAACCCAGTTATTTTCTCCACAAGGCATATCACAGCCTTCTCACACTCAGTACAGCAGACAGCATTTCAGCAAGAGGCGTGAGGTCCTTTAAACAGTGAAATCAGCCCTAGCTGGTTTGGCTCAGTGGATAGAGCTGTGGCCTGCGGACTAAAGGGTCCTGGGTTCAATTCCAGTTGCAGGCTCCTCCCCGGCCCAGGCCCTGGTGGGGGCACATGTAGAAGGCAACCAATCGATGTATTTCTCTCACATCGATATTTCTCTGTCTTTCCCTCTCTCTTTCACTCTCTCTAAAAAAAAAAAAAAAAAAAAAAAAAAAAAAAAAAAAAAAAATCAATGGAAAAATATTCTTGGTTGAGGATTAAAATAAACGAATAAATAAATAAATAAATAAATAAATAAATAAACAAACAAACAAACAAACAAAAAATGAAATCACCAACAAAAAATGCAAAAGGGGCCTTTCTTTACAGTTTGAAACAAGAAGACAGAGCTCTGCCCTGTTGGAGCTCAGCGGGGAAAGCATCCTGCATCTGAGAGCAAGGAAGACCTTGTGGAGAAGAGTCACACAGCAGACATGTGATGTGATCGGGAATCTCTAGGGCTGTTACTGTGCATAACCTCGCCAAAGACAACTAACCCAGGCTTCCTAGCTTGGGCCAAATGTCTACTCCAGTTCATCAACCCTAGGGATCTCCTGTTCGGAGCATAGGAAATCAGCAGTTCTAGGAGTTAGGTGCCCAAGATATGGAGATTCCAGGAAAATGGGAAGCAGATAGAAATAAATTCCTTAAAATAAAAGGAGTACCTCAGAGAGAATTTTGAAGTGAATGATCATCCTTGTGTTCAAAATGGTCAACAAATCTTCTCCTGAAATTTTATCTATGGCTTCTGTACAAAATAAAATACAAAATCTTTAACCCTGTACTGCCAGTGTGAGTCAGTGGTTGAATGTCAACCCATGCACCAAAAGGTCAGGACACATGCCTGGGTTGCGGGCTTGATCCCTGGTGAAGGGCATGCAGGAGGCAGCTGATCGATGTTCTGTCTCATCAATGTTTCTATCTCTCTCTCTCCCTTTCCCTTCCTCTCTCTCAAAAGAAAAATTAATAAAAATATGTTTTAAAAAATCTTTATCCTTCTATTGAAATCCTTTGATAACTCCTCTCAGCCTATCTAGCCATATCTCCTCCTATTTCTTATATTCTGTGTAAGCCAGAATGACTTCTCCAGAATCCTGGAAAACAAAAATCATTCCTGGCCCTCTACCTTTCTGCCTGAAATCTCTCTTTAGTCTCCAAACACATATAAATCTGTAGCACCAAGTAAAGCCATTTTTCTGTAGAGAGGTTATCATATGCTCAATAAACATTTACTAGATGAATGAAAATACACCTACTACATGAAGAATTCTCAGACTGCTCTAGTCATGTCTGTTCATTTATCATCACTTCTTATTTATATTAAAACTACCAGAACTGCCAAAACCGGTTTGGCTCAGTGGATAGAGCGTCAGCCTGTGGACTGAAAGGTCCCAGGTTCGATTCCGGTCAAGGGCACGTAACTTGGTTGCGGGCACATCCCCAGTAGGAGGTGTGCAAGAGGCAGCTGATCGATGTTTCTCTCTCATCCTCTCTCATCGATGTTTCTAACTCTCTATCTTTCTTCCTTCCTCTCTGTAAAAAATCAATAAAATATATTTTTTAAAAAAAACTACCAGAACTTACTCTAAGGTTATTGTGAATTATTATTTAGTTAACTTCTCTTATGTAGGCTCTCATCATCTTCCACACAAGGTTAAACAGCTTTTGTTGAGTCATCATGATGCTCATATTCCCCCACAAAGCACTTTGCATGCACCTTACCTGTAGCAGGTCCTTGGGTGTTTCTTGATTGACTATCCTTCTTTCCTTCTTTAATCCTGATTTACATCACTGATAACTCATCCTTGGTAACTGAAAACTCTCAGAAACCTATTCCACCTTTCTACCCTGAAGGTAATTGCCTCTCATTTTCTTACTTTAAAACTTTATTACTATGACTAAGTTTTAGATTCAGCGTGTTAATCTTCAATTTCTTTTTACTCAACCAGTCATAATAGTTATTATAATGCTTTTCAAATATATTTTCTAAACAGTATGATGCTACTTCCATTCATTTGTGAGGACTTTTTAAAATTATTTCCTTAGCACATAATAAAACTACTTTTATATTCTAAAGCCAAATTCTGTGGCACACTGTCTCAGCTCTTCCCTGGGATCTCCATATCTGGGCACCTAACCCCTAAAACTGTGGATTTACAGCCACCTGTAGAGAAGTCATCTTCACAGGGTGATTTGTCTATGAATCTTGTTCCCCTTTATGACACCCTTGGGAATAGATTCCATCTCAAATATCTTCGCTTCATTTTTCTAACAATCTATTTTTTATAAGATCATTCTAAGGCAAAGCGAAAGTATTTCCTATGATGCAGGGGAGGTTTTGTGGATACCGAAAGGCAGAAGACCCATCTCCTTTATCAGCCAGGGACTGGGCTGCTCTGCAGTGCCCCCTGGTGGCTGCTCTGTGCACTGGACTCCATCCTGATCATCCCAGGCACTTATTTTGCCGGGGTGTGTGTGTACTTGGAGGGGATAGGTAAAAAATAGATTTTAGGATTCGTTACAAAACATGAAAAGCATGACTCTTTAAAAACTGATACCTCCTCTCCCTCCCAGAACCCAATAACAGAAAATAGGCATCTTTGAGACTTATAATCAGATGATCTTGAACCAAACTGCTTGGTCGGGCAGTAAATTGGGAAGTGAGGGATGTTGGGGAAACACTGGATGTCCATTTGAGAAAAACTCTCTTGCACTACTCCAAGGAGAAGATAAAGTATGTTGTAACCATTAGAACACATTCATTCCTAAGAGCAGGTAAAACAGTTAACATGTTGCATGCATGCTACGATTAACCTTAAGGTCCAGAGCAA
Source organism: Plecotus auritus (assembly GCF_963455305.1). Lineage (NCBI taxonomy): Eukaryota > Metazoa > Chordata > Mammalia > Chiroptera > Vespertilionidae > Plecotus > Plecotus auritus. Next base: position 164,793,410 of record NC_137770.1, read on the forward strand.
TGGAGTTCACTTCTGACACATGAAAACCGGCCCTTTTTGTTTCTGCTTCTTCCTTTCTTTTGTCCTGTTGTTTTCTGGCTGTGTTAGTTTTATTGTCTTGTGTTCCTCTTTCTGAAAACGCTGGCATCTGAGATCAGACCCAAAGGCTGCAGCATCCTGTAATCCAGCCGAGCCCTCTCCGTGCACGAGGGCCCTTCTGCAAGGAGCTGAGGTGATTAACTCCCTGCACGCTGGCTGGTGATGAAGAATATGGTGTCCCAGGAGAAGAAGGGCAGCTGGAGAAGCAAGATCAGAAGAACTCTTGCCTCTTCATTGCCTACTCAGGGCTTCGATAAAATCTGTGTTTCAGAGATAAAAGGTGGGTTTATCTCCCTCTTCCATGAATAAGGAGATAATGGGAACTTGAGTGTCACTGCAATCTCGGTTCAACCCCCATCCCGACCCAGAAGTCTGCCCTGCTGGCTCTTTTCCAGCCGGGTCTTCCCATTTCAGGCCGTCCTCTGGCAGGATAACCACGCTGACCCTGGCAGCTCACTGCACTCAGCACAAGCAAACATGGCTTGAATTATTGGTCTCCTGCAGCATAACGATTCCATTGTATGACCCCTGTGTTCTGCAAAATACAGTAGATCTGTAATTGCCCATGCTTCCTAACCCATGAATTACACTTGGCAGAGGTCAGCATTAGCTGGATGGCCTTTGCCTGGTACTCAGAGAGGGAATATCGCTTCTCTGGCTCGGTTGATGAAATGTTAAATAGCGTCAATGATGGCCATGTATCTGTGACCTGGAAAAGAAAACTATCTTTATGCTGTCTTTGTTTTTAGCAGTATAACAGAGCTGAAATGAATAGTATTCGTTGCACACCCTTGGCTAAGGAAGAGATACATGTAAAATACCAAAAACTATTTTTTTCTGAGAGCATGATTCCTGGCAACTTAGCTTATGATGCATTTCATGAGACACAGATGATGCAAGAATCCAAAAAAACTTTAGTCATCATTCTTATGTAACTGCACATGAGGGAGAAAGATTGGAAAGTATATTGATACAAGCAAAAATCCTCTTGCAATGACATATCTCTAGTCAGACACCTGAATTTCATTTTGAATCTTTGTTTTTTCTAGAGAACATTTGAATTGATGACTTGTCAGGAAAACAACAGAAAGGTTAGAAAAACCTAAACTTTAATATATCTAAATATGTATAAAGCCCACTGCAAAATTTACAGAAATTATTTAAGTTTAAAGATTTGAACTAATTTTAAATATGGAAAGATTTAAAAGTTATATTTTTTACATTTTTTCCTGCTTTTACAAAAAAAAAACTTTTAAATATAGAGTAAGTAAAAGTAAAAACATAATAGAAATGTGAAACAACCCTATTAGATATGCCAGTAATGAAAACTTCTATTTTGAGTTTGGAGAAAATATTTAAACATAGTTGACATCAAATCCCAGGGGGATTTCTTTCACAAACCGCAGAAATTGTAATATATAACAGTATTGGTTGGAAGCATTTGGCTTTTATAGAGATGTGGATTTTTTGTTTTTCTTCACTGCCATTTTTAGAAAGCTGCCTTGTCCCCTGGGACATCATGTGGAGAGGTGCTCTGGCTGTCACATGGTGAGCTTTTCATAAGGAAGAGGCTCAGATGCATTTGAAAGCCAGGGAGAGGGGGGATCCCAATGACCTGCTCAGTAGCCAAAGCAGTTCACTTAACCATTTATGTCCCAAGGGGTAAGCTTGGTGACACCATCTGTCCTTGGGATTTCTCTTAATAGACAATTAAAATAACTACAGTGTTTTCTTCCCTTATATCAATAACAAGCATATGTCTCCCCCCATGTACATACATGCACACACACACACCCACACACACACACACACACACACATACTTTACAATCCGGTGCTAAAGATAAGTGTGCCCTGAAGGACTTCCCAGCACACGTCCTGCCCTACTTTCTTCTCTGGACATCTGATACCCTCCCGAACACCTTTTTCACCTAACACATTCTACTAAAATCATTGTTTTGTCTTCAGTACTGAACATGCATTGGAGGCAAATACCATAGTTAAGTCAGTTTTATATCATACCACTGTTAAGTCAAGTTTAAGAGTACATGCAATGATGAAGAGGGTCTCCACCAGTTAAGGTTTCTGAATGCACAACTGTTGAATGAATGAATGACCCCCCTGGGAAGAAGACCCCCCCATATCCATACTTTGTGATACAGCTGCTGTTTCCAGGGATTTCTGAGTGGATCATTTCTGCTAGCCCTTGTGTTCAGACCTTGACTCTTGAATGAGACACCAATTGAGGAGCATAATGAATCCTAAAAAGATTAACTGGTCACAATGCTTTGGTAACAGTTGCTCCAGTTCATTCTAATTCTATTTAATTGCGGTAAGAGATTACCTTTATTTTGAGTTTCCAGCTAGTTGAAACTGAGAATGATTCTAAAATGACTAGTCAATTGTCTCAGTATGCTAAAACTTCCAGTACACTTGTCTTTCCAGTTTGATAAACATGGCTTCTGGATGTTCAGAAGTAACTTTTCCTGCATGTATGGTGAGGAACAGTGGTTCGATGTTCACTCACCTATGAAGCCTTCAAAACAGATGCTTGGGCCCCACCCTCAGAGATTTGGATTGCTGTCTTATGTGGATGCATTAACACCATAGTAAGTAACCAAGGTTGGAAATCACTGCTATGAACTTGAATCTGCCTATGTAGTGATCTCAGGAACTTCCATAAAAGATGTTTGGAATTTTAATAAATTTCTGAGACCAATTTGTTCTCTTGCTATTTTCTCTGGTTTCCAGTTGCTAAATACTAAAAATATTGTAGCTAACTGAAGGCTCCTGTGGTTAGATCTTCTTTTAAATTGAATTGAACTGTGATAAATCAGCAAATTGTAATAAACTTTACCAGTTCAGGAATCTATGGAAAATGCTATTCCTGGGTGGCTGGTGTCATCTACCAGCAGTAAAAATAATTAATGTTTTGTAACATTTTAAATATGTGCCTAATTTCCAATACTTACATTTTCAAGAGGAGTCAACAACCAGTATCATGAAATAATAAGCCTCATCTTAAGTGGAGGAACTCCCTTTATAAAGAGCTTAGAGAGTCATGTCCCTTCTCACACAACATTGCATGTATTGAAAAATGTACCTTTCTATAAATGTGTCCTTATTTTTTTTAAATGTATTTTATTAATTTTTTACAGAGAGGAAGGGAGAGGTATAGAGAGTTAGAAACATCGATGAGAGAGAAACATAGATCAGCTGCCTCCTGCACACCCCCTACTGGGGATGTGCCCACAACCAAGGTACATGCCCTTGACCGGAATCGAACCCGGGACCCTTCGGTCCGCAGGCCGACGCTCTATCCACTGAACCAAACCGGTTAGGGCTGTGTCCTTATTTTTAATCCTACATGATTTACTAGCATAGTTTACCATCTTCCCAGTATCTCTAAAAAAGGAGTAGTCACTACACTTAGATACAAATTTCATGGATCTAGAGTGAGAAGTTATTTTTATTTTTTATTTTTTAATAATTGTAATTAATAGGCATATTTTAGAGCAGTTTAAGTTTACAGAAAAATTTTACTGAGAGTTCCCATATAATACCTCCATCACCCCACTTTCCTGTTATTAATACCTTGCAGTGATGTGTGACATTTGTTGCAATTGATGAGCCAATATTAATAATTATTAATGAATTATCATTAACTAAAGTCCATAGTTTGCTTTAGCATCCACTCTTGATGTCATACATGCTATGGGTTTGGATAAATGTACCATGCACTTGGGATCACACAGGAGGTAACATTTTGAGATTGTCTTCTTTTACTCATCACATACTTTCAAGGTTTTTCCGTGTCTTTTTGTAGCTTGATAGCTTTTTGTAGCTTTTCATCACTGAGTAATATTCCATTGTCTGGGTGAATCACAGTTTGTTTATGCATTAACCTCCTGAAGGGCATTTGGGTTGCTTTTCCAGTTTGGCAACTATGGATAAAACTGCTATAACATCTGTGTGAGGTTTATGTATGACATAGTTTTCAACTCATTTAAGTAAATACCAAGGAGCATCTAGAGGACTTCATGGTAAAAATATGTTTAGTTCTGTAAGAAACCACCGAAGTGGCTGCCCCATTTTGCATTCCCACCTGCGGTGAGTGAGAGTCCCTGCTGCTCCACATGCTCACCAGCATTTGGTGTTGTCAGTGTTCTGGGTTTTTGTAGTCATGGCAGTGGAATCTCATGGTTGAATTTTCATTTCTCTGATGACTTATGATATTGAGCATATTTTCATATGCTTACTTGCCCTCTGTATATCTTCTTTGGGGAAGTGTTCATTCAGAAATTTTGCCTACTTTTTAATTAGATTGTTTTCTTGTTGTGGAGTTTTAAGAGTTCATTGTATATTTTAGATAACAATCCTTTATCAGATATATATTTTACAAATGTTTTCTCTCTGTGGTTTGTCTTCACATTTGAAGGATAATTTCACTGGACACAGAATTCTAGATCTGGTGGGTATTTCCTTTCTACATTTTAAATATTTCACTCTCGTCTTCTTGCTCTCATTGTTTCTGAAGAGAAGTCTGATGTGATCCATATCTTTGTGCCTCTCTAGGTATGGTGATTTATTCCTCAGTTTCTTTGAAAACTATCTCTTTGATTTTCTGCAGTTTAAATGTAAACATAGGTGTGTTTTTTTTTAATATTTATCCTGCTTGGTGTTCTCTGAGCTTCCTGAATCTATGGTTTGATGTCTGTCATTAGCTATGGAAAATTCTCAGTCATTATTACTGCAAGTATTTCTTCTGTTTATTTATTTTCCTTCTGGTATTTCCCATTTCCATCTGGTAGTTTCTACTCTTTTTTTCTTCCTGATATTCCTATTATGCTTTCTATAATTGTCCCACAATTATTGAATATCCTATTGTTTTTTTTCTTGTTTTCTGTTTGTATTTCAGTTTGGGAAGTTTCTCTTCACATTTCTTTAAGCTCATTGGTTCTTTCCTCAGCCATACCCAATCTACTGATTACTGCATCAAAGGCAATTCTTCATTATGTCATAGTGCTTTTTATTTCTAGTCTTCCCTTTGGGATTTTTTTAGCTTTTCCATCATTCAGCTTACATTATCCATTTGTTCTCTCATGCCATCCACTCTTTCTTATTAGAGATATTAGCATATTAATTATAGTGTTTTAAAGTCCTGATCTGATAATTCCATTGTCTCTGCCAAGTCTGGTCTGGTGCTGGCTCTGTCTCTTTAAATTGTTGTTTTTGTCTTTTAGTGTGCCTTATATTTTGTTGTTGTTGTTGTTTAAAGCTGGACATGATGTACTGAGTAAAAAGAACTGAGGGGGACAGACTCCGTGTGCAGGTTATGTTTATATAGCCAAGAGTTAGTCTGAGTTCACTGCCGTCTGCAGCTGTGGTGTCAGAGGCTGAAATGTTCTCCCGTGGCTTGTTTGGTCTCCCTAGAGACTTCCTTTTAGATAAGGGCTGAGATGGGCACTGTTCTTTCAGCTGTGCCCCCTGTTGATATACGTGAATCCTACATGATGATGGTGATAGGAATGGGAGGGAGGGGCTTGCTGTGCAACTGTATGTCCTAGATTGGATCTCAGTTTTTCAGTGAACCTGTGGCCCCACATTGTGACCTCACCTTTGCCTCTCAGTTATTCTCCCTCCTTAAGTAGGACAGGTTGATGGGAGTGGCTGCAGTTGGCTATTTCCTGCCCCCCTGGTGGGTTAGGCTCTGAAAAAAACCCAGCAGGTGAGGCTCAGTTAACAGTTCCCCTGAGGCAGGCCTGGTTAAGAAGGGCCAATGTCTTGTCCTGTCTCAAGATGGTTCCTTTCCCCGTCCCTCCTTGAAGCCTAAGGGGGTGTTCGTCTACGACTTGGCAGGGTTCCTGGAGGTAGTTCTCACAATGTTGTAGAGTTTCTCTATGATGGGGTCTCTCTGCAATTTTTATCCATCAGACTTGTCCACACAGAGCCTCCAGCAGTTTGTTGGTTATAGCTCAGGTTTTCCCACCACACCTGGTTTCCTGGGTGTCTGCTCCTGGTTCCTGCTCCAGTGATCTGTGGTTCTCTGAACCTACCTGGCTGTCTTCCAATTTGGGTGACAGTGATTTGCCCTGGGCCTCAGCTCTCTGATGGATCAAAAAGAGTTGTTGATTTTTCCATTTGTTCAGTTTGTAAAGGTCATGAGAATGAGACCTCACCAACTTAATTCGATGTTTAAAACAATAAGACACTTATTACTGTAATGACTCAATTATCAAATGATGTTATTTTTTGTTCTGGCCAGTGTGGCTCAGTTGATTGGTTATTGTGCCATGCACCCAAAAGGTTGCTGGTTCAATTCCTGGTCAGGGCACATGCCCGGGTTACAGGCTCATTTGATCCCTGGTATGTAGCCAGTCGATATTCTACTCTCACATCTCTCCCCCCACTTTCTCTCTCCCCCTTGCTCTCTCTCTAAAACTCAGTAAAAAAACTTTAAAAATGATTTTATTTTCTACTGTACTTAAAGATTTAAAGACTCTAAATGGCAATATATTTAATTATAAAATGCAGCAATTTTCAGAAAAATAAATGGTTATTTTAGTCCTAAAATTCTGAGTACCTTTGTAAAAGTGCAATTATGGCAGTGCCTTGTAATATTCTACTATAGTTTTTAAAACATCGTGTTAGTAAAATATAAATATATTTACAAATGATAGGAATCACAAAAATATTAAGGTTATTGAAATACCATTGTACATGTATGTTACAAATGTAAGATTAAATTTTTCAAATTGCATCACTCTAATTTTCTCTCTTTAAAGTAAATACCATATTAGCATATTTTTTCATTTTTCTCAAATTGTTCCTGAATACCAAAGAAATTGAAAACATTTTAATAATACCCCAAAGTGATTTTTTTGTCCCAATCTTTTTGCAAGAGAGCCCCAGAATTCATTATTGCTGTAATGAGGGGCCTCTTGACTCCTGGTTTTTCAGTGGTGTGATGTCTTGTCCTCTGGGACATAGTCACTGACAGGATAGATCAGCAGCCGGAGCTGCATTGAAATGCAGAACCAATGCAGCTGAAACCTGCCCTGGCTTCTGGCGGGCTCTGCTGCCACTAACAATTACCAGGGACAAGAGCACAGACCCTCGCATGGCGGGAGGCCTGGCCCAGCACGGCAGCTCATTTCGCAGCTCACTTCTCCTGTATGGCCCTGCCCTGTGATTCTCACCACCAGCACCACCCCTCCCCCTCATTGCTATATGCGAGCATTTACACAGTCACACCTTTACTAAGTCCCCAATGGCCGGCACTGGCAGTTTGTCACATCTATTGATTTCACTCAAACTGCCTTATACATGGATCGCTGTCCATGGTTCTGAGGAAATCCGGTCTCCTCCTGAAGAACCGGTTTGTTGGCTTTTGAGGACCACAGGCCACCACGAAGGGCCCAATGGAAACCCTTGTAACTTTAACCAGCCCTGTGGTCACTCTCTGGGGACAGCCAGGCCACTCCTAAGCATCATAAAAGGCAGTGTGCCTTTGGAACTGGATGCCACCTGGGACAACAAAGTGTCACCAAAGTTATGAAGTACACAGTGTTGAACTGCTCTGCGGCAACAGAGTACACATTCCTAATTAATGCTTCTGAGTGCAGACACTGTATAAATCTAGTCGCCTCAATGTATGAGATGAAAAATCTGAGTCCTCATTTCACAAATAAGGAAGCTGAGGCCCATGGACCTCATGTAATTTGCCAACTTCACACAGCTAATCAGTGACTTAAATGAAATTTGAATTCAGTTCGGCTGGGCTCTAAAACCCACCATGTCACCCCCATGTTCTGGGTCTCCCCATGAACATGTCTCTGAGGAACTTGCTTGTTTCTGTTTGTTTCCCCAGCTTTAGGTTTCCCTTGTATTCAGCCCTTTTTCTTGGAAAGTTCCTGAATGATATCCTGTTTCTTTCTGCATCCTTTCTTCTCCAAAGGCTGCAATTGCCTCTCCCATTCCTTTTAAAATACATTTAAGTGACACTTTGTGGTGAAGGGAAGGATCTTATAAAAGGAGAGATATGAGTTAGTGAAGTAATAGTATTCCCATGGACCCCAATGTATGCCAGTTCACAACGTACCCTGGGAAGAGGGAAAGGAGTTCAATCACATACACAGTGTTACACAGTGACAGGAAAAAGTCTGACCCTCTGAATGCCACAGGCATACTCCCATGGTCACAATGCTGACATGAAAAGTGAACCTTCAACACTGCTCTCAATGCAATGCCAGGAGCTCACTGGAACTCACCATTATTTAACAAATGCAAGCTTGTCATTAGCATGTGCCAAGCACTAGTCTAAGTGCTGTAACATTGACTCATTTCCACTTCACAGAAGCCTTATGAGGTCAGCTGTTAGGTTCTTTGCCTTCTGCTGGTGACGAGTCTGCCAGCTCTGCCCAGTGTGCCCTGGATACCACGCTCAGCACTGTCCTGCTCCTGAGTTGCCGAAGCCCCTCCATGTCTATGGACCTGTAAGGTGTTTTGTAGACAAGGGTGGGCTGAAGTCAATGACAATGTTTCCTTCTATTTGCACACAGCTTTCCATTGTTCTAAAAACTTTTATAAATATCACTTCATTTAATCCTCACCATGATGCGTTGAGTAAAGCATGCCTCCCCTGGCATGGAAGGAGGCCCAGGTACAGAGGGTCAGCTCTCCAGGTGCAGAATGACCCCTCCATGAACTACTCCCAGGATAGGTGTAGAAGTCCTGGATTGTTCTATAAATAATTTGGCTGAGCACTAAACATATGAAGAAGAAAGCCTGTGAGCAAGGTCCTGGAAAGATGTGGTAAACTCTGGAAGGGCAGCTTCATGCTCAGAAAATGTTAGAGGTGCCCCCAAGATCTCCAGGATGGTTTAAAAGTTGGAGAACCACAATGAGGATTGAGGTCCAGAATTAGGTGAGAAGAGCAGCTTCACCAAATGGAGATTTTATAAGCTGCCTTTCTTTCACTTTAGAAGCAGAGGGAGAGCCCCGTGAAAGTGTCTATCATCCACTTGGTGGACGAGTCTGCTCAGTTTTCTCCTGCTGTAATTTCTTCTCTTGGGTCCTGTATCTTTTTTGTGGTGGGGATGGTGGAGTGGGGAGGAGACTGCCATTTTCCATGGAAATGAGTGAGGGGTGAGTTATTGTCCCAATAAGTAATGGTCCTAACAGCAAGGACTGCTCTGTGTGGGTCTCGGGTTTTGATCACTAAGAGAAAAATACTGCATTTCATGGAATTTAGACATATGACCAACAAATGTGCATATTACATTGACAGATGACAGCAAAGCTAGCTATCTGAAGAAGCAACTTTGTCACATGCTGGTGCACAAATGTCTTGTCAACAATTTATATTTCTTCCCAACATGTCTGCTTACCATCCATGAGAACCACATCTACCCAGTGATGGGATCATATAAAGTGGATTTTGCTCACAGTGACACCCCTTCCCTGGGAGCTGGCTCCTGTGACTCCTGGTGTCACTCATATGTAGACTCAGAAGGACAGCCTGGAGGAAGAACCTGTGCTGAGGGTCTTCATGGACCTCACCCGGAGCCAGGGAAGGGTGATCCAGGCACTACAGAGAGTCTGGGAAACAGAGACCCAGAGCTGTCTAGCACCCCAGTTTTCATCCATGTTCTGAACCTGATAAGGAACCCACCACTATCTTTCTTCTGGTATTTTCCTAGCTCTTTCTCTCCCTAGACCAAAAGTAGGGAATTATGATGCAAACTTTTAAAGATTTCTTCCATAAATGCTCAGAAGGTCCTGGTTCAAACTATTTGAACAAATGGACAAGAAGCCATCCTTCTTCCTCTCTGCTTGTGATTATTGCAGGCAGAGGTAAGAAAAAGACCAGCTTAATGATGAATTACGGTTTCATAACATATGCATAGACTATGTCCCAGATAACGGGAGAACCAGGAACCCAGAGCAGGAAATGAAGTGTTTAGATTTTAAACATCCAGGTAGAGAGTTAAAAATAACCCATTACATCAGCCTAGGCTAGTCCAAACTACAGAAATGTATTCCTGACAAGCTTCCATCCCTTCCTTCCCGGTATTACATTTATTAACACCGCAAACCATTAATCCCATCTGTGTTTTATTTTCTTCATCCTGTCACACTACACTCTGGGGATATAATATTGTTCATTTTGAAAATTACTGGTTTCAAGAGAAGATTTGGTACAGAAAAAAAAAAGTAACTCTTTGAACTGTATTTGTTTAAGGCACAAGGAACAATCTAAGGTAGAGTGTGCATTAAGCTTTAAATAGTGGTAAGTCTTTATGATTCAGTAAAACATCGAGGCTTTACATTTCAGAAACTAACAACTGAGGGCATTTTAAATGTAAATGCAAATAATTGAATCTATCTAGGATATTGAAAAGGATTATTTCAGGCCGTCATTTCTCATATCCTGCACAAATATTTCGTAGTAAAATACCATACCTGACTCTTATGCAAAGGTCACAGAAATCATAAAACACTGATTCTAGACATAGTCCTGTGCTGGCAGGCCTACCTAGAAAACACCTTGCGTCTGTAGGAAGAAATGGAATCTGCTCTTACAATTAGCCCGAGAAGAGATTCAGGATTCAAGGTCACCTGAGTTACATAATAGATGGGCCATGATGGCTGCAAGACCAGTGGCTCATGGGCTCTTTTATCTCAAAACCATCCCGATTTGGATTTGAATGTTTTTTCCTGTTCATGGGGAAAGGTGATAATAAACATCTTAAGTAACCTAAGCATTTCAGGTCCATGTACAAAGAACTTGGCATATGTGTTCTTATCTGATGTTCACAGCAACTCTGCGATTATCTCCCCTCAATTTACTGAAGAGGTTTAGGAGGGTTAAGTGCCTTTTCCAAGACTAGACAGAGTGAAATATATAAGTAGAATTTGAAGTTTGGTCTTATGGTAACAAATGTTGGAGACTTTTCTTTTCTACTTACCTGTATTTCCCTTTACCTGTAGTGTTCATTTAAACAGTAATACAGACATTTTGGTTTAACTTGAAGATGTACAGTTGACCCTTGAACAACATGTGTTTGAACTGCTTCTCCTTGGATTTTTTTTTTTTTTTTCGATAAATACCTGCACAGTTTTTGATCCAAAGTTGGGTGTCCACAGATACAGAAGGCCAACTGCATGCATTGTTCTAAACCATTTTACATAGGGGACTGAGCATCTGTAGATTTTGTGATCCATTAGGAGGTCACCAAACCAATCCCCCACAGATTCTGAGGGACAACTTAAGATTTGGGGGAGTCAAAAGTTATACATGGATTTTTTTACTGTGTGGGTGTCAGCACCCAACCCCCACATTGTTCAAGGGTCAACTTTGGCAAATTAAAATCTGTGATATTGACCAATAAAGAAAACTCTTTATGCCAAAATGTAATCAGCAATCAGAATCACCTGGACTCTGAAAAAAAAAAAAACCACACACACAACTTTTCAATCTGCTTTTGCTGTGTTCATTCAGGAAATTGATAAGTATGCCTTTGGTATTCTCTCAAATCATAGGCATGCCTAGGAGAAAGCAAAAGAACAAAGGGAAAAAATAGTTCTAGTGAAAGCTTTGTCTAAAGAGCATTTTCCCATTCAAAACTCTTCCCTGGCCTGCAGACCTCTCTGCAGCCCCTCCATCCTCGCCAGTTACTTCCATCCCCCAGATGAGGGTGCAAATAAGGATGCATGTGGCACAGTGTGTCATCTCGATGTATGATTTTCTAGTACTTCCAGGGCTTGTGCCCAAGTCCTTTGATGTGAGTTGTTTATATAAGAACAGTGGCTGAAGATGAAAGCATGAAATATCCTCTTTATCTATTTCTCTGTTTGTAAAGAGTAATAATTTGGTGCCATAGGTGATGATGTCATGAGTTGGCAAACATGAATATCTTAGGGCTCCTTTGTTCTATTCTTCCCCATCCCCCTAGTGGAAATTGTCAGGTAAGGGAGTGGATAGTAACTAAAAATCATATTGTAAATAAGTCATATTAGTTTCTGTGGGTGTGCTTGTTTGTTTTTGGAAACCTATAAGAAACCAAGTGAACTAGATTTTTAACTGACTGGAAATACAGACATTCTGATTAATGAAGTGGAGTCAATGTAAGCTGTTATTAACCACTGGCACTGAGTCAGGAGTCCAGACAAGAACTCGCAGGAACAGGAAGGGGGGCATGCGATTTGGTTAGAAGATGCAATCACATGTCTATGGGCAGACCTCAGGTTCCTCCTTTGCAAAAAAACAGAAGGTCAGGTTGGCTAGGTGAGTCTATGAGATTTCTGATACATGTTCTTTCTGGAATTTGTTGAGATGTCCTAGCCAGGACTTTGGCTCTGCCTCTACCTAGCAATGTAGTATTGGTCCAGACACCCCAACACACAGAGCCTTCAGGGTGAAACGAGGGTGATAAGGTTTTTCCTGTCCATGGCATTGGTTTGTTCTAAGGAAGGAAGATAAACAGGGAGTGCTTGAGGGTAATAAATACACACACCATGCTCTGCGGCTGCATTTAGTAATAGTGGAAGCCACAGTCAGTGTTGCTAGCTAGCCCCTTGCTCCTATCCTATAGAATAAACGGTGGAACAACCAGTAGCTATGATGCACACTGACCACCAGGGGGCAGATGCTCAAAGCAGGAGTTGCCCCCTGGTGGTCAGTGCACGCCCACAGGGGGAGTGCTGCTCAACCAGAAGCCCTGAGCCTTGCTTACAGCCGGCAAGTGCAACAGCGGTGGCAGGAGCCTCTCCCACCTCTGCGGCAGCGCTAAGGAACAGCAAGCAGGTGGGCAGTAAGGAGTGGGGGGTCTCGGACTGCGTGAGGGCACATGCTGGGCTGAGGGACCCCCACCCCCAGTGCATGATTTTGTGCACTGGGCCTCTAGTATATACATATGTATATACAGATGCCCATAAGTATCTATAGGTGTGTAGATACCCATCTCACTATAGGTATCTAGATGTAGATGTAAAGACATAGATAACTAGACATGACTTATTCATGTATTCATGTATTTTATATACTTATAAATCATACAAATACATATAAACTCACTGAAGTTCAGGGTCCCTATTTAATATATTTTCACGTCTCAAACAGGTTCTAGCACACAAACAACAGCAAAGTGCAAAGCATCACAGGCTGGACAGTTGGAAGGGGCTGAGTGTGAACTTTCTCCTGATGTCGGTGACTTTGGGCAAGTTTCCTAAATTCTCAACCTCAGCTTCTTCATCTGTGAAAGGAATTTAGTTTCAGTTCTTCTCTCAGAGAGTTTTTTTTGTAAAAATGAGACAAGATTCTGTATAAAACATAAACTTATGTTGCACTTTGAGCAAATGGCAAATATTACCATAACATCACTTTGGTGCCCAGCTCAGGGCTTGAACCACAGACATGTGGCTTCCCTTTATGGTTTTTAGGGTCTATGCAGAGATGGAAATTAAAGCAACAAGCAAAATCACCACACATTATTACGGTGCAATTGCAGTTCTGATAAGAGCAATGGTGGAAATCTTGCGGTACTGTGGGTGAACCCACGGGGAGGCCCCAACCAGCCTCTACTGAAGCCTCACCTTCCTTGATGCACGGGTGAAATCTGGACTTGAGAACCAACTCCTTTCCTCCAGTCTGGAACCCCAGTATCTGCTCCTTGTCCAACCCCCCAGCTGCCAGGTTAACTCAGGGTCAGGGTCAAAGACTTAGGACTTTGCCAAGTTAACTCTTTGTTCTGTGAGAAGAGCAGAGACTGGCTCAACGTGGCTTAAGACACACATCAGTGACATCTCCTGATGGACAACAGGGTGGCGCTGGCTCTTGATCTTCTTCCAACTTCTGCTCGTCATCGTGTGAGGCTGCCAAGCTGTGCTGAAGAAACAGGCAAAAGGCAAAAAGGCTCATGGGGAGGATGGCAGATTGTCAGCATTGCTCCCTTTATGCCATCCTTGAGATAACATGTTTGTAATCATGAGTGAGCCTCTTCTTTAAAGGCCTTTCCTCCTGCGCAACACAGACGTTGCCATGCCCTCGTTTTCACCTGGTCCATTATGCAGTACCTTATGCAAAATACAGAAAACAGCACCTATCTCTGCTAAAATTGTTTGTATCAATTATACCAGAAGATAAATGAATGGAGGAAAGGTAAAGACTGGCCAAGATTTGATCTTAACCAACTTTCAAATCAGGATCTAAACTAAGTGTTAAAACCCAGATGTCGCCTTTGTTGCCCCAACCCCACCAAAATCATAAGCAACATCTAAGCCAGAAGCTGGACTCTCTGCCCACCACGCCACATTCCCAGGCAGCGCCTTTGCCAGTGTGATGAGGGGGATGTCGGCGGGGCCGTGAATAAATGCCAATAGCTTGGAGGTGACTGCATCTGTTGGTGATGTTGCCTAAAACATCTTTCCCTGGTTTCTCAGCGCACGAACGGGTTTTCTGCAAAAGCTAAGCAGGGCGAATCTGGGTCAGTGCAGGTGTCTCATAGGCAGCCCAGAAGTTTCCCAGGAAGAGTCCTGTGGCTGCATTTCTGGATACAGCTTATGCTTTCAAATATACTTTATGTTATACAGAGGACTTTCCAACATTCGTTAGGAATGATCAGCAGCTTTGGGCTGTGCTGTTGGTGGAATGAAACTACTGAATGCGGCACAGAGAAGAGACCGGGTTGGATTGCATTTATTCCTCTGTGCCGAGCCAGACAGTGAAACGTCCCTTTGATCTGAGGCCTACCCCATAAAACATGCCCATTCTTTCCAAATTAGAGGGTGGATTGACTAAACAAACTGAGAGTGGTGCAGCTCAGTGTTTGAACCACAGACACATGGCTTCCCCTCGTGGTCCTTAGGGCCTATGCAGAGATGAATGCTAAAGCAACACATAAAACCGCCACACATTTTAACTGTGCAACTGCAGTTCTGATAAGAGGGATGATGGATAAGAGTGATATGGTTCTCAAGTATGGATAAATCAATGAGGCAGCACTGTTAGTATCCCCATTTCAGAGATGAGGAAAATGAGGTCTCATTTACATCACTTGCCTAAATTCAGGGCAGTGGAGCTAAGATTTGAAATCGAGTGTCCTCCTCTCTCTCTTTCATCAATGAGCCATGACCCATCAGCTCACCACACAACAATCAGAACATTCTAATTGTTTTTAATTTTCCCTAGAGAACTTTTTTTTTCTTATATGAAGAAAATAATCTGGAAATTTCCAGGACCATAAGGAACTTGAAAAGGGTGCATGTAAAGTAGTAAATAACAAAAGTATTTGTGTGCCATTTTCATATCAATGTGTTAATGCTTGCTAATGACTTTTACAGTGG
This sequence comes from Plecotus auritus, assembly GCF_963455305.1. Taxonomy (NCBI): domain Eukaryota; kingdom Metazoa; phylum Chordata; class Mammalia; order Chiroptera; family Vespertilionidae; genus Plecotus; species Plecotus auritus. Next base: position 164,808,832 of record NC_137770.1, read on the forward strand.
ATTTTTTCCAAACCATTACTATTATAATTAATAGCTTATGTGATTTAAATGCAAAATGCAATTATGGCTGGGTTCTTTTCCTTTTTATATTCCCTTCGAATGTTTAGGGTTCCATAACGATAGTCCTAAAAAAAAAATAGGATAACCCTGAATAAAATATGCAAAATGATTTCAATTTGCAAGTCACCTCCTCTCCTCCTCGTAAATATTACTTTCTTTCATCCAAATGTCACATTTGGCACTAAAACTATCAGTTGGCAGCACTGGCTATCTTTCATTTCATTGTTCCCTAAACAGAGCAACCCTCTGAAATCCCGCTCCTTAAAAATCAGACTTGGATCCGAACACCTCCGTCTCTAAGCAATATTTCTCTTTTGCGGAAGGAAAAGCCTAGGGACATAAAGGGGGTGGAGAAGGGAACAGGGAACAGGCAGACTCTAAAAATGAATACCCCTAAGAGCTGTCCTGGGGGAACTGCAAATCTTAGTCCCCTTCAGAGGAAGCAAGGTCTCCGAATTTCTTAGAGAGGTATTTCCCCTTTGACACCCTAAGCATTGCAATGAATTAACTCGTTACAAACTGGTTGGAGAAACACTCGCTGCCTGTTTCTGAGAGTGCAGGAGCACAATGTGCTGCCCGTTTGCCTGAAGCTGGAGCCTGGATCCCAGGGCCGACCCCTCCTGCCAGCTGCCCCTCAGGCTTTTCTCCCAGACAGGCTGGCGCTGCCACGCTGCTGTCCCTCCCTCCATGCAGCCTTCTTCTCCGCTGGGTCCTGGGCAGCTCCCTCCATCCAAAGGGGAGCTGAGTTTGCAAGCTGACAGGGAAGGCAAAGGGCTGGTGGTGCTGATGTCAGAGCCGGCAGACAGTTGTGATTGGATCTAATTAGACTTTGCAGCAGCAAATAGACAAGCTCCCTGCGTGATTGGCTTCAAAGTGGCTGGTGCCCAACAACTAGCAGAGATGCCAAAGTAGAAGCCCTGCGTGCAGAGCCCAGACCAGGAGCGGCTGCCCGGAACAGAGCGGAGCGCCCAGACTGCCAGCCCATCTCGCCTTCGCGCTCCTCCGGTCCCTGGAGCCTTGGCACTCGCGCTCAGATCGCAGGTTTGCAGCCCAGCTGGAAACAAGTGCCAGAACAATTGGAGACAGGAGGAGGGAGGGGGACCGCGCGAGTGCTCTGTCCTAAAAAGTGAGCCCGCTCACTGATTTGTAGAAGCAGAAGCCTTTAGCAGAGGAGGCTGCAGGCAAGAGCAGCGAAGGTGAAATTGGTTGAGAAAGGATTGCTGTCCTGTTCTACTTGCCCAGTTTCAGCCATGGCATCGGTGCTGGGGACCAGCAGAGGGTCCGGAGGGCTGAGCAGTCAACTCAGATGCAAGTCTAAGAGGCGGCGGCGGAGGAGGTCCAAGAGGAAAGGTAAGGACCTGGTGGTCAATCGGAGCGCCTCCCGCTAACTCTCCGCTCTCCTCCGCGTCCTCTGGGCTGGGGGCTTTGCCTGTTTCGGCGGCTTCCCTCGGAGATGCTGGTGGGATGTCAGTGCCGAGCAGGGCCTTGGGAGTTCACACACCTTTGTAAATGGCTGGGGGCTTTTGCAAGTCCAGAGGGGACCGTGACGGGGCAGCGGGCTCAGCAAAGCCTTGGCTAGGAGCAGGTGAGGAGGAGAAGGGGCGGAGGAAGGGGCCGCTCGTTCTCCTGGAGGGTAGTTTAGTCCCTGGTCACCTGGGCCGCCAGCAGTGCCTCTGACCCTCTGGAGGCATCCTTAGCACTCAGTGCCAAAGGAAACATGCACCTAAGGCAGCTTCCCTAAAAACGAGGTATGACACCTCCTGCCAGCTGTTTCCATCCAAATGGTCTTGGAGGAAGGAGTGGGCAAAGCGCTGGCAGTCGCCTCCCCAAACTGGCTGACAGTTTGTACTGAGTGTGGTTCCCGGTGTTTGTAGACACTGGGACCTAAGGGGAACACAGGCTCACCCCGGGAACACAAGCAGAAATTAATCCACGAAGGAGAAATAGGCATTACAGCTTGTTAGTGGGGGGAAATCGCAAAGCAGAAGAGGAGAAAGAGCAGCTGAGGACAGGCTACTACTGACACGGCTGTGTTGGTGCCTTGTTACCGATATTCTTGGAGATGGGCTGTCCTGAAGTTAGCAATTCCATCTCCAGCCCAGGGCGTCCACAGAGCGGCTGGTGTTAAATCAGCAATTGCTCCAGCTGGAGAGGAATGTTCTAAAATGCCAGCATAGCCTGCCTGCACGCCTGGTAAGGATGAAGAGGCTCCACTGCTGCCCGCCCTTCCCAGATAGCTCCTTGCCCTGAGTCTGCAGGAGAAAGTTCCGTTCTTACCATGATTTGAAATTGTGTTGGTTTTTTTTTTAAGAAAGTGACTCTAGAGCCCTAAGAACAGTTGGAAAGTCACAACTAACATGTATCAGGTTTTCCAGTTTGGTAGGGTTAGGCTGTAAATGCTCCCCCGAGAATTTTCACCTTCTCAGTGGCCTCCGAGAAGTTTGTGCCACCTCTTTTCCTAACCGCTTTCAAGCAGTCCTCAAGTTCATCTTCCAGCCATAGGAATTAGCCAGGCAGTTTGAAGACATGATGCCCATGTCAAACCATCATTAATTGTGATCGCATGTCAGGACCGCAGGAGCCAAGGGACAACTTCCCTGCGAACCTCAGAGCTTTGGTTTCCGAACGAGATTGATTCCGTAATTCTGGTGTAAGGGAGCTGATCAAATAAATGCCGGCCACTCGCTTTGTCACCTGAAATTCTGGTTTGAAACAGGCCTGTTAATGTATTCCAAAAATAACATGAACACAAAGTGGCATCAATATTGAGAAAAATCACAGAATTTTTATAATGAGTATAAAACTTTTAAGAAGGAAAAGATGACATTATCTTATGGACTTCGAGTGTTTGTGCTTCCCAATATTTTTGTTTAGTCTATTAAAATATATAAAATTGAAGAGTAGGGAGTAATAGTTCACAATAAAGCAATTCTATAAAACATATACTGATAGACATCGGTGCCTTTCTCCAAATTCATTTTTCTTACTTTTGAATAGTAGACATGCTAGCTGAGAAAGCATTCATTTGGGGAAAGAAAAACAAGAAACCTGAAGGAAGATTTCATTTATTAGAAACTTAACTATAACAATTCCCAGTAAAATTCTGATATGCAAAATTGCTATGCCTTGGTTATATTGAATATACCAAGTCTTTCAATTCTCATAGCCAAAACCTGGAGGGGGAAAGGTAGTCAGGATGATGTAGTGATTGCTATTACACATAGATATGTGTGTGTGGGTGAGAGGGGCGCATTTCCTGTGGCATCTGCTGAGAGCTAGCTTGTCAGGGAGGATTGTCAAATCAAACTACCGGACATTCACTTTTTAGGGGAAAGCTAACAATGTAAATGATCAACTTAGAAGAAAACATAGCAATTATGGGACGTGTTAAGTGTTATTTGCATTCTCCTGGGAATGGATCAGTTTATGTATAATCCCAAGTGATTACAGCTGCTTGGTGTTTTCCCCCTCTTCCACCAGGACAATGGTGAATTTAAATTATGTTCTAATATTCATGAATCTTAACCACAGTAAATGAAAGGACTAAGCTCAGCCCTTAAACTGATCTAATATTATAACTCTGTCACAATTTACAGTCCAGGCATGTGTTGATGGTGGTTAAGGACGGAATCTTAGGATAAGGCTCTATTTGTACCAACAGAAGCTACTGACTATGAGCACAAAGTAAAGGCTCTTTTTATATGTGAATAAATAGGTTAAGATAAATGTTAACCTTTTTGCCAATGGCACTTATTTTACCGCCTATTCTAATGACCAGGAGTCATTTTGGAAGGGGCATTATAACTTTTCGTCTCCCAGTGCTGTGAAATGCTGGCAGCTGTTTATATGCGCCCTCTAAAAGTGGCTTTGGGATGGTTTTTTTAATTACCCCTTTTATCGCCCAAAGAATCTATGGGCTCTGAAATAAAAGCTCTGTATCTACAGCTTAAGTGTGGAATTGATACAATACTTGTATTACTAATAAATATGATCCATCGCCTCGGAAATGAAATATTTTCCTGTCCTGGGTGATTTTTAGTCACTATACCACACAGGACGTTGTATGATCTTTAAAGATAAAAAAAAAAAAATTGGAGGGGGAAAAAACTTACTGCCAGAACCTGCCTTTCTCTCTCAGATAAACTTTAAGGGAGACACTCAGAGTGAACCTCACCCACACACCGGTTAATTTCCTTCTGTTATTTTATCAAGACCGGGTGCCTGATAGTTTTTGCATCTTCTCTGTGTGCTAGTTTTTGGTTGAAACTTCCTTAGAAATTATTTTGAATGATTTATATTTTCTGTACAAATGATAAATGTCAAAATTTGACTTCTGTGTGGGAGAAAAACAGGCAACTAAAAAAAAAAAACCTGAAAAATACAAGGAAACCATCTAATGTTTACATATGTGGTTTAGGAATGTCCGATTGAATCCCATGTAACGTGTGAGAGACACGTTGGTTTATTCTCTTCTGTTTCATTCAGAGACGTTGACAAAATGCTGAGGCACTGGTAGTTTATAGAGATTCGACTGTTCCCTGATCTCACTAAATGCCACAGAGCTCGCGTTTCTCACGGAGAAACCTAGAGGTTGCTCTTTATTTTATGGTCCTGGGTAGAATTACGCGCAACCAAATCTATGTTGTGTGGTCCTATTAGAGTAGTCTGCTGATATTTGAAAGAACTGAACCTATGGATATTACAAAAGTGTATATTTTAATCCAAGATAACAAAAGTAAAGGTTTAAGGTTTTATTAATTATTATCATCTCCAGTGAGCAGAATAAGGGGCAACGTTCATCAGAACTGTCTTGTATATAAAGAGAAAACATTTCAAATTTTATCAATTAATCTCTGAACCTTTGGGTGCCTTTAGGATAATAGTCCGAGGACTTTTGTGGGTGTATTTTAAATTATTAAATAGTACATATATTTTGTTTCATATATTTTTGTTCTTTCTTTTATGAGAGTACTTTTCCTAAAAGAAGCTATGCATTACCATGAAATGCATTCTGTAAATAATGAATATATTTAATATTTGATTCATTAGTATATATAACATGTAAAATGACTGAAGGTTCTGGAAAAATATTTAAAATTACCCTTTTAATAAAAACTTATTTGGAAATGGGTTGGGAACTAATACAGATTTAACTGGTTCCATGATGTAAACAAGAGAATAGGACTTTAAGTAAGGTGCATCCATCATTAAAACCTGGGGGAGAAACTGGGGAGAACTTTTGAAATGCTGTATAAACAATCCTTTATAAGTCAGCCTAATTGGACTTGAGCACCAGCGCATGACTTTTCTCTTTTTGAGACATTCAACAGCAAAATACGTTAACTTTTGAAATTTAGATATTGTTCCAGGGTGATTGGTTACACAGAGTTTTAGAAAAGTGAAGACGAATCTTGGGAAAACCGTCTAAGCTGTAGCTCTGTAAAAGCGAGCTGATGAGTCACAGGGGGCGGGAGAACGGTGTGGAGTGTACACAAAAAGTTGGCAACAGGCACGGAATAAAGTAGAGGAGGTGGATGACAGACGCAGGCTCGTTGTGAAAAGAAGTCCCATGAAAAGTTAATGAAATAGAAAAATTGTGCTCTGTATCCCGTGCAATGCCAAACCCACAAGCATCCGTGTGGCTGGTGGGGACACACGTCCTCTGCACCGCAGCCTCGCAGCCCGCTCACTCCGCTCACCTCGCTCTCTGACAGCTCGGAGAAAGGACTGGATTTAGTGATAAAATTAAATTGATTAAACAGCCCGCCATCATCTAGTGGTGTAGGGCTTCTCTCTCCCTCTCCCTCTCTCTCCGTCTCTTTCTCTATCTCTCTCTCTCTAATTTGTATTAGTACCTCCCTCTGGTTTCTGGCGACCCGTGTAATAGCAGTGATTTGAGATTGCTCCAAGGGCATTAGATCTGATGAGTGAATGTGGATTTGGAATAAAAATATGAAATTCATGTATCCATATCTAAATAGTGGTGGTTCGGTTATTGAAAAGTGCTGTCCCTGAAAAGCATCATGTAAGGAAATGCAGAATTAGAAAATTGTACTTTTCCTTTGTGAGGGATGGGAAGACAACTTATGCTCTGAAAGCATCCAGTGTTCAATTTTTAAAAATATACATATGTAATGTTTATTGTTGTTGTTGTTGTGTGTGTGTGTGTACATATATATACACAGTAAAGATGATGAAAACATTTGAGCAATTTTTTTTTTATCTGCTGCTTCTTTTTCTAAAATGAAATGTGGAATGTGAACAGTTTTGAGCAACTATATAAAACCAAATATGATTACACTACTTTGTTCTTCATCACTTAAATAAACTCTGAATTGGTAAATTGGGCTCTTAATTACTAGCCAATGAGATTTCTAAAAGGACAAATTTCCACATGGTAGGAAAGATTTAAAAAGCACTTATTACAGCCATTTCAAAACTAAATAATAACAATATAATAACAATAACAAAGCAAATGCCAGGTGAAATATAAAAGCACAGATGTCCTTCACAAAATATTCGAACTATTAAGTGTCAGCACCATCCATGAGGCTACATATTGCAAGAAAAAGCTACATAGCAACGCATAGCCTGAACCCAATTCCTGTTAAGTGTCTGTAACTAGAGTGAACCTAAATTAACCTCTATCTTTTCAATTAAGTGTTTTTCGTCCGCTGACATAAAAAATGCATGCTGTTAAATAATTGATTATGCAAAGAGAATTGTTTATTCCTAGCTGTTAATATATTATAATTCATTTACAAATGTACCCCTATCAAATGAAGGGACATTACTTTCAAAAAGAAGGGGAATACGTCTGTTTAAATCTGGATCCACGTGTAAGCCTGACATGCTCCCTTAAAACCTGAGAAAACAGGAAAGGGAGATGCATTTGAAAATTTAAAAACATGTTCTTGTACTTGCATATGTGACACTCCTACTTCTCAGGCATCCCTTTTGGGGGATTAAACTTCTACTTATTTGTTTATTTTGTTTGGAAGGAGTGGGGGCCATTGCATTTGGTTTCTTGACTTTGTTTAGTCAGCATCACAGCCACTGTGCCTCTTAGTGCCCTAAGTCTTCTACAAATGTATGAGTGAATTTAATTTCCCAGGAAATGCATCAAAGAATTAGCAACCACAAGAAGGATATGTTTGTTTTTTAAGAGGTTTATAACTTACCCCAAAATAAACTTGGCCACTTGCAAAGACAGCAGATTTTTTTTTCTGAAGAGCAATACATATTTGAAAATAAAGAATTAATCAGAGTTTCTGGATCCTCTCCATACACTGTGGCTATTTAGTCATCTTTTCTTCTGGTTACACATATTGAGAATGAAGGGCTGCAAATTAGCTTCATTTTGATATTTTACTGATGGGGAAGGAGTACAATTAGTATCTGGCTTTTGGTAACAAAGTGGCTTGTAAATGTCACCTTTGTGTCATAAAATACATATACATTCACACATATAGAATTCACTATGATCTGTTTTAAATTATCAAAATTACCAGTAGTTTATGTTAACGTTTTTTAAAATCTCAAAAACTAGTTACATGATAATGTAAATGTTATATTTATATTAAATTGGAATTTTATGCTTGATTTAAAAAGCACTCCTATATGGAGCTTTTATATAAACAATGCAAAGGAGCATTTCTGTTTAAGATGGAAGAGACATATAATAACATCAAGGCTCAGGTGACTTGTAGTTTTTAGATTACTTTTGAATCCCTAAGTGATGACATTTTAAAGCTTTTTAAAAGATGTATACACTTAAAATGACAGCGTTGAAGGTGTCTGGTGGAATTGCCTCGATGCAGAGAAGCCCATTTGAGCCGCGTGTTTGTGTAACTGCTAATGCCCTTCCCGCGTGAATACTCACAGTAGCTGGTCTGAAACGGAAAAGGTCCGGCTCTGTCTCCACACCTGTCTGATCAAAATCTCCTGTGCGTTCGGGGGAGAAGTCACCAGTGGAGACAAAGGGGGAGTCGGACAGCTATTATTCCGAAAGTGAACTACCTGTTCACTGTAGCTAAAATCTGGTGGCCTCCATCCCTCCGAGCACTTTTATAACGGTGCTCACAGAGAACTTATTGACCGAAGAGATCAAGGCTTCTTTCTGTTGCTATGGCCTCACCATTCGGATAATAGATGAAATTCATACTGCTCGGAATATATTAGTAAACCCTCTTTTCTGGAGTTCCTGCTCCACAAAGTGAATCTCCCACCCGAAGGATAGCTTGGCACTTCCAGGTGATTTGCACATAATAGAAAGTGTTCCTCTCCACATCTCAACCAGGACATGCGTTGAGGGATTTTATAGATTTAATTAATCGTTGCTGCTCCATTTAGTTCAGATGAAACCTCTGATTCTTGTTTCCAACAGCCGATAGATGGAAGATCTGCCTCATCATTTTGTAATGTCTTCCGTGATTTCTCAAATATGTCTCCTCAATGTGATACTAAAACAGAACGGATAGGGACTCGGTCCCATGAACCTGGGGAGCCAGTCACTGCCGGAAAACACTCACCCAGTCAAACCCCTTCTGTGGCTGAAAACATAAACCAAAAAGTGGAGCTGTACTGTTTCTAAGATGTAGAACTTGGGAAACATAATAGACTGGCTCAAAGCATACGCCCTGAACACAAATAACTGACTTAAAAATGGTTTTTTCAGGCTAGGTCCGTCAGAAGGACACAGATTTCCTCTCCTGAAAATGAATGCAATATTTCCTAAAAGTTTAATTGCTTTCGGAAAAGTGCAATTTAATAAACATGACAGAAACGTCAACAAAATAGATGTTGACCTCCCCTGCACCCGAGTCTGGCTGGGTTCACTCATCCCTGTCTGTAACAGATGCTCCGCTCCCGTTTGGCTCATAGCTGTGGAAATGGATGTGTCCTTAAAGGAAACACACGCTCTCTTTTTATTAGAGGGTGTTTGGGCCTGAGAGCTGAAACAAAATGTACACGAGTGTCTATACTATCTGACGTGCACAGTTTTTTAAAAAGACTGTTTTATTAATTTGGGTGATGTGCAAAAGAATATTAAAATAATACCATTTACTATTCCTTAAGGTAACCAAGAACATGCAGGGCCTAATTTAACCATGGACATAAAGATATTTTATTTGTGCTTTAACTCTACATATTAACACTGTAGATGAGAGTGTGTAAAGGATTACCCTGGTTCTAACAGAATTCTAACAGAAAGTGACTTTTTCATTCAAAACATGTGGTTCAAGGAGAAATTTTTTTTTTATTCAAAGGAGTCCATGCTTCTGATTTTCTTTCTGAGGAAGAAACAATTTTGAAGTAGAAATTATTGCTATATCCCTAGGAAAAATACCAGGATAAACAGTAGATTATCTGTAATACTGTCCACAATTTAGAAGGAGGAGGAGGAGGAGGAAGAGGAGGAGGAGGAGGAGGAGGAGGAGGAGAAGGAGGAGGAGGAGGAGGAGGAGGAGGAGGAGGAGGAGGAGGAGGAGGAGGAGAGGAGGAGGAGGAGGAGGAGGAGGAGGAGGAGGAGGAGGAGGAGGAGGAGGAGGAGGAGAAGGAGGAGGAGGAGGAGGAGGAGGAGGAGGAGGAGGAGGAGAAGAAGAAGAAGAAGAAGAAGAAGAAGAAGAAGAAGAAGAAGAAGAAGAAGAAGAAGAAGAAGAAGAAGAAGAAGAAGAAGAAAAAGAAGAAGAAGGAGGAGGAGAAGAAGAAATGTAAAAAAAAATTTATATATATATATATGTATATATATATATATATATATATATATATATACACACACACTGAGTGGCCAGATTATTATGATCTCTGAACGCATAATAATCTGGCCATTCAGTATATATATACATATTAGAGGCCCGCTGCATGAATTCGCGCATGGGTGAAGTCCGGCCAGCCTGGCCAGGGCGAGGGGACATGGGCAGTTGGCCGGCCTGCCTGCTGGTCGAACTCCTGGTTGAGGGGACAATTTGCATATTAGCCTTTTATTATATAGGATATACACTGAGTGGCCAGATTATTATGCATTCAGAGATCATAATAATCTGGCCACTCAGTGTGTATGTGTATATATATATACACACACACACACATGGTTTGAAGACAGAGGAGTTATATGGCTTGAAGACAGCGGAATAGGGAATACACTAACTCTGACAGCCCTGCAAAGATATTGAACTAAGAGGTACTGGCCCCTCTGGTGTGGCTCTGGTGTGCAATAAATGTTACTCTAGTCTTCACGCCAGTCACCCTCAGGAGCTACAGATGGAAAGCTATTCAGCACCGAGTGAAACTCCAGGAAATAGCTACTCATTCAACATTTAGGATGACAAGGCCATTCATTTTAGATCTAACACATTTGAGAGTTCATATAATTTTATCTTATCACTTGAGTGTTTTAGTTCAATTATTTTAAGGAAAGTTAAATTATAATGTGGGCCTTTATATGTAGATAATGAATGGAACTCAGGCCATTAAAATTATATGTGTGGGTTTTTGTAGATTCTTAAAATATAAATACAGTTTATAGAGACAACAGACTCAAGCATTTATTAAAATAATGAATATTGAACGATTCTCTAACTCTGGGACAGCAGACGTCTAATATATACTTATTTTTAGATGAACACTGAAAAAGTAATGTATAAAAAAACTTTTGACTAAACTTCTGAGATCACGAACTCCTTGACAAATAGTGGAAAAAAATAACTTTGGTTTATGACCATGCTTTATAGTATTGAGGAAAACATTAATTGTAAAAGTTTTAAAACATTTATTTTTTAAAATGTGTTCATAATTCACACTCAGAAGTAAAATAAATCTTTTTTGTCTTTGACATTAATAAAAATACTCTGTCTTTCTACATCATAAAACAAGAGAGAAACAAAAACCATGGTGTATGGAGGGATTTTAATGGGAGGGAAGGGGAAGGAGAGAGAAACAGAGCCAGAGACAGCATCAGAGAGGGGAGGGAAGAGAGTTTAACTCCAGGGCTCCCTTCTCCTGTGCCCTGTGCAGAGTTAACCTCCCTGCATTGTGAGCTCTGTGTCTTCCAAAACAGAAGGACTCTTGATTTAAAAGTATGGGGCATGCTATCCAATCCTGCTCTGTTTGCAGTTTTGCTTTAAACAGTATCCGTGTATTCAGACAAGGGCTGGTTTGATGTAAGTACCATTTATTTATTTGCAAATACATCCCCTGGACACCTACTATGAGCTAAGCAAGCAGCTGAGAAAAAAAACAAAACAAAAAAAAAAAAAAACAGGCAAGAAAATAAAAGTTGGCAGGATCCTTCTCTCTGAGCTTAGATTGCATATATGGATACAGACATAGGCATGCACATCAAAAAAGGGAAATAAAAAACCTCCATGAATCCGGCACAGTATATTAGGTTCTTGGAAAAGGGTTTTAAATACAAAATATTATCACATTTTTTTTTACAAAAATTGGGTCTCTATTGTGTGTTTTTTTATTATTCCAGGTGACACTCCTATATAAAATCTAAATCATTAAACTTAAAACTGCTCAAGGTTTGAATACTTTATTCCCTTTCCAGAGTCAGAACATAATAGCTGCTCATTTAAAACACACTGAGGAAATGGATTCCTTTTTTGAAATAAAAATTGCTTCAAGAAATAGCCAGAACAATGTAGTAGAAAGGAACATTTTCTAGAAAGAGTATATACAGACCCTATAAGCCGTAGTAGTTGACACAGGGAATACACCAGGTGCGGACATGTGTGCGGATGATGTTCATAAGCCATCTTTGGGATGATGACAACTAGGGACGAATGTGGCTTCTCCAGTTCTTGTCTTGCAGAATTATCTGCAGGTCTGAATGGCATGCGATGCTCTGTGTGTGTAGTGACTGTGCATGGACGGGGTTCCTGATGAGCTGTGTGCTCCCAGAAATGAGCACAGTGGCTACCACATTGTATCCCATCCCTAAATGGCTGCTGCAGAACTAATTATCAGATGTAGATGGCAGATTTACAAAAAGCACTGTCTGGTTTATCTTTAAGTCATCACCAGGTGAACTCAAATATATTCTTTACATAAACATTGATGGACAATTTTCTGTGGCAGCCACCGTGCTAACTGGCAGGGATGAGGCAGTGACAAAAGCTCTGAAAATGTCCTTTGAAAGAGCCAGAAAGCACATCCCCACTTGGTTCCAGCTTCTCTGTGGTCCACGTAGAAGAGAGTTTAGAAAAATCCCTCCAGAAAGCTCTGGAGGCGTACTTCTGTTTTCCAAAATGGCCACACAGATAACGGGCATGTGCACGGGTATGTGTGGGGATGGATGAGATGAAACCCACAGAGCCAGACAAATCCCACAGACGCTGTTCAGTGAGCAACCCTTCAGAATCTGGCACCCCTCACCTCAACCCTGAGGAATTCTCCTCAGCCTCTCTCCCCTGAGCCTCCAGCTTAGGCACACGGGCACACCTCCTCTTGTCTGCTGGTTGCAGATCTGTCTGGAATCTCCCACACCTGTAACTGGTGCTGCCCTTCTTCTAGAAAGGTCCAGGCACTGCCCAAGAGCTCAGCCACCATTCTGTGTCCTGGTTAACAAAAATTCCACTCTGTCCTCATTGCCATGGACAAGCACTGTGGACGACTATGTGCTGCACAGCTCTAGCACCCTATCCAAGAAAGTAAGTGAACGTGGCATCCAACCTGTGATGCAGCGCAACATTCTTTATGACCAAGGATGGCAACTCTGTGCCTAAACGTCATGGAAACTAAGAGGTAGAGCTCATCCAAACAGACATAGAAGGCTTTCAGGCAGCCATCTATTCAACATGTGGATGCAGTATGCCTCATGAAAAAGATGAAAGTCACTGACGCATCCCTTGTTTCTATGTAGATAGCATGTTTCTTGGACTTTCTTATCCCTTACTTATTAGATAATTTTAGAATACTGTTCTCTCTTTCTCTCTCTCTCTCTCTCTCTCTCTCTCTCTCTCTCTCTCTCTCTCTCTCTTTCTCTCCCTCTCTCTCTCCTCATTCTCTTTCTCCCCCTCTCTGTCTCTCCCTCTCTCCTCATTCCCCATCCCACTCTGCCTCTCCCTTTTCCTTTCTTTCTCTATCCATCTGTCTCTATCTCATGTACATTAATTAAACAGGACACATGTAGAACCCGCATCCAATGTGCAGCACTAGAAACTAGAAGATAAAATCCTTTGGTGCACACGACTTACTTGGTCCACTCACTTTAGCAGCAGTGACACTGGCTGCAGCCGACAGGCCTCGGTGATTATCTGTAGTGATAATCCATAAGGGAAACAATAAAAGTGAGAGTTGATAAAATTGAAACCATGCAATCAATTAAATGCTCCATATTATTTGTATATATGTATGCATATAAACATAAATTCTGTAAGCAAAAGCCTGATGTCAGCATTGTTACTCTGTCACTAGGACTGTCTTGTCCTTGATCCATGTGGATGAGGAAACTGTCTTCACTCTTGGTTCATCTGGGCTCCCCTTCCTTCACTGTCAGGCTGAGCTGATCCTTTAAAGTGCTCCCCAAGATGGCCTTGACCATGTCTTTCTACTCGGAAATGTTATTTCTTTATATCGGGGTTCTGACCACTAATATCAAAAAATACCTCTGTGGCCCTAGCTGGCTTGGCTCAATGGATAGAGTGTCGGCCTGCGGACTGAAGGGACCCAGATTCAATTCCAGTCAGGGGCATATGCTTGGGTTGCGGGCTCCATCTCCCATAGGGGGTGTGCAGGAGGCAGCCAATCAGTGATTCTCTCTCATCATTGATGTTTCTCTCTCTCCCTATCTCTCTGAAATCAATAAAAATATTTTTTAAATACCTCTGTGTCTGATAATAGTCAAATTCCCTATGTGGGTGCAGAGACATTCTCTCCGTGTTTGCAGTAAATTACCTCCTCCAGAGTTCTCTCTGGGTATTGCCCTGGGAGTGCCATCTGTCCATGGTATGTCTGGAGGACTTGGAAGCAATGCTATGTGGTTTACCCTGCTGTAGTTTTGCAGGAAGGGATGACTTTCTAGTATAGGTTGAGGTAAAAAATAAGCCCCCACAGTTGAGGGAGAAAAAATAAATCAGACATAATGTGGCACACTCCCCGTGTGTGGCATCAATGGACACTCTGGTTCAGGAACAGGGGACATGAATTTACTTTACATCACAGGCAAAGTGTGTTAATGGACAATTATGGGACTGGAAGTGTCTATATTGCAGAATGTTAGCCTCACCCAAAAGTTTAACAAAACAGGGAGGACAAACTCTGAAAGAGTCATGTAGTTGAGACTCTGTGTCCGTATTTTCAATAATTTTCTCTTGATTAGTCAAGTGCAAACCAGCAATGATGAGGCCACTCAACTGACTGCCCATTTGGCCACAGGCAACAAGAATTAAATATTAGAGACTAATATTTATCGAGCACTTATGCTGTTCTACTCCTGAAATTTGTCTCTGGTACACTAGTTACTTATCTATAAAATAGGAACAGTATTTGAATTATAAGATTGTGACATGTCTTTTCACATACATTTCATGTGCATATACATGTGCATATATATACATATACTGTATATTCATGTCTGTCATATTTAGGTGACTTACAAATTAACTTGTAAGATACAATTTAGAATAGGAGGGGTTTTGTTCTTTTTAGTCTAAGTTAAATATACAAAAAGGTCTAGCACTGGCCGCTTTGGCTCAGTGGATAAAGTGTCGGCCCATAGACTGAAGGATCTTGGGTTCAATTCCCATCAAGGGCACATACCTCATTGCAGGCTCAATCCGGCCCAAGTGGGGCGCTTGCGGAAGGCTACCAATTGCTATGTCTCTCTCACATCAATGTTTCTCTCTCTCTCTGTCTCTCCCCCTCTCTTCCACTCTCTCAAAAATCAATGAAAAAATATCCTTTGGTGAGAATTAACAACAACAAAAAGTCTAGACAGACAGTGTATTAGTCTGCTCAGGTGGCAGTAACAAAGTAGCCCAGACTGGGCAATATAGCAACAGAAATATATTGTCTCACAGATCTGGAAGCTGGAAGCTGAGATCAAGGTGTAGCAGGGTTGGTTTCTCCTGAGGTCTCTCCTGCCTCTGTCCTCACGTGGTTGTCCCTCTGTGTGCATCTGTGTCCTGATCTCCTCTTATGAGAACACCAGTCAGATTGGATTTGAGGCTAACCCAATGATCCCATTTTAACTTAACCACCTCTTTAAAAAAAATAAATAAAACAAAAAAAACACATCTCCAAGTATAGTTACATTCTGAGGTCCAGGGGGTTGGGCTTCAGGAAACGGATTTGAGGGGACACAACTCAGCCTACAATAGACAGAAAAGCACGGTTCTATTCACCTTTAGATACATTTTCTGAAAATGAAAGCATGCTGTTAGGTTATGCCCTCTTTCCAGAAATATCTCTACCTTAATAAGAGCCAGGAGCCTCATAAGTTCCACTTTCATCACCATAATATCTCTAGTATATAAACCATAATATCTCCAGTGGACGAGAAATACTTGTAGAATTGGACTAACATCAGATTTGACTGAATAATGTCCAGAAAGTTTCTCTTCAGATGTCATCTAATGGTGTGATACTACATGACTTTTATTGTATTCTGCTTTTGGTTTCCTCCTTTCCTGACCCTCGGAAGATCCCCATTTCCAGTTAGAGCAGCGTAAACTACCATGACTCTAAGAAGGGTTCCCTTCCACAATGTGAATGGTGTGAGGACCACTTCCACCTCCCACTGACGCCTCTTTTCCAGCTGAAATAAAATAAGTCATGTACCTTTCTTAGTAGAATTAACTCAACATCATTTTATGGACAAGGATAGTGAGATATTTGATTATTTAGTTTATTTTCTTTAGGGCTCATGTTACAGAGAATATACCTCCCTTAGAGATATTGTAAAATTAAGGTCCTCTGGTCTTGAAGCAGATGTTTCTATGACTCTTTCAATCAGATTTCTGTCTTTTCAAATAGGACTGAGGTGTAGTATACTGGCAAAAATAAAAAGAGGCAATCAAGAATAGTATCATTGCCCAGCTGGTGTGGCTCAGTGGTTGAGCATCAGCCCATGAACCAGGAGGTCATCGGTTGATTCCCGGTCAGGGCAAATGCCAGGGTTTCAGGCTAGATGCCCAGTAGGGGGCATGTAGGAGGCAGCCAGTCAATAATTCTCTTTCATCAATGCTTCTATCTCTCTCTCCCTTCCCTTCCTCCCTCAGAAATCAATAAAAACATATTAAAAAAATTAGTGCCATCATCCTGGTATGGAATTGAACACATGGGTAAAGAAAGGTCATCATGAGAGTGTGGGCCCTGGAAGGAGGGGGCTTTCAGGGTGAGGGTGCACAAAGGCCAGAGCAGGTGTTCTCTGGGCAATGCAGAGGTCACTGTCACTGAGGAGATACCTATACAGATATCTCAAGAACAATGTTATCAATGCCCATAAAACTAGGTTACAGAGCCAGGATACAGCAGGGCTTGTAAGAGAGTTCTGTGCTTCCCATTCTCCGGAAGATGGAAACTAGGGTAAAACCAGCTCATAATATCTTAATGAGTATATGTGTGTTCGTGTGTGTCCTGTATGTATAGATGTGCTTGTATATATGTAAATACACACACATATCTTCCACTGTGCTTTCATTTGCTTAGGTAGCATCAGTAACACAATTTTCTGATTCAAAGGCTTAAAAAACCTTAAATTGTGGAACGAACTAGCTATTCAACATGCTCATTTTTCAGATATCTACATAATAATGTATATTGAATTCCAAAGTAAAAAATTAATTGTTGTACAAGGTAAAAATATTGAAGAACTACTATGAATTAAGAATAGCAGTAAGGACATTTTAAATTATATTTTTCGATAAATAAGTATTAAAATAAGAAAGCCAGTGCTATACATATACAACACCTACATGCACAACATCGTCCTTAGAAACCTAAGTCTAGATGAGCACACGGTTTACTGTGATATTCAAATTAGTTATTATCTTGCAATGAAAATAAAACTTATTACTCATTCAGTAAAATCCTAGAACTAAATTTGAATGTTGTAGAATGTTCTCTTCATATTTAAATACACTTTTTTTGGTTGTGCATCTGGATTTAAAATGGAAACATTTGTATGACCTTGTGTGCATGTCTCTGTGTGTTTGTGTACAGGATATTTCTCATCCACTTTCATGCATAAACGATAAGTTTAATGTTCCAATTTCCCAGATTAAACCAGCTCAGATTCTATGCTGGCGTTACAAAGCCAAAATCAAGTTAAAGCCCTGTGTAAACATGTAGTTTCTGCCTTAAATTCACTGAGTAAATGGATAAAAAGAAGATTACAGAAACAAATTTGGGTAGAGAAAAGTCAAATAGGACATCTGAACTCACCATACGATGATGATTCTGGAAGTGTCAACTTTAAAACAAAACAGTTAAATAATGAGACCCTCTTGAGAAAACACTCTGTACTCCCAAACAGAACAAAGGGGTATTAACATTAAGGAGAATATATGCAACTCATTGCACACAAATTACCTAAAATTACTCTTCCCATCTGCTCAAAATCTTTTTTATAAAATCATTTTACATAAACACACACACACAGGATTTCTGAGTTTTTAACATTCTTTTGTAAACAAATCAGATTCTCAATGACATTTTATTTATAATGGGACAGTGGATCTCCACCCTTTATGCCCAAAAATTAGAGTGGGAGGGTCCCTCATGCCACAGAGCTCAGAGAAGAGCGTGGACTGAGCAGGTTTCTTTAGACCCCTCCCAGCTCAGATCCTAGATTGAAGACAGCTCCAGATCCAGAGCTGGAGCAAGGGAAGAGCTGAGGGTGGATCAAAGCACAGAATCCATACATTACATCCCCGAGGAAGGACACCCTGGACCCTGAGCCTGAGCTAACATGGGCCCAACATTTCAACCTTACCCGTGGGTCTCAGGTTATACAAAGCAGTCATGATGTCTGGGTCACATAGAATTTCCCTGCTGATGGAATAGCAATGCATGAAATTCTTTATTTGTGTGAATCTAACTCCTTATTGATTTATAGTTGAAATTGTTCCTAATCTGAGTGACTTAAAGTGCGTGTTTGTGTGTGTGTGTGTGTGTGTGTGCCTGCGCGCACGTGCAATTGTGTGCCTTTGTGCTCCATGTTACAAGTATAGAAACAGGAGAACCAGGGCATTTAGTATAAATATAATTTTTCCAAATAAAAAAAAATATGCATGGGCAAATTTAGGAAATACTCTGACAATAAGCTTATGTTTTTAAAGCTTATTGTTAATAGGTGTTCCTTCTGAATTATTTTACACCATCATTAACATTTGTTTGGTCTTAAAACACACAGTAAACTTTCACCTCTTGCAATATTTTGCTTCATTTCCTTTGTTGCCTTATTTCTTTAAGTAACTTTAATTCTTTACAAACATTGAATAATAAATAATCAATTAAGACCTCAGTCTTTTGGCTGAGGTCCCTCCAACTGAAGAAGGCAAATATTGTGGGTTTGAAATTTAGGTTTGTTTATTAATCTCCAACTTTCTCTCATTTGAACAAGTACTGATTTGGCTTTCAGTTATGATAATTGTATCCCTTATAAAGTTTTACAATGGTATTGTATTTTTGCAATCATTTTCACCAAAGCCATGGGAAGATCAAATGAATAATGTTCAATGTAAATGCACTTAAGGAAAAGTAATGGATGCCTTAAACTTTTTGATAACTTTACAGATAGAACCATCCATACTGATCAAGTGTTGCCAAGATAACCAGGCACATTGCAGATTTTAAAAAGAACAATAAATATACTGTTTATTTACTTGTCTGTTATAGTTCCTCTTCTTTCTCATTGTTATATTATTGCTGTCCCAAATTTTGCTTTATGTGAAATGTCAAGCCTTCACCAATTATTTCTTATAATCATGTGCCCAGAGAGTGCCAGCGTACACCTGTAGTGTGAGATTAATTAGAAACAATGCCCCATTCTACTCCATAAACATCCTGATTTAGACAGTTAATCATAAGTCACATGCCCGGAAACATATGAAACAAAACTATTATTATTCCACTAAATGCTCAAAAGACCCCTGAAGACATTCTTCCCTCCTTTGTTATGTTTTCCTAAGCTATGTTATATTTGTGGGTTCGATGTTCCCGCTTTATATTTTTTCTAATTCTCATTAAAATATAATAAGGCATTTAATTTTTCAATGTTTTTCACATACCACCTGAAATCAGCTTGAAGCTGTCTTGGTCTGCATATATATATTGGGAGAGGCTGCAGACAGTCGAAGGCAGGATCTCACAGTGGGAAGATAGAGGAGAACCGTTCAGTGAGCCAGTCCGGTGAGCCAGACGCGCACACAGCTGGGAATGCAAACATCGCAGGACACTCAGCCACCCCCTGAGTCCCAGAGGAGCCCTGTGACCCCCACACACAACCTGACACACAAAAGGCTGGAGTGACTAGACATCAACCCCACTACATGTCCATGCTGATATTGTTTCTGCCCCCAAATCGCTGAGAAATGAGGCCAATTTGTGCCTGCAAATGAGAAGAGCTTGGATTTTCCAAATGCAAAACCAAGACTAAAGGAACACAAAGGCACAAGCAAATCTGGGCAGGGTCACAGAAAATGTTGCTTCATAAACCTGTGCATTGAGGCCCTGCCTCCTGTCCTGTAAGAAAAGAGAAAGGACCTGAGCAGAATAAAATGCCAAAACTCACTTATTTGGGTATTTTAGGAGTGTTCTCAGTCCCATGTGCCCTCATGGTGTGGAATTAAGAAGACGTAGTATATCTTATTGTTACCCAAGGTATATGTGAACTTTAGGGTTATTTCCTAGACATTCTAAAAGTAATTAGCATTTTATTGAAATATTTTGTACACTCAATCCTTGATATCCATAAGCAATATATACTCAGAGATTTGTGAATCCTAAATCTGGTCATTTCTCCCATGGAATGGAATGGAGTGAAGCAATATTACCAAATGCAGTTCTATGCAACATGCAAGATGCATTTGTTTGTTTTTGTTTGTAAGTTTGGAGTGTCTTGATATATTTAAATTTAACAAATTATTTTGTATATTTAAATTGTATAAGATTTCTCAGAACCCATTCATATAATAACATATAACATATAAGGCAAGGAGAAGCACAAGGTGTTTTCCAAACTTATTTCAACTCTCAATACCTTTTGGGGGACAATACATTAATACCTCACTTAACGTGAGCATTCGACAGGATAAGGTTAAGGAAATGCCCAAATAATTGAGTGTCGCTGTACATTGTCACTGGCTCCTGCACAATGAAATCTGCTAATAAGTAATCTATTACAGTTTTGAATTTATATAAAACTTCTATTTTCTTTCTAAGAACCATAATATTTTTAGACCCTTTAACACCTTTATTACTGTCACCTGCCATATTGGACAAGGGCTGAATCAGGTCTGGGTTATTTTCGAGCTTCTGTTCAGAATCTAAGTCACCTGACCAGGGAAGCCAGAGTGGCTGCCAGCTTGTTTCTAACGCCTGGAAAGGGAGCTTGTGTGTGCACTGGAGAATGACCAGCTCCAAAGTGCCAGGATGGAGGGCCTTCTGCAAAGCAGAACCCACCGCTCATGTTCCTTGGCGGCCACATCACTCACCAGGAAGGTGACCAGGCTCGGTCCGCAGCTGGAGGAGCAAGCAGGGCAGCACTGATGGAGGCCATGGCTGCAGTGTCCTGACAGTTCCGGGAGCTTTCGGAGCACCTGTGCCTTTCCTCTGTTCACTCTGAGTCTTCTGGATACTTCTGCCAGGTGCTCATTTTGCGTAAAGCTAATGGGTTTAATTCCAACTACTTATAAATTAGAAAAGCCTATTTTTTTCAGAACCTTTTAAAAATAATGGGACAAGGCAAAATGGGACCCAACCTGTTGAGAAGTAGGTATTGAGTCATCAACTGGGTCACCCACCAGCTGTTATTTTACTCCCGCCCAGCGATTTTATTGTTGTTGTGGTTAATCCTCACCCAAGTATGTTTTTCCATTGATTTGTTTAGAGAGAGTGGAAGGGAGGGAGAGAGACGATGTGAGAGAAACACATCAATTGTTTGCCTCCCACATGTGCTCAGCCCAGGGCCAGGGATGGAGCGTGCAACCTGGGTATGTGCCCATGACAGGAATCAAACCCTGGACCCTTCAGTCCACAGGACAATGCCCTATCCATTGAACAAACCGGCTAAGGCATGCCCAGCCATTTTTATATCATGATACTTGTACATTGCTAGCTTTTCTAGATCATTGGGGCCCATTTTCACCCATAATTTAAAAAAAGAATTACATTATTACGTGTATTATGAAATGACCTTGAATGTTTCTCAGTTAATCAAAATCTGTTACTCATACAGGAAAAAAAAAAATGCCTCTGTTTTATCTTAAATCCTCTTTATTTTCAAAAAGACTATTACGTAATTATTTCAAAAGACACAGATACAGTGAAACTTTGCAAATGAAAATACACTTCCAAATTGAATTTTAAAATTTTGGAGATGGTATGACTACTAAGCATTAAAGCACTGAATTCCCTGGTAGCCAAGGCAAAAAGGGAAATAATGCGTTGGAAGCTTCTTCTTTTCCAATAAGAGCAATCAATCCAGGATGTCAAACCACAGGAAGGGAAAAAAATGGGTAATTTGACTCAGGAAAATAGAAGAGCAGATGTAACTAATTGGATATTATGGTTATAAAAGAACCTCATTAGGTTTCAATGAAGCATCTGGTTTGTAAGTAGCTGGTTCTGATGGACTGCCCAGGCAAAGGCAGCTTGAAAATCTGCACCCAGGTGGCTGAAGGAGCTCACAGTCTTCCTGGGGTCACTTCATACAGGTCAGGCTGCCAGGGTTACATCAGGACCATAAAGGCAGGTCTGAGTCTTCCTATGGCAGGAGGATATGTATCCAACAAAATAAAAGCCAGTTCAAGTTATTCAAATACCAAGTGTAAGAGGTGCGTTATGACCCAGACCTAGACTTTACCAGTTAAGGCTGAATTTGAGAATATCATTTTGGGTTTTGAATGCAGGCACAGATTGTGAAAGGCATTAAATGGGTGTTGATGGAGACTAAATGGGTATCCAGTAAGCTGTCATTGACCAATGAATTAAAGGCTCCACACAGATTAGAAATGCTTATTAGGTGAATTATTTTAGCTTTGGTTTTTTGTAAATGAAACTAAGTTTAGCAATTAACCTTTAAAAAATTATGCCTCAATTATGCTGCTCCTCACGCTGCCGGCTTCTAGAATGAATGCTCACACCTTAGTTTATTGAAGTGCTTCATAGTGTCAATCATAAACTCAACCTCAATCCCATACCCTCCCCTCCTCTTAGAACAAAATTGATCCAGAACACCAACTGCTAATACTTTCAAATCCTGGCCTCCAATTTTATATAGAAACTGCTTACGTTTTCCCTTTTAAACTATAGTTCTCCTCTTATAATGCCTGCCTATCCTGTGTCCCCTAACTTAGCTTTCTCTACTTCCTTATGGAAGCAAGTAAATATAGAATATTGATAACTAGCTTGAAAGTGACAAAGAGCATGACTTTTATCTCTTCCAACTCCCTCTAAGATCTGGAGTGTGGCTAATCTAGAGCAGGTATTCAGTTAACAAGTAGATGGAATCCTGGCCCACATCCTCGCCAAACAGAGTTCTGCACATAAGATGCTTAAGTTGACCTACAATTTCTTTACATGGCACTCACCTAAAATGCTTAATTTCCCTTTTTTCCAAACCAAGGAGTATTTTTGGTCTTAAAAATATATTTAAGACCGACTGGAAACCTGAGATAAACCTTGTAGCACAGTCTCGCTGTGAATCTGCATTTCTGTGTCTGTATTTATCCTGTCTAAGCACCCTGTCCCTGCACGAGGCGCTGTGCCCTGCTATCTCCTTGAAAAACTGTAAAATCCTGAGAGCAACGTGTGGCCTGAGTAGTTTTATGTCCTACTTCTCCTCCCAGCCAGGACAGTTGTGTAGGTAAGGTGAGTGCTAGTCAGGTGCACTGAATAGATCCTGTGGGACTCGTGCTATTCACCTTAAAGCTTTTCTGATACAGATCAGCCAACTTTGACTCTGCACTTCCCATCCTCGCCCTGAATCACCTGCCAACCTCTCCAGGTTTGTTCTCCTCCCAGGTGCCCAGTGTCTTCGGTCCAAGTCCTCATGGCCCAGGCCTATCTTTTCCCAGCTATGCTTTTTTCTCCAACTGGTCACTTTTAAAATCTGATATCACCTCGTTGACATTGGAAACTATTTCATAGACCCACAGGGAAATATAAGTGACTGATGAAAAACACATTGTCACAACTGAAGAGCTTGCTTGGTGATGGGAAAACAGAGTTTGGCCACTGCGATTATACTGATGGCAGATTTAATCACCAACAGAAAAACTGAGAGAGGTCTTTCTGAAAAGGGTGACGGGGAGCCTTCCAGTGTCCTCGCATCACATAGGCAGCTACCCCTCCATGCGGGAGTCACATGTGTTCACATCAGGTGCTTTCTCATCCTAGTTCCTCATGCGGCACATATGGAAACAAGAAAAGAAAGGAATGAATAATGTAATACACATGGTAACCTCTCTCACCTTTGTACAAAAGAGAGCCCATCAAACATATGTAATTTTTGCCTGCATAAGAGCTGTGTGACCACTTTCCAAAAACATTAATTTTTACAAGATAAAAACTATTGTATTTCTGCATGAAAAAATGGCCAGTTTGTGTAAAGCCACAGTTTTAAGCATCTATTATGTGTAAGGAGCTGTGCAAAGATTGTTATAAATAAGAAAATAGTTGTCACGTAAGGCCTCTGGAGAAATTTAGGGACACAAATTGTAAACATCTGTTTAATATACAGCTTATAATATCATTGCTTATGAATTTTCTTAATGGACCTTAGGCATACATAATTTGGAAATTTCCTTATATTTTTAATGGTTGTATTTTGAGCAACAAAAATAATGGACAGTTTGAGAATCCTGGAAATCCAAACCTACACAACAGTCTAACATTAAATGGACAAAAACAGATAATGTGTCTAAGTTTTCATCTCTTATCAGGATGCTTTGCAGGTGGGAGGGCAGTCCAGCTTTGTAGTGCTTACTGGGCAGCTGTGAGAGAGCTACCACCATCTGGAAGGACCCAGAAATGTCTGAGCACTGCTCCTCTATTCCTTACAAAGAAAGAAGCTACACATATAAATTTCCAATCAAATGGACAGAAAGGAAACACCTTTCGTAGTCATTCTCATGAAAACAGGACATCATTCATTGGAGCCCTAGTAACCGTCATAGCCTCCATTTACTGGAAGCTATATTACAAGACAAATCTGAGTTACTGAGAAATTGAGTAACTTGCCCAAGATAGAACAGTTGGTAAATAAGCTCTAAATGTCTCCAAATTTCTACCATTGCCACCAATTCTTCTTTGTCAAGTGTAGGCGAGCAACCTAATAAAGAATTCCCTATGACAATGATTGTGTATCAAAGAGAAAATTAACAAAGACTGCACCCTTCATCAGTGTTCATAGGTGTGCTCACCAGATTCCATGATGCTCCCATCAACATCCACATCCCAGGAACACAGGTCCTCCCAGCTGGGACCTCCCACCTGCTCCCTAATTGTCTCACAGAGGAGGGTCCAGCCGGTGTTGAGCTGGTCCCTGTTCTGATATATGTTGAGTTCATCCTTGGCTTCCCAAGTTAAAAGTGACAAAGCCAACTTCCTTCACAGGAAGCAGGGATAAACAGATCTAGTCCACAGCAAAAGGACAGGAGCCTGTTGGCTTCTAGGAGGTACTTGGGGTTGGGTTAAGGTACCCCAGTCTGTTTTGGGGGCCTAGTAAGCACTGGACTGACCACACTTTCCAATTGCCACTGGCTGAACACTCCCTGAGAGTTTACAAAGACAGACTTTCAAACAACAACAGAAACCACAGGGACCGCACATGGCATTTCGGACTCAAGGCCTTAGTTTGGCTGAACTTGACACTACAGCCTCACCAGGCAATACCAGGAAGCATTTTTTTGGGGGGGAAGGCATACATATATATGGCAAAGCTGAAGTCCCAGTGTAGTTTTTATGGCCAAATAAAGACAAGGGTGAAGGTTGGAGCATGATGTGAACATCTGAGTAGCCCACCAATGGGGCCACTGAGTAGGTGATAGGTGGGCTACCCAAGGACAGGCAACCAGTGCCCTCCACTGGCTCCTATCATGGAAGGATGCAGGTGGAGTCCAGATATTCACATCAGCCCTCTCGAAAGTACCAGTTAGGCAAGTCTCTCTACCACCAGTTAGGGGGGGTGAAGGGGATTCTTCAACATCCACTTGAAGGGTAAGTTTCCAAATGTTAACTACCTCATTCTTATTGATCTAACATCTGTGTGTGTATGTGTGTGTGTGTGCCAATTACAGATACGATTTATGTGATCAACATCAAACCCAGAGATTCGTAATTTATTTTTCCTCTAAGTAGTAACTTTTTAGGAGAAAGTTGATCATTATTCAAGACTCATAAAATCTATGGTGTCTACTTTAGTACCACGGGATAATACTATGAAGGATTCAGATACTTAGGATTTATTAAGATTCAGAGATGATGAAGAGAAATACAGATATATTATAAATTAAAGGTGCTCTCCTGATCTGAGTACGAGGGATGATAAATATTGTTGGTATGGCACAAATTAATAACTAGTATAAATCACCGGTGATGAGGGCGCTGACTGCCCTAGAAAATCTGCAGCCCTGCTTCACGTTCTCAGACTCGGGGTGTGGAGGGTCAGGACGAGCTGTCCTCCACCAAACCCCTCGGAGGGCAGGCGATTAACACTTGGAGGGGACAGCTCTCGCAGGAGAGCTGCGCGTAAAATAACCGGGGAAGGAAAAGGCAGCTCCTTCTCAAATTAGCATAATTAGTAATTATCTCTTAATAGCCCCACTTGGCTTCTGAGACTTGGCACTTGAAATTCTGCTTAAAGTTCAGTGAGGAAAAACAAATTTCACGCTGAAATGTCTCAATAACACAGCTGAGATGCCGAGGTAATCGTCTGACTGAGGTAAAGGGAAGGAAATGAACATATGGACACCTCACTTTCTTCCCCCTAACAACCAGGTATGTGATCATAGGTATTTTGACAGAAAACACCAAAGAGGATGTAGCCTCATTGAATGCTCCCTAGTCTCTTTCTGTCTTTGAAGATCCTTTCAGAATTTTCCTCCCTGGGGAGCCCAGGTCACCAGCTAGGTATTAAGAACCATTTCATCTAATGAAACATAATATGTCTTCCCTCAGATCAAAAGTGTGTCTAAAATATCATATGAAAAAGAAAACAATAAGAAAGAAGAAAGAAAAAAACAAGCAGCATCAATGTCATCAGCAGCAGCTAACAAATCTTGCACACACCTTCCTGTTTTCTTATTAGAATTCAGATCCAAATAAGATTCACAAATAGCCAGGGGCTAATAACCCTGAAAGTTAGTGTCTATGGCAAGGAAACAGATGAACTTTTTCTACTTTTTATGGAGATATGTTTGGTAGGACATAGAGAAGACATATTTACCATTTTTCATGGGCTAAACAGCACTTTTCTTTTAGTCTGTGCTATTGCAGAAACCAGGGCTTTTGTCCTAAGTTTTAACATCACAGGCTTCTGAGCCAAATGTCTGTTTAGTTTATAACCAAAGGAGAAGATGAAATGTTTCTGTCGGAAAACTGTAGATGAGCTAAAGCAAGCCCACTGTGCTTCCTCAGTTCTTGCTGAGCCTGTTCTGCCATTGGAGGGTGGGACGTGGCCCTGAGCCTCCAAAGTCAGTGTTCAAATACCGTTTTAATAAACTTGGTGCCCCAAATCAGAGAGTTTTGAAGGCTGAAGAAAAGAGTATTATGAGACTGAGTCTAAACAATGATGTAAAAACATGAATATGAGAAGAACACTACAGGGCTGAACCAATTTCCAATTGGAGGTTAAAATGAGGTGTCACTGGGAAATGCAAATATTTACAGAAAGAAAATTCTAGAAAATTGGATTGATGAGAATTTGAACATCGGAGTGCACATCTGTTTCTTCCTTCTCTTCAGTGTCCCCTCATTGCCTCAGCGGAGGTAGATATGAAAGCAATAAAGGAGTCATGTGGGGAGGTCACAGCCAACAGGGTCACAAGTGTTGAACTGTGAAATTGTATAGGAGTCTGGGATCTGGAGGAGGAAGCTGTAAGAAAGGACTCCTGTGAGGGAGCATGTATCTTTGGAAACAATATTGGTTTTATAAGAAATTATTTTGGCCTGACTGTTGTGGCTCAGTGGTTGAGCATCCATCTATGAACCAGAAGGTCAGGGTTCAATTCCCAGTCAGGGCACATGCCCAGGTTTCAGGATCGACCCCCAGTGGCGGAGGGGTGCAGGAGGCAGCCCATCAATGATTCTCTCTCTTCCTCTCACTTCCTCTCTGAAATCAATAAAAAATATTTTAAAATAGAAATAATTTTGATATTGATTGAATGAAATAAGAAACATCCTAAACTTGTAACAAGTGAGTGTAGTTCATTTGGAACTGTGTGTGTGGAGAGAAGGGAAGCTCTTTCATCTGCCATTTTAACAGGGTTGCCTTTCTGGTTAACACATCAACATGTGTTTAATGTGGCCAGATCTGTAACTCCAGACACAGGAAGACTGGATTCTGCAAATCATTGCATAACATCATACAGTCCTGCCATTGAAAGTGTAGAGACATGGCCCCCAAGTTGGTTGAAAAGTAGGACCATTTTAATTTGAAATAAAACTATTTGGAGGCCCCAAAAGAAACTGAAAACACTGCTGCCAGAACATCGTCTGGGAGGGAGAAAGACTGCAGCACAAAGTTTATTATCTAAATATATAAATACCTGAGGGTTGCCTCTTCTTGGCTTCCAGAATGAAGACGAGCCCATGAGAGATGAAGGAAAGGAAGGTAACATTGCAGAGTGGGGACACTTACCTGTTGTGTTCCTATGTCATCTCTCCCTATACCCCACCCCAGTTCTGCCTGCATCTGTTTCTCACCCCCTTTTATAAAACACAGAATTGGATGGCTTCTAAAACAGAAGCAAGGGGACATCAGCAATGCCATAGGCATACCTTGAACATTAGTCACTCGTTCGTTTAGGAGAGGAAGGGGCAGGTTGACAAAATACCAGCACTTTAGCAAAGCAAATAATGCAGCTAAAAAGACAGAGTGGACACAATCTTGCTGTTTCTATGCATTCTTTTCTTTTATCTAATAAAAGTAGGTCAATGTTTCATGCTGCTCATATTGGTGTCATCCATTTTAGCTCCACTAATAAAAACTAATGGCTGGTTATGCATTATAGTAGACCAAACCTCAGATAATGAATTAAAAAGTGAGATAAAGTGGTAAATATGCACTTAAAATCAGGCATTAAGCCATTAAAACACTCCTGTAAAGTGTTTTGTAACTTTCCAATCTAATAATATCTAGAGAAGAAATGTTTAAAAGAAAAAAAAAATCAAATCAAAATTTGTTCTCACAATTCAAACAACTTCCAAATAAACTCTAGTTGCCTCTGGGTCAGTGTCTGCAGATGTAGACATCAGGGCAAGTTACCGATGGGAACCTTTGACCGGGAAATTCTGGGAAAGGCAGGACATGATTCTTTCTGGCTCTAGGCTGTGAAATAGGTAAAACCATCTGATGGAGAATGTTGGGGGCAAAAAGAAGCCACTTCAAGAACCCTCTTCCACTGCCACACTCTGCATTTGGGGGCTCACACAGTTATATTTCTGAAGATTTCAGTTTCATAAAATCGTTCTCTACAAACGTCCCTGTAAGCAATTTCTCTCCCTTTGTTGACCCATAACTCAGCCCCCTGCCTACCTCTGAAGACTTCACCCTCCCTTTGTCCCCTTCCCTGGCAGCCACTCAAGGCCACATGCGGTGCTCCCACCGCGTCTGTCCCTCTCTTTCTCCCGATGGCCGGTACTCCTGCTCTCCTGGTTTTACAAAGTGCTAAAGCCAAGAGATCCTGTCCATCTTCCCAGCCCCAACCCACAGCTGGGCCTCCAGTCCTGCCACCACCTTCCGCCTAGTCCATCCCACTAGCTGTTCTCTTCCCACTCAGACAAACACGACACCGAATCAGCCATCGGTAAACACAGAACATAGGCCCCACCCTTCAAAGCACAGTCACCCTTCCCAGCAAAAAGCTGTTTTATTACATGGAGATGACGGTCACATCAAAGCCATTCTAAGACTATATGGAAGTTTGGAAAATGCAATTTAATTAAATAATGGAGAAACCACTCTAACTTTGACTCCGTTTTCAATGAAATTATGGGATTTCAAGTATGATTTTTTTCACACCAATTCAAACTATTTAAATGGATTTCCATCAGTCCTTTGCCAGTGGGTCTGTGCTCATGAACTCAGCACCTCTGCAACCAGGGCATGGTGGTTCCACACTCTCACTGTCTTCACCTATTCTCTTCCCACTCAGACAATGAACTGGTGAGTTACATAGCAGAGAAATAGAAGGTGAGCCAGAGCTAGACATGTAAAGGCTGAAGCCTGTGATACCAGATCCCAGGAGGGGGAAAAGAACTGGATCCCACTGACCTAGCATGTGGGACTGTCACCATCAACCACTCAGTTGTCTATGCAGGAAATCGGAGCTTCCACTGAATCCCTCCTTTGTCAGAAGTTACATATTCAACTTGCTGCTAGGACATATCCCTCCAACCCCAAATTATCTCTAAATCTATCCTTTTCTCCATTCTAGCTGCTGCTGAATTGATCAAGGGTTTCTTTAGTTTTCCACCAGGAAGGTGTAGTAGAAAGGACTGTGGACCCCAGAACCACACAAGTGTGGGCTGCTTGACCTTGGGAGCTTCAGTTTTCAGCTGGTGAAGGAGCTTGCGGTTGAGATTGAAACTCTGCAATGCATATAAAGTACGTATGTGCTTAATTTCAAATTATGCAAGATGAAGAACAATCATTGCTATCATTCCCTGTGGATTATTGGGATCACTTTCTAAATGGAATTATCACTCAAGACTTTCTCCACCACAGCTTGTCCTCTAGCTGTGCATAACTTAACCTACTGAGGAACATAGCTGATCATGTTGCCCTTGATGTAAAATCTTCAGTGCTTCCTTTTGTCAACTGAACTAATTCAAAACCCTTGGTGTTGGGCTCAAGGGCTGCACAATCTGACCCAGCCATTCTTCCAGCCTCATTACCTGTCACCATCACCATGTCACCCACCTGCACAGCCCTCACCCCTCACTCATCATACTTAGGCTATCGGTGCCCCTGTGCCCTGGTATATTTGTCAAATAAATAGTCATCAAGTGCTCAATGGGGTGACAGGCTTAGTGGATGCACCCGCAAATAAAACAGAAAGGAAATCCAGTCCCAACGCCCAGGTAGTTTTCATTCTGTTCTTTCTCTTGGAACATTCTCTGTTCTACCACTTTTCTCACCTCTTTTGGGGGTTTAATCTAATTACTGGTTCTTGGTTAAAAGATGCTGTTGACTCTCCAAGGCCACACATTCAACTAGGACATTTGTTTTATGGAATTTACCACCTGTGTTCTAATTAGCCCTCTCAGTGTGGTCTCCCTACTAGGCTGGAAGCTCCTTCTGATGCTGTGTCATTTCATAGTGGGGTCCCCAACATGCAGGAGGGCACCTGGCATGGAGAACACATCTGTGTCAATTGTCCTTCTTTGTTTGCAAGCAACAAAATCAAATCTAAGTATGAGACTGAAGCCAGAGGTAGATAAGCAGAGCCAGTGATAATAGCAGGGCCTAAGACAGCTCTTGGGGTCTATGGTGGGCAGTTGGTTTTGGGTGTTTCCATCAAGGACTCCAGATGCTTCTGATCTTGTGGAGAAAGAACCAAATTGGTTTAGCAGCATGAAGGAGTAGGAGCTTGACAAAGGATAGATGGGGTGCTTCATCCAAAAAAGAGGGTGCTAGCAGACATGAGACAGGTGCTCACTACAGCATTCATCTGAAATTATTACCATTGCCTTCCTGTAAAACAGTAATTTTCCATGGAATTGTCCCACGAGAAAATGTGTCTTGTGCTTAATATACCAAATAGTATGCTCCCAGAATAAAAGTCAGAATTATAGTAATTAGGTGATTATCTATGTTTTAATCTGCTTCCTTTATCCATAACAAATAATACAGGGAAACAATGTCATACGCTACACTGAAAGTTGAATGATGAATGATACATGTGTTTCACTATGGCTCTGTTTGCTATTCCACTGGTTCATGCCTGTCTTTGTACCAGTACCACACCGTTTTGATTACCATACCTTTGTGATAGTGTTTGTTTTTAGGATATTAAATTTTGAGGTAATTTGTCACACAGAAACAGACAGTAACAAACCCAAAAATCTGTGATGGTTTTCTATCTGTCACCCCCTGGCTAAACACTGCTTCCACAATTGAATGTCATGTAAGATTGTCATGGTCACTAACAACTCATGTTTGGCCACAGTTAATAAACCTTGGTTCTGATTGTAAACTGGTAAGTAATAATAGTGCTTCAATAATTTTGTTGGACCTAAACTGGCCAAATCCTCTTTTTTTTTTTAATTTATCATTATTGTTGAAAGTAATAAAGATGTCCCTTTTTTTCCCCCATTGACCCCTTCCACCCTGCCCCCAATCCCCACTAAGCCTTCACTATAGCATCATCTGTGTCCATGGGTTATGCATATATGCATATAACCTCTTTGGTTAATCTCTCCCCACCTACCCCCTCCACCCCTATCTTCCCTCTGAGATTCATCAGTCTGTTCTATGCTTCTATGTTTCTAGATCTTTTTTGTTCAACAATCTATTTTATTCATTAGAGTCCACATATGAAAAATGAGATTATGTCATACTTGTCTTTCTCTCACTGGCTTATTTCGCTTAGCATAATACTCTCCAGGTCCCTCCATGCTTCCTCAAAGGGTAAGACATCCTTCTTTTTACTGATGCATAGTATTCCATAGTGTAAATGTACCACAGTTTTCTTTATCCACTCATTTACTGATGGGCACTTGGGCTGTTTCCAGATCTTGGCTATTATAAATAATACTGCTCTGAGCATAGGGGTGCATATATTCTTTCTGATTGGTATTTCAGGCTTCTTAGGATATATTCCTAGAAGTGGGATCACTGGGTCAAATGGGAGTTCCATGTTTAGTTTTTTGAGGAAACTCCATACTGTTTCCCATAGTGGCTGCACTAGTCTACACCAGCACTGTACTAGGGTTCCCTTTTCTCCACATCCTCACCAGTACTTGTCATTTGTTGATTTGTTGATGGTAGCCATTCTGACAGGTGTAAAGTAGTAGTTATTTTTATTTTAATTTGCATCTCCCTGATGATTGGTGACTTTGAACATTTTTTTCATATGTCTCTTGGCCATTTGTATGTCCACTTCAGAGAAGTATGTATTTAGGTCATTTGCTCATTTTTTAATTGGATTCTTTGTCTTCCTTTTGTTAAGCTGTATGAGTTTTTTTTATTGCCGGAGTTCTTTTTCCCAGCCTTACAAAGGGTTCAGCATTCTGGAGAAAGGGTCTGCGCATAGATGATTAAGAAGGAGTCCGTGGATGAAAGATATTTTTGAAAGCCATTGGGGGTCAGAGGAGCTTCCAGCTGAAGGAGCTAGAAGGCTCTCCTCCTTGACCAAGGAACCTGCTTTTATTAGTACAATTTGTCCCAAGGCAAGGTGGAAATATACTCTTCAAAAGGTACGGTATGAAAGGGTATACAGAAACATTGTCAGTTTGGGGAATAGCCTACAGCTGTTCAGGTGTTTGGCCAACAGGAGGCAATAAAATGCCCTGAGCTGTCTGGCAGCTAACAATCATCCTATTCAGGTTTGGGGAAAATGCTTTGTAGCCGTTTCCAACAGGTAAACTACATGTGACTCAACCCTGTTGAGCTCCCCAAGCTTCACCAACCTTTTGGTAAAACTCTTGTAATTATTACATGCTGGAATTGGTTCTCGGCATTTTATATGTTTTTGAAATTAATCCCTTAGCACATGTATCCTTGGCAAATATGTTCTCCCATACAGTGGGCTCCCTTTGCATTTTGTTGATGGTTTCTTTTGCTGTGCAGAGCTTTCTATTTTAATGTGGCCAAATCTTCTTTTAAATGAAATGCTCCCACGTGAAAACTATCTGATAGAGAAGTAATCAGATGATTACTTTATCACACACTAATAAGGTGATTATACGATAAATATTTGTCTGAGGATTCAGGCAAAATGATCTATTAATCATTTTAAAAATTATTATGCTAAACAGCTTTTTTTTTTTCATTCTATCAATCTGATACAAAATCTCTTCATTCTCTTTTTAGAGGAGTGCTACCTAACATACCACACACTTTACAATTTTCCCATATTTTCTTATGTCATCAAACTTCCCCTTCCTATAGATTATTCTGTTCTACCTACTCACATGCTGTGATTTCTCCCATCTTAAAATAAATCCTCCTATGTTCCCATCTCCCTTCAACTCAAGCCTCCTCACTGACTTTCAGATATTCCCAGCCTCCCGACCTTTGCAATGGCTGTTCCCTATCCCTGGACCATCTTTCCTAGACATCCACATAGCTCTCTCTGTTTCCTTTGGGTCTTGAATTGAATGCCACTTTCTCAGGGAGGCATTCCCCAGACTTCCCACCTGAGCCTTCAGCCGTAATACCATCGCCTGCCCAGTCCCAGCTCTCCACCCCTCAAAATCTCAGTTCCTTCAGGATGGGTGTGTTTGTCCCTCTCCCATTAATTACTGCATCTCAAGAGCCTAGAACAGTTCCTGTCATACAGCAAGTGCTTAATAAATAGGTATAAGAAATCCATGACTGTATCTGCTTCCCCCTGCGATGAAAATCGCTCTTCCCACCTTCAAAATCACTCTTCTTGTGTTGCTTTCTTTCCTCCTGACAGTAAAATCACTGGAGCCTCATTGCAGAAAGATATGAAAATACAGAAAAGTGTTAAAAAGAAAATTAAATTGAACTCTGCTATCTTCCTGCTATGGAAGTTAGTTCATATTTTACAGTAGATTCCTCCAGTCTTTTTTGTTCCAAGTTTATAACTTTGTAACAGGTGGCTCAAACCTTACCATTCTGCATTTAATCTGCTTTTCAAAATTAACTGTATGTCCATCCTATCTAATAAAAGAGAAACATGCAAATTGATCATACCTCTGCTACACTCACAAGCCATGCCCACCAGCCAATCAGAAGCGAGTATGCAAATTAACCAAACCAAGATGGCGGCGGCCATGGAGCTGGAGCCAGCTGGAGGCTTGGGTTGCCCCCAGTGATGGAGGAAGCCAAGCTTCTGGCCTGCCCTGGCCTGCCCTGGCCTCCTCTCAAGGCTACAAAGTTTCAATTATACAAGATAAATTAATCCCAGATACCAGGGCCTATGCTTGGGCCACTGGGTGGCGTGGCCATCCTGCAAACCACCACAGGCCCCTCGCCCAGGCCCCCCATGCCCCAAGGGAACCCCCACCCTGATCTGGGACACTCTTCAGGGCAAACCAGCCAGCCCCCACCCATGCACCAGGCCTCTATCCTATCTAATAAAAGAGTAATATGCAAATTGACTGTCACTCCAACATACAAGATGGCTGCCCCCATGTGGACACAAGATGGCTACCACAAGATGGCCAGCAGGGGAGGGCAGTTGGGAGGGACCAGGTCTTCAAGGGAGGGCAGTTGGGGGCGATCAAGCCTGCAGGGGAGGGCAGTTCGGAGTGACCAGACTGACAGAGGAGGGAAGTTGGGGGCAACCGGGCCTGCAGGGAAGGGCAGTTGGGGAGGACCTAGGCCTGCAGGGGAGAGCAGTTGGGGGGACCAGGCCTGCAGGGGAGGGCAGTTAGGGGCGATGAGGCTGGCAGGGGAGGGCAGTTAGGGGTGACTGGTTTGGCAGGGGAGGGCAGTTGGGGAGGGACCAGGCCTGCAGGGGAGGACAGTTTGGGGGGACCCAGGTCTGCAGGGGAGGGCAGTTGGGGGGGGTGGAACCAGACCAGCAGGGGAGAGCAGTTAGGGGTGATGAGGCTATCAGGGGAGGGCAGTTAGGGGTGACCAGGTTGGCAGGGGAGGGCAGTTGGGGGGGACCATGCAAGCAGGAGAGGGAAATTAGGGGCAATCAAGCTGGCAGGGGAGCAGTTAGGCATCAATCAGGCTGGTAGGGGAGTGGTTAGGGGGTGATCATGCTGGCAAGCAGAAGCAGTTAGGGGCAATCAGGAAGGCAGGCAGGCAGGTGAGCAGTTGGGAGCCAGCAGTCCTGGATTGTGAGAGGGATGTCTGACTTCCCGTTTAGGCCCGATCTTACTGGGATTGGGCCTAAACGGGAAGTCGGACATCCCTCAAGGGGTCCCAGATCGGAGAGGGTGAAGGCTGGGCTGAGGGACACACACCCCCGTGTACAAATTTCATGCACCGGGCCTCTAGTATTCACATATAATTCAATATTTTTCTAGAGGAGGGATGGTCAGAGTGAGATCTCTATGGAGGAACCATGCTGGCTGGCGTGAGCGTGTATCCCAAGTACAGGCATAAGGAGGCTGGAGGGCACCAGGGAGGAAGGTCTCACAGGGCATCAGCAGGAGAGGGGTCACGCTGTTCAGAGAGTTTAGGGATGGAGGAACTGTACTGTGGCCAGTCTGGACTTTAGTCAAGAGGGTGGAGAGATAGAAGGTGCAGCTGCAAAGGAAAATCCTCATTCCCTCGGGTCCCACCAACCTCAGTGCCCCAGCAGGATCGAGCAGAGCTGCCTTGAGAGAGGAGAGTTGGGGCCCAGGGCCTCCTCCCTCATTCCACTTCCCCTGCAACCTCCCAAGCTGTACACATGTCCCTTACACAAGAGAATGTATCAGAGAGTAATGGGGCTTTCCATTGAATGAAAGTGTGTTTGATTTGATGACATTTCTTGTTTAAAATGACTCTATATCATCCTTGACCAAATGTGTGTGACAGAGGGAGGTATGTGCCTAAACAATTTTAACCTTTCTGTCTAATTATAAATTAAAGCTAATTTTCAAGCACCTGCCCTGCATCAACTGCCCTTTCATAGTTATGCCTTTCCCAACATCAGAAGCTGCTTTTTAAATCCAGTTTCTACTTGTACACATGCCCCAGTCCCAGCTGGACCCCTAGCCCACAGTGGCTCTGGGCATCGGGAGGAAATGCTTGACTTGGCTACTGTCCTTGAGCTGTAGGTTGTTACTCTGACAAGAAATGGGATCCATGCATCCCTGGGAAACAAGAGGAGGAAGCTCTCCTCGCTCTGTTTTCCAAGCTCACACTACACCTGAGGGTGGAGAGGCGCCTCCAGAATTTTTTGTGGAGGGAAGTGGTGAGGATGAAAGTGGGCAGCTCTGAGCCCCTCCGAGTCCCCTCCCTGTCCCAGGAAGCTGGGCACAGCCCTATGGCTTGTGTATGTATCTTTGGCAAAGGAAAAAATGAGTGATTCAGGCTGTTCATTGGAGAGAAAAAAAAGAACAGATACAATTTTTAAAATAAAAGGATTCTAATCTCTAACATACACAGGTACACACACACACACACACACACACACACACACACACACACACACACGCTTGCTCCTACCCCCTCTTCTGCCTCATTTATCACCACAGCACCAGCACCATCTAACACATATAGTTAGACAGCGCTCAGCTCTCTCAGCACCTGGTGAACAGGTGAATAGATGGAGCAATGATGGGGATAACCCCCTGGCCTGGCCAATTAGGGAACCAGAAGGAAACCTCATGAGTGGAGTTTCTGGGCACTTTGGCCCCTCTAGGTTGGTCCTCCTCACTGATGAGAAAGCTGAGGTTCAGGGGAGGATCAACTGCCCCAGGGCAGCCTTCCTGCAGACCCTGCTCTGTCAGGAGACAGTGGGCTCCTGCTCACTGTGCAGCCCGCCAGTGTCTCTGCTTCTGGATGCTGAGACTGAGGCTCAGAGAAGTTAGCTAATGTTTCCCAGGTCCCCAGTTGTGTCTGAGCTAGCCTCCTGACCAGATCTTGTGGTGCTCACTCTGCTGCACCAAATCCCAGAGGTTCAGTAACTCGAGGCCCACGACCCACACGTGCCCTGAGCCCTCGCTAAGAAGCCCTGTTTCTGAGAGCAGAGAGAGTGGTTAACTGGCCTCCAGGTGCAAGAGTGAGGCCCTCGTGAACTGAAAGGAGCTTTCTGGAACCAGTCCTCTGCTTTCTGCCCACAAGGACACACACATGAGGACTTCACCCCGGGATGTTCACCAGAGTCACTGGTCCTCCCCTTCACTCTGCACCTGTCTCTATGCAGCTCCCTCCCACCCATGGCCCCATGTTTGCTTTCCAAGGCTGGGCTACAACTGTGGATGCGCTTGGCCTGTTTCTATGGTTGCCCAGTGCACACCTTACTTTCAGGTCCCTCTAATTCAAAATATCTCCACTAGGCTTGACCACTGTGAACACCGATTGAGAGTATATACCCTCACCAGGCATAAGATGAGCCTAGTTTACCAAACTGCAGAATAGCACAGACTCTGCAGCCCCCAGTAAACCCCCATTTGTCCATTGTGCTCAACACACAGATAAACTCGCAGGGACAGGAAAGTGAAATTAGCTATTGTGGGTAGTCTGTGTGCAGAGTTCAACCAAGTTGTGTTCAGTTAAAGACCACATAAGAGTAAAAAAATCAGCATCCATGAGATAAAATAAGCATATACATTATTTATACTCCATTGACCCTGCAAAAGATTAATTGCATATTCCACCTGACAGTTTTCAAGACAACGAATTAGCCAAGTATCATATTCCTCTAATTACTATAGGGAACAGTTTGCTATTCGCAGCAAGTAGGGATTTCAAAAGCTTTGAATTTCACACCAAAAAGTGAAGAGTAATGGAGTATTTCCTTGTAGATAATACATGGAATGAAAGTGTACAAAATATTTTAGAGAAATGCTTACTCTTTTTAATGAAAGATGAATATGACTGTTATAAAAATAATCAAATCAATATGGGGCAATGTGCATGCTGCACACCCTC
Organism: Plecotus auritus; assembly: GCF_963455305.1. NCBI lineage: Eukaryota > Metazoa > Chordata > Mammalia > Chiroptera > Vespertilionidae > Plecotus > Plecotus auritus. The sequence continues at coordinate 164,847,011 of NC_137770.1, forward strand.
ACAAGATATACATGCAATTAAAATAGTAAGGCTCTGAGAAGTCCTGTACCAAGAAAGGCTTCAGTCCTCCCAAGGCTCTTTAGCTAAAGACACATTTCTCTGTGCAGCACAGGCTACCATTTTGGGCCAGTGTCCTCTGGCACACACTTTGGGAACTCTCTGGAGTCGGTTGATTCGTACACTCCCAGCCTATTTACAGGAGAGCTACAGATGAAGAGCAACCTTTTAAAAATATTTTGGGAAGTAAACAAACACTACACAATGCCCAAATTCATTCTTTAAAGGGGATTTCAAAACATCTATTATAACTAATATTTTACCAATAAAACTAAAACTTTGAGATTATTTTTCTGTTATAAGCTTTTATATATTTTTTCCTCTGATGGTCTCAGGTCAGTATTGCTGGAGGGGGCTATCATCTTAGCATGTTGACTCTGACACATTTATTCTGTGGTACAAAAGTCAAATATCTTAGAAAATGAATAAAGTTCAGTATAAAGTATAACAATTTTATCACCAGTGATTCTGCCTTTATTTTTTCATTTGGAAACAATACACCAGGTTGTTTAAGGTGAGGTAAATCCAAATGGTATCCAATGAGAGAAATCCCTTAATTTATTTGTGTTGAGTAATATTTTTATCCTATTACTATATAGGAAAGATAACAAAAATGAGGGAAGAGAAACAGAAGGAATTTATGGGATGATTTGGCTTCTTCCAGGTCTCCTGACCCCCTTTGCAGCAGCACCATACCCAAGCAGGTTTGCCCTGGAGACGAGGCCCAGCAGCCCTGACAACCCACTTATCTCCTCAGACCTCAGGTTCTTCATCTGGAAAATGAGGATCTGGGCATGGATGGTTTCCAAAGCTCCTCGTAGGTCAGAAATCCAAGGTGTTTATGCTCCCCACAGCTTTCAACAGTAGACAATCCATTTGCTTCCTAATTAGAGATAAAAGGCTTAACAAATCCCTCAGAGAGCCCACCCCCTGGAGCTGGTGGGGTTCAGCCCTGTGTCTGTGGTGACGTCCAATCCCCCTCTCTCTGCTGACTGGGGAACCTTTCTGAGACAGAAGGCTGAGGGGATCAGGAAGGGCAGGGACAAAAGAGGTAGAGAAACACATAGGACGACTAGGAAAATGTATAAAAAAACTAATTTTGTCAGCTGGAGAACGTTGTGGATGCATGACTTGTCTTAACTAATGTATTAACTAAAATAGCCTTCAACTAGGCTATTTATATGGAGTGGGCCATATAAAATCTGGAGCTCAAAGCCTTCAATACTGTTGTTGCTGTGCCTGAGAACTATTTTGGCCATACCTTTCCTGATAGTCCATTTCATTGTTATCTGTTTCATTTGTTTCTTTATAGTGTTAGGGAGAAGATGTATGCAGCCCACCAGCAGTGAGCAGAGGAAGCACATCTTTTAGATAGCCCTTGGCAGAAAGACAGTTAATTATAGATGTATATACCATCTGAGAGGTCAATTTTGCCTGAGCCTACCCTCATCATTCAACTACTCTCATCATCCTATTTAATAAAAGAGTAATATGCAAATTAACTGTCACTCCGTTACATCCACAAGCCACGCCCACCAGCCAATCAGGAGCGAGTATGCAAATTAACCCAATCAAGATGGCTGTGGCCACAGAGAGAGTAGGAGGGAGGCTTGGGTTTCCCCGGTGATGGAGGAAGCCAAGCTTTCTGCACACCCTGGCTGGTCCAGGCCTCGACTCCAGGCTACAAAGTTTCAATTATAGAAGATAAATAAATCCCAACAAAAATGGCGGCAGCCACAGAGCTGGAGAGAGCAGGAGGCTAGGGTTGCCCCCGGAGATGGAGGAAGCCAAGCTTCTGCAGCCCTGGCCTGCCTTGGCCTCCGCTTAAGGCTACAAAGTTTCAATTATAGAAGATAAATAAATCCCAACAGAAATGGCTGCCACCACAAAGCAAGCTGAAGGCTTGGCTCCACTCCAGGCTACAAAGTTTCAATTGTAGAAGATAAATAAATCCCAGATACCAGGGCCTCTGCTTGGGTCACCGGGGGGCGTGGCCGGCCTGTAAACCACCATAGGCCCCTCGCCCAGGCCGCCCCATGCCCCAAGGGAACCCCCACCCTGATCCAGGGCACTCTTCAGGGCAAACCAGTTGGCCCCCACCCATGCACCAGGCCTCTATCCTATCTAATAAAAGAGTAATACGCAGATTGACCATCACTCCAACACACAAGATGGCTGCCCCCATGTGGTCAAAGATCCTGCCCCCATGTGGACACAAGATGGCCACCACAAGATGGCCAGCAGGGGAGGGCAATTGGGAGGGACCAGGCCTGCAAGGGAGGGCAGTTGGGGGCGATCAAGCCTGCAGGGGAGGGCAGTTAGGGGTGACGAGGCCAGCAGAGGAGGGAAGTTGGGGGTGACCAGGCCTGCAGGGAAAGGCAGTTGTGGGGGACCCAGGCCTGCAGGGGAGAGCAGTTAGGAGGGACCAGGCCTGCAGGGGAGGGCAGTTAGGGGTGACCAGGCCTGCAGGGGAGGGCAGTTAGGGGCAAACAGGCTGGCAGGGGAGCAGTTAGGCATCAATCAGGCTGGCAGGGGAGTGATTAGGGGGTGATCATGCCAGCAGGCAGAAGCAGTTAGGGGCAATCAGGAAGGCAGGCAGGCAGGCGAGCAGTTGGGAGCCAGCAGTCCTGGATTGCTATGTTTCTTTCTCTCTTTCTCTCTCTCTCTTACCCTCTCCCCCTCCCTCCCTCCCTCCCTTCCACTCTCTCTGAAAAGCAATGGAAACAAATATCCTCAATTTCCATTGAATTCTCAATGGAAATTAACAAAACAAAAAAAATTTATGTTTCTCTCCCCACCCCCCGCCCCGCCCCAGCCCGCTTCTCTCCCTTCCTCTCTGGCTCTCTAAAATCGATTTTAAAAATCAAGGAAGACCTGCTCAGGGACTGTCAGCGTTTTTAGCAAGACATGGACTCAGAAGAAAGGGGCATAGAGTGGGCATCAGGAGGTAGGTGGGGGCAACATGCCAGGTTTCATGCAAGGGTGCTGAGCAGCCAGAGTCAGATCTGCATTTAGAAAAGATCCTCTGGCTGCCGCATGGAGATGGGATTATAAAGGAGCTTCAGTGAGAGCAGGGTGGGAAGACAACGCCTGTGTGCCTGTGCGTGTGTCTGTGAGGACAAGACTGATGGAAGATCTAGGGCTGTGGAGGACATTCAGGAAGGACAGTCCACAGGTGGGACCTTGGGCAGGAGCGTGAGGAAGGGGATGATGGTTTACATGAAGATGCAGAATGAGACAAGAGCAGATATTCTTGTCCCTTCGTCTCCCTTCTTCTTTCCTCTCGCCTTTTTTACTAGCCCTCGGGAACCCCTTGCATGGCAGGACTGGCAAACTCGTAACCATCTCTGACATTCTGACACAGGTCATTGACTGACCACAGGCAGCAGAGCTCTGAAACTTCTGCCTCAGGACCCCACACTCACCACCCTTCTGCAGCCACAGCCAGCACTAGTCTTTCTTAACACCCAGGATGCTCTGAATCAGCTGTAACCCTCATCACATGATAATCGTGTTTAATATCCTGAAGCAGAAATGTTGTAAATTGCTAACATTCAAAACAGCTTGTTGGCATTTAATTAGGTATCAAAACAAGGCTTTCTGTTGCTGTGTCTTTTGCAGGAAACTATCATTAGTTAAACTTCAGCATTGCACATGTTCTGCAAGCTGGGAACCAGGAGCTGCAGCAGAGCCCATAGCATAGGCTGCGAATTCTCAATGGAAATTAATCTCTCATTTCATTTGGCTTTTTTATGGTGCTTTTGTCCAGAAATAACTACTCTATTAGTATGCAAAATGTTTTGCTTTCCTCTTACACCCACCAACTCTTTGATATCAGTTTTAAGTAAATAAGCTTTGCAAAGGAAATGTGTTTCTTTAATAGTGGAGTTTCCAATTGCATTAAAAAAAACACTTCAGATATGCAAGAAACACACCTACATAATTGTTGTGAATGTCACTCTATGGTCAAATGAACTCCCCTGAAATCTGAAATTCACTCAATCTGTGACTTGCTCATCCACGTTAACATATATGAGCATTTATTACACACATACATGTGCATGCAACACACAAGGCTTTTAATGAGGATGTTGATCGTGGCATGTCTTGTGAGAGCAAAAACCTGCTGAAGAGAGCCTGAATGCCCACCAAGAGAAGACTGTTAAAGGAATTATGGTGTACCCAGACGGTGGAATAAACACCTGTGTCATTGAAAATAACGAGGCAGGTCTACACGTGCTGTGGGGAACCTTCTCCCAGATGCCTTACTAAGCGCACTGTGACACCCCTCTTCACATCATGTTCCATGTGAATCTAGATGAGCCTGTGTCATAAAGGACTTCAGGGAGGGGGACACAAGAGACTGTCAATACTGTTTCTGGGGTGAGGGGTACTGAGGATGTAAGCCAATATATATATATACTTTTATTCTTCTTAAATACATTTTTAATTTGCAATTATTACATTTATTGACTTTAAAATATTGTTAAAAAGTTATCTATGTCTTAACTGCAATAGGAAGTGTGAAATAATGCAAAGACTCATAAAACCATTTTGTGATGTCAGGAAGGGCTTGGGAGCCAGTGCTACAATGTTAGAATCAATGCTAATTCATGTCACAATTTCCCTCCCGAATGGAACCAGTAAATTAGAAGTTACCTTTCATTTCCAAGTCTGTTAGTTTAGTGAATAATCACCCTTAGTTTTTTCCTTTTACTTTTTGCTGGAGGAGTAGACTGGGGACATGAGGCTGATGTAGACAGGGTATTAGACTGAAGGGAGGGTGTGTGGAAGGTCCCCAGATGGATCCGTTGCTTTCTCTCCACCTGATTTTTTCCAAGCCCCCAGTCCTGAGAGGCAGGTACCCCAGGAAAGACCCAGCCCTGCCCCACAGCACAGCAACCAAGCATCATGTAGAAGAAGGCTCAGGCCTTAGGACAGCTTGTGGCTCCACCGCCCTCCACTGCCCCTCCCAGTCTGAGAGCTCAGAACCAGATCCCTCTGGACAGAGCTGTGAGAAGGGCAGAGGGGGAGGAGAAGGCCACCAGGAAGGCCCTGCGGAGCTGCTAATGCTGGGATCTCCCCTGAGTTTGTCAAAGGAGAGCCCGTAACGCCCCTGTCGGGGAGGGTCCTGCCAGGCTAGAAGGAGCTAGCCAGGTCTGAGCAGGATAGGGGTCCTGTGGCCACCTCCCCAAACCGAACCTCCCTTCCAATTTCCCCACCCGCTGCATCTGCCTGAGAGTCAGAGCTGCCACTGCCTCACATCCTCTTGCCACACAGTCAGACATCCTAGGGGTTTTTGTGGTGGTGGAAGTGAATTACATTGTCTATTAAAAATGATTTGGGTTTTGAGGCATTCTTCTACCACGAATTTGAAGAGAATCATGATATTATAAGCAAAGTGCCATCTGCTCAGAGCCTTTCTAAAAGTAGACTGTGAATCTAAATGACACGTATGACATGCAAACATTTAAACCATTCTATTTAGAACTGTCACTTTATATGCATGAGTAACTTTAATCTTTTCTTATTCAAATGTCATTAATCTGGAAAATAGTGGAGGCAAATGGGTGGGGTCAGGGGGGTGAGGAGTGAGGAATGGTTTTCATGTCACCAAGAGTCTAAATGCCCTGGCACCCACACCCCAGGCTCCCTGTCACAGTCCCCAACTGCCAGCAGCCACCCACCACCACCCAGAGTCCAGAGAATGATACTAGTATTTAAATAATTGAATGCATATTATATTTAGTACTAGAGGCCCGGTGCACAAAATTCGTGCAAGGGACGGGGGGTTGTCCCTCAGCCCAGCCTGCACCCTCTCCAATCTGGGACCCCTTGAGGGATGTCCAACTGCCCGTTTAGGCCGATCCTACCTAAACGGGCAGTCAGACATCCCTCTCACAATCCAGGACTGCTGGCTCCCAACTGCTCGCCTGCCTGCCTGCCTTCCTGATTGCCCCTAACCACTTCTGCCTGCCAGCCTGATCACCCCCTAACCACTCCCCTGCCAGCCTGATTGATGCCTAACTGCTCCCCTCCTAGCCTGTTTGCCCCTAACAGCCCTCCCCTGCAGGCCTGGTCCCCCCCAACTGCTTGCCCCTGCAGGCCTGGTCCTCCCCAATTGCCCTTCCCTACAGGCCCAGTCGCCCCCAACTTCCCTCCTCTGCTGGCCTGGTCACCCTAACTGCCCTTTCCTGCAGGCTTGATCACCCCCAACTGCCCTCCCTTGCAGGCCTGGTCCCTCCCAACTGCCCTCCCCTGCAGGCCTGATCACCCACAACTGCCCTCCCTTGCAGGCCTTGTCCCTCCTGCTGGCCACCTCGTAGCGGCTATCTTGTGTCCACATGGGGGCAGGATCTTTGACCACATAGGGGCAGCCATATTGTGTATTGGAGTGACAGTCAATTTTCATATTACTCTTTTATTAGATAGGATTGAGGCCTGGTGCATGGGTGAGGGCCAACTGGTTTGCCCTGAAGAGTGCCCCGGATCAGGATGGGGGTTCCCCTGGGGCATGGGGCGGCCTGAGTGAGGGGCCTGTGGTGGTATGCAGGCCAGCCACACCCCCCAGCGACCCAAGCAGAGGCCCTGATATCTGGGATTTATTTATCTTCCATAATTGAAACTTTGTAGCCTTGAGCAGAGCTAAGCCTCCTGCTCACTCCGTGGCTGCTGCCATTTCTGTCGGGATTTATTTATCTTCTATAATTGAAACTTTGTAGCCTTGAGTGGAGTCCTGGGCCTGCCAGGGTGTGCAGAAAGCTTGGCTTCCTCCATTGCCAGGGAAACCCAAGCCTCCTGCTCTCTCCGTGGCCACAGCCATCTTGGTTGGATTAATTTGCATACTCGCTCCTGATTGGCTGGTGGGAGTGGTTTGTGGGTGTAGCAGAGGTATGGCCAATTTGCATATTACTCTTTTATTAGATAGGATTATAATTTCATTTCATGGAATACATATATGACATTGCTGTCTTAGACGATCACTCGAATAAAAAGAGGTGGGTGGTTCCCTAGCACCAAATTTTAAATTAGAACTTTAGCAACTTCATTTTATTATTTATTTCTTATAATTACCATTATTTTATTATTTTCTAGCAGCTTTATTATTATGCGAGCCTGGGATCCAATCTATGTGGGTCACTGGTTTTAGCCCCACCATGGGAAGAATGTCAAGTCCCACAGACAGTGGCCATAAGAACATACAAACAATGATCACGGGTTCACAAATAACTCAGCATTTCAGGGAACTCTCTCCTTACACGGATGTGGGAGGAGCTTCGCCTGCAGCCCACGCAGGAGGAGTCAGTGTGGTGCCAACATGAGCTCAGCAGGGAGAGATGGGGAGTCAGGCTGGGGTTTAGGCATGTTGAATGCAGATGAGAAACAGGCAATAGGATATAAATACATGTAAAAAGTAATACATTTTTTTCATTTTATACTTTGATCATGATTCATTAGCTGAAACTTTCAAATATCAAAGTTCAATATACCTATTGTTTTGAATTATCATTATGTGTGAGAATGAGAAACAATAAACATGTATTAATGTTAACATTATATTAATAATAGTATTCTTTTTAGTTTTCAAATTTATTTTTCAATTACAGTTTACATATAATATCTTATTAATTTCAGGTATACAACATAGTGTTAGACATATATATACTTTACAAAGTGATCCCCCCCCAACATGTCTAGTACCCATCTAACACCATACATAGTTAATACAATCCTACATAATAAAAGGCTAATATGCAAATCGACTGAACGGTGGAACAACTGGTCACTATGATGCGCACTGACCACCAGGGGGCAGAAGTGCAACGCAGGAGCTGCCCGCTGGTGGTCAGTGCGCTCCCACAGAGGGAGCGCCGCTCAGCCTGAAGCCCTCCCTGAACTGGGCTCACGGCTGACAAAGCACAGCGGTGGTGCTTCCGCCTCTGCAGCAGCACAGCAAGAGGAGTAGACCTAAGCTGGCAGTCAGACATCCCCCAAGGGCTCCCAGACTGCAAAAGGGTGCAGACTGGGCTGAGGGATCCTCCCCACCGCCGAGTGCGTGAATTTCGTGCACCAGGCCTTTAGTACTATCATATTGAGAGCATTCTTAATCATCATAATTAGTAGTATAACACTGTCACTGTACCCACTACATAGAATGGCCTAAGAACCTTTGACTTTCCCAAAGTAGTCTGTGCATATAAAAATAAGCTGCGGTGCCAAGCACATGTGGCTGACCCAGTACTCGAGTCTCCCCCACCCTCCAACCCACCCACCCCCACCCCATTCCTGGTCCTGTTCTCCTGTTCACCCAGTGACGAAGGATGCTCAGCTATTCCAGGAAGATGGATGGAGGCCATCACCACCCTGCAGCTTTTGTTTCTTATCACCTCAACGCCATTAGACCTTTTTCTAGTTTCACGCAAATTAACTGCTCATCAATTCCATGATTGCCAAAGCTCGCAGCAGCTGTACCTCTCAGACTAGGATGACTTTAAACCTATTTGATTCTGACTTCCCAGCACATGAGCCTCCCTTTGTTTGACTCAATTGATTCATTCCATCCAGTTTATAACCAAGCCATTTATTTCACTTAACTATCTCCCAAGCCCACAGGAAAGCCCGGTCGCCGGGCCTCCCACACTTGTGGATCAATGACCCCGCCATCAGCTTGTGCCCGCAAATGAAAGCACTCGTCCTGACTAACTAGCTTCCCCTGGTTTCTGTTTTTGTTTTTGTCGAGACTATTTTCAGAGGCAGTGAGACATCCAACAGCCCTCCAATATTGAGGTGCATTTCACTTAGAAGTGTTTGATTAAAAAGAAAGAGGCTTAAGGGAGATGATTTCACACAGGCCGAGCAGCATTTATGGGCAGCCCTGGTCCTGCCCTGACCCAAGCAGGGCCCCTTCAGCCATCACTGCAGGGTCCAGGCCCCATTGCACAGCTCCAAACACACACCTTGTTTTATGTAATGATTCTCATCTCACTAGCAGAGGTCTGTGCAGGGCTCTTTGGATGTTTTCTAAAGAGGTTCTGGTATTTATAGGCGAACACATTGTAAAATCTTGCTCCAATTCGCCTCTCCTTCCTCTCTTGAATTTCTACCACACACAGAGGGGAAAAGGTTAGTCCACATTTGAAAATAGAAAGCAAACACATAGCAGGTGCTCTGAGTTATTTATGGGGTTTGGTTTGATGAGGAAAGGAGAATTTATTAAAGTTTGTTCCAGGGGAAATTCTAAATTTTCTCAAGGATCAGGCACTTGAAGGTAAACATATCATTTTATTCTAGCATCTCTTCAGTACATGCACGTGGTTTCGAATCAACCTAGCTGGGTTCCTGAAACTAAGCCGCTTCTTATCCATGAGGCCGAGGCTGGATGTCATCCTGCCTTCACGCTCCTCTCCCTGCTCCTCACAACACCCTCCCACACCCAGCCTGTCAGCTCAGAAAAGGAAGCTGACCTGAAAATGGCTGTTTTCCTGGGCTTCTGGGTCCACACAGTGGCTCAGTCATAAAGAATCTCCACCCTAGCTTCTCAGATTCAAAAACCTTTTGGAGAAATAAGCTTTTAGGGATTGTCAAAACCTAACCTGTCCCAACACAGTTTAATCATTAAAAACAAAACAATGGGTTAGGGTTTATAAAATAATCAAGGGTGTTTGTAACAGGAGTCATTAAAAAGTGGTAAAAAGCTATTCCCATTTGGACAAATGTACAAACCTTCAGTTAAGGGAAATCTAGAACTTTCTGCAATCCACTTCCAAAGTTCTCATGCTAATGTCTGGTGACATCTAAAACAAAAACATAAAGGAAAGTGTTTCATAGTCATTATTATATTCCCCTCACTCTCTTCACTGAGAGAGAGAAGAGAGAGAGATACATCCACATATGTATGTATATATGTGTATCTATACACACATATATAATCGTGCACCAAATACTGATGTTTCAGTCATGTGGTTCAGTGACAAACTACATATGTGATGTCGTATGCCATGCAACCCAGCTACGTAGTAGGCTATACCATCTAGGTGTGTGTAAGTACACTCTATGATGTTTACATCACAAAATCACCTAAGGGCGCATTTCTCAGAATGTACCCACATCCTTAAGCAGCATGATACTGTACACATGTTGACATACATATACAATGTCAGCACAAAATTCTACTTTGAATCTTATGACAAACACTTTGCATTTACTGCTTTTCTGAGTTCTGAAAAATTCTTTTAGGGTTTCTTAGGGATTCTGGAAGTTTTTTCATGAAAACCTGTTGGTAGCTGAGAAAGATGATTTTCACCGCCTTCTCAAAAACATTGTCTCAGAAAAAAAGCTTGTTTTTTCTTATTTATAAAGATTTCAGAAGAACATTGTTTGAGACTCTTAGAAAACAGCACACAAACTCCCACTAGGGTTTTTACACAGGGACAGAGGTTTGCACATTCACCTGACTCACTCTTTACAGAATCCTTTCAAACAGCCAAGTTCCAAGCAGTGCCTCTTACATCCCAGAACCGCTGCCTGCAGGATGCATTCATGGTCTTCCCCAGCAGGTGACATGCCGCCATGTCTGATACTACTACTGGTCTTACCTGCACTTCTCTAAGCTGTCCACTGCCTGGCTGCAGTTTTTGGCGATGATCATGATGTCTTTCTCTTCTCTTCTATTTCAAAATAGGATAGTTTGTAGAAAGTTAGCCCAGTAAAACTTGTCATCTGTCTTGGCTCCATGTGAGCAAATTGGTGCTGCTGGTATTAAAGCATCGAGTGCTCCCCTCCACCCCCCAATTTCTGTCCTGGGCCCAAAGACACAAGTGGGTCTGAGAATCAACTGACTCCATTTCTTGCTTCTGACCTGCTGGCTCTGTGTGTGGAGCCCACACCAAGGAACGTGTCCCCATAGCTTCTTAGCATCCCATACCTGAAAGTTATTTCTAGCCATGCAATTGGAGGAGGCAAACTCTGAATCTAGATGGTGTTCCACTCCTTTCCCCTGTTTTTGGAAACAAATTTGAAATTGTTAATAGGGATCCAAGTATGGTTTCCTTCTTTTCATAGCCTAGTTTCTCTTTCTAGAACCATGATCCAAAAGTCCATTAGCCTGGCCGGTTCAGATTCCATACGAAAAACAACTTTAATATTCTCAGAAACAGATTTAATTTAGAACCAAGAGGTGCATGAGTCAAAATGAAAAGTATGTGGTATTTGGGGTTAGGCATGCCTGGAAAGGAATTCTAGTGCTATCTTTTGCTAGTTATGTACCCAGGAATAATCCCCCACCGTCCCCCTCTGTGAACTAGGAATGATGTATAGATAGCCCACAAGAAAATGAAAACATACAAAATTATGTATATAGTGTTCAAAATCTGTTGCCACTCAAATAAGCCAATGATTAATTGCAACATCAATAGCAATATGCTCCTTAAACTCAGTTCCATAGTCCTCTTTTGGTCCTAAGCAGTTGGACTGCACTTTAAAGAGCTGTATCCATTCTTGGCCAGCACACTTTTTAGCTGCCTCTTCCTTCCGAGGTCCTTGTCACAATAATTCTGAATGCAAAGAGAACCATTATGCATCAATCTAACTATTCCTCCATTTCAGTTACACGCATGCAATTTAAATTTCTTAGAAGCACATCTAGTGCTCTCAACCCCTGGGGAGACGCACTGGGTGGACAGGGTGAGGAGGCTGCAGACCTGCAGCTTCTCCTCTCTGCGCAGAGGCTGTGGAGTCACTGGGCAGGTTTTGAACCTTAGGAAGCAGTTGACTGGATGACCTGGAGCTGAAGACCGTGCCAGCATTCAGCAGCTATGCTTGACCTCACTGAACTTGGAATGAACCAGGAGGGACTGATGAACCCAGGATGACAGCAAAACAACTCCTCAACACTGAATGGCATTTTTTGGCTTTAGGTCATTTTTGTGTGTGTGTGATTGGTTGATTTTTAAGACCAACCTTCAGGTGATGCCTTCTGTGCATACTTTTTTTTTTTTAATATATTTTATTGATATTTTACAGAGAGGAAGGGAGAGGGATAGAGAGCTAGAAACATCAATGAGAGAGAAACATCGATCAGCTGCCTCCTGCACACCTCCCACTGGGGATGTGCCCGCAACCAAGGTGCATGCCCGTGACCGGAATCGAACCCGAGACCCTTCAGTCCGCAGGCCGATGCTCTATTCACTGAGCCAAACCGGTTTCGGCTCTGTGCATACTTTTGTCCTTAAAATATTAATTGCTTGCCAGGCTGCTGCTTCCTTTATTTATAGCTCCTTTGGCAAATAACGTGTGATTTAGTGGCTCCCCGGGCAACACTGAAGGGAAGCCAGACCCCTCCGCATAACTCGACTGGTCCTCGTCCATGGTTCAGTCTCTGCAGCATCGGTATGCCACCAGCTTCGTCCCAAAGGCTCTGTCCACCTTTGATGCTTCATGCTCTTTTCTAAAGTTTAATTTAATTTTGCTGTGGTAAGAACACTAATGATGAGATCTACCTGCTTAACAAATTCTTAAGTGCCCCACACAGTGCTGTGGACGATGGTGACAATCTTGCACAGCAGGTCTCTGAGCTTGTTCTCTTGATGGACGGGGACTGTTTGCCTGTGGATTAGACACCTGTGCTTTTCTTCCTTCGTGTTTCTCCATCTTCCTAAAGTTCCTGTCTACTTACTTCACACCTGACTGACTCCCGCTCTTCCTTCATAGTCAGGGGAAAGGACAGTATGGGAGAAGTACTTTGAAATCTATTTTAAATGTCTCTGGATGCTCGCACTGGGGTGCTGCGTGTCGCATGGCTATTTGTTAGGAGGAAGAACGTCGTGTTCTGGCTGAGAGCATGGAGGCTTAGCAGCCTCATCTTGCCATCACCTCCTGTCCCCAGCGCGATCCATCCCATGGATGTCCTTCTGCTCATTAACAGCGAGGCTGCTTTGCTCCTGTGATGTATCCACATGGCCTTGAATCATGGCTCCTGTGTACAGCCCTTTCACTTGGGATTCAGTGGCCTGGAGGGTTGTTTGCAGGGAATTAAACCAGACATGTATCCCCACAGGGCGGAAGCATCTGCATTACACATGTAATACATGTGACCGGGCACCATTACAAAGGTGGCACTGGCTGTGTGAGGACACAGAAGCCCCGCATGGAGCCATGGGGTCACTGGGAGCCTCCCCTGGCTGGGGAATTGCAGGATAGTAGGGCTCCTGGAAACCCTGGATGGTCAAATTCAATCACCTCATTTTACAGCTGTGGATAAAATGACCCTGAGGCCAACCAATTTTCCCAAAGACACAGATAATTTATTGCAGACCCTGGACTAGAATCTGTGTGCCCTAATTCCTGGGTTAGGCCTTTGTTGGTTGGTTTTTTAACTATATTGCTCTGACTCTACATTCTGGACTTTCTTATAACAGAGAGAATGAAATAGTCACAGTGATAATCATATGTCTCTGGTAATTTTCTCATGCAAGTTGTTGGGGAAAGGGACAGGAAGCGCTGTGCGGAGTGTGGTCTGGCAAAGAGTAGGCTGCTCTGAGGAAATAAACTGAAGTGACATTTATTTCGGTCTGCATGACTCAGTCATAAAAATCATTTCATTGATGCCATTTTTGCCCAGTGGATAGAGCACTGTCCTGCAGACTGAAGGGTACTAGGTTCAATTCCAGGCAAGGGTAGGTACCTCGGTTGCAGGCTCAATCCCTGCCCCAGTAGGGGCACGTGCAGGAGGCAGCCAATCGATGTCTCTCTCACATTGATATTTCTCTCTGTGTCTCTCCCCCCTTCCACTCTCTCTAAAAATCAATGGGAAAATATCCTCAGGTGAGGATTAACATAAATAAATAAATAAATAAATAAATAAATAAATAAATAAATAAATAAATAAATAAATCGTTGCTACTACAAGGTAAACTTTTCTCCCAGAGCAAACTAAACCAGTTGATTTGTTATAATCAGAATAATTGGAAAACTGTACTTTGTTCATGGGCTGGAACTGTGCTATTCCCCATTATTTCTGGTCAGGAGATGGCAGGACACCTGACACTGTCCACCTCTCTCAGGGCCATTTGTAAGTCATGCTTCCAGAGGGGTCCCTGACCTAGTTAATAGACAGACATCACCATTTGCCTGGGAATACCGTGCTATTCTGGCAAAAAAAATATATATATATAAGATTATCATACAATCATGCAAGTGCATTCCACACTTATGGAGTTCATAGAATGGAAAAGTTTTTATTTTTTAAAAATATGTGTGTGTCCTGAAAACTCACCCCAGTGTCAGGCACAACCCAGAGGCACTCGCTGTATTGAGTTACCTCTGGCAAGGGACCATGGGAGTCATTTCCCGCCGCATGCTTACAGAAACCTGGGAAAGCAGCATGGTCCTGGAGCTCTGCGGGAGGAAGTAGATGGAAGGAGACGTTTGTCTAACACGGTGATAAATTGCTTCTCTCATTGTGTCGTCCCCTCGTTTAATGCATCTTCATGGGGCATCTTTGGTACATAAGGCAGGCGGGAAAGCACAGTCAGCTCTTTTCTTCCTTTTGCAAGCTCCCATAGACACCAACGCCACAGCCTGCGGGAAATAAATGGCACGTGGGTGATTTCACAAGTGCTGCCAGGTGAACGCAGCAGTCCTGGTTAAGATGATCAGTGGAGTCATTATAGAGAGAGGGGGGCGGGTCCTTCCATGTACACAGGATTTCGATGGGCAGAGATGGAAGAGGGAGATGAAGAGTATGTGAGCAGGAGAAAGCAAAGTCAAGCAGAGAATACAGAGGTGAAAGTCCTGGAAATGTCCACAACAACAACCAGTTTGAATTATGGGTTTTTCGCAGGAAAGAATGTGTAGCTAAGTGAGTTTGAAGAAAGCAGAGAGAAAGGAGCCTGGAGTGCTCGGCTCAGCACTGGGGACTGCCTTTGGCATGTTTACTCGCTGCCACACAGACTTTCTAGGGCAGTGGTCGGCAAACTCATTAGTCAACAGAGCCAAATATCAACAGTACAACGATTAAAATTTCTTTTGAGAGCCAAATTTTTTTAACTTAAACTATATAGGTAGGTACATTGTTATTAAGTTAATTAGGGTACTCCTAAGCTGGCCTTTGCTAAAAACGTCCTCAATCTGATTGAGGTATGTTCGCTGAGGTCAACCCCTTCCAACTCTCCCATCCACACTCGTCTTGTATACTTGTTTCGTCTATCTCCTTTCGTTCATCCTCTCTATATGTCCAAACCATCTCAACATACCTTTCTCAGTCCTCGACACTACATCTTCTTTCACTCCACAACGTTCCCTAAAATTAACTTAATAAACTTTACTTGAAGTTTTAAGTCTTAGTTAAACTATAGAAACATTGAATAAAACTTGATATCATACTTAATAACGATATTATCTATTGATAACACTAAATTCCTTACAATTTACCTTACAATATCCATAAAATTAAATCATGACAATGACTGACAAACACTATTGTGAACAATGGCCTTGCATATCCTTGGAAAGTTTGGGTAAGTCAGGTTTGTATGTTGTTGTTTTTAACTTTAGGCACGATTCCAGATTCTCATCAATAAGACGACTTCTCAATTCACTCTTGATAAGGTTCATACTTGAAAATGATTGTTCGCATAAATATGTAGACCCGAATAAGGAAAGAACAGCAAACGCTAGTTTTTTCAGTTGATTATATGAGTCAAGAATACTATTCCAGCTGTTAAAAATCAACATATCTTCCTTCTCCAGGTCTTTCAAAGAAGACCACTTGTGCTGTGAACTAAGTTCACATTTGTTTTTCTCCAATATTTCTATATCAGCACAAAGACATTCAAATTTTGATCTCCACAATTCTTTGTTTTTTAAATCCAGCAATTGCATTTCAAAGTTGCCAATGTCAATATTAAAGGGAGAAAAATTTAATTCTGTTACAGTAGCATTAAGAGGTTTTTTAACAAAGGCTAACGTCGCTTTGCTGTTTCTGAAATCCTGAAACCTGTTGAGAAAAGCTTCCCTCATATTTAAAAGTGTTGTTTTGAAATAGCAAATGTCAATATCAGAATTATTTTCTTGGCTATGTTTCAACAGGCTTGGAAAGTGAATCAAAGTACCTCTTTCAAAATCTTGAGCAAAAAGAGATAATTTGTTTTCGAATGAAATAACTTCTAACATCGAAAAAATTGTGTTTCCTTTCCCCTGTAGTTTACAATTAAGCTGATTTAGATGAGACGTAACATCTACCATAAAATAAAATTTTTGGATCCACTGATCGTTTGTTAGTTCTGGATAGTGAACACCCTTCTCAAGGAGAAATGCTTTAATTTCTGTTAATAAGGAAGCGAAACGTTTCAAAACGTTTCCTCTTGATAACCAACGTACCTTGTTATGCAGCAGAAGATCTGCATACTCACTCTCCATTTCAACTAAAAATTCTTTAAATTGGTGATGATTAAGAGCTTTAGCTATAATGGAGTTGATAATGTTAATCGCCAATTCCATAACTTTGCAAATTTCTTCTGGAAATGTCTGCGCACAAAGCGCTTCTTGATGAATGATGCAATGGTAAGTAAGTATCTCGTGATTAATTTTTTCTTTCAAAATAGCAACAAACCCATTTCTTACGCCGGTCATACTTTTCACCCCATCTCCTGAAATTGAGACAATTTTATCGAGTGGAATATGATGTTTTTCAATGCATTCAATTACAGCATTTGCTATTTCCTCTCCACGTGTTTGACCTTTGAGTAGCAATAATCCTCAAACTTCTTCTTTAGGACCTGTAGACTAAATAAATTGTACAAAAAGTGAAACTTGTGCTGTATCATTTATGTTACAAGACTCATCAACTGCTATTGATAAAGCTGAAACCAATTTAAGATCTTCGACTCGCTGGTCGGTTATATTCGAAAACATTTTGACTGTTCTATCTTTCACTGTTTTAGCAGACAATGGTAACTCTTTAATTTTTTTTAGAATATCTGCTTTGTTCTTAAAATCCCGAAATAGCTCTTTGGATGCATTTATAAAACAACTTTTTTATGTATTCGCCGTCTGTATATGGTTTTCCTCTCTTAGCAATCTCTTGACTAACCACAAAACTTGCAATATTAACATTGTTGGAAGATTGCATCCAGTAATTAAATACAGAACATGATTTTTCTTGACTCTTATGAAGTTCCTCAACTGCTTTCTTCCTTGCATCACCGACAGGATATTTAGTACTAAATGACACGTGTTTAGTTGTAAAGTGTCTCTCCAAATTTGATTTCTTGTTATGCGCCAATTTTTCCTGACAAATAAGACAGTCAGAAGGCCATTTAAGTTTTGAATAAATGCGAAAGTCTCGGTCCATTCAACTTTAAATTCACGGTTTTCGTCTTCCGTTTTTCTTTGCTTCTTCTTTGTAGCCATGTCAAACAGGGCACCTAAAAAAAAGTTTCATTTTATAATAATAAAGCCACCAACACAAAATAATTACAATTCTTAAATTGATGACAAAAATACCTGTAGGATTTGCAGCTTGTTGGAAAAATACAGGTAACTTTATGCTTCGAGTAGGTACTTTTGTCACCCGCGTGCGATTTGCGGACGCGACTAGCACTAACCACTGCACAATGAGATGCTGACTGACTGGCTCACTCAAGTCGTGCATGAATCACGTGTGCGCCTCCCCCGGGCTGCGTATCCCGCGGCCCGCCTGCGCCGCGTCTCCCATCGCTGACCGACACCCCCACTTCTTCTAACGCCACTTCTTCAAAATAGACTTGCCCAGGCCAAAAACCGACTTCTGCACATGGGCCATGAAGTTTCAATTGCACTGTACGTGCACGCCCGCACGTGGTATTTTGTGGAAGAGCCACACTCAAGGGGCCAAAGAGCCGCATGTGGCTCGCGAGCCTCAGTTTGCTGACCACTGTTCTAGGGCACCTGCCTTCAGTTGTGTAGATGCAACAGGGGATTCTTCCTTTCAAGTAGGAGGGAATTGAGGCTCACAAAAGAAATATCAAGTACAACATAAGAGTAATAACACATGACTAAAGAGAAATGGAATCATCTAATTGTCCACATAGCAAGTACCTCTTAAGTTTCATTTCAACTAATAGACCCATTTCAACATTTTCTCCTTAAATAGTAGATATCTGGACCATGATTTCCATGCTAGAACAATCTGTGGCTCTAAAATCGGGAATTTAGAGTGGCAGGGGTGGAGAAAAGTTCCAACATTGTACTGAAAGTATCTCCTTGGTGGTCATAACAAGGCATTAATATAAAACCAACTTAAATAACCGGGTCACACACGATGAGATTATAGGGGTCCACAAACTGCCCTGAGCAATACCCATCACCTGACAGTGATCAGCCATTGGGGCAGGGCAGATTTCAAGCCCAAGTAACAATGCAAGGCTAAGTCTCTCATTTATACAGAAGTCCAATCCCATTTATGCAAAAGCCTAATTCGCTCTGCTTGGAAAGATAGGTGTCTGACAACAGGCCAGGAAGACGGAAATGCAGACGCCTTGGCCATGGTGTACACAGCACAGGTCTCCTCAAAATAGGGCGCTGCTATCATTTATCATCCAAACCAGGGCACTCATAAAAGTGAATGAGGGCGCTATTAATAATGAGGCCGGGACAACCGGCATACACTGAGACTGTCCCAGGCAACCTGGGACAAAGGGTCACCCTGCCTGTGAGGATAAATGACAAGAATCATCCCATCCCACCCTTCATCTTTCCCCAGCCTGAGGCCTCTTTGGAAAGAAGAAACAGCAAGTGTCCCATTTTGTTGTTGAAAGTGACCTCTCTGGAAATGGAGCACAGGACGTGTGCTTTTCATTGTTAGAACTGCCCCAAATCGTGACTGAGGGAAGCCGAGAGGAACACAAGGAGAGAATTTGAGTCCAACTTCCGTGGTTGTGTAGGAGCCAGAAACACAGAAAACCCCCTGCTCATTGGTGCCACTGAGAGGACACTCGGTCCAAGAGGGCCAGATCTAGCTAGGGGCCTGTCCTGGGTGAGGGGGGGGGGGGGGGGCTTGGCCAAGAACAGCAGGCGAACAGGAGCTCCAGAGCTCCAGGGATGGAAGACAAGGTGGGGGCAAGCGTGAGGGCAGGAGGCTCAGGGAAAGACAAGAATGCAGCCTTCTAGTGTTGGAGCAGCCAGGATGCAGGAGGCACAGAAACCCACTCTCTGCGAGACCCATGCTGCCCCTGACACCTTTACAGTGGATTTGCCTGGTGCTAACACTCTCTGGGCCAGTGGCCTCATCTCTAAGAGCTGGGATAGTAATAACACCATTTTCAGAGGGTGGTGGGAACAGTGTCTGATTCAACAGCTTGCACTTAGAGGTGCTTGTGAATGGGGAAGAGATCATTAGCTGGTGAAGACGCTGCTTAAAAAGAAGTGAGTTCCTCCCCATGAAGTCTGGAACTTTCTAACTGTGCTGGAACCCATGGAAGAGGTTCCCGTGGGAAAGGCCACCCCCAAGATCTGTTTGATGGTCACTGAACTACATGAGTTTGTGGTTTTAGGTGTGAGCATTTTAAGGAGAAACATGTATCCAATAGGCAGTGGACAGTATCCTTCGTAAGGCTTGGCATGGAGATGTGTTGAGTAGGTGAGGGCAAGACCTGCCCTGGGGAGAGCGTGGCCTTGTGGCTGTCCCCACTTTCTGACCCACAGAGCTTGGTCCTGTGGGTACCTTCCCTCAGAAGGCTCCCTTCCACCTCAGTCCCACCCACACACCGTTCAATATCCTCATTACTGCAGCAAGGCCAGCCCAGCTTCACTTGCTCCAGCAATTTGGAAAAACTGCCAGCCTCATGGGAACAATTTGTTTCACTCTTTCTAGTATTTTCACACTAAAAAAAAAAAATCGTGCTGCCAAAGTGTGGGATGCTCACATCTGCAACTCTAGTGGGGAATTTTAAAAATAGTCACCTGGATGTTTCTAAAACCTTCTGTTTTGTCCCCATTAAACTCCTCAACAATTGAAGTAAAAAAAAAAAAAAATGAGGGGTTTAACAGATAACATTGTCATCTCTCATTCTGAAATGCATTAGTAAAACAAACGGACTATTTTTTTCTTTAAAAGGGGTGTTGGAGTGTGCTTCACACATCTCACCATAAAGTTTCTATGACCTTTCAAATAAAACACCAAGTCTATAAGAGTTGTATGGCTGTGGGCCAGGCCTTCCCAGGGAAGCCCAGTGTGGGACTTCTGTCTTCCTGCCTTCTGGGACAGGAGTGGGTTTTCAGTTCACTGAGCACATGAGGTCACTTTTCCTTGACCTCTGAGTGGCATGTGTGCCCCATCGTGCACACGAGATCCTATAACCCAGAAGCACTGTACGCAGAATGGTGATGCTGGAGTTAGAAACCTACCCAAGCACACAGCGCTTTGCCAGAGTGAGCGGTTGTCTTCACCTAATGGATCAGTCGTCAGGCTCTCAAGAATGTGCAGTTTGTTCCAAGTCTAAGAGGATTCAGAACAGCCTGATCCACAGGGAAGTCGGCAGCCACTTGGCCCCCCAGCTGCCATTCACAGTGGATGGAGCCAGGCCACGTGCTCTGTGACCGCTGCCTCTTCTGGGAGGGGCAGGGAGCATGGTTCTCAACTCAGAAACCGCTCAGGTTGCTGGAGCTAATGATCTCTTCCCCATTCACAAGCACCTACTAAGTGCAAGCTGTTGAATTAGACACTGTTCCCACCATCCTTTGAAAATGGTATTATTACTATCCCAGCTGTTAGAGATGAGGTCACTGGCCCGGAGAGTGTTAGGAACCAGCAGGAGATCTCACAGGTACTGAGGTTCTGGGTGAGTCATCGCCGGTCCCCAAATCCAGTCTCTTTTATACATTTACAGTGAATCAGCGAGTGGATTTGAACTTAGGGACTGGTCACATCGAGGAGATGTATCATGGAATGACCACAGACTGGAAATCAAAACCAACACACACTCTTCAACCTTTCCAACGGACACACGGGCCGATGGCTTGGCACAACGAACCCGAGGCCTTGGGCTAACCATTTTTGTGCAGTTTATCAACCGCAAATGTCACCATTGCACATTGGGTCATAAACTTTTGGCTCTGACTTTTCACTACGAGCCAGCTCAGTACTGGAGATACCCATGTTATAACAAGTGCCACCTACTGAACAGCAGAGTGAGTGCCTCTAAAACTGTTCAAAATGCCAACCGAGCTCCCCCTGGCCAGCACAACCGGTGCCAACTCCATGCAGCAGCCCCCTGAGATCCAGCTTCACAGACACTCTCAAGGGAGAAACTTGGGCTCATCCATCTGAAGCTGGGGGGCCACCACACCTGCCAGTTTTCTCACATGGGGGATTTAAAAAAAATTAGTCTTTCAAAGAATCTTTTGTTTGAAGTAGAGAAAGAAAAACCACTGTGAAAAGCAGGCACACACACATAAGAGCGGATTTCTGGGCAACACGCCAACAGGGCGGCTCCTAAATGCTTTCTGTCTTCCCTCTCACCTCACATTCAACTCCACTCAACTGCAGAAGCTAAAAATTCTCCCACAGACTATTAATACATTTTTAATTTTTTTTCACATTTAACACTTATTTATGTTTACTATTTTAAGTCATAATCCACGCAATAACCCTACAACTTAATGCTCTTGTTTTTATTTTACAAATGGGGGTATGGAAGCTCAGGGAAGCTAGGACACTTCCTAAGATCACATCCTCATTGGCTGAGCCAGGACACAACCCGGTGGACATTGGTGACCAATGCTATCCTGTGAATCAGCTACTGGTCCAGCCCTGCATACAGGTAGTGCTCAATAAGTGGTAGCAAAGATCAGTGCCACATTGTCAACGGAAGGGAGGCCTTCAGATTCTTGTTCGAGTTGACATCTTGCAGTGTCAACCCCACGACCTGTGCCGTTTAACCGCAGCCTGTGGTGCTCTCCTCGTGCTGCGTATGTTACTATAACCACACGTCTCAGACACGGCCTGTGCATTAAGCTACATTGCTTTTTCATTCCTTTCCCTTCCAATAAATGGTGCCGAGATTACTTTGAATTATTCATCATTGCATGCTGTTTCTTGTTTCGATGAGTTAGTTCCACAATGACTTCCCTTAAGAAAAAAATTATAGGCCCTCCCTTAGGGTAGTCTAAGACTCAGATTTTGATAATGAGTTGCTACTTACAAAGTAATTTATTGTTACTAATTTAGTAAGTGTATACATATATCCTATCTAATAAAAGAGTAATATGCAAATTAACCATCACTCCGCTACACCCACAAGCCACACCACAAGCCACACCCACCAGCCAATCAGGAGTGAATATGCAAATAAACCCAACCAAGATGGCTACGGCCACAGAGAGCAGGAGGGAGGCTTGGGTTTCCCTGGTGATGGAGAAAGCCAAGCTTTCCGTCTGCCCTTGCCGGCCTAGACCTCCACTCAAGGCTACAAAGTTTCAATGATACAAGATACATAAATCCAAACAGAAATGGTGGCAGCCACAGAGCTGGAAAGAGCAGGAGGCTAGGGTTGCCCCAGTGATGGAGGAAGCCAAGCTTTCCACACACCTTGGCTGGCCCAAGCCTCCGCTTAAGACTGCAAAGTTTCAATTATAGAAGATACATAAATCCCAAGAGAAATGGCTGCCACCACGGAGCAAACAGAAGGCTTGGCTCCGCTCCAGGCTACAAAGTTTCAATTGTAGAAGATAAATAAACCCCAGATACCAGGGCTTCTGCTTGGGTCACCAGGGGGTGTGGCCAGCCTGCAAACCACCACAGGCCCCTCCGCCAGGCCGCCCCATGCCCCAAGGGAACCCCCACCCTGATCCAGGACACCCTTCAGGGCAAACCAGCTGGCCCCCACCTGTGCACCAGGCCTCTATCCTATCTAATAAAAGAGTAATATGCAGATTGACCATCACTCCAACACACAAGATGGCTGCCCCCATGTGGTCAAAGATCCTGCCCCCATGTGGACACAAGATGGCCAGCAGGGGAGGGCAGTTGGGAAGGACCAGACCTGCAAGGGAGGGCAGTTGGGGGCAATCAAGCCTGCAGGGGAGGGCAGTTAGGGGTGACCAAGCCTGCAGAGGAGGGAAGTTGGGGGCAACCAGGCCTGCTGGAAAGGCAGTTGGGAGGGACCCAGGCCTGCAGGGGAGAGCAGTTGCGGGGGGACCAGGCCTGCAGGGGAGAGCAGTTGGGGGGGACAAGGCCTGCAGGGGAGAGCAGTTGGGGGGGACAAGGCCTGCAGGGGAGGGCAGTTAGGGGAAAACAGGCTGGCAGGGGAGCAGTTAGGCATCAATCAGGCTGGCAGGAGAGTGGTTAGGGGGTGATCAGGCTGGCAGGCAGAAGCGGTTAAGGGCAATCAGGAAGGCAGGCAGGCGAGCAGTTGGGAGCCAGCAGTCCTGGATTGTGAGAGGGATGTTCAACTGCCCGTTTAGGCCCGATGCCACCGGAATCGGGCTTAAATGGGCAGTTGGACATCCCTCGAGGGGTCCTAGATTGGAGAGGGTGCAGGCTGGGGTGAGGGACACACATCGAATTTTGTGCACCGGGCCTCTAGTGTGTGTGTGTGTGTGTGTGTGTGTGTGTGTGTGTGTGTGTGTGTGTGTATATATATATATATATATATATATATGTATATATATATATATATATATATATATATATATATATATATAAATTCACATATGATATAATATATTAAAAAACATACACTTTTTTTAAACCAAAAATTATGAAAGTATTTGTTTTTCATCTGATACATATTCACTAAAATTTCTAAGAGGACCCCTGGCCAGTATGGCTCAGTTCATTGAGCATCTTCCCATGCACTGAAAGGTCAACAGTTCAATTCCTAGTCAGGGCACACACTCAGGTTGTGGGTTCGATCCCCGGTACAAGAAGCATGTTTCTCTCTCATCTCTCTTTCTCTATTTCTCTCTCTTTTTTCCTTTCTCTCTTTCTAAAATCAATAATAAAATGATGAAAAAACTAGATTTAGAGACAAAGAAGCAGGGAATGGACTGTGGAATCCCAAAAGGAAGGCAGAGGTGGGTGGGTGGGTGGGAAGAGATCAACCAAAGAACTTGTATGCATATATGCATGACCCATGGACACAGACAATAGGGTGGTGAAGACCTGGGATGGGGACCATGGGCTAGAAGAGGTCAGTGGAGGGAAGGGGGGACATATGTAATACTTTCAACAATAAAGATTTAATTTAAAAAATAATAAAATCAATTTTAAAATAATAAATAAAATCAATTTTTAAAAAAATTACTAAGAGGAGCTTAGTTAGGTGTCAAGGGTCAGGGAAGAGGAGCCTTGGTTAGGCATCATGTCCATGGTACGGTTAGGGATTTTCTATAAACTGGCCTAGCAGGACTCTTGGTAAAACTGGGCTTGGCAGGACAGGCCCGGTTCAGAAGGGGGCCTGACCAAAGAAAGTGTGGTCAAGGATAGAGCCCTTGTCCCCTGGGAGCCAATGGTGTGTTTCAGTGCAACATGTTGCCAGCAGGGCCACAAGGTGAGGTCCCAGTCCACTGCGGGGGGCGGGCGGGCGGGGGGAGAAGTGGGGACTGAGTTTTTCTATCTACCATTTTAGGATTGTTTTTATAAAAGTGTATTAATCTGGAAAGATGATTTTTGTAAAGTTCAAGAAGAGGATTTATACAAATGAAAACCAGAATTTTATCACCTTCAGAAATCACTGGGGACAATCCAGAAAAGCCTCAAATCTGTGGCTTTTAAGGATAACTGAGTGGCACTTGGCACTTATTTATCTAAAGGGCTTGCAAAAAAATAATTCAGGCCCCATTTTGAAGCCTGCTAAGTGTGGGCTACTTAAACTGTCAAGTACCTTCCAATTATGGTAAACAATCCTTTGAATATTCAGCTGTGAAAACAGGGATCGCCCAGTTCCAGTGGAGATGGGAAAATTGCTTAGTTTGCTTCTTTTAAACAATTGTGGTTTATAAATGCATGATTTATTTTCCTGATACTATCTCTGGTATTATCTACCAAATGAAAATGTTTTTATTAGCAGAAATGTTTACAAAGAACCCCATTTGTAATTTGGTGTGCAATTTTGCTTACACTGTGTGGTGTCTGAGTTCAGCTTAAACATACCACATTTGAATGTCTGTGTAGTCCCTAACAAAACAGGTAAATGAAATGTTCACGTGTTTTATAGCCCCCATAAAACATGTGCTTCAGTCCCGATTACCTAAAGAAAAGAGTAAGGCAGATCTTAGCTCCAAGCTCACAGTACCTGACTAATTATCATGTGACATTTAATTTAATGTTTGATTCATCGTCCTGAACTTTCCAGTGAGACAAGATCATGAAATCTATGGTTTCCAATTAAATTCTATTTGAGACAATTTATGCAAATAATTTCTCACACAACTGTAGGTACTATAAATGCAACACCATTTCCTGAATTTCACTGCTAATACAGATGTTATTTCTATAATAATAATAATAAAAAGCCCTCTATGTTTCTCACATTACAACATGGGTTACACAAAACACGAAAGTTATAAATGCATACGAAAGGGCCAATGTGACTCCTGAAGGAATGGGTTGACCAAACTGGTGATGGAATCGCATCGGTTGAACAGATGATGTCAAATAGTTATAATAGTGTTTGTTCAACTGGGGGTCATTAAAGGCTGGTGGTCTTGAAGTCTCAGATTCTTGAAAATATTAATTCAGAATGATGGAAGCTGAGTAATATACAACATCTATTTTTGTGGATTCATACATTGCCCATCTCAGGGGCCTTTACAAAACATAACAAGACGTGAAAGAGCAGATTTGGAGTAAATGTCACACCCCTGGTGGTGAAGAGCCTATTGCTGGCACAGCATTTGAAGGTATCCTAGGAGTAAAAGGTGTGCATTCGCCTGCAAAAGGACGTGGCTACTTGGGACAGGGCAGACCATCGGAAGCCTCAGAAGACAGAACAGGCAGGTGTTGATGTCCTTGGAAATGGGAAACCTCTAAGAGTTCCACAAAGGAAATGGGGTTCCAGGAATCCAGTCTTCCATTAGTGTCACAGCAAAGTCCTGCCTGGTCCTGGGGACACTGATGTCCAGAGCTATAACACAGCCTGCAGGGTCTGCCCCCGAAGATTCTGCTTTGGGGCTGAGCTGGGACCCAACGAGCCCTAGATTGACAGGTGACCCAGACAGACCTGATGCTGGAGATAGACTGGGCCCTAAGGCTGCACTTGCCCCCACTTCTCTCTCTCCCTCCTGCCCCCACGGCAGCACTCCATCCCTCTCCATTCTGCGATGTCCCAACTCCTCATGTCATTCTTTCCTGGTGTTTAAGGGTGTGTGGCCTCCTCTGAACATGGGTCTGGACATCTAAGTAACTGATGTTCTGTTCGGAGGTCTTAGCTGGTTCCTCGCCTGTCCGTCAGGTACAGGGCTCACCCAGGACATGGCCGACCTGTGTGACCCTGTGCCCCAAGGCATGTCACAGCTGGGGTCACATGCTACTCAGGAAACACCTCATCCTGAGTCTCAGTCATTTCCTGGGCCTTGATATCCCCTCTCCCTGTGTGTCTGGAGGTGTGACTGGATTCAATGCCTGTAACTTTTGTCCCCACCCTTCCTTTTCCGTAAAGTCAGCTCGACTCTAGTCGGGCAGGAGTCCACGTACATGTGCTGGTTCCCAGACCCCGTAGGAGCTCCCATCCCCAAGGTTCACCCTAGCCCCTCCCCAGAGACCACATGCAGAGTCTGCACACACCTCCACTCCACATGCTTTGCGAATTTAGCTGGAAGTTGTTGTGAAGGTTTTATATAAACTGCCATGCAGATTTTTAAATATTAAGGAAAGATCTAGGGCAATGAGCGAAGGAGCCAGGGGAAATAACCAAAATTAAAGATGCTCAAGTCAGAAGTTAGCAATGACCTAAGCTTTTTTTTCCCTTTAATTATGATTCCACTGCTTCCTGTGGGAAATAAGGAGCTCTCAATACAGGAACTTCTGGCATCTTTAGTGCTTTTAATGACAAAATATAGGGGCTTGTCCACCTTGCCCTGCTCTAGGTATACGTGTGGTTTACTGTGAATTCCATGATGTCTGGTTGTTAATTTTTTTGTAGTTGTTATTTTGGCACTGTGACTTCCCAAGTATGATCTATTTTCTTTATTTTCCTCCTCTCTATTCTTCTCCCTTCTTCTTCTGAGCAATTAAGCCCACACAACCCAGCAGGCACAGAGAGGCCTTGACAGTGGTCCAGAGGCATCTCCGACGTGAAGCGTGTTGACACAGAGAGAACATCCTAGGTGGGAAGAGCCTGGGCTCTAGACTCAACCAATCCCAAGTCTCAACTTCTGATCTTGGCTGGCTACGATCTTTTTAAAGTTACATAAACTCTGCACTCTTCAGTTTCTTATCAGTAAATGGGAGATAATAGCTGGTGCCCAGCAGGCCGCCAAGATGATTAAATGAGATGATGACTATGAAATGGCTAGCACATCACTGACTAGACAGGGAAATGTCATTAGTGAAATGCAGTCCTCTGAGCCACAACGCCTCTTAATGGGAAACCTGCTATCAGCTCTGTGCAGGCCTCATCCAGGCCTTTGAAGGATGTGGAGCAACAGGGACTCTCATTTGTTGCCGGTGGGAATGCAAGATGTCACAGCCACTCTGGAAGACAGTTTGCTGGGTTTCTTACAAAAGTAAACATACACTTACCGTATGTTTTAGTAGCCACATTCCTTCATGTTTACCCCCAAATGTTGAAAATTTGTGTCACACAGAAACCTGCACAGGGGATGTTTACGGCAGTTTCATTCATAATTACCAGAACTTGAGAGCAGCCAGCATGTGCTCCAGTAGGTGAATGGATAAACAAACTGTGGTCCATCCAGACCATGGAATATTATTCAGCACTAAAAAGAAATGAGCTGTCAAGCCATGATAAGCCATGGTAGAAACTTAGTGCATGTTATGGAGTGAAAGAAGCCAATCAGAAAAGGCTACAAGGAGCTTCACTGGGGAGAAAAAACCTGCTTATGATTCCAACTATAAGACATTCTGGAAAAGGCAAAACTATGGAGACAGTAAACAGATCAGTGGCTGTCAGGGGTTGGGGGAGGGAGGGATGAGCAGGTGGAGCACAGAGGACTGGGGGCAGTGCAACTACTCTGGATGATATTCTCATGGCAGATATGCTTTTACCAAAGCCCATCAGACCTGAACAACACAAAAAGTGAACCCAAAGATGAATTTAGTGCATACTAATGCATCCTTATTGCTTCAGCAATTGTCACACAGACGAGATGTAAATAAACTGAGAAACCATGTGTGATAAGCTGGAGTTTAAGGGGACTGTCTATACTTCCTACTCAATTTTTCTGTAAACCAAAACTGCTCCAAAAATGGTCTGTTGACTTAAAAATACTTCAGTTAGACACTGTAATAACTTGTTAATTGAACTTACCCAATTGAACATTACAGCTACCCACATACGTGCTACTTGGATTTTGCCCCAAATCCCTCCTGACACAGAGATGCTGACTAGTCTCTGTCTACACCATGGTCAACGCCATCTGATGGGATCAGCAGTTCTCCCGGGTCACCCTGGTACTGCTGATGCCAACAGTCTTCTGTGTACAAAATGTCCCCAATAGAGTAGGACATCTCTGGCAGAAGCGAGGAGCAGAGACAGCTGCCCATTGAGAACTGCACATTTCCCTGAGCGGAGTTACTGCTGGGAGGTGGCGTACTGCCAGGCTGCGTCCCCAGACCTGGGATCCGGGCTCAGCATGTGGCTGCTCGAGGTAGAAATGAGCAGGAAGATATGACTCCCTCTGGGCAGGCCTTTCAGAAGTCTTCCTTTTTTCTTGGACCAGTTGGAGGCAATAAATTTCAAGGGCCATAGTTGACCACAGAGCCCAAATCACTCTGAGGGGCTGCCACCTGGACTTGACAGGTTTTCTATCGCTTTCTTAAGATTACCACCCACTTACTGGCTTTAAACAACTTATGTATCCCCACACAGACCCATCAGTCAGAACTGTGCATGGCATGGCTCAGCTGGGCTCCTGGTGCTCCATCCCATCCCAGCTTACTCAGGTTGGCTGACTCAGTGCCTTGAGGCTGAAGGACTGAGCCCCAGTCCCTGGCTGGCTGTCAGTTGGGGACCTGTGTTTGCTCAGAATGAGGCTTCAGAATGAGTTCTTTCTCATAATCCCAGGGTACTCCTGTCCAGCAGTGGGGAGAGCACCTCTGCCTGGCACCTCTCTGGATCCCCTCCTGCTGCGTCTCTCTGACGTTGATGGCAGAAGTATTCTCTGCTTTGCTTTTAAGGGTGATAAATGGGGCCCACCAGGATTGTCCAGATGCCTCCCGTGTCAGGGTTAGTAAGCTTGATCACATCTGCACAGCCCCTCTGGCCATGTAAGGTGACACATTCAGGTTTCAAGGACTCAGGTTGGACATGGGGGGTAAGAGGGACTTTTCACTTATCACACATACACCATGATAAGCTGCTGCAGTCTGGGCTTTATTTGTTAAAACACCTGTTGTTACTCCAGTACAAGCATTTTCCCTCAGAGCCTTCCCCTCCCTTGGGAGCAACACACTCTAATGGAAGTGGAGGAAAGACCCCAAGTCCAAGGGGTTTGAGTGCACACCTTTGCTCAGTCCCTCTCTAATGGAGATTCAGGACAAGTTTGTGAATATTATACTTTACCTGTCTCATCTGTAAATGGGAGCAATTCTAATGTTATTCAACAGATGTCTTGAAAAGTGATTATGTACACGCTCTGGCTGGTCGGTGTGCACTCAATAGTGTGGGCTCTTCGCACAGGCTCCCCCACTGTGTGGTGCTCCTGGCATGCGCTGCCTGTCCCAGCTCTCTCCTCCCCGCCCCCTACACTGCTTCATGGGGCAGCCCAAACCATAGGCACCTCTTCAGACTAGTGAGAAAGACACAGAGGCATCTGATAAAATAAAGAAGAAAATGACTAGAAACTTGGTTCAAGGTGATCAGTCCTCCTCATTCCCTCTCTCCACTGGTGGGCAGATGAAATGAGAGGATTTTAGAGCAGGAAAGGGACAGCCTATAGGGCATGGAAACCCATTCTCCCTTGAGCTAGAACCAGAGGGAAGGTGCCAGATTACAACCCAAGGGCGTTACTTCAACAGGGCCTGTGAAACCGGTTAAATATGCCCTCAGAGAAATGAGGGACCTGAGTAGTGAGACCTCAAGTTCCAGTCATAAGTTCAGATGTCAGGAGCAAGGGAGCCTGGCTGGGGAGAAAAAGCCTGCCTGTGCCCCAGCTCAGGGCTCTGCCATTCCCTGCACCCACTCACTCATCTTCTCAACCAGCTCCAAATGACAGATCCAGGAGGCATTGGAAAAAAGTGAACCAAACCAGCCCTGTTTTGGGTCCGTAATCTGGCCCTCTGCTAAGTGTTCCATTGGGTCTTTATGATTTGCAGTCACCATTCCTGTCAAATTCCATCCAGGGTGTGGTCCCGCCAGCCTATAAACTGCCTGAGGACAAGACTTTCCTAATCATCTTGGTTCCTTAGACTTAGATAATTCCTAGAATGGAATGCCTCACAAATGTCTGTTGAATCAAGACAGACAATGCCCCAGTGCTGATGAAGGCATCTGTGATAGTATACCTACAACTTTTTCTCTGGTAAACTTAGTGAATGCGTGGTGTGCACTATTGAAAGGACTGGAGCCAGGTGTGGTGACAGGGAGAATCTCTCTGCCCTTCCTCTGCAGGTCCTGAGCTCAGGGAAGTGGTGGTTAGAGCAGGAGTTACCCAGCTTGGAAGTTCTCAAGACCAGGAGGGACAAAGGGCATGCACCTGGATAAATTAGGAACCAGAGCATGATCATATAACCCATCACAGGGCAGTGCCACAGACACCGTGAGCAATCACAGACCCAGTGTAAGTAGGCAGTTTACAGAGGGCTGGAAAGCGAGACTAGAATTCTATAGATCTCCGAGAATGATATTGTTGTATTCATACTTCCTTGGTCCACTTAGTCAGGATGTAGTGACGCTCTGGATGACTAATTCAGATGAACATGAGCAAGTGATAGGCCTCAGGACTCCAGACTTCTTTCAGAGAAGAGGATCTCCCTACATTTACCCATCGAAATGTGTGTGTCTATGTTTTAGTTTTCTTTTATTTTTACTTTTGCTTAGCACCAAATGTTGAATGGTTTTCTTTAGTTGAGCTGTGCTCTCTGATGCACGGGTCCAACATTTTATCAATGGCTCCTGTCACCTAGAGACCCAAGCAAAGACACCTGGGGTAAGCCAGTGAAGATGGCCATTATCATTTATTAAGCAGGTGTTGGATGGATTGGTCTTTTTATCGCAATGCAGATTTACAGTGCAAGAGCTGATCCATTTTTCAATTTGGTGGATCACCGCTGATAAATTAACAGATGTCAATTGATTTTTTTTCCCTCCAGTTCTCTGTTTACACCTGACAGGCCGTACTTTATAGCTGAGCAGTTATTTGAGGTTATAAACATTATAATTAGCAATTTTTTAATTAGGCTGACAATTAACAGGAGATTTGCAAAGCTGCTAATTTGACATGTCCTACTCTCCATAGTGTTTATGTTAACCACAACTTGAGCGCATTCAGTTGAACAGAACCATGGTGTCTAGAAAAAAATCAATCTCAGAGGGACCTTTTCTCTCCACTTGGCTAGCACTGGTGGCACTTCAGACAGAGAAGTGGGGATTCGGTGGGCTGTCGCAAGATAACAATGCTGACAATACTCGCTGAATCCGGAACAATAGATGCTTTTGAGAATAGATAAAGCCCAAAGTACCAATACAAAAGCAGGTCGAATGAATTGCACTGAGGTGGAACTTCAGAGTCATGCAAACCTCCTCATGTTTGTGGCTGGGTTCCTTACAGTGCTGCCTGGGAACACGGGTCCTCAAGGCCAAGGCAGACGTCCTGGTGCACATGCACAGCAAGTTCATGTGTGACTGCTTGTCTTCTACATCAGGTGCCTCAGTGCCATTCTGTGCTGCATTGAACTGATGAGGAGATGAGAATGAAAGAGAGAATCCAAGAGAGAGTTAGATAAAGAGAGAGGGAGAAAGAGAGGCAGAATCTGACAAAAGAGAGAGACAGAGAGACATAGAGGGAGAGACAGAGATAGAGGAAAAGAGAATCAAAGAAAGAGGGAGAGAGATAGAGAGGGAGGGAGAATCAAACAAAAAGAAGGGGAGAGATGCCCTGCCCGGTGTGGTTTAGTGGTTGAGCCCTGACCCATGAACCAAGAGGACCCTGGTTCGATTCCGGGTCAGGGCACATGCCCAGCTATGGGCTCAATCTCCAGTAGGGGGCGTGCAGGAAGCAACCGATCTATGTCTCTCTCTCATCATTGATGTTTCTATCTCTCTATCCATCACCCTTCCTCTCTCTCTAAAATCATTAAAAACATATTCTTAAAAAGAGAGAGAGACTGCATCTCTGGGTTCCCAGGATACCCCAGCTTTTCCTGCCTTTCTTCAATGTCTTCCAGTCAAAGGAAGCTTTCGTTCTGCGCTCTGACTCCGGGATTCTAAAACATACCCCTCCATGCATAGGACACCCTTACATATTGCACTTAAAGCCTCACAAATCTTCCAAGACCTGTTCCTTGGTAACTGCTTCCAACAAAGATGTCACCTGTTGTGGGACACATCGAGGGCGATAGAAGCAGATGTCCTGGAAGTTACAGGGTGGGAGGTAAGATGAGAAGTGTGGGGTAGGGTTTCCACAATCTGCCAAAGGCCAGGAGAGCAGAGGGGAAATTACTTGAGAATTTTCAATAAGACAAGGAGAAAGTGTTACTTCCATTTTTAAAAGAGGAAAGAAACTTTAAGCATAAAAGAGTATGGATATTTTCATTCCATGAGTTATTCCTTGCTTTCTTTTCCCAGGGCTAAATCACACTGCCTAATTGCAAGAACTGGCCATTAATTAAAGTCTGCAGTGCTACCAGAAACAACTTTTTGAAGTTGAGATATACTGTTGAGCTTTGATTAATAACATTTTAATGCTTTCAGATTTCTTTTTTGAAAATCCAGATCTGAAGAAAGTTGCCACCTGGCGATGCTGGCTCTGAGCTGAACCTTTTGAATTGTTCACTCACCAACTCTTTCTCTGGTGCCATCTCTAAAGAATATAACAGGTGGAAAGTGGCATCACCGGCTTGGTCAGAAATCCTAAGCTTCATGAGCACCTTTGCTCCAAAAAGAAAAAAAATGTAAGGAAAGGCATTGCTTTAGAAAGAGAGAGTGTCTAGGTGTTTTATCTTCAAGCATCTTGCTTTTTAACAAGTTCGCTTTGTTTCTCCCTGGCTTGTCCTGGTATATTCGCTTCTTGGTATGGGAAGCACTTCAGCATTCTCTGGGCTACAGGTGAACTCTGCCTTGAGAATAAATGTTAAAATACCCCCATAGGACAAGGACATTACTTTATAATTATTAGTTATATTTATTACAATTAGTTCTATACCAGTGAACACATTTGCCTAAAGATATTAGGTTCTAGTACATAGAGTTGAATTCTATACTGATCTCACATGCAGTGCCCTGAAATTTCCAAACCTTAAGAACTCAATATTAAGTGCAAATGCCTCTTATTAAATCAGAAATACATCACTCCCTAAGCTGTGTACTTTATAATATAGGGAAACCCAAGTTTTGTGCAATTGAGCTCTCTGTTCCTCTCTCTCTCTCTCTCTCTCTCTCTCTCTCTCTCTCTCTCTCTCTCTCTCTTAATCTCTCTCTCATCTCTTTCCCTCTGTCCCTCCCTGGATCCACAGAGGGGTAGCAGGTGATGAGGAAAGAGTGAGGTCTGCAAAATCCCAGGGTGTGAGGAAGCGTGGGGACCTTCAGATAAGCATAAAGTGTTCTGAACACTCTATTAGCCCAAAGAACATTATTTTACAACTACTTTCCAGGATATTAATTGATACCCATATGGACGATCACATGCCTCACAAAAAGTAAAATCATGATGCGTGTTCTCTTTGAAAAGACAGGGGAGTAATCAAAGTGTCCCAGAAACATATTACTGACAATCCTAAACGCTTTATCCAGACTTTACTCTTACATGGGCTCACCTCAGTTATCTGGGCAATTCAACCTGTGCATCGTTTCACTGGGATGAACTGGATAATGAGACCCGGTCATGTGTCTGTGTGGTTCACACCTGGCGTGCAGGACTCAGCTGACTTCTGAACATGTGTAACCCGCTCATTTACAAGCTCGTGTGTAATGCAAACGTATGAAGTGGCCATCTCCCTCCCTCCAAGAGGTCATTTCACACTCACAGGAGCAGTCAGAAGCAGAAAAGCCACCTAAAATATTCAAAAATGTACACCTCCCAGCGCTGACCAGTCCCGAGGTTCCTGTGAAAGTCGGCAGAGCCCAGGAGGGAGCTCTGAAATACAAAGACATTCTCCGGTACTCAAACTTTTAATTCCACTTTTTTTAGTGTAGTTTTTCACATCCTCTCTAGAATCAATCAAAACACTGGTCTTTGACCTAGAAAATAGAGTGTTTTAAAATACCAAAGATTTCTGTGCCCTTTTATTTTGATGGCTGAGCACCAGCCCATCTTTGCAGTGGTTCTGTTAGAATAAATGGTTAATCAATAGCAAATTAGTTATAATTAAGTGCATGTTGCAGAGGTGTTTGCAATTTACTGATTAAACGTTCACTTCTAATGGGCCCAGCGAGCCTGGCAGAAACCCAGCCCGGAAGGGTGTCTGAACAGCTCCACAGCCACTTTTCCACTGTTCTGTCCGGCCAGCGAATGGAGCGTGCGAGGCCCCTGTCGGCCCCGAGATTTCTAACAAGCACCCGTTTTCCATAGCATGTGCTTTGCTTTAGTTGTTCTAATGGTTTGTCTCTAAGGACAACCCATACTCAAATTAAGCATACAAGGTGACAGCTGCCCAGCACCCCACAGAGAAAACTCAAGAAGAACGCTGTAATCCAGACACACCTGCTGTCCCCCATGTCCCCTCCCGCTATTCGTCCCTGCATCTCTGCCCCAGGCACCAGGACAGATCTCCCCGGGACCTGTCCTCCTCCCTGCTACTCCCCGCCCTGCTTTGCGATTCGCACTGGAATTGAGTCATGAACTCTGAGTAAGGACATCACTGCCACGCCAGCTCTAAGGGACGTGCCAAAACCATGACACAACCCAGAGCTATGCTGTGAGTGACCACAGTGGGCCAGTGAGAGTCACCCAAAGTTCTGGGTTTAGGAACTGGTCAGGGCCTGGAGAGGTGGGATTGGTGGAGCTGGGGAGAGAGGGGTGAAATGTAGGGACCCTGATGGAGAGCTTTCTGCATTCGGAGCTCATCTTCATCAGCCCAGATATGTTTCCTTGGGCCATTGTCATCGCCAACCGCCCTCTGAGAGCAGGCTTCCTGCACCTGAGCTGCTCTGTGTGGCATGTGGTGGACAAAAAGAGAACCCCTGCCCCCAGGGCCCTCATGCCCCAGAGGGTGGAGGCAGAGGACAAGCAATAACAACAATGAGTAAGTGATGGGCCCTGTGGACTGTGGGAGGGAGGGACATCTTGGATGGGAAGGGGACAGCATCTGGAGTGGCCAGGGAGGGCCAGTTGGCTGTGAGGAATGGTGAGGTCTCAGCAGGGCCAGGAAGGAGGTGACAGTTGGCTGAGAGCCTTCATGCAGGGGAGTCCCAGGGGAAGAAGGTGGGGAGTGGAGGCCACCACAGGGCAGCAAGCCAAGGAGATGGGTCTGGGAGGTGATGGGGCAGGGGCAATCTCTTGTGAGCATGGTCTGACTTAAAGCTCAAAGGATTAAATGTTGGCCTGGGGTAGGCCAGGGAGTGAGGGGTGGGGCTGAGGGTGGTTATGTGGAGGAGAGGATCCAGGTGGAGTGTGGAACTGGGCCCACTCACTTTCCTGCCAGATTCTATGGGCACAAAGGGAAGACGGAAACAGAGAGAACCTAAGGGGAGAGAGAGACCTCCTTAGAGGGGAGGCTGATGCGGTGGAGCAAACTGGGTTGAGTTGGTTGGTTCTCTAAGAAGCAGAGGGAGGCTGGGCTTTACCAGGCAACCAATTTGTGAGGGGAAATGTTAGAGAGAACATGGGAGGTCCTGGGAGAGGGTAGGGGTCGGGAGACATGATTCTGATCCCAGAACTTGCTCATATTGTAACTGGAAGTGTGTGCCCTCTGACCAACACCTCCCCTTTCCCACCCCCAGCCCTGGCAGCCATCAGCCTCCTCTCTGCGAGGCTGACTAAGTTAGATTCCACATATAACTGAGATCAAACACGCTTTCCTCCTTAGATTAATGTGAACCTGGGCCCAGGGAGCTCCAGAGGAGATGCCCCACTTTCTTTATCAGCATTTTCATTCATTATGCAGAACAAGTATGTCTATCGTGGCCATAATTATAAATGGCAAACTATGTCTGTCTACCGTTTCTGTAAGTTGAATGCATTCGGTTCATCATGAGATGATTCTGGAAGGGAGTGCCCGCAAGCCAGGAGGCACTGCTTCACTGACGGGCATCCACACGTGGGCAGGGCTAACAGGGACAAAGACCTTGGCTGCAGCTGCCATGGAACTTAGCCATGCAGGCAAGTGGCCTCTCTCTCCTCTGTGGCCCATGGTTGCCAGGGGGGATCTGAGACTGTGGCACAGGGCGGGGGGACCTTCCTGCAGGAGTTCGGGGTCTCAGCAGGCCTCCAATAGCGGACCCATGGTCAACGCACACCCGGGCATGCGGGGCGCTGCTGCTGCAAAGATATCCATCCTGAGATGTTTGTTTGTGCGCAGGAGGCT
Source organism: Plecotus auritus (assembly GCF_963455305.1). NCBI lineage: Eukaryota > Metazoa > Chordata > Mammalia > Chiroptera > Vespertilionidae > Plecotus > Plecotus auritus. Next base: position 164,883,906 of record NC_137770.1, read on the forward strand.
CCTAATGGAGCCATCAGACTCCCTCATTGGCTAATAGTGTAATTAGGCCCATCTGGAGGGGCTGTGGAGAGGACTGTCGCAGCTCTGATACTGGCAGAGAGGTAATTTGTCATCCTGCGGCCGGTGACTGCACTCTGGCACCCCCAACGCGAGCGACGCCAAGCAGCCTGTTCCACGAGGGAATAGCGGGCGGCTGGAGCATGTGTGTGGTTCACCTTGGCACCAAGGAGAGACACACGGCTCTCCCACATCCTTGAGATGACCTCAACCAGAGGGAGAGGGTTTCTGAAGGTCAGGCTGACATTGTCCTGTCAGCCATCCCTGATATAGTGAAAAGCTGCCTCTGCCACACACATGAAACACGGAATTTAAGTGGCTGTGGCATGTCAGCATTTGCTGGGGGCCTTCACTTAAAGGCAGACATCCCCTAGCCATTAAACCTGGAAGTGTGTGTGTCTTTGTCAAGAACGTCATTATTTTTTCCCTCTATGGAACCAATGTCAGGCCTTCTTGGACTGTCTAGGTAATCCTGCAGCAGGAAACAGAATTGCAACCACACAGCATGAAGGATCTTTCCTGGGGTGAGGAAGGCACCCAGTTTACCTTAAGGGGGACTGGGGGACAGAGCAAATCAGAGCCTTTCCGGGTGGACAGCCAGGACGTCCCATGCAGTGAGAGCAGCATCTGACACTTTCATGTCCAGTCTGTGAAATCACAAAGGAAAGACTTGGGGAAAACTTTCTATGTTTATGTTGTCATTTTCCCAAAAATCTGTGTTTTGAGTCTGCTACCCCAGCTTTATTTATGAGGCTGAATCTCCTATCCTCCTCCCTTTTGTATTCTTCCCATTTATCACAACCCCTAACATACTCAGCTTGTCAAGCATCTTATCAAAGTGTCTTTACCTTCTCGTAATGTGGATGCTGACATCGTAACAGCAGCTCCCATTGCACACCCAGCATTTTCTTCCTCTTTAAGTGGCAAAGACTGAGGGTTCGTAGCTTCTGGAGACTGTGAGGGCTTCTCCTCCCCCAGAAAAAAAAAATAATATAAATACAGAAGCCAGCCTGTGATTCATTCCCAGCTGTGTGGAGCTGTCATTTAAGCCTCTGCCTCATATAACAGTGGGAGAAAAGTGGTGACTGTGCAGAGCCCCCCAATAACGATCACAATATCTGAGGGTGCCCCTCTGTACTGAAACAGCAGCACCAGCAAATGAAACCCACTTTCATTGTCCACCCACATTTAATACTTCAAAGGCCCTCAGAGAGAGTCTGCCATTGTGTTGGTGTCCAGTCCAAGTGTGGGCTGCCTGCAAGGAAGTTGCAGATGGACCCTTCCCACCTCCAGCATGGATAGGAAACCCCTCTGCACTACACCATTGATGTCTGTGTGATTACCAACCCCCAGGGTGTCAGCAGCCACACGGTCTCAGAAACGGTCTTAGGTGATTTGGGCAATAATATATGCAGGTCACAGATCTAAGAATTTCAGGAGAACTAAGGAGACTATCTTGTCTGCCTCAAAATATACATTTTATACTGATACAACTGAAACCCAGCAAATCCGTGGCTCAGTGAGCTGGAAGGCGGAAGGGAAACTAGAATCAGTGTCAGCCACCATCCTAGTAGCCACCAGCCTTGTCACGCCCGGCAGCCCATCGGTCAAACCACAACAAGCTTCCCACTCCATCTGGCAGGCTGACCCAGGTCATAGGAATCTTTCTTGAAAAGTAATCAACAAATTACAATTCCTTCTATGGGCCTAAACGTGTGAGCCACCTGTGTCTGTGTGAAGAATCTGCCAGCTGTGAGATACACATACATTGTATATGTGGGCACATGTTAGCTTTCAAATAAGCAATGGGGACAATAGAAGGGAGAAATTACTACGGATTGGAATGGTCAGGAAAGATGTAAATGAGGTAAAGGATGAGTGGAAGCATGATAGGTGGAATAGCAAAGGCCATTCCCCATGGAAAACTGAACACCTCATGGTGGAAATAGTATATTCAGAGTCATACTAGACTTTAAAAAAATCAACCTCTGATGTAAGTGGCGCCAATTTATTATATGATCTCAAACCAAATACATTACTGGGGACATTTAAAAGGCCATAAGAAAAATTCTCCTTTCTCTGACAGTTGTTTCTCCATCAGAAAATTAGGTTGATCCAACCACACATGCATGAAGGTTCAAGCCAGGGTTGTTCCGTTTACCTCTGAGACGTGGGTCTACAATTTTGTAGTCATGTACTGGGTACCTTTTTAGACTCTGAGCTTCATCTGAGCATTAACGTTCTCGAGATTTTGCTAAGTATCAAATACGATATCTTTGCAAAGTGCGGCAGAAATGCAGGCTGTTAAGAGGTAACCCACCTGTGGTGAGTGAATAGTAGGTCAGATCTAGCACTTCCTGGCTGAATGACAGGACGTGGTGTGTGAGCCCCCTGAGCCTCTGTTTCCTCCACAAATGGGATCCTGATGTTGCCCAGACAGTGCCCTCCACACGGCAGTGATGCTGACTCCAGCCCAACACATGCAAGATGCTTTTACCATAGATGGCATATAAAAAGTACTCAATAAATGGTTGTCATGTTTGCTACTGAGACATTGATATCACTATTGTTAGATTCTGTTAGTCATTGTAACTACAGATTTATCTTCTGCATATGCGTGTAATAGAGAAAAGCAACTCACATAGATTCAGAGGTTGATCATGTGTTCATGGGAGCCAAAATCTCTACATTGAAGACCAATATAGACCCATTCTTGGAAATATGTTTATTTTATTTTTTAATATAATTTATTTTGTTAATCCTCATCTGAGAATATTGATTTTTAGAGAGAGTGGAAGGGAGAGGCAAAGACAGAAAGAGAGAAACACACTGATTGGTTGCCTCCCGAACGCACCCCGACCAGGGCCAGGGCTGAAGCCTGCAACTGAGGTACGTGCCCTTGACGGGAATCAAACCTGTGACTGTTCAGTCTGCAGGCCAACACTCTATCCACTGAGCAGAACCGGTGGGCCATATGTTCATTTTCTAAGTTCATAGGTCTCGAGGGAACGCAGCAATGATTCAATGTATACTGTGTTTATTTTGTAAAACTAGGAAAGTAGCATGAGGAAGAGCCAAACAAGTATTTCCTAGAAAAAAAATATTTGTTTAAAATATAACGTACACCAATTCTCTAGGCCAGTCCGAATTAATTCAGTTTATGCAAGGTCCTGGAGTTGCTTGAGAAACAGGCTGAAAATCAAGTGTGTTGTGCTCCCAACCCTCACCGCTGCATGTGGGAGCTTTAGGTTGAAGAAAGTGTCTCTGTGCCTGCTTTTGTGGGAAAGGGTTAGAGGTAAACCCTCCTTTGAAGAGAGTGCTACTGAGGAAGAGGAATTCTTTTAGGAAGCAAAGGAGAATCCAGCGCAGAAACAGTATAAACCTCATATGATAATCTTCAGAAGCTCAAAAGGCCAGAGAAATGTTACACTATGTTTAAAAAAGAAAAAGAAAAAGAAGAAAGTGGAAGCTTCTTAAAACTATAAAAAAGATCTATTTTTCAGTTTTCTCAGCTCTCTACTAACATGTCTATATGTCTTCAAACCCCAATCTGATTGGATTTCCCTAAGTTATTCCTCTCAGAAAGGACATGTACATTTAGAATTTCCTGCATCAGCTCAATGGCATTTCAGGCTCATAAGTTAGAACTTTGGGTTCTGATACCCCCTGAATAGGTAGAATGAGATGGCGTGCTTTTTTTTTTCTGCATGAGGCACTGGGAGAAGGAATGGCAGTTAAAGGGGACCAGCAGCTCATGTTGCCTTGCAGTTTTTCTCTATAAAGTTCCTACTAAGAACTCGGAAACACTCTAAACACCGGTGTCTATGTGAAGAATCTGCCAGCTGCGAAGACACACATAATCATACATGTGGGCACATGTTAGCTTTCAAATAAGCAATGGGAACAATAGAAGGAAGAAATTACTGTAGATCAGAACCATCAGGAAAGATGTAAATAAGGTAAAGGATGAGGGGACACATGTTAGGTGGAACAGCACGGATGTTTAGAGACATGGGTGTTTCTTCAAAAGGTGTTAAAAATGAAACACCTCAAATGATGTCTTTATTTTGGTGGGGGTCTCTACAGTTACTTACCATTTTTAGTTATGCCTCAAAAGGAACATGGAGCTATAATACATAGCCTTCGCAGTGACCATGCTTTCCACATGAGCGCCTGTGGTCACTGGGTGGGCAGTTCTCTCCCCTGGATTCTCTCCTCCCCAAGTTTTCTGACCCTTCCCATTTCCTCCTCAGCCCCATCACCAATGGCTGTGAGGCTGCTGTGCTTGAGAGTCGAGGGGAGCTGGTTACAGGTGCGCCAGTGGCAGAGTATAGGGAGTCACACCTCCATGGGTCTCTAGTGTCAGCTGAACTGACAGCATGTCCCTCTCCCAAGCATTACAGATTAAAAGGAAGGTTGGATTGCCTGGGAGATATCAAACCAGTATAGAGTAGAGAATTTAAAATGGAAAGGACTGTTTCAAATTAGAGCTAGGAGGAATCGATCCAACTGCAGGAAGGAAGGACATCCAGTGCCTTCCGTTCCAGAGTGCTCCTCTCACTGGGACTGGAAGACTTGAGTTTCTTGGCCAATGGGTTCAAAAGTGGTGGTTCATGCAGCTCTCAGCGATATGGGAGCTCACCAGGCCCTCAAACCAGGCACCCTCACCACCAGCCTCAAGGGCAACCCCCATCCCTAATACTAATTAACATCCAGAGCCATAGGGGTTTTCTTTAAATGTGTATTTTTATCTTTTCTTATGCATTAAGACAAATACTCATTGTTTTGGGGCACAACTTATGCAAAACATGTGGGGGACACCAGAGTTAAATGAAGTCACCCAAGATACACATGGTCTCAGAGCTTGTGGAGGACAGGAGGCTGGGTCCTCATGGCCTTGTGCCAGGAAGCCCAATAGGTTTCATGGAAGCAGTGGTGGAAAACTGATTCAGGTTGGGCTGGTATGTGGGACCCATAATTTGCAGAGGATTTAGACCATGTCTATACATTTGGATCTATTTTCATGGAAATCCCTTATGAGTTTTAAGCTGACCCTAGCAAAGCCTTACTCATCTTTACCAAGTCAGCGCAAATATCCCCTCCTCTAGGACTTTTTCGGATCTCCCTGCCTAAGGCTAGGAACCTCAGCTATGTGTCCCCATGACATCCTCCTGATGCCTCTCAGTCTGTCCTACCGTCACTCTCTCTAGCCCCCTGCAACATCCTGCTGGCTCTCTTTTCTAAAGCAAATGTTCCATGTGGTGAGGTTTTTGCCAAATATCTGTTTCTTTCACATCCAGTAACCACATGAAGATCCTGCTTGCCCAGAAACTGGAATCCTATGTCTGCCTCCATCTTTTGTATGTGTGTTTGCATACACATTACACGCATTTTTGAAAGTGCCTGTGAAAATTAGCATGACAAAGTCACTTGAAGGATGCCTAGGCATCATCTTTTTGAGAGAGAAACCTCGTGTCATAAATTTACACATTCACAGAACAAAATAAAAATCCAAAACCTCAAAAAGAGGAGTTTGATGCCAATTCAATCTATCACTTTACTCAGAAAGTCGTTTAAAAGGCTCCCTGCCCTTTTTAACAGTGCGAGACCTATCAGCGGCAGGGAACTCGGCGGGGCACCTCTGTGCAGACAAGAGAAATTGCATGCACACCAGCGTTATCATTGCCTGTCCACTCCAGGCTGCTGCCAAGCAGGACAAGACAAAGCTCTGGTGACAGCAATTGGAGCAGCCTGCACATTTCTCTGTCACTGCCTATGATAACCTGTGTCACTGCCAGCGTGCACTTGTTTTGCTTTTTCAAAGAAAAGCTTAAGCATCCCTTTGTCCTTCTGTCTGCTACCCCAACCAAGCCTCGATAGCCAAGTGAGGTGATAGATGAAGGCAGCTAAAAATAGTTTGTTTTGCATGTAACATACAAGCAAGTGAATAATTTTCTTCTGTAAGCAAGATGCCCCCGGACAGGGAGAGCTCAGTGGCAGTGGCAGCGTAGGGACGTAGATGGAGTGCTGCTCCTAGCGCAGTAAATCAGCAGTGCCATAGCTTGGCACACCCGCCCATGCTGCTGCAGCCGCAGGGAGGAAACATCAGGGCCCTGGAGGAATACCTCTTGCATTTAAAAATTATACTTGAGCTCTTTGTGGTTGACACAGGGAATTTGGCCATTTATTCCCAGGCTGCACCAGTGGCACCGTGAGTGCTGGGGCTCCTGCAAATAGCTGTGTGCCTCTGAGATAACCTAATGCAGGAGACGGTCGTGTGGCCTGTGTGGTTTCGCCATGAAGTCCCTCACAGTGAGGCAGGAGAGCCCTCCATGCCACCTCTGGTTTCCTATGACTGGCCTAATGGAGCATCCGGTTCTCGAAGGGAAAGTTTTCAGGCGACCAGTCAAGTCCCCAAGGTTCCTTGTCACTGTCACTTCCTAAGTTCCTAATCATTCTCAGAGTTGGGCTTGGAGACAGGAGGCTGGGTTTCTGCAGACACAGCAGGTTAGCCAGAGTGCCTTTTCCCAGAGAAATTCATTCCATTAAGACAAGGGTAGGAGGGAGAGAGGCCAGTGAGTTGTCCATGGTCCTGACCCCAGCGGAATTGGCTCTTGTAGGCGGCTGGCCTGTCTTTCCTGTTCTCTAAGTCACAGGGCCTCCCTCCTCTACTCCATGCATGCACTTGCTCGCCTTTTTAAAGTCACCAGTGTTTTTTTTTTCTTTTGGAAATAAAACCACGATATAATCCAAGGCCCCACTATGAGCATACTTCCCAGTGATCCAGCCCTGGGACTGACCTGCTGTTTTCTGGTGTGGGAGAATTTAACATCTGGAGTATAAGACAACTATATTGCATGACACAACGGCGAGTGAGTGTGTGTGGGATGAGAGAATAGGGTCATTAGCCTTTGATCTCCAGATGGTTATGTCTATAGGTGCAAAGACTTTATGTTAAAATTTTTGCAGAGATATTTCAGAACTTCCATTTAAAAATCATCAATGTTCTGCATACAAGATTTTGTTTTTCTGTATTTTTGCTGTATTTCAGGGCATGGTTTACTTAAGATGTTGCACATTTGATAAAGTGACATGTCAAAGTTTGTCAGAGCTGAATTTTACTCTCCAACTCTGTGGCCTTACTATGTGGACACCTCAGTTTCCCCATCTGTGAAAGGCAGAAAGTATTTTCATCCTCATTAACTCAGAGGGTTATGTAAGAAAATGCTTACAAACCTCTTAGCACTGGACTTACATCCAATAGTGATAACTTAACACTGTTATTGATAATCAAATCAGTAAGAGGCCTTGTAGGATGGCATTTTCCCAGATTTAGAGGAGTTGGTACTGTGGCCAGTCTGCCTTACATTTCTCACAGAGTATATCTGTGGTGCCCATCAAGGGACTGAGCAGGTGTGTGTGTGTGTGTGTGTGTGATTGTGTGCATTTGAGTATGTGTGTGAGTGTGTGTGAGTGTGTGAGTGCATTTAACTGTGAATGTATGTGAGTGTGTGTGTGTGTGTGTTTATGGGAACACACTGGAGCTAATCTGATATTTTGAAAACTCCAAGGTAAACTACTTATTGATAGTAGGCCAACTCTAAAAGATAAGTTTTCTCTCACTTAATTTTATATGTTATATCAATGTAATTTTTAATCTGATCAAATGATCTGATTGGAAATAATAAATGATTTGAGAAATGAGAACTGGGACATGCTTAATTATAATAAATAAATACTTAAGTAAATCTGCCAGAATGTGCATGTGGTCACTTTTTGCTGTTAACAATTTTTGCCAGTATTTAGCTCACCCACATGGACATGGAGACTAAAGGAGGCCAAGTTCACTGGTTTCAAGACATAGTTAAAAGAAATCGGTTGATTGTTCATTCAACAAATAATTATTCAGCACCTGCCATGTGCCACGCATTGCTTTCAGTGTTTTTGAAATAATATAAACAAAACCTATGGCCTCTGGGAGTTTGTGATCTCATGCAAGTTGTGATTTTGACATCTGAGCTTGAAGGCCAAATTTTCAAAAAGATGTCACTAATGACACACAAATAGAGAATAAGACTTTCCAGTCTAAAACAATCAAAAACAAACCATAACACATGTCAAATGCATCTGTAGGGAGATGAAGTGTATAATGATTTACAACCATCCAAAGCAGATATTTTAGAAGATTTGTGGAGAAATCATCCTAGCAGGCTGGATGGGGAGCAGAATGTGGCAGGGTCCTAGGCTGATTAATTAGCAGGAGGCTCAGATGCATTCAGGGTCAAGGTTCTCCTGGGCAGCACTTTGAAAACAAAGATGTGGAAATATCAGGAAACTACTCTGAGACACACACTTCCTGAGAAGTGATGAATGCAGCTCATACTGCTCTGTTAACTGTAGGTGATTCTGTGTCAAACCCAAAGCTCCTACGTTCCAGAAAGAAACACAGGCCTTTTATTTCCTTTAAAAAACACACTGTGGCTTAAACCTCACTCAGGTTGGCCCTTTATCTGTAAAATGTTTGGCTCATTTATACATGTAGTTTAGGAACTGATGTTGGATTCTTCCCGTCATTAGTTTCTTTAAAATTACAATTAGCAACTGAACTCAGTTACTCTAGGTCCACAAATGGCAGGTCAAAATGTGAACAAACTCTTTTCATAGTGTTGGCCTGACTGTATTTATTGGCCTTTATAACTTGTTTGGAGATGTTTCATTCCCTGTCAGGGCTGATTTAGATTTCAGTGCCTTAAGATTTTTTTATGTCAGGTGTTAAATAATACTTTATATCAGGTGTTAAATAACATTGGTAACTTGTGGCTTTCTTTTTAATACAGATATTTTTCTTTAAATATGTATTTGTGATTTACTGAAAATTTTCTAGAATTTGGCTAATTTTGCCTTTCCGAAGACCAAGTAGGCATGAGGATAGAAATAATTACTTTTTTCCCTAGAAGCTAAACTTTTTCTGGGTTCATAGTACCCATTAACTTGAGCTGGGAGGGAACGTTAGGATCTTGCTGCTTTTGCAGGTAAAAAGAAAGTGCCCTGTGCCCTGTCAGCATGAGCTGTATTTACCTGCTGTCTCCTTTGGCAATACCCTCCTACGCTCTTTACTTTCTATTACTAAAATGCATTATCTCCCATTTGTCTCCTTTTTAAAAGTAATTTTCTCACCAATATAGTTTTCAACTGACATTCAAAAGCAGAAAGTATTTCTTTTTTGTAATTTTTGTATCAGAGGACCTCCCATAAAATATTGATTGCTAACATATTAAAGTGTGTGTATATTACACAGCTGTCTGAATATAACTCTCAGGCCACAACAGGACTCACTTCAGGTTGGCCCTTCATCTGTAAAATGTTTGGCTCATTTATACATGTAGTTTAGAGTATCCACCATTGTTTTTTTGTTGTTGTTGTTACTCTCAATTTAAGTCAAAATGTTAATAGCTCACTTTAGCCCTTTTAGCTGTGACAAGCTACAAGGTCTGACACTTGCTTTTAACCTTTACTAAAAAAGTAGAATAGTTGGGTTTTTTGTTTGTCACTTTTCACCCACTTTCTTTTACACATCATGAATGATTATCACGCTGAAAGGGGAAAGTAATATTCTGCCATTTCCCTTCCAGAGTGTCTTATTTTAAACACACACACACACACACACACACACACACACACACACACACACGCACAATTGAGCATTTAGAAGGAGAAAGCTTAAAAGTAAATGCTGGGTGGAGGGAAGGGCTGCACATTGTTCATGGGACCTTGATGCCTCCCATGCCTCCCATTCTTCTAGAACTTTCTAACACTATTGGATGCGTTTATATCATCCCCATCCCAGCTGCAAAAACACCTTGAACATAATGAAGGATGATAATGGCCCTGATATTCCAAAACGGAGAAACTCACTGAGCCCCTTCCTTCCCACTGGTAACTGGCTGTGAGCAAATCAGTTAAGTTCTCTCTGCCTTAGTTAAAAAAAAAAAAAAAAGGAAGGAAAGGAAAAAAAATGAGCCAACATTACCTGCAAAGTGGACCCAGGAATGAGAAATATTTGAGCATCTGGGACAGTGTTAAGCAAAGAGAAGATGCTGAGCGAATGGCAGCTTTTCCCTGCTCGAGACTGAGTGTAGGTTTGACACTGAGTCGACAGAGGATCAGCCCTCCTGGCTCCGGCACCTTTCTGGAGAAAGGGCTGGACCACAAGCCACTTTTTATTAGGTGTGTGCTCTCAGAAAAGGTATTTAATCCAAAGTCTCAATTCCTCACCTGGAAAATGATGGTAATGGAATGATGTACCTCGTGGAGTGGTTGTAAGAAACTATATAGTACACCTAAGGCGCAAAGAGCAATGTTCGTCCCATAGCCCATGCTCAATAAATGTTAACTTGAAATATATATGTCCTTTACTATAATTGCCTTGAGAAAAAATACCAGTGAAACTGGAACAATGGACCGAAGCCGTAGCAGGTCTCAGTTGAGTGAAACTGTTTAAGAAAGCATGCCTTAAGCTACGTTTATGACAGCTTCTGTAAATGCCATTTTTATATTAATGCTCAAAGATTTATTTGACATCATGTTACTCAAATATATGTACTTTTGGCATTTAAATTAACTTCTTGTCCCAAACTCTAAATGGAGAAATATGTCACCTTTTCTCAAACAATCAAGGCTCATTGTTAATTCAAAAGTTAATGACGTTTCCTGGCCATTTCCATATATTGAGGTGTGATATCCACATCTGTCCCCCGGTCTCTCCTGGAATGATTAGAAGTGGCTTCATTTATACTGGGTGCTGAATTTGACAGGGTAATTAAAGAAAGGTAATGGCAGCTGGTGGGAGCCGAAGGGAACCTCTCATTTTGTAAAGTTTCCTCCAGGGTCATCCAACACCCGTCTCTCCATGAACCGTCCAGGCTATATTGCCAGGGAGGAAGCTCCAGCCCTCCCTACTCATAGAAAACATTTGCTGGTTTTCTTTCAAAAGAAAGAAATTGCCGCTTTAATTTCTCTGTTTCCATCTGCACCTCGAATACAAATATCTTTGGAGAAACAGCAGCAGTGCATCAGAAAGAGTCTGGGAACACTAGACCTTCTCGTGCAACCAAGCTCCACTGATATGGCGCCAACGTAGAAAGGAGGCAAATTACTGAGAGTGACTGTTAACACATCATCATATGAAACCATAATTCGAGAATGACCCCAATTTTCAATGATATCCATGTTCCAGGGATGGGGTAGCAATCTTATCAGGACAGGGCACTGATAGGAAACACAAAGTTATCATAATATTTTTCACTACACTCTACCATGGATTCTGCTTTACTTTTTAGAATCAAGGAACACATGAGTTCATTATGTAAAATTATTGAAAACTCTACATTGAGAGTAATTATTTAAGAAAAACTCTTCTCCATCTACTAGAGAAAAGCATATTTACTTTTCGAGAGTGTATTAGGTTTCATTAGACTGGCATTTTTCACCAGTAATCAAGATTTAGGAGGCACTGCCCAATTATAGCTCTCATCAAGGGAGGACTCTCTTTAAAGAATGACACTTCTGCCGAAACCGGTTTGGCTCAGTGGATAGAGCGTCGGCTTGTAGACTGAAAGGTCCCAGGTTTGATTCCGGTCAAGGGCACGTACCTTGGTTGCGGGCACATCCCCAGTAAGGGGTGTGCAGGAGGCAGCTGATCGATGTTTCTCTCTCATCGATGTTTCTAACTCTCTATCCCTCTCCATTCCTCTCTGTATAAAATCAATAAAATATATTTTAAAAAAATAAAGAATGACACTTGTGACTATCAATGCAAGTAGAAGTACAGTTGGTGTAAGTTCTATTCATTCATCTCTGCCCCCAAATGAGCGAGGCACAGAATTTGAAGGATTCCATAGAGACAGGATTGCCATCATCACTGGTAGTGTCTGATGGTATCTGTGGAGAGCCGTTTGTAAAAGGAGCTCAACATTTTGAAATGAAACAGACTGCTCAGCAGCACCCTTCTTCTGCTGTCATGTTGGGAGCAACTTCCTGGGAGATTTAAAGCAGCAGCTTTTCAGCCCTGGCCAGTGTGGCTTAGTTGGTTGGAGTGCCGTCCCATACACTGAACGGTTGTGGGTTCAATTCCCAGTCAGGGCACATACCTAGGTTGTGGGTTTGGTTATTCTTTTCTCACATTGGTGTTTCACTCTCTCTCCCTTCCCCTCTCTCTCTCACAAAATAAAGAAAAAAGAAAAAAAAGATCAATAAACATATCCTTGTGTGAGGATTAAGAAAAAAACAAAACAGTCTTTTCAGTGATGAAAGGGCATGGAATCATAACGACATTCTTCTTTTTAGAAAAAAAAAAAGCCTTATTCTTTTAAGTGCTAAAAGTTAGACAAAAGTGACAAAAATAGTTGGTTGGAAATTTTTTTACTTTTTATTTTTATTGATTTCAGAGAGGAAGGGAGAGGAAGAGAGAGATACAAACATCAATGATGAAAGAGAATCATTGATCAGCTGCCCCTTGCACACCCCCCACCAGGGATAGAGCCCGCAACCCAGGCATGTGCCCTGAATGGAAATTGACCCGTGACCTCCTGGTTCATAGGTCGACACTCAACCACTGAGCTACACCAGCCGGGCAGTTGGAAATTATTTGCAAATAATATATACTCAAGTTGAACAGTTCAAGTATAGTTTCTTGAAAGTTTTCTTATTAGTAGTGTATTTACATTTATCCGGATGCTAATTGTGACATCTCTAGCAACTGTTGATGTGAAACAGGCAGCGTTTTCTTTTGTGCTTTCTAAGCAGCTGAGTCAGCTTGCACCCACTTCTTTTTCAGAGTTTCCCTCAGCCTCGCTGCCACTCTCCCCCCTGGGTGCACCTCCTCCCATGCTTCTGGTGATCTACTTCTCAGCTTATTTATGTGGAAATCCATTACCTAACATAACGTTACATTCGAGGCAGGAGCAATAGTGCTCCAGATACATATCGGGAAGTCCCCAAAGGAAGGCACCTGACGTCCTATGCCTGGGCTCTGTCACAGCTATTTCTGCATCATTCCATAGCCTTTGCTTGCTTATTTTACCCACCTCAGATTTCTTCACAAGGTTCTTGGTGGTTTATTTGCTGGAGGAGAGGCCTCTGAGTGCATGGTGTTGCCTGGACACCAACACCAAGAATAGATGATCCAGCGATGAGAACGATCAGGGGTTTAGGAAAAGCCAGAGCTGGTTTTAAGGGAAATGTTAGGGAAGATAAAAGGGGCCAGAATCACCCAGGCTTGCAGGCAGTGGGAGAGCTTTGAACTCTGTGTAAGGCTATCCTGAGAGAGAGCATTGCCTGGTGTAGGAGTACATTAGAGTGGACACACATGGAAAATTTTTACTGGGAGATTTTTACCAAACTGTAAGTAGCAAACTCTGAGCAACCACTGTCTTCGATGAGAATCCTTCAGGTGTTTTTGTGAGTAATCTATGATATACATGTGCCACATCCTAAATAGGTCACAGTCCCGGGCACTGCCAAGTTTACCCTTCCCGGTGTTTTCCACACAGATGGCTTCCAAAATCTCTTAGTGAATGAATTCACATATGAACATCTCTCCCTGAGAAGTGGTTTAAATAATGAATGGAAATGAACCTTCTCGAGATAACCTATTAAGATTATGTATATTTTTAAACCTTAACAGCCAGGGATGATACATACCCTAAGGCATTGGCATAAGATAAATGTAAAACTGCAGAAACTCCATAAACTCTTGCAGTGCACATTGTGATCTTTTCAGTTTCACAAATACACTTATTTTTGTTCGTATGTATTGGGTCCCAGAGGAATGTTTAAGTTTACACCCGCCTTAAAGGGTTTCAATGAAAATCGGCTTCTATAAATACAGATGGGTTTGCTTAGCTGCATCCAGCTGTGACGGTGAATTGACTAGAATGAAAATAGACCAGAAAAATTAAGAAGTGTTTGTTTGGAAAGTAACTACTGGTTTTCATGCAAAGCTTATTAGATCTAGTTAAAGCCGGGTTATTAATGAATATTTGCACATTTCTATTGCTTTCAATTTACCAGTATTGGTTGTTTCTGGTCATGAAATGAATTCAATTAAAGTATTTTTATTACATACACATATACTTCTTTACAGTGTATCAACTGAAAAAAATGTACAAATATAGGGTTGCTTTGAAAGCTCTTAAAGTAATTTTGGGTATTGTATTAAATTATAAATACATAAAGCAAGTGCAGAAGTGTAGCTGAGTGTCGACTACACTCAGCAGAGTCACCTCCAATCACCTTGTACGCCTGGTGGGATTCTAACCTGCAACCTTGAGAAGAAAGGAAGTCCTTCCTGAGTAGGAGGGGATCAACCAGAAGGAAGACCCTTTCTGTGTTGGCTCAGTGGGCTGTCCATTGTCTGTGTCGGATCTTGGTAAATGGACAGTCCATTTTGTTAAAGGAACAGGTTTGAGAATAAGCAGGTGTATGAGACCACTTTTGTGACCTGCCTAAATTACATTGGGGACACAGAATTTCAGAAGAGTGACCCTGTTTTGTTGATTTTCCTTTTACCAAACCGCTTTTCTAATGTGGTTATATCAATGTGCTGATTTCAAAATAAAGCGTGCTAAAGTTTAATTTTGTCCCAATTGGGTTAAAATGTAAAGCCATTTGTTGAGAGCAGTTCCTTCTCAAGTAACTGATCATTTGGAATCTGATTCCAGAGCAGGCCTGGCCACATGTGTGTCCATCAAGACTGCAGTTGAGGGAGGGGACACACCTTTAAGAGAACACTCTCAGTGGTGATAGTGGGACAGGGAGTGAGGAGGGAGCAAGAGGGAAGCCAGTCATGACATGCACCACGGTGGCACAGGAAGCAGCAGCATCCGCATGCAAAACTCGCTCAGAGCCCGACGGAGCCTCAGGGTGGTAGGGAATGTGCAGATGTGTGGAGAACTGAGGAAGCGAACAAGGTCTTGCTGACCTTAGGCTGGCAAAGAGCCCCCTCCGAGCTGCTGCAGGACAATGCCCACGAGGCTCTTAACACCTGACAAAAGACACCCTCAGGCTTCAGGTCTCAATTGTGCTAGAGGAGCAATGGGCACACAGAGGTACTGGCCAGAATGACACGCCTCAACTCCAGTCCCAGGACTGACACAGCACAACCCAGGAGAGCCACACAGCCTGCCCAGCCTTCCCAATGGTCAGTCCATCCTAGGTGCCAAGTAGGAGGGTCGAGTGAGAAAACCTCCTGTGAAAATATTTTGGAAAGCACCCCACACTGTGCAGTGCCAGGGGGTAGGTACATCAGCCTAACCCAGAGTGAGCATCCAGGGAAACCTGGTTTTGGTGACTACTAGTCTGTGAGGTGTCTGTTCATTAAAATGCCATTCAAAGGATCCTGTAGGTGAATAGGAGAGGGTCTGTCTGCAATGTGGGTGCGTTAGAGAGATTACAGAGATTTACTGTCCATCCTTGAATTCCTTGTTTCTAGGTCAGTTATTTGCCACTGACCCCCATCAGACTTGGTGACAGTGACACTGGTCTCCAGGGGCAAGAGCTAAAATTCAGCCCCACAGCCCCTTCATAGGACCAATCATATGGGCATGTGTGTGATCACAAGTCTAGGGCTCTGAGCCAGCCCATGTGTGTGTGTGTGTACATGTGTGCATGTGTGATTGCACACACACATACATGTATATGCTTGTGTGGCTATGTATGTGTTTAAGGGATTGGAAAGCTCTATGTTGCCTTTCTTCATGTTTAATATAATGATAAACTATCATCCAATGTAGATTCCTTTATGACCCCAGGAGCAGCTTAGATGTTAGCTAAGAACAATTAAGTTTCTAAGATGTATAACTTTGAAAATCAATCACCTTTCATTAAAATGTATTTCAGTCCTACCACTGCCAAGAATAGACACTTTTCTCTGAGATATCACATGCGAGAGCTGCTCTCTAAGATCACTGACACCTTTTGGTAGCAGTTTTAGAAGAGGAAGGTGATCATTTTAAGGGAGAGAATAATTGTTATTTAGAATTTCTGTGACCCAACATGCTTCCAAAATAACTATAATAATCCAATTAACTTCTTACAATGGCTTTTACCAAATCACCATTTAAAATAAAGCATTCCCCTTAATAAAGGCATACAAGTGGAATCACATTTTCTTAGATATTGTAGCCAAAGTAGAATGAAAAATATTTGCTTGCCTATATCCTGCAATGCCATACCTTATTAAAAATCTACATTGAAAAGACATCAAATAACCACATTACCTTTATAATCTTGTCTATCTAGCTAGCTATTCATTCATCCATCCATTCATCCATCCTTCCAGCTCAGCTTTGTCCCATTCCTCACCACAGTTCTGCGGTAAGCATATTTCACTGCATTCCAACACAGTGCACTGGAAAGATTATGTGACTTTGGAATAAGACCAGCTGGCTCTGAGTACAGGCCTGCTTAGCCACTAGGAATGTGACCTAACAGTAGTAATAAGAGCAGCTTATTGATAGGTGCATTGGAAGCAGGAACCTGCCCTTCTCTATCCCCAGATTCTAACTCAATGCCCGGTGATCGTGGGTTCTGGACAGGCATCATGGGACAGAGAAAGGAAGAAAGAAAAGAATGGATTGGGGGAAGATAGGGAGGACATTTCACAGCCTGGTGTGAAGCTCACAGTGAAACCGCTTGGTCAGTTGTTAAGTGCCTCACAAATCTTAGTTTCTTCTTGTTCTTTGGAATTCCTGGGTGATGAATTGGTTCCAGGCCATTTATAAGAGATGACCATTCTCTTGCCATGTTTTACAATGGGCAGCTGCCTCTGCAGAGATATATGCATTTCTCTTATGTTTTTGTAAATCAGAAATCTATAATGCACATAAATTTTACCATAGCAACCTGTGGAAATATGGACTGACAGGTGCCTCATGGCGGCACCATTCCGCTGCCTAAAACCACAGCTTCAGGACACAGGAGGGAGCAAACTTCTCCTTCACCACCCAGCTCAGAGTGGCTGTCAGCAAATAAGACCCAGATAGTTGAACCTATTTGGGGTAAAGGCTGAGGTCACTCCTTATGATTAAAAATGTACATGATCTGCCCAACTGGCTTGGCTCAGTGGTTGAGCGTCAACCTATGAATGGGGAAGTCATGGTTCAATTCCTGGTCGGGGCACATGCCCTTGTTGCAGGCTCAGTCCCCAGTGGGGAGCGTGTAGGAGGCAGCCGATCGATGATTCTCTCTCATTATTGATGTTTCTATCTCTCCTTCTCCCTTCCTCTCTGAAATGAATAAAAATATATATTTTTTAAATGTACATTATCCAATTATTCAAATTGAGAGTTGAGTTTTAATGAACATGCAGTGTAAAATGCTTTTCTACTCTCTTTCCAAAAACACACAGATACAACAGGGAATACTATTCTAGCAAAATCATGTGTCCATCCGCCCCACACCTGTATGTTCTGTTACATCTTTAGAGCACTTATTACATAAAATATAGAATTTGTGTGTTATCTGCCCCTGCCATCACCGGAATGTGACTTTTATGAAGGCAGTGCCCTTGTCTGTCTTATTCACAGACCTAGAGTGGCCCTTCATGAATATTTGCTAAATGTAGAAAAAAATAAGTTTCTCCTATTTCTGGCTTGAAACACTTAAAGCCAAACTATCTAGTGATTGGTCATCTCTTATAAATGGACTGGAACCCCACCCAGTCCATGGCTGGATAACCCTGAGCAGCAAAGTGCCAAACCAATGAACATGGAGAGCTACAGAGCTTTGACACAAGGGATGGATGTTGAATGAATGAATGAATGAATGAAGTCAGCCCCTCACTTCTTGGTTCCTTTTTCTTTTTTTCTATGTCTCACCTCAATGTCTCTCTCATACCCCACCCTCTCCTCTTCATAAAATTTACTTTATTTGAGGGCATTTTTGTTTGGTAGATAGTCACTGAGGGCCATGAGCAAGGCTGCTGTGCTCACCCCGGGGAATCCTCAGAGCAATGGATGGGACAGCACCAGGTCACGCCCCATGGACAGCAGTTCCTCTGTGTGTTTTCTTGAGATTTCCAGCAAGTGGAGGGACACAGCCTGGCATGTTTCCAGTCTCCCCGATGAAGTCACTGAGAAGGACAGAACTATTTGCTGTTGTTTTGTGCTAATTATGTTTCTCAGATCACAAGCCCAGAGGTGTTCAAAAAAGAGACAGAAATTTGGGACAGAGGAGTTTGGGGAAGCTTTTAAAGGAAGTGGGGTTGAATGGGATCTCCTAAAGGGTCCAGGAAAGGTGGAGTGGCAGGAGGGAAACAGAAATAGAAATACCCAGACATCTGTGGCTGCTCGTGGGAGAAATGGGACCTGATGGGATGGGACTGAGTGGGCGGAGGAGACCCTGTTGGAGAAAATAAATTTGTCTCCATGTGTGGACATCTGAACATCATAATGAAGAGGTTACTATCAATCCTAAAGGAACAGACCCACAATTGTTTTAAAAATAATGTGGGTTTTTTGTGTTTGGTTTTTTTTGGTTTTTTTTTAGAAAATGTAAAACTGCATGAGAAGAGTTCCAAAATGGGGATAGAAGCCATGGCTGTTGCTGACAGGGAGGCTGGGGAGTTGAGGACAGGAACTTAGTTTTCTTATGTAAATAAAAAGTAAAAGGGGAATCAAGTAACTGCAAAGATAAAAAAAATATTAAAAACCAAAACCTGTGGACTATTAAAAACCATGTTCCTTGTGGACTCTTCACATCATTTAAGGATATTTGAGAGAAAACACTTGTAAATTGCTCAAGTCAGTTCTGATGATGTTTCCTCAGGAGGGAAGGTCCCCATTTCAATGATCAGCTTCACTTGGTTCATAGCGAAGCCTTGAGAACATGCGGACTCTGCCTTTCTCTCTTGTACTTTGTACTAATCTGAGTCTCCGAGTCCCCCAGGAAACAAAATAAAATTCCAGCTACATGCCCAGAGCTTTCATGGAACAAAGAAGCACAGACGGACCTAGAATTAAAGCCCAATCTCCAGAAACACAATGTGGCACCTGAAAGGTGGACGATGACTGGGCAGCAGTGACTTGGGAGTGGGCACCAGTGTCGGGTGGGAATGAAGACCAAGAGGAAGGGACTCCTGGGGTTCCACATCCTCTGTCATTCACAGGCGAGAGCAGACTCACCAGGAAAGTCTTTCTGAATCCACCACAATCCACCGAAGGCTAGTGGTCAGTGTTTTATTAAACATGAGGAGACCCATGCTGAGGCAGCCCAGGATTTGAATCCACTCCTTTCCATCTGACTCACTGTTCCACTGTGTGTGGAATGAACTTAGAGTCCAGGGCAGCTGGCAGTCACCCTTGACACCTGGTGCAATGTTAGAAATACATTTCTGTTGGCAACAGCTTGGGAAGAAGAAGCTGTTATTAAATTATCTCCATGTGTGAAAATAACCATGTGTCTTTCTTATGTAGAATGGTGGCTTACTAAACCCTCCCTGTGCCAACACGGTGGCAGAATTTTTAAATGTTTTGAAAACACTCCTGAGACCCACACAACAGTAATTAACAGCCTCTCAAGTGCTGAACAGCAAGCCACTGATCATAACGCAGCCTAACGTCGACAGAACACAATTAATCACAGGGCTACACAGCACGTGAGGATTTAAACTCGGTTATCACAGCGCACTGTGTGGCCCTGCTGGTCCTTCAGATGTAGGTGTGAAGCTCGTCTTTCCCTCAAGCATCTGAGGAAAAGCAGAAGGAAGGCTCTGAGAATGGGATTTCCTGATATGTTTACTCTCACCCCTTATGCCCCCTACTCCTGGGCTTTCCGAGGACAGCCTTGTGTGAGGGTCAGCAGCACCTCCAGACTTCCTCCAGAAGGTGACAGCAGGCCACCCAGTCATAGAGGGACAAACAAGGGCCCACACTTGAAGGCCTGGAGGCGAACAGGAACAAAGGGGTCATGATGATTTAGGAAGGTGGTCGATGTGTTGGCATTGTTCTTGAGTGCTGGGAGGGCAGCAGGGTCTTCTTCTCCTTACGGCCAATTCCCATCTGCTCTACCTGCTCTAGGCTCTGTGACACCTTACAGAGATGTCAGATTTAGCGCCCAGTGAATTCTTAACAAGTACAGTGGTAGGTGCTGGCTACTCTGCAGAGCACTGTCGGAGAAATTACATGTACTTGCCACACACAACTGATCAGAATCCCAACCTGTAGCCAAGAGTGTTTGGAAATAGAAATGGTTGGTGCACAGCCCTGCACAATTCACTTTGTTTTCTTCCGACAGGCTGACTACTGACAATTTATTTTAAAAATATTATTTTAAATGAGTGTCATATTAAATGTAGTCTGGACTTGTCAGTTCCAGACATGTACCTCATAGAGAGGACGAGGTAAACTCAAACGTTGACTAATTCATCCTCACCCAGGGCCCGTGCTGCAAGCATGTGTGGGAGCTAGAAAAGTGACCACAGTTTATTGAAGAAGATGAATTTATATGGTAATTACATGTTAATATATGTTATATAAAATATGATAATGTAATATTAAAAACACAATATGATAAGGGCCAAGTAGAAGTGAGTACCAAGAGTAGGAGATGGTGGCTAGGGAGAGATGCAATGTGGTGGTGGAAAAAGAGTGGCAGGGAAACCTGGACAGACTAGGTACTTGGGCTCAGACAGAATGCCTTTCAGCATGTTTCCAAGTCCTCTAATCTGTTGTGTTGAGGAGAAACATGACCAAAGAGATGACAGATTTCTAGAAAGCTGCATTTCAGATAGCTTTATTTTATTTAATGTCATAGAGGACAGGCGATTGATGAAAAGGATAGAAGACACAAGTAGAAACCAGAGGACAAGGAAGGCAGCGATAGAGTGAAAAAGTCAGGAATGATCCCCCCTCCTGTACCTGGTATGCATCTCCTAAATTCACCAGTATCTTTGCTACTTCATTTCCTATCATAAATGAACCAAACATGTTAATTCCATGAGAAATCTGGGAATTGTAGATTGTACAGCCATGGCATCCTATGTGTGAATTAACTTCTATTTCATGTCTGCATAGCTAATGTTTTTATACTTTCATTAAGGGGCCCATGTGAAGACTGAAATTTAAGTTTAAAGTCCAAGTTAGTGCTGGACTATTCCCTTCAACCTCCAGCAAATATGAGAAAGTAGAGAAAAAGAAAATAACTAAGAAAGGCAATCAAAAGAAAGAAGGGCCAGGAATTTCTCTCTGCTACGCAAACCAATCTTGAATGCGTAGATTGGCCCCACACTCAAAATGGAATGGAGTGCCTCATGATCACCAAAGTCCTTTTCATGTCTCCAATTCTGTGACACAATCTTCCAGGATTCTAGTCCTTAGTAACTTTGGCTCTAAAAGCCATCTCTGAATCAATAAATCAATCTGAAGCTTGTCAACCCCTTCTTGGGCATGTCGAGTTATTAAAATGTATAAGCTCAGCCCAAGTCCTTGAGAAGCCAGCAATTTACTTGAGGAGTTGATTGCAGGAAAAATGGTGTGCCCAGTGGCACGTGGATGCAGACATGGCACGGTCAGCTGCTCATGTGGGCCAAGAGACCAGATGCACTGAGCCTGAGTGTGAAGGGAGGCCGAGAGTTTGTTAGGAAAGGAGGGAGAAATCGAGAAGTAGGGCAGGACAGAAAGAGAATTCATTAGGAGGAGGCACAGGAGTATTTTGATGAATGAGAATGGAGATAAAAAACCAGGGCAGACATTTGAATCTGGTTATACAAAATATAAAATTGGGCAAGTTCAGAATATGTAGGTTACTTTGTGGATAACTTGTAATGGGTCATAGGAATGACAGACATCTAAGAAGTCTCTGGCCACTCCACACCACCTTCCCTATTGCCCTGGCAAATCATTTAGGTCAATCTTTCCTGTAGAGCCCAGGTGTGGCCTAAAATACCATGAAAGACCAGCAGTCACTGTATATTTTGAGCTTAAGTGAGTTCTTTATATGTGATGGCCAAAAACTTATCTCTCTCTGGAGCCAGCCCCAGGCAGTGCAAAGAAGTGACAGGTGGAAGGGATGGGTCAGGCCGGAGAAGGTCATGGGTATTCAGTGGAGGTCATGTCTGAAGGTCAAGGCAAACCAAAGACAACAGGCCAGGTGCAGAATTGTGTTGGAAGTCCAGTCGAGATCCGTATCCACATAGAGTGGAAAATGGGGCAGTCAAGACAGAGAGGGGTCGGTATGAGTGAGGAGAGAAGTGAGAACACACAGTGGTGGCAGGGAATAGCCAGCCAGCTTTGCTGGGAGACGAGTTGGCAGCGAGTGGACAAAGAGGAAGTAAGATGAACAGACAGGAGGTTGAGACAGGAGGCCTTTAAGGTATTTAAGAAATTAGAACTGGTCACGTGGACCCAAACCACTGAAGGCCATCATCCTAGATCATGTCTATTGTCTGATTGTCAATGGACATTCTTCAGTCCTGTGTTTTGCCACCAGCTTAGCCTTGCTAAATGCCAATTTGATTATGTTCCAAAAATTTTCATGGCTCCCCGATTCTTAAAGAAGCAAGTGCAGACCCCCAGTGTGCAGTTTCATGACCCCACAATGGTAGCATAGTCTCAGACACAAGGTAAGCACTCTTGAGTCCTATTTTCTCCCCGAGCACAGCCCATTGCTGCCCATGGCCCTGTCAACCCAACCATGGCCTGTAGTCCAGACCAAAGTCCTGGTAATCTGGCCCCTCTGGCCCAGGCCCTAACTTGTCTCACACCCTTGTGATGAGTCATTTGGTCTGGATTTCACACTGATGGCCTATCTCCTAGTGACTCATGGAAAAGGTACTTTCCCCCAAATGAGGGCAAAGAGGTGAACTTAGGCTTCTGTGTCCACTCAACCCAGAGCTGAGACCCAATGCCTGAGTTAAGTCAGTAAACCCTATGTCCTGTGTCACACTCATTTTTGTGTCACAGAAAACAAGCTAAAAAATGTCTCTTGGGATTGGTATTTCTGGACCTATCATTTATTCTGAATAATTTATGGAGGCATTTTGCCAATTCTGAACAGATACAAATTAATTCCCATTTTTCCTGAGAACTAAAAAAAATAATATTCAGCTAAAACAACAGTGGTGGGAAAAGTGCTAGAAACCCCTCTACATGTATATTTTTGAAATTTCCTTTTATTGAGGTATGCATGTGTTTTAATGAGTCCCTTGCCTGTCCTTAAATAAATATAGGATGACATCACCTGTAGTTTAATCTTTTGATTTTTTTATTCCTAGTCAAGAAAAATTTCAAACATTTACAAAAGCCATCTTCTCATCTGGTTCGCTTGCTTTTAAAGTGCGTTTTACCTTTGCAGACTCTGAGATGAAATTAGAAGCCATTTTGTTCCTGCCTGTTGGTAATGAATAATTATGCTGTCATGCAGTGCCTAACTATTCATTACACAACTGCCTTTTTATTTCAAGGGGTTATTTAATAATTTTTTAATGAAGAGTTACATATGTCAGTCTCTTGAAAACATATCAATCAAGGTTATTTTCTGAGTTGGAGGACTGTCATAACCTGGCGAGGATGCTCCTGGTCTGTGATTATAGACTTCACCGGGGGTGCTTTGCTGCCTGGAGGACTATAGCAGTGTCTGGAAACATCACTCCCGGGCTGTCCTCGGCCTGTATTTGGTGACAGTAGGACAGGACAACATGATAATCCATATGATTAGTGTGATTCAAATCACCTGTTGAAAAGCTGCACTGCAGAAAAGCAGTGGTTCCCCTGGAAATAATGGGGAGTTTCTGAAATAGTCTTCAAAGGTTTCAAAGGCAAACTTGTCTGGGTTCTCATCCTGCATCCATTTTGTACTAGCTGAGGTACCTTGGGCAAATCATTTTATCCTGCAGCCCCTCCTTTGCAGCCTGCGTAAGAAGAGGAGAACAACAATGTAAACCTCCTGGATTGTGTGAGGAGTAGGTGCCATAGTTCCTCTCGCCTGCTCCACAAGTAATAGCCAGTGTTAGGACAAGGCTTCACTTTCATGCTGGTACTCATGAGGTAGAGGTTTATCCCTCAGTGTTGATGGGGATTTATGCTGGCTCCAACTCTTCCTGTAGTCAAGTGTTTCCATTCCTTTGTGGGGAAATTCCTAGGTGTGGAATTACTGCGTTATATGGCAAATATATGTTTAACTATTTCAGACACTACCAAACTATTTTCCAAAGTAGCTGTGCCATTTTAGATTCCCAACAGCAATGTCTGAGGATTCCAGTTTCTTCAGATCCGACCAGGCACTTGGTATTTTCTGTTTTTAAAGATTTATTCTAGTGAGAGTGCAGTTATATCTTAGTGTCCCTTGCCTGTCCTTAAATAAGTATAGGATGGCATCACCTGTAATTTAATTGTTTTATTCCTAGTCAAGAAAAATTTCAAGCACTTACAAAAGCCATCTTCTCATCTGATGACTAATGATGTTAAGCATCTTTTCATATTCTTATTTGCAGTTATTATATCATCTTTGGTGGAATCACTACTTAAAGTTTTACTCATTTTTAATTGGCTTTTTGTCTTATTACTGAGTTGTAATATTCTTTATATATTCTGGATAAAAGTCTTTTATCAGATATATAATTTGAATATATTTTCTCCCAGTGTGAGACTTATCTTTTCATTTCCTTCTTGATGTTTTTTGAAACTCAAACATTTCAAAATTTGAAGGAATCTAATTTATTTCCCTTTCATAGATAGTGCTTCTTGTATTATATCTAAGAATTCTCTGCCAAATTCAAAATAATGAAGGTTTCCTCTATATTTTACTTTAGAAATTTTAAGTTTTAAGGTCTGTAATTCATTTTAGTTGATATTTGTGTTTGATGTGAGGTAAAAGTCTCAGTACATTTCTTTGAATGTGATTATACTAGTACAATTGTCCCAGAACCATCTGTCAAAGACATCTATTACCCATTGAATTGTCTTGGCACCTTTGTAGAAATCCATTTCTCATAAATGTAATAATTTATTTTTGAACTCTTGGTTCAGTTCAAATAGTCTGGATTACTGTGCCTTTATAGTAAATTTTAAAATCAGATAGTGAAAGTTTTCCAAATTTGTTCTTATTTTGCCAAATGTTTTGCCTATCTAGGTTCTTTGTATTTCCATGTGCATTTCAGGATCAACTTTTTATTTAAAAAATAATAATAATAAAAGTGGTTTTGCAGGGACAGCATTGAATCCATAGATTAGTTTGGGAAGAACAGCTATATTGACATTATTGAGTCTTAATTTGCAAACATGGAATGTTTCTTTATTTATTTAGATCTTCTTTAAAATAGCTCAGCATGTTTTGTAGATTCCAGAATATGTCTTTCACTTGTTTTAACTTTCTTCCTAATAATTTTTGGATGCTCTTATGAATAAAAGTATTTTCATTTCCAGATTATTTGTTACTAATAGTACATGGTTGATGTGTTTATATTATCTTGCATCCTGCAGTGTTGCTAAAATCACTTATTAGTTCTAGTATGTTTTCTATACATTCCATCAGGTTTTCTACGTACACAATAATGTTACCCAAAAATAACACAGTTTTATTTCTTTATTCTATGCTGCATGCCTTTATTCATTTGTTTGATTGGGGGTTTTATTGCATCATCACACTAGCTAGAACCAACAATATAATGTTAAATCAATGTTAAACTGATGTGAAAGTACATATTCTTTCCTTGTTCCTGAGCTTAGGGGAAAGTATTCCTTTATTGATGATTAAGTATGACATTAGTTGTGGGTGTTTCATATATGCCCTTTTTTAAAATTAGAAAGTTGCCTTCTGCTCATAGTTGCTGAACGATTTTGTCATGAATGGAAATTGAATTTTTGTCAAATAGTTTTTTCTGCATTTATTGTGATGATCAGTTGTTGACCTTTATTTGAAAAATATGGTGCAGTAGATTAATTAATTTTTATAATTTAGGCCAACTTTGCATTTCAGGCATAAATCTTACTTGGTCTTGACATACACCCTTTTACAATGATGCTGGAATTGGTTTGCTAATGTTTTGTTTGTAGTTTTTGCACTTATAAGGGATATTGGTCTATATTTTTCTTTTTGGTCATATCTTTGTGTTTGGTATCAGTATAACATTGAAACTATTGAATGAGGTGATAGTTGCTTCTCCCTCCTTTATTTTCTGAGTTTATGAAATATTACTATTATTTCTTCTTTCAATATTAATAAACTCACCAGTAATACCACTTGGCCATAAGCTTTTCTTTGTGAAAAGTCATTAATTATTAATTTTTGTTACTTATAATAGGTCTATTCAGATTTTCTTTTTTATTTACTCACTTTTGGAAATGTGCACATTTCTAAGATCTTTCCCATCTCCTCTAAGTTTTCTCAATTTGACACATAAAAAATGTTCAGCGTGGTGGTGAATTTGTGTTCCCAGCATCAGTGTCCCACCCCCTTGGGCCGGAGCATTCAGGAGAATGACTTCTCCTCTGCCAATGGCTTAGGGACTGAGGAGGTGGAAATGCCCACGGTGCTGTCTTAGCTTCCTGTTTAAAGAAAGCTTGGCCATTTTCTCTGGTAGAAGTACACTTCCTGTGGTCAGCATCACCTTCACTGCACCTCACTCAAAGTTGTAAGAATAGGAAAGAAACAACTTTTATGTGAGGTGTCACGGTGAGAGGGGCCATGCTCACCTTCCCACCCTACCCCAGCTCCTAAACCTCTGCATTCCGACTCTGAGAACTCTGGCCCTGACTTGTCCACTTCATCCTGCTTCCAGGTCAAGTGCTGCTGGGCAGTGGGCAGTGAGTCCCAGGGTCTGTGCTGGAGATGGCATTTCCTTCCCAGGAAAATGATTTCCACAGTTAGAGGGGAGGCACTGACTGCTCGGGCGATGGGCAGGGATCTTAAAGTCCATGCCTGCTGTTGCTGGCAGAGTAGCCCCAGAAAGGAAGGCAAATCCTTAGGCGCCAGCTGCAGCGGGGGCAGAGCAGCCACTGGACGGCGGGGGAGAGCAGAGAGCTGGCAGCACAGGGTGCCGACTCTGCCTTCTAGAGCTCCACTCTACCCCTAGTTTCCCATTTAGATTTTGTATCATTTTTGTATAGCAAACAGCTAAAAATTAATGAAATATTAGGCCTCACAGGGAGAAAGGTACTCTTGTTGTTTTAAACCATTCTGCCACACACTCATCTCAGTAGACAGAGGCATAAATGAGCCCACATCGTGGCTAAGTTGCAAGGCTGCTGTGAGAGGAAAGAACTCATCCACCCTCAAGGTCTGGTTATTTGTCTTATTTGTCTGCACCCAAAAGAAAAAGGGCATGCCGAAACCGGTTTGGCTCAGTGGATAGAGCGTCGGCCTGTGGACTGAAGGGTCTCGGGTTCGATTCCGGTCAAGGGCATGTACCTTGGCTGCGGGCACATCCCCAGTGGGGGGTGTGCAGGAGGCAGCTGATCGATGTTTCTCTCTCATCGATGTTTCTAGCTTTCTATCCCTCTCCCCTTCCTCTCTGTAAAAATATCAATAAAATATATTTAAAAAAAAAAAAGAAAAAGGGCATTTCTGTAAAATCCTCCCATGAAATGCTGAAATAGACACATTTTCTCCCTGTGAACACACACTGAGGGAACCTATTTCCTATCCTACTGATGGGAACTAGACAACAAAATCCCAACATTTTCTCTCATTCCTTGTAACCCAAACAGCAACACTTCCAGGTTTCACTGACTTTCAAAAATTAATCCACCCTTTAAGAAAACTAAATCATTGCTTTTTTGTATTTTATAATGTTCAAATTTAAACCTGGGGTGGTATGCCCATATGTATTTGCTTTGCCTGGTTTAAAAGTCCCAAGGAGAAAACAATGTCTTAAGGGAAAAGTTTTTCTTTATTTTGCTTTTAAGGCTGCAATAAGACCTCATTTTAATATTCTGACAATATAGTGTAGTTAACTCTTTTGCTTTACTTGTCCTAAAAGAATAGTTTTAACTTTCACCATTGTAAGTTGATGGCATCTGCACAGAAATATACATTCCCCTCCAGAAGATGGAAACACTGTACTTCCCTCCTGAGCAGCTCCGGCTGTTTTCAGGCCTGAATTAACGTGTCTGTCTGGGTGTTATATCGATGATGGACATTCAGACTTCCAGGTATAATTTCCAGTAAAGAAAAGCCATTTTATTTCCATCTGAATAAGCACTCTATCATACTAACCAAGTCAAACAAAGTTATTATCTGGCTTTTTGCCAAGGAATGAAAAATAGAAAGGTCATATTTTTAATAGCTTTGTACTCTATAGTAATCAAATTTGTAAGCCTGGAGAAATAAACTCCTTGAGTCTATCAGCGCTGCTGAGCATGGTTAACCCCTGGCTGGCTGTTCTCCGACATAACACTGCTCACTGCTGTGGCTTATCTTGCTATTAGCTTCATACACGAAAGCATCATGTTCTAATCATAAAACGACAGCAACCAGCTAATAAGAAGCATGTCTACTCAACTCCACATTTGAAGACTGTACCAAAAGATAACTACCCATTGGATTTCAGCTCATGGACGAGCAAGATTACAGCATGGGGACCTGGATACACTTACGTGTAAATCAACATTAATTAAAAACAACACCAGCTTTAAAACTCTCTATTGTTTGAGGTGGCTGCACTGTGTTCCTTGAAATTCTAAACAAATTACTTCAGACTGTTGCAGCAGCGAGTTTCAAGTTTCACTTTGAAATTACAGGTGATCCTTGGGTTCAAAGAATGTCTTAATGGATATCACCATCAAAATAGTAATGATAAATTAGAACAAAAAAATTGTAATGAATCCTGTTGAAGAATCATAAAATTTATATTTTTGCTTAAAACACTTTATGGAGTGCTTTTAATTAACTGCCCAACACACAGGACACATATTAAGTTATCGTCAATGCTTATTTTGCAGAAAGATTTCCAAGAACTAGGTTGTTGCCTTATTGTAACTGTAATTGTCTTTCCTTGCACATTTCTTCTTCCTCACATTTCTATACTTGAGATATTAGAATTATAGCAAAGTTGTTCTTATCTCTGCCATACACATCCTGCTGAGCTGACTTTAGACCCTTTTAATTCTGAAGATCTATACATTTGCTGAGTCATTTAGTCAGTATGGGACTTGATTGATGAACTCCAGTATTCTAAAGTGAAATGCATGGTAGGGTGCTCACACCTCATTATCACTGGCTTTCACCCAAATTTCAGACACTCTTTAATTTAGACAAAATTTCAATACAAACTACTAATGCAACCCAATAATTTAAAAGATAGTTTGGCAAAGTCTTCCTCAAGGTCAGATAGGAAGTAGCTTAGGCCTTAACAGGACAAGAGGCAAAATCAGGATATTGTGTAGATAATCATTTGAAATGTAACCAGTTCAAAAAAATGTAAAAACCCATTGTTAGCTGGTTATAAAAATAAAATAAATACATGCATACACTGAGTGGCCAGATTATTATGATCTCTGAACATATAATAATCTGGCCACTCAGTATAAATAAATAAATAAATAAATAAATAAATAAATAAATAAATAAATATATTAGAGGCCCGGTGCATGAATTCATGCATGGGTGGGGTCTGGCCAGCCTGACCAGGAGGAGGGGACATGGGCAGTTGGCCAGCCTGACTGTTGGTCGAACTCCTGGTTGAGGGGACAATTTGCATAATAGCCTTTTATTATATAGGATATACACTGAATGGCCAGATTATTATGCGTTCAGAGATCATAATATTCTGGCCTCTCAGTGTAAGTAAAACACACACACAAAACAAACAAACAAAAAAAACAGGTGGCTGGCTAGATTCAGCCCAAAGGTCCTAGTGTGCCATCATCTGGTTTGAGTTCAGAGCCTCAGGCAGGATTTTATCTAGCTATTAATCCTAAAGTCTCTAAATTCACACCAACCAGGGCCGAGATACTGGCTCGTGATTTGGATAAGTGATTTAATGTCTTCAGCTCCAATCCTATATAATAAAAGCCTAATATGCCAAAGGTCCAGCCATTCAACCAATCAAAGTGTAATGTGCTAATGATATGCTAAGGCCACTCAACCACTCGCTATGACATGCACTGACCACCATGGGGCAGACAGCTGACTGGTCAACCAGTCGTTATGACGTGCACTGACCATCGGAGGGCAGATGCTCTAACTGGTAAGTTAGCTTGCTGCTGGGGTCCGGCTGATTGGGACTGAGCAAGACAGGCTGGACATGCCCTGGAACCCTCCTGCAGTCCCTCCCCAGCTGGCCAAACTCCCACGTCTCTCCCTGGCCCCGATCATGCACCAGTGGGGTTCCTCAGCCTGGCCTGTGCCCTCTCACAATCTGGGACCCCTCAGGGGATGTCGGACAGCTGGTTTCGGCCCTATGGTGGGACAACCAGTCGCTATTATGCACACTGATCACCAGGGGACAGACGCTCAATGCAGGAGCTGCCCCCTGGTGGTCAGTGCACTCCCACAGGGGGAGTACCACTCAGCCAGAAACCAGGCTCACGGCTGGTGAGCATGGTGGCAGTGGCAGGAGTCTCTCCCACCTCTGTGGCAGCGCTAAGGATGTCTGGCTCCCAACAAGGAGTGGACCTAAGCTGGCAGTCGTACTTCCCCCAAGGGCTCTCAGACTGCAAGAGGGCACAGGCAGGGCTAAGGGACACCCCTCCCCCCCCCCGCTCCGCCTGAGTGAACAAATTTCGTACACCGGGCCTCTAATATATGCCTAATATGCTACGTGCCCAACTATTCAACCACTCGACTGGTCACTATGACACACACTGACACCAGGGGGCAGACACTCCAACCAGTAGATTAGCTTGCTGCTGGGGTCTAGCTGATCGGGACTGGGTGAGACAGGCTGAACACACCCTGGAGCCCTCCCATAGTCCCTCCCCAGCCTCTAAAACATTTCTTCTAATTAATTTCCTTTCAATGTGTACAAATCCATGCACGAGGCCTCTAGTTTCTTATAAATGAAGACAATGATAGTGGCTACCTTGGCATTGTGAAGATGAATGATATTAAGAGTAGATGCTATCTACTGAACAATTGCTAGCATTGTTTTGAAGTCTTTATTTCAAAAACAATTAATAAGCACCTTCTACTTTGTTATGGAGTTTGGCCAATGGTTATTTTGGAGGATGCTAATGGTGCCCCAACTGCCAAAAGGGTGGGCAGCTGACAGCTCCCACTTGATGCTTTGCCCAAAGGTAGAGGAGGGATTGGTGCAGAAGTAGGAAGAGCTGGCCACTCACCTCAATCCAGGACAACACTGAAGGCTTCCCCGGCTCCCTCACCCCCTGTTGGGTGCACTACCACCACTCCCCACTCCTGCTCTCTTTGTCCTCCCAGCAGGTGAACCTCAGAGCCTTCCTAAGATCCACCAGCATGCAAATCTCAATCCCAGAACTAGCCTGCAGTAGGTGCAACAAATGATATGGCACAGAGACTAATGAACAGATGGAAATCCCGTAAGAGAAAGGCCCCCACTAGTCCCTAAGGAGGAACAGAGTGATCAAATACTGAAAACACCCACTGCAATTTCCACTGGTTGGGTTGAGGAATCTCAACATGCCCTGTAGCCCTTTGATATGTGGTTCTTCTTCATTCCTTGTGCTTTTGGAGACAGGCATTGCTCAGCACAGAGTGAAAACAGAAAAAGATGGGGAGGAGGTCCTCCTGGCCTGTGAGCCTGATAGAACCCACTCCCGGGGTGGTGGGAGGCCACGTGTTGCCAGAGCTCTGTCTAATTTATTTATTTTCTCACCACTGCCAGGGCTTCTCCCAGAAGGGAATGAGTGGATGAAAGACACACACAAAAGTCTCATTGTTGGGAAAATATATCAAGTCACCTTGAGCTAAGGTCGTCTAGAATGAATTTTAC
This sequence comes from Plecotus auritus, assembly GCF_963455305.1. Classification (NCBI taxonomy): domain Eukaryota; kingdom Metazoa; phylum Chordata; class Mammalia; order Chiroptera; family Vespertilionidae; genus Plecotus; species Plecotus auritus. Next base: position 164,915,866 of record NC_137770.1, read on the forward strand.
ACTTCTGGGCTGAAATTACACCAAAGGCAAAATTTTTTTTTCTTCCTTTCTTCAGCCTAATGTACATGTCATATTCCTGTCATAAGAATATCACAGGAGGACAGAGTCTTGTTTCCAAGGAGAGAGGGAGAGGACAGGAAGTGTGTTTAAGACAAGGGTGGAGAAGATAGGGAAGGATACAAAGTCCTCACCATTAAAGACCCTCTGTTTAATTGACATGCAGGTGAATGAGAAGTTCGAGGAATGTAGGTCTTGGTTAGTGAAGCTGCAAAGGGAAGAAAATCAATTATTAGAGAGAAAATACCATCTTGATAGACGATTTTCAAAGGAATAGGAGTGAATTTCCCGCTTGGATCAAATATATGGCTACTGTCGAGTGTCTAAATTATTTGTTCTAAGAGTGAGTTGAATGAGGAACTGAGAGATGCAGATTTTAGCAGCGACAGGGAGCACATGCTGATTTATGGGCTTCCGGCACACTGAAGGTCCAAAGAGAAAAAGAAAGATCAGCTGCTTTTACCATGCAGTTGCTTTATCTGGGCCTGCAAAATGGACTCTGAGAGTCACCCATGTGTGATTTTTCTCAGCCATTTAGGAGAAAAACTGGTCCGTGGAGAAAGGGCCTTCCTATTCCTCCTGTTTTCCTGGGAGCTTTAGAACTTTACAACTTAACAGATCAACAAAGGGTACAAATTATTTTTTAATACATTTTATTGATTTTTTACAGAGAGGAAGGGAGAGGGATAGAGAGTTAGAAACATTAATGAGAGAGAAACATTGATCAGCTGTCTCCTGCGCACCCCCTACTGGGGATGTGCCCACAACCAAGGCACATGCCCTTGACCGGAATCGAACCTGGGACCCTTCAGTCTGCAGGCCGACGCTCTATCCACTGAGCCAAACCGGTCAGGGCTGCAAATTATTTTTGACATATAAAAAGATGTTCATGTTTACTAGTAATATTTATAATTCTATGAGTTTGAGGATATATAGTCATATATGCACATGAAAAGGTATAATTCTACTTCTAGATGTTTATCAGAGGAATTTAAATCAGTACCTCCAAGAGATACCTGCACCCCATGTTCATTGCAGCATTATTCACAATAACTAAAACCTGGAAACAGTGTAAGTGCCCATGGGTGCATGAGTGGATGGAGTATACATAGGAACATTATTCAGCCACAAAGGAGACAGAAATCCTGACATTTGTGACAGCATGGATGGCCCTTGAGGGCATTATGCTAAGTGAAATAAGTCAGACAGAGAAAGAAAAATACTGTCTGATCTTACTTATATGTGGAATCTAAAATAGTCAAACTCGGAAGCAGAGAGAATAGTCAAAGCAGGGTCTGAGGGCAGAGGAAATGGGGAGATGATGGTCAGTGGTACAAGGTTTCTATTATGCAGAATGAATAAATTCTGAGTTTCTGATGTACAGCATGGTGATGATAGTTAATAGCACTGTATTGTGTACTTGAAATTTGCTAAGAGAGATCTTATGTTCTTCCAACAGAAAGAATAATGATGATAGTAATAAAAGGGGCTGGTGATGATCTCATGTTGGAAGGATTTTTGTGTGGCTTTTATTATAGTTTGTGTTTCATTGTTTTTACCTTTGGATCTTTATTATAATGTTGTAGGGAATATCTACAAATTCATGAGCATGCAGTATGTCCAATCCCCTTGTGAATCCTAAGACACAAATAGAAAGAGCTCTTGACCCTGAGGTGCTGGTAGACCAGAGAGGTCAAACAGATGACAGAAGATGGTACATGACGGTGACGGTGAAGCACTGGCCCCTTCGCTGGAGTAGCCAGGGCACGCATGGCTGTCGAGAACCAAGAGCAACTCTGTCTCCCCCACAAGGAAACTTGTCCCCAAGGGAACTTTTCCAGGTTTACAGGACCCTTGGGTTTCTGACAGGGTTCTTCTTGTCAGCTTATTTTAACAGAAAAGTAGCACTGATTACTGAAAACAATCTTCCTTCCCTTCTTGGCAAAGACGTGTACTGACTGCCCATGAGAAACCTAGCACCACACTGAACATGAAGAATAGAGATGCCCGAATCACCTCATTGTTCCCCGTCTCAGAGCCACTCATTGTACGGGAAAAGGGGGAAAATGAATGAGTGTATTATTGAGGAAGACAGACATCTGGTTCTCCATGAGTGTTGTATGTACATAGAGAATCATGCTGGATTGAGTGGCAACAGGGTGTGAGGTCCAGAGGGGCCTCAGGGAAACAATGAGTGAAAACTGGAGAGGAATCTTGAAGGACCAAGAAGAACTGGCCAACCTGAGGAGGGATGAAGAGACAGTGCACCTCATTCCCCTACTTCTCTCTCTATTTAAACCATCCCCAGACCCACACTCTCAGACCTGTTCCATAAGATGCCTTTTAATACATGCAGAAATTTGACCCTTCTAACCAAAACCAAGTAAGAAGTTTGAAAAGGCAGAAAATACTGGTGAATTCATTTATTAATATGTCTATTCCAGTTTGGGTGGCAGAAAGTATTGCACTACATTTAAGGTGGACCTTACTTTAGGGTTTCCTTTGTGAATCCTACATGAAGTAGCACCTGGCACCAGGAAGACCTTCATCAGCTCTGGCTCAGAGGGACATGTGTGAAATCAGTATAACTTGAGGTGCTCATCCTGAAAGTGCCTCCCACCTCCACGCCAGCCACCTGGCTACCTGAGCGACCCACAGCCACAAGCAGCCAAGGATAAGCCTTGGTCTTTAATCGCTGCATTTTACAGTTTATCACTATGCAGTTTAGGGTCTCTGACCTGTTGGGCCCCTCTTAATAAAACAATCTTAAAAAGTAAAACAGGCGGTAATAATAATAATAATAAAATCGGCAATCCAATTCAGCTGGTGGCTGCCCAAGCTTGAAGGTCTCCAGGCACCTTTGCTTAAATAGCTAAAAACAAAATTATAATAAACGGATGCATTGGGCGCCAATCTGAAGGCACCCTGCTAACCTCATAATGAAAAGGGCAGACTGAGGCTGCCAGCAGCCCTCCTATTAATTACTTGCCTTTAAATACTGGAGAAGTGTATTTAAGCCAGACACCTGGAGTGGCTGCTCGCTAATTGCACACATTATAATGACGACAGACACATGAGGAACACACTTGTTTCAGCTACACAACAGCCCATCATCCAGGCAACCTAATACATTGATTTTTGCCACACCCATGTGCTCAATTTAGCATGTGAATAAAAATGAATATATCTAAATAAAGTTACCTTTTTAGGTTTTGTTTTGTTTTTATGATTATAGGCAAATCCCATAGATGTGTCTTTTTTCTCACACTGTGCAGAGGGCATGCAAACCCGGCTTATTAAATGTGAATATTGAGCTATCTTTTGTAAGCTAATACTCTGGCTCAAGAGTCAAGATTTCTAGTAAGGAGAGAAATAATTTAGCAATTTCACGAGTGCGAGAGAGGTGAGGCAGTGCGGAGCCTGATGCACAAGCTGCCCAGACATAGGGAGGTAAGATGCACTACATTGTGGTGATGCCAGCACCAGGCAGCAAATGGTTAACCCCGAGACAAAACCCCTTGTGACCAGCGGGTCTCTTGCAATCATCAGTAGAACTAGCTATTATAGTCAATTTAATAGCTTGAAAATGAACTCATTAGTGGTCTTTTATCAGTGGAAAAAAGTCTATTAAATCCGGATGTGTGCAGCAGCAGCACAGAAGCTCATTTCCATCCCGCTTGTGACCTGAACAAATCTGAGACATGCGGTTCTGGGGGCCAGGGTCAGGGTCCCTTGCAAGGAGACGGTGAGATCTCTGATGCCTTCCCCCAGCCTGCATCCCTCCTCAAGGTTTCCAAGGTTCCTCAGGTTAATTTACAGTTTGGCGGGCTGCTTTTTGTCTTTCTTCCTCTACTCCTGTGTTACCATGTGCACCCTAACAATCTACAGGGGCAGCAAAAAGAAGGTGCCATCACTCAACTGCGATTTGAAAGTTATATATGACAGATTTGTCAGGCTCTGTCCGTGGTACTGAACAGGCTTAAGACAAAGCAGTTGAAATGTGTCACAATAAAGGGCTTTCTGTACTCTCTCCCTTTCTCCTTCCTCCTTTCTCTCTCCCACTCCCCTGCCTTTTTTTCCCTCCCTCCTTCCTTGCCTCACCTTTCCTTCTTCCTCTCTTCCTTCCCTCTGCCCAGGATAACTGCAGAGAGCCATTGCACATTCAATGTGTCCTGCTGGTGATTACAATGTAGGTTCTCTTAGATGAAGGGTGAGGACTGAGCACAGACAAGCTGACTCTTCATTAGCTCTGGGACTGGGACCCAATTCGCATAAATCTGTGAAATAAACTGTGGGGCAAATAGAAAAGTTTCTACCAAAATGTTCTTTCCCCTATCATGTCTCAGACTTCCAGGGCTATGCTCTTGGTTTTAAACTATATCCTTTTCATTGGCACAGGTCTTGTCTCATGATAGAGATGATAAATGATTTGATGGCAGAGGTTCTATTTTATTCTTTTATTTTTAAAAATATTTTTGTATTGATTTTAGAGAGAGATAGAAACATCCGATGAGAGAGAAACATCGATTGGCTGCCTCCTGTACATTCCCTACTGGGGAGCAAGCCTGCAACCCAGGCATGTGCCCTGATCCAGAATTGAACCCATGATCTCCTGGTGCATGGGGTGATGTGAAACCAACTGAGCCACACCAGCAGGGCTATTTTATTCTTCTTTTAGAATCCCCACAATACCAAGATCGGTTTTCAGTAAATACATGTGGACTGAACCCCAGTAGTGATAGCATTAGAGCCTCAGGAGCTAATTGGATTATATTACACTGTTATTAGGCTGTACTGGGTGTGACTGGTAAATAATGGTAGAATACAATCTTTAGAATTATCAAGTGAGCTTTGGATGTTAAAAACTACCATCACTTACCTATTAATCTTAAATCTTATCCTATCAACCTCTAAAGGTACACGTCATCAGCCCTGCACGAGGTCAGAGGTCAGCTAGTAGAGGCTTAGAGGAGACAAAATGCTTCCAAAACTTAGGAAGCTGGAACCTGACTTACACAATGAATTACTTAATTGGAGTATATAAATTAAAATTAGTGCTTGCTGGTCATTACATGTCTCATAGAGAAGATTGCTTGTTGTTTTGTGTTGTGTTGAGTTTTTAACTTAACAATCCTCACTTCTTTTTAGAAGGTATGTAAGTATACTGTGGAATACTTCATTCTTTGTCAACAATCACTGGTCCATTTGCCCCATATTTTGTCAGGTAGACAAAAATGATTTTTAAAAAAGTACATTTCCTTCGACTGAGATTATTTTAACCTCAGGTCTACTTTACCCAACAAGCATTTGTTTGGGCTTAACATGCCCACTTATTTCAGCCCCAGTTTCCAAGTGGAAGGCAGTTTCTGCCTGTGTCTTCTCCCTCTCAATACCACAAGGCAGCTCCAAGCATCCCAACACACCCTCTGTGGTGTCCCTCCTACCATCCCTCAGCCATAGATTTGAAGTGAAAAAAAATTCCAACCAGAAAGGAAGTGTGCCTCCTGGGCCACTCTGCTCTCTCTTGGCAATGGCAGGACTTGCTGGCTCATCCACGATCTCTCTGACTTGGTGTGGGCTCAGGCAGGGGACCAGGTCAGCCAATCAGCCACCTGGCTAAAAGCCTCACTTTCTCACAGGCCACACACCTTCTCTCCCTCCCTTCCTGAGCCTATAATTCCCTTGATGGCCTCACCTGGTGCCCCCAACACCTGCAGGCTTGGCCAGCCCAGGGTTGCAGGTCAAGGGTGGGGGCAGAGCTTTGCATTTCAAATTCACTCCCATGACACCCTTCACCACTGCCAGAGGGTGAAGACCTCTGCACCAAATAGCGCTAACACCCTGGAGATTTTATTGAACCTGCTTCCTCAGGGAAGACTGCTTACTTTGTCAAACCAGAATCAGAGATTTACATGGCAGAAAGGGTACGCAACTGACATCTGGACCACCTTCACCCCCACACCCATCAGTGTCTCTAATACAAGGGACAATGACATAATTAAAATAGGAGATGCATTTAATCAGAAAAACTTGATTAAATTAGTGGCCAGCAAACCTCTGAAGAGCCCCTCTAAATCACTGTCTGATAGGATGAGGCGCACAGGGACCTCCAGGTCATGGAGACAAAACTAGATTTGCGAGACAAGAGAGAAGAATCTCAAGAACTCATGTTTTTTACCCTTGAAATCTGTTTGAAAACTGCTTATTCAGCCTGGTTTTATATAGATGAGATGTCCACCATCTCTAAGTTATTTTCCCAGTAGGAAAATTTAACATACTATTTATTAACATAACTCCATTACATAAATGAGCTTACTCTACTATTATAATAATAATTGCATGGAAAAATGCCTTCTGAATTCTCTGACCATACTATTTGCCCTTTTTCTTATCTTAGTCCTCTGAGTTTTAGCTACAATATTGGAGGCATGGCAGAATGAACAGATAAAAAATGCCATGCTTCTTCAGCATAGCACAAATGATAAAATTCAAAGGAAATTATAGTTTCATTTAGAGCTTAATGCACACAAACTTTCTCACCAAATTTATTACTATAAGTAGTTGGGCAACCTTTGAATTTAGAACCAAGTAAAATATACCATATGCTATAATATAGTTGGTGCCTTAATTTATATTTTAGTCTTCTTATTAAAGAAGAGTAGGTTCAAAAAAACTAACGAGAGGTAAGAATAAATTTATAGATAATAGATTTATGTGGGTTTTTTTCTACTTGATGTTAACAAAAAAGAGACTATACTATGATTTCCATGTGAAAAAAAATAGTTTCAGCAACCAAATGCTTACAATTAATATTTCTTTTTTTTAATATATTTTTACTGATTTCAGAGAGGAAGGGAGAGGGAGAGAGAGATAGACACATCAATGATGAGAGAATCAATGATCGGCTGCTTCCTGTGTGCCCCTTACTGGAGATCAAGCCCACAACCCAGGCATGTGCCCTGACCAGGAATTGAACCATGACCTCCTGGTTCATAGGTTGACACTCAACCACTGAGCCATACCAACCAGGCATATAATTAATATTTCTTGCCACAGTTTTTCACATGCCATCCCAAAGCTGTTTCAGAAAGGATATTAGCTATAAGCTGCTCATAAAGATGCAGACTTACCCATGGCCAACCTTGTTTTTTCCCTTTTTCATATGCCTCCCCTAAGTGATCCTTAATATGATTTTAGTTGCCACTATAAAATTAACTTTTGACCTGAAATGTTAAAGAAATGTGTGTTTGTGTGTGTGTGTGTGTGTGTGTGTGTGTGTGTGTGTGTGTACACTAGTATGTGTGTTTTGTAGGGAAGTGGAAAAATATTTTCCTTCTATCCAGGTTCTCAGCTAGGGTCCTGTAAGGGAAAAAAAAAAAACAGATTAAAAAAATTACAGAAATTAACTTGCTTATCTCATATATACATGGGAGAAACTGGGAAGAGTAACTGAAAGAAGTGGCTAGAACTCAGGCTTCTATGCTGCCTTCAGCTAAAACAGAGGAAGGAGAAGGGGGGGGGGGCTAGTTATGGGAGGTGACCAGGAAAAGCCCAGTAAACGGGACTAAGGTTTGTTGTAAGTGGTGCCTTCTCAACCAATGAGAGTCTCCTTATCTAGAGCCACTCTTCTCCTGGTACAGAGAGGTAGACAGGCGTACAAATGGAGATTTCCTTTGTAAATGTAAGAAAGGGTGACTGCTATTCTGTTTCTAGACCTCCTGTGGGTCTGCTCTTTCTCAAAATAATCCTCATCCCAAGAAGGCACTTTCTGAGGCAGCATATCCTGGTGTCCTATAGTAAGTATGTTCATACATACACAAATGTATGCATGTCTATGCACATATGTGTACATATATACAAACCTATGTATGTGTGTGTCTATTTGATTCCAGCAATAATACTGTCTGACATTGTTTTAAAGTGAAGCATTGTAGTTCTTCCTTGCTGTAAAAGCTAGAGATAGCATTTGGCATAGGGCCTTTCCCCTCAGTTTTTAGCCCCCTGTTTCCCCTATGAACAAGATGCCCAGAAGTTAGAGAGGTCACTGGGAAATACTGTCACACACACACACACACACACACACACACACACACACACACACACACTACAGAATCATTCAACCTGCACATTTACATGTAAAATCCTTCTGCAGAGGCCACCAGGTAACTTCACAGGTCATGCTGGTGAGAAACAGTTCAGCATTATCTGAAGTCCCATTTTTGTGTTGCAAATGTTTTTCTCACCTCGCTGGCAATGTTAAACTTCTATGAGGGAGGAGGGGTGTTGGGCACCATCTACAAGCAGGTGCTGAGCCCCTCACCTCTTATCTAACATGGACAGGCCAAGATAGGCACAGAACATATTGCCCACTGTAGAGAAACTGTCCTGAATTCACTTGTATGAGGTCATGAGGTGTCCTGTGCAAATTGAGCATCTAAAACATCATTAATCTGATCAGATTTTCAAAAGCTGTAAAACAACTTTAGAAGGGTTTGTCACACTGCTGTCCATATTTCAAATAACTCTACCTGCCCTTTGTTATCAAAATATCCCCCAGACTTCCACTAATATGCCACTTCCTTGAGGACCTGACTTACAGGGAAGGTTTTCAGAGGCCCAAGAACATCCAATCCAGATTAGGCATAGACTGTCATGACATCTCAGTATTTCAACTTCCAAGACTATCTGATGAGATGTGTAAATATCAATTAAAGGAACAATTTCTAAATGTGATTTTGCCTTTAAATTATTGTGACTTCTGCCCTGGCCAGGTTGCTCAGTTGGTTGGAGCATTGTCCCATATAACAAAAGGTTGTGGGGCCATCCCCAGTCAGGGTGCATACAAGAGGCAAGAAATTAATGGTTCTCTCTCAAATCAATGTTTCTTTCTCTCACTCTCTCTCTCTCTTTCTGTCTCTCTCTTTCTCTCTTCCTCTCACTAAAATAAATAAAAAACATATCCTCAGGTGAGGATTAAAAGTAAATAAATAAATGATTGTGACTTCTTTGAAAAAAATATAGCAGTAATGGCTGAAGACCACTTATTATGAGTACATCTATACTAATAATAGAGGAATATGCAAATTGTCCGGGACACCATCACAGTAACAGTAACGACCAGCAGGCTGCCTGGGTCAACAAGGCCGGCATGGGGGTTAGTGAGGGACAACCAAACGACTGAACAGCAAGCTGAGTGGGGCAACCAGGCCAGCGGGGGGGGGGGGGGGGGAGGGCAGTTGGGGGCGACCAAGCCAGCAGGGGGGGGAAGTAAGGGGCAACCAGGCTGGCTGGAAGCAGTTAGGGGTGATCAGGCCAGCAGGCAGAGGCAGTTAGGGGTGATCAGGCTGGCAGGGGGTGGGGCAGTTGGGGGCGATCAGGCAGCCAGGCAGCTGAACAATTAGGAGCCAGCAGTCCCAAATTGTGAGAGGGATGTCAGATTGGAGAGGGTACAGTCTGGGCTAAGGGGACCGCCTCCCTCTTCCCCCCACGTACACCAATTTCATGCACCGGGCCTCTAGTTAAAATATAAGGTTTGATTTGATTCTCACCAGACTGTGAGTCTGGTAAGCTGGACAATCACTCCTACCTGACAGAGAAGAAACTGAGTCTTACAGAAGATTGTGACTTTCCCAAAATTGCAGCACTAATATACAGGATTCAGAACACTATGAAACCTGTATTTCTGTGTTTTGCCTCCTAAATTGTGCTGTTTCTAATTCTAGTCTATAAATGATTATGATGGTTTGACTTACAATTTTTTTACTTTATGATGGTGCAAGAGCAATATGCATTTAGCCGAAATTTTGAATTATGGTCTTTTCCTGGGCTAGCAATATGCAGTATGACACTCTCTCGTGAGCTGGGCAGTGACAGCAAGATGGTTTTGCCCACCTGTAGGCTAATGTGAGTGCTGAGCATGTTTAAGGTAGGTGAAGCTAAGCTTAGTTCAAAAAGTTAGGTGTATTAAGTGCATTTCCAACTTAACAATCTTTTTCAATTTACATTGGGATTATGTCCTGATAAACACTATCAGAAACCCATCACAAGTTGAGAAACATCTGTAGAAATTGTGGCAGAGACAACACAATAGCACGTAGCCCAGCATAATTCTCCATCAGCTCCATTTCCCTTGTTGATAAAGTGCTGACACCATGGGCTTTAAGGTCAAATCTTGACACCAGCTACTGGCCTGGAGCCCACAGGGAAATAATTTAAACCTTTAACATCAGGTCAACTTGGAAGAATTATTGCAAGGATTAAAATGATATAATACAAATAACGCCTGAGGGTGTATACTAACTGGAGAAACTACTAATTTTGCTACTGCTTTATGAAGCAAGTTCCTTAGGAGTGGGGATGGAATTTATCTGGGTCCTACAGTAGCCGACACAATGGTATTTGTCTGGAAAGTTCAGAATAAATGTTGACAGATGGCTGGTTGTTTCATACCACAGTTTGTCATTAAGCTAATTACTGAAATTTTGGGGCTCAGTTTGTTACTATGTAATTTGAAAATGCTAGAATAACTGATCATAACTCTAAAATTTTATGCAATTACAATATTTACCACTATACAGTATATCCCCTATAATGAATATATGTGTGAATTACACTATAAACTACAGAAATTTTGTGGCAGTATAAGTAACACATCTGCTTGGCACTTGGAAGCTGATGGTGTCCTACTTAGTGAGTCTCGGGTTTGCCTTAGAAGCCAAGGAAACCATCCTAATTAGAGTAATATCAGAAGACATTAGAGGACTTTCTTCACACAAACAGAAATGGTCAGTCCTGTAACCCACATTTAATGGGAAACCTACAAGTCTGTCCCGGCTTGGGCGTAGGATTTAGAAGCAAGTAAAGTTGAGCGATGGACTGCATGTTGTAATCCCCAAATTCATAGGTTGACACCGAACCCCCAGTGTGATGACATTAGGAGGTGGGGCCTTTGGGAGGTGATTAGGTCACGAGGGAGGAGCCCTCAGGGTGGGATTAGTGTCCTTACAAAAGAGACCCCAGAGCCCTTGGCCCCTTCCACCATGTGAGGACCCAGTGAGAAGACTGTCTCTGAACCAGGAGGGAAGCTCTCACCAGATACTGAATCTTGACCATGAACTTGCAGCCTCCAGACTGTGAGAAATGAATGTCTGTAGCTTATACACCACCCAGTCTGTGGTGGTTGTGTTATAGCAGCCCAAACAGACCAGGACACACTCAGGAGAAGCTGCATCTGATTCAGTGCTGCTCCTCAGCCCCTGACTGAGTTTAGTACCAAATGTCTGGCCCACTGAGCCAGAAGAATGACGTTCATTCTGTCCCTGATGCTGCCCTATTCTCTTAGAATCTGACTTCCTCACCCTGGCCTCAGCCTGGGTTGTTTTTATTGTGCAGACAGCGACACTCGGGTACATTCTTGAAACAATAGCAGGGCAGCTGCATGCATTGTGGTGGAGTCAGTGCCCTCAGCCAGCCCGAAGGTGATGGATCTTAACATTCAGTAACAAAAGAGGCCGGGCACCTCCTCATTCATCACCGGAGGGAGAATCGGCATGTCAAGAGATGAGGCCAAGAGGAGAAGGAAAACCACAGCTTCTCCTCCCCCATCTCCCCAGGGTCTTCCCTGGGAGTGGCCCTCCCTCAGAAGGGTTTTGGAAGGAATAGCTAATTTGGGGAAGAAGCACTGAGAAAAATGAAAGTGAGGCAGAGATAAGATGGAGGACTTGATTTTGAGTGACACAAGGCACAATACTAACCCTGGGAATGAACCTCTCATGGAGTGAAGTGCTTGCCTGCGGTAAAGTACCTCCGGGTCCCAGGAGTATGAGCCCACTGTGCGTGGGGGGATCAGCTCCACCCCAGGACCAGCCCCACTCCCCTCCAAACAGCAGAAGGAGGTTGGTGGACCTACCAGGCTCTCACAGCCTTGTGCTGCATCATCTCTGAGATCTTTCCAATCCTCAGTTTGTATGGGGGACCAATGAACACTGGTTCCCCTGAGCAGTCCCTCCTGCAGCTCCTGAGCCCCACTCAAAGGGAGGGTTTGTCTGAGGCCTGTGCACTCAAAGACACCCATGTTTCCTCTAAGGCCTGGGTTTCTAGGAAGGAATGATACCTCCCTGGTAATTGTTCTTTTCTTGTCCTTAACTCCATTTTCTTGCTGATTGTGATTTATGAGGATTGCATTAACAACCACTTCTAAAGATGTCTTTGGAAGATATCTGTATGCTTCCCAAAACACAGGCAGCATCTACTGATGTTGGCATTCGGGGTGGGGTCCTCATGAGCTGCCAGAATCCCTGGTACCAGCCAGGCTCTGGCCCTGTGAGTCACTCACTAACTCAGCGCCTACGTGCAGGGCTGACCCAGGCCCAGCTTTGTGAAGTCACAGGCCTTGGTCCCGTGCTCAGGAGGTTGAAGGTCTGTGGGAGACCAGAACTAACACTGAAAACGCTGAGCGAGGGGCTTCAGGAAAACACCCCAGTCCTCTTGACAGTCCCATGTGATGGAGGACACAGCGGTCCCTAAATTATAAGAAAACTGAGACCTAAAATAACAGAGGAATCCAAAGTTACTCAATGAATATGAGGGAGCCATGGAGAAGCCAGGGTACATGCCCATGGAATTTAATTCCAAGTCTATGGCCTTAAACTATGATGCAAAGTAAAATTATCTATATATATAAAAAGAGCCAGGGTCTGTAATGACCAAGGCTCCACTGAACACTGGAAGTCAGTGCTGGGTTGCTGAGCGACCCAGCACTGACTCCAGCCAGTGAGGTGCAGTGACCCAGCACTGACTGCCAGGGGGGCTGGGGATCAGGCCCAGAGAGAGGCCTGCAGAGAAAGAGGCAGGGTCTGATCCCCAGCCTCTGTGGCAGCTGTTGATCAGCGGTTGCCTCTCTCTTTCTCTCCCCGCTTCACCAGCAGCCACGCCTCTGTTTCTCTCCCGGCCTCCTCTGGGGCTGCTGATCAGCCCCGCCTCTTTGATCAGGCCCAGAGATAGGCCCAGAGACACTGACTGGCATAGAAACCTACCAATCAGAACCAAATCTGTGTGAACTGTGAAGGCAGAACCTAAGGTGGGGGCTAAGGAGGGGTTTAAAGGGCAATAGCTGTTTGGTGTGAGGTGTAAGAAAGAAGTTCAACTTTTTCATGACCGGTTTGGTAGAATAGTGCATATGGCTGGCTATCAGTCCAAATATAGGGATTATGTGTTTTTGTCTGCCAAGAGCATTTCTTCCTGCTGAAAAAGGCTTCCCCACCCCCCCTATTTAAGCAATCCTATCCTATATAATCTATCTATACTACTAAAAGGGTAATATGCTAATTAGACCAGGTTGACCGGCCATCTTCTGGATGTCCGACTTCCTTCCAAACAAAGCCATGGTGGTGGGGGCCAAGGCAGAGGCAGTTAGGGGCAATCAGGCTGGCAGGAGAGGGCAGTTGGGGGCGAGATCAGGCCAGTAAGGGAGGGTAGTTGGGGGCCACCAGGCCAGCAGGGGAGGGTACTTGGGGGTAAGATCAGGCCAGCAGGAGAGGACAGTTAGGAGTGATCAGGCAGACAGAGGCAGTTGGGGGTGCGATCAGGCTGGCAGGAGAGGGCAGTTAGGGGTGATCAGGCAGGCAGAGGCAGTTGGGGGTGCGATCAGGCCAGCAGGGGAGGGCCGTTGGGAGTAACATCAGGCCGGCAGGGGAGGGAAGTTAGGGGTGATGAGGCAGGCAGAGGCAGTTAAGGGCAATCAGGCCAGCAGGGGAGGGCCATTGGGGGCGACATCAGGCCAGCAGGGGAGGGCAGTTAGCAGCAATGAGGCAGACAGAGGCAGTTAGGGGAGATCAGGCCAGCAGGGGAGGGCAGTTAGAGGTGACATCAGGCCAGCAGGGAGGGCAGTTGGGAGTGAGATTATGTCAGCAGGGGAGGGCAGTTAAGGGTGATGAGGCAGGCAGAGGCAGTTAGGGGCGGTCAGGCCGGCAGGGGAGGGCAGTTGGGGGCCACCAGGCTGGCAGGGGAGAGCAGTTAGGGGTGATCAGGCAGGCAAGCAGAGGCAATTAGGGGCAATCAGGCAGGCAGGAAGGTGAACGGTTAGAAGCCAGCAGTCACAGATTGCAATAGGGATGTCCAACCGCCAGTTTAGGCCAAATCCCTGTGACCTAAACCAGTGGTCGGACATCCCCTAAGGAGTCCCCCATTAGAGAGGGTGCAGGCTGGGCTGAGGGGAAGCCCCCGCCCCCCGTGCACAAATTTCGTGCACCGGGCCCCATTATACTAGAGGCCAGGTACACAAAATTCATGCAGGGGTGGGGGTGTCATTCAGCCTGGCCTGCACCCTCTCCAATCTGGGACCCCTTGGGGAATATCCAACTGCCAGTTTAGGCCCAAGGATTGGGCCTAAACTGGCAGTCGGACATCCCTCTCACAATCGAGGACCACTGACTCCTAACCGCTCGCCTGTCTACCTGCCTGATTGCCCCTAGCCACTTCTGCCTGCCAGCCTGATTGCACCCTAACTGCTCCCTTGCCAGCCTGATTGATGCCTAACTGCTCCCCTGCTGGCCTGATCACCCCCAACTGCCCTCCCCTGTGGGCCTAATCGCCCACAAACTGACCTCCCCTGCCGGCCTGATAGCCCACAGCTGCCCTCCCCTGCTGGAACCCACCTCCTCTACTGGGCCCCGCCTCTGCTGTGCACACGGCCATCTTGTGACAATGTTAGGACATGATGCGTGAGAGCGTGACGACCACCTGGGCTATTATTAGTATAGATCATCTACACTAATAAAAGAAATATGTAAATTGACCATACCTCCGCGACGCTCACCAGCCATTCAGGAGTGAGTATGCAAACTAACCCAACAAAGATGGCGGGTTAATTTGCATAGGCAGGCACGGAGCAGCTGGGTGGGGTGGGACACTTGCTATGAGGGGGCGGGTGGGGGGTGGAGGGAGCTACAGGAGCGGTGCTCCAGCCGGAGCGAAGACTCCAACCTGCGCGAAGATGGAAGGCGGTGGCCAGAGTGAAGGCCTGGGTCCCAGGTGCCAGAGGAAAGCCAGTGCTGGCAGACAGGGGAAGGAAGGTCTATTGCACGAATATAGTCCTATATAATAAAAGCCTAATATGCTAAGTGTCCTACCATTCATTTGACTGTTCAACCAGTCATTATGACGCACACTGACCACCAGGGGGCAGACTGCTGGGGTCTGGCCCATCGGGACTGGGCAAGACAGGCTGGACAAACCCTGAGCCCTCCTGCAGTCCCTCCCCAGCCCAAATCGTGCACCAGTGTGAGAGACACCACCAGTGCACAAACCTGTGCACCAGGCCTCTAGTGTTATATATTATACTAGAGGCCCGGTGCACGAAATTCATGCACGGGAGTATGTGTCCCTCAGCCCAGCCTGCACCCTCTCCAATCTGGGACCCCTTGAGGGATGTCTGACTGCCTGTTTAGGCCCAGTGGGATCGGGCCTAAACAGGCAGTTGGACATCCCTCTCACAATCCAGGACTGATGGCTCCCAACTGCTAGCCTGCCTGCCTTCCTGATTGCCCCTAACTGCTTCTGCCTTCCAGCCTGATCACCCCCTAACCACTCCCCTGCCAGCCTGATTGATGCCTAACTGCTCCCCTGCCAGCCTGTTTGCCCCTAACTGCCTTCCCCTGCAGATCTGGTACTCCCCAACTGCTCTCCCCTGCAGGCCTGAGTCCCCCCCAACTGCCCTTCCGTGCAGACCCAGTCACCCCCAACTTCCCTCCTCTGCCAGCCTGGTCACCCCTAGCTGCCCTCCCTTGCAGGCCTGGTCCCTCCCAACTACCCTCCCTTGCTGGCCATCTTGTGGTGGCCATCTTGTGTCCACATGGGGGCAGGATCTTTGACCACATTGGGGCAGCCACCTTGCGTGTTGGAGTGATGGTCAGTTTGCATATTACTCTTTTATTAGGTAGGATAGAGACCTGGTGCATGGGTGGGGGCCAGCTGGTTTGCCCTGAAAAGTGTCCCAGATCAGGGTGGAGGTTCCCTTGGGGTGTGGGGTGGCCTGGGCGAGGGGCCTGTGGTGGTTTGCAGGCTGGCCACGCCCCCTGGCGACCCAAGCGGAGGCCCTGGTATCTGGGGTTTATTTATCCTTTATAACTGAAACTTTGTAGCCTGGAGTGGAGCCAAGCCTTTTGCTTGCTCCGAGGCAGCAGCCATTTTTTTTTTTTTTTGGATTTATGTATCTTCTATAATTGAAACTTTGTAGCCTTAAGAGGAGGCCTGGGCCCGCCAGGGTGTGCAGAAAGCTTGGCTTCCTCCATCACCGGGGGCAACCCTAGCCTCCTGCTCTTTTCAGCTCCGTGGCTGCCCTGCCGCCATTTCTGTTTGGGTTTATGTATCTTCTATCATTGAAACTTTGTAGCCTTGAGTGGAGGCCTAGGCCGGCAAGGGCAGGCGGAAAGCTTGGCTTCCTCCATTGCCGGGGAAACCCAAGCCTCCTGCTCTCTCTGTGGCTGCAGCCATCTTGGTTGGGTTTATTTGCATATTCGCTCCTGATTGGCTGGTGGGCGTGGCTGGTGGGTGTGGCAGAGTGATGGTTAATTTGCATATTACTCTTTTATTAGATAGGATAATGTTATATATTATATAATTCTATATAATAAAAGGCTAATATGCAAATCGACTGAACAGTGGAATGACGGGGTGAAGGGGGACACCAGGCTCATGGCTGGGGAGCACAGCGGTGGTGGCAGGAGCCTCTCCCACCTCTGCAGCAGCACTAAGGATATCTAACTGCTGTGCCCACTGCCCACCTCAGCTGTCAGTCAGACATCCCCCAAGGGCTTCTGGACTTCAAGAGGCCACAGGCCGGGCTGAGAGACCCCCCCCCCCCCAAAGTGCACAAATTTTGTGCACCAGGCCTCTAGTGTTATATAATGTAAAATATCATTAGGCAAAACATAAATATAAATGTTATAAGTACTTATGTGTATGCAATAACATTAAATATAAACTATATTATAAATATAGCATAAATATATCTATGATAAACAAAATATAAAACATATAAATAGCAAGAGAGGAGTTAGATGCTGTGAGGTTTTCAGAAGCAGGGACTATCACTTCCATATTGCAGAGAAGGCAGACTGAGAGAAGTATTTATGAAGGAAGTAGTCTTTAAATCGTGTTGTTTCAAAAGTGGATAGCACTGGGTAAGGCTGAGATGGGGAAATTCATTCAGGGCTTAGGGGACAGTGAATGAGACCTTATTGTAGAAGATGTGCATGATGGCGAGGGAAGTAGACAAAAAGGAGGCTTAGAATCAGATCACAAAGGAACAAGCTGCTGACTTCGGCTTTGTTCAGATGGTCACACATTCATAGCCATCTGATACCCACCTGTTATCCATCTGACATGCCCCTGATACCCAGCTGATAGTCACCTGATCCTCACCTGTTACCACACAATACCACCTGTTACCCACCTGATACCCACCTGTTACCTATTTGGAATCCACCTAATACCTACCTGATATTTACTTGATGATCATCTAATACCCATCTGATACCCACCTGATACCCACTTGATACTCACCTCTTACCCATCTGATACCCACCAGATATCCACATGTTACCTACCTAATACCTACCTGGCACCCAGCTGATGATACCTACCTATTACATGACAACATTCTCCATTTGGTCATTGATGCCTTGGGCTCAAGGTGGCCCTGCCTTACGTTCAGAACCACGTCTAGAACTCTCTGTGAAGTTTGAAACCACACAAGGAATTTCAAGGAGGAATGAAATAGGCAAATGTGTTCCTGCTCTCCCAGTCAGTCTGCAGGCCATGGAAACCTGTCTGGTTTGCTTCTGAGTATTTCAGGTGCCTCACACCCAGATATTACTTCTCCAATAAAGCATACGTAGTATCAACCCTCTGTGACTGAATAGGATCCTGGCATCGCTGCTCAGATTAATGTGTTATTGCTGCTCTTATTGTGTTGACACTAGGACTTTGAACCAGCCTGGTTGGAAGCTGTGTGCTTCAAACTGATTGTTGTGGAGTCCTCACAAGTACCTGTGATAGAAGCACTGTGAATATCTTGGTGTTGTAGATAAGGAACCCAAGGTGCAGGAAAATCATGAATTTGCCCAAGACATGCCGTCATTAGGTAGAAGTGGGAAATAAAACTCATTCAAGCCAGGACACTTGTCAGCTTGCAGTTAGGTATTTGCTCCCTGCTTGAATCGTAGTATCTATCGTATGTTAGGTGTCTGCAGTAACACTGGATCATAGAACAGGACTCCATCAGTCCTGAGATGTTACCTGTGCCAGTTCCTATAAGCGTTGCTATGAGTGAGCAACCATCACAAAACCAACTGCTAATAGGCATGTCTCAAAGTCTAGCTCCTGTCCATGGACAGATGCATTTCCTGTGACTCCTGATCTCAGCTGCTTCGTCTCATGTGACATGCCATCAGGTGGACAGGACTTCCCTGTCTAGTCTGCATCACAATGCCCTGCTCTTTCCTCATCTGACTTCACTAGGTCACCAGCTCCCACGGCTCAGAGTCCACACAACTCCCTATGTAAGCTTGTGTGCATCTACTGATACACACATATGTGGACACAATTGGTGATAGAATAAATAAATTCTACCATGTAAATTTCATAGGACAGCATCTGTTTAGATACTTAAAATATTAACCAAAAATTAGAGGGTGAGCTGTCCCAAATCTAGCATCCTCCTCAGTGATGGGCTTGGTAAGAGCTGCTGTTCCTGCCACCAGTGGTGTGATCCATCTGGTGGGAGAAAGTGTGGCATTACATTAACTCATTGCTACTGTTATTATTATCAAGTACGTATAACTTGACAAGACAGCTCATGAGTCAGCCATCTTTCTGCTTGGATGTAGTGTAAATTGGTGTGATTTTTAGGGAGGGCTACGTCTTTCAAGAACAGATGTTTGTTATGGGACCATGATAGTGTGTTAAAATATTAATTAAAGTCACCTCAGAAGCACACCCATCCCAAACTTACATCATCCAATATCTTCTATATCAACGACTATATCTGGTGCACACGCATGCATTATATATAGGATTGTGAGTGAGGTTGTAGTGGTAGTAATAATAATGACAACAATAACTATATTAATACCTAGCACTAGTTATTGTGTCTTCATTGGTCATCCATTGCACTAATCATTTTATATTTTTTTTTCTCACTTAATCTTCACAATAGCCATGTGAATTTGGACTTATTATCATCTCCCTTTTACAGATCAGGAAACTTAGGCACATAAATGAAACCCTAGAGATGGCGTAGTTAGCTTCAATGGCTCTTTGATGTCAGTTCACCATGTATACCTAAATCCTGAGACACTTACTCAAGCAAGTCAAGGTTGGTGGAAGATTATCAGGACCAAGTCAAAAACCGAGAAGTTAGAATTTCATGTTTAAGATGTACTATTAGCTCACAAAACAAATTTTCCAAATCAATCAATAAAATTTCTTTTCAGTCCCTCAGTTATATTCTTCAACTGCATAAGTTATATTCTTCAACTGCATAGCAAAGGAAGAAAGTGTGTTCAACCAGTAGGTCATGGTTACCACAGGTCACATGCCCTTCACTCAAAGCCACTCTCCCCCTCCTCCGGCCCAGCCATGCCTGCACATCCTCTCTTCATTCACCACAGCCAGCCTGAGAGCACTGGGCTTTGTGTGACCAGCCTCCTGGCGTCTGACTCCCTGACAGGGCTCCCCATTCCCTCCAGGCTCCAGGGTGTCCGTGCATCTGGGTGACCCCTTCCTTTTCCCTTTCAGGTGCACTACCTCCTAACCCAAGTGTAGTCTGTGGTCCAGACCTGCCCTCTGGGAGCAGCTCCCTCCCTAGTGAGCATTTACTGGTTTTGATCCTTGTAAGCACGTGACCTCAAAGTGACCAGCAGGCTCCAGGGCTCCTGGTGGTGTCCATGTCCTGCAGAATCCTCACTGCCTGGGGCAGCTTCTACTCTGCTCAGAGTTTGCTACAGGCTCACAGAGAAGTGAGATCTTGTGGACTCGAGTGTAGCTCAGCTTTGCAATTCAGAAAACTTATCCAGTTTGCCACTCACATCTTGATAGGTTCCTTGTCTACTGGTGGGCTATGAGCAAGACCGAGTGGTGAAGAATTGTTTCAAAGACTTTTTATCACAGTCACCTAAACATCTGCTTTATTTTTGCTACATACACATATCAAAAAAAGAAAAAACCCAGAGGGCTTGATTTGAAAGGCTTTATTTTCATTTCATTTCATTACTGTCATTTGCAGAATTTTAATGAATGCCGCAACTTTCACGGAGGGGTTCAGGATCTGAAGGAGGGGGCCAACGCACAAATCAAAATGCTATACAAGAAATATGAATTTAGAAGGCATGGGGGGCCAGATGGAGACCTCTTTCTTGAAGAGGCACACCTGAGACTGGGTCCTGTATGCTTTTTATTCAGTTTTAGATACACATCTTGCCCTCTAGCAATGCATACAGACATATCAAAGGTAAAGTTTGGTAAACAGTGAAAGGATTATCAGGTTAGGGAATTGCCTTGAGCCACCACTATCTCAACAATCGGTGCTTAGCAGCAGCCTGGCTAACGTCCAAGGTCCATCGGCCTTCCACGTTCCTTGGTGCACTTACAGTATTGGCAAGTGGTGGCTTCCCACAAATGAAGGCTTACAATTCTTCGGAAGAAAGACATGGTCAGCATAAGGTATAGTTGTGTGTGCTCTGTGCTCATATAACCACACTTCCTTAACACAGTGGTCAGTGGTCCCAGTGAACTCTCATAGGTCCTGGGAAGAGGGTTTTTACCTTTAGCAGGAGGTCCTACTATGTAGAAGATCATGTCCATTCACATAGCCTAGGAGGATTCTGTTGGTGCCAAAGACGGCAAGTTCAATAAAGAAAGGCTGAGGTCTCTGACCCTGAGGAAATCAATCCTTCTTCCCAGGCTTCCTCCTGCCCTTTAGCCATTCTCTCTGTTCTCTGAACAATGGAGCATCTCAGCCCTATTACAGGATCTGACAAGCCTTCCCAAGGAGGCCTCTGGCCAGTTGTGCTATCCTTGGAAGCTGGCCAACCCTCTTCCTGTCTCCTCAGCGCAGGCTTTTCCCATCACCGGTCACCTGGTGTTATCATTGGCCATCGCCTGGGCCGCTGCAGGCCCAGAGGGCTGGTCCTGGATGGATCTCTGTAGGGCAGGTGCTCATCCTGCCAAAAAACATCACCTCTCTTCTGAGGCTTCTGTACGTGCTAAGGACTGTGCTGATGTTATAATTATTGATACTAAGTCATTTATAGAGTAATAATACTTGCAGGGAGGTAAAAAGGATCCCTCTTTATATGTAGTTAATTTCTCTTTATACCTGAGTTATTTTGTCCCCAAACAAGATAGATTTGTTGTGTTTTTAATTTTTTTTTCAAGGACATGTGATATAAGAAAAACAATTGTGATATTGGAATCGTTGGCAGTTACTTTTCTTTCTTATCTGAAAATATCATTGTCATTGAGTACCACCTCAGAATGTTATTGTAATTTATGAATTCTTAGGAGACAAATTCTAAAAATATGTACAACTCAGCAGTCCACAAAAGCGAATAATCTAAACTGCCATGTGCCTGGCAGAATCACTGAGTTAAGCACTCTTTCCTGTTTCTCAAACAAATCTTAAAAGGAATACCAGGGAAGATACAACTGCCTACACAGATAGACTACAAAGCATAAGCAGGAAAGGCTGTACAACACACCACTAAGTGTTAGAGACTTTAAAGAATGTTAACAAGGACAACAGTTTATGGAATAGAGTGAAACATTCATGGAGGATTCTCCTTCTAGGCAGAGAGTCCCCCAAAAGTATATTCTAAAGCAGGGGTGGGCAAACTTTTTGACTCGAGGGCCACAGTGGGTTCTTAAACTGGACCGGAGGGCCGGAACAAAAGCATGGATGGAGTGTTTGTGTGAACTAATATAAATTCAAAGTAAAGGAGCAGAGGGGAGAGCAAGAGAACCGGATAGAACAGCCGGATCCGGCCTGCGGGCCGTAGTTTGCCCACGGCTGTTCTAAAGCCTTCAGAATATAGAGGTGCTCTGATCTCTAAGGAGATCCCCAGTAACCAACTTTGAAGTCCATTACTCTTAGTGCCTAGATGTTAACATGCTGCACTTGGCCTAATGTTGTCTTCTTGGCTGGACTGTAACCCTTGGGAGGACAGGTGGCAACCTGTGTACGTCTTCTACCTTCCCGCGGGAGTCTTCACAGAACCATCAGATAACTTGAATTGTCGGGGGAAAGAGCGTTAGCCTGAGAACAAAGGTCTGACATCCATCCCCTCTTCCCATAGTAACAGCTGACTTTAGACCCTCTGTCTCCCACCCTCATTATAGCAACGGCTTCCAGCCGGGCCATCTCACCCCATCTCTCCCTGCTAAGCTCACAGTGTTGTCTATTAAAATCTGATGGAATCAATTTCTCCCAAACATTCTTAAACAATTTGAATTTTGAGCCCAGTCCAGAGCCTGTCATTTTGCCCCAAGTCTTGCCTCATGGATGCCAGCAGCTTTGCTGGACTGCCCTTTACTCTTTTCCTACTCCAGGACCCTCCCCTCTCACCATCATGGATCAGCTGTGGACAGGCCCTTCTTGAACACATTTCTTGACTTCAAATACAACCCTTCTGTAAGTTCAAAGCCAGTCTTCTCCACCTTGCACACTTCTACTCATTTTCCAAAAGGCAGCTCAAAGATTATCTTCCCTGGGAAACCTCCCCTACTTGACAAATGTATCACTGTTCCCAGGCCTTAGCTCTTCTGTGGTATCCAGACCCCACTTGGAACCCTGTACTTTTTTTGCTGAGTGTGTGTGAGTGTGAATGACTTACCACAACTACCAACTCCCTGAGAAAAGACTGTTTCTTACACATCTTCAGATTCCGCCCCAAAACCTGATCCCAGCAGACACTGAGCAGATGGTGGGTGTCCCATTAATACATATTGAGTGAGTAAGTGAATGAATACATGAACAAACTAGCCTGATCACAGGCAACTCACACTTTGGGACCTTGGTTTCACCCCATACAATGAAGGGGTTCAGTGATGTGAACACTGATGTTAACATTCTGTGAGTTTTCTCTTACATGGTTTTCAGGACCTAAACTCATACAACTGGCTACAAAATATCTGAGGCTTTTTAAACATTTCCCAACACTCTCATTTGATCTTGCTCCAGTGGCTTAAGTTTGCTTAAAATGCTAATTTTGAAACAGAGTTATTTACAAAGATATATGCACCCCCATGTTCAGTGCTGCATTATTCACGGTGGCCAAGACATGGAAAAAACAAAGTGTCCTTTGATAGATGATTGGATAATGAAGATGTAATACACACACACACACACACACACACACACACACACACTAGAGGCCCGGTGTACGAAATTCATGCACGGGGGTAGGGGGTTGTCCCTCAGCCCAGCCTGCACCCTCTCCAATCTGCTCCACTGCCAGCCTGATCAACACCAAACTGCTCCCCGGCTGGCCTGATTGTCCCTAACTGCCCTCCCCTGCAGGCCTGGTCCCCCCAACTGCCCTCCCCTTCTGGCCTGGTTCCTCTGCAACTGCCCTCCCCTGCAGGCCTTGTCCCCCCCAACTGCCTCCCCTGCAGGCCTGGTTGCCCCGAATTGCCCTCCTCTGCTGGCCCAGTCACCCCTAAGTGCCCTCCCTGCTGGCCTGATCACCCACAACAGCCCTCCCCTGCAGGCCTGGTCCCCCTCAACTGCCCTCCCCTGGTGACCTGGTCCCCCCCAACTGCCCTCCCCTGCTGGCTTGGTCCCTGCAAACTGCCCTCCCCTGCAGGCCTGGGTCCCCCGCAACTGTCCTCCCCTGCAGGCCTGGTCCTCCCCAACTGCCCTCCCCTGGTGACCTGGTCCCCCCCAACTGCCCTCCCCTGCTGGCTTGGTCCCCGCAAACTGCCCTCCCCTGCAGGCCTGGGTCCCCCACAACTGTCCTCTCCTGCAGGCCTGGGTCCCCCCAAACTGCCTTCCCCTATAGGCCTGGTCCCCCCAACTGCCCTCCCCTGCTGACCCGGTCACCCCTAACTGCTCTCCCTGCTGGCCTGATCACCCCCAACTGTCCTCCCCTGCTGGCTTGGTCACCCCCAACTTCCCTGCCCTGCAGGCCAGGTACCCCCAACTGCCCTCCCCTGCTGGCCATTTGTGGAGGCCATCTTGTGTCCACATGGGGACGGCCATCTTGTGTCTTGGAGTGACTGTCAATTTGAATATTACCCTTTTATTAGATAGGACATCCTATCTAATAAAAGGGTAATATGCAAATTGACCATACCTCCGCTACACCCACAAGCCAAGTCCACCAGCCAATCAGGAGCAAGTATGCAAATTAACCCAACCAAAATGGCTGTGGCCACAGAGAGAGCAGGAGGTTTGGGTTTTCCCAGCAATGGAGGAAGCCAAGCTTTCTGCCTCTCCTG